>NC_092567.1:3294213-4712963 GCF_037975245.1 Apostichopus japonicus
TTTATATCATTCTACGGTTTCATCTCAGAATGAACGTGAAGTTTATTGGATGCAAATTTACAACTTCGAATATTAACGAAACATCATGCGTCAAACGAATATACAATATATAGCAAACTTGTCAAAAATCAATCTTTTAGCTATAGATATATGCTTGAAATATCAAACTGACAAAGAAATTGTACAGGGTTGTTAATATAAAACTAATAAGATTCATTTAGACAATATTTGCACGCAAGATTCCGTCAGCTCTCTCTACCCAACACACCCCACCCCCCTTGGAAGTAGGAGCAGGAAGATGTCTGAAATTTCTTTCTTTACATCGGAACTTCTAATATTACCAGCAACACGTAAACTTCACAGATAATGTATCACTTGCATTATGAGCAATAGCTGAAAGTGATCGAACTCTTTACCTGCCATTGACCGGTTTGTAGATTCAGACGACAAAAACGATCATAGTTGATACGATTCCAAACTGATAAAAAAATAAAAAAGAGATGAAAATGATAAGTGCAAACTTAATCTGTTTTGGTCTGGAATGAAATCATACATATTTTATTCACGAGATTAATGTTGGCTTTCGATGATAACTTCATATTAGCTGAGTAAACAATCTAGTCGATTCCTTAATTTTGTTCTTATTAGTTTATCATTATCATATCAGTAATATAGCTGATCAGTTTACAATCCTTATATCTCAGTCAGATTACCGATCAATTTACTATCATTATCATCTCGGTTTTATACCTGATCAGTTTACAACTATTATCCCTTTTGTTTTAAAGCCAATCAGGTTAGAATTGTTATCATCTCATTAACATATCTGATCAATTATACGATTATCCTAAATGAAAGCATATGCTCCCGTTCAAACAGAAACGAATACTTGACTAAATTAAGAAACCAAATCATGATAGTCGAGTATTCGATGCTCATATCAATAATAATAATAATAATCCATGAGACGATGAACGGATCAGAGAACACTCAACATCAGTGACGTCATTATATATCACGAGAGCCATAATTAAACACTGTTTAAAACAAATTGTTGAAAGAAGAAAAATGGAACTTGTTTAATAAAATAAAATAAAGTTAAATGTATGTACACTAGTAAAACAACGTTTTCTTAACAACGTAACCAGTCTCCATGTCAGAGGACTGCTGGATATAAGAGCATCCCAGTTCGAGAAAGGAAGGTTGTGTGTTTTACACTAAGGATTCCTTTGTTTAATGTGCTTCAAACTGTACTCAGAATAAATCGTATGTGCAGGAACATAGTGCAGGTGACAGCTGATACCTCGCTTTGCAAAGCGGATAGGAATGAGTAGGGTGGGGTGGGGGGGGGGGGGGTGTGGCAGGAATACGCAATCAGAGTATCAGAAAATGAAGTATAAATATCGACGGTTTAGAATATTCTAAATAATGCACAAACTGACTTTGACTTTGACTACATCGTATATGAATCTGAAATCACGAGATAATTTAGTATCTATTATAAAAAAAAAACATCTGTCTTAAATTGTCACACATTTAATGGATCGGGGCAAACGTGATGTTTACACATTTAATTAATTATGTCTATGAGATTAAGCAATGATGACATCATCAGCAGTGACGTCACTCCATCATTTAACAATGATAATCTCGATGTGTCCTTTAAACAGAGAACAATGAACGAGGTTACAATGTGTACGAGTGCGAGAATAATGTTGATGGGTGTAGATAGAGAGGTTTGTATGTATTTACATTACTCTTAATTAATATAAATAATGAATTTAGGTAGAATCTTAGTATAGATGTGTTATTGTACAGGGAAATGAAACATATGATTGCTCGTGATGTTTGTAAAGCTACCCGATTTCAAGATATTCAGCTTATATTACAACACATTAGTGACGTCATCAAAGATCATGAAAACCACTTATTTAAATATTGATAACAGTAAAAGACTAACTGTATTTGGAATTACGTTATTGAGTTAAATTAAGGCGCTACATGTCCTAAGAGTACGTCAGTTGTGTAAACGATGGTTTATATGTCTCGTTTCCAGTCACTTTCTTGGGGTATTGTTTACCTGTATTAAGACTAAATACATAAATCTCTCTACTTTATGGAGGAGGAAGGTTTGTAATATCTAACATCGTGTTATTATGACTTGACATACACAATTATAACATTTAACAATAACACTGTCCACTTTTCTAAGAAGTTTCAAGAAATCCATAGTATACACTGTTGTCGACAGAAGTGTTGAGGGAGACAAACAACACTTACATGTAAACAAATATGAATGAGGATATCATATCAATATAAATTATGTTTTCTGTCGTGGTTTGTCTCTCAGAACATCTATAAGGCCGTGACAAAACTACAACACGAACTTAACAGAAATATCAGCAGCAATTGTATACAAATACAATACTTGTTGAATTCAAATAGAACAGACCATTGCAACATCTCTTTGTTTCTGTTTGTTTTTATTTTCTGATTCCGGAATTCGAATGCTAGCCTAGACTATTGCAGCCGATCTTACAAAGATATCATAGTTGCGGTGCGCACATAATCGGCCGTTTTTCCGGTTCCGATCAACACACCTGCTATAACTAACTGCACGCCCCTAGCTTTGCGGTTATTATTCAGTAACAATACTGGTGACGATATGACATATGCTCATTTCCATTAAACTCAAGAAACACGTATCTAGTTTGAATAACCACGATAATTCCTTTTTCATCAGAGACTACCATAGCCTGCTGCATAGTTGCATCCATGATAATTTACTTGATCCAAGCGAAGGATTGAAACGTTCTCTTGAGCATTGTTTTTATTTAATGAGAATCGGAAACACACAAACGGGTACCAGCTTTCTGAGGGAGGAGTGCTTTTCATGGTTTCATGATTTGATTAATCTGGAAACGCGAATACGGAATTTTAATTTAATGAAATAAATTTCTTGTAGTGTAGATGGCTGTTTTAATTGCTTACTATTTCTAGTTTTAGCAACTTGTAATGGTTCTTTTTTCCTGTGTGGTTTAAATCACTCAGCACCGAGAACGATAATATTATACTGGTGTAAAACTACTCAAAATTGAAATATACAATCTATCGCAATTGTTTTTAATATATCACTTATTATAAACACAGCACATACCTTACAAACAATTGATAAGAACAGCTAATTGAAATGTGTTTACAAGGCTTAAGATAGCAGTAATAATGTAAGTATTCCATGGATATTTTTGTTCCAGCTTACTGCCTTACAATTTGAGCAAATACGCAGATGGTTGAGCTAGATTTTCCCATTGACTTAGGCTGGTGGTTGACTACCATGTGGTCAAAGATAGCAGCAATAACGAAAGTATTCGGTGTATATTTTAGTGCCACACACAGAACACAATATGTAAAATAATGTTATGTTAATCACGAGTTGTAAAAAAATACATGGCATTTTGTTGGTAAATATTACACAATATTTAGTAAAAGTATGCGTATGCATACGAAGAGGATTGCCGAAAATTATAGTAAACGTCCACTAAGTCATTTTACATGATTACAAGTAACTTTTGCCAAAGCGTTAACAACGGATGTAGAGTTACATAATGGAACCTAACTTGTACCAGTTTGACAAGTTAAGTCACTTATCGTTACTCAATAGCCTAGTAATCCACGGCCATACACGTGCAAGCCTCATTCACTTCGCGACCACTCGAGCTACAATGGCATGGAAAATCACGTTAAAGAACTGGGGCCTGGAAGAGTTGATTGACAAATTGGAAGGTAAGTTTAGTTATTCTGTAAGTGAACGTGACAATACTGAGAAATGCTTCTAGACTCACGATTAAATTAAATAGAAGACTGCTTTTGATTCGCTTGCGTTACGTAGACCTGACGTTAAATTTATACATTAAGTTATATAATAGACTAGCTGCTATTTGTCATGGTCAACTCATAGCTTGCGAGTCACTTCGCCCAACAACCATTTCGCCCAACTGCCATTTCGCCCAACCAGCCTGGTCATTTCGCCCAACCGCGTTGGTCATTTCGCCCAACCAGCATGGTCAGTTCGCCCAACCGCGTTGGTCATTTCGCCCAACCGTGTTGGTCATTTCGCCCAACCGTGTTGGTCATTTCGCCCAACCGTGTTGGTCATTTCGCCCAACCTTATTTTTACTAATATTCAGTCAGAATAATATTACTTTTTCTATTCCACCAGTTCAATTTGATTTATTTTGGGTAAGGTTACTTCGTAATAGGTAAATAAAGTGAGGTCCGCTCGATATCGATCGGAGTCTGAGCAGTTTTTTCGGGTATAATGGGAGGATTACACTACTTTAGGCGTTTACGCATACAATGGAAGTTATATTATTATACAAACAAAGGGGAATCGGTGTGGAATAATATAACCGTTTCTATTTCACTAGTTCAATTTGATTTATTTTGGGTTATATTATTGGTAGTTATATTATTATTATTATTATATGGAAGTTATATTATTATATAAACAAAGGGGAATCGGTGTGGAATAATATAACCGTTTCTATTTCACTAATTCAATTTGATTTATTTTGGGTTAAATTATTGGAAGTTATATTGTTATTTTTTGGAAGTTATAATATTATACAAACAAAGGGGAACCGTTGTGGAATAATATAACCGTTTCTATTTCACTAGTTCAATATTTATCAATGTAACCACATATGTAATCACATATGTAGGCCTAATCAATTTAACCACGACTTCAAGTTTCCTTAATACTCGGTTCGTATCCCGTAACGTTAACAATTCCCGACCGTTTACTATCAAACCTATCAAACCTAACCCCTAAAACACTGATCCATCCTCAAGATTCCTTAATATTCGGTTCGTATTCTGTAACGTTTCCTTACTAAAGTTATACAAAGAAAAGGACTTCAAGTTTCTTTAATATTCTTTAATATTCGAACGTTTACTATCAAACCTAACCCCCAACACACTGATCGGTCCTCAAGTTTCCTTAATATTCGGTTCGTATCCTGTAACGTTAACAATTCCCGAACGTTTACTTTTCAAGTATCATATTTAATCAAGGTTGGGCGAAATGACCAGGCTGGTTGGGCGAAATGACCAGGCTGGTTGGGCGAAATGACCAGGCTGGTTGGGCGAAATGACCAGGCTGGTTGGGCGAAATGACCAGGCTGGTTGGGCGAAATGGTAAGGTTGGGCGAAATGGCAGTTGGGCGAAATGGTTGTTGGGCGAAGTGTCCTGCTTCCAACTCATATACTTGTCAGAGAATCACGGACGAACGGAGGATTTATACTGTTAGTAAGTCTATTCTATTCGTAAGTTCGGTTACACCTAATCCTAATTTAGTGTATCCTTCTAGTCCTTTCACATAGTAGGGCTTACTTAGGCTATACTAGGCAGTACATTTTAAAATGGCCTTGAGCATTGGCCTATCGTAACGCTGATACCTTTTGTTTTATTTAGAATGAACGTATTCATGTAAAGCAATTTATAATTACTGGTTTTGCCATTTTATCAGGTAGCAAGTAAGCCAAGGCTGAAGTGGATTGGTGATACTAATAGACTTAACTAAGGCTATAATATGATAGTGATCTGGCCTTTATCGTAGCAGTGGATGCAATTGCAGACAGTTGGAGTGAGCATTCTTTTAGCATACTTCATCCTGCAAACTTTGTTTAAGTATCAAATTGAAGCCAAGAGAACGATCTTACCAATAATGTATAATGTTTTTTTTTTTTTTTTTTTTTGGGGGGGCGGATTATATTGAACCCCTTTCCCAAAAATCATTTAAAGGTTTGTTTACGTTAAAAATTCTTGGAAATTTGACCTATGATTTTTGACCTATTCATTTTTCTAAAAATCAACTGAAATTTAGATCAGCCCCAGTAGCCTCATTAATCTTCAGAAGAAGCTAAATACATTTCAAAGATACCTTGAAAAGCATATGTCGATTTTATTTAGTGTGGAAGAAAGTATGACCGAAATTTCCCCAACATTCCTGAAATATTTGTAAGAATCCAGCAGATTACCGGCAAGAGTATATATATATATATATATATATATATATATATATATATATATATATATATATTATACAGATGCAGACTACACTCTCCTAACAGAAAAAAAACTCATATCTCTGCCATTGTTCAACCAATTTCACCACAATTGGTATCAGCAGAGAGGAAATTGTAAAGACAACAAAATAACATAAAACAAGATGACAACCTAATTCCTTTACTTCTAGTTAACTGCCTATAGACAGAAGAGATTCCATTTTGGGACCTAACTTGCATATTTGAATACATAATGAGCTCAAATTGAATAAAAGTCATGTCACATGAAATCCTGAACTTTGCACCTGTCCATTGATATTTAGGTTCCTGTACAAAATATTCTAAATTATTCTAATATTCTAAATTACATTAAAAGAGACACCCCCACCCCTCTCAAGACTGCATATTCATCTCATGAGTTTACTAGGAGTTAAACATTCTGAATGTTTGCCCCTTTGAAAATCGAATCAAGCCAAGTATATGTAAATGTGTGTGACACCATGCCTACCTGTACTTTAGGCTAACTTTAACTTAAGCTGTATAGCTGTATGCAGTTGGCACACTAGATGTCTCGTTTTTTCTTTGATTGCTCTAATAATTCGTTTAGTTGGTATAACACTACTGTCTGTGGATATGAGGAAACTGATGTACATATAATAAGTTCCACAATAACCATATGAAGAACAGAGTAATGCTTTATTTTAAACTTGTTTTATTAGATGGGAAAAACAATGCTGCAATCCATTTGTTACCACATTTGTTTCCTGTGAGACGCAAAGGGGCTAACTATCTGTAAAGGAATCATGTGCAGATTTCGTAGACTTCCAAGTTTGCATGTCCTTGTGCCCGCCACATTTGTAATTACGTCAGTTTGTGTTTGGAATACAATGCGAAAATTTGATGCAGATATTTTATCTTAACCAATGTAGAATATTTATCAACTACTCAATTCCTGGTATGGAGTAAAGTTCTCAAAGGAACTGATTTTTAAGATGATTTTTTTATTAATCCTCGGGAGAAATGATATGGTTGAAGAACATTGTTTTCCATCCCTCCAACACCTTGGCTTTCTTTAGGTTTTTTTGCCAAAGGCTCAGAGAATCTATGCAATGATGATGTCCTGTGTGTGAGATGTCTGCTTGTACACATGAGATCGCAAGAACCCTAGATTAATTTGAGTTGATAAATGGCAGAATGGTGTTCCCTGTTCAGTGAATATATGTTATTTAGGAATTAGGGGGCAGGGGGGGGGGGGGGGGGCTTAATGTGAAAAACTTAAAAAGGTAATTGCCAATTAGCTATACATGACATTTACTTCATATTTTGGTGTGGAGCGTTGGTCCACCATCACTATGTTTTCACTGCCATTTGGGGTTTGCTAATTAAATATTGATGATCGGCGAGGCCAAATGACAGTTTTTCTGAAATTAGAATGTAAACACAAAATCTATTTATGTTTGAGTTGATAGTAGCTATAAATCTAACCATTAACCCAACGATGGTCCTTGTTGTTTCTTGGTGCACATGCATATAGTAATCAGTGGACATGGCTTAATGTACAACAGTTGTGTTTTTTTTTATTATGACAGACATTACAAAATAGAACAGCTTGAGAGTATCTCTGTTAAAGGTCCTTGCTTGATAATTAATATTTCTTTCCACCTGTATCACTATACGTTTATTATTTCGGATGCAGATGTCACGTTTTTGTGAGTGATACAATGCCTAGGAACCATTTAGGTTTTTACACAGCCTTATTTTGATGGGTCTATATTTATCTCTTTGTTTGTTTGTTAGGAAAGCTCCAACTTGCAGTTCTATATGCAATTTTTTTCTTCAGAAAAGCCTAAACCATATGTGTTACTTCTTGGAGAAAGCAAAATACATCCTTAGCAGTTATTTGTGATCATCGAGAGACATGTCCTATCTCAGAGGAGGACATTTATGAATGCCATTGATGTTTGCTTCAATCATTATATGTGTTTAATCTGGAATACTAAAGCAGTCGTCATAGTCAGCATTCCATATGTTTTCACATCTCAAAGTTCAAGTTGATATGTATATTCCAGTTTCTGTTAAAAAATTATATCCTTTCATTTGGCCACAATTTGTTTTGATTGGTTTGCATGCTAATTCAAATTAAACTCATAATGAACAAATCATTGTGTATCTAAAGTTGTTGCTTGTTTTAAATTGACATCAGGAAGAGTTGTTTCTTTGTCATTACATTTTCAGACCCGTCACATCGGATGACTTGAGGGATTGTTGTTATTGTAAGAGTGTTTATATTCGTTGTGCTCAATAACATCACTACAATCATATATCCAATCATTGTGATGATTGTGTGTTTAACATGGTGTATGTAAAATTTATTACACAAACAGTAACGTGAAATTGATATACTGTCATAGCATTCAGTGTCCCAAGACTGTTAATGGTCAGTTTAATGCATATATGTTTCATGTTTCAAAGTTCACTATTGTTCCATTATCTTTCCAAAGATCATATCGGTTTTTATCATTCTTCATTCTTTATTTTGGTACTGGTTGGTTGTTGACTCTTAATGAAAATTAAGCTATCATCTGCAGCAGATTATGAAAATACTGCTTATATATGGGTGACTACAGGAAAAGTTTATCTTTGTCATTGTCTTTATGGCCGCTAGTTGATTATGATTTAATGTTAGCTTTAAAATGGTATTTACTATAAACGTTGAAGAGCTATATTATAAGGGTATTTATGTGAAAAGTGAAGGCAAAATACTTTCAGTGTTAAGTGGCTACCACCAAATATTCAAGATCCTTCCTCTTACTTAAGGATGTATAAGTATTGATAAATTGTGCTTAATAGTATTACATCATAATCCGGTCAAAGAGCTGAGAGTAAGTTTAACTTGTTGGAATAGTACTACAGTGCTCAACTATATACCAGCATGTTTAAGTTGCAAAGCTCATATGACATAGAAGATTATTTTTCCTGGGAATGTTCATGGGTTGATGTAAAGTAACTATCCTTTTAGTAGCTTTGCAAGAAATTTTAGCTAATGCTGCAGGTAGAGTTGTATCTTTGTCAAATTTTGCAATCAGACAGTTGATTATGTTAATTTTGGTGAGCTTTCAAATATCTTACTACATGTCGAGGGAGTTGGTTGAAATTCCTAAGTCGACCAAATGTTTTTTGTACATGTATCTCAAAAACTAAAAAAAATAAATCATTTACATTTTCGTAAGCATGCACCTTTAAGAGATATTACCTCTTGTTCATTTTCTGTTACCTTTTGTTTATGTTTTTGTTATTTTTTTTTTCTATTATAAGTAAAAGTGGGATTTACATTGCTTGAAGATTTCAACCGTTTGAAAGTATGCTATCAATGTGTTTACGACCACCTATTGACCGCCTACTGCCTAATGTATCTGATAAAAACTGTCATCCATATCTGAACACAAAAGTTAAAATATCATGGCTGTAGCTCACTATTCATTGCATAATTGTAGATTTACAGGATACCCTCTTAAGTGATGAAATAAAAGGTTGAATTCATCAAATGTTCTGAATTAATTGTGTTGTCATGTCTTTTTTGTTGTCTCTTAAATGTGCCTTTCTGTTGTGATCGATTAAATACAGAAAGGAGCATGAAGCTGCTTTTAATATTTAACCTAAAACATGTGTAAAACGCTTACTGAACGGGTGTTATGTAGAAATCACTGGCAAAATTTTACATAATAATTTTGTAGTTGCGTTACATGCTGACCATGTAAAACTTTACAAAACAGCAGTTAAGTCAATTTTACTTAATGTTTTAGTGTTCTAATTTGACAAGAAAATCAAGTAAAATTTTACTGAACCTGTGTAAACATTTTTCTGAGTGCAGCTACTGTAACTGCGACACAGTTTAAGCGAATAAACTTATTATTAGGCTAGATTTCCATGTTGACTCTTTGTGATTTTAGGCTATCATATGGTCTGAGATTTGTCTGGAATTTACGCGAACATGGTTTGCTATAGTTCTTCATTTATTTATAAATATAAAGAAGGAAAGACTGGCTAGGAAACTTACGGGATTTTAAGATGGCTTATAGACGGCATAACAAAACAAAAATAATCGCGGCCTTTTACTTCACCTTTATTCAAAATGCGATCATTTAGCGATAAATTGCTACACGGTCATATCCATAAAGTATGCTTAATTTTACTCGGCTGAGATTTAATACGGGGAATCCTGTCTTGGCAACTTTTGACATGCGGGATTTGAAATAAAATTGTGGGAAACGCGCCACCCCGCGGCTAATGCGAACCCTAAATCGTAGTAAAAGAAACAGCCGCAAATATTTGTATGCAAGGTTTTCTTTTTATTTCATGTGCATTTGCATTATATTTATTATACATCGAAAATGTGCAGTTGTTCAAAACAACAGAAGTAACGCTTGAAAACGTTTATTTCGGAGACGTAATGTAAGGTGGCATAGTGATCTGCCATTTATTTAATTTTAAATTGTGTTTGGCCAGTGACGTATGAACATTACAGTTAGACGAACATATACTGCAGCTCCTTAGTGCAATCAACCCACTCCACCCCCCCCCCAAAAAAAAATTAAGTAAAAGAGATATCATAACAACCAACGAGTAAATAGCACATGAGCAAGAATCTCGGCGTGAAATATTTATACCTCTCCTCTTGCACCCGACCACTCGCCTGTAACCATTTCTTCCTAGTAATGCATTCGTTTGGTTATAACTCACTTAAACGATTACAATGAATCCTATAACGTCTGCGATTGTTTTTTACACTTCTGTAGACAAAATGGTGGACCATACAGTTGAAACATTTAATAACTAGTGCACCAATGGTGCAGAAGCTCATACCTTTTCGAGCTAAAAATGTAGGGCCCACAAAACTTTATGGCCCACCAAATTTCAGGCCATTTTTCAGATTCCACAAATTTTGGGCCCATGAGGGATAACCCCTCCCCCCCCCCTCCGTCTAGCAGAATCCTGGCCACACCACTGGCTATAATTCATATTTTCCCCCTTTAAATCCTATTTAACCCACTCTCAAACAATACCACTGACCTACCCTATTAAACTTTCTTCCCTCTACCTGAGCAAACCTGAAGCACTCCTGCCAAAATTTTGGCTGGCTGCCTACATACCTCAGGCTCAAAGACTTCTAAGAATCGGCAAGTGCTGATTGGCTATAGGGCTCTCATGCTTACAGTTCAACAGTTAATAACAACTCCCAGTCCTGCTTTAATTCCACTAACAGCCTCTGCAGAGCTTAACCACAAATGTAAACAAACACTGCAGAGACTGGGAGACAAATTAAAGCAGCTTTGGCAAAAGGTGAAGGCTCGGATTTTTTTAAACAATGGGGATTAATTGTAATTAATTAACTTTTGACCAAAAAATATTACTCCTACTTTCGTAAGTGTATACATTAAAATAAAAAATATGGTTTTAAATTCACATATAGCTTTAAATGCTCTCCCTTATATCATTACCCATATTTTATGTCTTCTATTATTTTTCAAGGCAAATCATGCATGGATGTTAATGTTTGCCAATACATGTAGATTGTACTCTTTCCAAGCGCCGATTAAGGGAGTAAACTTCCCCTTTTCCTTGGAATAGACCACAGACCCCCCCCCCCCCTCCCTCCTCCACACATATGATATCGGCTTCGACGATCCTCTGTTCCTGTATAAAACTGCAGAACGAATGTCCTATCTTTGCTTTTAAAAAAGTCTTATATGATACTGTTACCTATTAGTATATTTTAAGTACGATACATCTAGCATCAGTTCCGATACATTTGTCTCCATTTGGTTTTCGCTTATTTTGTAATACTCTTTGCAGCAATTTCAGAGAAACAGAAGCTTCGTTTGCAGAACTTGGAAAAAAATAAGTTAAACTTCGCGGCTTTATTCTGCAATTGGTATTGAAAGAATCAAGCGGAGGTGTGGATGAGTTTTAATGTGTGTGTTTTAAGGGGGTGAGGGGGTTGGCAGACTCCGAGTGGCACAACATTACTTCAAAACCTTACACAATCATTGTCGCTGTGTAATTAAGTTTCCTAAAGTGTTTGATACCACTACTTTCTGGAAAGAGATTAAAAGCATACATTGATGTGATGGCTACTCACAAAACATATATAATCCGGTGATCTCGAAAAAGCGAGAAGCATGACTTATCTCTTAAATCAACCAAGCTTAGCAATATTAAGTGTTGTTTAATTTCTATTATTCAGTCCATTGTTTACTATTACAAGACTCTGCTTTGGTGTCTACTTCATATAAACTGGCAATCATGTGTTGCTGATTCATTACTCTCTTGTATATAAATCAACAACAACATTCAACAAGCCATTAATTAAATGTAAGATATTTTAAGTGTGTCCAATATAACGTCATTGTGACTATACCTTTCAATTTTCTTGATTTCAAGGATGATGGAATGGATCCGACCGGAATAGTGTCTGGCAGATAGTACCATTGTAACCTATGGAGAGAAGTAGAGTAATCATCGTGTAAGATGTAGACGTAGAGGAATGTCCTCCTAGTCAGGTTTATTGTTTACTAAATCAATGAAGATAAACAAAGTAAACACCACATAACAAGGAAATAAATAAAATCTGATTGATCATTCTGATCAGAATTAAAAATAAGTCTCAAAGTAAGAGCTCTGTGCATTCCTTTCCACAAGTTCAAGTAGTTGACTGTTTTCAACAAAAGTTTCCTTTATACCGGTACTTTTGAACTGCATATTTAGCAGAGCAACATTTTAGACATGAAGGTACTTGTTACAAAAACACAACAACAAGAGGGCACTTTTAGTTACAAATTTCGGAACTGGCAATTTCCATTAACAAATGGAAGCCACATTTCAGGGTAATCAGAAGAGTAGAGGAGCATGTGCCCAATCAACCCCCCCCCCCCCCCGTGCCATGCTCATCCTCTTTCACTGCTCCATCGTCACTGACAAGGTAATTGGACGGTTTCATCTCAAACATTTGCAGTGCAGTCTACACTTCGTGTCTTTATACTGGTAACTTGAACAAGTAAATAGACCAAACATATATGGATCGTGGTGTGACATGTGATTAGTTTACAATACTCGTTTTACCTCTTTTTCAGCAATCCGATCTTTTTTTGGCATATCTTTCTAAATATTTTTATTTTCAGGCAAAGCCATTTAAGATCGACAACAGACAGAACTTGCATGGGTCGATATGAATTAACCGAGCTGGTGGAAGGAACAGAGGGACTGTTTGAAAGAGCTGCTTTGGAATCTTTCATAAATAGTTTATATAAAGTAAAGGCCATGCAATATAAATATTGATGAAATTTAAATAATTTATATTGTATCGAACAAACCATTCTTGTGTCAACCTCTCCACTGCTACAGCATTGAGAATTATTAAGTAAAAGGAGATCACCTGTTTTGACTCCTTCCAACAGACGCAAGCCAATTTTGAAGCTCCCCCCCCCCCTACCCTTCCAAAGAAAAAAATGTAAAAAAGGGCAAACACTTTATGGTGCTGTGAAAAGTCTTTTCAATGTAAGCCTTACAACATTAATCTCTCTAACTCTTAAGTTTAGGACAAAATATGAGGCTTCCCTCTTACAATAACGAGGCTGGTCATGTGCCTGGTTGATATTTCAATAAAGTCAAATCTAAATGATGTCAATTTTTCATACATTGACGGCGTAAGTATCAAACTCGAGAGAAGCAACCAATATCGGTTAAAAGTATATTAAATAAGCGTTGGGAATTCATTTCATTCTTTGGTAAATGTCGAGATAGAACACTGGACATTTCACTACTGCAGTGTAGTTCACTATTGTTGTATAGTTTTTGTGAAGGATTGAAAGATCGATACAGTATAGCCTTTCATCAAGTTTAACCGTCATGGTTTATTAATTGGGACTTATTGGATTATTGTTCTCGGCTTCTCCGCACCTTACTTTTTGAATGTATCTCTCAAAACTGACATTTTCATCTTTAATTAGATCCACAGTCAACACCATGAAGACTGAGACCCCAGTTGGAGAACACTTTAACCTTCCAAACCATACAATTAACGACATGTCCTTACAGGGGATTGAATCCTTGGGTAGCCGTCCTGACCTAGTACGAATCAGCAGAGAAAGGCCGTGGATGCAACGCCTTCGCACCATTCAACCTCATGGGCTCAACATTCATGAAGGACATGACTAACTTTTCTCCTGCCCCTCCTTCTCCCCTTGTCCCCCCTTTCACTCCTCTTCTCTTATCTCTCTTCCACTCTTTTTTCTCCACACCTTTCTGTCTTTGTCCTTCTCCAGTTTATTCCCTACCCCATTCTCTAAATCTTCTCTTTGTCCCTCCACTGTTTATCTCCTACCCCTCCTCTTCCCCTGTTGGTTTCTTTCTTTCTTCTCTCATTTAGCCTTTGAAGAATATCCCGCTAGGATCGAAACGTCAGGCCAACTTACCTTTAGACAGAATTACATCACTGTAGACTATATGAATGTTCATGACATGGCTGGCAATGTAGCTATGTGCACAGCTTACTACGGAGAAGTATAAAGACCATTCACTAATAAGGTTTCTTTTTTATTTGTTCAATACGGCTTTTAATCATCCTATTATTATTATTATTGTTTAGCTCTTTGTTTGACATGCACACATCTCTCTCAATACGAAATCAATCACCATGCCATTTGTTTTTAAACAGTCAAAAAAATTCGATAAAATTCAACAGTGAAACACGTGATTCTAATGATCCAGAAGTATCCGTTTATGCAAGTCTTAAATACCAAGATTCCTTCGATTGGTTTGCACGGGAGCATTTGAGGATGCATTTAAACAACCGTGCAATGAAAGCAATTTTGCTCATTTAGATAAAACTTACGAAGAATAACCAAAATATAAGAAGGTAACGTATGCAATTACAGGGCGTATGACCTAATAAAAATATGGTGACGATTTATCGGATAGAAACATGGAATGGATTCAATGGGCTCTCTTAAAACTCTCTGAAGGGAATGGCGAAGGGGAGGGCCAGTGGCGGGAACAGGTAAAGGGTGTCTGTAGGGTGGGGGAGGTTAGACTCAACTTAGTGAAGAGGATACTGAACATGGGGATTGGGATGGAGCATTGATAGTCTAGAAAGTGAATAATCATAGATCTGTATTACCTTTCTTTTTTTATAATTCGACCAGGCAATACTGCTAATGTACAATACTTTTCATTAATACATTGTCCGTGGTTACAGTTATTCCTGGAATGGCATTGAGAATGTGACAGGTTGAATAATTGTCATTTTTATGGTGTTTTATTGATGTTATTAATGAATATTTTTCCCTTTTTCTTTGAGTGTCGGGTGATGCGGGATCCGGCAACTTAAATATATTTCTTTCATTGCTTTAGTAACACGCCATACACCTTGGAAAATATCAACTAATAACATTAACGTTACTGTGTGAGGATGGAAATTGTAAACTGTTTATGAGGTTGGTCTGAGGAACTGATTAAGGTGAGAGGAGTAGCGGTAATATTAAACCGAATATATTCGTTGTGTTACCAATTTGACTCTGAGAAAAATAAATATATTAAAGTATTAGCGAGGTTTACGTCTCTGTCTGCAAAACTACAATATATTCTTAGACTTGGCCTATGTAAAGCAATCAATGCGCATGAAGAAACAAAGAAAACACAAATAATTGATAATGGAGCTGGAGATAATAGACACAAACAATTCGGTGGCAGGAACAAATAGGGTGATGATAGGGTTAGGGTAGGAGAACGGTCAAAATGAATTGAAAGGGAAACTACAAAGAACAAAGGGTGTAATGAAAGTTATCTGAAGGGGGCAGATAGAGCTACGGTGGGTTGGTAAATTGGAGGTGTCAGGAATGTTTTGAGTGAAACCGGTGTTCGAATGGGTTATAAGTGAGGAGTTGGGGTAGGGTTGGACAAAGCAGGGACGTCATGCTCTAACCAAGTATGAAGTAATATTTATACAAGGAATAACAACATATTAAACAGTTCTTGTTCAAAGTTATGACTTATGAAAAGCAGAAGCTCACGATGACCTTTAAAATCATTTTTAAAATTATGACAAATAATGAAATAATATTAATTTAGCATATTTGGTGTCAAATTGTATTTCAAACTAAAAAAAGGATGTAGTTTTAAATGGATTACATATTAACCTATGTAATTTAAGAGATACCTTTTATGCCTTTAATTATGTTATGATAGTAAAAAAAAATATATTTAAAAAGTTAACTCCATTACAATTATATATTTTCCTTTTTGATAACTTATATTTATTAACTTATTTTGAGTAACTTTTTTTTTAAAACTGCGCCAACTAAAACTGTTTTATTGGTTGCTTGTTTCGTATAAATTTCAGTTTTACTAGTGAATAGAGTATTATAATCTGATGACAATTTCTTGGGTTTAAAGTATAGATTTATAGGTTTTTGCTATTTTGTTGCCATTATTTAACTTCTTTTAAATATTAATAACGATTTCCAGTCCCTTTCGTTGAAAAAATGAAATAGTTTGTACATAATTGAAAAACGAATATTTTGGAGCTTTCAGCCTGAGAAGTTACATTTACTACTTACAAACTTAAAAACCCTATTTTAAAATGTTCATTAAACTCATTAGATTGATTTAATTCAAACTATCTTTCGTAAATATCTTTTGTTTTATTCTAATAAACATTCATGTCATTCTAAAACCTAAGTTTTAGTTAAATGTTAACAATAAAATAAATAAAGAACGTTTTAAACACCCCCACCCAACCCTCTCTTACCAACAGCTTTTTTAAGCTACTCCCTATGTATCCATTATATTTTGTTTTATTAATCATAACATTCTACAGAATTTCATTTCACGATGACATAAGTATTGAAATAAAACCAACTAAACTAATTAAATCCAATCCTTGACATCAAAACACTGCAGGCTTTAAATTCTCTATTGTTAATTTAATATTGATAACTTTCATAATTAAATTTGTTCTCTGTTTTACTGTTATGATGATTCTAACAACTACACCGGAATACTTACAGCATATCCTTCAAGCTTTTACACTGTGAGGAGTAAGACAAGATGGCCGCCAACTCTTCATTAGTTAGTCTCCTGTTGACGTCACCGATCTCCAGCTTCTGAAGAGAACTCAAGATAGAGAGAGAGAGACCAGACTGAAGGATAAGGTTCAGACCAGACTCATCAACTCTAGGAGAGAGGCCTGCTAGATACACACAGGAGATAGGAATCTAGAGTGAAAAAATAGAGTTACTGATAATTATTATAATGTAATAGCTAATAAAAATCACGAACGAAAATAAAGGAAAGTAAAGCGATAAACTAGGACAGTTGATGGGACGGAAATAGAGGTTGATTTAAGGGGAGTCAAATACAAACAAAAATAAATGGATTAGATTAGATAAGAGGGAAAAATCTGTAATGTAGGATTCAAGAATTAGTTTTATTGTTTTACCATAACTTGATTACTTAGAGAGGCCGTGACATGAATTTCCTCTGAATCTATGAAAAAATCTATGTTCAAAACTATTCTCATCACCTCAAACTTTCAAAACCTCAAGGATCTAATTAAAATATAACGTTTTAATAATCGCATCCGAAAACAGAACTATGAAAAATGTGATTTCAAAACAAGACAAAGATGACGTCATATTAGTAACACAAGTGCCAAGCCCAGGCATGTACCGGGTGCGCGGATCATACCGTCACACATACACGGACATTTTTACTGAGAGAACAAACACTGTATTACGTTATATCGTTAGAAATTTCAAGTTTTTTTTTAAACATATTGCAGAATATCCGAGAGAAATGCTGGTCCGTTGTGTTGTTGGGGCTGCAGTAATCCCATAACCCATGCAGTTAGCCCTCATCGATGGCCGAAGGACGAACAAAAAAAAACCCGGCGATTATGACCAAGTAAGTGCAGAACACCAGCGCCGATATCACTGGGTCTAGCCATTATACAGCTCCGTGCGAAGCAAACACTTCACGGAAGCAGACTACGAGCCCTCCTTTCTTATGAAATGAAACCAATAGGTTTTAGCGGGTCGACATAAACGAGTCTTTCTCCTGTCAAGTAACCCACATTAAGAACTCCGAAGATCAGATCGGGGAACATGAATCCTCCAGTGGGACAAGTGGCGAATCTTTGGGGTAAGCGCGGCCGAGCACTAATACTAGTAGTACTAGTATTAGAGATACTACGCTGAAGTCGCAATAGACGAAATGTTTTGTTTTTTTTGTTAAATGAGCAAATCGTGTTCCTAACATGACGTAACATGACGTCATGACCTTAAGAACATTTTCGGGTGAACGAACCTTTCAAGCCCCGAAGTTTTTAACTAGCAGAATGGTTGAAATATGTTCTAGAGAACATGCCTAATATATGGATCCCCAAAAGATAAGACTTTGAAATGTTCGTGTCATGGCCACTTTAAAGGTTTATTAGCTAGTAAGGTGTTTTATAATAAGAATGTATGGATACTCATGAATAGAGTGAGGCACATTTCATTTCAAAAAAGGGTCGAGAATGTTACAAACATTAAGGAATCAGTAATTGAGATTATATTTTTGAAGAAAAATATCGATCTAATAGGTTTTGTTTTCATTTAGAACTTTCAGTTGGAAATTGTAATTTAAATGTAAATATTAGTCACTTATGTAATAGGAATCATAAAAGGAAGCCTCTAATTCAACTAATGCAAGGGTTTTATAAAGTATAAGGATTTTGTTTTGGAGTTGTATTGAAATAAATGAGTTTTGATAATGAAGATGCAATTTAGAGAAGCAGATGCATATCAAATTCACACTGTAAACAATAGTTAGTCAATATGACTAAAAAAAAATAGTCACAACGATGTCTCTATCGACCAGTTTTTTCTAGTCATTTGACTATATAACATTAGTTTTGTGACTAATTAAATTGAGTTTTCTGACTAATTAAAATTAGTCCTACTACGATGCCTCTATCGACCAAAGCTTAGTCCAGTGACTAAAAATATTAGTCATTGCAACTGTGACTACTTATTTAGGTCAAAAGACTAGTTTAAGATTAAGTACTGATTAGTTAAGAAATGAGATAGTGACACACATTGTAAGTTTCATGGTAATTTTTATTAACATTCAGTATTAATGCAAAATGTGACAAATAAACATTCCATTTAAAAGTCATCTCATAAAGAACAGTAACAAACACTAAAGGTTAAAGAACATTTAAAATTAAAATAAATATTTATGGGAAAATTGGGAAAACTTATTTTTACAAAATTTTCAAAATCTTTTCCCACAAAACATCTTGAGAATACTTATGGGAATACTTTGAAATACTTCTAAGCCATTAAGTTGGCAGTGTTCGACAGTTTTCAAACAATTAGACCCCATGATGACCTATACCTACAATTTCTTAAAGACCCTCATTGTCCACTGACCATGCATCATTATGGGCTCCATCAGTTTCATCAAAATAGCAGCATGGAAGAGATGTGGGCAGACAACAGGAAAATTGCGAGTACGCAGCTCAAATATAAAAAGAGAAGTTAAGCCAAATAAATTATCTTAATTAATATTTAAATATACATAACATATATTTAATATACACAAAATAATATATCATATTTATAAATTTATTTATAAAAATAATACCCCATGTCAAATCAAATGGTATAAAAAGGCCTTGAGTAGCTCTATATGACCTTAGCTGTTAAAAAGTGCCAGAAAATATCCTTATAATCTTCATCTTGAATTAGGAACTTGGAAGTGATACTATTATCAGTTTCTGACCATGGATGTGATGGTACAATATTAATGCAGAACATGTAAGTTGAATATGTTATTATCCTTGACGCAACATTAGGGTGGAACAGAAAACAAAGTAGTTAAAACATTTCTAGAAGTACTTTATCACAAACTATAAGTTATGTCTTGAATGGTAGAAACAATGCTGAGCTACAGCTACATGTTCCCCAGGGGACATCCCATATCATTGCAGCCATGAAGCGGTGCAAATGCTATATTTTTGAATTACCTCCCAGGGTACCCTAAACACCTGAGTAAAGAGCGGCAATTGAGATTAAGTGTCTCCATTAAAGATACATACGTATCGACCAGGTTGGTACATGAACCTACGATCATGGAATCATGTGTTCAGTGCCCCAACCATTCCGCCACAACTTTTCTATGTCTTTACGTACTGTGGTTATTTCATATTTTATGTGATTGCATAATGCGCACTATATATCACAGATTGTTCCTTATATGTAACTTAAGGTAGCATAAGCCCATTCAAAGCCCCATTGACTTACACACTAAATCACAAAAGTAATGTGGTCTCTAAGTCTAGATAGAAGTTTTCACTAGCTAAATGCTACCTATCACCGGATAGCTGACAAGTTGGCCTTTCATGGCACTAACAATTTTCTGTATCATGACCATGTAGATTTTTTGCTATTCGAGCCGGAAGTTTTCGTCACTTGTAAACAAACCTCTGCACTCAGAGGTAAACAATTTTCCTACGCTGCTCCTGGGAAGCCTAAAGGGGTCTAAAACTGCCTCAATTGACTCAATTTTCTCACCACATGTACATTCATACTCTTCAACATGCAAGCCACAAAAAACTATATTATGATTGATAACAGGTCAAAAAAGATGTTCCCCGCTGCTCTTTGACACTTTTCCTGAAGGAGAACAATCGAAGGGATGGATATAGACTCTAATAGGAGTATGCCAACTCAAGTGAGAGATTAATTTTTTTTTCATACCAAAATGATACTTTTTATAGTCGTCACAATGTAAACCATAACATATTTCAATGCAATTATCATTTTTGGTCCATAAAGATGTCTTTTCAGAGATTTCAGTATGCACTGTGCAGTGTGTAAATACACATATGAGCAATACTGTGTAAGCAGTAACCAGGTCTACGTCTGCAACAACATTTCCAGTCACCAATTTTGATAAACTTGACCAAGTTGGGTGCATTTATGATTCTTGCAGGTTGTATTGGTATCCGGATCACAGTCCACATGGTCTGGCTTGCCATACCTGCAGCAACATCATCCAGAGAAGGGTCAGCGGGGAGGGCTTTCTCGTCTCTGGCTCTGAAATGTGATGAAATTGAAAACTTCTTTTGTTTAGCTCAGTTGATTCCTCCCAAACTGACCTACAGGACATACCCCAATGTATTCCTGAACTGTTTGGAACATGTTAAACTGATATTGCCTGTCACTTCAGTGCAACTGTTAAGTTACTTAGAATAAGAGAATTGAAGGTGTTCTTTGCCAAAACTGGATCATTGGGATTTGTAAACCACAGCCTAACTGTAACAGTATGCACAGTAGTCTAAAGGAAAGGTTACTGAAATGCTATCTAAATACACAGTTCACCTCAATAACATATCCAGTCCATTTAAAGGTTTATCCATAGGTTGTTACAATGTATTAAAGACAGGTGTAGGGGACAAGAGGTAGTAAGGGGGCATAATTTGTGATAAAACATTCAAATTTGTTGCTCGTCAAAGAACAACAACGTCAAATTACCTTATTCTCCATGGGTGGCAAGCACTGGTTCCTATAGTTACTACAGTAGATCTCCCATGGAAGTATCAGGACATCTATTTCTGCTGTCAGAGTTGTTTGGAATTTGTTGTTACCTCATCTAGCCAGTTGAGTCCATTGATACCACAACCATTCAAAGTATATAGCTGTGAATGCTGAGGACTCGGCACATCAACTTTCTCTGAAAATTGAAAAAAACAGAAAATTAATGATAGGCTGAGTAGGTTCAAAACCCCTTGATGCACATATGCAGGAGCAGAAAACGCATACCTTTGTGGATTATTTGCTAAATAAGACTCAAAACATTCTCTGTCCAGGGTATTAGCACTCAGCAGCCACTCCACTTAGGATACAGAACCCTACAACATTGGGCTACAGCTGGTGTAGACTTGGTCTAGGAAGTAGGATACTAACATAGCGCCACTATGAACCTGAGGCCTGGGCCTAAGCTAACAACATTATGGGTATTTCATGCATTGAAACTGAGTTTTTGTTCTTAGTTAAACACCAGGTACTTCCAACTTTATCAAAAATAACCTAAAATATGAGAACCATGTACTTTGTACCATGTACTAGAGCAGAAGGTAAGTACCAATCCGAAGATCTTCAGTTCAGAGTGCACGAAATGCAGACCGGGTTGGTGGTCGACGAAGTGTCTAGAAACTTGACGTATGCTAGCCTACACCACAGGCGCTCGTAACATTATAGAATATAGGCCTAGTATACTAGTTAATAATACACATTTATATAAAATATGTCATATAAGTGTGTATTACTGCTTCTATGGTAATATACATCTACGAGCGCATGTGGGCTACACTAGGTAGACTAAACTCCTAGTCTAGCTACGTCCTAGCGTTAGCCACAGTTTTGCTTGCTATGGCCTAACGTTATAATTTTACCCATACTTTCCAGCCAAACATATCGCGGATATTCAAACCTTCTTTGAACATTATGTCAATTGTGTCAATTATTATTTATTAGAATTTCAGTTGTGATTGAACTTACCTAACTGACCACATTTTGAAACTGCTTCTGACAATTTGTTAAATGATTAAGAATCTTCTTATTTTGTTGATGGCCCTGTTCTATCTACAGTTAGGTAATGACCGCAATGTACGATGTACGACGTACCACGTACGTGCATACAGTATACATGTAATCGCCGGCCGTCGTCTGAATTTTTGATCTCTGATCAGCTGAGCACACGGTATTCTACGGTACGATGATTGGATAAAAATAATGACGTCATTGGTCAAAGCTGAAGGTTATAGAAAGTAAACAAACAGAAGACTAGAATATTCTCGTCACGCTTACATACATGACATGCATAGTGAGTGTCAACAAAGTTCGTACAAATTTATGTGACTAATTTATGTTAGTCGAACGACCATGCAAATTGGTCTGCAACTAACGAATTGGTAATGACTAGCTAACTCTAGTCACTGTGACTAGATTTTTGCCATTCGTGACTAACTAATGTTTACAGTGCATGTTTAAAGAGAAAATTAATATTTTAACTACCGAATTATTTAATTTATGAACCAAATTCAAAGTTTTTTGCGTAAACTCCATTGACCTGCCTTTTAACAGGATTTTTTGAAATCATGTATATATGTTGAAATCTCTATAACTACTAAAAGCTAATCAATTTTATTTAAATAACATCATGTGAAATTTACCGATAGTTCCCTGAATTATCAACTTCATCCCTAAGTTACGGTTTGAGTGTGACTTAACTTCTAGTGTTTTTCTTCGAAATGTCACATTTTTCTCTCTTTGTGTTTGTAGATAATCCTTAATTGGGTATTGCATATGATCTTATCTTTCTAAAAATGATCGTGTCTTCCAAATAAATAACACCATCCGCTTTTTTACATTTTCTTTACAAATAATTTTTTTATATGGAAACACATCATATCCTTTAGTGTTTAATTATATTAATTATTTACTACTTTTCAGTTTAATCGGATGATTTGGGTCTTCATTGTAATATCTTCTGTGACTATGGAGTTCAGCGGGTGTGAACAGTTGGCGGACAAATGTAGATTAACAAACACAAGATATAAATCAAGTGGTTACAAGTTTATTGATCAGCTGACACCCTTTTAAAACTAAGGTCAGAGCTATACGGCTCTGGCTAACGTCTGTTATATATTGTTGCAGAGTAAAATATGTGGCGCACTTTCATTTTGCAAACCATTTTACTTTTTAAATTTTATGTGATCATAAGTCCGATGGTTGGAAATGACGTACGTTTTTTTTTATAATTTAGCAGGCAAAATTAACTCAAAAAGAGCTGTGAGTGAAACAACACACCCCATAGTTACTACTAGACATGGATGAAAGCTTTGTTTTCAATAATTATGTTTTTAATTTTTTTTATGTTTAAAGTTAAATTGGAACTAACGTTATAAAGAATATCAAAGGTCTAGACAGTATTTTAAAATCTATATTTCACATTAAATGTTAGTTATATTGGGAGGAGTTAGGTCATTAAAATAATTAGTAGAAGTAGTAAGTTGAGTCTCGTCTATTCGACATGCTCAGTTATTAACCTCCGCCACGTATTAGGATCTTGCGCAAGGTTTATTGCTTCCTCGAAATTGTTAATATTAATGTCCTTGAATTGCGACTTTATTTTTCCAAGCAAGGTAGTCACGGGCCTTCCAACTGCTTTAGCAGTATGTCTCAGTGCTTCTCTTGAAGCAACCTTTGCTGGAGCGTCCTTCTGGAGTCTTGCTACATGACCAAAAAATCTCAATTTCTATGTGCGACTATCGATGACCAAGGTGTTTGGTTGGTTTCGTTGTATAGCTCATCATTTGATAACCAATTATTATTGGTCCATCTAATGTTGAGAATATTTCGAAGTAGTCTCCCTTGAAAAGTGTCAATTTTGCGATCAAGATCCCTGTTGTGCCCACAGTTCGCAATTGTACAAAAAATACTCTTTAATAAAGTCTCAAAAATCCTAAGCTTAACGTTCCGGCTTATGTTTTTGCTTTTAAAAATGCTTGACAGTGTGTTGAAAGCACCGTTGGTTATACCAATTCTTCTGTTAATGTCTTCTTCGGTCCCCAGCAAGATTCCAACATATTTACACTTCTTCCAACTTTCATTTCCTTTTCTTGTGATTGTAAATTTCTCAGTTTTTGTGCAATTGATTTTTAGATTTCTTACTGCCAGTTTGTCAGAAACTCGTTTTTCGATATCTTGCAGTATATGCTGACCAGTTGATGCCCAAGAGATATCATCAGCGTATTGTTGGTCTACTGTGAAAAAAGAATTAGTGGTGGTAGTGCTGTAATCATGATCAACTAACTGCGATGGCAGGATAACTGCATCGATATTATTATCATCTGATTTCAAAGAGTTGGCTAGATAAGTTATAGAAAATAGTGCACTTGCACTATCTCCTTGTGGTGAACCAATGTTAGTGTTAAAAGCAAGTCCGAGTTTGCCCTCTAATTTGACGGTGTATGAGACGTTATCGATTAGTAGTGATATCAGGTGAAGTTCGTCGTTATCAAGAACCTGTTCTAGGTCAGTTAGCAAGGATCCTCTTTGAATTGTGTCGAACGCCTTGCTCATATCTAGCTCAATAGATTTATAGTGTAACCTATGGATGTTATAGCTTTTTCTGCTAGCACTTTAAAAGCGAAGACAAGTTCAGCCGTGTAACGTCCTGAAGTGTAGGCAGTTTGGGTAATGGGGAGGATATGCTCATCAATTGACGGACGAATCCTCCTGGCCACACAAACCACAAGAATTTTCCTCAGTGTTGATAATAAAATGACTGGTCTTAAGTTTTCTGTTGGACCTTTGGTCTTTCCCGGTTTTTGGATAGGAGTTAGGACTCATTGTTTAATTTCAATTGGGAAATCTCCTGATTCGGCTATACTATTTAAGATATTTGCTTTGTGTTTGTGTGTGCATGGGGCACATTTTAGATGCTCGGCTGTGACCTTGTCACAACCTGTGGTTTTATTATATTTTAAGGATGAGACTGCTTGTTTAATCTCATCTTCATCAAAAGGCGTGTTTAGTTTCTCTGGAAACACGTTTGGTTTGGGATCTGGAATATTGCAGTTAAAAGTCTATTCGAAATGTTTGCTGATTTCTTTAATTTTGCGTCGGTTTCTCCTATATGTTTATCGCCAAATTTAATTGTTATAGAGTCTCTCTTATCTTTTGTTGTACTACTCTTATTGCTTTAAAGAAAGGGTGGGAGTCATCCTTACAATTTTCAATGTCGGAAATTTCGTCAATTAATTTTTGTTCATGGGTAGTTTTGACTAGAATATGTTGTATAATTATTTTGTTCCTATTAGTTTTTAAATTTCTCTTTTGATCAATATTTTTACAGTTGTCAATCTGTAGTCTAAGGTCTTTTTGTTTCTTGGATAAGCTTGCTATTTTATTATTATTAAAACGATATTTTTTTAATAGTGGATTTAAGTTTCGGGCATTGTTTAAACAAACTGTTGACAGTTCCTTCCAATAAGTAGCTGGTGACTGTGAAAAATTGGTTTCGTTTAATGTGTTAAATACGTTTTCATTATAGTAATTTTTTTTTTTATTTAAGATGACAGGAATTACTACTTTCATCAGTCTTATTGACTGGATAAATTTGTCTTCTTGTTGAGCTATTCAGGGTAAAACTACTTATAATGATTTTGTGATCAGTGTTAATATGAAGGCCATTATAAGCTCGAGCATCAATATTAATAATTTTGAAGTTTAATGGGGCTATGATATAGTCAATTTGGCTCCTGATAGGGTTTCTGTGATTATTGGGTATAAAATTACTTGTATAAGTGTTGATTTGCTCAAGTTTGTGTTTGTAGAGAGTATTACATAAGTATAGATCGTTACGTACAATTACGTCTGTTAAGAATTCACCAATAGTATTAGTATTTCCAGTGGTGTATTTTCCAATATGTTAAGGAAAGAAAGGATTTGATGAGCCAACTTTTGCATTGATTTCACCACATATAATCACTTCTTTTGATGTGTTTTTGATTTTATTCCTATTCATGTTTTCTTTTTAGTATAGCGCCACCCTTTTCTTGTGGACGCGCAGAAATCGTTTTGTTTACAATTCTCACGTTAATCTCAGAAGCATCGCTTGTTTTAGATGCAATCATATACCCTTAATCTATACTCATAGTTTCTATCCTTGGAGTGTGATAGTCTGTAAGTATTTGTTGTATTATTTACTGCCATTTAGGATCACAAAATTGTAAATCTAAGTTGTTATTGGCCAGTTTCTGCTGTGTTTTGTGAGGTGCCCAAATGTTTTCTATTCTCCATTATGTATTACCGTAGACCAATTCCGCTACGTTCCTGTTTTACGTTGTTACTTACGGTTCGTGAGATTTGCGTACTTGGGCTCACACGTTACCTGGTTGTTAGGGTTTTTTATAGCAGTCATACTAGGTTGTTTATTGTAGTAATTTTAGGTATCTATTTTATTATTGCGTGTACTTCACATCTATTCTTGAGTATTCTATTACCTCAACGCATCCAGTATGTTTCGTTACCCTTGGGCTTCTATTTACGGGTTATGTTATCTTTGTTATTTGCATGGTGTGCGTACAGGGTACGTGTAGCTAGGATTTTGGTTGTATGGAGTTTCGGTTAGACCATTGTTTACTCATAGTTTTCAGTTACGTATTATGTGTTCCCTACGTTGTCATTGTAGTATATATAGTGTACAGTTTTCGGATAACCACAAGTCAGACATACAGTATTTGTTCACCTTGCCTATGTTAATTTCACTTTATCTTTAGTCAGGAATGTCACCTTCTTGTGGCATATGTTATCTAGCCTTGTTTTTATAACATGTTCATTATTCTCACCTTGCTATTTAGACATAGTTTTTTCCTTTGTTTCTTTCAGTTTTACTGTCTTCTCACTCATTCATCAACGTATTAAACTGTTGTCAAACGTCCATGATCTTGTCACGGTTTCTTTATTTTGGGTCTTGAGGGGGAAATGGTTGTCTGGCTGTATAGCGCCCTCAGTTTATTAGCGCGAGGACAGCACAGTAAAAAGACTGAATCAAGGCATAGCAATGAGTACACGATCAGGAAGACATTTCCGTGTTGAGAAAGAACCCAGCGAAGCAACGGGTAAGGAAACAGACCGAAGTAAAACAATGGATCACGACAGCAGTACAAGGCAACATCGTGATTCAGCCAACGTTGACACAAAATCTGTTAAGTCAAAATCCACTAAAAGCTCTAGCATATATGGATCCTCCACGAGTTCAGCAGCAATGAAGGCACGGGCTAAGGTTGAATCGGCTCGGGCATTGCTCGCATATGCAAACAAAGAGGCTGAACTGTTGAGACAAAAGGCAGCACTGGACGCTGATATGCTTATTCTGCAAAGTGAAAAGGTAGCTGCTGCTGCTACAGCTGAAGCCGCAGTGTATGATGAAGATCAATCATTAGGAAGCCATGACGAATTACGTGATGCAGATATTCACGAAGTAAATTCCAATCAACGAACCAGTGATTATATTCAACACCATTTTAGTGATCAGGCAGCTTCAAGAAATCCTATCATCACTCAGACAAGAGCAAATTACCGGCAAGAGACTGAAGACCTTGCTAAGTATCTTATTCGAAAAGACTTGGTGAGTTCCAGGCTTATTATATTTGACGAGAAACCAGAAAATTACAGAGCATGGAAGGCATCATTTAGAGATGTGATTAGGGATCTTAATTTGTTACCCAGGGAAGAACTTGATCTGTTGATAAAGTGGCTAGGTGGAAAGTCGTCATTACATGCCAAAAGATTACGCTCAGCTCAGGTTACTAACCCACAAGTGGGATTAGATATGGTATGGCAACGCCTGGATGAGTGTTATGGAGCTCCAGAAGTAGTGGAGCAAGCATTGTTGAGGAAAGTTGATGATTTCCCAAAGGTGAACACCAAGGATAACACAAAAATCAGAGAGTTAGGTGATGTGTTGTTAGAACTGGAGTGTGCTATGAGAGACGGAACTCTCCCTGGTCTCAGTTACCTTGACTCGGCCGGTGGGGTGAAACGAATAGTGGAAAAGCTCCCACCAGGACTTCAAGATAAATGGCGTTCAAAGGGAGCTAGGTATAAGGAAGACTACAATGTGACGTTCCCACCATTTTCTGTGTTTTCCAGATTTGTACGACAGGAAGCCAAAATTCTCAACGATCCTAGTTTCGAGGTAAACAGCCCAGCAGGAAGGTTTGCGTATCCAGAAAGAGTGAAGACACACATCACTGGTATGATTGAAAGTTCTCCAGCAAGTGGTCAATGCCCTATTCACAAAAAGCCACACCCTTTGCTCAAATGTTGAGCATTTCTGTCGATGCCATTGGAAGAGAGAAAAGCTTGCCTCATGGAAAACAGACTTTGTTTCAGATGTATGGCGACAAGTGATCATGTTGCTAGAAATTGCAAAGTATCGGTGAAGTGTGCTGAATGTGGAAGTGTGAGACACAACACCGCCCTCCATGTTGATCAAGCATTTTTTCGTGATACACAAGTTACTAAGGGAGATAATGGTGGGGAGCAGAACTCTTCGTCTGTTACCTCTAAGTGCACTGAAATTTGTGGGGATAATTTAGGTGGACGCTCTTGTTCGAAGGTATGCCAAGTCAAGGTGTATACACAGAGGAAGGAACATGAAGCAATCAAGGTTTATGCTGTATTGGACGAGCAGAGTAACAGGTCCCTGGCTAAACCACAACTATTTGATGCACTTGGCATAACATCTACCACCACCCCTTACACACTGAGGACTTGTTCAGGTATTATGGAGACAGCAGGTAGGAGAGCTAACAACCTGATGATAAGTTCCATTGATGACAAAGCCAAATTTCACTTGCCAGCGCTGATAGAGTGTGAAATAATCCCAGATGACAGACAGGAAATCCCAACACCAGATATTGCAAATCATTTTTCCCATTTGAAGCACATTGCAAACAAGATACCTCCAGTTGATCCGCAAGTGCAGATTTTGTTACTGCTCGGAAGAGATGTCTTGAGGGCACACAAGGTGCGGGAACACATCAACGGCCCTCATGATGCTCCGTATGCCCAGCGACTAGACCTGGGATGGGTTATTGTTGGAGAAGTGTGTTTGGGCACATCCCACCAGCCCAAACACCACAACGTCTTCAAAACCAGTGTTTACAGTAATGGGCGTACCTCGCTCATGGAACCTTGTTCCAACATGATTCAAGTGAAAGAGAGAATTGACAAGACTCAGAAGAGTGGCTTAAACATCACCAGTAACAAGGGATCTACAGGGAAGGTTCAGTTTGGTACAGCAGTATTTGACAAAACAAATGATGATGAAAAAGAAGCCCTTTCTATAGAAGATAACATTTTTCTGGACATAATGGATAGACATGTCCATCAAGATGAAAATGGAAGTTGGGTGGCACCATTACCTTTCCGTCCTGAGAGGAGGCGCCTACCAAATAACCGGATACAAGCACAGAAGCGCTTGTACTCTCTGCGCAAGTCATTGGAGAAGGATTCCACCAAGAAGAATCAGTTTGCTGAGTTTGTTCAAAAAATGTTGGACAACGATCATGCCGAACCTGCCCCTCCATTAGAACATGGGAAAGAATGTTGGTATCTCCCCATATTCGGGGTGCATCACCCACAAAAGCCTGACCAGATTCGTGTCGTGTTTGATTCCTCAGCAGAATTTGATGACATTTCGTTGAACAGTGTGCTACTAAGCGGTCCAGATCTGAACAACCCACTTTTGGGTGTGCTAATGCGTTTCAGGAAGGATCCCATAGCCTTTTCAGCCGACATACAGCAGATGTTTTATAACTTTCTAGTTGAGGAAGATCACAGAGATTTTCTCAGGTTCCTGTGGTTCAAGGACAACGACATGACAAAGGAAATCTGTGAGTATCGTATGAAGGTACATGTTTTTGGAAATAGTCCTTCCCCATCAGTCGCCACTTACTGCTTAAGGAGAGCAGCTCAAAAAGGTGAAAAAATCCATGGAAGTGATGCTAAACAATATGTTGAAAGAAATTTCTATGTTGATGATGGCCTCTCTTCATCCCCCACACCTCACGGAGCCATTGACCTTCTGAAAAGAACAAGAGCAATGCTAGCTGAGTCAAACATTAACCTCCATAAAATAGCTTCAAACAGCGGAGAAGTGGTAAAGGCATTTGATGTAGATGACAGAGCCAAAGGCATAAAGGATCTAGATCTATCCTCAGATCCACTCCCTATTCAGCGAAGTTTAGGCATGTTGTGGGACCTTGATACTGATGCATTCACATTCAGTGTTTCTTCAGAAGACAAAGCATTCACAAAGAGAGGTGTTTTATCTGTCGTCAACAGTTTGTATGATCCCCTTGGTTTGACAGCTCCGATAACTATAAAATGAAAGGCCCTATTGAGAGAACTTAGTTCTGAGATCAACGACTGGGACGAGCCTCTCAGTTTTGAAAGAGAAGTTGAATGGTTTAAATGGAAGGAATCCTTGAAGTTGTTAGAAGATGTGCATGTTCCCCGGTGCATCATCCAATCGTCATTGTCGTTGACTAAAAAGAAGGAATTGTGTATCTTTTCTGATGCTTCTACATTTGCCATTGGAGCACTGGCCTACATCAGAGTCGTCAACGAAGAAGGAAATTACCAAGTTGGATTCTTGTTGGGAAAAGCGAAGTTAGCACCAAAACCAGCCCACACAATTCCTCGACTAGAGTTATGCGCTGCAGTTTTGGCAGTGGAGTTGTATGAGTACATCAAGGATGAAATTGATCTAGAAATAGATACTGTAAGGTTCTTCACAGACAGTAAGATCGTCCTTGGTTACATTAACAACACTACCAGACGATTCTACGTCTACGTATCAAACAGAGTAAATCGCATCAGACAGTCGACACGTCCAGAACAGTGGTGTTACGTTGCTACCAAGCAAAATCCTGCAGACTTGGCCTCTAGATCCATTGCAGCACATGAGCTTCAAGACAGTATGTGGTTTACAGGCCCGGAGTTTCTGTCCCGCCAAGAACTGCTTGAAGTGAACAACTATGACCTTGTGCAACCTGAAGCAGATTTTGAAGTTCGACCTGTCGTCACTACCATGCTAACAAAAACTTCAAATGTTGATTTAGGTGCTCATCGCTTTGAACGTTTTTCAAATTGGAAAGGCTTACTTAACGCTGTCGGCAAACTTTTGCAGATAGCAAAGTCTTTCAAGAAGATTCCTGGTAAGCCTGGTAAAGGAACTTGGAAATGCTCCCACACCTCCTGCGGAGTTGATGAATTTTCACAAGCTAGAATTACAGTCCTCCGTTCCATCCAACAAGATGCTTATAAGGAGGAATTGGACTGCATTAAACGTGGACGAGCCTTACTTAAAGGAAGCTCACTCAGAAGGCTAAATCCACAGGTTGATAAGCACGGTCTGTTAAGAGTTGGTGGACGTTTGTCTGACGCGGACCTCACCCAAGAAGAGAAGCATCCAGTCATTGTTCCTCCTGGACATGTTTCTACGATTATCATCAGACACTATCATGAATCCGTGGCCCACCAAGGTAGACATATAACTGAGGGAGCCATCCGAGCTGCAGGGTTTTGGGTTGTCGGAGGCAAGCGCCGTACCTGCAATGTGATCAAGGTATGTGTCACTTGTAAGAAACTAAGAGGCAAAGAAGAGTATCAACTGATGGCTGACCTACCAGCTGATAGAGTCACATGTGAACCACCTTTTACCAGTGTCGGCGTTGATGTCTTCGGCCCATGGCAAGTCTTGGCACGTAGAACCAGAGGTGCTAGTGCTAATAACAAACGGTGGGCAGTCATATTTTCATGTATGTATACAAGGGCAGTGCACTTGGAAGTCATTGAGTCCCTTTCAGCATCGAGCTTCATAAATGCTCTCCGGAGGTTTTTTGCCATTCGTGGCCCTGCAAGAGTTCTACGTTCTGATAGGGGAACTAACTTTGTTGGCGCATGTAAGGAGTTAGGCATCATTGCTGAGACCAGAGAGCTCCGAAAGCATCTCCTAGAGAAAGGATGTGTTTGGTTGTTCAATCCACCGCATTCTTCTCATATGGGTGGTTCTTGGGAAAGGATGATTGGTATAGCTCGGAAGATACTCAATGCAATGCTATTGCAATCTAAACACACCCGTCTTACCCATGAGATTTTGTGTACCTTTCTAGCTGAAGTAATGGCAATCATGAACGCAAGACCCCTTGTACCAGTGTCATGTGACCCCGACCAGCCTACAGTTCTTACCCCAGCAATGTTACTCACTCAAAAGGTGGACGCTACCAGTGCTCCTGCTGGGAACTTTGATACCCCTACACTACATAAGAAGCATTGGAAACAAGTTCAATGTCTTGCCGAAAACTTTTGGAAACGCTGGCGTCGTGATTATTTGAGTTCCTTCCAAGAACGCAAGAAATGGGTTGATCGAAGACCAAATCTCAAGATTGGAAACGTAGTCCTGTTGAAGGATAACCAAGTCAGTCGCAACGAGTGGCCACTCGGAATCATAGACAAAGTTTACCCTGATGCTGATGGAAGCGTCCGTAAGATTGATGTTAGAGTTGCCAAGGATGGAAAAGCCAAGGTGTTCTTAAGGCCTATTACCCAAGTCATATTGCTTCTTTCTGATACTTGAACTGTTCTTTTGACACTTGTTCTTTATATGGTCTTCTTAGATTGTTGTTGTTGTTTTTTTGAGGTTTGGTATATTTATATATACCAGGCGGGGAGTGTTGTGTTTTTTATTTTATTCCTATTCATGTCTTCTTTTTAGTATAGCGCCACCCTTTTCTTGTGGACGCGCAGAAATCGTTTTGTTTACAATTCTCACGTTAATCTCAGAAGCATCGCTTGTTTTAGATGCAATCATATACCCTTAATCTATACTCATAGTTTCTATCCTTGGAGTGTGATAGTCTGTAAGTATTTGTTGTATTATTTACTGCCATTTAGGATCACAAAATTGTAAATCTAAGTTGTTATTGGCCAGTTTCTGCTGTGTTTTGTGAGGTGCCCAAATGTTTTCTATTCTCCATTATGTATTACCGTAGACCAATTCCGCTACGTTCCTGTTTTACGTTGTTACTTACGGTTCGTGAGATTTGCGTACTTGGGCTCACACGTTACCTGGTTGTTAGGGTTTTTTATAGCAGTCATACTAGGTTGTTTATTGTAGTAATTTTAGGTATCTATTTTATTATTGCGTGTACTTCACATCTATTCTTGAGTATTCTATTACCTCAACGCATTCAGTATGTTTCGTTACCCTTGGGCTTCTATTTACGGGTTATGTTATCTTTGTTATTTGCATGGTGTGCGTACAGGGTACGTGTAGCTAGGATTTTGGTTGTATGGAGTTTCGGTTAGACCATTGTTTACTCATTGTTTTCAGTTACGTATTATGTGTTCCCTACGTTGTCATTGTAGTATATATAGTGTACAGTTTTCGGATAACCACAAGTCAGACATACAGTATTTGTTCACCTTGCCTATGTTAATTTCACTTTATCTTTAGTCAGGAATGTCACCTTCTTGTGGCATATGTTATCTAGCCTTGTTTTTATAACATGCTCATTATTCTCACCTTGTTATTTAGACATAGTTTTTTCCTTTGTTTCTTTCAGTTTTACCGTCTTCTCACTCATTCATCAACGTATTAAACTGTTGTCAAACGTCCATGATCTTGTCACGGTTTCTTTATTTTGGGTCTTGAGGGGGAAATGGTTGTCTGGCTGTATAGCGCCCTCAGTTTATTAGCGCGAGGACAGCACATCTTTTTTTATTGACAGTATTTGGTAGATCTAAATTAATTAGTTAGTTAGTAATATTATTTCAGACAGCCTATTCAGTCAAAACTGCAGGTTTCTTACATGAATGTATGTTATGTGATGAACGATAAGCTCGCCGAGAATGTTAAGCTTAATTCGAGAACCTTAAACATAACTCAGTGGTTTTTATTCAATTCTTTTATAGTTAAGGTATGTTTGAACTTGGGCGTTTCTGAAAAGCAGTCAATATTAGGCTAAGATCTTTATTATGTATGACTTAGATTTATTACTAAGCATGTCTTCTTTCAAATTCTAAGTAGTACTTCTAGATTCAATTAAAATATTTGAGATGCTTAACATAACCATATATGTCCAACCTGTACCTATGTTTGGCCTGGCCAATATAAATATCCTAGCCTATGCCTCTATACCATACCGTCAAATGATGTCACTGATAAATAATTACTGTTTTAGCTGTTAACTGCGGTCTCTTCTCCATTAAATAATCCGTCTAAATAACCAATCAAGAAGTCAGTGGTAACAAACAACTCCCACGAATATATCACTAAACCACTCGTTGTCAGTGATAGATGTGTAGAGGTATTTAATAGCATTGAGTCACCGATACTCATATACAGGTGTTTTGCCCGTCAGTGTAGACATTTTTTGCCAAAAGAACAAAATGTACGAGAAACATAACGTTATACATGTCCGGTGGAAACATACAGTTTAACAACTAACGTCGATTGGGTACGAACTAAAGAAAGGGGTCGAGGAAGTAAATAATACAGACCCAACGTATATCAAGCAGTTTAAGTTATTAACATATTCCCTTAAACTGCAGGGTGTTTGTTCTCCTCCGCAACGGTTACAATTTGGGCCAAAGTTGTTCATGTCCACATAACCCCCCCCCCCCCAACGGGCCTAATATCTGCTAGTAAATCCATTGAGTAATACAAAATTGAGGGATGATTCTAGGTACCAGAAATGTGATATCAAAATGTTGTTGAATATTAAATCACACTACTGTCAGTCCATGCTGGATATCTATAACACTTTTACTTTTTGAGAAGTGAATTATAACAAACAAGTGAATGCGATGAATTAAATTGACTGGACAATGTACCTTAATACTGTAGACTGTTAGTACCTCAGATACTACTTAAAACTCATTGAGAAAACAACACCTTTATGACTAATGAGGGATATGTCTACCCTAGATTACGATAAGGACATGTCTACCCTATATTACAATAAGGGATAAATTTACCATAGATTACAATAGGGGATACAAATAACCTAGACTACAATGAGAGATATGTCTAACCTAGATTACATTGATGATTATGGCCACCCTAGATTAAAATGAGGGATATGTCTATCCTAGATTACGATAATGGATATGTTTATCTTAGATTACAATTAGGAATATTTACATCTTATATAACAATGAGGGATACCTAGACTACAATGAGAGATATGCCTAACCTAGATTACATTGAAGATTACGGCCACCGTAGATTAAAATGAGGGATATGTTTATCCTAGATTACAATAATGGATATGTTTATCTTAGATTACAATGAGGAATATTTACATCTTATATAACAATGAGGGATATCTAGATCTTATATTACAATGAGGGATATGTAGATCCAATATTACAATTAAGGATACGTCTACCCTACATTACAATAGGGTATAAGTGTACCGTAGATTACAATAAGGGATATGCTTACACTATATTACAAATACATTGGGAGCAAAAATGTCTTTCAGTGTTAGAAGAAGATGTTTGTAGGGTTATTTTTATTTATAAATCATAAATTATTGTTAACATTTAGGCCAGTTACAAATTGGGTGAATCGTCATATATGAAGACTTATAGGAGCATTCGAGTGTTTTAACATATATTCTAAGGTGAATATCTTGAAAAACTCAAAAGCTATTGGTAATTTCTGGCACATCAATTTCTTCTTTTGGACTGAGATACGACAAATTCTGCTTAGACATTCCCTTAAGACAATATTTTTTATTGATAAGATTTGCATTAACCTATGTTACCTTCATGTAGTGTCCAATACGTTGATAGGAACACCCTGCGTCTAGAAAATACTACATCCGAAATCTAAACAATATATAAATTATCAGCCTTCCTGCAGCGTTAAATAAAACATCTCCATACGAAAACTCGAATATATCGTGGAATCAATCCACACTGTTACTTTGTTCGTTGTGATTCGGTTTTTGTAATAACATTTTAGTTTAAATATAACTTTGCGTCTCTACTGAAGTTTTCACACTACTACCGGTAAGTGGTACGGTATTGTATCTTACTTTCCTTTCAACATTTTGTAAAAAGCCATGTTGAGAAATGAATAATGCAAATTGTTGTACGGTACTGTGTTGATTCGATCAGTAATCTCTAAGTTGTGGTGTGTAATTCATTAACTCTCGTGGTAACCCTGTGGAGTTTAGAGTTTGGTTTTATTTACGTATTTATACAAACGAATGGAACGCTGTCTGTCTAGATTATCTGAGACTTTTACTGCAGTAGACCTTATATACTTCCATAGCTTTGGATGATATCTCATAACGAAACAGTTATCGATGAAAAAATATTTATATCAAATAAAACAACATATTGATAATTTGTGACTTTCTCTTGGCGGGCTGTGTTGTTTAATAAAATATACATAATTTTATTTAGATTTGTGTATCAATGAATCTAATGTAAACATTACTGAATTTGATTGATTTGTTAAAAAAATGATTTGTTGATATTGATTCTTTTGTATATTTAGTTTATCGATCAACATTCGGTTGTTTTGGTTTAGTTGACAGAAAATAATGTGTTATGATGGACATACTTACATAAAGTTCAGATGCCTTCTCCAAGCGCTGGATGGTAGATCTCTGCCGAAGCTTGCTGTAGTTGTCGTGGATTTCAACTTTCTTTGAACGCAGATCCCTGAAGGTGTCCTTGTTTCCATCTACCTGAGCTAAGGAAGGAAACAAATCATACCTACCCCAACAGTTGACAAAGCGTGACAGAATCAGTGACACACATACCCGGATGCTGATATAGCTAAATAATAACGATAAACTTGCATGGGACTTTGTAGTTTTCACAGTATTGGATATTACTACTAGTTATAATTCAATGCACAAGTACACAAAAGCTCGTCGAATTTAAAGAATGCTATGTCTCCATTTGGATAAAATGGTAAACTGAGATCTTTAATTAGCATACATGTATTTCAGTTAATATTATGTTAGAATAAATAATTCAACGCTACAAAAATGTACAAATATTTTTTATTCTTTAGAGCTTTTTATAATTACACTCACCTGTATATATATATATATATATATATATATATATATATATATATATATATATATATATATATATATATATATATATATATATATATATATATATGTATATATATATATACGCCTACTTACCATTAAGATCATCTCTTAGGTTTTTATTATCCATAGTAGAATTTTTATCTTTAAATAACAAAGGAAAATCACGAAAGGAAATCATATAGCAATGGGAAAACAGAACATCCAATTGACTACAGTAGATGGTGTCGTGCATATCATGTGATGTTTAATATGCAAACCTGGACGCTAAATAGCTATCGGTAAGCCTAGGAGTCAGTCTATAGTTGTAACTGGTTCAGCAAAGTTCGCGGTTTGTAGTGTACACAGCAAAACCTTTATTTGATGATACCATTCGTATCTGATATTCATGCCTTGTTGTGTATATTGTGTCACATCAGCTGTTCGAAAGTACTTGCTGCGTTTATTATTAACTATATGTGGATCTATTAAAATTGAAATCGTTTCGATGAACGTTATTCTATGCACGTAATATGCCTGTATATCACGGGAATGATAACATATGTGCACAGGAATTATATGAGTTGTGGATGAAACGAGAGGCGATGGATTAATAATAATCAAGACAACAAAATGCAAGATTCTCTGACAGCATTCCTTTAATGTGAAGAAGAAGAAAAAAAAAGAGAAAAAAGATCAAAGGAGAAGGAAAAAAAAAAGAAGAAAAAGAAAGAGAAAAAGAACGAAGAAATGATAAACCATTGAAAAGAGCTAGAAATTCGGGACTCGAATCAGTGACACCAATGTTGCAAAGGATGGGTGGTGTTCGGAGCAATCCTCCGGAACTGTTTGCTCATTTCAATTTTGAAGTGAACTAAATTGCGATTGAAGTAAGAAGTCACTAAATGTTTTTTTTTAAAGAACTCAAACCTGTCAATACAATGAAAATAGACTAACTATATAGAATATGGTGTGATAAAGAGGGAAATTATTTGAGGGCAGCAGTGCAATGCAAGTGAAAATGGACAGGGGTGACCATCATTCGACTTCTCTAGCATGTTAACAGGCACTATGCTGATCACTTTTTACAGTAATTCCAATTGAAATATGGAAAAATGTAGATCAGAAATATCCAAATTCATCTGGCTGGAAAAGGCTCCTCAGAAGAAACCATTCACAAAAATGTGGCATTCTGACGCATAGTTATGCTAATATAAATAGATGTTACATGTTCTACGTGTAAGGCTGTGTTAATAGCTTCTTATGTAAACCTACTTATCCGCCAATCTCCCAGATCCGTGTCTGGGTCCAGGTACCAATTTGTGATTTTGTTTCCTTTCGTTCAAATAACCGTGCCAAAAGTGAATGTTCGATCAATCTCTCAGGTAGATACCATCAACGACGATATATACTCTGCTCGTCACTGATTGGCTGAGCTCTGTCAGCTGACTACCTAATTACCTACTCACCATATCTTCTTTTTTATATTGAACAATTCAGATATAATTTGACTGCTGTAACGAACTTTGTGAACTTTGCACTGCCATTTACTTATCAACAACACTAACCAGGGATTGTCACGAGTGCATGCACATACAGCTACTGTTAGAGGTGGTTTTACCGGCGAAAAATTGATAATTTAAATAAATGAAGGGCAGTGTACAACGACATAACAAAGAAGTCCTTCACTGTGTGCTTAGTATCAAAATACACTTTATGTTATTTTAAGAGCACAATAGACAGACAAGGACCGGCGGTTCTAAACAAGACGACCACAAGGAACAAACCCCAAGCATGCAAAAAAAAGAGTAAAATCCAGTTTCATATCTATCGTTTGTTATTTTATATTGAGGACTGTAGTAATATGATGACTCGAAGAATTCGAGTGTAACGTCATTCATATAGTATCATCGAGAAAATAACATTTCTCTAGATTTTCAAAGTGCATAAAAAGTTCATAATATAGACAGGGCTTTCAGTAAAGTTACACCATGTTACAGAAGTCACTCAATCAGTTTGATAACACATATGTAGCTTTTTTATTTAAAAACAGTACAACAATTCCTGTTGAACTCTCGTTCATACACTGTTAGAGTTATTAGAATGCTGAGTATTAAATCTTTATCAACGTTTATTTTAAAATCAGCTTTCTTATGTTTAAGGTACTCATCTAAAACTATGTAATTACTGTAAGGCGCTCTATCGATTATGACGTCACAACAACTTTCGTGACTGATTGCGTTTAACTAAGGTCTTCACTTGTTTTCCCTTTGAGTGATATTATCCGTGAGTATTTTGCAAAGCGACGATATGTTGAATATATAAATACAGTATGCATGGATGAATCAAACTAACAAAATTATCATAAATCAATGTATAATTATATAAGTCAACAGAACCAGTCACTTTACTAACAGGTCCCTGGCTCGACAAAGATTACATCAAAGTGAATCTCTCCTTATCTCTTATTTACTATTTATAGTTTACACAAAGCATCGACCTTTGAAGTAATCTAATATTAATCCACTCTGAAAATTCAACTTTCTGTTTTGTTATCAATATTTACGATATCCCTTTAGAATGTCACCTACAGCTCATCATTTTAAATGGCGGACCTCACGATTATTGCGAGGCTCTCTCTTAATTGTAGATACAACGGTTAGTCATTTGCATTTAAAGAAGCTGTTTCATCAGAAAATCAGAATGCAAAAATGCAAAGTGCTTTCGATGATGTAACATGAGCTATTTTCTCCATTAATCTGAAGTAATGAATATTGAGGGTGTACAACATACTTGATCTTAGTAATACAGTGAAAAGCAGTGAAAAGCTGTGTGACAAACAATACATTCAAAATGACACAGGCTGTCCTGAAATGACCATTGACATCAACAACAGGCTTCTTGTACTAAAGGTGATAGATACACCAACATATGACATCTGTCCTTGATGATTGTGTAAAATCTGTTTTTATTTTGGACAATTTGACCCCTGGTGAATTTGAATTTTATAATGTCTTTCTTGCTGTGACCATACATCTACCCCTCCCCTTCTAAATTTATGTCGGGTAGTCCGGTATTTCGTGACTGTTTGATGTTTTACTTTGGAAAATAACCGTTTGCACTGGTTTCCCCATGACAATGGAAGCCGGTCAGTGATTCAGGCATAATTGTCAATAGCTATCCAGGTGGTCGGGTACGGGCGATCCCAGGCGCACTTAACCAACACTTTGGTACCCCGTTTGCCAGTAGGCTCACTGCACATACCAAAGCTAAGGTCTACAACCCAAATAGGGCTTGAAATAAAGATAAAATGCTTTAAACAGCATTTTCTGTCACTGTTACAGCTATTCAACAGAATACGTACGAACGTCCTGCATGCCTATTACTCAGACACTATGTATGCATATTGTTAGTGTGATGGAACACAGATCGCGTGCTTGTAGCATAGCCAAATGATCAATTTTTGACAGCGCAAATCCATCATTCATTACAGAAATCCTAAAATTCCTGTCGACTGACTGAACTTGCGATGTTTTTAAGAATTTTATATATGGAGGAATGTAAAAGGTGTAATAAATTATGACCCAGTATATGTAAGTGGTAACAAAATGTTCACAGATAGGGGCATGGGTGCAGATCAGTCTTGGATAACGGTAGGGACGCGTGTCTGTTCTCTGATACTATCGAAGCGGAGCTCGACCATGGGTTAGCACGTAGCGTACAAGAATGTTTTTGGCAAATATACCTCCCAGATCGCCGGAAATAATACCTCCCAGACCCAATGATGCTCCCCAAACCTCCTTAAGTTTTAGATCTCATGGCTTAAAAATTTACTTTGGATAAATGCATGGGCGTCTGCAGAAAAAAAAAAAAATATCAGGGACAAATAATCCAAGTAGACTTTGGTATGCGATGAGTCTGGGGTCCTCTCCCAGATAACAATAGTGGACTGCCGCAAATGCGATTTCCGTCCTATATTTAACAAATGTGTATAAATATAATAAAATGAGAACTGGTGATAATTTAAGTTACATCAACTAATGTGAATGCTGCTCCTGCATGCTCGTAAATTCATCTTAGCTCATACGTCTCGCAGTAAGATGAAAAGTGTACTATAGTGTAACATGTTGTAAGGCCCTGTTTATTCTTACTTCAGAGACATATAATTAGAAACATCCAAATACTTGACTCCGTGAATCTGGCTTGTTGTCGATGAATTTCTCCGCGATATCGCGTGGTTCGATTCTGTCCAGAATTTCACTATGAACATCGCATAGCAGGAGATGGCTAAGCCTTGATTGCTTCATGGTACTACGTAACCAAGTTTTCAGTCTACTCAAGGAAATGAATGATCTTTCAACAGTGCAGGAACTTACTGGATTTACGAGAATGAGTCTGATTAATCGTTCAACTTGTTGAAACATCTTTCGAACATCTGAGCTCATTGATTCAAATATTTTATGGAAGTCACTGATGTACGTACCTGTGGAGTTCCTGTGAAGAAATGCAAGTTCGTGTTCTAGATCAGTAGTCAGTTTCGGGAAACGTCCAGCAACAACTGCATTGCACTCTACAGTAATTAGCATTGCGGTCAGTTTCCCATATTCCGTAAGATCCGTTGATGTGAAATATGTATCCAAATTTACACTGTCTAAAACTTTGAAATGTTGAGGTCGATACAGTTCTTCTACACTGTCAAAATTGTGTGTTGTAATTCCGCCTTCAATTCGCATTGGAATCTTGCGTATCCGAGGTAGCAAAAACTCTTCTAAACCAAGACTTTCAGCCATTTCCTCTGCCTCTTCAAATATTTGGTGGAAGATAGCTTCTGATCGTAACGACTGGAGTTCTCTTTTCAAGGAGTCCACCATTAAAAGTATCCCTGCCACAGTTTGATTCTTGCCCTGTATTGATTTTTGCAGGACATTCGACATTCGAAGACATTCGAAGGCTGAAATGCAGCGTTTGGTTCAGAAAAACTGGTGGGGACATGGTATACCTTGTCCCCATCACGGAAAAAAATTGGTAGGGACGCATCCCGCTGTACCACCGGGATCTGTGGCCATGCAATAAACTGAACTATTGGTCTGTATATTATACTTAAAGTTCAGTCACTTATATTGATGAGCCTCAGCAGTTATCTCAGCGCTCTTTTGTACGAAGGATGAGATATTACAGTCTGATGAGCATTTGAAGCTCATGATGTTATCTCAGTTGACATAAATGTTATAACATGTGCAATAGAGTTAAATTTAATATTCGTGTAGTTATTCGGATATTGAACCCTGTCCGAAAGTATTAAGTTGTGTGGTGTTTTTTAATATTATATGGTAATCTGTTTAAGTCGGTCAAGTTTTATAACTCACAAATCGACTCTCTGCTGAGTTGTTTAGAATCTCTCAATATATGAGAAAACTAACGTTTGGTTCTCCTTCTGTCAAATATTGATACCTTTAATGTTGAAGAGCAGAGACAACAGACATATTACGTAACAACTAGTCATTACACCCATTAGTCAGAGGGCACACACACTCTAAAAACAACCTGGTGAAATTTTCCTGGTTAACAATTTGCTAACATTATCTTGGTTATTGGCTAGGTTAGTTAACATCATCCTGGTTACGCTCCATCCGTCCTGGCGTAAACTTGATCGTTAACTTAACCCTGGTGAAAATAGATTATTTGCATATTGCAATCCTCGCCTCTGATTGGTTGGTAGTCGCGACTCAAGACGTTCGATCTAGCAGCTTCCTACGAGGCTACGACGACAATCGCAAGCAGGAGAAACTTTCAAATACAACGAAGAAATGTGCAAATAACCATCTAAATATTGCAGATGTCGAAGTCAAATTCTTGCTATATCATGGGGTATGAGTAACCTTAAATCAGTGTTTAAATGTAAAAGTGGAATACCGGGATCATGTCGATTTTGTTATTTCTGTGATACAGTCAGTACGCGCGATATTGAAGTATAACCTAACGTTAGCACTCAGGCTTACGATGTTAGGCTAGGCCAGATTCATTCCCTGATGTAGTAAATACACTGTACTGGCTACGAGATAGTATAGGCTTGTATTTGTATAGTAAGTACCTTCACTTCTGGACTAGGTCTAAGTCTAGACCTAAGTGTCATTTTCAAAGCAAGACCTTCCCTTATTAACGGCCGCTTTTAGTGACTACTTCTACCAAATTCGAGTAATTGTAGTGTACGGTAGCTTCAGAGGGCACAGCTAATCAAAGCCACACATTTTTAGTGAATATATGCATAGACAATTGTGCTCTTGGGTCAGTATACTTTAGTCTTAGACCCTGTAGGCCTAGCTTGCCTTCGCTTTTAAAAGACTAGGCCTAGGCTATACTACTAGTGGTCTACATGTTCGGAAAATGGCTATCAGTGATTGCCGACAGTGAAAGAAGAGATTGCTTAAAATTGCAAGTGCTGCATTTATTGTAGTGGCCTAGATTAACCTCTGAGTGTAAAACTTACCCAGGCTAGGCTATAACCAGTTAAGCTATATTAGTAACTTTAGGTTATATGAATTGATAATGTGAAATTTAATTTATAAAATGATAATTTTGTACTTTACTTTTATAAAAACCAAGAAACTTGTGTATGGTTAATCTCAATATAGACTATACTTCAATGTATATTTTTTTTTTTTTTTTTTTGGGGGGGGGGTATTTGTTGGTCAAACTTAAACAAATTTTGGCTGAAATAAGTTAAGCTTAGCCTACCCATGCAATGATATAGGTATAGCCTAGGCCTAGTCACAAATAAGTGTTATCCACATGAGAAATGTAAAAATGAAACACCACATTATCTAGGTCACAGCTTTGCACCCCTAATGTTATAAGCCTCAGACTATCAATAGAAATGAGTATTATTACATCTCATGTTGTTTTTATTCTACAATTATACTCCCCAGAGGTAGGTTTCGAAGCACTGTCAGTTAGGCAGATTATATTTCCTTATATGTCACAGCAGATCATGAAATTGGTGTAAATCTCAATAAACCGAACTGCCCATAACAGTTTTCCTTATGGCATTGATTTTCTGAACATTCAAAGAGGGACACATATACAGTTTTCATGGGAGAAAATTTTGTATAGATACAAACTGATAAGTATTTAAACATGGTACAAAACTCAAAGACGGTTAATGTAATTGTTTTGTTTCACTTTGAAACTATTTTCTAACAAAGGTGACCGGCTTCTGTTAGTTGCAAAAATAAATAACTCTTTCTGCTGTTATGTGTTATTTTGTTTGCCAGACATGGTAGAATTGTCCCAAGAGGAGGTAACAGCCATGAAACATACAACCTCGAGCCTTCCATTACCGTACTTGCAAACTACATGAAAAATCTGTAGGCTGCAGTTTACTTAGCCCTATGATGGTAAGTGTTGTTCAATATAATTGCAACTGAATACTGTTGAGTACTACTATTAAATAAAATATCTCTATACACAAATTGAGCAACTACAACTCATACCATCAAGTCAAAAGTCGAACACAAAAATGAGTTGCAAGGTGATTGATACCATGCATAAGTTATGCATGTAGAGGTCAATTGAGGTCACTGCTATCATTGCAATATACCATTATCTCGATCATACTTCCATACGCTTCCTCCTATTTAAGTGTTAAATGATATCGATTTATCTTTGCACAATATTGATCTCTTACTCTTCGCAAAATGTGGCAGCATAACTTGAATCCACTGCGAAGTCATCAATTTTACATTAGATGAATTTTCTTGTGATAGTGAAATTCAGTTAAATTAAAGTGCATGTATCTTAGAAATTTCAAAACAGAAAGGCCAAATCAGGACTGTACAACATATAATTGTACACTATTCTAAGCATATCCTACATTCTGTATTGCAGATGGCAAGTCCCTGACTTGTAGTTTTATTTCTCCATGGTATAAACAAAAAGTGTGACCATGGCCTTCAGTAAGTGTCAGTCCTTTTTAAAATTGTTATCATAGAGCAGTGAGATACCTTGGCTATCTTGGAAATGGGGAGGGGGGGGGGGGTGGGGTTGGGAGAAGATGTAATCTTTCAGTGAATGGTATTTTACTGTATCAAATTTAAACAATTTCACAAATCTTTTGTTGCAGATGAACTTGGCATTTTCTCTTGTCACTCTGTTGTTTTGGGGAATTTCAACATCGAAGGGTGCAAGGGTGCATCCTTGCAATCATTCATACATGTAAAACAAGTAAGTTTTATTTTTTAGATTTATGTTTAATCTACAAGGAATTGTGCTGCTGATAGCCCACTGATTATTGGTATAGTGGAACCAGTTTAGATCTGTAAGAAAATTAAGGAAATTGAACAATTTGTTTACTGAGATGTCAGCCAGAAGCAACAGGACTTTGCAAAGCATGGCAACAAATTTGTCTAAAGCGAAGAGAAAATTGCTTGATAGAGAGCTTGCAGTGCTCTTACCTTCATCTACCAGAAAAATGCAACAGAAACAATGTTGAACCAGTATATCACACCCTTTGGTTTAACTTTAGGCTAAGTGCTGTAAATAACACTATTGACTCTTTTTGTTCCAATCGTGTAATGCACATTTACACATTTGACCTTCGCCTTTTATGCATTTGGTATGTCAAGTTCACCAACACAGGCTGTGTGTACTTAAATCTCCATTTTCTTGTTTGTCAAAAAAGATCCGAGGAAACGACCGTGAAGAATCTGTTATTGTCTGCCAATACAGTCTGTTACTGCACTTGCTATAAAAGACAGGCTAATGCAATTTATTCCTTTTCTACAACTGAAAGTGATAAAAAAAATAAGGTTTTCAAAAAGAATGGCAAAAACAAGCAGACTGAAGAAAGCGATTCATCTTCTTTTTCATTCGAGTTCGTTAACACACCAATTAATACTTTAATTGTTTCATTTCTTTCCTAGATTTGCACAAACTGGAAGAGGTGAAAAATGAGAAATTGAGAGAGGCTACCAAGTTACACAGCTTTGCAGTAGTAGAAGGATGTCTTTGGCTTGGATGATCAAGAATGTGATTGTAGCTGTTTTTATGAGAAACAATTTGATGTTTTTCATTTCAATTGATCTCTCTCCATAATTGATAATACCTGTTGGTACAACTTCAATGAAACTTGCATAGATGGCATGTGATGAAGAGACATGTGGAAGTGCTCAGGAATTTTATGTCAAAGGTCATTTAGGGGTCGGTTTAGTTAATTGTTTGGAAACGGACGGACATGTGGATGTATGCAAAACGTGACCATAATTATTGTCATTCAAGATCGGAGTTTCAGAAATTTCATGTTCAAGAACACTTTGGTCTATTCTTTAACTACTTAACTGTTAGCTCAAAATCTTTTCAAATTAATCTTTCTTGTGATTATAATAAGCTTAACTTACCACTTTCTATTGGAGTTAAAATAATTTGCACAAGTATGTGAGGTCCAAAGATGAGCGTATGACTAAAACATTAATGGTATCGTTGGAAGCCTACTAATTGCCTTGCAGATGTTTGGTTTGCCTGTGCAAAGTGGTAAAATATAGGGGAATTAAATTAAAAGTGTTAATTAATTACCAATAAGTAAATAATTAAATTCACAAAGTACCTTTCTGGAGGTCTTTACTCTCCAATTGTTCTCAGACATTTTTAAGGAACGCACAAGATGACTGAATGGGAAAATTTCCTTATAGGTTGTAAAAAAAAACAGTTTAAGAATTCTGACCAAAGGTGACCACATTTGAATATCTAGCATATTTGGGGCTAATACAGCATACCTTAAAAGAAAAGAAGCTAATGACCCAGGGCTGAATTTTGTCGTAACAAAGGTTATAGGGAGAGAGGCTTTGATCAAGTTTTTCAATAGACAGGTATAGGTTCCATTTCTTGTTCTGTACTGGAACTGTTCAAGTGATTTTCAAGTTGTATCCTTGTGCAAAAGTGCTGATCAAGGTCTCGGTAAGAGGTGGAAAATTTCACAGCTGATTTCGAGCAATCAGAGCTTCAGCATGTGACAATGGTTATGATGTAAATATGTCTTCAAAATTTTGATTTCTGTATTGCATTTCTTTTATTAATTCATTGTATAAATATTTGAGGAATTAATTAAACTAAATTGCGAAAGTTCACTTAGTACTCAAAATTAAAAAGTGATGGAGTTGCAAATAAAGCTATCAGTAACATTGATCATGTTTTTTTTACAATTTATGTTTGCTTTTTCTCAATTTGAATGCATTGCAACTTAAATAGAAAATAAGGTAGCATACCCAATAGTATTAACAAGGAAAGAGGTGATTTAATCAGGAATGAGGTGGAAAATCAGTTTAATATTAACCAGGATAATGGTGACATCAACCAGGAAATGTTGTTTAATTTAACCAGAAAGGGTTGGAACATTCTGTGAATGTTAACCAGGATAGTATTAGCACCAACAAAGAAAAGTGGTAAATTTGACCAGGAAAGAGGTGAAATATTTTATGATATTTACCAGGATGTATTAGCATCAACCAGGAAATGTTGGTAAATTTGACCAGGAAAGGGGTGAAATATTTCATGATATTAACCAGGATGTATTAGCATCAACCAGCAAATGTTGGTTAATTTGACCAGGAAAAATGTGAAATATTTCATGATATTAAGCAGGATAGTATTAGCATCAAGCAGTAAATGTTAGTTAATATCACCAGGAATGAGGTGATTACCCATTGATATTAACCAGGATAGTATTAGCATCAACCAGGAAATGTTGGTTAATATCACCAGGAATAAGATGAAATACCCATTGATATTGACCAGGATGTATTAGCATCTACCAGGAAAATGTTGGTTAATATCACCAGGAATCTGGTGAATACCCATTGATATTAACCAGGACAGTATTAGCATCAACCAGGAAATGTTGGTTTAGATCACCAGGAATGAGGTGAAATAACCATTGATATTAACCAGGATGTATTAGCATCAACCAGGAAATGTTGGTTAATATCACCAGGAATGAGGTAAAATACCTATTGATATTAACCAGGACAATGTAAAATTTCACCACAAAATTTAACCAGGCTTTCCTGGTAATATCTACCAGGATTTTGTTAAAATCTCATTTACCAGGCAACTTGGTGAAAACCACCAGGATATATAGGGTAGCATATAAACGCAACTCCTGGTGTTTTTAGAGTGTATCTTGTTGTGTACATCTATACACATACACTGAAAAAATACACTAGTCAATATTGCCACGGAATAACGTTGTCTGTAACGTTAGTCAATGCACACGGACTTGCAAAAATCTTCGTTTCATCGCTTCTTCTTAGTCAGTTTACACTGACTAAGGGAAATATAATCGCAGCTAAGTCGGTGGCGACGGACTAAGGTATTTTAACCCATGGACTAAGAACGATACGGACACCCGATTTACGCCATAATCGTAGCTTAGTCGGTGTCGACGGACTAATGTATTTTAACCCAATTCGATTCACTTCAATTTGGAAACCGAGAGGCAACGGCAGCTTGCTGGACTTGGCATAGTTTTATACGATCACTCTAAGCAACTTTCAACCGTAAATCACCCAAGAAGGTCTTTAGAAGAATGGAGGTATTAACTGCCATCGTCGGCCTACCTGTTATTCCTTTCACTTGAAGGTAAAATTAAAGTTAATTGTTAGGCCACTGGCACTAGTACTGTATTATGGTTAGTGTAACGCTACCGTTGTCACGCTGGCGTTTCGCAATACACAAGTGCAATGACAGTGAGTAGCCTATAGGCTTCTACTGGGTACTGCAGTGCATTCTCAACACTAAAGTGTGCATTCTAAACACCAATTAACAATGTGTTATGTGTGTATTGGGCTAGATTGAACAGTGGCACATAATCTTCTAATTTATTCCCAAACAAATGCTGGAACTGTAAGTCTCAATAGTTTATTTGAAGTCTACACTCATTTGGTAAAGATTTCCTGTAATTTCCCATGTGAATCTAAATGGGTAGGCTTTGTGATATTGAATAAGCAAGGCTAGACCTTCAAACGTACAGTCACAGTAGGCTGAACAAATTATGTTGGCTAGTCAACGGTATTATATGTTGCGAGCAGTCAGGATGCACGCTTCAGTTCTATTTAACCTTTTCATTTATCATTTTTTAGTATTTAATTTCCGGTCACGCCCAGGAAACAATTGCGACATTCCTTCACGGTCGACTTGCTTACTGTAAGAAGTATTAACCGTTTTTTTCTCAGGAAAGCTTGATAGTCTGAAGTTATTATAACATGTGCTTTTAGTATACTGCCAAAAGAGTAAGTTGCTGTATTTGTATTGATATTTTATGTAGAAGTAACGGAAAATTTAGTATGTTTAGTTTGGTCTAATTGCACGTTTTTTTACTGTCCAATGTAGTGCAGGGTTCACTTGCGCGAATTCAAATTATTCTGTTTATGTGTATGTATATGCATCGATTCTTAGATTATGATGTTTTTTTGACATGTATTTGTAATTCAAGCATATCTGTTTAGTAGCGAAGTTTAAAGGTTAAGATTAATTAGTTTTCTCTTTTTGATCCTAGATTGAATGAAACTCATTGGCGTAAATAATAGATCAGATGATACAGTTTAACGCAGTTGCTAAAACTCTGGGTATTCTCTAGTCTTCGCCGGTCCATTATATACTTTAGTACTACTAGTAAGACTAAATCAAAACGACCGTAGACAAACTTAGTGTAACAAAGTACTGATTCTCCTCTAGCCTAGGTCTAAACAGGCTTGTTATGTGAGCAAGCAAAATAACAACTAAAAACGATTAGGCCTATAAATAAGTTGGCTCAGTGCATTTCTGTTTCTAAAATTTTATATTTTTAAAGATCATAAAAACAAACAAAGATTTAGCCCATGTTTTATTATCTCTGTATTCTGGGCATTTGATTCTGGTTGCAATGGTGATGACACTCTCGTTCAAATTTTCAGCTTTATACAGTCTGCTTCAAACTTTGGGATTGTTTTTTTGAGACTATAGTGGAAGCAAATCTCACATAACTTTGTGGTGACATCTTTATTTATTTTTTTTTCAAATGATGAATACTTTGCTGTTTCTTCTTTCCAGCAGGAATTGAAAAGCCAAATATCTAAGTCAAGGGTGAGGTTTCCTGTGATGTACGACACCAGTGTGGAGGCAACAACAGAAGAGGAGAACTGTGTTATATATGGCTTAAAGACATGTTTTAAGATGATATATTGGTACCCTTCGCAGAACAAAAGAGTTTATCCAAGAGTCGAAAAAGCAAAGGAACAAGTACTATAGAGAAAAAAGATGGAAGAGTGAGTTTAACTATTGTACCCAACTGTTTAATGATATTAAAGATACTTTTCATAACCTGTTTTAAAAAAAAAAAAACAGTCTAGTATATCATTTACGTGCAAGCTTCATAAGTTTGGTCAAATTTTCACTGATCTGTAGAGCGGGAGTCCAGAGGGTTTGGTTAGCTGGGAAGGTAACCGATTGCCTGGTACATCACAATGTTCACAATGCATTCCTGTATATGAAACTCATTCATACCTTTTTTTCAAGATTGTCACCAGTCACACATCATGTTCCACCTCATTGCATCTCCAGTGGATCATTGCTTTTGTAGGTAATTCTACGTAACGCCCCACAAAATTCTCAGCCCCACTTTTCAAGGTTTTAAGCCCATTATTTGTTCAGAATTTGAATAATAAATTCACTTCAAACATACCCATAATGTTACACAAAATTTCATCTATGGACAACCAATATAGAAAACCCCCCTCAACCCCTAACAGACCGGTCAAAATTGCACGAGTAGAGGGAAAGTATGATGAAGAATGTTCGTCAAGGAACTTTTGAAAATTCTAACACAGTTAAATTATTGGTGTACAAATATTAAAACCTCTTATAACGGCTACTATATAAAACTTCGATATCATAGAAAATACCAAAAAAATATGCTCGAGGGGGAGGGGCGGTCTCCATCCTTCGCCCCCCCTCCCTTGGCTACGCACCTGCGGTTAGAAATCTTGTAGGAAACAGGCCAAATTGGAAACCCAGTGAACCCATATCGATGTGGATCATATATATGATTGTACGTACTTATACTCATACACAAGAGGCAAACCAAATTTCATTACGGATGCGATCCATCTAGCTATTCATTTCGAGAAAAAAAGTAAAAACTACTTTCGGTCATGTATAGTTACAAATTGTGACACGGTTAGACAGGCGCCTTGCGAGGAATTTGCCAAGGGAGGGCCAAAGCTTGCACCCAGACTTTCTAAGCGAAGCGCCACCATAAGTTGGCGCGAAGCGCCAAAGAAAAGTTTGGCCGAAAATGCCTCCCAGATCGCTGGAAATGGCACTTCCCAGGCCTTGTAAATTGCATCTAAGCATTTCCTATTTTGAAATTACTAGCGATATCAACAAAAAAAAAAAAAACATATGCTTCAAAAAAACTATGCCACCAAATATTGGGGGGGGGATATTAGATACTATATCCCCCCACCTAAAATATTGGGGGGATATGTCCCCCCGTCCCCCCCCCCCCATGATCGCCGCCCATGCTCTGGGCTCCCGGTCTATTGGGATCATTATTAACATGAGTAACATAATTATTAAGCTTTGAAAAATAACTTGGTGTTATGCTATGCTGCTATTCCTGGCTTATAATTTGAGGGACCTAGATTTAAATGTATACCTCCCAATATGTTATAAAATTTTAATGTAAATGTATGTTTATGATAATGTGAGTTATCATGTGCTATATCTGTATCTGTGCTTACACGTATATCATATTTTCTGTTCACAGGTCAATAATGGTGCAGATTTTGGCTTCCTGAAGACAAGTGGGAGGCCATTTGTAGTAAAGAGAAACACTCTTTGTTCGTGAAGACTTAACTGGTGTCGATTTGGGGTACCACTTTAATTAAAACGAAAGTCATGAGGAACCCTTGCCCAAGATTTCAACTTTGCATTATTGTGCAGTGCTATACTTTTGCGATTCATGTTTGATCCATTAACTTCTCTTAACTTTGTTGGAATAAAATCATATTTTCAGATTTTTGTTTACAGTGATTTCTTCTCTATCTGTCGGAAGTCAGCCTTTGTAGACATCAGAAGTTTTATCAGAAATAAATACTGCCAACGTACACATTATTTGTGTTTCTTCTGCTCTCTTTTCTTTCAGTGATTCTAGTCAGTGCAACTAGTCAGTCGATACCGACTAAGAAAGGTTAGTCGGGAGAGGCACCATCCTGACTAATGTAAAACCTGCTATAGACTAGTCGGTGGCTCATATAAATTAGTCGGTAAAGACCGACTAATGTCACCAACTAATGTAACTGACTAATATACATTTACCGACTAAGAAATTGTTGATCGACTAAACTGACGGATTAAGATGACCGACTAAGAAATCCAACTGACTAAGGAATAAATTAGCCGGTATAGCAACTGACTAAGGCTATGTTAGTCGGGAGAGGCACCAGATGGACTAGCGTTATGTTAGTCGGTGAACCAATTTAAGTTTTCAGTGTACTCTGTATTTATACATTTTCAGTGAATTGGATTGTTTGGTCTTTATTGTATGTTAATGTTATAAGAACCTTAACCTACTCTGCTTGCCTCCGTTTGGCTATTCATCCCTGTATTTAGATTACTTACATATCATTTTGGAATATTGATCGTACTTAATATATTCTCAGCCATGCAGTTTGGACAATTTCCTAATGCTAATACCTCTCTAAACTGTCCTCCCATCATGCTTCAATACATTTACATTGACAGTAAAACAGTTCCTGGCCTTCATATGATAGAAAGATGATATTCATACTGCTCACACTGACAATACGAGTGCTCTGAAGCGGGAAACAGTACAATATTGAAAAACTTTTCCCAACTGGGTGTTGTTTTACATCACAAAATAACAACAACCAGTATTGTCAATCTTGTTCTCTCATTTACTCCATCTGCTCACATATACGACCAGGGTAACATTTCTATTGATTCATATAATGAGAAATGCTCCTATTTACGTAAAAGAACCATTTTTAAGTGTTGTAACATAAAAATGACCTTTTAATTAGGAAGTCTCTTTGTTACTAAACAATATATGACAAGTATTATTCAAAATTGCTCTTTTGTTCCAAGACGTTATTAACTGAAAATTTGTGTTAAGAAAGACACATGGATTATTTTCTCTCCAAGATGTTGGCGGTGGTTCCCCTGAAATGAATGTCACATATCCCACTGACCCCATGCCTGTCACCCACTCCTTTCGTATTATAATCTTAAACATAATCTTAGCGATATTTTCATATATGTCCCACTGCATTCGATGTCTGCCTCCACCCCTTCCCCGATCCCCCTTCTGAATTGAACCATCTTCCGAAGCCTCTGTATAAGGACACAGTGAACAGAAATAGATCACGTGGTACCTCAATAATCATTCCACTATAGGCAGATTATGATCGTTCGTTTTATTATAAAAGATTAAAACAGAAGTAAATTCCGTTATCATTTCATTTATCCAAGTGTTCTTATTGGCTCATTCAGATTCTCTCATAATTATCGATTTTTTATGATATTCCTTTTTTATTAAAAAAATATATATATGTAACTAACTTGACTATTCGAGGTTCATTTCAAATATATAGTGAGGTAAAAGTTGATTTGTATATATTTGTATATTTGTATATATAAACGATATAACATATTTACATGAACATAACAATAGTACGTTAAGATAGGTATAAACAGGTATATCAGATCTCGGTGACCCAAATAGAGATGCTGTATTTGTTTTTATTAACAACGACAATAAATTGTGTCATAGGACGCACGGAATGTTACTGGAAGTGCTAATTATTGAAGCAAAGTTAACTTGTCGGATAAATCTCGTGCTATGTTTAGTAAAACTAATGATGGCAAACGTAATTCTGCGGCAGCTTGCGCCGTATTATTAACACAAGAAGCCTATCCAGTAACATATATATCATGGCTATTTAAGTTTCGTTGTCATAATATTTTGCTAACCTCGTTTCTTCCTCGAAAATGTTTATGGGGGACAGCCCCCTGCCTCCACCCCTCTTCCCCAGCCCTCTGGCTAATCCGCTGCTTGTAGTGAGTTTAAAGCACGAAAACACCTGTCAGAGGAATTAATTAAATATATTCTGGCCCTACTGGAAATCCTGGGACTTGAACTGAGACATTTTCACTCTTCAGTTATATATTAAATTTTCTCTGATATTCATGTTTAATCGAAAACATTATTTTTCCGAAAGGAATACAGCCTCACTTTGGGTGCAAGGGCGTATCATTTTGAGTTATTCTTTATGTTGGTATAATGCTCTGATTTTCCGAGGGATATAAACTTTCTCTATTCTAATACTCTTTCTATTGAATTAAGGTGACTGTTTGATATTTATTATATCTGATTTGCTATCCATTCCTGTTGATTATTTAGAATACTTAGCATGTCTCTGTTGCACAATGACCTTACTGAAGATTATGTACACTGTATAGTGACAGCAACAATTATCATTGTGAACTTTGTTCTGCCATTTACTTCGCCGGCAGCCCTTCTGTACAACCATATAGTAACATTGAACTAGATCATAGCACTTACATGAAACTTATAGTGATATTTGTGGTGGGGGGCTTAGAGTGTAGTCTGTGTAGTCGTTCCCCACAAACACCACTACCACTCGAAGCTTGCCCCCCCCCCCCACACACACACACCAGCACTCCTCAGGATTTAAAACTCTTTGCCGTACCTGGTAGAACGAGGACAATAGACAAAACCCTATTCCACCTAAACAGAGATCTATCAGTATTATTGGAAAAGAGAAATGAATCCTGAGATACCATTCATCGTCATGTTCTCAAGTCATTCAATTAGACAGAACAATACTCAATATCTATCAGATTATTCAACATTTATCAGATTATTCAATATTTATCAGATTATTCAATACACTCACAACCAAGTTTGGTGTTTGATCTGATTAGTTTCAATTTCACTCTTTTTCTGAATAAGATGGTCAAGCGCCCTCGAAAGTAAAAGTTATTCGTCAGCGCGTTGATGGTCGCTTACACACCGAAGATGGCATACACCCTCAATGACCCTCTCCAGCGTCCTATCCGAGGGTGCTGTCTTATAGGTCCTTTTAGAGTTCAGACTGTTGGTGATAATGTGCGTTATCTGTACAGTGTACAAAACTATGCTATAAAATAACACTGTCGTAAATGCACAACACTCACTAGCATACGAACACACAGGGTGAATTTGTATGACGACGCAGAGGCGTAGACAAGAAAGTGAATGATTTTGATAATTGTCTTCTCCTGTATAACATCATTTTGCAACTAAGCACCCGTAATGAAGTAGAAGTTTTTAAATGTTAGTGGTACCTCCTCTTCGCAAGGCCTCTTGTCCAAGCCGACACATTCACTAATATGATTAAAGTGAAAACTTGTGTCACTAAGCCCCCCCCCCCCCCCTTACAATAAATGGAAAACCAGGGCCATATACCGTGTTTACTGATGACTTTGAGCCTCGTGGCTGTTTATGCGCGAGCTGACTATCTGGAATCTGAAATAAAATAAGAAATGATCTGTTCTCTCCTAAAGCTGCTTAGTATATATATGACACTATCATATTGTATTTAACAATGACAGCAGTGTTAAAGCTAGTTTGTGTATATAAGACACTATCAGATTATATTTAACAACAACAGCAGCAGTTTTAATGCTCGTAACCACACTCATTAGTTTAATCTCGGCAGAAGAAAAATTCAACAAGAACAACATCAACAAAAAGCAAAGATTTAAGGAGCCACGGAATTATTGCCGAAAAAACTGCACAACATTAAATTATGATTTTATGTATCATATTCTCCATTTTATTACACTTATATTCGTTCATGCTGTGATAAACTATTCACCATGTCGTTAAAACAAAGTTTTTTAACATCGTTCAGGGTTCATTTAGACGTATTTTACGAACTATTATATTTATTAATTTCTCAACAACAAACCATGTAAATTGAACAAAGAAGGACACTTTTCCATTAATTTATCAATGAAATGTGTACATTTGCGATTTTCACACAACAGTGTGGAGAACGTTTTACATTTCCGGCCCGATTCCATCGCCATGCAGTGGACCAGTTCAATATAAATCGAAATGCAATGAACATCTGGTGATTCCTGGAATCACCTGCCATGACAAAACTCCCTTTTCTCGGTCACAAATTTAAAGTTGATCTTAAAAAATCACAAATCAATTCATCGTAACGTGCGTCTAATCACATTAACTGCAAGAACAGTTGTGCTCCGTTCCCCTCCCCCTCCCTTCCGTGTCCTCTCTCTAGAACATTAACATAAGTTCTTATTTAAACATTGATGAACCATTTACGGTGGTTCTGAAAGGACAGTACGACTAATATCTGCTTTTTCCCTCTCGAGTATTTGAGTGATTCTAACGTTAAATCTGGACAAAAAGGATCAAAATGACGAATTTGCTGCTTTTCAAATAACGACAAGCAACAAATTATGACCTGTCTTTATCGCGTGGACAACTATACGCTAACAGTGGCACAAACTTTATGAATAGGAGGAGGGGTGCCTTTGACTCGACGGTAACACAAGTTTACCTATTTGTACTTATTGAAAGCAAACTTTTTAGGTATGGACGTATATCTGTGACGCCCATACCTACCCTTTTACCGTCACTTCTCTGGCTTTTTTATTGAGGAGTAAACAAACACCGCGAACAGACACTGATTATCTGACGAACAATATTACTTGATGTTTAATGTGGCCTATAGGTGATCTTACTTTAAAAGTGATTAGTTAGATAAGCCAGTGAAAATAAAGAGGCTTACTATATTATATGATAGCAAATATTTAAGGTCAATTGTGACGATTTGGTAAGATAATGAGTCACGATCGTGTCTTTCATTTTTGGTTGTATAGCAGTGAAAGGAACAGAGGGCAGCACAGCGAAATAGCTGGTGTGGCGTCATGTTAATCTATGATTCATGGCTAGTAAGTACCGCAAACGATTCACACAAATACTTGAGAGTGTGAGTGACGGGTGCACAACATTGTATGTTGCTTAATAGACAGTTGTCGATGGCCTCTGACATGTAGACAGATATGTACTTTTACAAACGACTTATGCGATGTTTTGCGTGGCTCTCGTCTTCAATCTTTGTTTGTGTGACGATTTGGTGCAATTTTATTTGGTAAAAAAATAATTTAGTTTCTGAATTTCTCTTTGAAAATCCGACAATTTGCCATGTTTCGTATAAAACTTCGCAAACATTGAGGTATAGAGTTTTTCTGAAACTATACATTCCTCTATATTATTTGCTAAACTAAATCAGGACCTTGAAAATAATTACGTCGAAATGATAGAAATGACCATGTTCGTAAGAAAAACATCCATGAGGGATCAATACGAACAGAAACATAATTAATGTGATGACATACTCACATAGATGAAGTTACCAGTTTCTTACTTTCATTAAGTCATTTATATGATTTAAGAAAGCTCCAAATTGCCATTTTCTAAGTAATCCTATTAATGTTTCGAAAATCGTCGTTTTGCATTGCCTAATAATGAATATACATATGCAATAATACCAAGTCTGATTCATGATGCTCCAGTGTAATCCACAATAAACTTACTATCGGAGAGACCACTCTATGTATTCATTGAAATCTCTCTTCCACGCAAAAGCAGAATACAATTATATTTCACCTTGATTACTATAAAAATAATAATGTGTATATCCAAGAAACTGGTCATTATTCAGCTATTACAAATGTGCGTTCGATGATGCCCTCACCACCGACCTTTTTTCCATTAGTGCGATTTAAATAGTCTAATTCACTTCCTGAAAACTTTTCCATCTGTATTTTGAGTTTGTTTTACCGTGTCATTCATTCATACTTACACACTATGAGACCTACTAATGGTTACAATTAACAACCAGTTGGTTGCTCCCAAATTGCGAAGCGTTTGGTCCATTACAGATTAGACTGTGTCCCACACAGTTAACAGTAATACATTTTTGTGCGAACTCTTTCACTTATATTTACTTTAGAAGATTGCAGTATCATATATGTATTTAGGTACGTTGTTGTACAATGTCAGTTGCACAATACATATTGACGGATGGTCATACATTCAACGCAGAAAAGCAGCATTTATGCAAAGTTGTTACTGATAACTTGTATTTAGCAATTTCTGTCTAAAGCTCCGTAAGTTAAAAATAAACATTGAAATATAGATTCTATAAATTATGTTTTCCTTTCTTCTTTCAATAACAATTTTTCATGAATAATGTAAAATAAAACATACATTTTTTAAGTGCATCCCTTGTGATACCGCAGTCAAATGTCTCACTGTACGCTAACATTACATTAGTTTCTGTAATTAATGAGGTGGTCAGACATTCTCGACACTTGATCCTATCATTTAAACTAGAAAAAAAAAACACTTTACATAAGAATGTTTAAAACAGGATCGGTAGGGGCGAGGAAGTACTTATTATAATGTTTTTAAAAAACACATTTCACCTCGGAACCGTTGAGTTTGCTACTAAATACCAGCGGACTAGGTTTATAGTCCTACGTAATACCGATAGTGTTAATGAGATCACGAATAGAAATATCATCATGACGTTTTCTATCCACAGATTAAGTATATAGGAACTTCGTAGTTGCACAGCGTTGGTTGTAATAAACACCTGAGGAAATAGCTTTATCTTTAGTTGTACAAGTATCGTTAAGCCTTACTTACAACTATAGGTCTATAGGTCTATTGGACAATACCATGTACCAGTCTACAATTAATCCTACGCTATTATTATCAAGTTAGGTTTGGCTCTGATACAGTATTTTTTTCTGGTTTCCATGTATTCAACACAAATGATAGACAATGACTGCACTAAATAATTCCGCTTCTATCAAGAAAGTTAAGGACTATTGTCTTACATAATTCATCTTATTCTAATTATTCATTTGGGCTGGGGTGGTGATTTATCATCGGAGGATGTTCAAAGTATTATTTTAACCATAAAAAATTAAGGCTGTTAATTGGTTCGCCGTTAATTAAGTTTTGACCGGTATCAGCGGTATTTTTGCCTCTCCGATCGACATTTTAGAAAAGGCGATTGAAAGTTACCCTCTATCTTCTTTAAAATGTAACAGCTACTGCAGGACTAGTTCGACAGTAACTTGCAAAAGCTGCCATGTTATTGTTTACATCATGGGATACGTATTCTGGTATTTGATTGATTCATTTTCATGAGAATAAAGATCAAAATAAGTTGCTTCCTTTTTAAGAAAATTCAAGCTTGCCTAGATAAACGTTTAATTATTTCTGGGTCTTTTTTGAGTGAATATTACTAGCTTTTGTGTGTGTTGGTGAATGGTTTGTGATAGTTGGTGTTAGTCTATGACACAGATCATAAGATGAAACCTCTATACTTCAATCAGAGTATAATGAAACCTTCGGTTGCGAGTATACGTCTGTTTTATTTATCAATATATATCACTTAAAATATGTTTTATTTATCCACGGTGTTTAATTGTTGAATTAATTTTTATTAGCTGATGATATTTGATATTTGTGAGCTCTCCTTTATTAGTATACGCAGCTACGATTGAGACATTTCAGATCATGTAACTGAACCGGCTTGGTCGCAATATTACCTTAAAGCTACAGACTAGTCTGTACTGAGCGACACACACTTCTCAAACAACGTTCTGTAGTAAATATTTAACAATTATATTCACTACAAATAATATACATGAGGGCAATCCGCGGAGATGCATATCTCATCGGAAGCACACTTAAATTTACTGAGACTTCCATGCAATTAACCAATGTTGACGAACGTATTGTATAAGCTCGTTGACGCCTTTATAATGTAATTACGTACCCTAACATGTATGGTGCGCCAGAACCTGCCATATTTCTTTGGTTATTGGGCAAGTAAATTCCGAGTTAGAACGCGCAGTGCATGTCAAGCTTGTATGTGTCTTGGTGAAGTACTAACACGTCACGTAATAACATGCATAGTAGAAAATATTGCTTCTTAAATATGAGCTTTCATTTCGCATATGCAACAATAATATTTTGGAAGAAAGGATATCAAATGGTATGGTAATTGTTCTTTTTTAACCCGACTAAACAATACAGTTAGTTATGTTCTCCAAATTTCAAAGTACACCAAATAGATATGAGCAATTGCATCACCACGGAACAAAATTTTCACTTTGAATATGTAAATTGGAGTTAAAATATAAACAAAATATAAATAATGCACTAACATTTAACAAATATGGACAAATATTCACTATAACATCATGCATGCACAATCCATACATGTATGAGTTTTTCGTCTACTATATACAATAACCACCTATTACAGTAGCCATGTCTTAAGATTTAAACCAAACATGGTTAGAAGGCATTATTTTAAGTTGCTGAAAGTAGTAATTAGAATAATGAACAATGGCACACTCATGCAGTGCTGAGAATTAAATGTTATTTTCCAATACATTCCGAGAACAAAAGAAGGAAAGGTAGTAGAGTAATGTTTAAGTTAGGCTACATTGGTATTCATCTCCGTGAATGGAAAAGTAACATCACACATACACGCGCACCCACACCCACAAATGCACGCACCCCATCTGAACTCTTTCTGAAAAACGTATATTTGTTCTTGCCTGCATGGATATAATATTCTCATGGCGAAAGTGTGATATTACATTAGTGAAGGAATTATTTGTACCGACATTTTGACGGTAGGTATTGACCAGTTTTACTTAACGCCCACTAATGAATTATGCGAAACAATAATTGGAGATTGATTGATGAATTAACAGTACATAATTCGACTTGGTACTTACTTAAAATGATATTGTAAAATCAAATTAGGTTTGGTTCTATTTTACATTTCAACAAACAAGTTTCATACTCTGGAATGATGACTAATTTACTTTTATTATGAAAAGAAATGAGACACAGGTGTCTGTGTAACTTTTTTTGTCTGATGTCTGTGTATGCAGCACAATTGATGGAACATGACTGCGCGATATAATTCCGTCTCTATGAAGAAAGTGAAGGACTATTGTTTTACATATTTCACCTTATTCTAATTTTACAGTTTGGGCTGGGGTGGTGATTGATCATCGGAGGATGTTCAAACAATAGTTTAAATATAAAACAATTTAGGCTGCTAGTTGGTAAGCCGCTATTTCACTTTTCGACCGGTAACAGCGGTATCCAATATCTGTTTCCCTTACGATCGACATTTCAGGAAAGACTATTGAAATTTACCCTCTATCCCCTTAAGACGTAAACCAGCTACTGCATGCTTAGTTTGCCAGTATTTGAGTGTAACGTTATTGTTTACATCAGGGGATGCGTATATATTCTCGTATTTGATATATTAAACTTAATTACAATATAGGACATTTATAAGTAGATTATTTATTGAAGAAAATCATGGGCTAGTTCAAGTTAATTAATTGTGGGTTGTGCTCTACTTGTCTTTGAGAAGTAAATTGTTGTTCGTGTTTCACATAGTACCGTTTATTCCAGTTTTCTAATATTAACATAAAATTTCATTGGAATGTGTACTCACATGGATGACGAGAGGTTAACGTGACAATACTTTGAAATCCAATATCTGTTGATCTACAAGAAGTTTCGAGAAGTCAGGAAGGCCAAAAATTACGTACGAACTTCACCATTAGAAAATAACTATCGTTATGCTATATAGTTTAAAGTGTATCCCTGTATAACACCAAACAGATCCTCTCAACGAACTTAATCCTCTACAAGGAATCATCTTCTCAGCCCACGAAAAGATGTATACTGTATTGATCCTTAATTCATGGTAGCATATAGCCTACATCTATCTGGAATATCGAAATCATCGCGAAAGAATCACAAGGTAAATCCTGGCATATTGATCCAACGATTATAATTTGCACAAACATTTCCATAAATGTAAAGCACGATGAGAAGGTTGCATGTTTTTTTAATTTGAGGATAATATTATTTTACTAAATGGTTACACTATCACCCGCATCCCTGTACGTTCAATTGCTTATGTTGGATTAGATGCACGAGCAACGAGCCTATTCAACTATCATTAATACAATACTGTATGACTAGATACAGAACACCTGAGCCTAGAATGTTTACAAAGCCACCTGCTGGTTTCTTTTCATTAATTTCTTCTTCAGAACAAAGAATTGGATTTTACACGTATTGTTATGCTAATAATACCGGATGTTTCCTCGCATGTCGAAATTATTCCTGAAACACGTTTATGACAAAGCAAAAAACTCACTCATTATATATTCAAGTTTTATTCTGTCGAAAAAAATTGGATTACTGCTCAATACCAGTCTTTTTTTTTTTTACTGGTACTCTAGGTTTTTCAACTGAAAATGAAAGCTTACCGGCAATAAAATTGAATTATCGGTTACAAATTCCACCGATAATTCGGTTAATAAGCAAAGTTTATCATTTTTAATCCTGGTTTTTTGATCGATGATGCAGGTTAATCGTTCAAATGCTGGATTAAGGACCGATTAACCTGGATAATCGTTTGTATTCATAAACGCCAAATATACATAACGAGCAATATCTCTATCGTCGTCCTGGTTTCAAATTATGTACATCAACACAAGTTTGTTTTGTACTCCTAGCACAACTATATCATTTGAAGTAATGTATAAGCTATAATTACATTTGTTCTGTGTTTGTATAGCCTAGGTGTGTTCACAACCTAAGCGAAACCAAATCAGTTATAAAAACGACCACAACCTCCCCCTAATGAATGCATTAGCTTTTACAGTAGTAAGCTACACAGTACTCTGGTTCCATCTTTCTCTCTCTTTATGTTAATATCAATATCAGTATGTTCTTTGAATATTCATTATTGTGAACATCAACAATTAACGAACGTCAGGACGGCCCTGTCTAATCTCAAATAAACTTTGATGATCTAAATAATCCTACAACCTGACTCTGACTATCCTCACCGTAATCCACAGTCTCCATCTTACGGTAACTTTGTGGTAATCAGAAGATAGATTTGTCCTCCGTGTGATGCAAACGTTTTATTTTACAGGGTGCTCGTACGCTTTATCCACAGTGCGTCGTTAAATGATGATATTGTTAAGGCCAGTGAAGAGAAATGGTTTTATTTTGAATGCAACATTTTTTTAAGTGTATTTTTTAGATTGAATGTTAGTATGTTATTTTGGACTATTTCGTTTTAGGCTAAGTGGATTTTTCTTTGTATTATTACAACAGATATATAGTTTGATTTTGATAGATCTGTTATTTACTCAGGAATACCTTAGCAAAATTGTTCGTTAAAGTGTTGACACTTAATTCAAACAAACAGTAACTTAAAGTTTGGATGTTTCGAGTTCATCTTTAGTTCTTCGAAGGATTTTGTCTGAAGAAAAATATCTGGGTGACGACAGGTTGTAATATTTACGTAGTTTATAAATTACTCTCATTAACCGACTTAAAACAAGATACCTTAATTTGATTAATTGCAATCTAATTTTGAATACTCTGAAGGGTTTAGTAACATTCTTGATAAGTCGAAATACGGCTGCTTTAAGGAGAGAAACATTTTCTTTTCATCACCGATGTGTAAAGAGAAAGTTCAGTTAAATAAGATACCATTAAACGATGAAATATTGTATTGGTCCAAACATTTTCCTTTTAAGAAGCAGGTATACGGCCACATTCACATGGTTAGATATATAGATAATGATATGATAGGAGTTAACATTACACTAGCTTGGTCGGAAAGATTTAAATTTCAAATTTACACACAAAAATGCTGTACTTAAAAGATCGTTAAAAGGTAAATTATTTTTATCCGTACGTTAATCAAATATGATCAGGTTTATTATCGTTCCGGTCACATTAGCCTTTCACTCTAGAAATGGATCGACTTTCGTTTTCCGTAATATATTCATCTTTGAAAACAACGATTTCCGGCAAAATAGTTATTATATTTGACTTTTGCAAGGCAATGTTCATGGTAAGATATTGAACCACATGTTACCTCAGTACAACCTAAATAATGTAACTTATCCACGCCAAACTCAACCCCCCACTCCCCCTCAGTCCAATCTTGCCATGATATATGTGGTGATGCATATCTTACGCCGCAACAATTTATCATTGCGTAATACGTGCTAGTGTGTCCAGATTTCCAGCCACCCCAGCTTTAATAATTGTTCTGTTTTATTTGTTTATTAATTTAATGATTCGTTATCAAAACGTTGACTAATTAAAGACGTGAAACAAGGAACAATCATTACCCCACCATTGAACTTTGTATCAATCTGATCATATCGCTTGCTTAGGATGAATTGTCACAATCTGTTAGCTGGCGGTATACCATAAACCGCGGTGTAAACGAGACGATATATCTCTTGTACTGCAAGACCAAAAAAATCACACCATGAAGGATGAAAGAAGCCATTACTATTACTGCCAGATATCAATATAGGTCAATGTTACGACCTTTAGAAACTGAGTCAAAGAGAGTGAAAACAAGAAAGGATAGAAATCTATGTCATAAACAAGTATAAGAATGAAACCTTTAAATTCACAACATACAATCATAACATAAAATAGAATCGGATATCGTCATTGATGTATTAATGAACATATTCAGCAAATTTACACTTTCGTTTGCGTTTTAGGGTACAGTTAAGGAAAACCCTGCAGAGGGGCGTGACAAAGTGTTACCTAAAAAAGGCCTCCAAAACATGTTTGCATATATTGATAAGCATTATGACGTTGTCAATACATAGAAACAGACATACGTGGTATCCAGTGCAGTTGAGGACGAACGTGGAAGGGAAAGGACATTGTACGGGAGAATTCAGTAAGAATATATAGTGGCCAGGGGTAACGGTATCGGTAGGGAACCCACAAGGAACATACCTCCCCACTCCCACCCCCTGCCTCACGCGTGCAGAGACGTCAATGGTCAACACAACCGGATGTTGATAAGGAGATATCTTCGCATGGGGACAAGGAGTAAAATTTGATTTCTTTAAGAAAAAAGCAAGGAAAATTTAAAACAGTTTAAAATCCCGCCTGGAGATGATAAATATATTGCCCAAAATACGCTATGAAATCATATAATGGTCACTAGATGCCACATTGAGCAATATAATTTGCGATCATTTGATTATACACTCTTGAATATTTGGTAATAAGTTGGAAGTTTACAATCTTTCAAAAAGCATTGATTTTGAACTTGAAGAGAAAGTTATAATTAAAGACTTACAGAGCGTTATCAACACTTTTATCGACAGACAAAGAGTAAGAGGTTGATATTTCAAGTTAGTACATATATTACATGTTACACAGAAATAACATTGTTGACAATGTTTATCTGATTAGTTTTCTTTAATTGCTTCCATTGATATTACAACACCAATACACATCACTAATTTCATGATAAGAGTCTACGATGTGAACTTATGATATAGTAACATATTAATGGGATGAATCGGTTGTAATTGTATCAATGAGAGACCAGGATCGCCTCAATGGGAACAAGTGTGTTTGTTGCAAACATTGTATATTTGTACAATTATACAGAAATACGTCAGATACTAAACAAAAATACAAAAGAAAGGAATAATTATTTCCTTGGAAATATCTAATATCATAAACAGATATCGTGACGCAGTGATTTTTTCCTAGTTATATGTTAGTCAGTTTTGGTAGTTATGTAAATATATTCAGTTTTGCGGGATGGGGCTTGGGTTATACTGGTACACTTTATGGCTTCATAATATCCAGTTGCGTTAAATCAAATACGACAAAAACTGAACTACAATGAAGAGATCATGAATATTCAATAATTGTCAACCAGCATCATTAATTAGAAGAAGCAACATAACGATATAAGAATAGGAAAAATATGCATGGAGAGCCGATCATTGCATTTAAGGTTCATGTTAAATATACAGAACATTATCTTCGTTGCTATTATGTTAAAAGCTTACTATAATACGTCAAAGTTACGTGTTCCTATTGTCTTCAAAGAAACATCATTAGAGATCATACTAATGGAACAAGAACTGTTTTGAAAAACAAAACATGTCATTGTTAATAATTAATGTCTAAGACAATGTTTTAGTATGATTTTGAGTAACAGAATCAATGGTTTAACGGTAGACAGCAAGTCATTGTTATTATGATAACATTTAACAATATTCTTCTAATATTCACTGTATTACGCGTGAGTAATATCTAAGATTAATTCATAACATAGAAATAGGAGGAACAAAATAAAGCAACTAAATCTTAAAAGAAAGTAAATGGATGAAGTAGAATGCAATCTAACAATTAATGACTAAATATAACAATAGTTAGAGAAAGTACTAGATACAGTTTTAGAATTGTTCTAAATCGAAAATATCGAAAATATCGGAATATAAAGAAATAAAAAAGATTTGAAAAAAAAACGAAATCAGTAGACTCATTTACAAGGCGCATTAAAATAACAATGAAAGAATTAAATGAAGAGTATATACAGAGCCGATCTAAGTATTTAAGGATTACTTGATATACACATAATATTATCAGCTTTACTACGACATAATTATGTAATGCTAAAACAATAACTGTTTAACGTTCTGTTTATATACCTTATAAAACAAGACTTTATATGAAGCAATTAATGAAGGCAAATTGTAATATTAAAAAACTTATCCAAATCTACGAATCTTGTATCGAAACGGTATCTCCAAGTTCAAATGTATTTTTTCTCAAATGCGTAAAGTGACCTAAAGTGTCTTGCTCGTCGATAGCTTACCTATCATGTAATATTTAAATGATCGATAGTTTACCAATCACATACTATTCAAATGATCGATAGCTTACCTATCACATAATATTAAAATGATCGTTGGGTTTGATTGTCCTGTAGTCTCACAAACAAATAGAAACTTTAAAAGATGCAGTAAAATAAAAACTTGAAAGCAATAATAAACACGAAAAATGAAACACAGGGAGAGTTCTATTGTCTTTAATGTTTACTTAATGTACAGAACATTATCAGTGTTATTAACTTATTCAATCTTGATATATCGTGTAAACTCACGTGATCGTATTGTCTTAACACACAAGGCTACATGTATTTTAGGACTATAATAACAACGGAGAGTAAACAAAGACAATAACATATTAACAAGAGTCCAACGGTCACTATGGTTACTTGATTAATGGAATATCAAAGTTTTTTACGTCATCACCCAATACGGTATTATAATATTTATGCCCACATGTACCAGCTATTAACCAACAACTGTATTCCAAGTTTGGATACAACCTAATGTACTTCAAGGTTGTGGAGTTATTGCAATATACAATGTTGGCCCTTCCCAAAAATTAGGCCCAATAAAACTTTGCGCTCAAATGGTCCCAAAAATTTTGGGGCCCACAAGTTCGGGTCACCTCATTAATATTCATAAAGTCAGCGCTTACAAATAGGGCACACCTTCTTACTGAAATACATCTACATTTAACAAGTATGACAAATATCCATCACTCCGTTGTTTAGTTATCGCGGATCCAGGCAAGTGTCAGAGAAGCACACACAGACACACAACATCATCATCGCATATAGGTTTCTTTTGCCTTCGACAAGGAATCAAAAATGGGGAGAGGGGTGTCTATTTTTATTTTGCAAACTTGGTATGCACTGAATTATGGGTATAGCTATTATCACATACCCTAAAACAAAGTCGGGATCTTTTCCAAACCAAAGTCAAACCAAGTAAGTGAAAACATGAAAAAAAAAGAAAAAAAAAGAACATTTTGCTGTCAGTGACATCACACCTGCTATGACATCACACCTGTTTGCTTCAAGTTCACTTGTAGTACAAACTGTTAAAATTTCAGTTATCGATATGTCCAAAACGCAAAGTAGAAATTGGATACAAATTTTACCAGGTTGATTAGTATATGATTCTCTTTAATAAGTCAAAAGTAAAATTTCCTCTTCACTTTCATTTTTAAGATTATCGACGTTATACATGGTCAGTTTTGATTCAAAACATAACGAAAAGAGCTCACTATAATGAGAACCTGTCTATCTCATTAATGTCTGTAGTTACAGGTGCGTATCCAGGGGGGGGGCGTTGGGGGCGCGCGCCCCCCGGGTAAGAAAAACAGGAGAGAAAAAAAAGAGAAGAAAAAAGGAAAAAAGAGGGGAAAAAAGAGGAGGAGGAGAGGAAGGAAGGGAAAAGAAAAAGAAGAAAGAGAGAAAAAGGAGAAAAGGAGGGAGTAAAAGAAAAACGCAAAGACACCGGGGAGAGAAAGAGGAACAGTGACATCATTACAGCGCTGAAGGGTAGCCAGTGACGGATCAATGATTTCGTAAAAGTGTGACTCACCCTACCCCTTACACCGACAACTCCATTTTTTGACGTTTCCATTTTCCTCTCTCACTAATGATCTATATATGTACTATATATGGTCTATCATAACGCGTGTGGAATTGTGCTATGAAACCAACTGTGGCTGGTCTCGAACTCGACCGTGTCGTCGGGGAACATGACGCATTTTGGGATGGGGGCGACCGCCCGCCCCCCCCATTCAGCATTTTTTTAAATGATATCGCTAAGTAATTTCAAAATAGAAAGTGCTTAGAGGCAACTTACAAGGCCTGGGAAGTGTCATTTCCAGCGATCTGGGAGACATTTTCGGCCAAAATTTGCTTGTACGCTTCGCGCTAACAAATGGTCCTGGGTAGTGCCATTTCCAGCGATCTGGGAGGCATTTTCGGCCAAAATTTTCTTGTACGCTTCGCGCCAACCTATGGTGGCGCTACGCTTAGATAATTTGCCTACAGGCTTCGCCCCTCCCTTGGCAAATTCCTCGCTACGTGCCTGTTCGAATTTGTAACGCAAACAGCAGATATCACATCATATCAGTGAGCATGAAAATGGCGTTCCAGGATGAAAAGCCTCAAAACTGTCCGACTTGCCTGAAAAAATAACCCAAAATTTTCGCGCGCGAAGCGCGCGTTCAACGTGTTCATGTCAATATCATATAAGCAAGCATCGGTTATTACATCGCATGCCATCATGTACCGTATACGGTCCGTTCAAATTGCGCAGTATACCGCGGGATGCTAATTTAAACAACGACATGTCTCATGCAGATGTATAAAAAGCATGGAGGTCCAATTATGTCAAAACTCTCTTTTACATTAGTAATGGCGAATTAGGGCCTGCACCCCCGCCGCGCAGTGGCGGAGCGTCCATATGGTCAGGGGGCGGATGCCCCCTGACGGACTCAAATGGACTGCTGGCGCCTTTTTCAGCTCTTTACCACTTTTTACTTATTCGTGATTATTAACTTTTTTATTGCGCTCTCATCTACTTATTGACATTTCTCACATTTTGTTGGTGTAATTTGGCGATGACACCTTATTCTTCGTTTATCTGCAAATTAGCCAGGCCCGGAAAGGGTCATTTCCGGCGATCTAGGGAGTATCTTTATTCAAAAATTTTCTGTACGCTACGCGCCAACCAGTGGTGGCGCTCCGCTTAGATAGTGTCGAAAGCGCTCCTACAGACCATTCTCGCCACTCCTGACCAATACCCCTAGCTCCGCCACTGCCGCCGCGCCTCCTACGCCTATGTGTGTAGTGTTCGGTTGAAGGAAATATCTCCTATTTTTTCATTTCCTTCAACCAAGTTTTATAATAGCCGTTATAAGAAGTTTTAATGTTTGTACACCAATAAATTAACTGTGTCGGAATTTTAGAAAATTTATGACCAACATTCTGCATCACACTTCCCTCTACTCGTGCAATTTTGACCGGTCTGTTAGGGGTTGAAGGAAGTTTTTCTATATTGGTTGTCCATAGATGAAATTTTGTACAACATTATGGGTATGCCAGGTTTTCAAGTGAGTTTATTCACGAGAAATGTGAATTTTCAAATTCTGAACAAATATGGGGCTTAAAACCTTGAAAAGTGGGGCTGACGGGTATTGTGGGCCGCGACGTAGAATCACCTACAAAAGCAAAGACCCACAGGAGATGCCATCAGGTCGAACATGATGTGTGCCGGGTTGACAAACTTCAAAAAGGTTATGGATGGAAAAAAAAAAAAAACTATTAGGAAATACATGGTTCTCAGGCAAAAAGTGTACATCTGGTTGGTCATTTCAAGCCCGAGAAGTGCCGTTTCCGGTGATCTGGGGGGGTTTCAAAACAAGAAATTTTCTTGTACGCTGCGCGCCAACCGATGGTGGCGCTCCGCTTAGATAGTAATTCGCACCCCCCGGGTTTGAAAATCCTGGATACGCGCCTGAGTTATGTTATACATCTTATATTTACGTCATATCATCACACCTAGAGAGATTGAACTTACTGCGCATGATCAAAGCGTCCTTAACTTGACTGCAAATGTCGAAGAGATAGCGTTAACACTAAATAGAGACGTTTGTTTGTCGGTGAACTATTTTGAGCGTTCATGTTATATTCTTCGTGCGCTGATGGGATCAGTTAATACAAAAATAGGATATGCCGTAAAATTGATAATTAACTTAATTATTAAAATGATGATTTGAAACAAACAGATCATATCAATTAAAACAATTATAAAGCGAAGCTTAAAATAATAATGATAATAATAATAATAATACAATATTAAAATGAAAGTATTGATAGATGAAGATATTGAAGTCTCAGTTACGTAATATACAGATTATACATTTGTTATATTAAATCATATGATATGACGTCATATTATTGTCATCATGTTGAGAACGATAATTCATAGGAACAGAAAGAAATGAAGAAATGCTGACTTAGAACAAACATGCCACAGATATTAAATAATGTCATCTCTAAGATCTTGTAGATCGACTATAATAACACAATGGTATTGTAGATAACCAATGTATGTTATTTAGTCTTAACATTGACTAAAATAATGTGGCTCTATTCTTTGTTAGATTTTAGACATTACGTAACCGATACGTCACAGTTTACATTAACATTTAGTAGAAGGAAGAACGAAGAAAGAGTTTTATCATGCACTCCCAGTGTATGTGGATACAGTATGTACATATTTTAACCAAAGCATTCCAAACATGTCTGCTTAAAAAAATAAGTTTAGAAATATTAACATAATTAGACGTTTAATAAATTCCGAGTAGTAAAGTGTTTGTCGGAGGGGGGGGGGGGTGGAAGGTAAAGATATGGGTCTGGAATTGGTATGAATCATAACATTACATACAATTGGACCAATGAAGGATGTTATACCCTGCACGGGAGGATTGCGTGGAGAGCGAGAGCAGTTCCATCAATATCTGATCAGGGACACACGAGTAGGTGAACAAACCTTTCTCTTCATTTACAAAAGTAACGATAACTTTGTTACATATTAGGAAAAAAACAAAATTAGAGAAAAATACATGCAAATTACCGTTTAATTTCCATTCTACAAATAAGCGTTTTGGTGGTGGTGCAAATAACTAATATAACATCTACTTGATCACCAATGTGGTTGGTCTAACCATACCCCTCCAACACCCTCCCCTTCTTACCCTACTCGCCCCTCCGCGTACACACAGAGAGTAAGATAGGGATTGTGCTCTCTTTCTTTCCTCTCTCAATAGTTGACATCCAAGAAAACATAGTCTCCTATACTGATGACGTAGTGGTTGATGGATGACGTCGATGAACCATAAAAGTTGAAGAAACATTAATAACACTCCTTTTTGGATTATAACAATTAAAGACTGAAATTCCCCCATAAGTAATCCATTAAAACAAATTTAAATTAAACAGAACTCTTTCCAATTTCACTTCTTTATTGTATATGGGATTATTAATATTATTTGTACAACCTTACCTCTCTACAATATCCATTTACAATGTATGTCAAAGTTACAGTCTTCATCAAGTCACCATTCCATTGTCTTGAGAATATAGGCATTTGATGACGTCACAATCATAATGGACTAGTTGCATGTGTATTATACTGGAGCTCTATCTGGCGATATTTGTAGTATTTTGGAAATATTAACAGTTTACAACCTAGACTCTTTCTTAGATTCTTTCTCACTGAAATTACTGCCATAGTTTTCAGGATTGAGTGAATGACGTCACAGTCCTGCTGATAATTGGCAACGCCAGACGAACAAGCATCCTGCATTGAGCTCTAATATAAAAATAAAAATGATATATATTAGGTCATATTGTTATCATAATAAATGGGTCGAATAGCATATTTATTAGTAGAATAATGGGAAAGTGATCCTAGGCAACCCCCCCCCCCCCCCCCCGAGAAAGCGCCAACAATACCATGAGCCAACAAGTAATTTAACTCACCAGCTAAACAAAACACCGCCACACGGGAAACAAACGAACGATGTTTATGTTAATGGAAGGAACTTATCACTCATTTCTATACAAATAATCAGGGATCAGTTATGTTAATGAAATATATGATAAAACCAATTAAAGTTGAAGCAAATGATATTAGTGACCAGGAAAAAAAATAGATAATCACAAACATAGGAATACCAATTATGGTTAATGGTGGAGATTCATTTTAATATATTAAAATTTTACCATTAAAAATAGCAGACAATCACTGTTAACAAATACAATGTTAAATACTATGGTAGAGAATATTCAGCTGTATTGACTTACAGTTACTTGCGCCTTGCCTACTTGAAGTTCGCCAAGCTCAACTGGTAACTCTTCTCATGGAATCCCTAAGAGGAAAATATAAGTAATGAATATGTAAAAGATAACACAAAAATTAAGACAATGCAGTATATTTAAATGTTGTAAATATTAGTTGTATGCAGCCATATAAGAAGTGTTATTCTAAGATAATGGATTCATGTCACAACAAACTAAATTTTACTTCTTGTTAATCTCATTTTACATGTTTTCTAATGTATTGACAATTTTTGTCCTGTTTATGATTATTTCAGTTATCATTTTAAGGATTTCTAACGAGAACATCCTCTAAATATTTTAGTACTGAACATGATATACATATGAAGGCTAAATCCATGAAACCAAGGTCACTAATGCTGTGGTCGCTTTGATTCCCTGCTTGAAAAGACTAATTTGTGAAGGTTGGATTCAATAAAGTTCGACTGTTATTATTACCTAGTGAAATGTTCCGTCGTGTTTTAACACCAAACCGATTCACACAGGGATTACAGTAACCACTGTTAAACTAAAAGTTTATTTCCAGAGTAAAAACTGGATCGTGCTGATAAATCTGATAAATTGGTAGCATTTGCTATTACGATTTCAGTAAGTACCGAGGATATGTGTAATCCTAACAAATTAACTGGATTTGTTGGGATTACACATATCCTGAGTTCTTACTGTAATCCTAATAGAACATGCTACCGATTTATAGCACGATCCAGTTTTTAGTGTGGTACAAATGATTTACATTAGTTACTGTGTTCTCTGTTTATATCGGGTGTAACACTAGTCTCGTCAACTTGAGTCGCCGTTTGCAAGTGAGCTGCAGGGCCTAACATTCTACTTATTATGAAGTCCGACAATTCCTTCTAACTTTGATATAATCGTTACATAACTTTTATTCATGTCACTTACTTTTTGTCTTTTTGATGGTAAACCGCGTTTGATCTACTCATGCGGTTGATAAATGTTCAGCTGTTTGGAACCATTGGATCAAATGTTTTTTTATAAATGTGAAATGACCATGCTGGACCGGGGTCTGCTCTCATGTTTTGTGATGGTGTAACTTGTGTTCTCATTATCAGCTTTTACTTTCAGTGGAGGAATATTAACAATTAAAACTTTAATTATTAATACATATAATGTTGTAAAAGGCACCGTCGTCTTGTTTCTTCTTTGTATTTGCTAGCGATACCTTGTTCTCCAAAACTATAATTTTATCAAGGATAAGTCATTTAGATTTCAGGTCGATGGTGATATAAAAACCAGTCTAGATAACTCGGTTCATTGCCCAAGTTTAAGGATGGGGTGGTGGGGCGGGGGAGTGGTGGTAGGGGAGGGGCTAAGACTCATACCAATGTTCAGTGTTGCTGAAAGTGCTGCACTGTGTGTGTTCACACGGTGTAAGACCTGGTCATAAGCATTGTTGGACCCGGGAACATATTGCCTGCGAAGTCGTAAAACTCCTGCAATGGCTTTCTTTTATGTACTCCAGGGACCAAAATGCGAAAGTAATCCTATCACTGTTTTGTTAAAATTATTCGCGATAATAATACACTTACATCCTCTTCCGCAGCATACGGGCATTTGTGGTTACCATAGTACCAATGTCTGGGAACCTGTTAGTTTGCAGGTTCTAGGCCTATAGTAACAGTTAGGCTTGAGTTCGATTTTTTATTCGAGCTCGATTTTGTTTTTGAGAGAGAAATTGGAGATATTGAATTAAAGACCATGGTATTACCTTTCAGTCAAGAGTAACGATTACTAATATTCATGTTTTCTACCCTACATATTTTTTGGGCCAAAGTGGATCAAACTCAAAACCCTGGAAAAAGAAGAAATTTAACCCATTATCCATTCTTATAAGACCTTGATGATTTCTTACAAACATGCTATTAGGTTTATCAACAGAAAAGTAAAGTCAGCTAGCAGGCTAGTGGCAGCGCCTATCATAGGCGTAGGAGGCGGGGGGGCTAAGGGGGCTGCAGCCCCCCCCACCATAATTTTTGGTGAAATTTCGGGCAATATGATGAGAATTTTTCGGGCACCTACTTGGAAGAATAATAATTTGCATTGTGTTTTTCATTTTTTGGAGGGAAAATTCGGCAATATGCTGAGAAATTTTCGGGCATCTACTGAAAGAATAATAATTTGCAATGTGTTTTTCAAATTTTTTGTGAAAATTCGGGCAATATGCTGAGAATTTTTCGAGCACCTACTGAAAGAAAATAATTTGCAATGAGTTTTTCAAGTTTTTTTTGTGAAAATTCGGGCAATATGCTGAGAATTTTTCGGGCACCTCCCAGTGGTGGAGCGTCCATACAGTCAGAGTGGGGCGGATGCCCCCCTGACGGACTCAAATGGACTGTTGGCGCCCTTTTCAGCTTTTTGCCACTCTTTACTTATTCGCGATTATTGACTTTTTTATTGGGCTCTCAAATACCTATTGACATTTGTCACATTTTGTTGGTGCAATTTTCTGACAAAATGGCGATGATTATTCTTCGTTTATCTGCAAATTAGCAAGGCCTGAAAAGGGTCATGTCCGGTGATCTAGGGAGTATCTTTACTCAAAAAATGTCTGTACACTCCGCGCCATCTGTGGTGGCGCTCCGCTTAGATAGTGTTGAAAGCGCCCCTACAGACCATTTTCTCCCCCCTGACCAATACCCCTATAGCTCCGCCACTGACACCTACTGAAAGAAGAAGAATTTGCAATGTGTTTTTCAATGATTATATTATTATCATTATTGTTGTAACGACTTCCCCAATAATTATAACCAATATGGAAGGGTAAAAACAATGGAAATGATTGTATGTTATTGGCATGTGATGTAATAACCGAAGAATGCCTATGTGATAGGCACATTAACATGTGGAACGCGCGCGAAAAATTTGGGTTATATTTTTCACGCAAGTCGTTACAGCCCCCCAAATCAAATGAGGCTCCTACGCCTATGGCGCCTACCACAAACTAAACTTAATAATGATGCTGATATGTATGTTGTATACATGAGGAAAGAGTCGGAGATTCCATAAACGTGGTACCGAAAATAGGGGGAAAATGGAATAATGAGACGTCTAACATAGTTTTACTAACAGAGAGATATCAAATAACTGAAACTGTGGGTAACACATTTAAAACTTGAAGCAGGTTTGATGTCACGTGTTATTTGACATATTTGTTTTAATTGCTCATTTTAGCTCTACTTGTTTTTACCTTAAAATGGACATGAATCCAACGTTCCCCATAGGAGTTGCAATAATAATAATAATAATAATAATAATAATAATAATAATAATAATAATAATAATAATAATAATAATAATAATAATAATAATAATAATAATAATAATAATAATAATAATAATAATAATAATAATAATAATAATAATAATAATAATAATAATAATAATAATAATAATAATAATAATAATAATAATAATAAAAAAAAAAACGATGGAAGGTATGTGTATTGATATTATGATGTCTCTATTCTGAAGGGAATTTAATGAATGTATCATGAAACACGGAATACGTATTTTCTATTCCTTACTATATCGTTAGTTTCTCTGTACATTATCAGTGTAACGATTCTTGATTCAAAACGAAAAGCAATCCGGACGTTGAGGGGTGAAAATGGCCGCTGTATATGAAAACATTTTTGATGTTTTAGTGACGTTTAATAGACGTCCATGAGATGCGGGGGTGGGGGTGATATACATATGCATCCAACTTTGGATGACATATTTTAAATTTTAATTATTCACTAGGACGAATCCGCCCTCCCTCGGCCTTCAAACAATGGAACTATACAAGCTGCATATTGTTCTGCCTTTCAACAGAAATACTTCATCACGTCAACTCAACCGTCTTCTGCATGGTGACTATACAGACCCAGTATTCGTTATTACCACTACGTTCAAAAACCCTAGCTGTACGTGTAAGCTAACTAAACATTAAAAGGGCCTCAGTAATTTAGATATAACATGCCTTGAAAGCAGCTCGTGTGTTAATTCTAGAAAAAGAAGACATAATTCGATACTTTAACGTCCATTAGAATATTGTTTGTTAGCTGGACTAGTCAGGTGTCATTACATATAATGACACAAATTTAAATAAAAGGAAAGAAAAAATAACCTTCTGATTTGGTGTTACATGCGCCATCTGATTGTAAATGTGTTTAGGTCACATGTTTACCATTAATGATTACATTACATAGTTCAAACTGAATTATTATGTATTTGAAAATTAATAGAATGATGCCTTGTATCTCAATTTGACTTGTAATATATTTGCTGGTTAAATATTTTTAAAAATTGGCCGATAACACGGTTAAATAAAACCAGTTTCAGATTGTGCTGGAAATCAATCAATTTTACATAACAATCTTCTCTAAATTTGTAGTAGTCGCCGCTCTGGTCTGACACATATAAATTGATTTAATCATATTGCCCAATATTTATTGTGTTTATTCTTTTGACTTTTTGTTGTAAATTTTGAGGAGTCACCTCACATCCACGTATGTTAATCTTCATTAAATACCTATGCCGTTGCTATCATGTCAGTGTTGTCTAAATATACCCTCATTGTAACTTACCTGATGCACGTGATCCCTCAAATACTAAAACATTTTACTTTTTATATTCCTTATATTTGGTATAAAAACAGCTTGGTATTCTCACATTCCACAGGGAATGGTTTCTACTCCAAATTAGTCATTTTATGTCACAATGGACCCTCTTGTATCGCAACGAATAAAAATGATGCTATAACCCAACCGATACCATCAAACCCAGTTAATCATCTTGCTCCTAGACTCACTGATACTCACGTTACCAACAGAGAGGACCAGTTTATCTCTTCAATTTCATTAATTAATGTGTTCCTGTTTGACGGGTATGTGATGATGCTTATATGCAGACTTTATTGTATCGTTTACAGAATTTCTTTGGGAAGCTTAGCTCCTCATTAACCAATCCCAACCCTTCCCCGACTCCAAAGAATGATTCTAATGATTTTATATTATCCAAGAATGCGGAAGTAGAGATTTATCGGAGAATTGAGTATAGACTTCTAGAGTTAGCATTTTTTGTGTATAGGGAAATGGTTACACCTTCCCTTTCCTTTAAAAGTCAACCTTGCCGGGACAGCTGAAGTTTTCAAATATTAAATCCCAATTTGGTGTGTGATTTTTAACACACCATAACATCGGACTAACCTTGTAGTATTTAAATGTCTATTCGTCTCTTTGTTTAGCATTTATTTGACAGTGTGTGCGGGAGGAAGATTATTTAGGCCGCATGTAAACTTGACATTGAGAACAGTGCTATCATCATTACCAGATATAAACTTGTAACTGACCTATCTAAATTCCCTGTTTGATGCACGTAAATTATAAACCTTTTCCCCTGTTGATAAACAAAGTATAATACTATTTTGTCGTATTTCACATTTTCAATTTTTTCACTATTTCACATTAATTAATACCTCTTTGTCTGTTATTAAAATTACCGTAACTAATTAACAGGAACATGAATATATGTCTCTCTTACCTCTTCTCCTGGTAGATTGCCCAGTCCGTCACAGGCCTGAAAGGAAGAGAAATATTATATTCATGAGATTTTGAAATTGAATTTCAGGAAAATATAATATGGCGAAGCAAAAAATATATAAGTTAGAATGACATATCTTCACAAATATCACATTAACTATTCCTGGCTGATGAACGCACCTCTATATTGAACACCCTAAAGTCAAAACAGGAGACAGACTCGTCAAAGTAAGAGGCACGGACTTAATAACATGAATATAAACATCAGCTTTATAGGGAAGACATAATTAGTTTTAAACCCGTCATCAAACACTGAGTGACGTCATTAAACACCGAGTGACGTCATCATAATGAACTACTTACAAGAAGGGAAATGATAGCAGTATTCAAAGATAAACCCCATAACCTCGTGGTTGGATCGATGTAATGGCAAAAAAAGCGAAATATTGGTTAGCCCACAAAGCATCATATTAGCTACCCCCAACACCCCATCCCCCTTCGTCTTAGATGGTATGTTTCTATCGTATTGTTGATCGTGTAAAGATATCATGAAAGTTTGGGAAATTCAGTTGTATGATGAACACTTAAAATAAAATCCACAAGGGGAGAATTGAATAGACTAGCCTAGATCTGTTAGATCGAATAAAAAATCATGAAATATAATAAACCCTGCACATATTGCTTTCTTTCTAAATTATCCCTGGGTGTATGTATGTTTAATTGGAAGTGTTTCATGCGCACATAATAAGTGTTCCAATAGTTGACTCTCTCTGTTCAACGTTAGACAAGGAACATTTAGACCAGGAAGCGACGGTCTGTACATTAAGGAATATTTAAAATGACTTTATGTAACCGATACGCCATGTGTGTCTGTAAGACTAGTATTGGCAGAAACCGCGTGAGCTCGCCATTGCTGTGTCTCTATGTATTAGCTGGACTTGGTTTGAGTTGCTCATATACTCAATAGAACTCTGTTCGGACTCGAGAGTACCATACTCGAACCAAGTGGTCTCGGACTCGGCTCGGAATAAGGAAGAATTGGACTAAACTACATATGAGTGTTTCTAATACTATACCATACAGACATATAGAATGGTTCTGATGGAAAGAGTACTAATAACAATAGGAACCATGTGAGGATACCAGTCTCGGATGTTGCATAATATTATCGTCAGCACTTGAATATAATTATGAAGATACAATATTAGTTAATTTGCCGGGTGGTGAACTTTACAAAATCAAACACATTACTAGGTACTTTGAACACACCCCCCCCCCTCTCGGGCCCAGGCTCCTTCGAGATTTGTCGAGACTGTTTTTTTTAATTTCTTTTTTATTTAGCCGTTATTCAAAATACGAAAGAAATACTACAAACATTTTAAAACCACTATTATTTCAGAATCACCGTACACTTTTTTTGTATCATAATGCTGCTGATTATTACTATTGTACATACAGAGGATGGTAAAAGAAGGACGTTTCTTGTAAATGAAATAGAAACCTTAAATTGAATCTTTTAGTCAAACTTTTAAGTAGTCACCTCTTCTTTCATTTTCCTAGTATGTCAAAGTACATGAAGTTTAAGAAACCTACCTTACAAATCCATGTGTTTCTTAGTTTCAAGTTAAACCCAGATGCGTCCTTTCATATATAAGCCTGCTTGGACCCACAAATATTCATATCAGTCACTTATATATACATTAATCTAAATAAATAATGAAATATAATCAATAGGGATCCCTCAAATCCCATTACAACTCAAACTATTAAAACCGAGACACATTTAATGATTGTTGTATTGCTGCGAATAGTGACATCACAACGTAAAGATTCTAGATATGAAAAGTATGCATCGATATTTTCACCAATAAAACATTTTTAGTCTGAGATACTGGAAGCACGATATATTCATTTTGCTTTATATGTATTTATCTGTCTGAATATTCTCTAATTTAAAATTGAGAATGTTCATTGATTCACACGACAATAATATTATCTTCTATAAGAGAGGGGTCTACATGCGGAGATTGATGGATAACAATAATAAGGATATAGGACCAAAGTGCTGGAGTATGAGCGTGGAAGGGATACTTCATTTAGTTTAATTTATTTTTACAATACCTCGTCACAAGGGCTTTGACGTATGTTGTATTGTACGATACAAACATCCTAGACAAATAAGTCCTCATTGTTGGACAAATGAACATTTAAAAAAATATATATATAATGATCGTTACTTAAGTATGGAAACCTAGCCACTCCCCCCCCCCCCCCTCCATTAAATTTCCAGAATTTCCAGCAGAGAAAGTATGGCATTACAGTAATTAGGCAATACATGGATTTTTAGGACTGATTGTCTTTAATTGGGTTCAAGTTTACTGAATTAAAACAATGTCCACAGTGTGATTTAATTAATTACCACTTCATTAATGCGTACACATCTATCTAAACATTTACGACTGTATACGGTTTCGTTTCATGTTAAATTAATAACAAAATACAACAACGGATATGGCTGCTTTAGGAAAATATTAATATACTTCCAAATTAGATGAAAGGGCGCTGAAAAAGAGGAGTAGGAACAGTTTATTGTAAAATATGGAAATTAGTTTTCTAGCACCAACAGAAAGTTGAAAATTACAAAGCTTGGGATGATGTTAACATTGTGATGAAACTTTGTAATATCCTCACATGGTTTTCTAACGTATACTGTGAGCCTGATAGAATTTAACTACAGCTAAGTTTTGGTTCAGAAGAATTATACCAATGTTTCATGAGGAAGTATAGTGGTATGTTGGAAACGTTAAGCAGCGTCGGTTATGTCAATTATGTATGTTGTTTCAAAGTCATACACGCTACTATATAGTGTTCTACTAAATGTTGAAATGATATGCTTAGTTATTAATTATCATACCAATGCTCTTGATTTACTTACAGACTTTTATCTCAAAAAATATATTTTAAAGATATGTATTTCTGTTCACTTCCAGATTTTTATAAGTTTGTTTCTATACGTTTGGAATAAACGTGATACAAACATCTACGTGAGTTTTTCCTGTATTATTTGGCGCCCTCAACTCTCCACCCAATCCTAGACACTAATGATAAGTAATGAATGAGGCTGGAAGGTATGGATGTGGCAATCAACTATCCTATACACTTGAAGATAATTAGCAAGATAAATAAGCAATTAGCGGATGACAAATTATGAATATTTAAATCAGATTATCAGTTACCGACTAAACCGTAATTGGAACAACTCCACCCACCCTCTCCGTCGTCGAATGAATGTATTTTGGTGTCTGTTCTAAACACGAGGGAAATAATACGAATATTTGTCTTATATTAATATTTTATCAAGTGAGTGCATATATTTTAGTTACCATGGTATCCGTACAAGATAACAACAAAGCGGGTTAGTAGAGCTACACATATATAACACAGAGTTTCTTTCTGTTTTCTAATTTATTCCCATTTTACACATGTCAAATACAATTATCCACCCCCAAGAAAAAATGGAAAAAAAAGAGAGAAAAAAAATGAGTATTAGATCGGAACCCTTGAAATGTCATTAATAAAAATAGCTCCTCTTCCCTTCATATATACAAATGGCCATGACAAGCATTACCATTCAGAAGAATATACCAGAGTTTATTGGTTTCAAATAAAACCAGAACCGTCCTTTCATTACATCTAGGCTTGCTTGGACCCACACACTTATGTCAGTCACATATACACTAATCTGGATAAATAATATTTTAAGCAAGTGATCTTTCAAATCCCCTGAAGCTTTCTAAGCAACACAGTTAATGTATTAGTAAGATTTAATTCCAAAGAATAGAATACCATAATGGATATTTCTAGCTTCTGCACTTTGTGTTGTTTTTGCTACAATCTGCTGGTAACAAACTTGACCGTAAAAAGAAAGATAATGTTCTTGACAACTTAATGTTACTTTATTTCACCAAAATCACACCAAGAAAGATGAGAGTAGGCAGAGATATTAAAGGTTTGGAAACAAACAAATAAAAATGACCATAATTTTGTGGGACAAAATATTGTCTTACTCTGATTAAACGATAAATACCTCACTAGTATAAGTAGCAGTCATGTTGTTGTAGCAACATACCCAGATCTCTTAATTAGTTGCAGGGCTATCCAGTTATGTGTGAATATTATATGGATTGGTCAACGTTATTCCTATTACGTATCATGCAGTTTTAGTTAATTTGATTAAAACGTCTACCCAGTGACTTAATTCTCTACTTTATTTGAGTAAAACACTACGAAAGTATAGAAATCAACTTAAACTAAGTTTTTAAGGTCAAATTTCCCATGATACATCTGTTCCTATTACTAACTTCCAAATTTTCCCCATCACCATTCTGTGCATTTGACTACTTCGCAAAGTACCATAGAAATGGTTAAGTTTAATTTGACTAGTAATTACTTGAATCAAGACCAAATTTTAAAGTAATATAGCTGTTAGTGTTATAATGCTGCACGAAAGACCCACGTCTCACACCAACAGAAAAAAAAAACTAAAAACCTAAACATGACCAGTTAAAACCAGGGAGCTGGTACAGTAAGAAACAAGGACAGTTAAACGGACGACTGTTGTTACGACTGTTGTTATGTGTTATGATGAACAATTACACACAAATTACAAGAACATACCTGTTAAATATGATTTATAACATTCTACGGTTTCATCTCTGAATAAACGTGAAGTTTATTAGATGCAAATTCACAAGCTCGAATATTAATAAAACGGCATGTGTCAAAAATGATTGTACAATATATAGCAAACCTGTCCAAAAGTCAATCTTTTAGCTATAACTATATGTTTACAATATCAAACTGACATGGAAATTGTACTGGTGTGTCAATATAGAACTAATGAGATTCATTTAGACAATGTTCGCACGCAAAATTCCATCCGCTCTCTCCACCCAACACACCCCGCCCCACCCCCTTGGAAGATGTCTGAAAGTTCTTTCTTTACATCGGAACTTCTAATATTACCAGCAACACGTAAACTTCACAGATAATGTATCACTATATTGATTTATTTACACTTAATGGGGACTGAAAATAGTGCTAGGGCAGCATAACGCAAACAAGCTGACCAGACTTGCATTGAGCAATAGCTGAATGAAAGGTGATCAAACTCTTTACCTGCCATTGACCGGTTTGTAGATTCAGACGACGATACACTCCATCGATATGGTTACCATTCCAAACTGATGAAAAACATAAAAGAGAGATATGTTCATGATAAGTGCATACTTAATCTTTGTTGGTCTGGAATGAAATCATAAACATTATATTCACGAGATTTATGTTGGCCCTCGATGATAACTTCATATTAGCTGAGTAATCAATCTAGTTGGTTCCTTAAGTTTGATCTTATTAGTTTGCTATCATTATCATATCAGTAATATAGCTGATCAGTTTACAATCCTTATATCTCAGTAAGATTACCGATCAGTTAACTATCATTATCATCTCGGTTTTATATCTAATCAGTTAACGACTATTATCATCTTAGTTATGAAACCAATCAAGTTAGAATTATTATCATCTCATTAACATATCTGATCGATAATACAATTATCCTAAATGAAAGCATATGCTCCCTTTCAAACAGAATCTAATCTCGGACTAAATTAAACAACCAAATTGTGATAGTCGAGTATTCGATGCTCAGATCAAGAATAATAATCCATGAGGCGATGAACGGATCAGAGAATACCCAACATCAGTGACGTCATCACAAATCACGAGAGCTATAATTAAACACTGTTTAAAAACAATTGTTAAAAGGTGAAAAGGGGATTAGTTTAATAGCAAATTTTAAGTTAAATTATGTATGTAAAAAAATAAACAAAACATTTTCATAACTACAGTGCTAATAGGTATGATGTCATATTTTCGTATTTTGGAAATTTGTAAGAAAAAAAAAATCCTGAGGTTACTTGGTACATACAATAGGATACCTAAGAGCCTTCTATTACAATAAAAGCAAAACTAAACAGAGGAAAATCACAACAATAATTGTTACTATCACATACTTATTGCCGAATTCGTTTAAACGGGATATTTTCTCTTTCTCAAATAATCGGAATCGGAATCGGCCCGATTATGAAAAAAATAATCGGTAATCGGTATTTTCTGTTAAAGCATAATCGTTTGAACACTAATTATTATTATGATTATGATTATTATTATTATGATTATGATTATTATTATGATTATGATGATTATGATGATTATGATGATTATTATTATTATTATTATTATTATTATTATTATTATTATTATTATTATTATTATTATTATTATTATTATTATTATTATTATTATCGATATTTTCCTTTACAATATGTCGCAGAAGTACACTGAGCGAAGTATGTGGTCGGACGATAAAGTATTCGCATTGCTTGGCATTTGGTGCGACGCAAATACTATGTCGAAACTTGATGGGACAAGCCGCAACGCTCCTGTCTACCGAGATATCTGTATGCGAATGGAAGAGAAAGGCTACGGCAGAACGGTCAGCCAAATAAAGTACAAACTGACATACTTAAACAAAAAGAATATATAAAACTGCTGGACCACAACACTCGTTCGGGAAGACAGAGAAGAGCAATCTAGTTCCAATAAGAAATGAGCCTGATATTGGGAAATATTGCTGAAATAAAATTCACTGATCAACTTTACAGCAAAATGATAAACAACGAAGAATCTTCTGTTCAACCTAACGTCATGTTACACACAAATCACGAAAACACCGATGCACTACATTACTGTATATGACGGCTCAACGATTTTGTAAAACATATAATTTATATTGAATTTCACCGAAAATTAACAAAGAAATTAATCTGTATTCAAACGCGGTATTTGTTGTGATTACTGCAGGAACTGTATGGAGCGTGGGTTATGTCGCAATCTGCATTTCGAAGATGACGTCACGTTCTCAACTGTTCAAGTATATTTGAAATATCCATCCTCAACGATTAAAAAATCGTTTCTCTGTCAAACGCATAATTGGAAAATTATTGATTGTTTTTTAAGGTAACGTCTATGGGCTACCAGACAATTCTTTTAAAGATAGCATAATGTTGTTTAACTGTGGGGGGAGGGGGGCGGAACTATCAGGGTTTTGGCAGGCCGGCGAGTTTTCGTTTCACGAAAATTCAGACTATGGTCCGAAATAAACAACAAAAAATAACGGTGAACGAAAGAAAAGATATACACTTGTAAGCAGGGGCGTAGCGAAGGGGTTTTTGTTGGGGGGTGTGGAGAATTCGAATTTGATCTGGAAGTGGTGACTGAAATGGGGAGGGGTCTAAGGGGAGGGGTGTCCCCCTTTTTTAGTTTTGAAACGTCCTTAGATGCAATCTGGTGCATATTTTAAGTCAAATTTGATTTGCCGACAGATCTGGAAGTGGTGACTGAAATGGGGGAGGGGTGTAAGGGGAGGGTGTCTCCCCCTCCCTTTGGAAAATGTTTAGTTTTGAAACGTCCTTAGATGCAATCTGGTGCATATATTAAGTCAAATTTGATTTGCCGACGGATCTGGAAGTGGTGACTGAAATGGGGGAGGGGTGTAAGGGGAGGGTGTCTCCCACTCCCCTTTGGAAAATGTTTACTTTTGAAACGTCCTAAGATGCAATCTCGTGCATATTTTAAGTCAAATTTGATTTGCCGACGGATCTGGAAATGGTGACTGAAATGGGGGAGGGGTGTAAGGGGAGGGGGTGTCCCCCTCCCCTTTTGAAAATGTTTAGTTTTGAAACGTCCTTATACAATCATTTGCCGTGTTATTACCGAAATGGCGAATTAGTCGGGCAAGCTAAGAACTTTATTTTAATTACCAAGGAGATTTTTTTTTAATCTATTGATTTTCTTTAGCTGCATCATTGCGATTTATTTTCCTTTTAGTAGGTGCCCGAAAAAGTCTCAGTTTATTGCCAAAATTTTCACAAAAATATTTGCAGCCCCACCCCCCCCCCGCCAAGTTTAATAGCAGCCGTTAGGTTTTAATATTTGTAGACCAATTAATTTAATTACTTAAATTAATTGTCTGAATTTTCGAAATTCCCTGACAAACATTCTTTATCATACTTCCCCCTATACTCGTGCAATTTTGACCAGTCTGTTAGGGGTTGAAGAAGGTTCATCTATATTGGTTGTCCATAGATGGAATTCTGTGCAACATTATGGGTATGTTTTGAAATGAATTTATTCACGAGAAAAATTTTCAAACTCTGAACAAATAATGGGCTTACAACCTTGAAAAGTGGGGCTGACGGATATTGTGGGTCGCAACGTAGAATCACCTTCAATATCAATGATTCACAGTAGATGCTATGAGGTCGAACATGATGTGTGACTGGTGACAATCTTCAAATAGGTTATGGATAAAAATTAAAACTATTGGGAAATACTTGGTTCTCAGACAAAAGTGTACATCTGGTTGGTCATTTTTCAGCCCGAGAAGTGCCATTTCCGGTGATCTGTGGGGGGGGGGTATCAAAACCAGAAATGTTCTGTACGCTACGCTCCAACTGAAAGTGGCGCTCCACTTGGATAGTAAGTCGCGCTCCCGGGTTAGAAAATCCTGGTTACGCGCCGAATAATAACGTCTACAATTTGTTTTAGACGTCTGTAGACATGATGGTAGACCATACAGTTGAAAACATTCAATCCAAAAAAAATAATGATCTTTTCTTGTATTTACGCGTTGACCGCAGGGACGCCGCTAAAGAGAGGGGGTGGGGTGTCTCACCACCCAAGCCTGGTGAAAATGACGATAGTTGGAAAATTGGAGTACGAATGTCGGAATTTCCGACTGTCGCAGTCTAATTCACCTAGGCCTATTCATATATTCCTGTGATTGTGAATGACCTAAAATTTGAAAAAAGTTAGGTCAAAATTTGGTCGATATCGACCCAAATAATCATTGAATTTAAAAAAAAAATAGTACTCAAGCATCCTACATCCTACAACATTCAATTAGGTATTGAAATGTAGCTAAGACCATACGTTTGTGTATAAAACAAATAAAAAGGGGGGTCACTGTGATTTTTTTTAGTGGGTGGGGCTCAAAGGTCAATCTGAAAATGACGTAATTTGGCTAAAAATCGATGTTCGCTTCATAAAAATCGTTACAGAAAATAAGAGTTGATCAGTCATATTTACCACGTCTTCCTTGCCACTTTGAGAAATTGTATCTCGCGATCCTTATACTCCACCATACAAACCTTCGTATGAATTTGAATATATTAAAATTAATGCCTAAAGAACTACCGTACAACGTTCACCAGCTTCAATTCGGTTTATTTATGTACTAATTTTGTTATTGGGTGGGTTGACCCTGTTCGCTAGCTTCAAGTAAGTTGAGTATATATCAGAGACGTAGCCAGTGGGAGCAGCGGGAGCAGCTGCTCCCCCTTTCAGTGTCGAAAAAAATATAAATACTGTTTGTTTTTTTGGCATGGTATTTTGTCAGTGCTCTTTTGATCTTGAATACTCGTCAGCTCCGTTAACTCGATTATAATCGTAGTAATATTTAGGCCTACTGATTCAGCTACTTAGTTTGGCAGATGCAATTAGCTATGTTTAGCCTATAGCCTATAGCCTATTACCAGCCAACAGTTGGCCACTTGGCCACTGCGTAATAAAATACATATAGCCTACCTAAACGCACTCGATGGAGAGTCACGAACCGTATACACAACGACGACGACAACGTGCGTTCTCATCCTTTCTATGATTCGTCATAAGTTGTTGCACGAACAGCATGTTTTGAAGCTAAGCTAGCAATCGTACGTGATACGCGCTTCCTATAAATAATTATTACACTGCTAAATACGAGAGTATATATTGTCTATCAGTTAAGTTCGTCAAATGTATTAAAGTCCAGACATTGGACAATAAACAAGAATCATCCTACTGGAAAATTGTAAAAGAGCATCATGTTTGTCTTTCTAAAAGAATATTTCAAACCGCAAACAAAATCTGCTGATAATATGATATCATATGATCATGATGAAACTAGCAAAACATTGCTCCAGATTCCATCTAAAGACCTTCAATTGCTCAAAACAGGACAACCTCTCCCCTTAGACCCCTCCCCCATATCAGTCGCAAAATGTGCATCCCCTTGCAAATTCCTGGCTACGTTGCTGGTATATATATATTGTATACAATTACAACACCCAATGCTAGTCAGTACTTGTTGTAACCGTTACAGTACGTTACTTGGTACGTCTCACCGAACTCTTGAATCTTTGCCAAAATTGGTTCATATTTTATAATTCAGACAATTACATCTTATACAGTTTTAAAAGTTACAGTTGGTGTAAGACTATTTTGGCCAACATTTAGACTGGAATATAGTTTATAGAAATAGATCAGTTGTTATTTTTGTTCGCGGAATCGGGCCCACAAAATAATGTATAGCTTAGGAGTATACAATTATCTTCCTCAGAAGTAATGACCATAAAAAAGGTACGAGGTTTACATCAAATAACTATGGTTTGAGCAGTGAAAAAAGTGTTCGAGGATTGGCCTAAATTTAACTTTTTGATGATTTCCTTCATTTTTTTGTTATACAAATTATATTCCTCAATGTATCGGCTTTTCCAAACTCCATTGGGCCCTAGGCTAGGTTTGACTAGTTACAACTGATTATCGCAATTGTACAGTGGCCGAAAAATCCATGATGTTGAAAAACCTCTCAATTAATTTGGTGTATGTAACATGTGGGCGTTACTTAGTATCTTCCTTAACTGCATCCTACCCGCCCTAGGGATATTTCCCGGCTACGTTTCGCATTGGCAGAGTCAGACTGACTAAAATTGAATACTAGCGCCCTTTAAAGCTATTTTATATGCATATGGCTGCCACAAAAACACTACTAGTTACACGGTTGTACTTGTTTATCTGCAAACTTTGTTTATTCATCTTAGAGTAGAGTCAACTATCAGGTTACTACTAGTTAGTAAGGGTTGGCGTATATAGCCACCGAATAGGTGCATATCGAATTGATGTAAACGCCTATATGAGAACTACAACCACTGAAAACTGTATGTTTTTACAGTATGTTTTTATACTTATTTTTAAGAATTCCTATCATCTGCCTATCATCTTGGTCCTTGACGAAGATGATAGGCAGATTGTTCATGTGAGTGATAAAAAGTTCGGAACTAAAGTGCAGTCGCGAAAGATGGGGTGTCTGAACTGACACTTACCGTATCGTTGACGAGTAGCGGGGGGGGGGGGGGGCGGGGGGTTAAAAGGCAGCAGTCGTAATTTTATGGCTTCAAAACCCGTCCAGTTGGAATTTCAGCCACTACCCCCCCCCCCCTCCCCAATCATCAGGCCTTAGCTACGTCCCTGGTTCTCTTCGCTACTACTTGTAAGATTAGGGGTTACTCTATTATTTAATTTTTCTTTCTGACAGATTAGCATCTCAGCGAAAATCAAACAAAAATATTAACTTAAAACTTTGACAGATAACACGCGTTAAATGGAATAAAGTATACATCGTTACCTCATTAAGTATATAATACCGATGTAAAACTGTACCGAATCGATACACAATATGTATATCGATGGCTTGAAAATTAAACTAGTATACTCATCTATTAAGCATTAATCCTGTTTTATGCACTTTTCGCCTTGTATGCAGATTTACAGACCAAACATGTAAATTAGATATTTTTCTTTGATAGATTAATGTTATTAAAGGGTGTGATGCGAAGTCCCAGGAAACTGCATAATTTTTAGATAGGGTTGTCAGGAACAAGCTTAACTTGCAAATTACACGGAACGTTTCTGATAGCTCAAGCGGGGTTGAGGGGCTTTCTCTGGAATATATTTCAAGCCCTGGTTGGCTCCACGAGGGGAAGCCCCCTGGAGTTTTTGCATTGGTGATATCCCTTGTTCTCTCGTAGCGAGTTCAAAGCACTAAAACACAAACAAATATCATAAATAAATTATAGTTATCTATAATGTATTCCAAGTACGTTGGTGGGGATCCGCTGGACTTAAGCTGCACCCTTTGAAGATATTTTTCTTCCTCTTGAAGAAATTTTGAAACACAGAAATCTATCTTATAGAAGAACTCAATTTTCAGCGGAAAGTATCGTTATGTCCCGTTAAGGGGGGGGGGGGGGGGTTCAGGGGGCGAAGCCTCTGGAAGCTGCATCATTTATTATCCAAATATTATCCGAATCTGAGGAAATGTAGACGTAAGGGAGTACTTTACTTTCGTAAGTGTATTAATAAAATAAAAAAAATATGGTTTTAAATTCACATATAGTTCTAAAAGCTTTCCCTCATATCAGTACCGACATTTTATTTCTACTATTATTTGTTCAAGGAAAATCATTTGTTCATGGATGTTAATGTTCGCCAATACATGTTAATTGTACTCTTTTCAAGCGCCGATCAAAGTGATGATGTGGTGCTACCCCAAACCCCCCACCCCACCACCACGCATTTCAAACTAACTAAGAATAGTTAAAACACAATGTTGCGTTTAGACTTATATATTGGACATAAGTCAAGTCATATAAGTCAAACTATGACTCAGACTATATCATTTGAAGTCTAAACTTGCCCTTTTTCTGGGGAACGACCACAGACCCCCTCCCCTCCCTCCTCCATATATATGATGTCGGCTTTGACGACCCTCTGTTCCTGTACAAAACTGCAGAACGAGTGGTTGATCTTATCATTGTCGCTGTGTACTTAAGTTGCCCAAAGTGTATGATACCACTACTTTTTGTAAACACATTTAAAGCATCAAATGATGTGATGGCTGCTCACAAAACATCTTATAGTGCAGTGACCTCAAAGGAGCGAAATGAAAGTAACATGACTTATCTCTTAAATCAACTAAGCTTAGCAATATTAAGTGTTGTTACATTTCTATTATTCAGTTTGTTGTTTACTATCACAAGACTCTGTTCTGGGTGTCTCCTTCATATAAAATGGCAATCATGTGTTGCTGATTCATTACTCTCTTGTATGTGAATTAACAACAATCAACAACTCAAAATAAATTCACATAGTTAGTAAAGCCTTTAATTAAATGTAAGAAATTTTAAGTGTGTCCATTATGACGTCATTGTGACAATACCTTTCACATTTCTTGATTTCAAGGATGATGGAATGGATCCATCCGGAATAGTGTCTGGCAGATCGTAGTCAACAAACCTATGGAGAGAAGTAGAGTAATCATCATGTAAGATGTAGAAGACGTAGAGGAATGTCCTCCTAGTCAGGTTTATTGTTTACTAAATCAATGAAGATAAACAAAGTAAACAACAAATAACAAGGAAATAAAGCAAATCTGATTGATCATTCTAATCAGAACTAATTATAATCAATAGTCTTGTGTTTCAACGATTCCAAGGAAATAAATTAGAATGGATATAGCAATTTAAATAATAATGATGATAGTTGGAACTGCTCTACTGTATGTAAATTATATGCGGTTGGTATAGTAACTGTGAAAAGTATAGCTGTCCACATGATCATAATTGGCTAAATTGTCTGTATTGCTGTTCAAACATGTAGAAATACAACATTGTACACAATAAACTAAGTAAACGGAGCAAATCCTTGTAACAACCGCTTGCCATTTTCCGCTCGGATCACGTGATTTTTATCGTATGTTATTTTCAGTAAATTGATTGATAATATAGATCGTTTTCGTGAACCCTTCTCATTTTTAAATGAGAACTAAAATGTCTGAGATTGTTAGAGTGCAGTGGTAAAATATAAAATCTTGAAATTATGAATCTTAAAACTGAAAATTGTTTCTTAATCTCAGAATAGTTTAAGATGCTACAAATTACATTTTTCAACGTAATTTCGGAATGACAAACCTGCACAATCTTGCACTAACACGGAGGAGAAATAGAAGGTAGAGGGATAGGAGGGTCGAGGACATAGCAACACTCTTTACTGGGCGCAACAATTTGTCATCTCGGGTGGAAGTCAAACACAAATTGTTACTATTATATGATACACCAACGTTATTTAAGTATTTATTCAATATCTACCTTCAATAATTTTATCACATTGCGCGCATTGTTTTTTGCCATTGATCTTAATCAAATTGTACAAAATTATAACATTTTTGTGGAGTTGATAATAATAACTTTAACCATTACACAATCGAATCTTCCTATTTAACTATGTTCTCAATGGAGAGTTGCATGTGTCCAAAATATCTGACCCTCTTCATACCGAGGAGTTATGAAGACTTCCTGGTCATAATTTGTTAAGAATACACTAATGCCATCGTCTTTGATTCACAAAAGAAAAGTTTTATTGGAATATGGAGGAACAAACACTGAGGGGAAGTGGAACAAGTGACTTTTATTTTACGCAGGAAACCACTAGACTGTCAAATTATCTGAAACCCTCTCAAAATATATAATCTGTGCATTCCTTTCCACAGGTTCAAGTACCGTATTTGAATGTTTTTAGCAACAGTTGTCTTTATACCGGTACTTTTGAACTGCATATTTTATCATTATTATTATTTTGAAGCCAAATAGCAAATTTTTAGACATGAAGGCACTTGTTACAAGCACAAAACAACAAGAGGGCACTTGAGTTTATCGAGCATGAAATGAAATTATTTGGATTAACCGGTAACAGATAGTGCATAATATCTAATAAATTTGATAAATTCTAGCTCAGTATCATCCTACCTTATACCTGAATTGCTCAGTTATATGTAAAACACTACTCCGGACAATGGAAAACAAATATATAGGTTATGTTCCTTGTATCTAATTAGCATAATTAACGCATAAATACTGATACTTCTTATGTAAAACGTTTTCTTTACAATCGTTAGTTTTCTGTATCTATCCATTGACTGGTTAAACAGGCGCTTTCGAATATTTAATTAATGTTAAATATATACTGTAAGGGCTATAGCGGACATAACAACTCAATGTACACATGTAGGCAAAATACTGGAAATAATTGTTGAATTAATAATTTGTATTGCTACAGCATTGAAAACTATTTATTAAAGGTTATATTTTTTTATAAAAGGGTTCTCCCCGTTTAAACCCCTCCCAACGGAAGCAATTCATTTTGGAGCCCACCCACCCCTCCTTTTCAAAGATAACCAGAATGCAAATGCACTGAGGTTTCGATGACTTCAATGCAGTAGACTTCTGCTTGTTAGTATAACCAGAACTAGCTGTTACAATAACACTATGGCATGCTAAACACAGGTCAGTCTACTGTACGTGGCTATATATGCCTCCACCAAAAACAATAGGGGTCTTGTACTCAATGATATAAATACACACACCAAGTATTAGCGGTATCCACGATTTCCATCGTTACATATCATGTAAAAGGTTTTTCAGACTTTGACCTCTGGTGACCTGTATGAGATTTGACCTCACAAGCAATAGTATTCTTGTACTCAATATGGCAAATCCATATACCATGCATGAAAAGTATCCATGATTTCTACCATGAGAAATCATGTTGTGAAAGTTTTCAGTACTCGACAAATATTTTTGAAAGTACTCGCTATTTGGCGACCGTGACTAAAAATCTAATCGCCAAATTCCACTCGTTACTAGGCCTATGATTGTTGGTCAAGTGTCCAAAGTACAGATCTGCAACATCAATACTTTCTATGAACAAAGGTTAGGCAGTTAGGCAGATACACGGTGCTACGTAATTGCGCATTACAAAGTCATGTTTCTTTGCAGTACGAAATTAAACCCTTTTCCAGCAAAAGTAAGTGTTGAACAAAGTAAACCATGATGCAGAATCATAAATAAGCAGCTAGGCCTATTGTAATGTCTCACACGATTAAAATACAACATATGTAAACAATCCTACGAAGATAGCTTGGCTTCTGTTACATTATAGGGCTCCTCTACTTAACTAGGCACATACAGTATACTATACAGAAACTAGGTGTGCGGGAGTCCTAGGCATATGCAGTACCTCACTGCTACTTTGAACCGCTGTTCAATTAGAGCGGCGACTTCGTACAATTTCCAAATTAATTATCTGTCTTTTAGCTGCAGATTGATGCGCGAAAAATATCGCTCTTACTCCATTTCACTGCCTAAATCAAAGCGATCTTTTACTCAATGATAATCTGAGGCTGTAAGATCTCTCCAGAAAACTTGTCTCAAAACTCCTTAAATTGTTCTATACTTTGCGAATTATGACTGATAGCCTGTAGGAAAATTGCCTTAAGAAATAATGAAGGAGATGTTTTGCCATCTTAAGTGTATTGGTATTCTGACTGGTATTCTTCACGTTGTTGTGTTAACGAACCCTATTCTACCCAACCGTTGCTGGCCTACACAACCTAAAATTGCTCACAGGCCTAGCCAGGTTCGTTCAAGTTGTCCCATAATCATAAACGTGATGAAAGTCTAACGTTACTTTTAAGGCCAATAGCTATGCTGAAACTGATGGAAGAGACTACACAAATTTGGATCATCCAGACAAAAGCTCGTGAAACTCACTGCCAAACTAAGACCATTTTACACAATAATTTCGCATTGAGATTGGCCATCGTAAAAAATCTAACTAGACGAACTGTTAAGTTTATAAACGCTGACTGGTCACAACGAAACTGCATCCAACCTGAAATGAATAAGACGAAAAACGTCCAACACAACCGCTGTATTACAAAGTACACCTTTCGGCACGCAAAATAAGGCTTCCGAGCGGCACGTTGAAGCAAATGTAAATATGTTCGTGTTTTCAGTTTTAGATTCTACGGATGCCCATGAGCTTATTTCCAATTGCCAAGGGCCTCATATTCGTGTGAGACGTAACGCACACGTTATCTGATAGGCTGGTTTGTAGGAGATACGGTAGCTTATAAAACAAGGTTTCCACAATTTGGCGTCTGGTGACTCCAATGACCTTTGACCTCAATAAAATTTTGTACTGAACGTGTACCAACTACATACTAAATATGAATTTCGTCCAACCTTCGCTTCTTGAGTAATCGTGTTTACAGGGTTTTCACAATTTGACCTCTAGTGACCTCAAATGCACTTGGACCTCCAGCAAAAACAAAAGGGATCTTGAACTCAATGATCCAAGCTTTTGTTCTGGAGATATCGTGTTTACAAGGTTTTCTCAATTTGACCCCGGTGACCCCAAATGACCTTTGATCTCCACAAAAAAAACCAAGGCTGTTGCTCCTCAATGTGGTCCTACTATTCACGAAATATGAGATTGGTCCAAGTTTACCTCCTTGAGATATCGTGTTTACAAGATTTTCAGTATTTGGCCCCTTGTGACCCCAAATGACCTCCCCACAAAACAATAGGGTTCTTGTACTCAATGTGGTACTATATACACCAAATTTTAGATTGGTCCAAGCTTCCCTACTTGAGATATCGTGTTTACAAGCGAGGCATCACACACACACACACATACACACACGCACACACAGTCAGACAAAAGTTGTGTAGTCAAGTCATCGTCCTTGGAGGTCCGATAATACAAACACACACAAACACATGTTTGTGTTTCATTCAGACCGAGGACCCCATTTTTTCCATTGTTCAAATCCACATACCCCAACCTTAACAATACCCCATACAATAGAATTCTTCCGAGGACTTGGTGATTCTTTAGAAATCACAACCGAGGACCTGAAATTCTTTTGTTCAAGTCCTCGGTCAGATAGAAAAACAAACGCACGCAGACACACACACACTCTCCGCCTGCATGAATGCATACGTTACGATTATCATCGAAACCAACAAAAAGCGCTAATGCTTGAAGTCAGATCGATGAGCAGTGAGTGAAGTGTTCAAACTTGCTTAAATTTACAGGTCAAACAATGTTCACCTTGGTTTTATTGATAAAATGTATCTATATGCCTAGAGGTCTATGCGTAGAACATCAATCTTTCTCTTCATGCGTTCTGAAAGCGTAGACTCGCGATATTTAGACACAATTACTTTACATGTTTTCACTCTATTCGCTGCGATTTTACGCATCTTCTTTCTTTCCTTCTCAGCAACAAAATTAAATGAACCGTGGCCATATTTACGACCTGGATATGACCCTGACAGTTGTATAAGTGTTTATTCTGATTGTTAACTTGTAGGTTCATTCATTGTGTACCGGGGATAGAAATTTGTACTTCATTTTGTTAGCGTGTGTTATAACAATAATTTAAACCATTTGGAAGAAAGTCTGAGGGCGATGATGACAGCCTTCTAAGCCTTTCTATATTCGCTAAAAACAGTTAAGTTGCAAATTTGAAATCGATTTCTAGTTGTCGTTATCCATTATACATTTTAAACTTCGATGGAATAATTTAATCATTTTCGCCTGTTCTGTGTATATAAAAAAGAACTAGTGCAGTATATAATTCGATATTTAAAAAGATAAAAGATCTCATCAAACGAATCTTTCTCCCTGCTAAACACGAGTAATATTTTATATCCACCGTTTAACTGTTTAATCAACTTCACAGAACAAAACTGTTCTCCATAAACTAAGCAATTAAGAACCCGCAATGTTTGTAGTCATATATTTGATATGTGAATTATATTAAGGGCTATTTAATTATGTGCTAATTAGGCAGACTTCCATATACCAACGAGAAGTACATAAAGGGAAAAAACGAAGAAAGGGAAATAAAACAATCCTTCTATCGAATTAGGGAGAGGAGCAAGTGAGGGATGTATTGAACAACAAAGGAAATCAAGTCTACTCATTTAAAACATATAAACAAAGAATAATAATTAGAACATGTCGTAATATCATGATATATGACATAACACTGAATGGCTATTAAATATGTCGAACCAGTATTGAATGAAATGATGCACTCTTCCCAGCCACTGCTATACACGGACTGACCTACTTATCGTCGGTTTCCATGGTAACGTTGTATGACAGTTACAACATTCCAGGTGTACAATACACACGCGTGGCTCGTTTATCTTTCTATTCATTAGCTTCAACTGCCTTAGATCATCTACTATTATGCTAATTAGGTATTGTATTTACGGGAGTTCCAGGTGTGTCATATTTACTGCTAACTTATTTTACTATAGAAATACATTGATTGAATCAATCGTCTGTGCAGAAAACTATTGTAGAAGTAGAATAGGCCTACTGTGTTTACTAAAATGGTGATGATGTTATCGGGTAGAAACGGAATTGATTTGAAGGGCTCCCTAAAAAAGATGATGTGCGAAGGGGGGGGGGGGGGCGCCGCGGCGAAGGAAGGGGTGGTGGTGGGTACAGGTAAGGTGTCTGAAGGGGAGTGGGGCAGAGGAGACGAGACTAAAATTACCCAAGAGCACACTGGGATTGGGGTAAAGTATTTAGTCTAGATAGGGAATCAACATTCTCTGTTACATTTTGTTTATAGTCAGACCATTTTACCTCCGTGGTCAGACCAAACAAAACCCCCGAAATGTGTTATTTCCAGTAATATTTTTTTCCGCGGTCACAGTTATTCCCGGAATGGCGTTGTTTCACATATAGCATACGTTAATCAGCATTCGTTCTCATGTATTTCATTTATGTAACTACTCAATAGCTTTTGTCTTTTCTTTCGAGATTTGGGTGAGGCGCGGTGGGGGGGGGGGGGTGACGGGTACGACTTAAATATTGTCTTTTTTTAGTAACACGTCAGCTGTAAGGTGAAGATGTTACTGATTATGTTGTGAATGGTAAAGACGGAAAGGAGAAACTTTTACGAGGTTTGATCTGTGAGACTAAAGAAGGCAAGAGGAGGCAAGAGGAGGCGAGAGGGGGTTGGTTGGATGGGGGGGGGGGTCTAAAATAACACTACATTGTAAAGGACCAAGCAGGGACGTCATGATCGAATCAAGTATGACGTAACATTAATACGAGGAATATTAAAATATTAAACAGTTTTGTTTAAAGTTATCAATTATACAAAGTTGAAGCTCTCGGTTAATTTGTAATTATTGTTTAAAAATTAGGTTAAAATATAAGCATAAATCATAATTAAGCTTATTTTGTATAACGTCGTATTTCAAACTATTACGAAGAAAGTGATGTAGTTTAAGCGGATTAAATTTGAAACTTTGAAATTTATCAGATATACAGATTTGCCTTTAATGATATTTATTGCAATACAGTTTTTTAACTATATAGTTAACTCAATTCCAATTATATATTTCCTTCTAGTTAACTGTTATTTTGTTTTAATGAGTTAACTTATTTTGAGTAACTATTTTTTAAATTTTGACAACTAAAACTGTTTTATTGGTTGCTTCTTTTGTAAGCATTTCAGTTTTGCTAGAGTATCATAATCTGATCAAAATTTTGAGGAGTTCATGCTATTATTATTGCCATCATTTTACTACTTTAAAATTAATAACGATTTTCAATCTCTTTTGTTTCTTAAATTAATTGTACATAATTGAAAATCAACTATTTCGGAGGTTTCAGTCAAAATTAACAGTTATTCCTTATAAAACTTTACTTTAGAATATTAATTTTACTCGCTAGAATTATTAAAATCCAATTTCCTTGTCTATATATCTCTTATTTTATCCTAATAAACGTTCCTGTAATTCTAAAACCTATTTAGTTAAATGTTAACATTAACATAAACAAAGAACATTTAAACAACCACCACCCACCCCTGCACCCCTCTATTACCAACACCCTCTTAAAATATTCCCTATTTATCCATTATATTTTGTTTTATTAATCATAACATTCTGCAGAATTCCTTCCACGATGACCTAATTACTGAAATAAATCCAACTAAACTAATTTAAATCCAATCCTTGACGTTAAAATACAGCAGACTTTACATTCTCTATTGTCAGTTTTATATTGATTACTTGTATTAATTAAATTAATTCCCTGTTTAACTGTTATGATGATTCTAACATCTACACCGGAATACTTACAGCAGCTCCTTCAAGCTTGTACACTGTGATGAGTAAGACAAGATGGCCGCCAACTCTTCATTAGTTAGTCTCCTGTCGTCCCTGATCCACAGCTTCTGGAGAGAACTCAGGATAGAGAGAGAGAGACCAGACTGAAGGATAAGGTTCAGACCAGACTCATCAACTCTAGGAGAGCAGTAATCTAGATCCACACGGGAGATAGGAATCTAGAATGAAAGAATAGAGTTACTGATAATAGAGTAGATAGAGATAAATAGATTGGATTTGGTTAGGATTAGAATAATTATTATGATATTACAAAACAAACAAAAAACGAAATTATAATAAAAAGAAAGTTAAGCAATAAAGAAGGACATTTAGTTCGTGTTTATTTGTAAAAAGGAATAAGTTAATGGAGCGGGAAATAAGGGATTGATTTTAAGGGGAAACAAATATAAACAGGAATAATTAGATTAGATTAGAGAAAAATAAAGTGGTAATGTAGGAATAAATGCTCAGTTTATTTGTTTTACGATTAAATTATTAACTAAAGGTTTTATAGCTAGTAAGGTTTAATAAAATAAGAATTTAAGGCAACATATTTTTATTTATTAGTTAATAGGAAACAAATTTCAAAGACGGGTTGAGAATTTTATAAGAAATGGGTAAATAATAATTAAGATTATCTATCTTTTGAAGAAAAATATTGATCAAATTTATTTTTATTTAGAACTTTCAGAAGGAAAATGTAATTTAATGTCATAGGAATCATGAAAAGGAAACTTCTACTCTAACTAATATCAGGTTTTCATCTAAAGTTTAAGGAGATTTGGAGGAATTATATTTAAATCAATAGGTTGTTTCTTAAAATTAAAATGCAATTTAGAGAAGCAAATGTACGGTAGATCAAATTCAAGTTTCCAGAGAGAAGGTTGATGAGGCTTAAACTCAAAATTTAATATACAAATTATTTCATTATTGATCCAAATCCGACTATTCTGCTTGAATTATAATTATTTCTAATTAATACGATTTGTTTAAATGATGATGTTCATCTGTGTTTAGTTATTAAATTCATTCCTAAGTTACGGTTTGATTGTGCCATAACTTCTAGTGGATTTTTTCGAAATGTAGCTTTGTTCTTTTTTTGTGTTTGTAGATATTCCTAAATTGGGTATTGCTTATGATCTTAACTTTCTAAACTTTATCGTTTCTTCCAATTTAATAGTACCATCCGCTTTTTACAAAAAAAAAATGACAAATAATATTATTATCTGGACACACTTCATATCCTTGATGGTTTAATTATACTAAATAATTATTACTTTAAAGTTTGATCGGGTTGATTGGGTCTTCATTGTAATATCTTCTGTTACTATGGAGTTCAGCGTGTGTGACAGTTAGCGGACATATATAGATTTACAAACACCTACAGATAAATCAGTTAATTACAAATTTAATGAGATAATGGCGCCCTTTTTAAATTAACTTTAGAGCTACGGCTCTGGCGAACTTCTGCTATTGAGTGTTGCAGCAGCGTAAATGAGGTGGCGCACTTCAATTTCAAAACCATTTTACTTTTTAAATATCATGTGGCCATAAATCTGTTGGCTTGGAAATGACGTACGGTTTTTATAACTAAGTGGGCAAAATTAAGACAAAACCAGCTGTGAGTAGAACACCACGATCTAGTTGCTGCTGGAAAGACATGGACGAGAGATTTCTTTTTAATAACTATGTATTTCATTTAATTATTATAAGACTTAAATTGGAAAGCTGTTTTATAGAATCTCAAAGCTCTAGGCCCTATACAATATTTAACAAAGCTATATTTCACATAAAGTGTCAGGTATATTGACAGGAGTATGGTCTTTCAACTAATAATCAGTTATTAAATAACATTATTTCAGTTAGCCTGCTCGGTAAAAAGCTGCAGGTTTCTCACACAAGTGGCTCAAACGTCCGACCTGGTAGATTTAATAAGTTAGGTGATTACAATAATAATTGTGGAATGTTATAGATTGACTTGTATTCACGCCTATGTTATGTACGATTAAAACTGAGTTGAACCATTTTCTGTGAGTAAAAATTTTTGAATGGATCACAAAGTTTCTACAGTTTGTCTATGGATGCTTTTTGTTAGCTAGAATGAAGTAATTGTTTTCGAAGTAAAGGACCTTAGGCATCAGCTAACCTAGAATGTTAATCGCTGGTCTTATTCTTCGCTTAATTTAAGATCCCTAAAGAAAAATCAGTGTCTCGATTGTATATTATTCAATTCCTTTAGAGTTAAAATATGTTTTAACTTGGACTTTTCTGATATTCAGTCAACAACTTGGCTAACATCTCTATTATTTATGAGTTAGATTTGCTAAGCATGTCCTCTCGCTCAAAGTATAATTCTAGTTTTTCGCAGGTGATGTGTGAGATTTCTAACATAGCCTAACTTAATTACTACTCTAGCCTATAGACTAACTAAGTTTGGCCTGGCCTTTGTACACATCCTAGCCTATGCCTCTATACCATACCGTCAAATCATCTCTCTGATCAATGATCACTGTCTTAACTATATTAACAGTGGTTCATCTCCGTTAAATATTCCATCTTAATAACCACGCAACAAGTCAATGGTAACAAACAACTCCCACGAATATAATACGTACTCTGCAGCTCCACTAATGTAACACTAACACATTCGTTGTCAGTGATAGATACTAGAGGTGAACAGGTATTCAATAGCATATACAGGTGTTTTCCAGCTGTTCGCGGGTGATGTTTGAAATTTGTAACAGACATTTTGGCGCCAATAGAAATAAATGTACGAGAGACGTAACGTTATACATACCCGGTGAAAACAGACAGTTTATAAACTGACGTCGATTGGGTATGTATTAAGGAAGGGGTCGAGGAAGTAAATAATACAACACAACCTATATCAAGTAGATCAAGCTATCATTGACATTTCTCCCTAAGCGGTAGGGTGTTAGTCCCCGTGCACCCCCACCCCCTCCACCGGTTAAAATTTGGGCAAAAAAAGCATTTTATGTACTCATTCACCCACCCTATCATCTGTTAGTGGATGCATAAACAAACAATTAACACAACAGTTTAAATACCGTCGGGTTCAAATGATTTGAAGGAGTACATGTTTAATGAATATTAAAACCTACATGGAATAACATAAATTGAACACCCTTGTTCAGTCATACACATCTTGCAGACACATCGTGCAGACAAAACGTGTCTGTGTAAAGTTAAATTAAATTTGTTTTTACAAATAATCACTTGATCATCATGAAATTATTGGAATAAATGTAACTACACAACTATTTTTCATCCCTCTCCACCCAACCACCTTTGTAATTAATTCCATTCCAAGTCATTGCTGCATAATGGAGTTAAATTTTTGCACCAGCAAAGAGAGTGTAAGGCAATCAAACGATGTTTTGTCTTTTCACGTACCTCGTAATTGCTCTAATCTAAATACGACATTTCACCAATAATTGTAATAGTCAATTCATGTAGTCATTTGTGACATGTCGAGTCCGTCGGGGGGGGGGGGGGGGGGCATCCGCCCCTGACTGTTTGGACGCTCCGCCACTGTTGGCCGGTAGTTCTCAGCGATAGTGTTGTCTCCTTTCTTGAAAATTTGGTTTTTGGCGGTTTTAAGAGCATCAGGGTACGTCCCAGAAGTGAAAACCAGATTGAAAATGTAACAGGGTATTGAGGCAATGACGCGAGCAATGATGTGAGAAACATGTGTATGATGTCAGCATTTTTTACCTATTAACATCTTCTTTGGCATTCAAGTACCTGGAGACCACCTTTCTATAAGGGTATAGTATTGCTCACTAGCTTGTTTGATCAGTTAATGCGCACTGGTTACAAGATAATGATAGGCTGTTTGTATTAGTATTTATTTGTATGTTAGGGATTATGGATATATAAAAAAAAGAGTGACAACGGCAAAGTTTGCCCGAACAGTCGAACACACAGATTCAGTAGTAAACATTATGTGTGTTGTAGTCTTGTAGAGCAAGAATTATATTATTCGACGGTCGTTAACATGCGTTTTCAGTACAGTGCGAATACTGTAGACTTCTCGGCCTATGCGCTATGTCACGTCAGGTTTTCAGCAACTATAGCCTACTGCTGGTCCGCGGTCGAAGGGTCGTTCATGAGTGGTCATCATGGAGATTCGAGACCATTCAGACCAATGATATATTTTTTTTCGACACCCAAAATCCCAGTGGGGGGGGGCGACTGGGGGGGGGCGACGAGCTTTCATGTGGGGCTCAGTGTCGTCCCCACGCCCCCCGTAGCTACGCCACTGATTGCTATTATTTGAATTGGAAGATTGTCAAGCATTTTTAAAAGCAAAAACATAAGCCGGAAAATTAAGCTTAGGATCATTGAGACTTTATTAATGAGTATTTGTTTGTACAATTGCGAACTGTGGGGCACAACGAAGGATCTTGATCGCAAAATTGACACTTTTCAAAGGAGACTACTTCGAAATATTCTCAACATTAGATGGACCAATAATAATTGGTTTATCAAATGATGAGCTCTACAACCAGGCGCGGCGGAACGGAAAAATTATTGGGGGGGCTAATGTGTGGAGACTATCTAAGCGGAGCGCCACCATCGGTTGGCGCGGAGCGTACAAGAAAATTTTGGGTTTTTTCAAACCCCCAGATGGCCGGAAACGGCACTTCCCGAGTGTTTTATGCTGCGAATACCTAGCCCTAAAATATGGGTCTCAAGTCTGCAGATTGCACGTAAAAGTCTGTAAAAACAATTTTGTATATTCGATGGTGCTTTAAGAGAGTAGCTATTACTCGTAGTGTACTCGCAAACACGTTTTTGAGTGTAGTAAGGGCAGTGGCGGAGCTAGGGGTACTGGTCAGGGGTGGGGGGGGGGGGGGGCAAGAATGGTCTGTATTTTGGATAAAGATACTCCCTAGATTGCAGGAAATGACCGTTTCCGGGCCTTGCTAATTTGCAGATAAACGGAGAATAAATAGGTGTCGTCGCCATTTTGTCGGAAAATTACACCAACAGAATATGACAAATGTCAATAGGTATATGAGAGCCCAATAAAACAGTCAATAATCGCGAATAAGTAAAAAGTAGTGAAAAGCTGAAAAGGGCGCCAGCAGTCCATTTGAGTCCGTCCGGGGGGGGGGCATCCGCCCCGTGACTGTATATATGGACGCTCCGCCGCTAAGTAAGGGGATGTTGGAGAACTGGCTGAACTGAGGCAAGTCATTGGCCTAAGACGAAGTTGTGTTACGCTTACCGGTACTCACACTCACTGCTTCCACTTTTCACGGGGCGTGAAGACGCGGTTGGGGTGACAATGTGGTCTATAGCCAGGGGACGGGCCGAGGGTCCCCCAGCAATTACTAAAATTATTACACCTATATAGTATACGTGTGCATCGGACAGATCGACAAGTATGCATTGAAAAATGGGCAGATGCACGTTTCGGAGCCTTGGTAAATATTGGGGGGGGCTTATCATGCATTTTCCCCCTCAACTTTTTCATTGGGGGGCTGAGCCCCCCCCCCCAAGCCCCCCCCCCCGGTTCCGCCGCCACTGTCTACAACAAAACCAACCAAACACCGTGGTCATTGATAGTCGCACATAGAAGATTGAGATTTTTCGGTCATGTAGCATGACTTCAAGAGGACGCTCCAGCAAAGGTTGCTTTAATTAAGAGAAGCACTGAGACATACTGCTAAACCAGTTGGAAGGCCCGTGACTACATTGCTTGGAAAAATAAAATCGCAATTCAAGGACATTAATATTAACAATTTCGAAAAAGCAATAAACCTTGCGCAAGATCGTGATACGTGGCGGAGGTTAATCACTGAGCATGTCGGATAGACGAGACTCAACTTACTACTACTACTAAGATTGATCATATATCTGAAAAAGAGGGGTATTTCCCTCGTGGGCAATGAAACGACTTGAACAAGTCTCATCTTCAAAATCTAAACAAACCAACACAACAGTGTAAAGCAGCGTTTGAAGAACGGTTGTATGGTTGTACTTCTCTGTTTGTTTCACGTGATTCCCTGAAGCTACAGTACTGGCTTACTAATATGAAGATATTGCAATATATTTCAGATGGTGATACTGAAAGAAACAGACTAAGTATATTGCAATTGCCAAAGAAGAAATGTATGTCGTGTTTTCCTTTCATATTGTTAGGCTATGTACCTACAAGGACAAGGACATCATAACGTTGAAGTTATGGCTTAGGTCTTCTTTAGTCATATAAGAAAAGTGCAGCCTAACGATGGCCTAGTCCAATGGTTTTAATGAAAACATTCAAAAGTCCGCAATGCCAGCATAAAGCGTGTCCTAGGATCAGCACAATGTAGGACTAGCTGAAATATGGTGATGCTAGCCTGTTAGTTGGTTACAAGTTGAAGGAGAGGGTTTCCTCCCTCAGAATACTGATCACATTAGTTTATTGAAGAAGTGTTCTACATTTGCGAGATCATCCAACTACTGTATCTGAAAGGTTTTATTCAAACTATGTAGTCATAAAAACCTACTCTTAAAGTACTCTGGAGTTGTTTCCTCTCCTGGTATATTGTAGATTTAAGTACTAACCTGCCAGTGAGTAAAGGTCAAATGAAGTGCAAGGTTTTCCAGAGATTGAGATTCAATATCCCATATCATATACAAACATTATTGTAGTTTGTCACCCATAATACTGCAGTGCTTTACATCGCCCTTGCTGGTCAAAGACATCCCATTATTGGAACATATCCAGAGTTTCCAGGGTTTGTGCTGGTAATGCTCAGTTCCTATTGATGTATCTTTAGCTTCAATATCACAAATCAAATATGCACTTTTACATAATTTACCTACTAAAAGTGTAGGGGTCTTTTACAACTAACATGTAAAGTTGATTGCCCACAAAGGCTGCTGTAGTGTCACGTTGCTATCTGAATGCAAAAGTTCCTAAGAACTTTCAAAAAGCTTCAGAAACCAAACACTAATACTGTATAATCACTAAATTAAATGATGGATCAAAGTGGAACTGCTACCATGGGTTTTTCTTTGTAAGTGAGTATACTTTTCTTTCTGAAGTCTAAAAATATCTGAATAACTAATTTGATTTCATGTTTAGTGTTTCACTTTTGATTTAGAAGTCACTGAGGCTCAGTCTGACGGCTCCATGATGTAATAATTCAACCGTAGGAAGAAACCCTCTAGTGAATATGAAGACAGAGACTGTACTAGATAGAGGAGATCAGGACCTATGAACCTATCAAGCTTCTTCCAGTATCCTACACTTCTTGATGCAGAGAGTTCCATAGGAATGGTAAGAATGAAGTAAATCTGGTTTGTTGTGACTTGATTCACCAAACTGCTGGCTAGCAAGCATGGTTAAGGAATTTAAATTCCCCTGCCACTCTTTATCAATATCATGTCATGATAACATGTCTTCCTTGCATATTTGAGAGCTAACTACCGTTTAACATAAACATATTCAAACATATACAAGCACTGGCATCTACAGTATTAGGGTAGTGAGCACTTGCCCCCCTCCCCCATAGGCTCCACTTGGTCTGCAAAATCACTATCAGAGTACATGAAATATCTGAAAAGTGAAAATGCCTCAGCTAAAGTTCCCAGGGACTCCCACCAGGGCTTAGATTTATACTTCATAGAAATTACTTTTTTCTCTCTAACATGTATTTACATGCTTTATACTTAGTACAAGAGGACATGAAGTAGAAGAGATGTTACAGAGCTCTTCTGAAGCCCCCAGCACCCGGCTAGGGCTCAGCTATATATTCCACAGTGTAAAATCAGATTAAGTATTTCTATTACTGACATGTCCTCATGTGCTCAAAATGCAGATTCCACTAACTATGTGAAAATACTGTACTAAAGATTTGGAGAGCTTTGCAGTACCCTTGTAAGTCCAGCCACTATAAACACTATAAACACAATTGGAAATACTTCCTACTAATCTGAGATGTACAGCTGTGAATAAAGAATTGTCACTTATGCTTCTTTAATTTTTAAACATTGCTGAGCCAGTCACTGCAGTTGGATTTAAGAAATCTAATTGGTCTCAAAACTGATCTTACTTCGGCGACTAAGTACGGTGGCTTAAAAAAATATATAAGTGTCCCCAAATTTCAAAATTTGGAATTTGCTTTCTCAATATTTGGAATTTTTATCTCAAGATTTTCACCTCAAAAGTCAAAATTTAGTCTTTTTCATCTCAAAACTTTTTAACTCAAAATGTTGATGTTATAAGTGTCTTCATCTGCCAAATTTGTAGAAAGAACTCACCATATTGCATGGCTATTGACCCGCTGAACAGGGTACTTTATAAACCTTTGGTGATCTTAAATCTAGAAAGAGCCCTCCCTCCCCCCCCCCCCCGAAAGTGGTGTAACTAGGTCACTGTAGCCAATGCAATCTCCAAGGGCCTGGTGCCATTAAATCAAGAAAAATAATATGAAAACACATCCACCTAAGCTGACACACTAAATTAGATACAATTATCCCCTAATGAGTGGAAATTCAAAAGACATTCTGTCCTCAATACGAAAGAGAGTTTCGAAATCTCACACATTACTCAGTCAGGCCCAAACCATGCATGGTTGGGTTTGTGTGAGGTTGGACTCTCCTTTGAGAGCTCATTTATAAATATCACTGCACCACACCTTTATATGCCACTTCCACTAAACAACGGACAATCCGGTTCAAGTTCGATGGTTTACTGTCTAATTGTTTTTACACTTAATACCTAGTTATATGAAACTGAAGTGTACTTTCCTTCCTCTGTATTTTTTTCTCTGTGATTGTCCATGTATACAGGGTAGTTAGCCAGAGACATTTACATATCTATTTCTGACTGACATTCTCAATGTCTCCTATAATTAGGACTTAAATCTCATTCACATCACTTTCTTTTCTCTTCATTAGGTTAATTATGAAACGAGCTGTTAGGGGATCACCTATTCCACCTGTAGTTACCAGTTGTCGATGGAAGTCACTTTCATACTGTGCTGACAAGGACAATGAATGGTTCATCATCTGATATTTCTTCCATGTGATGGTAATCATATCAATGGTTAGTATAGAACAGTGATAGTAATGTTTCAACAACCTCTGGTATGTTTTTTGAATAGCATCGCAGATCAAGGAATACTCTTTTACCTCCATTCACTCTCACTAAATGAATTTTGTATCAAGTTAGAACTCATCCTCTCAAAATACAACTGACAGAATTAATCTCTAGTAAGGACATGAAAATGATCAGATTCTTGCTGGATTAATCCAGTAATTGGTATGTTTTTAATGAGCTTGCCATGACACAATAGGCCCACAAACACCCTCTGGTACGTTTTAACCATTTGTCAAACTGAAATAAAAATTGCCTCCGAGACTCATATTAATAAATTCTTCTAGAACTCCTGACACTTCTAGAATGGTAAGACTGGAAGAAAACTTGTTGGTTCTGTAAGAAAGTAGCTTGGGTTACCTACAAATATGTCTTCTGTTGAGATATTTATTTTCTTCAGATTAAACCGAAAACTGGTAATACCATTTTAGGTATTCCATAATGCTGTAGAAACATTTAAGAAGTAAACTCAGTCTGTATTGCTGAGCTTTGAGTTAGAGGTATTTGTAATGAACACTCCATCAAACAAGCAAACAAAAACTTGATTAATTTAGGTAGGTCACACACAGGTTACACAACTATGGATATAATCTTGAACTTCAATGTACTTTGTTTGTGAGTATGTTTATTTACTGTAGTACAGTAGAGATGACTGTTTTAAGTATTTGCTTACATATATATTGGAAATATGATTTGAAACGTAATTGGACAGTACAATGCAAATCAACTCCACCTTTGATATTCATCTCAAAGGTGTCTATCATATCAGCTGATGATGATGGCTGGGTTTGCCTCTCCCTTAATTCTTTGATATTTTTCTCCTGATAAACTGTCGCACACCAGTTATAAGATCCACAATGAAACCCTGTGAGGCTAAAGAGGCATTATTAAAACAATGCAGTGACATGAGAACCAGTGACATTGTGAGCCAGGCACAGTGCCATGCACAGTTGTGTCACCAGATCCACTTTTTGTATGTCTTTGTTTATCCAAAGTTAGAAGTATATCATCTTTTGTCACATATTTCACTGGGCACTTAGCTGACAAATGTAGCCACCACCCAACCCCACCCTCTCACAACAGGACTGCACCGAACAACATGTTATGAAATAACAGTACATGTCAAAGTCTGCAGATAGAAAATATGCACTTTAACTCAATCAGTTATAGTACAATGTCATCATTTCAGAAATCCTACAAATTCATCAACCTCTAGACAGTACAGTGAACCACTGGTTCCTAAATTCTGTGACCGAAATGGTCATCATGTTTGCTTCAGGCTCAATGTGTTTTCAGGGTTACATTGTTATTACTTGTGTTTCTCAATTGAATATAAACCAGTCTGGATTGCTAGTGGTATTGCTTAAAGTTTGTATTGAAGATTCAATGCTTGTCTCAATTTCAAATTAATGTTTCTTTATATTCCAATTAGTTTGGTATTAGGTAAGCTGTATACACACTTTGGGAAGCATTATGAGACCTTGAACTCATCTTGTACAGTCTATAGATTTGTATTCTAGTTGCTTTAGTTTCTTTACATTGTTATTATAATAATAACTGAGTAATTTATTTTGAAACTACAGTACAGTAGCATACCATACTGTATGTTTATAGTAGCTATGTTCTGTGTTTGACAATGTTACATGGTAGAATGAAGCTACTTGCAGACCGGGTGATGTCAATTTACATAAATAATAACATTTTAACTGATGACCAAATGCATTTTGTTTTTTCTCATCATCAGGTAAACTGGAATTATTCAGTCCTGAGATCAGCCTGTTTAGGGATTTACCAGTTTCATATCCGGATTACAGCTCTTTGAAGACATGCGTACAGTTTACATTATCAGGGTAATGATTGTATGGTCCACCACCTGATTCTTACCCCTTCCACCCATCCCCCTCCTCCATGAGAATGCAAGTTTTTAATTGGATATATTTACTCCATGACATATCAGATGATCCCTCAAGGGAAATTTCCCCACCGAAAAGTCTATCATCCAGGACCCCCCCCCCCCCAACCCCCAATCACTGCCAAACAAGACCTAAAATATGAACAATCTAGTTAGAACACTGCTAAAAGTTGTGTCTTAGGGATTCTGTGAGACCTCTTTTGTTCAGTGCTTCTCTAATTGTAGCATCATCTCTACAAATTGTATCATAATTGTAGGTTTCAAGAGGATGACATTCTGATGCGAAGTACATCTCTAATCTTTCAAATCTGACCAATTTTAATGGTCATTAGACACACATTGTTTCATAATGTAACAGTTTCATTCCTGTGTGAGCATTTAATGCTAATAAAGGCTTCCTATTGTCACGTCTCCAGGTTGAGTGGATATTGTGTAATTTATGGCAAGGTCCACCCATCCCATCATATTAAATAGTTTTCAAGGATGATGATAGGTATGGAGTATTGCACTATGACAAGCAACAGTTTATGATTCTATCACAGAAGATCATACAACACAATATGACAAGTTCTTTTAGGATTCAGCATGTTATGTCATCTGAAATCTTTAATGCATTTGTATTATTTTTCTGTTCTTAAAGTTATTGTGTAATTCAGTTTTTCTGTTATAAGAGTGTGTTTGGGTGGGGTGGGGGGTGCATCATGTTGCTGCATATTGGCAAAGTTGGAAATTAAGTTACTGGGAAAGTTGTGAAAGCAAAAACACTAACATTTATGTAATAGAGCAGCCTTTGCTTCACACTGGTATACAGATAGTTTGAAAAAAAAAGCAATCTAGACCAGTAATATTGCCTAACTTTGCTTGACTTCAAAGTAATAGAGTTAGAAATTTGGGAACAACTTTATTGGCCTGCTGCACCAAACAACGTTAAAAGTGGTCAATTAGAAAGTGTGCTGACCAAATTAGTCTAATCCATAGGATTGCAAACATGTTACCAAGTTTTGCCTTTTGTTTTCTTTATGGATAAATTTCCAAAAATTATTCAACTTTAAAATGAAAGCGCCTTGCAATAACATGAATGAACTTGCAATTATTGAGTCATTTTAGCATAAGCTTGTATATCTGTGAGCAATGGAATAACTGTTGAGTAAATATTAAAAAGGCAAACTCAAAAACAAGGGATTTTATCGTTTGCATTAAAACATCTAGTTCAGATATGATTCTTATTGTCTTTGTCTTTATCTCCTCATTAGGTAAATGTGGATTAATCTTTCTTGAGACGATCTTTGGGGGTCACATGATGTGGATCTTGCACAGAATGGCTTACAATATGCTGATGGTAATGATTAGTGTATAATTAGTGTATAGCAGGACTGGTAAGCTGGGTTGTAGTTATAATTAGATTTGATTCTGAAGTAGAAAGTGATTTTGTTACTGCCTAATCCTGGTGGAACAGTAATTGTTTTGAATCTTGCTTGATCAGCAAACTCCCTAAGGGCCTAGGGAAGAAGATAATGGCTTCAGTCTAACATACATACACCATATATTAGGCAATACATGTCATACATTGTATTGCTTACTATTGTGTAAAAGTACACAAAGAGGTGTATGTGTTTAGTATACTGGGTCCATTTTTTGTTTTGTGTAGCCATCATAAATTCAGGAACAAAATATTCAGATGACTTGATCCCTTCTAATTTATCAGTGTGTCATAGTGTTGGATGGCAGGTAATGGTAGTAATCAGTCTTAACAGCGCAGCCAGACTCCTCTGGATTGTCAGCCTAATTGCCGCAAATAATATCCAGTAAAATGTATGGCAGGCTCATAAACAATCAATTTAATTCATAAGTGCATGTGCCTTAACAATTAAATATAGTCACTGCACACAAAATGAGACCCATACACACACTAAGTTAGAACCATACCCACAGTAAGTTAGAACCATGTAGAATGACTAACAGGAACCATAAAATCTCTGTTTCCATCCTAACCTTTCCTACCCTTCCCCTCTCAGTACATCTAAAACCCAATAAAATTGATGTCAAATTTAAATCTGAAGATAATCTAGGTTTTATGTCATTTGTCAATGAGCTATATATTAAGGGATTACAAATGGAAGTCTTTAGTGGGTTTACTGTAATGTGTGGATATGTTGTTGTCAGTCAGTAATACAAAACATGCATGAACCTTCTGGACCCTATGCATGTCCTCAGAGTAAAAACCAAAGTAATTCAGAATTCCATTCTTAGCCATTGGTCAACAGTGTTGAAGGATTCTCGTAATGTGTTCTGTTTAAGATGTACATTATTTGCACTCCAGTTATAATACTGGCCATTTAAGAGATAATTCCAGGAAACTCCAGCACATGTGCTTTCTACATTTATTTTCTGTTGCAATATTATGGAAGATAGCTCACAAATCTGGTAGAAAATTTCCAGCAATTGTCAAAAGATGTCTTTTATCGGGGGGAGGGGGGGGTGGGGGGCTACACAATTCTTGGGAGGTAACATGGAGTTGATCAGTTACCACTACAAGTGTTGTAATTGCTTACATCAGATGCAAAACATATTCCTAAAAACAATATATTTGCTGCCCTGAGATTACAGCTCTATACTATTCATATATACTTATTAATAAGACACAAGGGAAGATGTTGATGTATGTTACAAAAATGATCACAGACCTGATGAATTTTCACCTTGATAAATCTAGTGAATGGAAAGTTGAGTTATTGTGTATTTTCTCTTTAACCTCCAGGTGATACGGTTTTCAACATTTCTTCTGTGCATTTCCTCCAAGAAATTGAAAGAAAAAAAGTCAAGTAGGAACACATAACTGCTGACATAACTTCCTTTGTGGATGTGAGTCTGGTGAGACTTTACATACTACTTCTCAACAGTCAGTTTGTGAAATGGTAATGGGCTGTGTTGGGCTCCTTTGATGAAATCTACAGGCTATATGTAGGTGAAGACAGCTTGCCTAATTAGCTCTATAAATAACATCAAATGACATTTCTAAGATTCCACTTGTTTAATTGTGTAGAGCTAACAAACTTGATTCAACATAACTACTATATTGTAGTATGCAGTGGTGGATTGAAGATTTCTCTAAAGTGGGGACAGCTACTAATAGATACCTAAATTAACAGTTCATAAGAAAACTTCTACTTCTGTAGAAAATAAAGATTGCCGACATTCCAAGCAAGCTAAGTTTTTGTAGTATGTACCTTGGTCTGATCAGGGATGTGTTTGAAATTGAGAAACTATGAAGTATCAAGTCTTTGAAGTTATATGTGCATTGCCACCTGTGGGTTACTCCTAAGATTTTCTGGCATGCTGTAACATATCAACCCCAACTTATTATCAGCATGTTGAGTTACCATGCAGGTACATAGAAAGTCACAGTTTGTTGGGTACCCAGGACTAAATTGTTGAATGCTGAATTCCAAATTTCAAAAATGAAATACTCTTGTTGAGATCAATCAGTTACATAGAACTGTGTTATGCATGTAGTGAGTTCATATGTGAGAAACATTGTGTAGAGTAGGCAGCAATTTGACAGTCATCGGATACCCATAGCTTTAAATTTGCTACCATTTCTAATAAATAAATATATGTTGCCATACGTCTATCTAAGGATTCTAATTGCTGTCCACAACTTAAAGTAAGCTGTGGTCAGTCAACAATATTGTTGTGCCATGTTTTAACATTAATTTATGTTATGCTTTCAGTGTCGAGAGAGAGAGGAGTAGCAGAACCTGTTCAGTTGCTGTCCAATCCACTGTATTACTCTTGTGAAATGTTCCTTAAATAATATTGTAACTGAAGCTCTCTGATGCTTGCCATACACCAGACCGGCATCACTTTACAAACTTAAGAGAATTCTTATGCGTTGAATCTTAGCCATTTATTTCTGTTAACCCTACATATATTATTATCATATTCTATGTATCTGTTTATTCTGTTCTTTGTTCTCTTCTGGTCACATTCCACCCTCATGTTTCTTGATTACTATATATGGTCATATTTTTTATTCTATCAATACTGCTGTAGTACAATGTTGGTCTTCGTTATAAATAGAAAGAATGGAGGTTGTGTTATAAACAATACTTCCTCAAGCTGCTGAGTGATAAATATATTAACATACTTTTATATGGTGTATAAGGCCAGGACTGTATACTTCGCTTCTGTCCATGATGTAGGCCCAACCATTCATAATTCATGTTCGCCTCTATGTGGACCGAACATTAGCTTGAAAGGTAATGTTACACCTAATTAATAAGAATGTAATGAATTCCAATGATGGTTAGTTAAGGCTAATGATGTAATAAAACCCTCTCATGTTTATGTTTATGGTTGATGATTATTCATGAGATGCTGATTATTGTGTTTACTGTTGAACTTTAATTCCTCTTTTCTTGTTTATTATTCCCAGCAAGTTTTCTGTTGTTCATTTATACTTGTATAATTATACTTTACGTATAATATAATGAATTGTTAGAGGAGTGGAGAAAGAGAGGGAAGATGGAGAGGGTGGGGATGGAGAGGGTGGGGATGGAGAGGGTGGGATGGAGAGGGTGGGGGATGGAGGGGTTTGAGGGAGATGGAGAGGTTTGATGGAGATGGAGGGGTTTGATGGAGATGGAAGGGGTTGGGGAGTTGGAGAGGGTGGGGAATGGAGGGGTGTGAGGGAGATGGAGCGGGTTGGGGTGTTGGAGAGGGTGGGGATGGAGGGGTTTGAGGGAGATGGAGGGTTTTGATGGAGATGTAGGGGTTTGATGGAGGGGGTTAAGGAGTTGGAGAGGGTGGGGAATGGAGGGGTGTGAGGGATATGGAGCGGGTTGAGGAGTTGGAGAGGGTGGGGATGGAGGGAGATGGAGGGGTTGAGGAGTTGGAGAGGGTGGGGAATGGAGGGGTGTGAGGGGGATGGAGCGGGTTGGGGAGTTGGAGAGGGTGGGGATGGAGGGGTTTGAGGGAGGTGTTGGGGAGTTGGAGAGGGTGGGAGATGGAGGGGTGTGAGGGAGATGGAGGGGTTTGATGGAGATGGAGAGGGTGGGGATGGAGGGAGATGGAGGGGTTTGAGGGAGGGGTTGGGGAGTTGGAGAGGGTTGGGGATGGAGTGGTGTGAGGGAGATGGAGCGGTTTAGGGCGTTGGAGAGGGTGGGGGATGGAGGGGTGTGAGGGAGATGGAGCGGGTTGGGGAGTTGGAGAGGGTGGGGATGGAGGGAGATGGAGGGGTTAGGGCGTTGGAGAGGGTGGGGGATGGAGGGGTGTGAGGGAGATGGAGCGGGTTGGGGAGTTGGAGAGGGTGGGGATTGAGGGGTTTGAGGGAGGGGTTGGGGAGAGGGTAGGGGAGGGAGTGGGGTGAGGGAGATGGAGCGGGTTAGGGCGTTGGAGAGGGTGGGGATGGAGGGGTTTAAGGGAGGGGTTGGGGAGTTTGAGAGGGTGGGGGATGGAGTGGTGTGAGGGAGATGGAGCGGGTTGGGGAGTTGGAGAGGGTGGGGATGGAGGGGTTTGAGGGAGGGGTTGGGGAGTTTGAGAGGGTGGGGGATGGAGGGGTGTGAGGGAGATGGAGAGGGTTGGGGAGTTGGAGAGGGTGGAGATGGAGGGGTTTGAGGGAGGGGTTGGGGAGTTTGAGAGGGTGGGGGATGGAGTGGTGTGAGGGAGATGGAGCGGGTTGGGGAGTTGGAGAGGGTGGGGATGGAGGGGTTTGAGGGAGGGGTTGGAAGTTTGAGAGGGTGGGGGATGGAGGGGTGTGAGGGAGATGGAGCGGGTTGGGGAGTTGGAGAGGGTGGGGATGGAGGAGTTTGAGGGAGGGGTTGGGGAGTTGGAGAGGGTGGGGATGGAGGGAGATGGAGGGGTTTGAGGGAGGGGTTGGGGAGTTTTAGAGGGTGGGGGATGGAGTGGTGTGAGGGAGATGGAGCGGGTTGGGGAGTTGGAGAGGGTGGGGATGGAGGGGTTTGAGGGAGGGGTTGGGAAGTTTGAGAGGGTGGGGGATGGAGGGGTGTGAGGGGGATGGAGCGGGTTGGGGAGTTGCAGAGGGTGGGGATGGAGAAAGATGGAGGGGTTTGAGGGAGGGGTTGGGGAGTTGGAGAGGGTGGGGGATGGAGGGGTTTGAGGGAGGGGTTGGGAAGTTTGAGAGGGTGGGGGATGGAGGGGTGTGAGGGAGATGGAGCGGGTTGGGGAGTTGGAGAGGGTGGGGATGGAGGGGTTTGAGGGAGGGGTTGGGAAGTTTGAGAAGGTGGGGGATGGAGGGGTTTGAGGGAGATGGAGCGGGTTGGGGAGTTGGAGAGGGTGGGGATGGAGGGAGATGGAGGGGTTTGAGGGAGGGGTTGGGGAGTTGGAGAGGGTGGGGGATGGAGGGGTGTAAGGGAGATGGAGCGGGTTGGGGAGTTGGAGAGGGTGGGGATTGAGAGAGATGGATGGGTTTGAGGGAGATGTTGGGGAGTTGGAGAGGGTGGGGGAGGGAGGGGAGATGAAGGGGTTTGATGGAGATGGAGGGGGTTAGGGCGTTGGAGAGGGAGGGGGATGGAGGGGTTTGAGGGAGGGGTTGGGAAGTTGGAGAGGTTGGGGGATGGAGGGGTGTGAGGGAGATGGAGCGGGTTGGGGAGTTGGAGAGGGTGGGGATGGAGGGAGATGGAGGGGTTAGGGCGTTGGAGAGGGTGGGGGATGGAGGGGTGTGAGGGAGATGGAGGGGGTTGGGGAGTTGGAGAGGGTGGGGATGGAGGGGTTTGAGGGAGGGGTTGGGGAGTTGGAGAGGGTGGGGGATGGAGTGGGGTGAGGGAGATGGAGCGGGTTAGGGCGTTGGAGAGGGTGGGGATGGAGGGGTTTGAGGGAGGGGTTGGGGAGTTTGAGAGGGTGGGGGATGGAGTGGTGTGAGGGAGATGGAGCGGGTTGGGGAGTTGGAGAGGGTGGGGATGGAGGGGTTTGAGGGAGGGGTTGGGGAGTTTGAGAGGGTGGGGGATGGAGGGGTGTGAGGGAGATGGAGCGGGTTGGGGAGTTGGAGAGGGTGGGGATGGAGGGAGATGGAGGGGTTTGAGGGAGGGGTTGGGGAGTTTGAGAGGGTGGGGGATGGAGTGGTGTGAGGGAGATGGAGCGGGTTGGGGAGTTGGAGAGGGTGGGGATGGAGGGGTTTAAGGGAGGGGTTGGGGAGTTTGAGAAGGTGGGGGATGGAGTGGTGTTAGGGAGATGGAGCGGGTTGGGGAGTTGGAGAGGGTGGGGATGGAGGGGTTTGAGGGAGGGGTTGGGGAGTTTGAGAGGGTGGGGAGGGAGGGGTGTGAGGGAGATGGAGCGGGTTGGGGAGTTGGAGAGGGTGGGGATGGAGGGAGATGGAGGGAGATGGATGGGTTTGAGGGAGGGGTTGGGGAGTTGGAGAGGGTGGGGGATGGAGTGGTGTCAGGGAGATGGAGCGGGTTGGGGAGTTGGAGAGGGTGGGGATGGAGGGGTTTGAGGGAGGGGTTTGGAAGTTTGAGAGGGTGGGGGATGGAGGGGTGTGAGGGAGATGGAGCGGGTTGGGGAGTTGGAGAGGGTGGGGATGGAGGAGTTTGAGGGAGGGGTTGGGGAGTTGGAGAGGGTGGGGATGGAGGGAGATGGAGGGGTTTGAGGGAGGGGTTGGGGAGTTGGAGAGGGTGGGGGATGGAGTGGTGTGAGGGAGATGGAGCGGGTTGGGGAGTTGGAGAGGGTGGGGATGGAGGGGTTTGAGGGAGGGGTTGGGAAGTTTGAGAGGGTGGGGGATGGAGGGGTTTGAGGGAGATGGAGCGGGTTGGGGAGTTGGAGAGGGTGGGGATGGAGGGAGATGGAGGGGTTTGAGGGAGGGGTTAGGGAGTTGGAGAGGGTGGGGGATGGAGGGGAGATGAAGGGGTTTGATGGAGATGGAGGGGGTTGCTGAGTTGGAGAGGGTGGGGATGGAGGGGTTTGAGGGAGGGGTTGGGGAGTTTGAGAAGGTGGGGGATGGAGGGGTGTGAGGGAGATGGAGCAGGTTGGGGAGTTGGAGAGGGTGGGGATGGAGGGAGATGGAGGGGTTTGAGGGAGGGGTTGGGGAGTTGGAGAGGGTGGGGGATGGAGTGGTGTGAGGGAGATGGAGCGGGTTGGGGAGTTGGAGAGGGTGGGGATGGAGGGGTTTGAGGGAGGGGTTGGGGAGTTTGAGAAGGTGGGGGATAGAGTGGTGTGAGGGAGATGGAGCGGGTTGGGGAGTTGGAGAGGGTGAGGATGGAGGGGTTTGAGGGAGGGGTTTGGAAGTTTGAGAGGGTGGGGGATGGAGGGGTGTGAGGGAGATGGAGCGGGTTGGGGAGTTGGAGAGGGTGGGGATGGAGGAGTTTGAGGGAGGGGTTGGGGAGTTGGAGAGGGTGGGGATGGAGGGAGATGGAGGGGTTTGAGGGAGGGGTTGGGGAGTTTTAGAGGGTGGGGGATGGAGTGGTGTGAGGGAGATGGAGCGGGTTGGGGAGTTGGAGAGGGTGGGGATGGAGGGGTTTGAGGGAGGGGTTGGGAAGTTTGAGAGGGTGGGGGATGGAGGGGTGTGAGGGGGATGGAGCGGGTTGGGGAGTTGCAGAGGGTGGGGATGGAGAAAGATGGAGGGGTTTGAGGGAGGGGTTGGGGAGTTGGAGAGGGTGGGGGATGGAGGGGTTTGAGGGAGGGGTTGGGAAGTTTGAGAGGGTGGGGGATGGAGGGGTGTGAGGGAGATGGAGCGGGTTGGGGAGTTGGAGAGGGTGGGGATGGAGGGGTTTGAGGGAGGGGTTGGGAAGTTTGAGAGGGTGGGGGATGGAGGGGTTTGAGGGAGATGGAGCGGGTTGGGGAGTTGGAGAGGGTGGGGATGGAGGGAGATGGAGGGGTTTGAGGGAGGGGTTGGGGAGTTGGAGAGGGTGGGGGATGGAGGGGTGTAAGGGAGATGGAGCGGGTTGGGGAGTTGGAGAGGGTGGGGATTGAGAGAGATGGATGGGTTTGAGGGAGATGTTGGGGAGTTGGAGAGGGTGGGGGAGGGAGGGGAGATGAAGGGGTTTGATGGAGATGGAGGGGGTTAGGGCGTTGGAGAGGGAGGGGGATGGAGGGGTTTGAGGGAGGGGTTGGGAAGTTGGAGAGGTTGGGGGATGGAGGGGTGTGAGGGAGATGGAGCGGGTTGGGGAGTTGGAGAGGGTGGGGATGGAGGGAGATGGAGGGGTTAGGGCGTTGGAGAGGGTGGGGGATGGAGGGGTGTGAGGGAGATGGAGGGGGTTGGGGAGTTGGAGAGGGTGGGGATGGAGGGGTTTGAGGGAGGGGTTGGGGAGTTGGAGAGGGTAGGGGATGGAGTGGGGTGAGGGAGATGGAGCGGGTTAGGGCGTTGGAGAGGGTGGGGATGGAGGGGTTTGAGGGAGGGGTTGGGGAGTTTGAGAGGGTGGGGGATGGAGTGGTGTGAGGGAGATGGAGCGGGTTGGGGAGTTGGAGAGGGTGGGGATGGAGGGGTTTAAGGGAGGGGTTGGGGAGTTTGAGAAGGTGGGGGATGGAGTGGTGTTAGGGAGATGGAGCGGGTTGGGGAGTTGGAGAGGGTGGGGATGGAGGGGTTTGAGGGAGGGGTTGGGGAGTTTGAGAGGGTGGGGAGGGAGGGGTGTGAGGGAGATGGAGCGGGTTGGGGAGTTGGAGAGGGTGGGGATGGAGGGAGATGGATGGGTTTGAGGGAGGGGTTGGGGAGTTGGAGAGGGTGGGGGATGGAGTGGTGTCAGGGAGATGGAGCGGGTTGGGGAGTTGGAGAGGGTGGGGATGGAGGGGTTTGAGGGAGGGGTTTGGAAGTTTGAGAGGGTGGGGGATGGAGGGGTGTGAGGGAGATGGAGCGGGTTGGGGAGTTGGAGAGGGTGGGGATGGAGGAGTTTGAGGGAGGGGTTGGGGAGTTGGAGAGGGTGGGGATGGAGGGAGATGGAGGGGTTTGAGGGAGGGGTTGGGGAGTTGGAGAGGGTGGGGGATGGAGTGGTGTGAGGGAGATGGAGCGGGTTGGGGAGTTGGAGAGGGTGGGGATGGAGGGGTTTGAGGGAGGGGTTGGGAAGTTTGAGAGGGTGGGGGATGGAGGGGTTTGAGGGAGATGGAGCGGGTTGGGGAGTTGGAGAGGGTGGGGATGGAGGGAGATGGAGGGGTTTGAGGGAGGGGTTAGGGAGTTGGAGAGGGTGGGGGATGGAGGGGAGATGAAGGGGTTTGATGGAGATGGAGGGGGTTGCTGAGTTGGAGAGGGTGGGGATGGAGGGGTTTGAGGGAGGGGTTGGGGAGTTTGAGAAGGTGGGGGATGGAGGGGTGTGAGGGAGATGGAGCAGGTTGGGGAGTTGGAGAGGGTGGGGATGGAGGGAGATGGAGGGGTTTGAGGGAGGGGTTGGGGAGTTGGAGAGGGTGGGGGATGGAGTGGTGTGAGGGAGATGGAGCGGGTTGGGGAGTTGGAGAGGGTGGGGATGGAGGGGTTTGAGGGAGGGGTTGGGGAGTTTGAGAAGGTGGGGGATAGAGTGGTGTGAGGGAGATGGAGCGGGTTGGGGAGTTGGAGAGGGTGAGGATGGAGGGGTTTGAGGGAGGGGTTGGGGAGTTTGAGAGGGTGGGGGAGGGAGGGGTGTGAGGGAGATGGAGCGGGTTGGGGAGTTGGAGAGGGTGGGGATGGAGGGAGATGGAGGGGTTTGAGGGAGGGGTTGGGGAGTTGGAGAGGGTGGGGGATGGAGTGGTTTGAGGGAGATGGAGCGGGTTGGGGAGTTGGAGAGGGTGGGGATGGAGGGGTTGGAGGGAGGGGTTGGGAAGTTTGAGAGGGTGGGGGATGGAGGGGTGTGAGGGAGATGGAGCGGGTTGGGGAGTTGGAGAGGGTGGGGGATGGAGTGGTGTGAGGGAGATGGAGCGGGTTGGGGAGTTGGAGAGGGTGGGGATGGAGGGGTTTGAGGGAGGGGTTGGGGAGTTTGAGAAGGTGGGGGATAGAGTGGTGTGAGGGAGATGGAGTGGGTTGGGGAGTTGGAGAGGGTTTGAGGGAGGGGTTTGAGGGAGGGGTTGGGGAGTTTGAGAGGGTGGGGGAGGGAGGGGTTTGAGGGAGATGGAGCGGGTTGGGGAGTTGGAGAGGGTGGGGATGGAGGGAGATGGAGGGGTTTGAGGGAGGGGTTGGGGAGTTGGAGAGGGTGGGGGATGGAGTGGTTTGAGGGAGATGGAGCGGGTTGGGGAGTTGGAGAGGGTGGGGATGGAGGGGTTTGAGGGAGGGGTTGGGAAGTTTGAGAGGGTGGGGGATGGAGGGGTGTGAGGGAGATGGAGCGGGTTGGGGAGTTGGAGAGGGTGGGGGATGGAGTGGTGTGAGGGAGATGGAGCGGGTTGGGGAGTTGGAGAGGGTGGGGATGGAGGGGTTTGAGGGAGGGGTTGGGAAGTTTGAGAGGGTGGGGGATGGAGGGGTGTGAGGGAGATGGAGCGGGTTGGGGAGTTGGAGAGGGTGGGGATGGAGGGAGATGGAGGGGTTTGAGGGAGGGCTTAGGGAGTTGGAGAGGGTGGGGGATGGAGGGGTGTGAGGGAGATGGAGCGGGTTGGGGAGTTGGAGAGGGTGGGGATTGAGAGAGATGGATGGGTTTGAGGGAGATGTTGGGGAGTTGGAGAGGGTGGGAGATGGAGGGGAGATGAAGGGGTTTGATGGAGATGGAGGGGTTAGGGCGTTGGAGAGGGTGGGGGATGGAGGGGTGTGAGGGAGATTGAGAGGGTTGGGGAGTTGGAGAGGGTGGGGATGGAGGGGTTTGAGGGAGGGGTTGGGGAGTTGGAGAGGGTTGGAGATGGAGGGGTGTGAGGGAGATGGAGCGGGTTGGGGAGTTGGAGAGGGTGGGGGATGGAGGGGTGTGAGGGAGATGGAGGGGTTTGATGGAGCGGGTTAGGGAGTTGGAGAGGGTGGGGGGATGGAGGGGTGTGAGGGAGATGGAGCGGGTTGGGGAGTTGGAGAGGGTGGGGATGGAGGGGTTGGGGAGTTGGAGAGGGTGGGGGATGGAGGGGTGTGAGGGAGATGGAGGGGGTTGGGGAGATGAATGAGGTGGGGATGGAGGGGTCTTGTGGGGTAGGAGGGGTTTGAGTGAGATGGAGGGGTTTAGGAGATGGAAGGGGTTTGGGGGATGGAGGGGACGATGGTTATAAACGGTATTTTTTCTATCTTTCCTAACAGGGTCAGTGCATTGCTCTTTACACGCAGTAGTTTAGTATTCAGGGCCGTAGCCTGCGCATGGGTAGCTGCCCTTTGAGATTTACACTATCTAAATGAAAGTAGGCCTACGATAAATGTTCATATCATTTCTTCTGATTTAATTAGTCTGTAGTGTGCAAACTCTGAGATTCTAGGCACGTATTGTAGGAATGGCGGTCAAATAACATAAGGTTTACTTTAACTGCTCATCACGTATATGCACGATCACGGTGGTTTTTCAGAGGGGGGGGGGGGGCTGGCTGGGGCAGAGGGGGATTATAATAAAAACAAAGGTAGAGAGCTCCAAAGATTTAACCTGCATGAACAGTGTAGCAGTCTTACGTGAAACTACGGTTCATAAATATACTTATTACGTATGTTTCACTGTTATCCCCTATATTAGTGCCACAATGTTTTACTAAGAATACACGGTCCACTCACTCAGCTCATTCCCCCTCCCCTACCCACAGTAGGTTCTTAGATAGTGTCATGACGGTCCCTTTTTGGAAATGACCAACCCAGTCAAATTTCTTGAAAAAACGCCTTGTACCGTATATCCGCACATCAAAGCATCGCTATGTAACATTTGGACGATACATTTTTTCTCGATGTTCCTTAACTGCTGCTAAGAATTCTACCCAGGCTACGGCCCTGATGTTTATCTTTATTTTTATGATTTGTTGTTTCCGATGGAGTGAATGTGCCTAAATACCAAATAGTGCTTTTCAAATGTATTTATAATACCATATGTGTGCATGTTGTAGATGTCTGGATAACAAGATATTCTTGTGTGCAAAGTTTAGATGCTTCCTTTTGGGTTTAAGTTTCAATCTGAATAATCATGATTAATGCCATAAGTTACATCAGGAGGTGAAATAGATAAGTCTTTTTAATTCAAGGCTAATCTTGTCAAATGTGACTTTTATTAAATATATTTATGAATGACACATCAATTCAGGCACCAAACAGAAGTAAACCTGAAGATTTGTAGAGTCCGACTCCTGGACCACTGGCGGGGATTCGCCCCTGAACCCCACCCAAAAAGGCTTTGCGCTAAGTCGACTCCTTCGGTTTATTCATGTTTCCTATTTATGCCCCCCCCCCACCCAACTCTCAATTCGGATTGATGCTCCTGATCAGAGCATTTTCTATTTTAGCTTAAAGCAGCTGGTTGTGTGTGTAGCTTTATCTCCTATGCCTATATACTGGTGAACTAATCTCTGTCTACTGTTAATTTGTAGAAATAACTGATTAGTGAAACAATATGTTCGCAAAACTCGAGTCTGTCACATCTCAAAACAAAGGAAGAAACTTTAAGCAGTATTATCCTAACCAGGGGCGTATCCAGGATTTTCTAACCCGGGGGGCGCGAATTACTAAGCGGAGCGCCACCATCGGTTGGCGCGCAGCGTACAAGAAAATTCCTGGTTTTGATACCACCCAGATCACCGGAAATGGCACCTCTCGGGCTTGAAAATGACCAACCAGATGTACACTTTTTGCCTGAGAACCTTGCAAGTATTTCCCGATAGTTTTTTTTTCCATCCATAACCTTTTTGAAGATTGTCACCAGTCACAAATCATGTTCGACCTCATCGCATGTCCTGTGGATCATTGCTTTTTATAGGTGATTCTACGTCGCGGCCCACAATATCCGTCTGGCCCACTTTTCAAGGTTCCAAGCCCATTATTTGTTCAGAATTAAAAAATTCACATTTCTCGTGAATAAACTCACTTCAAAACATACCCATAATGTTGCACAAAATTTCATCTATGGACAACCAATATAGAAAAACTTCCTTCAACCCCTAACAGACCGGTCAAAAATGCACGAGTAGAGGGAAGTGTGATAAAGAATGTTGGTCAGAAATTTTCGAAAATTCAGACACAGTTAATTTATTGGTGTACAAATATTAAAACCCATGGGCGGCGATCCTGGGGGGAAGGGGGGATATATCCCCCCATGAAAATGGGTGGAGGGGATGTAATACACCATATTCCCCCACCAAATGCCAGGGATAAGAATATTTTCATGCCTTTATATGCATCATCGTGAATGTACGGCTCTTTTTTAGCTTCATTTCTCGCCTACCATAAACGCAGTGCGATCTTGTCAAATAAAGCGTCTTTATAAAGCAAGAATAGTTGACTGTAGGCTTCATTGGCCCTATAACAACAAAATGTATTATTGCGCCCACGGTATTGATATAGTACATATATGCACCCTCATAGTATTCATATCCATCGAGGTAAATGAATCTGGAGGATTCATGTCAATTGGGCGCGCGCGTACCATGCATGGAGGGTCATGTGATGTGTTCCAGGGTAGTACCAAACTGATATTTCTCTGTAGCAGTTCGAGAATAGTGTTAGTTACTTCGTGAAAGATTTGTCGGTTCGGACATGGGAACTAACGGCATAAGAAGGTACTGGTACTTCAGGCCTACGAAATACTGCTAATAATGCTAACGTTAGACATGCTGGCGCAGAACAAGTATAGATACATTGGGCTTGCAGCGGAAAATGTCGATGTCGATGTCTGAATTGTATTTCAAGAACGATTTTTTGTCGAAAAGGATTGTTGAACTGGACGTGTTGCTGTGGGGAAATGTTTAGTTCAGTGCAACCCACGGAATTCTCCATGGGACAGAGCCTAATGCTGCTCGACGGGAATATAGCTATCACGTCAGGCTACAGGCAAGGTTATTGCTAGGTAACGGGTGTACGTCGTCTGCTGCTCTAAGCACGCATACACATTTACGTACTAGTTGGGTGAAATCATCATGCGTAATGGGGAGAGTAATATATTAGTACCACCCTGGAACACATCACATGACCCTCCATGCATGGTACGCGCGCGCCCAATTGACATGAATCCTCCAGATTCATTTACCTCGATGATTCATATAGGCCCTATAGTAGGCCTACACACGTACATGTTCCCTCGAACAGCTGAGAATGTCATGTTACCAGGGTAATGCTAAATACACATTTCACCTGGATGCCCTAGCAATCGGTACCTAGGAATGTAACTATGTGTAATTGTGTATTGCATGTGTATAGGCCTATAATAGCCTGCATGAGGCCATTTTCTTCATCGAATAATATCAAAGAGTTCTCGAACATTCTAACGTAGCGCCTGAAACAAGATTGACAGGGGCAATTTTCCCAAAAGAACACCCGAAATTTAAAAAAAAATTATTTTGGATCCTGATTATGAGATATTTCGGACATGATATCCCTATTTTAAAGTTGGGTATATGCCGCTTGGAAACCTCGGGAAGTGCCGTTTCCAGCCATCTAGAGGGTTTGTTAATCCCAAAATTTTCTTGTACGCTTCGCGCCAACACATGGTGGCGCTACGCTTAGATAGTCAACAAGGTCATATCCCCCCCCCCCCTCCCACTCGGAAGTACGGATCGCCGCCCATGTTAAAACCTCTTACAACGGCTATTATAAAACTTGGTTGAAGGAAATGAAAAAAATAGCAGATATTTCCGAAACCGAACACTACACACATAGGCGTAGGAGGCGCGGGGGGGGGGGGGGGGGGGCTGCAGCCCCTAATTCGCCATTTCTAATGTAAAAGAGAGTTTTGACATAATTGGACCTCCATGCCTTTTTCTCCATCTACATAAGACATTTCGTTGTTTACATTAGCATCCCGCGGTACACTGCGCAACTTTCACGGACCGTACGGTACACGATGGTATGCGATGTAGGGTAAATAACCGATGCTTGTTTATATGATATTGACCATAACATGTTGAACGCGCGCAGAGCGCGCAAAATATTTTGATTATTTTTTCGGGCAAGTCGGACAGTTTTGAGGCTGTTCATCCTGGAACGCCATTTTCATGCTCACTGATATGATGTGATATCTGCTGCGGTTGCTTTACAAATTCGAACAGGCGCGTAGCGAGGAATTTGCCAAGGGAGGGGCTAAGCCTATAGGCAAATTATCTAAGCGTAGCGCCACCATAAGTTTGGCGCGAAGCGTTCAAGTAAATTTTGGCCGAAAATGCCTCCCAGATCGCTGGAAACGACACTTCCCAGGCCTTGTAAGTTGCATCTAAGCACTTTCTATTTTGAAATTACTGGCGATATCATAAAAAAAATATGCTGAAGGGGGGGGGGGCGGTCGCCCCCTTCCCAAAATGCGTCATGTTCCCCGACGACACGGTCGAGTTCGAGACCAGCCACAGTTGGTTTCATAGCACAATTCTACAATTGTTTAAGGCGTATATACACACACACGCCTTATGATAGACCATATATAGTATATAGATCATGAGTGAGAGAGGAAAAATGGAAACGTCAAAAATGGAGTTGTCGGTGTAAGGGGTAGGGTGAGGCAAACGCCCCTTCCGAAATCCTTGATCCGTCACTGGCTACCCTGTGTATATAATAGGGACCAGCGCTGTAATGATGTCACTGTGCCTCTTTCTCTTCCCGGTGTCTTGGCGTTTTTCTTCTACTCCCTCCTTTTCTCCTTTTTCTCTCTTTCTTCTTTTTCTTTTCCCTTCCTTCCTCTTCTCCTCCTCTTTTTTCCCCTCGTTTTTCCTTTTTCTTCTCCTTTTTTCTCTCCTCCTTTTCTTACCCGGGGGGCGCGCGCCCCCACACCCCTCCCTGGATACGCGCCTGCTAACAATCCGGTGTTATCACCCGCCACTATATCGGTTAGTAGCGTTCGGGGGTGGGAGTGGGGATTTAAATGCATTTGTCTATGGAACGCGAAAAGGGAAAACTTATTTCGTTGCTAAGTTTAACGTAAGTTTAGACAACGACGTAAGCTTAGACAACGGAATTTTAGACATCAACGTGAGTTTGAGCAACAGCATGGTGAAACAGCAGCAACAACTTTAGTTTAGGCAACAACAAACTTAGATTAGACAACGAAATCAGTTTGCCCTTTTCGCGCTTACATTGTTGCCATCGGCGCTGTTCAACCAGGGAGCTGCTACTCTAACTCCCTGGTTCAACAATTGCTTTACCACATGGGCTTCATATGATTACTATACGCAGGGGGTGGTTCTTGCTGCCTGGGTTTAGGAAAACAGTCCCGTGGACAAGGCCGCCTTTGTTCTTCGCATATACGGGAAGTTTCTAGAGCAGCAAAGTGGGCGGGGTCAGCTCATGTAAGTAGCATGGTGGAGAGCGTTTCCCGGTTTGTAATTGGGTTGGGATACATGTCAATCTTACTATTTCGTAATTGGTCAGCAAATTAACGACGTGTATGTATATACAGCGCAAGTTGAACGGAACCAACTTCAGACGGCAATGTAGGTCTAGACAACAACGTAAGTTTAGGCAGCAACGTAAGTTTAGGCAAAAACGTAAGTTTAGGCAGCAACGAAGTTTAGACAACAACGTAAGTTTAGACAACAACGTAAGTTGAGACAACAACGTAAGTTTAGACAACAACGTAAGTTTGAGCAACAACATGATAAAACAGCAGCAACAACTTTAGTTTAGACAGCAACAAACTTAGTTTAGACAACGAAATATGGTTTCCCTTTTCGCGTTCCATATTTGTCCACCAGGAATGTTGAAATTATACAAGAAGTTGGCGGATTTGATATGAGAGAATGGAGTATTACATTTATATAATTAAGTGCTTAGACACGATTGAGGTGTTGGTTATGATATGTAATATTTCATGACTTGGTCTGAACATGACACAGAGGTACACAACGTATAAATGAGCACCTTTATCTTGCTTTATCTGCCTCGATTTATTTTAATTCCTCTCCTGACTCGCGAACAGCGAGAACATAGTCTCGCGATGAAAATGAAGATTGCATACGAAGAAATGCCCAGATGAGTGTTACTATCTCTCACCTTTTCACACTCCTGACCCCCCCCCCCCCCCCCACCAACGTCTCCCATCTCCATTTTCTACGCTCATTTCAAAGAAATTGAATGACTTGTAGATTTGAGGCCTAAGTTAGCGCTGAGGAAGTATCGTACATGAAATGTGTAGCATTCGTTCATTTTGCTCTGTAATAACGAGGGGCTCCCTAATTATAACAGGGTTCTCTCTCGAAGACAGATGTCTAATTACAGTACGGAGCTCAATATGCAACAGCTCCCTAATTATAGCAGGGAGATATCTCAAAGTAAGCTCCCTAATTATAGCAGAGAGCTCTATATGTAACAGCTCCCTAATTATACTAGGAAGCTCTATATGTAACAGCTCCTCAATTATAGCAGGTAGCTCTTCCCAGGGACAACTCCCTAATTATAGCAGGGAGCTATTCTCAGTGACAGCTTCCTAATTATAGCAGGGAGCTATTCTCAGTGACAGCTCCCTCATTATAGCAGGGAGCTCTATATGTAACAGCTCCCTAATTATACCAGGGAGCTCTATATGTAACAGCTCCTCAATTATAGCAGGTAGCTCTTCCCAGGGACAACTCCCTAATTATAGCAGGGAGCTATTCTCAGTGACAGCTTCCTAATTATAGCAGGGAGCTGTTCTCAGTGACAGCTCCCTCATTATAACAGGGAGCTCTATATGTAACAGCTCCCTAATTATACCAGGGAGCTCTATATGTAACAGCTCCTCAATTATAGCAGGTAGCTCTTCCCAGGGACAACTCCCTAATTATAGCAGGGAGCTATTCTCAGTGACAGCTTCCTAATTATAGCAGGGAGCTCTTCTCAGTGACAGCTCCCTAATTATAGCAGGGAGCTATTCTCAGTGACAGCTCCCTAATTATAGCAGGGAGCTCTATATGTAACAGCTCCTGATTATGATTAATTAATTACAATTATGATATACACTCATTATATATTATGACAGACCAAGTTATACCAAAGAACTCAGTGACAGCTCCCTTTCTCTTCATTCCGTGACAGTTCCTTGCAAGGTATGAAGCAACACCTTCATGATTAATTAATTACAATTATGATATACACTCATTATATATTATGACAGATCAAGTTATACCAAAGAACTCAGTGACAGCTCCCTTTCTCTTCATTCCGTGACTGCAGTTCCTTGCAAGGTATGGAGCAACACAGACACTACATTGTATGTCCCGATAGTCATGTACTACAGCTCCCTGCAGGGTCATAGATAGGTGCGTGCGCAGGATTTCAAAAGTGGAGGACATATTCAAACTTGCCCATTGATGGATTAAGTTAGGAGCCTGAACCCAGGGGCGTAGCGAAGGGTTTTTTGTTGGGGGGTGTGGAGAATTTGATTTGCCGACGGATCTGGAAGTGGTGACTGAAATGGGGGAGGGTTCTAAGGGGAGGGGGTGTCCCCCTCCCCTTTGGAAAATTTTTAGTTTTGAAACGTCTTTAGATGCAATCTAGTACATATTTTAAGTCAAATTTGATTTGCCGACGGATCTGGAAGTGGTGACTGAAATGGGGGAGGGGTCTAAGGGTAGGGGTCTACCCCTCCCCTTTGGAAAATTTTTAGTTTTGAAACGTCCTTAGATGCAATCTGGTGCATATTTTAAGTCAAATTTGGCACGGAAGAAGCTCCCGTTCTCCTTTTCTCTATTCAGCTTTCCTTCTTTCTTCCCTTTCTTCCCTTTCTGCTCTCTTCACCTTTTCTCCTTTTGCCGACAGACCCAAAATTTGCCGACAGCGACCAAATTATTGGGGGGGGGGTGTGACACCCCCCACACCCCCCGCTCGCTACGCCCCTGCCTGAACCATTCCAAAAAGGACTAGATGCGAACCAAAGACTTCATAAATGAGAGGATGATGCCCCGTGGTCATTCAAGCCGACTATCACGTAGCGGGTCTAGGGTCCAACCACCCTCCCCACCCCCAATAAAAGTTCAGACGTCAATTGGTGCATTTTGAGGCGTATTTAGAATATAAATGTCATCCATATAGGTAGTTCTAAGCGCAAGGCTTTGCTAATACATATTTTGTAAGGTTCAAAAAGAGACTGGGATTACTGTAGCAGTGGTGTAATTATTCACCGGCTGAACGCCACAACAATTCCGTGAAGGAAGATGGGCGGTCGACCACCCTTCCCCTCCCCCTCCCCTCCCCCTTTGGCTTGCCATTGTTTTTAGAGTATATACCATACACAAGAGTTATCGTTAACTGTCGTTACTTAATATATTATAATAATAATAATAATGAACCGTACTTATATTGTTGACAATTGTTTACGACAGGTTTTCTTAGTTAGTATATTGCTTGCCTATACAAGCTATATTATGTGGTCTGACCGAATGACGTCATATTTGCCTACTGTGTATGTAATGGGTCAAAATGCTGACTGGAAATTGAAGAAAACAATCGTCCCAACCTTAAACTTAAATGACTTCTCACATCACTTTACAATAGCAAGCTTAAAAAACAGTCTATAGGTAGGGGGATTGCTAGGGTGTAATGGACCTTCCTTCAGAAGCAATCATTCGATTTATAAAGGGATTTAATTGGTTTTCTTGGTGGTGTTCGACATAAATGGTACTGCTATGGTTGAATCTTTTTTCCTGATTAATAACAAATTTTACTCTGCAGATCAAGGTATTTACGTTTTCTTTTTTTTAAAGAATTCCTCAAGCGGCTGAGTGACCAATATATTAGTGAACTTTGTATGATGTACAGTATAGGGCCAGAGACAGTATGATTCGTTTCTGTCCATGACGTATACCCAACCATTCATAATTCATGTTCGCCTTTACATACAGAACATTTACGCACAAGGTAATTTAAACCATAATTCACTGAAAATGTATTTATTCCCTCTCATGTGTATGTATCTGGTTGATGATTATTCATGAGTTGCTGATTATATTGTTTACTATTTAATACTTAAAATCCTCTTTTTATTTGTTTTTCTTTGTTTTTCATTCCCATCCATTTTTCCGTTGTTCATATAATATACTTGTATAATAATGCTTTATATATAAAATTATACATTGTTTGACTCCAGCTGAACTTAAACGAGTAAGTTATTGTTGTTTTGTTTGTACATTGCATTTATACTTACACTATTACACTAAGGATGTTGTAGTACTACTCCGTATGTAAAGTACCTGTTAGAATTGAAATCTAAACCACGCTACCTATTAGTTTGGTATCTCGGTACATGTTATCACGAAGCAGTGTTTTGCTCCCAAATGTCTCAGAAAACAGTGTGTGTTAACTAACCCTCCTCTTCCTGGGGTCTGGAACGACTTGTCTGTTTGTTTGATGTTGTTAGTATTTACATACAATGCGCTAGTTGTACACAGTTTCCATAGTACAAAGTAAGCATATATTTCACTCGATATACGATGAAAAACGTGACCCACTACATGGAGCCACACATGGAGTCACAAATGTAGTGGAATTACTAGGGATGGGATGGTGATGGGGGCGTGATGGTTAAAGACGGTGCTTGTTCTATCTTTCCTCACATTCAGTGCATAGCCATGCACACGCAGTAGTTTAATATCATGGAATTGGATTGCGTTGAAGACGGAGTGTTCTTGTGACGTGAATTAGTATAATAACACAATTAAAGGTGATATTCGTTGTACCGACAGACCGAATACCTGGAGTGTCAAAGGGAGGTGTGTGAGTCGGAAGGGGCGACTGGAGGGAAGAAGAGGGAGGGGGTGCATTATCACACCTTCCTTTAGTTCACTTGTTAGATCAAGACATTCCTCAGTGTCGAGGACACCAGGTCCACTCATCTACGGTTATAGGCTACTTTAAGGCATCACTGAGTCATTCGGCTGGATCCTTTGTCAGTCAAACAATGCGAGGTAATCAAATGTTCCATTTTCAATGAAATTCATATTTTCAGCAAACGTTTGGTGACGACATTTCGAGATAATCGTGAAAACTTCATGACAAACGTTACGATTTCTATAAAGCGTGGAAGGTTGCGATATCAGTCTAAATTGTTCTATAAGAAAATTCAAATATCAGAAATAAAACCACAAAATGTCAATATGTAAAATCGTTTTTGTTTTCGAAAATAATAGTCAAAAGTCGAGGTATAAGCAGGGTTAATTCGACCAAGAATGTTTAAAAAAAATTCTGGGATCAATGTTCCTTCTGAGCAACCCTCAGATATTATATTGCGTACTTGGTAATAACAGTCGGAGCGGATGTTGACACCTGGTACAGATAAAACCAACAGAAAAAAAGGAAACCTAGGCAATAATGTTTCATACTATAATGTTTATCTCTATTCCAGCTTCGATAATTTCAATTTTCAAGGGGTGGCAGACAAATATTTGAGGGCCTATTGCCCTCTCCTATAGACCCTTCTGCCCTCCATTGTGATACAAGATTAGTCTCTGTACAGAGTAAGTAAATCTTTGATTTTGTATTAACGTCATATTTGCGTATTGAGAGAGTAAAAGTACACCCGGTCCGGTTTTACACTGAAGTTCAGTTACTGCCCAGTGTATATGACTGGGGGTGGCAGACAAATACTTGAGGGCCTATCCCCTCCCCTAGCTACCCCTCTGCTCCTGCCCTTCATTATGGTACAATATTACTTCAGTTGCTGTCCAGTGTATATGACTACTATTGTAGAAAAGAGTTGCCTCCATAGCATTGTAACAAGAGCTCACTGAAACACATCATTCACAGGACCTGAGACACTTGATAAAGATGTCTCGTTAAGCATCGGTCGTTGATTTCAGTAGCTTACATCTAGAATGACTATATAAGCTGCTGTTATACGCTTGACATGAGCGAAAGACTTGTGACTTGACTTGACAAACATTTGCTTGGTGAAGACACTGATAAACTCGGCTCCAAGAGTTCAGCTAACAGTAACATTTAGATCAATAACGTGTCATCTATTGTAATTTGATGATACACTATTAAAGCAATATATGTTTTTCAGTCGTATAAACAAGTGATTTCCGTAAAAAAAAAAAAAAAAACGAAACGTGTTTCATTAGTGACATATCAGAACATGAGAAAAGGGGACTTTTCAAATAACAGGGCTTCCCGTTCTTTAAATGTTGTTCGGTTTTGCTTCTTAATATGAATATACTTATTCTCGTACCTATCTTTCGTCAACATAAACTTACTTAACAAAGAAATGTTATTAATATTAACATATATTTTCCCATATACTGTAACCTACCTTTCCTATTTAGGAACTTGCTCGCCTACCGTTATCGCTATTTACTTGGTCTGTACCACAAACTAAAATTATAACGTACTTTGCTACCGTTGTATGACAGTCACTGTTTACACAACAAACAAACAAATATTACGATCTTAAGAAATTTTGCCCATGGCATCAGTTAATTGTTTCATAGTTAGTTGATATTATCATTATTACGATATATGACTATACTGTATATCTGTATAGATTGAAGATACTGTAAGATGATTCAGTTCCATTGTGTATTAAATCAGTGTTTCCCTAACTTTATCCCCCAACAAACCTCCTGTGGATTTCAGAGTTGTCCACGAACCCCCAACTTTTCGAGACACGATCTGATTCATTATTATACTATGATACGCATCATAGTGCTTCGTAAAAGATCAAGTTAAAGTTCAGCTCTCTATCTTCACGACGTACTGCCATGCGTACACCAACTTCACCAAAGTCATGCGGCCTGTTTCTGTTTCATAATTCAGTTATTTATCACACTACTATTGCAATATATGCGTATAGTATGAGAAAAGAGTTTGTCGATAGGTACGATTTTTGTACATTTACTAAATTATATGATATATCAGATTTTAGTTCAACAAAAAGTAATCTAGTTTTGACTTTCAGAGATATCTCACGAACCCCCTGGGATGGACTCATGCACCCCAGTTAGGGAACCCCTGTATTAAATCATCTGGTTTAAAAAAATGGATAACGAAGCTGCTTTTTTTCTCACTGGGAAAGGAGGAACATATTCTAGATGCGTCCCGATGATTTTTTAGGGCAGCTTTAAAGGGCCATGAAGATAAACAAAAATTCCCTAATAAATTGGCCTTTTCTAAAACAGATAGGCTAACAAAATATAATTCCGGAGCTAACAGCACCGATTAGTTTCATTCTGGTCATCTAAACGGCATATGTTACAGACTTGATATACCCAAGCAGCAAAAGCCACACACAAACATGTCGTGCAAGGAAGGTAAATGTTACAGCCAGTCTGCATATGTGATAAAATCTACAAATAACTAGAACAACTGTATACAAATACGTTTCATTGTAGTGCGCGGTGAAGGTGAAATTTAGTTAGTTGTAATTGATATTCAAAGGAGGGGTCTTTGTTACAGCAACCCTTTTGAAGTTATTTCGGTCACGGATAAGCCAGTTCGGCGCTTGGTCCATTAACGTACAGTAGACTATATTTATGAACAGAACTCTAGCTAGTGTGCGCCTGCAATATAAGCGAAGAAGTTATGACTAAAACCATCACAGATTAATCGGACAACCAAGCTCATTAACGGTTGTCATTAACAACATATATGCATGTTCCGGACGTCACACAGAATACCCAGTCCTGGACACTGATTGGTCAACTTGAACACCATGTTAACGTTACTGTATCCCCGTCATAGAAATTGAACTGAGGAAGAATGCTGACACAGTTTATCGCCGTTTGTTTAAGCAGTGAAGCCTTGAAAAAAGTGAGGGCGCTTTGAAGTGTTCGGAAAGAAGCCAGATAATTTGTAAGTCTTTCACATGCATTGTGCATTCGACTTTGTAACTGAATTTTATTTTACCCATTTTTTGAAAGAGTAGGTGTACTTTGCACAACAGAGATATATGTTATGGCGACCAGAATAGTATGTATTATACTCCTGATTTAAGAACCAACTTTGACACCTTTTTTTGATCCCCTCAAATGACTCGAGTAAAGTGGGGTGTCTGAGCAACTTTTAATGTCTGTAAAGTGTCAATTTCGGTAGCTGAGAGATATATGGCAAACATTTTTCTTGCTTGTATTATTTTAGTGATCCACTCAAATAGTGTCATAGTTGTCCTGAACAAGCATTCCTCCGTCCTCCCCACTCCCTTTCCACACACAGTATGCAATTCTGGCATGTGGATATACCGTTAGAGATCCAGTCTTAATGTTAATGAGGTGTCAACATTTTTGTCATTAGGCTCTATAGTCATATCGCATCCGAAAGGACAGCCGTGGCCGGTCTAGGGCCTAGGCTAACTATATCCAGGGTCCAGTGAATAACAACATCAGCTGAGCAGACGATACCAGTAAAGTAATTATATTCCTATGTAATTGCTTCTACTATCGCTTCCTAAGAATTACCTATGAATTTATGAAAATACCATATATTTGTCACCCAAATGCGGCTTAACGATATCACCATTTTGAGTGAATTATGTCAACTTTATCACTTTATCACTTTAGTTATATCAAAGACATAGTTTTGGTATTACGCGCCGGTACTGTCTTCCCCTACAAGCAAAGTGCCACCAGCTGGATGGGTGGCTTCAGCATATGTCGCATGACGTCATTCTCCCTACTTCAATTTCTATAAGATCCTTGCCTAGTTAACGAAATTGTACAAAATATACGGTGATTTACCACGAAGGCCTAATGTCAGATTAATCTAACAAATACAATGTAGAACTAGTCTATCATTGAACAAATGAAACACCTTCCGGTGTATTAAAATATCCTTGGTCGATTTCCTGGCCCTGGTTCATCATCACCCAAAACAAGTAATATGTGCCATATAGGCCTACGTACAGAGCCGCTAGCTGTAGAAACTAACTATGACTGTGTAATATATACTACCAAGCCACTACGGGCTACCACTCTGCCTATAGATAATCACTCTGGAGTGATTACGATGGTATAATGGACCTTCTGTCAGCTATTTTTAACAATCCAGGAAAACACAAATTTAACCTAATATGTCACAATTGTCAACAACAATGACACCAAGAATGTTGAAACCAGACAAGCATTTTGAGGATCTGCAATTAGTAGAATAAAACATAACATGATTTATAATTAAGAGCGGAGAAACGATTGAGGAGTATGCAAAAATGAGTGATATCCCAAGATTTAGTCTGCTGCATATGCAGCATGTATGTGTAACATATGCATTTCTTTTGTACCTGCAGTGGTAAAGTACACTTGAGTCAATGCAAAACGATATGTTATATTCGTGGGAGAGGGAAAGGGGTGACATTATTTTCATATTTCCTTGTTACGGCGATACAAATAAGAATATTGATTTAAAACTCAAACATCACATCAATCATCGCGCACTAAGTCACTTATATCACACAATTCATAGTATTTATTTAGCCTTTCAGAAACCATCACTCGATATTTACATAACAAACAAACACACAACCATACCACTGATCAGCTAATATAGTTATCTGTTAATACTTTGATCCAGTACAATGCTATATTCGCATCTTCTATACTTCCATGTAGCAAAAACGAAACATTGATAATGACGGCGGGCTTTGTGTTACACCAAGGACCTCACCCCGTGACAGCTCCCTAATGATACCAGGGTGCACCCATTGTGACAGCTCCCTTATAATACAGGGGAATCCTTTTTTTGTGACAGCTAATATTAATATCAGGGAGCTCTGTTTGTGACAGCTCCCTGATAATACCAGGGAGTTATCTCTGTAACAGCTCCTTTAATATACCAGGAAGCCCACTTTTACACAGCTCATATTAATTCTAGGGAGCTCTTTTGTTACAGCTCCCTAAAAATACCAGGGATTACTCTATGCACCAGGTGCCTAATTATACCCTGGACCTCTCTGTGACAGCTCCCTAATTATACCAGGCAACCGTCTTTGTGACAGCTCCTATTAATATTAGGGAGCTACAGTATGTCTGTGACCGCTCCCTAACAACACCAGGGAGCTCTCTCTCTCTCTGTAAAAGCTGCCTAATTATAGCAGGGAGCTCTCTCGAAGACAAAACAGACCCTGTAAATTAATAGTGACATTTTGAAAATAAGATGTTATGGACATACAACAGTGCCTTTATATTGTAAATTAACACTCACCATTGGTTGTATATAGAATAACATTTGAATGCATTATAAACTGCATGACGCCAATAATGAATAATTTGTCTTTAATAGTGGGTATTATAACACCTTTGCATGAATGCACAATTTCAAGTTATCACCGTTCTGTATCAACAAACAAACATCGGACACTGTTCAATTTGCATATTAATAAAAAAAGTGCTACCAAAACTATGCGGGTTATATTCTCGTTTGGGGATTTCGGTGTTGAATTATGCGCATAATGTTTCTAATTAATTTAAAAGTTGGTAGAGTTACTTCATTTTATATCAAAGTATGTGTTTACTGGCTAAAAACTGTTGTTGTTTGGGCTAAAATTAACGTCACATAGCTCACTATTTTCTCAAATACACAGTCGGTATATAAAGTTGACTTAGCTCTGAAGCATTTACTAAAACTTAGACTGAACGTATAATAAATAGGTGTTCCCTTTTGAGGGAATGGGGATACACACCGACGAAGATCACACAGTCACAGTGTCGATGTAAGGGAACTGGGGTTGAGAGCGGATCAGTCGTTCGGTAGTTTGGTTTTCGGGCCCAGGTTCTTTCCTTGGTGACTTTTCTTTAAAAAGTACACTCATTGAAGCGTGTCGGTATTAATTTACACTAAATGGGTTGGCCACTTATGAATTAATTACAATAGAAGTAAAAATGTAACCTGATAACAGTATAAATCGTTTACAGGAGAGAAATTATTCCTTTACAGAATTAACTCTATTTGATTTCACGGTTCTAATGTTTTCGTTTAAAACGGAGAAACGTTTTTCACGATTTTTTTTTTTTTAAATTGCGACATAGCACATGCATCCTGGCTGCCAGTATTCGTACTGTATGAATAAGTTTTTGTAACAGTGTGTTAATAACATAAACCTCTCGCTGTCAGTGACATCTCCCTGCACCAGGAAACTCTATCGGTGATAGCTCCTTACATGGCTTGAGGCTACACTGAAACTACATTAATATGGTTCGATGATCATACATTACACTCCCTGTAAGGGTTGCTACTACAGTACATTAGTATGGTTCAATGACCATACACTACACTCCCTGTACGGGTTGTTACTACATTAGTTTGGTTCGATGACAATACATTCGATGACAATATATATATATATATATATATATATATATATATATATATATATATATATATATATATATAAATGAAAATCGTAATGAGTTGGAAAATCAAGAACAGTGAAAAAACTTTCAGCCTCCACCGGGATTCGAACCACGGGCCTCCCGCTCTGTACGCGGACACCCTAACCACTAAGCTATGGACGCTGATTGTATGTCCAGAGGTTCGAAACCGGTAAGGAAGATCGCAATTCCACTGTAGGCGTTTGTCACCTATATCGAACAATACTAGTTCTGTTTTTTTGTGAAATATTTTGCCCTACTCTAGAGATCAAACTGATGCTATCCAACTCGAAAATCATTTGTGATTCCTAAAGCCGGATCTCGAAAGAGATACTTTGAACAGACTTTATGTTAATGCAATTGAGGTAAACGACAAAGGCAAATGAATATATATAAATGAAAATCGTAATGAGTTGGAAAATCAAGAACAGTGAAAAAACTTTCAGCCTCCACCGGGATTCGAACCACGGGCCTCCCGCTCTGTACGCGGACACCCTAACCACTAAGCTATGGACGCTAATTGTATGTCCAGAGGTTCGAAACCGGTAAGGAAGATCGCAATTCCACTGTAGGCGTTTGTCACCTATATCGAACAATACTAGTTCTGTTTTTTTGTGACATATTTTGCCCTACTATATATATATATATATATATATATATATATACCTAAGTAGGCCTATATACTGTATATGTACCTAAGTATTTGCTCAAATATCAATGATACTAAATACTGCTAGTAATACTGTTGAAAAGATAACAGGCTACATATTTCATTACAAAGAATACACTTTGATCATTCACCTCTCTCAACATTTCCTGATATGTATTACCATACCATACCATGTATTAACATACGATTCTTTTTCAATTTGAATTAGTAATGTCAGACGACCAGGAATGATGATGATGATGTATTACTATATCGGTGACATCACTAATACGTCATCAACAACATATTTTAATGAATGCGTTACCATGCAATGAGAGAAATTATACTTTCTTAATTGGTGTACTTTGTTTGCTCTTTTAGTTCAATTATACAGTTATTTTATAGAAGAACTGCCCAATGACTGTTTCAATCACCCCTTTGTAAATTATGGGTTACCGACCATGTATTGGTATTAATGATAACTGATGTTACATTATATTAATGGGGTAACTTAAACGATTAAACAATTTCCTCCAACATATACGGCTCACTGTTCCAGGTACAATTCAATTTTCGAAGCATTTATCTTTTATTTAAAGTCTTGGAAGAATAGCTATTTATTCTTAACGGAAGAATCTGAAATTCCAAACATTAACACTCCATGTGTTTATGTTGAAGTATATGCTCAATATTCTCAATACTACATCAGTTTGATAAGAGTTTTAGCGCAATTTGGCATATGCAGAGATTATTCTGATTGATTTAAATATTGACATCCTTTGCAATTATCCTCAATACACCACTGTATATTCATTAGCTAGGAAAACCATCTTTCTTCTTTAAACCTAAATGTTTATGATTTAAAGTGGCTGAAATAATAAGTTTTCAATGACAGTCAATGGAAAACAAAACTATTATAAAAAAGTAAACAGTTCCTAATTTAGGTGTAGGTAAAAAGATGTAAAAGGCTGTTTATTTATTAGCTAACTTACATTATTTTTAGATGCAATCTCCAGCAACTGTATCGTCGATCTTTGAAGAAGAGCGCTGTCGTCTTCGTTTATTTCAACTCTACGCGAGCAGAGCTCTTTCACCGAATCCATAATGTTGTTGACGTCACCAGTTTGTTCCAGGATACAGAGGATGGCAAACTTATCCCCGCCTGGTAATCCTTTCAAATGGTTGATGAGTTTCTTTCCAGCATTGGGATCCAGACCACAGGCGAATCTAAACAGGTACTGAAGATCAAATGGATCTAAGAACTTGAGCATATCGGAGAGATCGCGTGCGTTCTTTACAAGAGTTACAAGGTGGTGGGCTGCATACCATTCACAGAATAGTTTATGATAAAAACGGACCATCGTTGTAAACAACACATTGTCTCCAGAAGAATCATCGCTCACTTCATCTTCTTCGACCAAAATGCCAATTGAAATATACTGGTCATATAATTCTTGCCCGACTCTTCGACAAAATTCAGTCTTAATCCATGACAGTTGTTGGTTTTCCTTGTTTAATCCTTCGAAAGCTATTTTGTCTAGCTCATGGTGTTCCATTTCATGAAGATAGAACTCGTTGCTTCTATTGTCGCCATATTTCTGTTTCAGATGGTCGTAAAAACATATAATCATGTGTTTGAAGAATTCTGTGACAGACTTGAACTTCATGAGGTCTCTCTGATCATGAGCAATGTGGGCAAACATCACGAATATGAGAGGCACCTGGCAAAGATCAGCAAGGATGGAGTTTTCATAGAGCCGTTGTTTTATTTCTTCCACTGCCTCATCGTTGTTACTTACTACAGCCTTGCGAATGTACTCATTCCTAGCTTTATCATCGAACCCTGTTAGTTTGGCCTTCTTAGTTTCTTTTCTAAGATATTCTGGGAGATATCTTGTCGTTAAGCTGACATCAAAGTCTTCAAACAGTTCCATCTTGATGATCCTGTGTACATCATCATCATCATCATTGCTGTCCCTGCCAGGATACTCGTCATATCCATCCAAAATAATGTGGACGGACGAGCAACTGTGAATTATCTTTTCAATATCATGTTTACTAACACGGGGGTCTTCCGAGAGAAGAAATGACTTAATCGCCCTGTAGAGAGACTTTACACTTCCAAGTAGTCTTAACCGAAGAAGAATTAGTATTTCTACATTGTTCATCGGGGAATCCGATACGTCATTGCACCAATCGTAGGCCAGCTGAAGGGTTAACGTCGACTTACCATACCCGGGCTCTCCTTGTATAATGCGTCTCTTGGATTTAAACCGAAAGTCAGTATAAATACTTTTGTAAGATTCCAAACGCTCCCATGATCCTCCAGTGCCTCGCGTTAGCTCTGATGCCAGACAAACTTGAACGCCCCCTTCTACAAAGACCTTGTCCACACAATAAAGTCTATCTTTTATATATGGCAGGGGTTGAATTGCATCATATTGGCCTTTATATGTCCTTTTGAGACCTTCTATCAGAAATTGTTTCTTCTCTAAACAAAAAAAAAACAGAAACAATATGTGTAAATGTTACCACGTATGACTACATGTGACGAACAATAAATTAGTGACACACATGGGAACACCTAAATCTTAATTGTTTATACGTTATTGATATTACAATTTTGTTACTATTCCCTGTGTTATTAAGACGACAGAGTGGAAGGATGTTACATTTTTTAACAAAAGAAAATAAAGATACGCAAATGGAAGTCAGAGTTCAAGGCAACTACCTTGAAGATCAGGATTCAGCTCCATTATCACGTGATTTACTTCAGACAGTCTACGAAGCGTAAAGGTGTCGTGTGAGTACAGCCCCTGCCCATCGTTTCCAAGAATCTATTTTAAAGATATGAGCAAAATAGGGAATATAAATAATTACATCGTTCCGTTAACCGTCAAGATATAAACTGCATTGTTTTAATGTTGCATATGGTTTGGTTCAATGTGTTGTTATTTGAAATGTGTTGGAAAAGAATATTTTATTCCAAGGAGGTGCAATGATTAGTACATGACAAGAGAAATCAAGACAATTTTCAGACCGATACCCCTATGTTGCCTAACTCTACGTGTTACGTGTACAATCATTAAAATTACTTAAGCGCAAATAATTTAATATTCCAAACAGTAATATACATCAACCGGAATATCTCTCACATGATAGTTATAGAAGGTAACAAGAGTTAATGTTATGTCGAATTACCATCTTCTTGAACCTAAAGAGAAAAGTAAATCAACTGAAACTGACTTACGATTTGCCCTTCATGTCTTCATGTAATCATTGATCGTGTTGTTACGAGTCCATATGAAGATTTGTCCTCCTGTCAATTGAATAGGAAAATTTCTGTAAGTAGCCTTGCCTGTGTTAAGCAATGAACTTCAACCACATAATAAAATTCCGTTGATTGTGTGCAGTAAAAAGAATTTGAAATTCCATGGTCAGTACACTTGCGACTGACATATGCGAAAACGTGTATCACGATGCCTAACATCATCATTACGATGAAAATAGGAAAACTAATGTATTACAGCAACATGCCCTATACCACATGAACGCGTAATGTACAACGTACGTTTTTGCTAAGCGGATGTCATTTAAAACATATATAGGCTTTCTGTGTATCTGTATGAAGAATTGGTTATCTGAGTACAGCTCCTGCTCATTGAATCTTTTTTTTTAATATGGGGAAAATAGTGAATCTAAATAATTACATCATTTCGTTAACCGTCAAATGCTGCACTGTTTTATAGTTGCTGTTAATTTTTCAGATCAAGGTTCAAGAATACTTTGTATTAAAGTGCAAGACAGTTCGCTTCACGGAGCAACGTCTTAAAACTGTTTGCGTCTGCTCAGAAAAAAGACTATAGGTCCCAACAGTCTTCCATGAAAACATTAAATTCAATATATCTGTATAGAAACACACAATACTTAGCTATAATGAACCCATACATTACTTTGGATTATGCGCAAGCCTATAGGGATCGATATGCCTAGGTCTATAATATGCGCAAAAGAAAAATCAAATGATGAAACCTATAACAAACTACAAAGACAAGTGATTGTCAAGTTTCGAAGCGGGTACTTATGCCGTAGACTAGCTACAGTATATGATGACATTAATATCACGCAATGTATACTATACTGTATGGTACAAAACTCTCTTCCATAGCGTCTGTGATAATGTTATAGTCTATGAACACGCGGTGTGGTGTTTAAAATCAATATTATGTAAAACTGTGCACAGAGAGAAAATTATAAAAGTAAAAAATATTTTCTTAGGAATCTCGACGACACAAGAAAACGCCCCGAAAAGGCCTAGTACTTGCTCACAACATTAATGAACATTTTCCTTATCTCCAACCAATATAGACAAGTCGGCCCAACCCCGGCTCGATCTGACCCTTTTCCAGTTACAGTATGTGTAAATAACTTTTTTACGCAATGTCGATTAAAATAATCAAGCCTCAATGACTTATTGTGACGATGTATGAACGTTGCATCAAAGACATTATAAACTGAAGCAAATGGTCAAAAGGACAGAGAAATAGTTTTCAACGACAAAAATACTGTGGTAATGATGTACTTTTTATTCTAGCAACTCTCAACGCAGAGTGAATAAACATACTGTGAGATGAGAGTTTTTGTTATTTTTCGCTAATTTTTTTTTATTCCAGTGATAAATTGCTCTTAAACTATTGCTTCAGGATACTTGATCGTTTCAGAGGTTATTATGCCCAGTCCAAAAGATACAAAATACGATTACAACGTTTACAATGCTTTCCTGTAATATATTTGCAAGTTGTGCAGCTATATCAAGTTGCTACTTCATGCTGCGATTCAGCACGAGGAAGGATTTGATGCAATTATTTTACCGACTTAACCATCTGAGAGCTGTGAGGGCATTTAACTATAATGTTTACTATTAAGTTCTTACAACTTACCAATTTCAGGTTTCTATCTTGTCTTAATATTAATTTATGAGGTTTGTTAAGTTGCTCTGATGTACAAAAAAATAGTCTTTTACATATTATAACTCAAAACGCGTCACGTTGAAAAAAAAAATGATAACTGTTGTTTTAATAGAAGAGTTATGGTACCACCCTGTTTGTACAAACATTTCAGGAGGATATTTTGCCCTATTATTAAATGAAGAACCCTCAAACTTTGGGATGTTACAAATCAAAAAACAATTTCCTGTTGTGATGTTCCATATTTGTGTGAGCCTGGATATTGTACTTCAAGTTCATTCAGTTAAATGATCTGCAAAATCCATTGTCACATAAACAAATACTAGTTACAATGTACTGTCTGCTTCTGGTTTAATTCACTTAAAAGACATTACTTTACAATAAATATCAATAGACACATATATGTACAGTGTGTATTAGAATTTGCAAATTTCTCAAGAAAGGCAGTAAGTCAATAAAATGATATTTGTTCCAAAGTAAAAAGTATAACCTTTAGATATGTAGTTTGTAAACCATTTTTTTTTCAGTTCAGTACATGTCCAGACGAGTCAGTTGAACAACATTATTTTAAGGTTAGTTAACAATGAGCTCCTGTGCGAAATGGTACTCAAAAATGCATATTAGGTCATTCCGTGTCAAATCACGATTGGCTGTTACTAGACCCTATCCAAAAATTACCACCTTCATTGCATGATCAGAGCACCAGGAATACGCATATTCTGACTATTATTATCCCACTTCGAAATTATGCAATTTGTATTATGTATTACTGTATTTAGTTTGTAAATTCAACTAATGGATATCATATCATTTATCTTACAAAAGTGTGCATTAAAAGTTCTTTGTTATGATACTAGTTATATTTGTATTGCAAAGGTGAAGTGTATATTATATGCCCTGCAAAATTAATATTACCCAACGCTGGGGTCGGTGGATATCTAACCAAAATATGTTTCAGGGTTTGGTCAATCTGCATTTCCATTGACAATATCCCATATGCGTGTGGTGGTGAAAAATGACTTCAATTCAGTTTGCCTTAAGTATTGGTTAAGGGATCTAATCAGTACACTGGGTTAAACTTTTTTTACTCTATTTCATTTAAAATTGGGCAATTATCATCTGCAAAAAGGACTAGAATTATGTCGCGTTTTACGAGATTAAAACGTGCTCGTGCCTAAATGCACCAACATCGATAAAAGAGATTAATACATTTTGTGCGGGTTATTTGTGTCGAAGGTAAATGACAATGTATGGAGACGAAAACCAGCAGCAGAGGTTATATTGAGAGAGTTGAGGTTTTCATCAACCTTTGATATAACAGTCCTTCGGTTAAATGAAGATACACTATAAAATTACACCACAATATTTTTGCCGGATGTTTTCAAAGTATACGTTGTTCCACTATACACGAGATGATTTATAGGATCGACTGTACAGCATCCACAATAACAAATCTACTATGCCTGGTCCGCGATGAAGATCCATTATAAACAATCCACTATGCTGGATCCACTTTACAGGATGGACTATATATGGTCCACTATGCTGGTTGCAATATTAACGATCCACTGTGCTGAAACCACTTTACGTGATCATTATTCTGGATCCACCACGTAAGATCTACTTTGCACTGTGCACGATCCCCTCTGATGACAGATGAAAGATAAAAGATACACTATAAAGGGTCATATATGTATTACTCCATATACCCGATCCAATATGCTGGATCCACTATGCACATTCCGCTATATACGATCCATTATAAACGATCCACTTTACACGATTCACTTTACTGGATATACTTTACAGGATCCACTATACATTATATAATATACAGGATCCAATATGTTGGATCCACTATGCAAGATCCAGTATACATGATCCTCTTATACACCATCGCAAGCGAGTACTGCTTGGGATCATTGTATCTTACGTGACGGTTTTATTATCATCTTGATATACTCAGCCCTAGAAAACAGGAGATTTATGAAGATACAGAGACTTACCCTTACTGATAAAAGTTTACAGAATATCATTTGATAACAGTTATCAAACACTGGGTAAATGTGAATTTTCTTTCCAATGTCGTTGCTCAACGGACTAGAGAATATCCAGGTATTTTAACATATAACGAGTATCTGAATATGAAATACTGAACTTTGTAACAATCCAGCTGACGTTGACGAATTACAATTGTAAAATAACATTCATATAATTTGCTTTCAATACTGTATTTAATATTGGACATTCACTACCACAATATCTAAACTACTCGCTTCGGATCATTGAAACATTCTGCTGAATTCCCGTCGTCGGTTTTCTTTTTAATTACATCTAACAGTGTGTCAAATAACGTTATACTTGTCTCCCGAAGAAAAAAACGTACGTCAACGTGTACACAATTATATATTTAGGCAAAGCTAGGCGAAAGCGAACAAAGATGATAGTTCACAAGTAGACTCACAGAACTTCCAAACAGTTTCTAAACTTATAGTAACTCGTGAAGTTTTTTGAGGTATATACAGGCGCGTATCCAAGGGGGGGCGTTGGGGCGCGCGCCCCCCGGGTAAGGAAAAGAGGAGAGAAAAAAGGGAAGAAAAAAGGGAAAAGGAGGGGAAAAAAGAAAAGGAGGAGAGGAAGGAAGGGAAAAGAAAAAGAAAAAAGAGAGAAAAAGGAGAAAAGGAGGGAGTAGAAGATAGCCGAGACCTCGGGAAGAGAGAGAGGAACAGTCATAGTTAAAGCGCTGATCCCTATTATATACACAGGGTATCCAGTGACAGATCAAGGATTACGGAGGGGGTGTGCGCCTCACCCTACCCCTTACACCGACAACTCCATTTTTGACGTTTCCATTTTTCCTCTCTCACTAATGTATCTATATAAATGCTACATATGGTCTATCATAACGCGTGTGTGACTATGGACTCCTTAAACAATTGTACAATTGTGCTATACTGAACCAACTGTGGCTGGTCTTGAACTCGACCGAGTCGTCGGGGTACATGACGCATTTCGGGAAGGGCCGACCGCCCCCCCTCCCCCCGAGCAAATTTTCTTTATGACATCGCTAGTAATTTCAAAATAGACGATGCTTAGATGCAACTTACAAGGCCTGGGAAGTGTCATTTCCAGCGATCTGGGAGGCGTTTTCGGCCAAATTTTTCTTGTACGCTTCGCTCCAACTCATGGTGGCGCTTCGCTTAGATAGTTTGCCTACAGGCTTCGCCCCTCTCTTGGCAATTACTCGCTACACGCCTGTTCGAATTTGTAAAGCAAAGAGCGGATAAAACATCATATCAGTGAGCATTGAAATGCATGTTCCACGATGAACAGCCTCAAAAACTGTCTATGTGTGTAGTCAAAGGCGTAGGAGCCCAATTGGATTTGGGGGCTGTAATGACTTGCCCGAAAAAAAGCCAAAATTTTCCCGCGCGCGAAGCGCGCGTTCAACACATCGATGCCAATATCATATAAGCAAGCATCGGTCATTACATTGTATGGCATCGTATACCTTACGATCCGTGAAAGTTGCAAAGTGTACCGCCGGATGCTAATGTAAACAACGAAATGTCTTATGTGGATGAAAAAAAAGCATACAGATCCATTTATGTCAAAACTCTCCTTTACAGTAGTAATGTCGGCCAAGCTTAGAACTTTATTTTAATTACCAAGGAGATCATTTTTAAGCTATTCATTGCTATTTATATTTCTTTCAGTAGGTGCCCGAAAAAATGGGAAAAAATTTGGTTGCGGGGGGAGGGGGGGCTGCATCCCCCACCTCCTACGGGACATACGCCTATGTGTGTAGTGTTCGGTCTCGATATACCTGATATCGGAAATATCTGCTATTTTTCATTTCCTTCAACCAAGTTTTATAATAGCCATTATAAGAGGTTGCAATATTTCTACACCAATAAATTAACTGTGTCGGAATTTTAGAAAATTTCCTGACCAACATTCTTCTTCATACTTATCTCTACTCGTGCAATTTTGACCTGTCTGTTAGGGGTTCAAGGAGGTTTTTCTATATTGGTTGTCCATAGATTGAATTTTGTGCAACATTATGGATATGTTTTGAAGTGATTTTATTCACGAGAAATGTGAGTTTTCAAATTCTCAACAAATAATGGTCTTAAAACCTTGAAAAGTGGGGCTTTCGGATATTGTGGGCCGTGATGTAAAATCACCTACAAAAGCAAAGATCCATAGGACATGCAATGAGTTCGAACACGATGTGTGACTGCATGGTGACAATCTTCAAAAAGGTGATAATGGATGGAAAAAAACTTTTAGGAAATACTTGGTTCTCAGGCAAAAGTGTACATCTGGTTGGTCATTTTCAAGCCCGAGAAGTGCCATTTCCGGTGATCTGGGGGGTATCAAAACCAACAATTTTCTTGTACGCTCCGCGCCAACTGATGATGGCGCTCCGCTTAGATAGTAATTCGCGCCCCCGGGTTAGAAAATCCTGGATACGCGCCTGATATATGTATCTTGAGAATAACAGATGTGATCGAATGAGGTTACTAGATAATTCCAAGTAATTAATTACCTCTCACCCTTACTGCATTTTCGTTAAATAAGTTTCCTTATATTCCTACAACGCTTTATATTATTAGGACTACGGAAAACTATGGTCGTGTAGGGTTCGCTACTAATAAGATACAAATTATTATTGCTATGCAATGGCGTGTGGCAATTTCTACCAGAATATATGACGTTTTGTATTGCTCAGTTTTATGACGTACATGGAGTCTACCATTTGTTGCTTAGGGCAAGTTAATATCTCGTCGAATACTCCTGAGAATTACGATTATGGAACGGTTTCCTATGATTACATATACATATCATTAAATGCATCACGTGCGACCTCCAACAGTGATGCAGTCATTTGTTTGACAACACAATAAACAGTTTAATACTTAAATTACCAATACACCTTTATCATTTGATAATGGTGAGAACTGATTGAAACTATGCAAGAACTAGTCAATCGTAACGTTGATCTTTGTTAAGCCTCGCAAGCCTTAGTAGAAAGAAATACCAAAGGCAGTTGTTGGTTCACCAGTGACCACGCACTTTTTCACATTCTCCATTTACTTTTCTCTTACACGTAGTAAAATAATTAAAATATATGAACTTCACTGCTGGATTTCCATAACACACAACAATAAGTTCTTTAACGTATCACGTATACTATAACATACTGTGGTATGTGTGTGTTTCATACGGGGATTTTTCGGGGATGTCTATAGTGGTCCATGAGTATAACCTGCCAACAAGGTAGACCTTCGGCGGAATTTAATTGTGAAAAGTAAAACCTGCAAAGCGGAGCAAAAACTATCCTAATTTGTTGGGGGAATATACATAAAATGCTCATTGTTACTTATTTTTGCAAGGTGTTTGATCCGAGGTATCTCTGCCATATATCCCAGGTATTTACCAATACAGAGATCAAGTTATAGTACACTAGTGCGACACGTTGTCTATTAGATATAGCACACATACAACAAACTATGAAACTTGCAAGAATCCAAGACTGCGCTACCACCCCTGCCTCCTCCCACACCTACAAGTGTCATTTTAAATAATATACCAGAAAGTTGGAACCGATTTGAAGTAACAACCTTACCCATTCTTTTTCTGTCTATTCTGAGTAGAGCGCTAAAGTGAAAGAGAATAGTTTCTAGGCGTTGTAACACATATATCTAATCAAACCAAGGCAATATGGATACAAATAAAACTGGTCCTTGCAAGCACGACATTTGGATGCTGAACATTATGTAAACAAACTTCACGTGTGCAAACTTAATTGTTTTATCTACGAACCCTAGATGGTCATTGTTCTTGCAAATGCACGATCTGAGAAAATATGACTATATCGGAGAGGGAACAATATATTTTGGTGTGAACAAAGGAACAGCTTATGAAATTCAAGACAACAACAATAAGACAACAAGGCTAGGAGTTTAGTCTACCTAGTGTAGCCCACATGCGCTCGTAGATGTATAGTACTATAGAAGCAGTAATACACACTTATATGACATATTTTATATAAATGTGTATTATAAGCTAGTATACTAGGCCTATATTCTATAATGTTACGAGCGCCTGTGGTGTAGGCTAGCATACGTCAAGTTTCTAGACACTTCGTCGACCACCAACCCAGTCTGCATTTCGTGCACTCTGAACTGAAGATCTTCGGAGTGGTACTTACCTTCTGCTCTAGTACATGGTACAAAGTACATGGTACTCATATTTTAGGTTATTTTTGATAAAGTTGGAAGTACCTGGTGTTTAACTAAGAACAAAAACTCAGTTTCAATGCATGAAATACCCATAATGTTGTTAGCTTAGGCCTAGGCCTCAGGTTCATAGTGGCGCTATGTTAGTATCCAACTTCCTAGACCAAGTCTACACCAGCTGTAGCACAATGTTGTAGGGTTCTGTATCCTAAGTGGAGTGGCTGCTGAGTGCTAATACCCTGGACAGAGAATGTTTTGAGTCTTATTTAGCAAATTATCCACAAAGGTATGCATTTTCTGCTCCTGCATATGTGCATCAAGGGGTTTTGAGCCTACTCAGCCTATCATTAAATTTCTGTTGTTTGTCAATTTTCAGAGAAAGTTGATGAGCCAAGTCCTCAGCATTCACAGCTATATACTTCAAATGGTTGTGGTATCAATGGACTCAACTGGTTAGATGAGGTCACAACAAATTCCAAACAACTCTGACAACAGAAATAGATATCCTGATACTTCCATGGGAGATCTACTGAAGTAACTATAGGAACCAGTGCTTGCCACCCATGGAGAATAAGGTAATTTGACGTTGTTGTTCTTTGACGAGCAACAAATTTGAATGTTTTATCACAAATTATGCCCCCTATCTACCTCTTGTCCCCTACACCTGTCTTTAATACATTGTAACAACCTATGGATAAACCTTTAAATGGACTGGATATGTTATTGAGGTGAACTGTGTATTTAGATAGCATTTCAGTAAGCTTTCCTTTAGACTATACTGTACATACTGTTACAGTTAGGCTGTGGTTTACAAATTCCAATGATCCAGTTTTGGCAAAGAACACCTTCAATTCTCTTATTCTAAGTAACATAACAGTTGCACTGAAGTGACAGGCAATATCAGTTTAACATGTTCCAAACAGTTCAGGAATACATTGGGGTATGTCCTGTAGGTCAGTTTGGGAGGAATCAACTGAGCTAAACAAAAGTAGTTTTCAATTTCATCACATTTCAGAGCCAGAGACGAAAACGCCCTCCCCGCTGACCCTTCTCTGGATGATGTTGCTACAGGTATGGCAAGCCAGACCAAGTGGACTGTGATCCAGATACCAATAAAACCTGCAAGAATCATAAATGCACCCAACTTGGTCAAGTTTATCAAAATTGGTGACTGGAAATGTTGTTGCAGACGTAGACCTGGTTACTGCTTACACAGTATTGCTCATATGTGTATTTACACACTGCACAGTGCATACTGAAATCTCTGAAAAGACATCTTTATGGACCAAAAATGATAATTGCATTGAAATATGTTGTGGTTGATATTGTGACGACTATAAAAAGTATCATTTTGGTATGAAACTAAAATAATCTCTCACTTAAGTTGGCATACTCCTATTAGAGTCTATATCCATCCCTTCGATTGTTCTCCTTCAGGAAAAGTGCCAAAAAGCAGCGGGAACATCTTTTTTGACCTGTTATCAATCATAATATAGTTTTTTGTGGCTTGCATGTTGAAGAGCATGAATGCACATGTGGTGAGAAAATTGGGTCAATTGAGGCAGTTTTAGACCCCTTTAGGCTTCCCAGGAGCAGCGTAGGAAAATTGTTTACCTCTGAGTGGAGAGGTTTGTTTACAAGTGACGAAATCTGGCTCGAATAGCAAAAAATCTACATGGTCATGATACGGAAAATTGTTAGTGCCATGAAAGGCCAACTTGTCAGCTATCCGGTGATAGGTAGCATTTAGCTAGTGAAAACTATCTAGACTGAGAGACCACATTACTTTTGTGATTTAGTGTGTAAGTCAATGGGGCTTTAAATGGGCTTATGCTACTGTACCTTAAGTTACATATAAGGAACAATCTGTGATGTATAGTGCGCATTATGCAATCACTGAAATAACCACAGTACGTAAAGACATAGAGAAGTTGTGGCGGAATGGTTGGGGCACTGAACACATGATTCCATGATCGTAGGTTCATGTACCAACCTGGTCGATACGTATATATCTTTAATGAAGACACTTAATCTCAATTGCCGCTCTTTACTCAGGTGTATAGGGTACCCTGGGAGGTAATTCAAAAATATAGCATTTGCACCGCTTCATGGCTGCAATGATATGGGATGTCCCCTGGGGAACATGTAGCTGTAGCTCAGCATTGTTTCTACCATTCAAGACATAACTTATAGTTTGTGATAAAGTACCTCTAGAAATGTTTGAACTACTTTGTTTTCTGTTCCACCCTAATGTTGCGTCAAGGATAATAACATATTCAACTTACATGTTCTGCACTAATATTGTACCATCACATCCATGGTCAGAAACTGATAATAATATCACTTCCAAGTTCCTAATTCGAGATGAAGATTATAAGGATATTTTCTGGCCCTTTTTAACAGTTAAGGTCATATAGAGCTACTAAAGGCCTTTTTATACCATTTGATTTGACATGGGGTATTATTTTTATAAATAAATTTATAAATATGCTATATTATTTTGTGTATATTAAATATATGTTATGTATATTTAAATATTAATTAAGATAATTTATTTGGCTAAACTTCTATTTTTATATTTGAGCTGTGTACTTGCAATGTTTCCCTTTGTCTGCCCACATCTCTTCCATGCTGCTATTTTGATGAAACTGATGGAGCCCATAATGATGCATGGTCAGTGGACAATGAGGGTCTTTAAGAATTGTAGGTATTGGTCATCAGGGTCTCTAATTGTTTGAAAACTGTTGAACACTGCCAACTTAATGGCTTAGGAGCATTTCAAAGTAATCCCATAAGTATTCTCAAGATGTTTTGTGGGAAAAGATTTTGACAATTTTGTAAAAATAAGTTTTCCCAATTTTCCCATAAATATTTATTTTAGTTTTAAATGTTCTTTAACCTTTAGTGTTTGTTACTGTTCTTTATGAGATGACTTTTAAATGGATTGTTTATTTGTCACATTTTGCATTAATACTGAAATGTTAATAAAAATTACCATGAAACATACAATGTGTGTCACTATCTCATTTCTTAACTAATCAGTACTTAATCTTAAACTAGTCTTGTGACCTAAATAAGTAGTCACAGTTGCAATGACTAATATTTTTAGTCACTGGACTAAGTTTTGGTCGATAGAGGCATCGTAGTAGGACTAATTTTAATTAGTCAGAAAACTCAATTTAATTAGTCACAAAACTAATGTTATATAGTCAAATGACTAGAAAAAACTGGTCGATAGAGACATCGTTGTGACTAATTTTTTTTAGTCATATTGACTAACTATTGTTTACAGTGGTATAGGTCCATGTTATACAGTTTAGTATAGGAATATGTTAGGATGGCATGTCTTGCTGTATATTAATTGAAGCGATGCTATTACCTATTGACAACGTCTTAACTAATGTACAGCTGTTTTAGCAATTCAGTGCATAGTTCTGTTATATTTATACATGGCTTGAATAACAGCCAACGGTAACAATAATGGTTTTCAGAATTGTAAATACATTTGTTCTTAAAAACTAATACTGCTTAAATACAACCTCTACCGTCATCGTCATTTGAACTTCCTTTTTAAGTTCATATTATTAGTTTTTACTAGAGAACCGCAAACATGCATACAACCCAGCTAATCACGACCAATTCCTCCAAAGTGTGCAGTCTGTCTTAGTCAATGATGTATGACGGTAGCAAGCAACAATGGTATTTCGGTGTTATTTCTAAATCGGTTAGTTAAACAAAGCAGCACTGGTATTCATCGCCCAATGTAACGGAGACAATCACAAAGAGTTTCTGTTATAATTATTCATTCAGTTGTGAGGATTTGGTAGATTGTATTTTGGCTGAAATGGTTCCGACTTGTGTGTTATAAACAGCACACTATTACACGTCTATATTGCAAATCCTTATAGTACACACATCACCCGTTGTGTGCTTCCATTACACATGTACACCGATACGATGACATCAAAGGAAAGGTTATTCACTATTATGAGGAGTGACATATCACATTATAACTTAGGTTACTTATTATAAGCGAAGTTTCAAAGTTAGTTATTTGTACCTGTTGGAATATGTTTATTTCATCTTTAATAGAGGTACGCTTTGAAGTTTGGGGATATATGCTTTATAGGAAACACAAAACAACCTCATATGTCGTCGTAATTGACTATGCCTAGTATAAAGTATTAATATTATAAACGTTAGCTATAATTTCTTCTGTATTAAATTAGGTCTGAAATCACAACCATTCCCCCGAATTACACAGTGAAGCCCTAGTCCTAGATGTAACCTGCGTATAATTTAGTGACGCAGTGAGCTACATCCTATTAATTTAGGTTTACATGCATTTCAACTGTGCAGGAAGTGTGAAACGGCTTCTTATACAAGGTAAAAGGTAAACAAGTGTCCGTGAACTAGGAAGATAATTGTGGAGAGAGCATGAATGGCATTGATAGTATACACAATTGACAGGACCAGAGAAATTGTCTTTACAGAAAGGTTCACGATTCAAAGAGCAATAAGGATACATTTCCAGTCTAATGTGAATAATACACATTTAAATTGCGTAGGGAAACATTAAAGACCGTAACACCGACGTCCACAATTTCTCGAATGTCTTTCTACATCAACTTAATTTTTAGTTTGTTATTGTTAGTTTTATACCGGTATAATATTATATATATATATATATATATATATATATATATATCATATACAGCCATCCTATACATCCATCCTATCCATCCATCCAATCCATCCATCTAATCCATCCATCCTATCCATCCATCCTATCCATCCATCCTATCCATCCATCCTATCTATCCATCCTATCATTCCATCGTATCTATGCATCCTATAAATCCTATCCATCCATCCTATCCATCCATCCTATCTATCCATCCTATGAATGCATCATATATATATATCTCATACATGCTATCCATCTATCCTATCAATCCATCATATCTATCCATCCATCCGATCCATCCATTATTTACATCCTATACATCCTTCATATCTATCAATCCTATTTAACATATCCATCCATCCTATCCATCCATCCTATACATTCTTTACATCCATCCTATCCATCCATCCTATCTATCATATCCATCCATCATTTCCATCCATTATATTCATACTATCTATCCATCCTATCAATCCATCCTATCTATCATAGCAATCCATCCTATTCATCCACCTTATCCATCCATCATATCCATCCATCCTATCCATCACTCCTATCATTCATCGCATCGATGCATCATAAAAATCCATCGAATCTATCCATCTATGCCATACATCACATCCATCCATCCTATCGATCCATCCTATCTATCCTATACATCCATCTTATCTATCCATCCTATAATTCCACCGTATCTATGCATCTATTCTATACATCATATTCATCCATCCTATTCATCCATCCAATAGATCCATTCTATCCATCCTATATATCCATCCATCCTATCCATCCTATCTATCCATACTATGAATGCATCGTATCCATGTATCCTATAAATCCTATCCATCCATCATATCAATCCATCATATCTATCCATCGATCCTATACATCCATCCTATACATCCTATACATCCATCATATCAATCCATCCTATACATCCTATCCACAAATCACATCTATCATATCCATCCACCCTTTCATCCTATCCATCCATCCTTTTCATCCATCCTATCTATCCATTATATCCATCGATCATATCGATCCTATCTATCTATCCTATGATTCCATCGTATCCATGCATCCTATAAATCATATCCATCCATCCAATCCATCCATCCTATCCATCCATCCTTTCCATCCTATTTATCCATCCTATGAATGCATCGTATTCATCTATCCTATACATCATATCCATCCATCCTATCGATCCATCATATCTATCCATCCATCCTATACATCATATACATCCTATCCACCAATCACATCTATCATGTCCATCCATCCTTTCCATCCATCGTATCCATGTATCCTATAAATCCTATCCATCCATCATATCCATCCATCAAATCCATCGATCCTATCCATCCTATCCATCCTATCAATCCTATCCATCCTATACATCCATCCCATGAATGCATTGTATCTATTTATCGTATACATCCTATCCATCTATCCTATCTATCCATCATATCTATCCATCCATCCTATCCATCTATTATTTTCATCCTATACATCCTTCATATCCATCCATCCTATTTAACATATCCATCCCTCCTATCCATCCTTCCTACACATTCTTTACATCCATCCTATCCATCCATCGTATCTATCATATACATCCATCCTATCCACCCATTCTATCCATCCATCATATCCATTCATTATATTCATCCTATCTATCCATCGTATCATTCTATCATATCCAATACATCCTATACATCCTATCCATCCATCCTATCCATCTATCCTATACATCCAATATATCCTATACATTAATCCTATCAATCCATCTTATCTATCATATCAATCCATCCTATCCATACACCTTATCCATTCATCATATCCACGCATCATATCCATCCATCCTATCTATCACTCCTATCATTCCATCGCATCGATGCATCATATCCATCCTATCTATCCATCTTATCATTCCATCGTATCCATCCATCCTATCCATCCTATTTATCCATCCTATGAATGAATTTTATACATCTGTCCTATACATCATATCCATCAAGCTTATCAATCCATCATATCTATCCATCAATCCATCCTATCCATCCATCCTATCATTCCATCGTATCGATGCATCATATCCATCCTATCTATCCATCCTATCATTCCATCGTCTCCATCCATCCTATCCATCTTATGTATCCATCCTATGAAGGCATCGTATCCATCTATCTTATACATCTCCATCAATCCTATCGATTCATCATATCTATCAATCCATCATATCCATCCATCCTATCCACCAATCACATCTAGCATATCCATCCATCCTTCCATCCAACCTATCCATCCATCCTATACATCCTATACATCCATCCTATCCATCCATCCATTCTATCTATCATATCCATCCTATCCATCCAGCCTATCCATTCATCCTTTTCATCCATCATATCCATCCATTATATCCATCGATCATATCGATCCTATCTATCCATCCTATGATTCCATCGTATCCATGGATCCTATAAATCCTATCCAACCATCCAATCCATCCATCCTATCCATCCATCCTTTCCATTCTATTTGTCCATCCTATGATTGCATCGAATCCATCCATCCTATACGTCCATCATATCCATCCATCCTATCTTTCATAAACATCTATCCTAACCATCCATCCTATCCATCCATCCTATACATCCTTTATATTCGATACATCCATCCTTTCCATCCATCCTATGTATCATATTAATCCACCCGATCCATCAATCCTATCCATCCATCATATCAATTCATCATTTCCATGCATCCTATAAATCCTATCCATCCTTCCTATCCATCCTTCCTATCCATCCATCCTATCCATCCTATCCATCCATCATATCCATCCATCTTATCCATCCATCCTATACATCCACCCTATTTATCCATCCATAAAAATCTATCGAATCTATCCATCTATACTATACTATACATCCATCCATCCTCTGGATCCATCCTATCCATCCATCATATCCATCCTATATATCCATCCTATCAATCCATCGAATATATCCATCCATCCAATCTATCCACCTTATCCATCCATCCATCCATCCTATACATCCTATATATACATCTGTTTACATCTAACCTATATATCAATCATATCCTATCCATCCTATCCATCCATCATATTCATCCATCCATCCTATCCTACCATCATGTAAATTCATCCTATCAATCCATCGTATCAATTCATCCGATCATTCCTATATATCCATCCATCCTATCCATCAATCCTTTCTATCGTATCCATGTATTATATACAACATATCCATACATCTATTATATACAACATATCCATCCATCTTATCCATCCTATACATCCCATCCATCCATCCAATCCATCTATCCATCTATCCATCCAATAATATCCATCCATCCAATTCTATCCATTCCATCCTATCCATTCCATCCCCTCCATCAATCCAATCCATCTATCCTTCCATCCATCATATCCATCCATCCTATTTATCTGTCCTATTCATCCTATCCATCCAATTCTATCCATCCATCCTATCAATCCATCATATACATCATATCCATCCAATTATATCCATTCATCCTATCCATCCCTCCAATCAATCCATTGTATCCCTTGATCATATACATCCTATCTATCCATCATATCCATCCATCCACCCTGTTCATCCATCATATACTTCCTATCCATCCAAATATATCCATCTAGCCTATTCATCCATCCTATCCATCCATCCTATCCATCCAACATATACATCCAACCTATCCATCCATGATATACATCCATCCTATCCATCTATCCATCATATACATCCTATACATCCAATTCCATCCATCCATCCTATCCATTTTCCTATCCATCCTATCCATCAATCCTATCCAACCTATCTCTCCTATGAATGCTTTATATCCGTCCATCTATCCAATACATCCATCCTATCAATCCATGCTATCCATCCTTTCTATCCTTCCTATGAATAAATATCATCCATCTATCCTATCCTATCCATCCTATCCATCCATCCTATCCATCTATCCTATCCATCCTATCCATCTATCCCATCAATCCATCCAATACATCCGATAATATCCATTAATCCTATCCAGCCATCCTATACATACTATCCATCCAATTCTATCCATCCATCCTATCCATCCATACTATCCATCCATCGTATCCAGTCATCATATCCATCATATCCATCCATACATCCATCCTATCCATCCATCTATCCATCTACCTACCTATATACCTATCTATTTATTTATCTATCTGTATCTGTATCGTAAAAGTATTTGATACTTTACCAAAATAGCTAATGTATCAACATATAAAGATTACATTTTAATTGAACGGTCGTCATCACAACATATTCTTAAACTAAAGATCAGAAGCCATTTTTACATTTATTTTTATTTTTGAGCAATGTTAACATACGCAGTGCTAGTTCCATAACAATCTTTTCTGCTAATATTCATTATTATTAGAAAATATTATAAATTTGGTGTTTTGTGAATATTCTGTATTGGCAACTACATTTGCTTTTCTTTATAAGACTCCCTTTCCGACAGGGATTTTCGTGGAAAGCCAACGCATTTTGCGTTGCTAGAAAGATAACTGAATGCATTTATGGAGAAAGTAGGCTGCTAATTGAAAGAACTTAATAGCAGGATCCAGTAGATGTGGGCAAAAACCACACCATAAGACACATCATAGCAGAATTACATAGCAGAAAAGATAACGTTTCCACATTTTTGGTTCGTTTACTAAATACATTTTCTAATATAGCATTAACTGCTTCACTTACCATTAAGATATTTCTGCCAGATACTTCCAATAAGACTGGGGTGATCAACACTTCTCGCATAAGCGATGGAATCTGTAAACCGATAGAAAAATTGAAATTATATAATAAAGAAAGTGGCGTCAACCTACGTTGGTGAAAAACCAAACGTAGTTCTAACGGTATTTAACAATATTAAAGCTGTAAATAGTATAAAGAGTTACTTGTATGTTGACATCTTGTTCGTGATCGTGTTCGTTCAGCCGTTGAAAGTTTGTTACCCTGGCCTTAGTATTGACGCAACCAACATGAAATGCATTGAAATAGTTTCTAGTAATTAAAGCATTCTGTACCATATCTTGCGGTAGAAAAGCTGCGACTTGTCAGTAAAACACACCTAAGTGCACGTAAAGCTCTGTATGTACGACTATCCCGGATATTATCAGGTAAAATCGAGTCGATCGAAAAATATAGTGACAAAGATATGTAAGGAATGTATAAAGTTTGAATGTGCTGAGAATTGATAAAGAGGTTTTCGTATCTTGCTTCACCAATAATAATAACGATCAAATGGTAGCAAACTGATTTTCGTTTTTTTTTTATAATTCATTTATTTGTTTTATCGCCATCTTACGTTTTGAAAAATGTACTTTGGTGTGAACATTTAATGAGGGTTACCGGGAGAACAGGGTAGGAGGAGGGTGGTTTGGGTTAAACAGGGGTAAATATGTCAGATGAGGTTCCATCAATTGAAGTATACAATCAATTGGTTCTACTATTACGCAGGGGAGACTCGTGGAAATGGCGGGAGTTAAATCTAAAGGTAGAATGGTGTGGGGTTTGGCGGTGGAGGTGATTGAAGTTCAAAGATAATTTAGCAAATTTGGTGTTATAGCATCCGCGTTATTTCATTTTGCGTTTTAAAATGACAGTTACTATGGATACGGTATCGCATTTGCAAAACGCTTTGTCAAGGTCGTTTATTTGGAAGATCAGAGATATGTAATTGAAAACAAGAAACATGAGATTTGAAAAAGATGATTAATATATACAACGTGAATAAGGCATGAATGCTTCAGTTTTGGTATTTACTTTCCTTTGGAAGAGAATATTTTGCTATAGCTGATTTATCAGAATTCTATTTATTCTACAATGAAATGGAGGTTTGTGATTTTAATGTGTCTAGCATAAAACTTCGTATGTAGAGTAGCCGAAATATCGAATTACACACCACTGTAAAGATTAATGGACCATACATTGGTTGTATGCATGACTACACACAGATGTTCGTAGGATTGTGTACGGATTGCTGTCTTGTTTACACAAGAGCAGCAACGCTACAGAAGCTCATGTAACCTTCTATTTGAGATATTTGTTTTTCTTGTGCATTAGACATACGCGAGATAACGGTGTTAATTCCATTTCTTCCATCTCCTCTCGCCCTGGCCCTTATGATCCTTTTTAGCAGCCATACTTCTTTTTAAATTACAGAAGGTTGTAAACATTTGTTTTGAAAAAAAAACATACAGATTTTTTATTAAATTGTCGCCATCTCAGTTAGTACCTTACATAAATATGTAAGTGACACCTCTGGAATGTTAACTTAAACTAGTTTTGTCTCTTGAATACAATATATTCGTCGCCTGAGCCACATGTAAATGTTCCCCGCTATATCAATATAGTGAACGGCCAATATGGCTATATGGTCACCAACATCGATTAAGGTCGTATCACCGTATTTACAGCATGTACGCATGCTCACATGTACGTCATATATCTGGTACCTTCTCAGAAAGTAAAACTATATTTTTTATATGCGGATCGTAGCAATGTGACATTCAACCTTTATTTTTGTCGCAGGTACTTAGGTATAACCTGCATAGTGAGCTTCTACTTAATGCGAATTAATCCTCGACTCTAAACATTAATTTTAAATGCACTAGTTGTTGTGAGGACGGCTACATCGAAATAGAACTTGAGGACATGTAGTTAGGTATAGTTTTTATAGAAGCTTTAAACTGCAAATTCTGTGAAGGGACAAATACACGCACATAATACAGACAGCTTAATACAGAGGTTACCACAGTGAACACAAAGAAAGATTCCACTACCAACAGTCTTTACAGGGGATGTTATTACCCATCATACGTCACGCTACAATATCATTGTGGTAGTGGTGAGGAACAAATTACAATATGTTGACTTCATATTCTTTCAAGGTACCTGTGCAAGTATAGGTTTTCTAGTTGTAGATAGCTGTCTCATCCGACTGGTGACACGTGACCTATGTACTGTAGGAATTTGTGGGTACGTTGACTTACTTTTTTAATTCCTTGATTGATTAGAATATATTTATTGTTAAACAAAGAAGAAAGCACACCACATAGGAGAGTTCAAAATCAACAGCAAATGCAAGTCACATACACACAATGTACCTAAAATGGAACAACTCGGATACAAATTGACACTAAATGGGGTCTATATACAGTCTAGCGTGTCTGTTTTGTGTGTGTGTAGGGGGGAGTGGTGGATTCCAGTGGCGGAGCTAGGGGTATTGGTCAAGGGGGGCGAGAATGGTCTGTAGGGGCGTTCAACACTATCTAAGCGCAGCGCCACCCCAGGTTGGCGCGGAGCGTACCGACATTTTTTGAGTAAAGGTACTCCCTAGATCGCCGGAAATGACCCTTTCCGGGCCTTGCTAATTTGCAGATAAACGGGAATAAATAGGTGTCATCGCCAACAAAATGTGACAAATGTCAATAGGTAGATGAGAGAGCAATAAAATAGTCAATAATCGCGAATAACTAAAAAGTGGTAAAAAGCTGAAAAGGCCCCAGCAGTCCATTTGAGTCCGTCAGGGGGGGGCATTAACCCCCCCCCCCTGACTGTATGGACGCTCCGCCACTGGTGGATTCCCTCTATGTCAGCAGGTCTTGCACTATACCCACCTCACCTAATTCCTCCATTTATTAGTACAATCTATTAACCTTAGTTACTCACCTAATGATGGTTAAATTGGATGTCCTTTGTTCTGGTGTAAATAACATTGACTCAACGACCTTTAGTTTCAATCATATGGGAGTTCTTTATTGTTATATTCAATCCTTGAATTATTGGTGTGGAATGGTCCTGGAATGGGAGGTGATTTCCAACTGTTTGTTTCTGGAAGAGGTGATGAATACAATGCCATAGCAATATATCAAGCCTTTTTAATCTAAGGACAATGTGACTCTATCGGAATACCAGTCAATACCCAGTCAATATATCCAAATTGTGCAGACATCAATCCTATATACAAAGCTATTTGGAGAAACACATCCACTACTTCATGTATTACCGTGATAGCCGCGTTAAACCTGTCGTACAACTGATGTGCCATACGTTCTGATTTGAGTAATTGTATCACACTTACATACTGTTTACTTTTATTTCAAAAAACCTTTAAAATATGGGTCCTTTCTTCAGTAAACGTTGTAACATAACAAATCTATTCATAATTATCCAACCGAGGCAGAGGTCATACTACATATACTTTAGTAGGGAAACGTCAGTTACTATATACTGTATACACTGATGACGTGAAAGCTTTTATAACGCCTTTTAGAATCGTCCTCTTTTAAGTAACGCTTTTTGGTTATGACACCCACTTTGCATATGGATACGGTTCAATGAGATTCTCGCTAAATTGAACCTACTATAACGATTCTATTTAGAACTTAAAGCACATACTGTCATCGCACTATGAAGTCCTTGCCTAGCTAAGTGTTAGCTTGGATCAAGTACTAGAGCTCCTTTGTACTTGTCGACGAGCCACCCGACAATTACTCAGCCATCGTCGTATACGTTAACCTTGACCAAATATGTCAATGCGGAATCGCGTAAAAAAACGTTCCAACCCCGTGACGTGCTCCCTTGTGACACTGAACGCTTGTATAGTACTCATTGAATGTATTTTAACGCTGTCCGTTCCAGTTTTGTTGTAGCGTAGTCGGTTGATAAGTAAGGTGTGGGGTGGGGGGGGGGGGTGGTAGGGATAGAATCGAGAACACCGTTGAATAAAATACACTAACAGTGCATCCTGAGATTTATAAGTATATATACTTGTCTTTATACACTGTACCTGTAGCACATCTTTCCCAGTGTGACAAACAAATAAATATATATAAGTAGGAATACCCCAACGACTAAAACACGACACACGGATAACGTACATAAACTAACCCTATCTCGGCACAACTATTCTGTAATGCGCAAGTTGCCTAGCAGCGCGTTTAACTGTCGGCATTGCGCTATAGACAACGCAGCGCAGCAAATGATGAATTCGTCAAAGGCAACGCAGCGCAGCTAACGATGGACCGCGTCAGCCCGTGAACCATACGCTGCAACGGCCTTGTGACCGCACAAGCAGTGTGCGCAACGCAGCTGCAGAGTGCATCAATCCGATCCATATGTCTTTTGCAGAAGCCCAAAAATAACCTTGAAAACATTGCCTCTGACAAACGCTATAAAATTCGGCAAGGATTCTGCCTGGCAACTTGTTCATAATGTATACCAAATTAATGTATAAAAACGCTACTCGCATAGCAATATAAACTACCCCGTGTAGAATCCTATGCACGAGTAACTGACCAATTACGACATATCCGATAGCATTGACACATATCAGAAAACAATAACAAGCCAATCAACGCTCTCTACCCTGCTACAAAAATGAGCTGACCCCCGCCCACGGTATATCCGTCTCTTGTTACTTCCCCGTATACTAAGTTCAGAGACAAAAATGTCCACCAGACTGTTAACATAAACCCCGGCAGCAAGAACCAACTCTCTTCCAGCCAGCAATACATTGATACCCCTAGATACACAGACTATCGCACATACCAAGGACCCCCCTGCTTAAACATTAAACCAGGGTTTCCCTAACTTTATTCCCCCACGAACCCCCTGTGGATGTCACAGTTGTCCACGAACTCCCAACTTTTCGAGACACGATCTGAGTCATCATTATACTATAATACGCATAACAGCCTGTCTGCTGGGTCTGTTTCATAATTCAGTTATTTATCACAAGTCATATGCGTATGGAACGCGGAAAGAGTTGTTAGATAGGTACGACTTTTGTAAATTACTAAATTATATGGCCTTACTATAAGGTGACCATACTTTCCTGACTGGAACCAGGGACATTTATTGCGTGACTGATATGGGGAGGGGTCTAATGGGAGGGGTGTCTTAGATGTAAAATGGGGATACTTAGAAGCACTGTTTTAATCAAGTTTATTTTCAAAAATGTAGCTTTTTCTTAGATGAAATTCACTTACCTTACGTGATTCTTTGAGAGCTTGTGAGTGGTTATGCTTACAATATAATTGTGGTTGTGTTGCCGTAGTTGCCAATTATACGGTCGAAAGAGTGCTAGGCTAGATCGAGCTAGCATATTTTAACAGTGTTTCCACTTTACACTGCTCCACCTGAAATACTGGTTATAAGTTCCGTTCTGCGACTGCACACTTGACTATTTTTTATACAATTATTTTACTAATAATGTGGAATATTTTCGAAATTCCTGAACATTTTGACGAATCGGAGACATTTTCGGGGACACTTGTTCATCGGGGACAGCACACTGTAATCGGGGACTGTCCCCGAAAATCGGGGAGGTCTGGTCACCTTACCCTACTAAAGGTTACGTAAGCCGCTTTCAATTATAACAGAAAACAAAGACAATTTAAGGTGCATAATGTTGTGACGTGATAGGTTATTGCACAACCAGTACTTTTCTTTTTTATGACTAAACTCAAACATTTATATCTCAGCAACAGAAAAGATGTTTCTCGAATTCCCCGCCCCACCCCATTTAGCCTTCTTCAGCGGGCTGGGATACTACTGTAATCAGTATTTTGCTTGCAAGTTGTTATAACTTTTTAAAGCACCTTTTTGCGTTTTGTCGCCGTTTTCCCACCCTATTGACATGTCCATCGAGTGGTTTTACATAAATTCATCACAAAACAGCAAACTACGATATTAGCCAAGTTTTTCCCCTGCCAAGAGCATCAATTGGCGAGTAATTAAGGACTTCTGCAGATAATGAGTAGAGTGTCTTCTGACAAATTCCTCATTTAAAATTATTCGTATACAGTTGTCCAAATCCACTAGTTTGAATTCAACCAATCAGTGAATAGCTGACAAGTTTAAAAATGAGCCATTGCTTAAAATAGATTCATTCAGTAATTCGAAAAAGTTGAGTCGTTATCACAGCCATACAGAATATATACAAATAGAGTACAGTGTTGTAGTACATTCTGATGTTCTGGGTTGCTTACGACGCCGGCAAAGTAAACAGTCATTATTTACCTCATTATTCAATGACGTTCGCAGAATTTAATTATTCATGTTATGGCGGGGTTGATTTCGATCCTAACGGAAAATATCTTCGAGAAAGACAACGTTCACATTTGTAAATTATACTACATTATACCACCATTTGAAGTTAGATTTGATCAGATAAGCTAGGTATGTATGCCGTTATGGCATCGTGGGGTCAATGCGGTTGAGAACATTATAGAAAAGGACGCTAAAAGCTGCTTTAAAACTTAGAAAAGTAGACTTCGATCATTCACTTGATAGCAAACACAAAATGATCATTTTCTTAGCGTTTGGTTTGACTGTGTAAAGAATCTATAAATAAACATAATTTGCGTGACAGTCATTCAACTTAAATTTCTAATACGAGATGGCAATCATGGCTTATAAAAAAATACCTTTACTAAACCGTTTACTGGCAATTATGTAAAAACAAACTTCGTTCTTTTAGTCTCTCCCCAACTACTTGCTTGCTTAGATTTCTAGTTCCATAAAAATACACGAGCGCACGACGAATGCAATGGCTTTTGTTTGTATCCCAGAACCGTGGTGGGGGTCAATTGACCATTGCAGTACTGTCGGATATTTCGTGTTTCTTTCGTTTCTTATCCTACCCATACCATGAATTTACTTTCCTGATACAAAAATAATCTTCGTAAAATTCGATTAATGACTAGTCTATGACCAGAGTGATAGCACATCAGTGGAAACAGTCCTCCCTGAAAGTGTACACTATATATTGTAAGCAATGGTGATCAGTGTGGATTAATGTAGCTCAGTGTAGGGAACATGACCAGTAATTGAGAAGACCTCGCCATGTAGGTTTGGATTTAAAGCTTGCAGAAACTAATCTTACAATAACTGTATTCACATTAAAGACATTTTGCTTCCAGCATATTTCAGTGTACAATATCTGGCATAGCGAAGACAGGGTACTTTTACAAACTTAGTAGTCGGGTAAGTTTCGTATGCAGAAAATACTTTATAAACTTGAACAATTGAAACCACTGATGCGAATTTGTTGCCACAAAGAGACAATACTTGTAATAGAGAAGTATAGACACAGTGACGTCAGACGGAATAATTGTATCATGGCAACCGTTACGGAGTTTAATCACTTTATAAATGGTTTTGCTGTAATAATATACGCTCCGAAGAAAAGTAGATTCTGTTGTTCAAGGCATAGTCAATGATTTTTTTTTTTTTTTTTGATATGTTGATGAGAGAGGACTGGGGTACAATTCTATTGCCTGGCAATCAGGTTTTGTACTATCCTCACCTTCCTTAATTCCTTCATTGATTAGCACAATATATTAAATTTATATACTTTCAAGGTACTTGTACCAGTACACGGTTTCTAGTTGTTGATAGGTTTCTTACGAAACAAAATACACATCATCTATATAATTTACGGTAGAGAGGGGGGGGGGTACGTTGGCTCTCGTAGGGACCTGTGATTCGTTATTTTATTTTTATTCGTTAAGTTCCTATATACAACTGCCCAAATTAAACCTCTCTACGTAGCAACGGGAACGTGAACGGGCTATGTGTAGAGCAACGAATGATGGAAATTATTACATGTACTCTCTTAACATGATAGACTGAATGTTTCAGTTTGACGTGCGATTGCAATTGTTTTCAGTGTATTGGACTGAGTTTAGACTAAAAATCACTCCATATCATATAAAGAATCCGTTGCACCGCTCAATATTTGTTTACACTGACCGAAGTATCCAATCATATTATTCAATTTTGTTACGGGATCGCGTAAATGTAAGTCTTTCTATTCCACTAAAATCACGTCCAATCAGGAAAGTAATATATGATCACGTGTTCTTGATATTTGCATGATTACAATGAGTGGCGAACATGATAGGACCGCGCACCCTAGCGCATTGCAAGTAGTGCAGGGATATATACAAACTATTTATATATGCACGCAGTGACGTCGATAGCGGAGTGTCTCACCCCCACCCCCCCCCCCCAAACTTGATAAAACTGACGATAGTTGGAAAATTTGAGTGCGACAGTCGGAATTTCCGACTGTCACACTCTAATCTACCTGGGCCTATTCATATATTCCTGTGGTTGTGTATGACCTAAAAATTGAAAAATTTCGTTCAAAATTTACCTTTAATTAGTCATATTTACCGTTTTTCTTACCACTTTGAGAAACTGTATCTCGCGATCCTTATACTCCACCATACAAAACTTCGTATGGTTTTGAATATGCCTCATAGAACCACTGTACAACGTTCGCCAGCTTCAATTCGGTTTATTTATGTACTCATTTTGCTATTAGGTGGGTTGACCCTGTTCGCTAGCTTGAAGTAAGGTCAGGATATATATTGCCTCTATGGTATACAACTAAAACGCTCAATACTAATCTACGGAAGCTTAAAAGTGCCATCAACATAGGAAAAACTTTGCCACATAAGTTGACATTTTTCAGTAAATTGTTTAGATGACAAGATAAAATCTTATTATAAATCAGAAAAATGTTAGATCGCTCAGTTGCTTTAACTGAGCAATTGAACAATTTTCTGCAAAATGTTTAATTGACAACTTATCATATCTCGTCAATTGGACATTTTTCTGCAAAATGTTTAGCTGGCAACTTATCATATCTCGTCAATTTAAAAAAATTATGCGAAATGTTCAATTGTTCACTTCATTCAAACTGAGCAATTGAACGATTTTCTGCAAAATGTTTAAAAGACAACTTATCGTATCTCGTCAACTCAACATTTTTCTGCAAAATGTAAAATTGTTCACTTCATTCCAAATGGAAATAATGTTAAGTGCGCTAGGAAAAAGCACTGTAGTTTTGGGTAATTCACTATGTCGTCGAATATAATTTGTTGAAGAAAAAAAAATTCCCCTTTGTTACATTAACATAGCTTTTGTAGTTAGTAGTTTATGTAGACTTCAAGCATAAAACAAAAGTTCAGTCGCGAAAGATGGGGAGTCTGAATGACACTGACCGTATCGTTGACGAGTAGTGCATCGAGGGTACAAGGCAGCAGTTGAATTTTCTGGCTTCAAAATCCATCCAGTTGGAATTTCAGCCACTACACCCCCCCCCCCCCCCAATCATCAGGCCTTAGCTACGTCCCTCTATACACGTATGTACTTGGAAGTTCCAGTGAAAATGGCAGAATTGCTAAGAACGTTTCTTGCGGAGAAGGCTTTGGTGACGAATTCCTTAAGCAGTTCGAGTGTAGGCCCTACTTTATTATTCTTTTGTTTAATTTATATAAATGTTAACAGGCACAATTGTGTGGCTTAGCTTGCGTGCATATTGTACATTTGCAGTTTAGAACACTGAATAGGATGTTGACTGGCGGTAGGCATAGTATAGTTAGGCCTAACATACTAACAGGCTATATGGCTAGCTATAACGAATCACTGTACGTAGGGCTAGTATTAAGTAATAGTAATTAAGGCATAGGTTCGAGTTAGGCCTAACGTTAATCCTATCATGACAAACTTAGCATAGGCAAATTATTTTCGAGTGTTCTGTCTTGTCCTATACACTATTACTTTGATATGTTTATGGAAGCTCAAGAAGCTTATAAATAAAGAGAAATGATGAAAAGATGTAGGCCCTAACTTAGATGGTATATGCATACGGTAAAACCGCGATGCTAATTTGGTCTTTTTCTTTCTCCTAAAACTGATGATGCAGGCTGATCGTTCTGTTTCCTGAAGATTATTTAATATTATACTCTCCTTCAAATATTTGACTAAATTGAAGTTTTGACAGTTGAAGCCTCAGAAAATGTCTCTAAATTCGTTGATGCACAGTGGACGTACACAATGTACCCGTTGGGATATTACGGACGTGATTAATGATCAAGTCGTTTTGAGATATTCTCTGATAGAACCATGATGCAAGATTAAATTAATCCTTTGTAAAGGTATCCATACAACAGTTTTAGGTCTTCAAATGACAACGAAGTTAGGCTAGGCCGACCTTAAATTATTTTATATTGAAATTACACGCAATTCACATGCACTGACTATTCGCATGCCGATGGTACAGAAAAATTGGAGAAACATAAAATAAATTTATTTAAACACAGTTCAACATAGCTGTTTCTCTCTCATTGTGAGAAGGTAACATACTGCTTTGAATTTGATCGAATTTGAGGCTTTTTGAGCGTCTATCTTATTCTTCGTGCTTTACGTATCGAATCATTCAAATTTGCGTGTGATCACAAGATGTCAGGTGATACGCGATTTTACCGTCTTCTACATCCCTACGGCTAGGTTGTAAGTTATAGTTGGCTGGTACTACTCTCTAAAGCCTAGGTTTAACACAACAGGGCCTAGTCTTGGTCTAGCACTAGTTATAGTAGGCTAGTTAGTAGTTGCTAAATATGCAGTTAAGTCAAGCTAGCCTAGGCCTAACTTGTATATAATTTACCCATGTTAAGTTACCTAAGCCTAACGAGGCTACGCTAGTTAATTGTAACCTCGACCAATAAGCTTAGGCTGTGCCTGTGTCTATGCTTCTTAATAACATTGCGTTAGGGATATAATGTTGTAAAGGAAGAGAAATAAGGTGATATGATGCCTGTATCATATTCAAACTACTATGTGGAGCCAAACAAGTTTTGTGTACAGTGCTCAGATTTGATCATTAAAAAACAATAGTAACTACGTAAGTTGTAACTTAGAGTAGCTATTGGGTGTAAGGTATCGGAGGGCCGTGTGAAAATAATCATCAGCACGTTATCAGTGCAATGCTATAAGCCTCAAACGGGTTAGTTTAGTTTAGTAGAAAAAAAAAGGATCAGGAGGGACACTCAAGTCCCCATCAAGGACCTTATAGTCCTGAGAGAGAAAACAAACTGAAGAAAACAAACACTCTGAGCCAATAACCATGCTTAAAGTGCTTGTCCAAAGCATTTTTAAACCCATTCACACTACTTGCAAGTACAACTTTCTCAGGCAAACCGTTATACTAATTTACAACCCTATTAGAAAAAAAAGTTATGCCGAATATTAAATCTACTTGTAATACCATCTGTAAAAGTTGTAGGAGGTGGATGGTAAATCTCTCAGCCTGTGATTAGGGAAGTAGCTTAATGAACAGTCCATACCATTTGAACTAGATGGTGCAATGTATGTGATGTTCTAATTATTTAATATTCTTTTTTTTTTTCATTTCAGAAAGACATCTGTACTATATCTACTCTAATCTACATGTTGCACAGATAGGTAAATATGAAGAGGTATAGTTATGGGAAGCTGCCAACTAGTAGATCTGGATCTCTCATATACTTCGTACAAAACCTTTCTCAAACCTTAGCTTCTTGTCAAAGGTATTAGAGAAAGTTGTTGCTCGGCGCCTCGATCAGTACATGGACGACAACGAACTTCAAGAAAAATATCAAAGTGCCTATACCAAGTTACATTCGACCGAAACAACCCCAATCAAGGTACAGTCCGACATCGTGCATAACATAGACGACGGAAAGGCAGTAGCATTAGTTTTACTGGATTTATCTGCTGCATTTGACACCATCGATCACTCAATTTTGCTAAATCGGCTTCGTAATATGTATGGGATAACCGGAAACGCCTTAAAATGGATGACTTCTTATCTTCAAAATAGACGCCAGTCCGTCATCATTGATAACATAAAATCTGCACCTCTGTTACTTAAATATGGTGTTCCTCAGGGATCAGTACTAGGATCAAAGTTATACTCCATGTATACTAAACCACTGGGCGATCTTATGAGGCAGCATGGCCTTGATTACCATATGTATGCCGACGACACCCAAATTTACCTTTCGTTTAAGCCACTTGATTCTCCTGATGCAATTAATCCTCTATTGGAGACATGTCTTGAAGATGTCAGAAAATGGATGGCTGTTAACATGCTTAAGCTTAACGATGACAAGACATGATAATTTTCCATTCAAAGCATAGCAAACGAACGATCCACCTTCCTTCATTGAGAATGGGCAATGATGTCATTCCACCCTCGTCATCAGTACGGAATCTTTGTGTGTTATTTGACTCATATTTGTCCATGAAAAACCATATAAATTTAATTAGTCGATCTTGTTACAGCCAATTACGTATCATCGGGAGAATTCGTCTATCCCTTAACGAGGAGGTAACCAAGTCTCTCGTCCATTCACTGGTTACATCTCGTCTCGATTACTGTAATGCTCTCTTGAATGGAACGTCATGCTCCTCAATCAAAAACTACATAGGGTCCAGAATACGGCTGCCAGAATCATCACCAGAACCCGTCGTTACGAACATATAACTCCTGTACTCCGAGACCTGCATTGGTTACCAATTCATCGCCGGATAAATTACAAACTCATTCTGCACGTTTTTCGTGTTCTTAATGATCAATCTCCGAGTTATATGTCTGATTTAGTTAAACGCTACACGCCAGCTAGGGCATTACGGTCCCAAAGTCATCTTTCTCTAATCATTCCTCATACTAACAAAGTCACATATGTAGATTGTTCTTTTAGTGCTGCAGGTCCTAAACTCTGGAATTCTCTTCCCCATCACTTAAGAAATATCACACATATGGACACTTTTAAGAAGCACTTGAAAACTTATCTTTTTAGGCTCGAGTATGGGCATTAATCTTATTCACATTTCTTTGTTTTATTCACTTTACTGTGCCCATATTTATGTATATTTATATTTTTTATTTTTCTTTATTGTGGTTTATTACCCTGTCTTTTATCAGGTTTTACTTTTCTGCTGTTGTTATTACTTTTAGGTTTTCTTAAGTTTGGTATTTTTATATTCCAGGTTTTGGTTCTTTTGTACAGTGCTCTTGAGCATGTTTTACTTCTACTTTTACTGCTGTTGTTATTACTTTTAGTTTTTTTTATGTTTGAGTAATTTTATATTCCAGGATTTGATTCTTTTGTACAGTGCTCTTGAGAAGTATTTTTTTCATGATAACAGCACTTTAATATATGGTATTTATTTATTTATTATTTATTTACAGAATATAGCTGTTAGTTAAATTATGAATACATTTTAAATTATTGTCAGGGCCGCTGAACAACCCTGCAAATAGTGATGCGTCCATCACCTTGGTAATAGTAATAACTATGACCAACCTACATATTGTGCTGATATCATCCCCGTGTTAGTGTCTGCAATCACAATCTTTCCAATTGTGTATTTCTTACTACAAATATTGGCTAATTCACAAAATAGCAGCAATGAGACCGTTGTTTTGTAATATGTATCACTGTGTATGGTACAGTGTGGCCGTAAGTACATGCACACTAGAACTCAGAAAATGTAAACACGGGGCATATGTGAATAATCGCCTGGTTTGTTTTGATCTCATATTGTTTAATTGTTCAGATTTTCAATACAACCTAAATTTTGAAGAAAAGAACATACAGTATATGTGGAAGTATGATTATAGGCTTACTGTGCGCAAAGAAATGATGATTTGCTTACTTGAACGCAACATGGGACCTAAAGGCATAAATCAGGGTTTATTTTGTAATAAAAATCTTGTCAGCATTGAAACCTCATCACAATACATATTTAGTTTTCCAAATGTATTGTGACAGATTCGTATCTTTGGAACTAAACTTACTGCTATAGTAGCCTATAAAACGGTGGGAGAACATTTGGCGACAACATGCCACAAAAATACAGTTATGGTTAATAAGTAATGGTAAGATGATTTAGTGTGTGATGATTTAGGGTTTTAATCACTACCTCAAAGAAAAACATATGACAAGATCTCCTTTCTGTGAAAGAATGGTTCTCAGACCTCAGACCCTGATGTGTGCTTTAATTCTTGCAAAGTTGACATCTTGATCACCTTATCACTAATTGTACTAGTATTGTTAATCAGCAAAATGCCATCAATGATAGGTCAGTTATCCCTCACTCATTCTTATCATTATGTTTCTTTGCTGGCTATTCTTCATGTTACACATCACATCAAACATACATTGCATGTGTGGTGACCTAAAGTAGCTTTGCCTTCTCTTGCCAGTCATATTTCATTTTCTTTATTCTTTCCTAGGGAAATACAAGTACTGTATCCTTTGTTTCTTAGCTCCAAGTTAAAGAGTCCCATGAATAATCTGATTTATCCATGTCAGGGGTCCTCAACAATTGGGTTAATATAAAATGCATTTACGGGTTAAGCTCACTGTCTAAACAATTCTGTAAGAATATTTCTTTAAATTGATTTCATATCCTTACTCAACAGGAAGGCACAGATGTGGAAGCTGCAGCCCGGAAAAGAAATATTGTCCAGTATAGTCAGCAATTTAAACTTTCTGGTGGACATGACACTGGCCATAAGCAATATTTCATTGTAGCTGAGCCAACAAAACAGTTATTTCCAGCTGGGCAAACACTGTGGAGGCAGCCGACAAGCTCTTCAAAAGTCACTGCGTCTCCAAAAATGTGGGAGTTTGTGAAATTACATAAACAATTGCTTGTTAACGTTAACCATAGAAATACATTGGATAGAAGTCGCTTCACAACATCTGACAATGCTACACTTTTGCAGCGAACTGAAGATGACTCACCCCATTTGAAGTTAACTCAAATCAATGATTCATGTACATGACTTGCACATTAAGTGAACAAGATTCGACTGTTCCGATCCTGTGTGGCCATTTACTAAAGAACTATGTTACTATGGACTGTAGGGTTCTTTTTTGTGGTATCTCTCTTTTTATATTAACAGTTAACATTAATAATTACAGGCATTTTAATTGTTTACTCACATATTTGCAATGTCTGTGCATATTTATTGAAAACTTTGTTTTTCTATCTTTATTAAGGTAATCCCATAGTAAGACAAATTATCATGCCTTGATTGTCTGATGTTCATGTTATATACAAAACAACGGTGCACGCAGGCTATGTTATTGCACTTCAAATGTTCGAATCTTGCCAACAGTAGAAGTCGCTTCTTTCCAGTGCAGCTCTGAGATGTTAATGTATCCAGTTACAGAGATAGAAAGCAGATAGATATAACAAATACACAAGCTAGTACAGGAATGTACATGAAACATAGAAATGGTATAAAAGTCCATTTAAAGCTGAAAACATAGGCCCACACCTATGTATATCCTATCTCTAAAACAAAACAAAAAGGTCTACGTGGAAGCAAATTCCACCACTCTGTGATGAATTTAATACTCTTTCATATCTGAAGCCAAATGTTTAACTGTCTAACATGTTATACCTGTAGGATATGTACAATTCTTGATCAACTGATAGTATTTCCAAAGTACTCAGTTCACTGATGTTTAAATTATCATTGTCTACAACCCATTTTTAACTTCCACTGAATAATGTTGAAATCACAACATGATTTGTTAAACATTGATCAGAAAAGTGACTTGTGTTTCGGCCTTTTGGCTAAGATCATATGTAGTATATGTAGTATGTGCAGTATCTTTCGAAGGGAATGGTAATTCACACCCGACGATGATCTCTCAGTCACAGTCCCGATGAAGGGGACTGGGGTTGAGAGCGCATCAGTCGTTGGGTAGTTTGGTTTTCGTGCCCAGGTTCTTTCCTAGGCGACTTTTTCTTAACAAGTAGTGTTTTTTCTGGTGCTTGTGTTGAGAATAAGACTGAAATACAGACCATACTAACTTAGGAGCCATTATGCACATTTCAGTAAATTCCCTTGCATTAACATATCTTAGAATGTCGTTTTTGAGGGTAAATTCATCAACAATGAAGAATTTCAGCACTTAGCCAACATGGAGGATCATTAGAAAAGCATTTTCAAACCAGAATTTGCAATTCATTAGATTGACAGTATAGCTATTATGTGTAATAATTCATTCTAAACGACTGACTTTTCAGCTTATATATCAGTCTAATAAACTAGAAGTGTTCAATCTAATTTAGACTTGTGCTGCAATAATTCAGTCTAAACTTCTAACTGTTCTGTTTAAAATGGTTTGATTTTCAGTCTATTATACTGCAGAGTATTTAGTCTAGCTAAGACTGACATTCAGTCTTTACATTTCAGACTGGAATTTAGTCTATGTAGTTTGATCCCTAATACCATCCATCATTAGACTAAAATTTCAGATGATTAGACTAACATTTCAGTCTTTCATTTTAAGGAGAGTAGATTACATAAACAAAGAAAAAAGTGAACTACATAGGTGAGTTCAAAATCAACAACAAAAAGACATCACACATACACAAGCTCACCCTAAAATGAAATAACTTGAATACAAATTGACACTAAATGAAGTATATCGTGTTTGTGTGTGTGTGTAGGGGGGGGGGGAGGTCGGGAGTGGTGGATTTCCCTCTTTGTCACCAGGTCCTGCACTATACCACCTCCCTTATTTCCTACATTGATCAGTACAATCTATGAACCTTATTTACTTACCTAATCAGGTTTTAATTGGATGTCCTTTGTTTTGGTGTAAATATCATTGACTCAATGAGCTTTAGTTTCAATAAAATGGAAATCCTTCATGTTATATTCAATCCTTGATTATTGGTTCCGGTATCAAATGGTCCTGGAATGGGTGGTTGTGTCCAACTGTTTGGTTGAGGAAGTGTTGATTAACATACAATGCCATAGTTATAGATCAAGCTTTTCTAAATCTAAGGTGAAAATGACAGTATCGGAATTCCATTACAAAACCGGTCAATATGTCCAAACTGTGCAGATGTATAAAGCTATTTCCAGTAACATATCCACTACTTCATATTTTCCATGATCGCCGTGTTAAAACATGTCGTACAACTGATGCGCCATACGTTCTGACTTGATTATTTGGTTACACTGTGTACTTTTATTAAAGAAAAATTTCAGTTATGAGTCATTTTTTCAGTAAACGTAGGAACAAACAATATATTCATAATTATCCAACCGAGTCGGAGGCCTTACTGCATATACAATAGCAGGGAGACGTCAGTTACTAAATTTTAACTGATGACGTAAAAGCCTTTTGTAACGCCTTTGCGAATAGTCCTGCTTTAAGTAACGCTTAAGTGACTTATTAAAATTAGCCTTATGTACAGACTTTTTTTATTATATTACTTATCTCCATTGATAAATATATTGATCACCGAAGACTGAATTTGAATTGAAAATTTAGATCAAAGGAACAAATTTAGTCAGTTACTCTGTTAGCTGTTGTTTTAAGATTTGCTTTTTTCTTCTCCAATCTGATCGATATCTTAGGAAATGTTATATTGTTTGTTTCTTTTTGTTGTAAAGATATGATATTCTCCTAGATTCGCTTAGGAGGTTTACAGAAAAAAAAACGTTTGGAATTTAGCACAGTTATTCATATTCAACCAGCAGCTGGACGAAGTCCCTGTTTCCATGATCTGAGTGATTTCAAACAGCTGCTATTTAACTGTTTACACCAGTATAATTTATATATCATTTTTGTTATAAAGGTTAACAGGCTGCAAGTTATGTTTATTGAAGAAAAGCATGAGCAAGTCAAAGTTCTTTAAAGATGGGTTATACTCTGCTTATTGATGTGAAAGTAGTAATAAGTAAATTGTTCTGGTTGTTGAAGATTTGATCAAATAAAATTATATATAGCAAAAATGAAGAAATAGCAACAGTGTTGTAGCCAGGTACATGTATCCTAGTACCAAGTACTTTCGAAAATGAGGCTCCGAGTACCACGTATCATAGTCCGATGACTACTTCGTATGATCCGAGCACCGAGTACCAATTTCCGAGAACAATATTTAGAAGCCGAGTACCGAGCACGAAGTATACTATTTCATACGAGTACATTTGGTTTTTGAAATATACAAAAAAAAAACTTATATTTATAACTGCTCCCGGTGGCAATTATAAGTAAAAGATACAAACCAGTCGAATATGAAGACATTGTTCGTGTCTTGTTATTGTTTGATACATTTTAAAATGTAAAATGTCTTAAATGATGGGTTAATAGGGGTCCAAGTGTAATAGTAATACTACGAACATGCTACACATTATTAAATGTTAGAAAAATACATCACTTTTGCTTTCTCTGTGCATCCTATATGTTACTGTACGTGATAATATACTCGGCTATTCCCATTACATATACACAAACAAAAAGAACTTGGCACCACCAAATCTCTCCCGGAAATGAAAAATACAGATACCGATACGGTCAAACTTCTTTAAATCGAAGTTACTTTACTAAAATATGAGTCATTTCTGCAGATAACGCAGTAACATAACAAATCTATTCATATGTATCCAACCGAGGCAGAGGTCATACTATATACAATAGCAGGGAAACACCAGTTACTAAATTTATATACTGATGGCGTGCAGCCTTTGTAACGGTTTTTACGAATGCGCCTGTTTTAGGTAACGTTCATTGGTTATGACACGCACTTTGAATATGGGAACTGTTCAAATGAATTTCTCGCTAAATCAAACTTACTATAACGTTTTCTATTTAGAAGATATTGACAATCACCCTACTGTGAAGTCCTTGCCTAGCTAAGTTCTAACTTGGATCAAGTTCTAGTTTCTAACTTGTACCCCGAAAATAATCTAACCCCTTGTCCCTTTTGACACTCAACTCTAGTGGTTCGCCTTGAATGTATATGGTTCCACAACAACTGAAGTCATGATCTTATGGCTACCACGTTCCTTGTGAAGCTATATCTGAACAATGGAATCTAGCTAAGTGGTACATTTCTCGATGTTTACAGCAATTTTCAAGTAAAACATTTTCATTGTGAGTACTTTTTCAAACAATCGAACTGCAGCTGGAACTCACGCAGCTAGTCAAGACTGTACACAAATGTACATAGACCCGAACAACGGACGGCATGACTCGTTGTTCCTTAGCAACACAAATCTCATTGCCAATTTCTATATTCTGCAAATATTTTTGCTTACGCTTGTCATATATCAAGTTGAAAGGATAGCAATAAATCGAAAATTTGACATCTTATTTTCAAATTTCCACTGTATGTCTGAAAACGTTGGCCATTTTATTGTAAATCTGTCACTCTTTGCATTTTCCAAATGAATGCAAGGGGGCTGAAGATTTGACAGTCACGTTGAACTTCATTAGATAATTGTATATTATACCGTGTGTGAAGGCAGCTTTCTTTAAATTGATCCCATCCCCACCCCTACCCCCCCCCCCACTCCTACTTTTGACTTCTAAAAAATGAGCCTGGCTACAAACTATTATTATTATTATTATTATTATTATTATTATTATTATTATTATTATTATTATTATTATTATTATTATTATTATTATTATTATTATTATTATTATTATTATTATTATTATTATTATTATTAATATTATTATTATTATTATTATTATTATTATTATTATTATTATTATTATTATTATTAATATTATTATTATTATTAATATTATTATTATTATTATTATTATTATTATTATTATTATTATTATTATTATTATTATTATTATTATTATTATTATTATTATTATTATTATTATTATTATTATTATTATTATTATTATTATTATTATTATTATTATTATTATTATTATTATTATTATTATTTATGGGTAAATTGATTGATCACCCAAAATTGAATTGAATAATTTGAATACATAATTTCAATGAGAAGAACAATTTAGTCAGTCCCACTGTTAGCTGTTTTTTTTAAAGTTTTGCTTGTTTCTTCTCCAATCCGATAAATATTTCAAATGTTATAGCATTTTTTGTTTGTACCGTGGTAAAGATATGAAGATTTCTCCTAGATTCGCTGAAAATTTGACAGAACAAAAGTTTGAAATTTAGCATAATTATTCCGTATTCAATCAGCAGCTGCACGAAGTTCCTTTTTTCCATGATCTGATTTCAAACAACTGCTATTCAACTGTTTACACCAGTATAATATATGTTATAAGTCACTTTTATAATAAAACAATGGGCCAGTCCAAGTCAATTAATGATGAGTTGTACTCTGTTTATTGATGTGAAAGTAGTCTATAGGCTTATAAGAAGTTAATTGTTCTGGTTGTTAAAGATTTGACCAAATACAATGATATCAAACAAAACTGAACAGAATAGTAACAGTGTTGAAGCCAGGTACATTTATCAGAGTACCAAGTACTTTTAAGTACTTGAGGTTCCCGAGAACCCAGGTATCCTAGCCCGATTTCTTGGCTTGTTAGGATCCGAGCACCGAGTACCAGTTTTCGAGTACAGTATTATATATACAGTATGCAGTACCGAATACGAAGTAAACTATTTCATACGAGTACTTTTGATTTCTTAAATATACGAGAACTTAATATTTATAACTGTTCCCGGTGGTGATTATAAGTAAATGATATATACCAGTCGAATATGAAGACATTGTTTGTGTCTTGTTATGGTTTGACAAATTTTCAAATGTAAAATGTCTTAAAATGAAGGGTTAATAGGGTTGCAAGTGCCATATTAATACTACAAACATGCTATAAATTGTTTTATGTTAGACACATAATATACATCACTTATGCTTTCTTTGTTCATGCTATGTACTGTTCTTGGTAATATAAACGGCTATTCTGCTGCAGTAGAGACACATGAGAACGGTGACATTACAGAGTAATAAAAATCATCGATAACTTATAATAACTACCTACTGTAACGTCAGTATTACGAAACTGTTTGTTTTACATAACTCGTCACGAACAAGTACCAAGCACTTTGAAACGAGTACAAGTACGAGTACTTAAGCATCAGAGTGCGGGTGCGAAAGGATGAGTACCAAGTACTGTTAACCTAGTGCGAGTACCGATCATTTGAAAAAAAAAGATGCTTGAATGCCACTCGAGTGCCGGGTGCTTTTCGAGTACTACAACACTAGAAAATAGCTTCTTGACAAAACTTTACCAGTTTTTTTCATATTTATTTTACTAGTGCTTGGCACAAATTTCAATTACATACAAAAACAAAAAGACCTTGGCAACACCAAATCTCTCCCGAAATTGAAAAACACAGATACCGATACGGTCAAACTTCTTTAAATCGTACTTAGTAATGAGCAACTGATTAATGTAATTTTAAAGTAAAATATCTTGTTTTCAATCGGAATTATTAGACAAACCAAGACAAAACTGATCAGCAATTGATTGAACATATGTTATGTTCTTGTTAGGATCATCTTATTCGCAAACCGCTACGTTGAATTGATCAGTTAGTAATAATGAATGATAATTTAACGCTTTTTTTTCTTTGATATATTATTATCAAGGAAAAAAACAGATCGTGAGTGGTTTGAGTAGATCACTAAGCTACTTCCAAATAATTATGATGAAAGTCCGACTAAATTGAAGGGAAGAGGCTGTCGAAACTTTCGTTTTCGAGGGCGCTAGACCTTTTTTTTTTGCGGAATTGTCACGCTATTAATTCTGAAATGTCAGAGTTTGCTCCACGATCACATAATGAATAATGCAATTCAATTAAACTTTCGTTACAACTGACACAATCTTCTAGATTTTTCATAAGTTAACGGCAGTTTGCGAGAACTTTGAAAGATTCTATTCGAATTTGAAATTTCGTCGACCTTCTCAAATATCCAAACACAGAATACGCGTGAACAATATACGGTTTTACGAGAACAGAGACAGAAATATAGAACTCCGTAATATAGAAATGTTTTGTTTTCTACCTTGTTCCGGATCACGATAATTTTTTTTTTTTATTATCTTAGCCTCTTACCTGTTTTCAATCTTTCCTAAGTCTTCAACTTCGAAGTAAAATAAGACCGGACCGGTTAAATTTTGACGGTTAACCGGTTAATTATTTTATCGTAAACAGGTTAATTCTTGCTCATGCTCATATGTTATTAATGTGATCAATATTCGCATTGGAAACGTTTCTTGTTTTACTTTTTGTATAATACAGGACTGTGTGACATGTTTCAGATCTTCTTGATGATCTCGGTAATTAATCCAACATTAACAGTGTTGTATATACTGTACGTTATTTATTAAACAACCCTTCCACGAAGATTGCAAACGGTCGTGTATTTTTACGTCATGCTGGCATCTTCTGATGAAAATGGTAAAAGAAGTTATCACGCTGATAACTGACTATGATAGTTAGTCAGGGATAATTCCTCATTCAATGTACAGAGGATATATCACGTGACCGATTTCAAATGACAACCTTAAGAAACGGGTTAAAATCGTATACATTTGTTATATGAAGCGCCTCAGTCATTACACTACATTTGGTTTGTTTATTGACGTATTGTCATGCTCTGCGCCTTACCACTTTTATACGTCATTTGATGATCACTTACTGCTAAACAATACTTTATCGTTTTTACCTCTAGACCAGATTCCGTCTGCTCAGTTTGGTCAAAAAAAGAAGAAGTGTATGTAGCGTAATATCAGACCGCATTGAGGAATCTCATTAAGACATCCTACTATACTAACTTAACAAACAGATGTAAAGAGCTGATAACTTCAACATGGTCCCGTGATGGTGAATAACATTCAATTCGAACAAAACGATTCGAGACTTTCATAAGCCTCTTCTTTGACGTATCGCACGTGATAGTGTACTATGATACACGATGTGTGTGTGTGTGTTTTTATTTATGTATTCAAAAACCGACAATGATAACATTTTATATCACCTTCACACAAATGTTCCCACCAAGATCTACTTCCAATCCACACAACACCCTTTCCACCGAACTGTCATGAAAATAGTATGCTCCTGGTAATAAACCACGTCCAATATTTCCATAGTAACAGCAGCAGTTGATTTCAGAAGTCGATATTTTAATATAACAACCTCCATCGTAATTCGATCAGGACGGGATCATGGACTTACAATCGTGATGTAACAAGCGAATCCATTTTAACTAGGAACTCAAATAGATATATTCATACCCTGATACATCTCTTATGTATCATTTCTCATACAAGAATAAATATGTTTGCAATATATGTATCTGTTTCCTTAATATCGTATCTCCTTCTTCTTAAGTGAATTCATGAATTTCTTAAAATAGTGTGTCATTTTACCATGTATACCCAAATACAAACATCATTCATTTACGATAATCTATTTTTGGCAGGGATTGCGAAGGGGGGGGGTATACAAAAGAGGTACTTTCAAATGACATATTTCTAAATTTAACAACAAACGACATTACAAAAATGGAAAAGTTCAGGCCTTTTCTTAACCAGTTTCCACAAAACTGGATGGGAACGTACCAAGGTCGAGGTTTTTTGTCCCAAACAGGTTTGCAATTGTGTGTAAATAGTCGCTCATGATTGGTCGGAAGTTTTGTCATCACCATAGAAACCCGGTACTTCGCGGTAAGCAAAATGTCTGAATCAGTTCGTTGCAACGAAGGCTTAACCGTTCAAAATATCCCGAATCTTTTCGTAAGTATATGTAGATATCTTTGGAATTGGTTTAGACATATTTCATTTCATTTATTTGTTTTTTCTCAATATACGGTACATTGTATGTCATACAAACGTTTACAGATATGAAATTGAGTATAACGAGAAAGGAAGTGATCTAAAAACCTGAAAGGCTTATCGAGTAGAGCCACTCCCTAAAGAAGGAAAATAATTAAGTTATCAGTGTTAACGATATAAACAAACTTAGATTTCTAAAAAGTATTATGGATCAATAATCACTTATGTAAACCTCGCTTAATTGACGTTTAAAGGAACGTGGTGACTGAGAATCATTTTGTATGTGATCATGATGATTAAGTAGATAATTCCAGCAAGTGTTTGCCCGATAACGTATACTCTGTTTACCCAGGTTACTATGGGGAAAAAGTCTATGTATGTGACCAGCCTGTCTTGTATTATAATCATGGATTTCCTTATTAACAGTGAATAAATGTTTACATGTGGGCGGATTATAACCATTAATAGAGCGATAAGCGAATGTAGCAAGATGAACTTTCACAAGGTCCGGTAATTTCAGTAGCTTAAGTGAGGCAAATAAGTAAGTATATTTAGCACACTAGTTTGTTAGATTGTATGATCTACTATATCCATGTTTGATCGAAGTTTTCTGTGAAGGCATTTATCGATAACATAGCACAATGCACGTAACAGTTTTGTACAGTGTGCATCACACATACGCTGTATGCCTATGTGTATTAAAACTGTGTACACATTTCAGCGACGGAAGTATACCATACTGTACACTATACAGTATGGACATTTAAGAACTGTGTTGTGATGCAAAAACAGTTCAGTTCTAAATACCCCCTCCCCCACCCAACTCCCTTCCCCATTCTGGAACCACTTCTTAATATTGGTCAGAACTTTTGTCGAGATGACAGGATTGCTTATTAGTAGCTTGTGTCTATGCTTTGACTCAATAAAAAGGACCGACTTCCTCTCCACTAAAAATATTTCTTCGAAGGATATCAGTCATTGATGACGGTTACCCAGCATTCTTCACACCTCACTTGAGCTTCGGCCTATCCTGTTCAGTCCTATATGTACTGTATATATTCAATATATTCCACTATATATGATCTAACCCAATGGAGATACATATGATTTAACAGAAAAGTTGTGTAAATTAAGCATTGGTTATTTGCAAACCATTTCCCAAATTTTAGACAGGAAATTTGCAGACTTACTGTAGTCCTAATCTAGTCGCGCAATACACTCACGTATAGTACCGATTCAAACTATTGCTGCTGTCATGTTTGCGTATATTCATTTAAGACTTGCTATTTTAGTGTATCCATTGCACGAAGGAATTCCGATTTCAATAGAACGACTCACGAATCTTGCAATGTAGCGTATGTATCATAAGTAAGGTCAACATGTGATCCAAGCATTAAAGGTTAACTTAGGGCGTTTAGAAGGTAACCCCGTAAGTAGACTTAACTAAGTGTCACAGGACAATCAACAACAACATTTTATCTGTTCAGCTTAAGCATCATGTTTCAGTGACATCAATGAACTCATTCATGTTTTGACATTTAAGACCCATGTACCTTATCATTCTTCTGATTCAGTGTTTGTCTTCCAACTGTCTATCAAGTGATGGTCATTATTGATGCTGACGTTCAGAGCAATCTGATTAAATGAAAACTCTGTATTTGCAAACCTTTTCGGGAAAAATCGCGCCCTGGCCCCGCAATGGAACTTTTCAGACTATTTGGAAATTCAGTAAACAGCGGGTGATTACTGGAATTACTCGTCATGACAATACATACTTTTCTCGTCAGAGACTTCGGTCAAAAAAAGTTAAGTAGATTTTCAAAAATACAGATCACGTTATAGTAGCGTGTAGAATGCTTTGACAATATGAAATATCCGCCGCATCTAATCTCATATATTTACGACACTGGTGACAAATCTACAGTGGTTCTGAAGGGACAGGCGAGTTCTGCAAAACACTTTAAAGTTGTTTATTTTTGTTGAGCCGACGAGTTACGCTAACGTTACCGCTTGACGAAAATGATAAAACAAATCGAGTTTGCTGTTTCAAGTAACTTGGCAACAAGTCAAAGAGATTATTTTGATATAGTTGTCAAGTATACGCTCTATTCATATCTTGGCCAAAATTTATAAAGATGAGTATGTGCATTGTCAACTCGATAAAAATCATTTGACGTGACTACAACTCGCCGGTTCCTTCAGTAAGTAAAGTGTTTTTATTCCCTGCTGTGCAGCGTCGAGAGAGATAAAGGAAGGTTTCAAACAGAATATGTGTAACCTACCCTCGATATGTTATGTTATGTCTTTGACTTTCAGGACTTTGGAGTACTACTCTTGTAAGCAATGGCAGAATATGGCGGTTCGGGGAAGGGGAGAGAGGGGGGGGAGGAGCAAACTTTATGGATAGTGGGAGGTGTGAGATTGACTTGAGTGCAACACATTTTCTCAAAAGTTTCTAACAATATCAATCATGAAAAGAGGAGGGTCTCTTTCTTTTTAAAAAGGTAAACCTTTAGCTGTTAGACACTGTTATCTGTGACTTCCACCTATCCTTACAATGTGACACCCTGTGGTTTTTATATTGTTTATGAAATGTTAACCAAATGGAAATGAGGGCGGTATTGAAGAACTTAGATTGCACAGTCTCCGGATGTGTTACGTTATAAATTCGCAGATGACATTGCAAGGGTCGTACCTGTACCTCGTTAGATTTGACAGAGGGATTCAACTGGTAAAACGTAAGGTTGGCACGTAATATATGTGTTTAGAAGTCGAATGAAAACCTTATTTATAATACATACGTTTGTTCCCCATGCGTCTTCTGCCGTGTCAGCAGTTATTTATACAACATTTAACGACATGTTAACTACATAAAATTATTAACATTTACTAATTTCATATTACCAAGCGGAATTTTAATGTTCATTTGATAATTTTAATCTACCCTGTAGATTGTTTTTGTTAGAAAAAATTACAAACGATACAGACTCTACGATGTTTGTAAAGGCAACCTTATGGGAAATAACGATTTGCCGTTGCTGGCCAAAGGGTATGTACGAAGAGGACTTCGGCTTTGAGTACAACGTTTCCGTATGTTGCCGTATTGAACGAATCCGACCGTACTATATTACTCATTTAACCAGAATTAATGGTCAAAGCTATAGTCTCATTGGCAATAGTTTAAATACCAATTTATTTACTTGGTTAGGAGGGGGCAAACCTTATCGAGTCGTAATCCTGCTTGTTAGCAGAATCATTCCGGATATAAACAGACATAAACAGTATTTAATCAATGTAGTAAACGTAAGAAAAGACAAACAAATTATTTTCAGAATGGAAGCTTTTCCGAAAAAAAAGTCCAAACTAAGAGAAGGGGAAGCTGACTTTACTGGAAGGCTACTACGACCCTGGCAATACCACCCTCCTGGGAGAAATAAAGATAATAGACAAATATAAAAAAAATTCTATAAGGAGTCATAGTTTAGTTAATTTATTGATGCAATTTGACGCTAGCAAGTCAATTTTACATATTTAGCAAACCAGCTACACAATTTCCTTGCTCGTAATAATAGTCATTAATGTTGCGATATTTTTTTCACTTAAGGGTATTTCATGTTTTTATATCACATTTTACAAAATACTTAGGAATAATTATTGATGAAAATTTATCCTGGAAGCAACATACTAATGATCAATGTCATCGTTGCCGATGTGTGTTATTTCCTTAGCGTGGTTAAAGGGAAATTTGCGATTGGTCGAAGTCGGACAAAGAGCAATGCTGCCCTCGCCAAATGGTGTTTAGGTGGTTAGGGTGTGACTTTTTATACCCACCTCCTTGCTTCGCATACTTACGTAATCGATGAATACTTACGTATTATGTGAATGTTACGTAGTTACATGCTTCATTCCTCTCATGGTGCAGGGTGGCGTCGCATGTCCTCTCATAGTGAAATCCTAAGTAAGATGTTTTCTATATATGTTTTATAAAGGCATTAAAGGGGTAGATATCCTAATTGTATACTTCTTTAATATCGCATTCTTGAGATTTGCTTTTAATGTGATTTTGCTATATGCTTTGTACCATCTTTGTTGCCTTTTCGTGTATTTATTGCGTTGCTTATTTGTAAGAGTATCTCGAGTTAAAGTATCATCTTCGTGGAGTATCTCTCGAGAGGTTATTATTTTTATTGGTATTCTATGATTCTCCAGAAAGCCGCCGTAAACCCCCAATAGCCGCAGTAAACCCCTGAATGCCTCTGTATGTCGCAGTTTGTCGTGCGGCTAGTTTTGCCCGTCAGCGATGGTAAGTTGAGCGTTATTATTATTAAGGAGGTAATTGTTGTTAATCTTGTTGTTAAAAGAGGAAACCTTATTCTGTATTATGTTATTATTGATTTGTACAAATTCATGTGTTTGGTTTACCAATGTTTGTATATTAATGTTTAGATATTTTTACTTTATGGTTTTCACCGTGGTCCTTTTGAACCACGTGTGCAAACTAAACGGGTAAAACACCTCCGACTACGTTGTTCAGCAATCATTGAGCGTTGTCTCGGTGACAATCTATGTAAACGTTTTATTAAATACATTGGTACTGTCTTGTATATGAGAAACACTATGCCAAATGAAATAGCAATTTAAATTCACTCTCCTTGTATCTATTCTTAACAATTGTAGTTTGTGGTACGGCCTGTAGGGTCTTATACTACGTTCTGAAATCCTCTAGAAAATTTGCGGAATAGATTGATCAAATTATTTATAATGAAACATACCCCCCCCCCCCCCCCCCACCCGCATTCCACGCCTATATAAAATGTATCAATCGGGCGGTACCATCCTCCGTTTAAGCAAAGCAAAACAAATGTAACATGTCACAACAATTACATCAGGAATTTATACATTAGACAAGATTATAGCTCGTAGCGGACATATGATTATGGTCACACACACATATCTTAGTGAGACCGAGGTATATACTATAATGTGTAATATACATGACTTGGTCAGAACCTGACACCAGCGAAGTAAATAACATACTAACTGAATGGGCAATTGCGCTCTCAGTAAATCCTTGTGCCCGCCCTATTAAATATGTTGCTCACAATCTTCATTTTCTTACCAGAGATATGCATAAGAACAACCAACCATCAGGAGCCTATATCAAGTAGATGAAATACTCATAGCCTCTATATCGATGTACATCTTGTTTTTACATATTTCATAATCGGTTAACACATTTTTCGCATACTAAGTCGAAATGTCAACAGTTTATCCATGTGGTCCTTTCTTTACCCCCTTATTACATAACACCAATCTAATCAAGAAACGTTGATATTCTGAGATAACATAGTTGAACTGGTGAGGTATTAAGGCGATATCATAAGGAATAAGCCGAATTATTAAATAAAAAAAACCAATATGTTAAGATAATAAGTCGAAATACTTTTTTAAACTTTGCCATCTTAAAGTCGAAAGTTAGAGAAAATAGTAGTGAAAGTTTGAGTTAAAAAAAATGCAAATTGGATATTAAAAGTGAAAAGATGGACCTGTTATTCGAAATTTCCACTTCTTTAGTACCACAATCCTAACATTTTTAAAAGAGTTTAAGACAATTTCCAGGAAAGATATAATTTTTTTATGAAAATATATTCAATTTGGAACAGTTGTTGAAATTTCCAGGTAAGCAGCGAATTAGAAAATGACATTTAGTGTGAGCATTGGCAAATTATAATATAGTGTCATAAGTAATGATTCAAGACATTACCATTATGCAAAATTATGGTAAGGAAATAAAGCACAATACAAGTAAAACAGGCTCTCCTAATTATCGAGTGTACGTGATATATTATATACAGATTAAAAACAAATTGACATCATTGTGTATTAGTTAACATTGTTATATTTTATTGAGTGTGATTTTAACCAATTGACGTTCATGAGAAAGATGGTCGTACATACTGATGACGTGGTGATTGATGGATGACGTCATTGGTAGTTTAATTGTTTCTTGACAATGTGAAGTTATCAGAGCAAACGAATTCATAATTTGTAATACTTTAAATATTGTTTACACTTTTTTGGAGTTCTTCTTATATTTTCCTTTTCTGTCTTTTTTTGTGATATTTCATTTAAAGTCTGTATAAATAAATTTGATAATTTTCAACACTATTTGAATAAGTTTCAATTTATGCGTGACAAATATGTACTTTACTGTAAACATGTTATTTGCGGCTATAAAGTATTTTTTGCCCGTTACTGTAAGTTTTGTGTTGCATTCGAAAGACTGACATAATTGTCTCCGTCAGTGGCGTGGTGCCCATTGGGGCCTGGGGGGGAGGGGCACAGGCCCCCCAAATTTTGTCAAAGGTTTCATAAAATTTTGTCATAATTTAAAAAAAAAAGTGTTTTCGAACAGTGTCAGCAACTGAATTTCTTGTAGGGCCTACTAGAAATGGGGCTTTTATTGACTGCTTGGTCAATGGTTGTTAATTGTTGATATTCAGTCAATCGAAACAGTTAAATAATTACTGGTTGATAACTAATGAACCAAATGTGCCATCAACGCTGCCATCGTTGAACAATATTATATATACGTAGTCCCAGAGTAAGGGCAACCCGTTACCTTTGCCAAAGTCAGTCAATTTTCCATGAAAAATGGCAAATTTTTTAATTGTTTTCTAAGCCTGTAACAAAGTTCGGAAAGTTAAGATAAATGTAGTGAACAGAGATTATGGGACTCCATGTGAACTTCTTCTTAAGTAATGCAATCAGTTCACTAAAAGGTCCACTAGGATACATTTTCCTCATGATCTGATAGGTAGTTTTGAAAAAAAAAATGAATAATAATAATCATTTCAAATACAGTCACAATTAACCTGGAAAATAATCACTTCGTTATCGCACGTTTTACCTCAGGTTTCGCTACTTTCGCTTTTTCTGCCCATGTTTTCAAACGGCATAGCTTTTTCTTTACCCAGTCACCACTTCTCACGGGCATGGGCGGCGATCATGGTTCAGCCAACACAAAAATGTCTTAAATTTTGGGCGCTTCTGGGAGACGAGGAATTGGTAAACTGAGGAATAAATGGCGATCACTTCCTTCGAGAATAATTCCCAAAATAAAAAAAAATTGCCGTAAATTTTGATAAATTTTAGGGGTGTTGCTTACTGCCATAAAGCACGGGAAGTGCCGTTTCCTGCAATCTGAGGGTCTGCCAGACGAAAATTTTTCTTGTACGCTGCGCGCCAACCCGTGGTAGCGCTCCGCTTAGATAGTCATCACCTGCTCACTGCCCCCCCCCCCCAAAAAAAGAAAATATTTTGGCACGACGCCCCCTGGTCTCCGTACTAGATTGTATAATCCAGTCACTTTTATTGATGACGTCAGCTGTTTAAACTGTCATTTCTCAAAACTAAATATATAAAATATTAAAATAAAACCTATGCTGACAGCAGTGGTATTTTTGTGGTTTACAACATGTACATTTTAGATAGAACAATATATAATTGAAACAGCGACCACTATTAATATTATCCCACACTTTAGGCGGAAAAAGACACAGGTAACATTCATATTTATAGCGTTGACAATTATACGCTAACAGTGGCATGACCTATAATGGATAGGGGGAGGGTGCCTTTGACTTGACGGTAAAAACAAAGTTCTCAAAGTTGTAACTATGGAAAGAAGGAGGGCTCTTATGGAGCACTTCTGTCTGCGACGCCTATGCGCACCATTGCACCCCCTCCTTCACCCCACTAGCTTTGTTATAGCAGAACAAAAAGAAATGGCAAAGAAACACAAAGAGCAGATTTCACAGATCAAGTTTGATCGGATTCGTTTCCATTCGATGAACGTTTATAATTACAAAATTAGTTCAGACATTTGTGTCCAGTGCTGACGTCATCAATTTAAACCCAGTTCGGAGAAGATGAACTTATTTTGATAGTTAACCTTTCTTGGGTCAAATTTTATAAAAGGAAGAGGAATGTTTATCAATATAACCGAAATAGTTGTTATATGATCAGATTGTATCATGTATCATACGAGCTATGCTTTTAATGGTTATCAATATTCATATTGATTCTCTATTCACCGTCATGTTACTTTGAATCTGATAACTGAACGAGCTGAGTATCTGAGGGACAATATAACTTGATGCTTAATGGATCTGGGTGATCTTACCTTATCAGAGTTTCGTTAGATAAGCCAGTGATAGTAAATAGCTTTACGATATAATATGATAGCAAATATTAAAGATCAATTATGCATTATTGTGCAAACTCTTACACTCTTTGTCTAATTTTATCGTTTCTGGAGTGATTTAAGTAGATTGCAGTATATTATATGTTAGGTTATGTAGGTACGTTGTTGTACTTTTGAAGGTGGAAATTCAACACAAACTGCGGCATTTAGGCAGAATCGTTACTAACTGATAACGTGTATTTAGCAATTTAATGTCTAAGGCTCCGTAAGTTAAGAATGTACATTGAAATATATATAATTTATATGATGTTCTTTCAACAATCATATTTAATATTAAATATCCAAAGATAAACATCATACGTACGAACTTCATCCAGGAAATAAGAATTCGGAAGCGAAGACTATAAAGTATGCAGATAATATGACGTCACACTGATACCATTGATAGCTATACAATCCTCTTCCACCAGCAGTCACGTTCTCAACCCTAAAGTTCTGCATCTCTATTGAGTCGTGGTGATGAGCTGCAATAGCCGTCATTTTATTGAGTTACGAAAAAGAAATAGAACCGAAGGTACCAGCAAAGATAATTCGATCGAACTTTTCGTAGATTTACAACGCTGTGAAACTACAGCCGACATACTTTGCTTGATGCAGCATGAACTTAATTTCTAATAATATTATGATTAAAAAGGAAAATGAAATTAAACGTTTCAGGAAGTAATCATATTATCATCGTAATGGAAATAACTTTAGACATTTTACCACTGTCAACTAAATTCAGTGCCGTGGATAAAAACCTAATGTATGTTTATGTTGGAATACGGTAACTTAATGACGCTTAGATCTGTATGTTCTGTGATTGATAACACTGATGGAACACTACTGATGGGGATCTCTCTGATATTAATTTGCGGCTTAGTTTGATACTTCAACAACATCATACAGTCGATTGTTCGATCATATTACACCAGAATGTCAAATTTTTAAGAAGCATTATGAGTAAAGAAGGGGAAATGTCTTTAAATTGGCGCATGCGCTATACTTGCTTTTTAATCCCTGTAAAGATGTTTTAATATTTCATACATTTTATAATGATGGTACTAAAGAATATAAACTTGGGCTTTTCCATTTTCACAATGACAGCAATTTATATTCAAATGGTGGCAAAATCAATTCTGGTAGTTAAAAATCATTTTGAAGGTTGGTCAAGAATTTTTCGTAGAGAAAAAGCAGTAAATGGTTGGTATAGACTACATTGGTGCTTTAAACATTTCGAATAAACTGATCATCACGAATATAATTGTACTTGCCTGGACATTATGTTTTCACGGAGACAGTTTGTTATTACCATAGTAAAGAAATTATTTAGACCGAGCTTTTGACGGAAGGTACTTAACGCCATTGAATTACGCAAAACAGTGAAAGGCGATTAATTGATGCATTAGCGTGACATAGTTCGTTTGATAATTAGTTTAATTCGTATGTAATATCAAGTTAGGTTTTTCTATAATTTAGTTTCCAAGAAACGATTTTCTTACCCTGGAAATGATGACTAATTTACTTTAATTACGCAAAGGAATCAGTCACAGGTCAATGTGTATTTGTTTTGGTTTCTGTGTAATCAGCACAAATGACAGACAATGACTGCACTAACTAATTCAGCCTCTTTTAAGAAAGTGAATGACTATTGTCTTACATAATTCACTTTATTATAATTGTTCACTTTGGGCTTGGGTCGTGATTGATCATCGGAGGATGTTCAAAACATCATTTTTTACCGTAACAAAATTTAGATTGTTACTTGTTAAGCCGATATTTTAATTTAAATGTTTATCAAAAATAATTATAATGAAGGTCATTAAAAGTTGCTTCTTTTTAAAAAAAAAAAATAATGGGCTAGTTAAAGTTATTTATTCTGAATAGTGTTTCTGGATGTTGATGTGACAATAACCTATGTCTTGGAGAAGTTAACTCTTGTTAGTTTTTAAACTAATACCGTCTATTCCAGATTATCAATATTAGCAAAGATTTTCATTGGAATGTGTACTCACATGAGATGACGTGAGGTCAACGGGAAAATACTTTGACATCCATTATCTGTTAATCTCCAAAAACTTTCGGGAAGTCAGGAAGGTAAAATTACGTACACATTTCATCGCCTGATAAGGATTATCGTTATGTTATATAGTTTAAAGTGTATCCAGGTATAAAACCAAAGTGGTCCGCTCGAAAAATTAAATCCTCCTTCATAAGGAATCATTTTCTCAGCTCACGAAAAGATGCAGGTCTCTGAAAACTATTGATCCTCAATTCATGATACATCACTTTGGATTACAAAATCATTGCCAAATATTCACAAGGTAAAATGCTGGGATATTGATCCAACGAGAAATTTTGTACAAACATTTCCATGGATGTAGAGCACGATGAGAAGGTTGCAGTGTCTTATTGATGCCTTTGAAGTAAATATTATATAACTAAATGGTACTTTTTAAGAAAAAGTCACCCAGGAAAGAACCTGGGCACGAAAACCAAACTACCAAACGACTGATCCGCTCTCAGCCCCAGTCCCCTTGCATCGGGACTGTGACTGTGTGATCATCGTCAGGTGTGTATCACCATATATAACTAAATGGTTACACTATCACCAGCAGTCCCCGTACGTTCAATTGCTTATGTTGGATTTTATGCAGGAGCAACGAACCTTTTCAAGCTATCTTATTGTATGACTAACAGAACATATATCCCTGGAATGCTAAACAAAGCTAAAGCCACCTGCGGTTTTCTTCTCATTCAGAATGTGATTTTACTCGTATTGTTATGCTAATCTTATCGGATGTTTCTCGCATGTCGAATGTATTCCTGAAACACTAGTATGGAAAAGCAAAATACCCACTAATGATATATTCTAGTTTTATTCTGTCAGAAAAATTGGATGATGATCGGAGTTTATCATTGTTAATCCATGTTTTTCGGCCGATAATTCAGATTTAACGTTTAACATGCTAGATTATGTACCGTTTAATCTGGATAATCGTTTGTATCCAGATATGCCAAATATACATCAAGAGCAATATCTCTATCGTCGTCCTGGTGTTAAATTCGGTACATAAACACAAGTTTGTTTTTGTGCTCCTATAGCATGACTATATCATTCAAACTAATGTATTAGCTATAACTACATTTAGCCTGTAAATGTATAGTTGTATTCACAACCTAAGTGAAACGAAATCGGTTACAAAAACGATCAAAATCTTCCCCTAATAAATGGACAAAGCTTTTACGGTAGTAAGCTGTACATTATTATGGTTCCACCTTTGTTTCTCTTGATGTTTATATCTATATCATTATGTTCTTTGAATATTCATTCTTGTGAACATCAACAACTAACTTACGTCAGAGCGGCACTTCCAATCTCAAATAAACATGGATGATCTAAATAATCCTACAACCTCACTCTGATTATCCTGACCGTACTCCACAGTCTTCATCTTACGGTAACTTTGTTATAAACCGAAGACAGTTGTGTCCTCCGTGTGATGCAAAATTTTTTAGTTAAGAGGGCGCCCGTACGCTTTATTTAAAGAGAATTGAGAAATGTGCGGCGATCATTTTGATAAGTGTATTTTTTAAATTGGATGCTAGTCTGTAACGTTTTCGCTTTGGGCTAAGTAGATTATTCTTTGTATATTTAAAACACCTATTTGGGTTAGTCATGATGAATCTGTTATTTGCTTCAGGAATACCGTAGAAAAACTGTTCGTTAACATTGTAAGGCATAATTCAAACAAACAGTAAATTAAAGTTTGGCTATTCTAAAGTAAGTTCAGGTAGTTAAGATATCATCAAATGATGTAATAATGTATGCATATTAAAGGCTTGTAAATAAAGAAGTAAAAGATTGCACTGGATTTGTATGTTACATAACCTAAATCTATTTTATCGTGTATTATTGGTCCAATCAGTTTATTTCTTATCGGCAGTTGTACGGCCACATTAAAATGGATAGATATATTGATAATATTACAATAGGAGTTAACATTACACTGGCTTGGTCGGAAAGATTGAAGTTACAAATTTACACACAAAACTGCTTTACTTAAAGTGTCATTAAATGTTAAATTATTTTCATCCATACGTAACTATACATGATCAGGTTTACTATCGTTCCGGTCACATTAGCCTTCCACACCCATCCCGTACTTGCCTCACTCTAGAAATGGATCGACTGTCGTATTCCGTAATATACTCATCTTGGAAAACAAAAATTCCGGCAAAATAGTCATTTATATTTGACTTTTGCAAGGCAATTTTCGTGGTAAGATATTAAGCCACATGTGAGTTAATTACAACCTCAATAATGTAACCTATCCACGACAACCTCATCCCACGCCCCCTCTCCACCCTCCAGTCCAGTCTTGCCAAGATATATGTGATGACGCATACCATACGCCCCAGCAATTGATCATGACGTCATATATGCTAGTGTGTCCAGCGGTGACAGCGGAATATCCACCAGTTTCTCGATATTTCTGTCGAAGGTCACATGAGGTCAAGTAAAATTGGTAAAAATTTTATTCTATACAAAAGACAACTTCTGAAAGAACATTTACTGCACTAAATAAAAATAGATCTTTGTTTGTGAAAAGCTAGCTAAAATCCGTGATATGTTAAAAACAAAATGATGACCAGAGGAGGGGAGATCCTTCTAGCAAAATGCTATTTATCAGTGGTTAAATATCTCTCAAAGTTGGCTCTGATCTAAACTATGCTAATTATTAATTTAAATGTTGTTTGGCACGGCCTTGCAGTAGGACGAACTTTTTTTCAAAATCGTTACCTTTTCTTTGAAGCTGACTAAACTAGATGTCGCTAGATTCGCCTTCATTTAAAATATTTTCCCTGCGTACTTGTCGTAATTAACCTCCAAATTCAGATAACAAATATACAAATTCATCTGGTTACAGGTTGAATGTGACGTTGAAGACGACCATAGACATCTCAATTGTTACATCACATAGTCATGTGTGCTTGCATTCACATGGAACGCCAAACAGTCCGGACAACTGATGAAAAGTATGTATATAGGCCACGCAATGCAAATGTTAAGCATCCTCCAATCTGGGATCTATACTTTCATGAGACATTTACCGAGGATACAACTTAGGTAAGAATTGCAGGGGCCTGGTCCATGTAAATAGATTGAAGACACTTGGCTACAAATAGATTGACGTTTGTGTATAGACTTTACAATTCGACAGCAGAAACATAAAGGATAAATACAAGTTGTGGAAAAAGATTTAGTAGACATTATAAATATTTAGATTATATCTTCAAGTTAGTAACTGTGCTAAAACCAACACTGCAGGAGAATATAGAAAGCAGACGAAGATAGGAAACGGATAACAGAATCTTTGATGTGAAGTTTTATTATTATTTTTTAGACTTCCTGCTTTAGTATATAACACGACATGCAAACAAATTTGATATTTATTGTCAATGTGAAATGTAGTGTAAGTCTTAAATTAACGTAGTTTTGAAGTGCTGTAAAAGTTAAGATACAGCACGGCATCTTGATCATTCATTATTTTGTAATTGTTTTGTTATATGACATGTCAACACATGTAGTTGTTTATGACATATTTCCAAGTCATGTGTTACCTAGCTTCATTGGATACGCAGCAACTAGAAAATTCATCCATTTATTCAAGATATAATGTTATCGTATTAATTGACATTGCGTCAAATATTGCATGTTAGAAGTATATTGTCACAATAAACAAAACAACAAGACAATTTGACATTCCTTATTTGAAGATTTTACAGGTTAGCGTGACTTATCAACTCGACAAAGTTACATATGTTTGACGTGTTGTCAAGGTTATTACAAAGCAACAACTCGATAACTTCCTGAAAGTCTGAAACTCGACAAAAATATATACAATATTTATTCTGATGTCGTGATGTACTGACACAGTAGGTCTACGTGTCGGTTGTACCTTTCTAACCACGACACGATTTATTACACACACACAAATTAATACAAAATGATCAAATCAAATTTATCTCTGATGGTCATTGTAGTCGCAAGTTACGTAATAATTCGGTACAACTATAAGATACCAAACTGCAACAACTAGATATGGGTTTATTTAGTTTTTGACAAAACGAGGACATGTTTTAATGCATGGCAGCTACCGTACAATGTAAGGTGTTTTGCAAAGAAAAGAGCAAAAGATAGTTTAAGGTCCGTGTTAATACTCTCTAGTAGGATGACAGAACGATTAGCAGATATTGACTTTCCAAGTTAATCACGTGAAACAGCTAATCGAATACGAGCTGCATGGCTGACCGACTATATTCGTTCACATTACCTATGTTCATTAAACAAACAAATCTCTCATTAACTTTGTTCATTTAACAAACTTATCTCTCATTACCTATGTTCATTAAACAAACAGATCTCTAATTACCTTTGTTTTGTCACACGAATGGTAAAAACGATATAAGAAGCAAAACAGGAAAAGACAAAAGAAAAAGGAAGAACAATAGAAAAGTCGAAATTTAAGGCAACATTTATAAACAATGTGTTATATCGGGTATAATATATACAAAGACAACAAATATTTATGAAGGCGATTTAGAGTTAATTTTAAATGTTCTTTTCTTAGCAATTTGTTAGTGGAAGATTACCCCAGAAATAGTTACAATAATATGTGCACAATAAGGTGATAAAATGATAGGACCTGTTCGTTTGCTTGCAAAAGTCTTAAAGCTTGGACAAATAAAGCCAAACATAAGAAACCTCAATGACGTGGAATTAACAAAATAACGATATTTTCATAATATTCTTACAATGTGCAAAATATTCTGAAGTAATTTGCCATTATAAAACCTATGATCAAATGTTTCCATTGGATTGTTGAACAACTATTGGTCTCAGCCATTGGTAAACTACAAGACCTACCACATATAGGAGTACGGTCATTGATTTCAAGCTTCAGTACACAAACTGTTCAGATTGTCATTATCTTGTTCGAATTATTATTGAATGACGTCACAGACACGTCACTGTATTGTCTTTTATGTAATGTAATTTAAGGTAAGATACATAACTAAAGTATACATGAATATAAACGTCTAGCTCGCGTAGTAATACGATAAAGGAGAGTACAATAGAAAGCCGATCATTACCTTTAAATTAACTGATTTAGCCCAAAATATTATTGTTATGTAATGATCATTATAATACGTAATATACACGTTATCATAAACCATACAACATATTATATTTACAGTTGGCTTTAAATTCCATAGATTACAGAATTAACCATGAACAATGAACAAAGGCAAAAAAAAAGAACAAACCACCCCTACAAAAACAAATATAAAATTAGTAGCTGTAAGTGAATGTAAATGATGCATAAAATGTCATTACTTGTAACAAAACTACTACAGGAAATTTTTAGGAAATATTTAAGCTAAATGAGAAAAAAAAACTAAATAAATGACGTCATTTTAACTGGAAAAGTCGAAGTTCGATATACACCAAAACTTCGATATAACAGATCACTCATAGATTAATATGCAATTGCTGACCTATAATAGAGAACACAGTGACTCTAACACAGTATATGTATTTCCAATAAGATCACTTTATGAAAAAATGCAAAGAGTAAAAAAAAAAAAAAAATTTAAATGGTTTCGAAGTTAATACAAAAATACATATAAGTTTAATTGTAATTGGCGAAAGACAAGAATAAACATAGTATTTTAAATCATTTCACTGAGAAGTTACATTGGTAGATTATACAACCATCGTCACATTTGGTATACTCTCTGTAAAAGATATGTACAATTGATAACACATTGATCTGAAGACACTTCAATCCCCACCCCCACCCCCCACCCCAAGGTTCACGAATTTCAAATTGATTATTCTGATCCGTCTTGGACGCTGAAAATGTTAGATAAACATATCACAAATGGGTTTGCTAACTGTTAGTTAGTTAGGTGGGACCCATCGATTAGGATATTAAAAACCAAAGTTCCCCTTGACAAGCCTGACTTTATTAGGTGAGGAGCCTTTTAGATTAGGAATCAGGTGGACAGAGTGCTTGCGAGCTAAACCATTCCGCAGGGTACAGGTACCAGGTGGTCTCTAAATTAGTTGGATTTTCCCGGGGAGGGTGATCCCAGGTCTTGGGCGGAGGTCAAGCTCTCTGCCGTCTCATATTTTTTCTGCTTTGTTTCTTGATTTGTTCTGCTTTCAAACGTTGAAGGTAACTGTCCGTACTCATGACTACCGCATGAAATGTTATCCACTTTCATATATTTTTCGGTTCCTCCCACATTTTTTCCTACCTGCAGGGGTAGCATTCCGTCCATCTTGAACAGGATTACATTCCCTAACTATATCATATCAAGTATTTTCACACAAAATTGGAAAAAGAACGACATAGACGAAAAGTAAAGGATCTCGAGATGGTGTAACAAACTTACAAAAAACAAAACAAAATATGAAACTATAATAGATGTTGAATATGTAAAGAAATCAGAATGAATAATTGAATAATACTCATACATAATAAAAAATAAAAAATATTGTCAAATTCATTTTATTTGACCACAAATTGGTGTACTTTGGGTCAACTTGTAATTTCCTGAATCTTAGGTAAACTTGGCATTTCTATTATCTGGTGGTAGCGTAAAGGGTGGTTTAACGCTTGGCTATACATTCATCGCTATAAGCTTTAAAGAACTGAGAAAAGAATAACACATATTCCCTTTGATTTTAGAAGTGTTTAATGTTACCATTACGTAACATCAATATGGTATTACCATTAAGTAAAATCAGTATGGTATTAATTTCACGTAACATCAGTATGGTATTACCATTACGTACCATCAGTATGGTATTACCATTATGCAACATCAGTATGGTTATTACCATTACCTAACATCAGTATGGTGTTACCATTACGTAACATCAGTATGGTATTACCATGACGTAACATCAGCATGGTACTATCATTACGTTAAATCAGTACAGTATTACCATTACGTAACGTCAGAATGGTGTTACCCTTACGTTACATCAAAATGGTATTACCATTACGTAACATCAAAATGGTATAACCATTACGTAAAATCAGTATGGTAGTAATTTCACGTAACATCAGTATGGTATTACCATGACGTAACATCAGTATGGTTATTATCATGACGTAACATCAGTATGGTTATTACCATTACCTAACATCAGTATGGTATACCATTACGTAACATCAGAATGGTATTACCATAACGTAACATCAGTTGAACTCTTACTGAGGAGTATATTCTGAGTAAATGCAGCAAACTATATCATCAGTTCATCCGTGTCATGTAACAAGGGGTTATACATTCACTATATTAAATATCAGTAGTTGATCCGTTTAAAGTAACAAAGATTTATACATTCGATATATTATTAAGCTTTAGTTAATCATTGCAAATTCATAATCTGATCGTTACCTGAATTCACTATGAAATTACGCAAATGAAATTTAATCTGTATGATAAAGAACATGATTACGTATTCTCTATGTTATCAAACAGCAGTGAATCCGTTCCATATGTCACGTGTGTATAGAAAATAATGAGTTCAGCAGAATTAGAAAGGCTAAGTCCTCTCAAGATTATTTTAACTTTATTTGAAGCTAAAAAACCAGACACGTTAATAGTTAATATCTACTCGCAAAATCTATGATCAATATTCAGAACGGAAAAGACGATTAACTAAATAAAACTGCTATACGGCATCTCCAGAGACGTTACTGAGAAGAATGTCAGACTATCTGCTCTCTCTCTCTCCACCCCCCTCTCTCTCTTCACCCAGCTGTCTCGCTCTCCAACTCTCTGTCTGTCTGTTTGTCTGTCTGTCTGTGTGTCTGTCTCTCTCTCTGGAAGAGTACTCGTTAGACATCTGCTGGTCCTCGTGGCGATAACTCTAGTTCAAATATGTAACAATAGAAAGATAACAAAATGTTACAGTTTTAAAAGTGTTGTCATCTCGACGAACTGTTGCAGTTAATGCAGGGATGACATAAAACAACATATGTCACCTGCTACGCGTACTGCCTGCTACACATAATAACAGGCATCACCTGCTATACATACTGACGGAGATCCCTGCTACATAGAATAACAGGCATCACCTGCTTCACAGACTGACTGACATCCTTGCTACACAGAATAACAGGCATCACCTGCTACACATACTGACATAGATACCTGTTACACAGAATAACAGGTATCACCTGCTACATAGATGGAAGGAGATCCCTGCTACACAGGATAACAGGCACCATCTGCTGCACATACTGACATATATCACTGCTACACATAATAGCAGGTATCACCTGCCACATATACTGACAGAGATCCCTGCTACACGAAAGAACAGGCATCACCTGCTACACAGATTGACGGGATCCCTGCTACACAGAATAACAGGCATCACCTGTTACACAGATTGACAGAGATCCCTGCTACACAGAATAACATGCATCACCTGCTACACATAATGACAGAGATCCCTGCTACACAGAATAACAGGCATCATCTGCTACACAGATTGACAGAGATCCCTGCTACACAGAATAACAGGCATCACCTGCTACACACACTGACAGAGATCCCTGCTACACAGAATAACAGGCATCATCTGCTACACATACTGACAGAGATCCCTGCTACACAAATAAGCAGGCATCATCTGCTACACATACTGACAGAGATCCCTGCTTCACATAATATTATGGATCATTTACTACACAGACTGATATGATTCATCTGCTGTCAGATTATGTAAAACAAACTAGCCAATTAAGGTTTAAAACAAGTTTGACCCCAGAGAGATATTTCTCTTTTTTTTCCATATTCCTATTCAGTCCTAATCCGTGAGATGCAGAGATAGTTGTCTTGAGTGATATGTTTGTCAGCACTGCTTATAGAAGATGTTGATCAGTTTACCAATCATGCGTCCTAACGTTTCAGTCCTGCCTGAATATTCAGAGCTCAGTGTAAATTACTTTATGAGAAATACCCCCCCACCCCATGCACCCCTTTTACTAACCAACTTTGAGATGCCAAATTTGATCTCTCCTCACAAAATTTATTTTGATACGTTTTGGTTTCAGTTGAGGAATACATTTGTTACCGGTTAGGAAGTAGAGATACACATTTTAAATTACTTATTTGTATGTGTTTGTTACCTTAAGTCTCATAAAAAAACCATTTGGTTATATAAGTGAGTTTCATTCAGCTGTGATATTCCTTACTAACCTCACGAGACTGTGCATTTCTTCCTAGACCTTGTCCGCTTCTGTGCTGCATCCTGCACAAAATAGAAAAAAAAATCATATCTTAATACGTAATGAGTATCAATGATAGGGTAAGTCATTTACGACTGCCTTAACAGAAGAGAACAATTAGCTATTACTAGTAACAACATTCCGCCAGAGAATCAGGTAGCAATTCATATCAAGATGAATGTATCGCTTTGTGTATAAACAGAGGACTTGATAAGTCTCGTCAAGACGCCCTCTATTTACAGTAACAGCTTTAGTAACAAGAATGACTTTCTTAATATCACAAATTATTTAGAGCCATTCAATATTTAGAAATAAGTCATGTATTGATGGGAATTATTGATCCCATATTGATCTCTGTTGTTACTAGTGAGAACATTAAATTCACTACAGATAGACGGATTTAAGAGTCTCATCTATACCAGAAACTAATAAAACTGGGCAGTCTGAGACAGTTTAATGGGTGTGAAGACTCGCGCACAAAGAAACGTCTCATGCCGGTAATCTGATTTAGTTTCGCATGAGGTGTAACAGAAGTGTTAAACACCACCATCGATCCCAGAAAATACACACACAGCTTGCTACCGTCGGTAATTAGACACTAGTGTACAGTCAATACATATGGCTACGGCCAATACCCACAACACAGTGTACATAGCAGCGTAGACATCTCAGGTCTAGATAAAAGATAACAAGGAATCATGTTTCATTACTGTCTGCATTTTGTAGCGACAAGAAGAAAACGTCATTTGCAAGCAACGGAAAGTTAACTTTTTGAGAGCGCGGCACGTGGTTTGGGCGAGTCTTTAATGCCTTTAACATACTATAAAATTACGTAATGAAAACAACTGGTCAAAAACCAACTCAATATTTTAGGACAGAGTTCACGATCTTATTTACTCCTTTAATACTATATTTAACTATATTTGATCTCTCTATTGATCTCTGGTGATCACATTTGAACTCTGTTCACACAACATATCTCATTACTCACATCTGGTGTAGGCCTGTTTTCTGCTGGTTGGTTGTGATGACTGGTAGTTACATAAGAGGTCGGTTGTCTCTCATCATCATCACTAGAGGCCTAGGTGACAGTGGAAGAAACCAAACATTAATTGTAACCATGGGCGTCCACAGAAAACATATAGATGGGATCAAGAACACTTCGGATTTCAATAACCAGTTAACTATCCAAGTAAATTACCGATAATCTGTTTTACAAAAAGGAATGTTGCCTGTTAACAGTCAAATATGAATAGGTTTTGTAAGATCTGGGGTTGGAGAAGGTGTCGTAGCAACGAGAGGTACAGCATGCATATGAACAGAGTGGAGACTCCCATACATTCTCTTTTGAGGACAGGATATCTTCGAAGACCAATTTCTGTGTCTCTCATGAGAGAAGTTATATAGAAAAGATTGATCGTGGAAAATAACCCTAAGGTGACCTACCCAATTGATTTTTTTTTTTTTTTGCATTTGTTGAGTCTTCATTCTTTTTGATGCTTGGATGTTAAAGAGGACAGAATAAATTACTGGAGGATGAAAGGTAATTTAATGTATTTTAGAAAATCTTGTGTAAAACAAGGAGATTCCGCAGCGAGAGCGGGAAGATTAGTTAGGGGAGCACCATGCTAAACGTTGAGCTCTTCTAGCTCAAAATCTAAACGGTCATGGTGGCAAAAGTTGAAAGTGCTGTGATAGCCCAAGCCATTAGCTATCATATGGTGGGTAGGATACGTCAGTTGAAAACTTCTATCTATGCTCTATCGGCCTTGGAAAGTGACGAGTTTAGTGTGTAAGTCAATGGGAGCAATTAATTGTTGGGCGACACAGGGAGACTAACTTGTGTTTGCATAATTGGGCAATCTTATGGAACGCCATATGTAAAGAAACTAACAAACCGCGCGTACAGATATGTTTGTTGTTCAGTTATCAATGCATGGATGCATGGTCAGCATGAACACTCCAGATCGAGCTGTGCAAGGCACGGCTCCTGCAGGTTAATTAGAATATTCTTATTATTAAAACAGATCATAGAAGTTTGGTTAATCGATAATGGAAAGAAACACAAGCAACGCACACATTTTGGAAGTTTATAGTGAATAATTAAAACTACTTAGTAAATATAAATGAGAGGTTGCTCCAGACCTGGCAAACCCACCCTGCCGTGATGTATCCTTACGCTAAGAAAAAAGAAAAATAGTTCCCGGTGACTGGGCTGTACCCCATAGGAGGAATATTCTTCTGGGTTTTGACTCACAAGCCCTCTAGCCACCGGGTTCCGAAACAAGGGATCCCCTCCCTCTGCCAAGGCTGAAGACTCCTCCCCAGTTTATTTTATTAATGTATCTAGGAAAAAATTAAATAATTTTTGGCGTAGGTTTTATGAATTACGTATTCAAGCAAGCTAACGTGGATCAGGGGATCAATGAGGATGGTGTTTATTAACCATTTTGTGTGTGAAATAATTAGTTGATCAAATATTGGTATTGTGTATGCTACTTCTAGGAGCTTTGTGGTAGCAATGTAACTAGGAATGTTAAGGCAGACTACTCCATATTACCTTAACTACTCATCTGCCATCATCGTACAGGTCCAAGTCGAGTCCAAGTTTAGCAGCAAAATACCTCAGCATTTTCTGCTGTCATGATGCTAAACAGTTTTCAATTTGATTTGTAATTGTTGCATTGCTGCATTATCATGTTTGCTTTTCTTTCTAATCATATTTATATGTATGGCGCTTTTGACAACTATTTTGTTTATAATTAGCGCATTATAAATCTTAGTTATTATCATTAGTTATTATTATTCTTGCATGAATGAAAACTACAAAGTGCATATACTGTTGGTTCTTTGATTTTGCAATGCAGCATAGTTTATCTATGGTAATAAGGTCGATGATCTATTGCATAAACATATCTGGACAGTGTTGATCGAATGACAATCCAAACCTATGAACTCATGATGGCGTGAGTATGTATATGCAGAGCCGTATATATAAACATATATGGCTATGTGTATATGCTTTACATTGTGTGTGCGCACTGCCTTCTTGCAACACCCATTTCTCTAAAACTGTAACATTGGCAACCCTTATACTTGGCTTGTTAATGGCCCATATTACACATGGACCTTATTGATTTTATTAGAGGTCAAGAATCATCTGAAGTCAACAGGAGGAAACAATGAAATTCGTTTACCTACTTTATCTTAAGGACGGAAACATGTAGGTTACCCACTCTGAGTTGGACAAACCCCTTGATATAGTTAAGGCCAAAGTCATTTGACGTCAATGGGCTCAAATGTGAAACGTTGCGACTACTGTAGCTAAAGAAATGTAACATTGACAAGTCTCCTGCTTCCACGAGAAGGTGTCATTGTGAGTATAAATGTATTAATGTTTGTGAAGCTCAACAAACACTGAACAGTATCTGTAGAAGTCATACAAATACAACTTTTTCATGGGATCCTTAAAGGATAACATTGGCTCATACCTTGTTACGATGAAGGCACACATGAAACCACAATATAATTTTTCTCCTGGTTTAAAGACACTACAATCTCAGCTCTGAAGTTTAAGTATTCAAGAACACAATTATAGTCCTTTAAGCTTTCAAATTTATTTCAAACTTTTATCATTGTTGATTAACTTTATGTCATTTTATATCAAAACAAATGTGTACAACTCTCACGCTGCAATAAACTATGTCTGCCAAGAAGGAGCATAAGGCAAGGAAAAAAATAATGAAATGGATAAAGTGCTCAGAAATATGCCAAAGGACAAAAACAAATTTCATAAATTGGTTAGCTGAGCCTCCACAATGTTGCTGCATGGTTTTTTTTGGACTATAACATATTGAGACTAAATGCTGACTAGTTATTGCTCATATTTCAAGGAGAGGGGAAATACCCCCTCAATTTCCCCACCCATTACGGACTCTCATAGTTTCTCGAACTATAACATATTGAGACTAAAATGCTGACTAGTTATTGCTCATATTTTGACTACTGTCATATTTCAAGGAAAGGGGAAATACTCCCACATATCCTCCACCCCTTGCGGACTCTTCCCATCTCATTACTCACATCTGGTGTAGGCACGCTTTCTGTCGGTTGGTTGTAATGACTAGTGGTTACGTCAACGGTATGTTCGTCTTGCTCATCATCACCACCACCATCACCATCATCATCCTCGCCATCACCACCATCATCACCATCATCATCATCATCATCATCATCATCATCATCATCATCATCACCGCCACCACCACCACCATCATCATCCTCATCATCATCAGAGGTCTGTGTAAGAGAAGTAGAAAAAAAATAAACTGTTAGTTTAAGTTTAATATACAGCTCCTTAATAGTCCCGCATGTCGAAGCTCATCAATGTAAGTGACTGGATGTACAGATCATTAGGTGAGTTCCTCAGATGCAATCCAAAACGCAATGGGAAAAACATACCATTGTCAATGGGGAAAACATACCATTGCCAATGGGGAAAACATACCATTGTCGAGGACAAATGGTATTGGATGCTATATCCATGAATGCAGTATTGTAGGATCAGCTTAATCGAATATGTATAGGAAAAGCACTCAATATATACTCTTTAAGTTGATTGACCAGTTACAGTTATTTCTTCTATCAATTTCGATAATTTCAAGTTCTTATTATAAAATATTGAGGTTATTACGAAATTCAGAGACAGTCCAGACTAAATCAAGCAGCAGTGAATTCAATACGATTTTCATCATCGGATTACGCTTGATCGCTAGACCCTCAGAAATTAGTATTATCATGCATAAATTAGCTCCCTTTATCTAGTAGCTCATCTCTAAATATAATTATGAAATATAACACCATTATTCTTGCTATCCGGTAATATACTGTTAAGAATAATTGCCAAAGAATATGAACAGTAACTCATGATGAACAGATTAAGATCCGTGATAAGATCATTAAAATTGTCATTGTTTGTATTAGCTCACTTTTGTAGTCATTCTTAGCTAGATGTTATATGCAATATACAAACATCTACTTGTTTGCAATTCAAGAGGCAAGCGACCGGTGATATAACAACATTCCATTTCTCAACAATCGCAGGCTGAAATGTGGCTATATACACATAAGGAGGAACAGTAGATAGTAAATTATCAGCAATTAACACGAGATATCAGACAATTCCATGCTTACATATATTTGTATTTATGTTGATCTTGTAGATTTGACGAGCTGTGTTGTCAACTGTCCTCCATAGATGACCTATCGTATGAATGTTGTTTATGACTAACTGTAAGGCTGTCTCACGAAGACAAGCTTTTGTTTGCTTATTGAATATAACTTAGTATAAGGACAAACTGAAAACGAAATAGTTGATATTCTTACTAATAAATCGTTAAAATGGTCCATTGATCTAGGTCCGGTGTAACCCTGCAAGAAAGGGAAACAAATAATCATACATAACTTAATAAAACAAAGGACATCCTAATTAAAGTGCGCTATATCTATCTGCCTGTTATTCATGTTCGCAGATTTCCGAATAGTCTCCTTTCACCCTGCAGGTGTCCTCTGGTTAGATATAAAGCGCGCTAAAATACAGAATCTTTTGATAATTAAAATTTATTAAGAGGAGCACGGCTTGTGACAATGTTATTTTAACAAGATTAAAAACGGATTAAACTAAAGAGTATAAACATTTTTTTTCGTGTTTTCCGTTTTTTTTCCATTTTCTCCCTTAGCCAGTCCTCCATGTACATCGAAATCACTGAAAACACAGAACCTTATATATTTATTTTGAGGAGCATTAACAATAATTATAACGCAGTTTCCACATTTTACAGATACAAAAAATTGCACGTTAGGAGCAAATTCATGTACTGCTAATTTCGGTTTCCGTCACAATTGGAAAGAACCAAATGAGTAAACTTGCAGACATGGGCTAACGTCTTCAATGACACCAAGCATATTTAACCTACGTTAAAGTAACCGCAAATTGATGGGAATTTAAACTCTTAAAAGGGCCTCCTTATTTTTAAGATGATTATAATTTTACTAATCATGGTAGTTACTAATGTTGTTGCTGCAAATGAATTAGAAAAATATATATATATTACATCAATGGTTACTTCTGGTTGAAAAAATCAAATAGGCCTATATGTGACCAGAAAAGTTAAGTCAGCTAGCAGGCTAGTGGCAGAACCTGTATACCCTAAACTACACTTGAAAATTATGCTGATGTGTATGTTGTATATATGCTTGGGTGAAGGACGGAGATTCCACATTTTTATTAACATGCAGGTAGCGAAAAGGGGGTAAAGAGATGGAATAAAGAGATGGAATAACGAGAAGTTTGACGTAGGTTTGCTAATAAAGAGATATCAAGATAGTTGAAACTGTCGCACATTGTAGAAAATAAGAACTCGAAGCAGGTTTGGTGTCTCGTGTTGTAAATTATTTGACAGATATTTATTTAATTGTGCATTTTCCGCTGCATAGTTTTGACTTAAGAATGAACATGAATCATATACGGTCCCCATGCACGGGAGTCGCATAATTAATAAAAAAAATAAACGATTAAAGATGTGCGTATTTATATGATGATTTTTCTATTCTGAAAGAACTGAATGAATTTTTCATGAAACACGAAATACCTACTTTTTTTCTTACTATATTGTTAGTTTTTCTGTATAGTATCAGTATAGCGAATCCTAATTAACAACGATGGCAATACGGGTGAAAATGGCCACTGTATATGACAATAGTTAAAACTTTTTTGACGGTTTAATCGCGTTTAATAGATTTCCATTGGGGGGGGGGGGAATATACATCTTCATCCAATTTTGGATAACCAATTTTGGATAATTTAGTACGACGAATCCTCCCTCCCTCTGTCTAAACACATTGGAAACACAAGCTGCTATTTTTCTGCTTTCCAAGAGAAATACTTCATCACGTCAACTCATCCACCTTCTACATGCATGGTGACTATACAAACCCAGTATTCGTTTGTAATATTGTGTCGAGCCCGGCTCCTCCGATAGTAAAACTATATCGGGACTCGCGATAGAAAGGTACTGGGATATCTTGATGCCGTATTTATGCTTCTTCAGGAGATGTCTCGAACGGAAGAAAACAATGACTTCACACAAAAAACAATTTGACGAGATAGGATTTGATTTGATGATTCGGTATAATTTCTTCTCTGTCGATTCTCTTTACAAATAAAACTAAATTACAATGATTTGACTTGACTTGACTCCGTCAATTAAACAATTAGGAGTGATCAACTTTCGGCGGAGTGATAAATTTGCTGACCAAGTGATAAACTTTGCTGACGGAGTGATAAATTTTCGGCCTCCTTTTCCTTTTAAACCTTACTTCCATAAAATCCCTCTGCGCATAATCAGTAGGCAGCCAATAACCTGACCATCCTGTATTAGCTTAATGATATAAAAATAAGTGCGCTGGCACTGATCTGCCCTGATTGGTTGGGAGTTTGGAAGTCCATCCCCTTTCTATGGAAACTTCCATACCACGTGAGAGAACCTTCTCGAATGTTCCACAGACATAATGGAATCTATTTTGGGAAAAGGCCCTGTACCAAGATTCAATAAGATAGTTAAAAACTTCTCGTGGGAAAACTGAATCCATGACCTAGATAAATACATAAGAGGCCTGTAAGGTGTCTCGATGGAGTGTTTCGGTAACATCAAAGAGATGGCATCACTATTTCATAACATCCCCCTCAATCTTTTAAAATTTTTGGATACTCCAAAATTTTAACATCATACTGCTTTAACTTATCATTATCTCAAGGAAGGTAGAGTACTGTAAGCATATCCATTAATATTCATTGACTTCAACAAATGGTCTTCATGTATCTCAAAGGTTAACATCTTGGTTACGAATATTAAAATGATCATATGGTATATACATTGACACTATCTCCATGAAAATTTTTTGTGTGTACCTCTTCAATATTGATGACATCGTATGATGTAATCTAAAAAAAAAAAAATATCATTAAGATATCTTAAAGTTACATGACACAGCAAAATATGCAGTATCTCTTACAAAATACATTTATGCATTTCATACATCAATAATACATTCATATCAAAAGTGAAATCATGCCGTGATTTGGGGAGAGATCAGAGAAAACTTGACTTAGTTATCTTTTAACTGAATAGAACACCTTAGCATTCCATAAAAAATTTGTATATTAAAAAAAAGAACCTTAAAATATTACAAACTCATTTACAAAGTACCTCCTCTTTAATGAAGGCATAGTTTCAAAACTGCTTTGAAACCTTGTGAATCATATACATTCACCTCAAGAAAATCCAGAAAATGTGACTCGATAGCATGGTGACCCTAGGTATGCACTCCGAAATGATCTAGTAAAGTACCAAAGTACTAGATATTCGATACCATAAAAGAGACTCCATAGACTATGACATCAACAAATCTTTCTTCAAATTAACATATTTATACTTAACATCTTGTCTTTTAAACTTTTGAATGAATATTTGAGGAAAAGAAAATATATACATAAGTTCCTCAAAAGATCTATACTTTCATTTGCTTCGATAACTGTTGCTGTAAGCAAAAGTTGCAAATCACCAATGCTGTCTCTAAATAGCCTTCAATATATAACATAAATGATGCAATGTAAATATCCTTAAAATATTTCTCAATATATGAAAACCCATGTTGCTAATATTCCGGATATGTTCTAATTGCCGGGTAAACGTTTGAACGAATTCATAAGGAGAAAAAAAAAGGTATACTCATTACACATTTGTTATAAAAGATGAAACTAGGTCACTTGGTGGCGTTTTTAACAATAAAGCTTATATTGTTACACCATACAGTACAATGACTTCCCACTTAATAGGTATGCAGGTAAATGCCATGACGCATTCCATTCATACAATTGTGGGTTAAAACACCTGTTCATCTGAACTTAAACAATTATGCAGTTATACATATTAACCATATAATGTTTGCAACATCCTGCCTGGACTGCCTGTAATGTTCAATCCCTTTTCATGGAGAAAATTCATTATTTCCTCTGTGTTGGAATATTTTCCCACATTCCACCAAAAATCATGACTCTTAAAGCCTGTTGGAAAACATGGTGTCTGATAGGTGACCAGAACCTGTAATTCACCCAATTTGTATCGAGCACGTTGGACTTTCATGTCTCCTTGTGGAGCATTTGCAAAAACTTTCTTTTGCCTTAATATGCTATCTTTAATGGAAGGATATGGAATTGCTAATCCTTCATTATGTGCTCTATTCTCTAAAAATGATGCAACATTCATTGGCTTAGTAGTTACAAGACACATGATGTGATCTGACGTTACCCCTGGCAAAATGTTACCAAACTCATCATGAAACTCTATATGTGCATCTTGCATGACATTAACATTTTCTGCATTAGAAGTGTTACTACTCAAAACATTTCGCATTCGTGCAACCTTTTCACTTGATGAACCCTTTGTTTTCAAGACCTGACGCAATTTCTGAATGTTGGTGATATTCTTAGTTTCAGAAGATGCTCTTACAAAACATGGTTTAAGCCTGTTATAATTGAATACATCACTAAGAATTTCTCCTTTGAGAGTGGCCAACAAATAATGAGTCCTATCCAAAACTTGATGGATCACTAATGGTCCACACCATTCTGCAGCAATTTTGCGAGAGTTCGCAGTCAAGGAGGAAGACGTTGGCTTATACAGATACACTAATTGACCCGTTGAATAAATTGCACCTTTGTCCAGTTTTGCACTTATCTTAACATTTTGAGCATCTTGTTGCTTCTTTTGCAAGACTAACATTACCCTTGACAAATGATCAAATCGTTTCTTTAACAATGCAGCATATTCTCCATGAGATTGTGATAATCCTGCCATTGGATTGAATGATAAATTTGTAAGATTTGGCGGCTTACGTCCAAATGCAAGTTCAAATGGGCTATAGCTACCTAACTGAGGAGAGGAAAATGTGTTATATGCATAGGCTGATGTTGGGACAAATCGTACCCAATCCGTACCAAACTGATTTAAGTTCACTTTGAGGAAATTTGAAAGAGTCTGAATGTGTCTTTCAACCTGTAAGCTTCCATGATTGTTTACACTGATGAACTTTTGTTCAATGCCCAAAGCTTTACTTAAGAGCTCCACTAATTTTCCTGTAAGAGAAGCTGCCGCATCACTTATGATACAAGACGGTGGACCAAAAGTTGTAACTACCCTCTGCAATAATGCTTCACATATCGTTTCAGCATCAAGAGTCTTAAGAGAAACACATACAACAAATCTAGTGATCTCATCACAAACAACCATCAAATGTTTAAATCCTGTAGCCGTTGTGGGCATAGTCTTGAAATCCAGACTAAGTCTGTCAAAAGGACGATAAGAATCAGGAATGCGAGCATGATATTGTCTCAATTTGTCTGGTTTCTTACGGAATTCTTGACAACGGAGACATGCCTGAATATAATTACTGATGCGTTGAAACATATTGCGCAGATAGAAATGCTGTCTAATGGTCAAATATGTACGCATTACACCCTGATGATTACTTAACAAGTCATCGTGATATCGAGATATTATCTGTTCTACCATAGTCTCAGGTACGACTAACTGAAGAGTCATCTTAGCATCATTAGTCTCATGCAAAAATATCCTGAATAACAAACTATTACATAACAAATAATCCTCTGCTTGAGAACGAACAGTTCTAGCATGCTTAACATTACCTGGAATAATGTCATGTGCAAGAAAATCATAAATTGGTTTGTAGTAAGGACAAGTTTGTTGTTGAATTTGCAACTCTTTTACATCAAACGGCAGATCATAGTTTTTGATCAGCTTTCCTCGAATTGCCTTCATGACTTTATTCAATTCCTTTTGTTTTGGAATGTGCCCTGTAACCAAATGATCAATGTTTGTTATGACTGGCTTCGGCTGAACAAATAATTCTGGTGGTGGTTCTCTGATTACCTCTTGCACTCTATGTCTATTCTGATCCACTAATCTTGGCTCTGTAGGTTGAGAAACACTTGTAAAATTTGGCACAACTAACATGTCAGGGCTAAATGTATGTCTATTTTCACTCGGCATAGTAATAATAGGCCTTTGAATATATGTTTCTCTCTTATCAGTAGAAATTACTGGTGTAGTCGTCTTTTGTGACTCAGATTGTGGTCTCTGTGTAACATGCTCATTAGAATGTGTTGCCTTAGGAACGGATGTCCTTTTAACTCTATTTGTTGATACTTTGGCTGGGGAATCCTGCTTGGACTCCTTAATGACTTTATTCGGAAATAAATCTGGAACTTTGACTCCCATTGACCTTGCCATTGACCTTGTCATGATTGGATTAAATGTCTCCTTAGGTAGAGTTGAAAAATCCTCATAAGAACTGACCTCTTGAGCAACCTGATCTATTTCAGAGTGAAATTCCTGTGGTGCTCTAGACAAATAATCTGCCAAAACCAATTCTGAGCCTTTCTTATAACCAACCTTGAATGTAAATTCTGACAATTTGAACAGAAGTTTACGTAAACGTGAAGTTGCTGGTTCTTGTTTTGACTTAAACAATTCAACAATGGCTGAGTGATCAACATATGCCTCAAATTCTACATTTTGCAATAAATGTTTGAATGCTGTCACATTAATAAATAGACCCATCATTTCTAATTCAGTTACACTATACCTCTGACATGCTGGTGGTAATATCTTAGAGTAATATGCAATAATATTCTCTTTGCCATTAACTCTTTGTGTCAGGTATGATCCTGTTGCTACTCGTGATGTGTCGCTATATAATACAAAACGACCATATTTCTGTGGCATATGCAATATAGGTGGATTACACAACAACTCTTTAATACTTTGAAATGCACACTGATGTTCCTCTGTCCATTTAAATACCTTTCTCTTACGACTCAAATGATGTAATGGTCTCAATAGTGCTTGAATATTTGGGAAAAATGAAGCCACATAATTAACTGCACCTACAAATCGTCTTACTGACTTAACATTGTGTGGTTTCGGTGTGTTCCTAATCGCTGCACATCTATCATGCAAAGGTTGGATACAAGCCTCACCTTCTGGGGTTATTGAGAGCAAATGTCCCATATATCGGACTGAATTTTGAAAAATGCTACACTTTTTCGGAGAGATTTTCAATCCGTTGTCCATTAAAACCTTAAAAATTGCCTTTAGGTGTTGTTTGTGCGATTGTTTGTCTGCACTGTACACAATTATATCGTCATGATGAGCAATACAGAACTTATTTGAATTTGGGATCGTTGCCAAAATATCATTAATTTGCGACTGAAAGATCGCTGGAGATAAATTCAATCCCTGTGGTAAGCGTTTATAATAATAATGCTTTCCTCCATGAAATGAAGCAATACCTGTATATTGTTGTGCATGAACACTGAGTGGCAGACAGAAGAATGCAGACTTTAAGTCAAGAACACCCAAAATTTTGGCTCCAGAGTACCCTATGGTACGGATAGTCTCATTCAGTAAAGGAAATGGGTGATTGAGACGTTTTATTCTACTATTCAAGTAGCGAAAATCTGTGACAACCCTTTTGTCTTTTGTTCCCTTCTTTGGAATGAGGAAAACCGGTGAAGTATAAGACTGATGTCCTACCGCTAAGATTCCTAATCGCACTAATTTGTCAAGCTCACTGGCGACAATGACTTTGTCCTCATCTGAAAGTCTATAGGGACGTATGTAAAATGGCTCGTCATTAGTAAGCGTAATATCAGCCTCATAATTTGGACAGTGAGATAATTCACCATAAAGAGAAAATGCATCTCTATGTGAGTCTAGAAATTCATAAATGCTTTCTGTTTCTGAAGCATTCAGAATACTTTGTTCCAAATTAATGTTTTCTCTCATGATTTCCTGTTCGGATTTGGAAACCAGGGGATCATCGGCTGTCAAATGTGGATATCGATGTAAATTATATCGTGTAATTTCATCACGATTCTCTTTAGAGTTAGAATTCGTTCGAAAAAGAGACGGTTTTTCGATGTCTCTCATGACATTTAGAAAATCTAGAGAATCAGTAGGTATGTCTTCTGTGACCGTAATGATATCTGCTAAATCTAAATGAGCCACTGTGCGAGAAGGATGCAGACAAAATTTCTGGTTACCCATGTTCCTTAGTAGAATCTTTGTTCTACCTTTATGCATTTTCACTAACATTCGTGAAGGACACATACGAGATATTAGAGGAAACGGTTTAATAACCATATCTGCATTTCGTGCATATAGTGGAAGACGTCCCTGTACAGTAATGTATCTCTGCTGACCTGGGTAAATAACAAATCTCTGCACTGGCCTAAGGAAAACTTTGGCTTGTTTTATTCTAAAACAATTTGTGGTAAAGTCCAAAGATCCATTCAATTCCTTGAGAGTTGGACTACCTAATATTAAGTCAATACCTGTCAGGTTTGCAGCAATTAAAGCAGAAAGCTGAAATTCATGACCTTGAATTTTGACCTGAAATGTTATCGTGCTATACGCATGAATAAACTGACCATTACCCAACTTTAAGTTTACTACATCTACTGAGACTGGTTGTATAGAGGATAAATACTTTGAATTTTGCACTGTAGAAGAAGAAATGATAGAGCGTGTCGCTCCACTATCAAACAACAATGAAATTCCTTTACCATCATGTAAAGTACCTCTTACAAAATTACGTGTGTCCAGTTGAATATCCACATTACGGTCGTTCCCTGTATATCTAGAACTAGGAATATTACTATTCTTCCAAATACTATTTGCTTTACGTTTCGATCTTCCCTTACTTGGTACTTTGTCTGGAGTCACTGTATGATGAGTGCAATCATAAGTGCTCCCTACTGAAAATTCTGTGTTGGTACTTTCTTTACATTAGCCTCCATTTCATGGCTTAGGCGAATTTGACAATATTGTGCAAAATGACCTCGATTTTGGCAGTAATGACATGTGATTGAAGGATTAAAATATGGTAACCTTCTCCTGTTATTATTCTGACCTGTCCTAGGACCACGAGAATCACGAGAACTATATCTTTGCCTCATATCTTTTGGATTGTCTTGCGAATCTGACCTACGTGACTGATCAAACTTGGTCTCTAATTCCTGAATTTTGGTACACAACTCGTGTATCTCAGAAGATGCAGAAATAGTAGGAGTCTGAACAGAAGACGCTTTGTCGTGCATTGCCATAAATAGTTCGGAAGAAGCTGGGGGTTGACTTTGGATTTGTAAGTCAAAATAGCACTGTATTTTCATGACCAAATCTGCAATTGTTGCTTTTGGTGATGCAGACATTAATACTGCTGAGCGGCATTGCAAAGGCAGGGTCGAGATCAATTTATCTCTTATTTGGTCCTCGCCATAGCTTAATTGTGCTGCAGCTTTTGAAATTTTGGCCAAATGAGCTTGAGCTGTATCACCTGGCGTATAGGTTAATGCATGAAATGCCTGTGATTTAGCGTAGGAAGAGGTCCCTGGACTGAAACGAGCAAGGAATTGCTTGCGCAGATCAGCAATAGTTGAAAAACTTTTGTTTTCAATCCAGAGTCTGGCTTGGCCTTTAAGTGTTCGCTTAAATATGCGACATATTTCATTAAATTCTTCCGCTACGGCCTCAGGGGTGGTTTGGGACGGCAATTTATGCAACTCTAAATAATCTTCAAATCCCAAATAATGAGCTTCGGCTAAATCTGCATCTATTACATCGCCCTGAAATTGTGATGGCAAAAAATCAGTGGGCCTATGTTTCTGCATAACATTAACAGAGGTCGAAGTTTCCTGTTTACTGACGGACATTATGCCGCATACAATTAGGCTAGTTATGAGTTTACAACATGAGCCTTTACTTAATTGAACACACTATCGACCGCAATTAAATACAAATAACAAATATGCAATACATGGACACGATTAAAATAACTTAACGGTACACTCTGATCTCAAATAGGGGTTGGGATACAAATTGGCATGATTTCACTCACCCTTAAGTTTAACTAAGAACTGGTAGTGGAACTGCAAACGATGATTGAAGTCCCTCGGTTAGCAGTAGTAGTAGTAGCCTAGTAGCGGCAGGTAGTAGCAGGTACTGTAGGTAGTAGCAGGTAGGTCTACATCTCGTAAGAACTTCAAATTCGTTCGCCGTTAACATCGGGTAGAGTCTAGGCTTAGATCGCGAAAATGTTCAGTTCTGATGTTTAGAGCTGTAGTATGACTCACTACGTACTAGTTGCGCGAATGTTCAAACGCGAACTGCATGCTGGGTTGATTAACGTTCGTGTACAGATCAGTGGTTCCGGTGTACAGGCTTAGGCTAGTATAGGCTGACTTCCATCGCAGAGTGTTTCCGTTAGGCTAGGTCGTGAACATGCGCTGTGTTCCTCGTTAGGTCTTCGGGCCAAAAAAATCCTCCTGTTCGTTGTTGATCGTAACGAACGAAAGTGTGAACAGTTCCGTTACCGTTTTGTTCCTGAAGAAAGCAACCGATCTCCACCATGTAATATTGTGTCGAGCCCGGCTCCTCCGATAGTAAAACTATATCGGGACTCGCGATAGAAAGGTACTGGGATATCTTGATGCCGTATTTATGCTTCTTCAGGAGATGTCTCGAACGGAAGAAAACAATGACTTCACACAAAAAACAATTTGACGAGATAGGATTTGATTTGATGATTCGGTATAATTTCTTCTCTGTCGATTCTCTTTACAAATAAAACTAAATTACAATGATTTGACTTGACTTGACTCCGTCAATTAAACAATTAGGAGTGATGAACTTTCGGCGGAGTGATAAATTTGCTGACCAAGTGATAAACTTTGCTGACGGAGTGATAAATTTTCGGCCTCCTTTTCCTTTTAAACCTTACTTCCATAAAATCCCTCTGCGCATAATCAGTAGGCAGCCAATAACCTGACCATCCTGTATTAGCTTAATGATATAAAAATAAGTGCGCTGGCACTGATCTGCCCTGATTGGTTGGGAGTTTGGAAGTCCATCCCCTTTCTATGGAAACTTCCATACCACGTGAGAGAACCTTCTCGAATGTTCCACAGACATAATGGAATCTATTTTGGGAAAAGGCCCTGTACCAAGATTCAATAAGATAGTTAAAAACTTCTCGTGGGAAAACTGAATCCATGACCTAGATAAATACATAAGAGGCCTGTAAGGTGTCTCGATGGAGTGTTTCGGTAACATCAAAGAGATGGCATCACTATTTCATAACACGTTATTACCACTACGTCAAAACAATCCTAGCTGTACGTGTAAGCTGACTAAACATGGCTCAATAATTTAGATATAACAGGTTTCGAAAACAGCTCTTATGATAATTATGTTAATAGAAGACATAATTTGATACTAAACATTCATAAGAATATTGTTTGTTAGCTGGACTAGTCAGGTGTCATTACATATTAAGACACAAATTTACATAAAAAGAAAGAAAGAAGAACCTTCTGATTAGGTATAACATGCGCCATATGTTTGTACATGTGTGTAGGCAACATGTTTAAAATTAATGTTTACATAGAATATTTCAAACTGAAGTATTATGTGTTTGAAAATAAATAGAATGATGCCTTATATCTTATTCTGACTAGTATTATATTTGCTGGTTAAATATTTAAAAATTGACCGATTACACGGTTAAATACAAACAGTACCAGGTTGTGCTAATAATCAACCCAGTTTTTGACAACAATCTTTTCTAAATTACTTGTATTTCTCGCCGCTCTGGACTGATAAGTCAGAATTGATTTAAGCATATTGCTCAATTATTGTGTTTATTCTTTTGACATTTTGTTAGAAATGTTGAGGAGTCACCTCACATCCACGTAGGTTCATCTTTATTAAATACCTACGCCGTTGCTATCATGTCAGTTTAGTCTAAAAGGACCCTCATTGCAACTTACCTGATGCACATGATCCCTCAGATATTAAAACATTTATTTTTTATATTGTTTCTAGTTTCCTTATATTTGGTATAACAACAGCTTGGTATTCTCACATTCCACAGGGAATGGTTTCTACTCCAAATTAGTCATTTTATATCACAATGGACCCTCTTGTATCACAATGAATAAAAATGATGCTATAACCCAACCGATACCATCACAACCCAGTAAATCATCTTGCTCCTAGACTCACTGACATTGCAACAGAGCCTATCAGTTTATCTCTTCGATTTCAATATTTAATTTGTTCCTGTTTGACGGTTATGTGATGACGCTTACATGCAAACTTTGTTGCATCGTTTCCAAATTTCTGTGAGAAGCTTAGCTCCTCCTTAACCATCCCCAACCCCTCCCCGACACCAGAGAATGATTCTAATGACTTTATAGTATCAAAGAATACCGGAGTAGAGATTTATGTGAGATTTGAGTATAGACTTCTAGGGCTGGCATTTTCTGTTTATAGAGAAAATTGTTACACCTGCCCTTTCCTTTTACAGTCAACCTTGCCTGGACAGCTGAAATTTAAAAAGTTAAATTTCAGTTTCGTGTGTGACTTTAAAACACCATAACATCGGAATAACCTTGTAGTATTAAAGGTCTATTCGTTTCTTTGTTGAGCATTTCTTTGACAGTGTGTGTAAGGAAGATTATTAAGGCCGCATCTAAACTTGTCATTAAGAACAGTGCTATAATCATCACGTGATATGAACTTGTAACTGGCCTATCTAAATTCCCTGTTCCAGTTCGATACACGACAATTATAAATCTTTCCCATGATGAGAAATAAAGTCTAATACTCTGTTGTCTTATTTCTTTGTTCAACATTAATTAATACCTATTTTTGTCTGTTATTAAAATTTCCGTTACTAATTAACAGGAACATGAATCTATGTCTCTCTTACCTCTTCTCCTGGTAGATTGCCATTTCCGTCACAGGCCTGAAAAGAAGAAAAATATTATGTATTCCTGAGATTTTGAAAATGAATTTCAGGAAAACATAATATGGCTAAGCAAAATATATATATAAGTTACAATGATATATCTTTACAAATATCACAGTAAACTATTCCTTGCAGGTAAACGCACACCTGTATTGAACACACTAAAGTCAATAAAGGAGACAGACTCGTCAATGTAAAAGGCACGGACTTAATAATGAATATAAACATCAGCGTTATAGGGAAGACATAGTTAGTTTTAAACCCGTCATCACACTGAGTGACGTCATCAAAACTGATTGACGTCATCAAAACTGATTGACGTCATCAAACACTGAGTGACGTCATAATGATGAACTTCTCATGAGAAGGGAAAATATGGCATCATTCAAAAATAGACTCCAGTACATCGTGGTTATATCGACGTAATGGCAAAACTAAAGCAAAATATTGGTTAGCCCACAAATCATCATATTAGTCCCCCCCCCCTCCTACACCCCTCCTTTTCGTCTTAGATGGTCTGTTTCTATCGTATTGTTGTTCATGTAGAGATATCATGCAAGTTTGGAAAATTCAGTTGTATGATGAACACATAAAATAAGAGACGCAAGGGGAGAATTAAATAGACTACTGTAGATCTGTTAACATTAAAAGATATCATGAAATATAATAAACCCTGCACAGATTGCTTTCTTTCTAAATTTACCCTGGGAATGTATATGTTTAATTGGAAGTTTTTACATGCGCACATAATCAGTTCTACAATAGTTGACTCTCTCTGTTCAACATTCAGACCAGGAAGCGACGGTCTGTAAATTAAGGAATATTTAGAGTGGGTTTATGTAACCGATAATCCCTGTGTGTCTATTAGTATCGCGTGAGCCGTTATTGCTATGTCTATAGCTGGACTTGGTTTGGGTTGCTCATATACTCTACAGATCTCTGTTCGAACTCGAGAGTACCACACTCGAACCAAGTAGTCCCGGACTCGGCTCGGAATAAGGAATAATTGGACTGAACTACATCAGAGTGTTTCTTATACTATAAGAAACTCTCCTCCCACTCGGGCCCAAGCTCCTTCGACATACTATTTATTTTAAATTAGATTTAGCCGTTATTCAAAAGACGAAAGGAATAATACAAATATTTTAAAACCATTATTAGTTCAGATTCACCGTTGACTTTATTTGTATCATAATGCTGCTGCTTATTCATCATAAAATAATCCATTTGTTAGTTTCAAGTTAAATCCAGATACGTCCTTTCATATATAAGCCTGCTTGGACCCATATATTCATATCAGTCACGTATATATATACATTAATATAAATAAATAATGAAATATAATCAATATGGATCCCTCAAATCCTAATACAATTCAAAATACTAGAACTGAGTCACATTTAATGATTGTTGTATTGCTGCATGTCGTGACGTCAGACGAAAGATTCTAGAGATGAAAATTATCCATCGATATTTTCACCGAGAAAACATTTTTGACTAAGAAACACTGGGAGCACGATAGATTCATTTCGTTTTATATGTTTTTATCTGTCTGAATATTCTCTATTTTAAAATTGAGAATATCCATTGATTCACAAGACAATAACATCTATAAGGAGAGCACATAGGAGTCTACATGCAGAGAAAGGAGGACAACAATAATTAGGAAATAAAAGTGCTGGAGTACGAGCGTGGAAGGGAGACTTTATTTATTTGTACCAACCTCGTCACAAGGTTTCTAACGTATATTGTGTATTGTACGATATATCCTGGAGAAATAACTCCTCGTCGTTGGACAATTGCAAATGTATCTTTATATATAAATGTCGTTACTTCAGTAAAGAGAACTAGCCCCCCCCCCCCTCCCCCATAATAATCTCTAAGGAAATTTGTTTTCATCTTTGATATACTATTTAACAATAACAAATGTAACCATAGAAAGTGTGCCGTTACGATAATTAGGCAATACGTAGATTGTTATGACCAATTGTCTTTATTTGGATTCAAGTTGACTGAATCAGAATTCCGTCCTCAAGTGCAACGTGTGATTACATGAATTACCACTTCATTAATGAGCACACACCACATTTACAGTTGTACAATGTTTCTTTTCAAGTTAAATTAATAACATAATGGCTGCTTTAAGAACACACAAATATGGTTCCAATTCAGATGAAAGGGCGTTGAAAGACAGGAGTAGGGACAGTTTATAATAAACAATGGAAAGCAGTTTTCTAGTAACAAGAGAAAGTTAAACAAATGACAAAGATTAGGATGATAGAAGGGTGATGAAAACTTTGTAATATCCTCACATGAGATTCTAAAGTTTACTATGAGCCTGACAGGAAGTAGACACTTGACAACATGTAACATTGCGCCCATTTCAAGAGTGCCGAGGATACGAAGATAATATCTTAGATTAACGCTCTATCCTACCGTCGCCTGTATTACATACTAATATCACATAACTCACTGATCTGTAACTGTCAGCTTCAAACAAATGTATTACAAACGAACAACTGAATCTTTATGTTAATATCTTAAAGTTAGAAAATCACCAAGACTAGTTTGAAGTCTCTATATCGATGTATATTGTAGCACTTTTATCCAAACAAACATGCCTTAGTCCGGAGCGACTGCAACGGAATGCCTACAGCGATATAGACTATATGAATATGCGTTGTCTGTTATACCAGACAGTCGTATATCTGTAAATCAGCTTAGTCTGTTCTTAAGACAAATCCCTCTATGGCATCGTCAAAAGTGATGTTTCAGATATAGGATTAATTTTACCATTTCGGTCGCGAGGGATAATTCTTACATCAATAATTGTGTATAAAAAAAACTAAAATTAAAAATCCCCAATAACTATAATCTGCTATATCTATAATCCGGTCACTCGTATACATTTTTTCAGACATAACGACTACGCATTTTAGCATAAACACTGACCTCGGCCGGAAATCCCCGATTTCAATCCCTTGACATAGCGACGCGTGCCTAGATACATACGATGTAAACAAACCAAACCTGCACTGCACTGCGTACTGTACACTAATACATGTAATGTACATGCACACGTACGGTTTCTACCACAAAACAACACTCTGGACAAGTCGACAAGACAACTCCCAATGGCGGCCACTACTCACGGTAAAACCTGGGAGAAACAAGAAGTCCTGACACTTATTGATATATTTGGGGGGGGGGGGGTAGATAGAGAGTATGGTGGAACACCCCGTCAGAAATAAGGATGTGTTTAGGAAGTGTGCGGAAATGATGGCGAAAGAGGGATACGAACGGACGCATACACATTAGCGTGAGCAGTGCGTGATGGGCTTGCATATCCATAATATTTCGCTGTGTATTACGAATGAATATGCGTCTATACGCTCTCTGTCGGCGAACAGCAGCTTCTTGTCTTTGCAGGAATGCTTCTTCCAATATGTGACGCCTCCTTCGTAATAAAAATCCTATACAAATCTAAGAACAAATAAAGCGCTACTGCAAATTGAGCTTCCATCGCCATCATCTACTACTTACATCTAAAAACCCCGCGCAACCTCGTCAAAACCGTGACCCTTGACCGACCCAACGCAACTGCGCATGATAGCTTTGCAAAAGCATAATTAACTCACTGATGCACTGTGTCCGCGAATAAGAATATAGTACAAAGTAGTGTGAGTATGCTACGTGTGACCGCTACCGTATACAGCTTAATATGGTCGGACTATAGTTAAGAAACGATGGTCGGAAGATGCAATTTTATACGTGTGACCGGGGTCTTAGTAAAAGCCAACAGAAATGTACACAATCTTAATATCCTGCCCCCAAAAATGGAATAAAGCCTTTCATTTTTTTTTTGCTTTGCTGTAGAGTTTATTCAAACAGAATGACTTGAATCCTTTTGTAGATTATTTTTAGTAACATAAGTTTTCAACTAATTTTTAATCTTTTACTTTCTGATATTTATGTTCATATTGATGTACATATTTTTATATTTCCTAGTCTTTGGTTCTCCTATTTATAAATATTTTATATTTATACTACGGATAACGGAAAGGAAATGAACAATATATGCGCCGGACTTTTGTAATAGATTCGAGTTATATATTTCTAACGGAAACTCTAAGTGTATGTTATTTGAACAAGGGTATAGCAATAGTAGGAACTATGAATCTGACCGTTTGTATTAGCCTCAGCAGGATTTTAGAATAGAAACAACTTCAGCCCCAATTCTTACATGTATAAGAAGGTGAAGCTAGTATGTATGTTATGACAAATGTGATAGGTGTTATTTAAGTTCCGATGCTGGTTAAAAAGCAACCAGGTTTCCAATGAGTTCAAGCATCTATCCAAATTATAAAATTCATCAAACTGATGAAAGCTTTTGAGTGCTATTTGATGGCAATTCGATACTGTTAACAGCTATGTAAATGTTACATCCGTTAGGTTATTCTTGTCATCCAACCATTGCTGTAAACGGATCATCCACCTTCCCCAAAGGAGAGTCTACTGCACATATGAGATGCTTTTTAACAAAATCCAGAAAGCAATATACGACAAAGGCTTAGCATATATATCCGCGACGCAAAAAATAGATTCATGTGCGTGATCTTTCTCAACTTTGTGTTCTGTATACAGCGTTGCAAAATGCGTGTCCGGTTATTTGGTTACCATGGTATCTAGACAACAGAACGAAGCATTGCTCCCACATTCTGACTGGTATTATGGTCTTGTTATGTAAATGTGCGTGGGAAGTGATTTAATCACAGCTTCACCGAATCATCGGTAATGATTTACTCCACAGCGCAAATCTGGTGCCACTAAAAAAATATATTTGCAAAATCTTCTTCTACAGTTTATTCCATGTCACGAATATAATATTTTCATAAATTACAAAATAGCCTTCAATCTTCTTTCATTTTACCAAGAACCGTATCACCTTTTCCTTCATTTATATCAATCGCCAAAATGTCCAGCATTTGCAATCTGGAAAACAGTGAGTCTGATGTTTACAAGCAATTTCGTTTATCTATGCACTCCACACACAAATAATAGGCAACAAAACCATTTTATGTTATGGTTTTAAAACTAAACAAAGAACAACGATGTTGAATCGCGCTGCTACGCATCGGTCACCATCTGTTATATTACCAGTTCATCCTCATTTCTGACTTAGAAACTACAAGTATTTAATGTTTTATACACATGAGTGTACGTGGAACCGTCGCAGGAACATTTACCTTGATAAATTTGAGTTCATATTTGAGTAAGATTGAACTTAGAAGAAAGGATAGCAAAAGCGCACTTCTGTTCAAGTGTTCTACTGAATGTTGAAATGCTATGCTCGTTTGTTAATTATCATTACGATGCCCGTGATTTACTTACAGACTTTTATCTCAAAAAAATATATGTTAAAGATATGTATTTCTGTTCACTTCCTTATTTTTATAAGGTTGTTTCTAAGTTTGGAATAAACGTGATACAAAAGTTTACGTGAGTTGTTCCTGTATTATTTGGCGCCCTCAACCCTCCACCCAATCCTAGACACTAATGATAAGCTCCGGGTGTTGCAATATAATATCTTTAACAATTGAAGATAATTATCAAGATACAAAATACAATTACCGGTGACAAATTATAAATATTAAAAGAGATTATCAGAAACCGAGTTGGACCAACTCCACTCCAACCCCCCCCCACCCCCCCCCCTTCGGATCCTGACACCTTCAAAATTGTCTAATGTATGTATGTTTGTGTCTGTTCCAAACACGCGGGAAATAATACTTATAAAAAATTTGTCTTATATTCATATTTTATCAAGAGATTGCATTTGATTTGGTTACCATGGTATCCGTACAAGATAACAACGAAGCGGGTGAGAAGAGGAGCTACACATATATACTACAGAGTTTCGTTCTGTTTTCTAATTTATTCCCATTATACACGAATACAATGATCCTTATCCCCCGCCCACCCCCGGAACCTTTGAAATGTCATCAATTAAAATAGCCTCTCTTCCCTTCATATATACAAATGTCCAAGACCATGACAAGCATTACCATTCAGACGAATATACCACCAGTCTATTGGTTTCAAATAAAAACCAGACCCGTCCTTTCATTATATCCGAGACTGCTTGGACTCACACACGTATGTCAGTCACGTATACATTAATCTGGATAAATAATAATTTAAGCAAGTGATCCTTCAAACCCCCTGAAGCTTTCTAAGCAACACAGTTAATTTATTAGCAAGATTTCATTCCAAAGGAAGAGTACCATATAATGGAAATTTGTGTTGTTTGTTATACAATCTGCTGGTAGCAAGCTTGTCCGTAAAAGGAAAGATAAGGACCTTGAAAACATATAATGTTACTTTATTTCACCAAAATCACACCAGGAAAGATGAGATTAGGCAGAGATATTAAAGGTTTGGAAACTTACAAATAAAAAAATGTCAATACATTTCTGGGACAAATTATTGTCTGAATCTGATTAAACGATAAATATCTCACTAGTATAAGTAGCAGTCATGTGGTTGTAACAACACACATAGATCTCTTAATTAGTTGCAGGGCTATCCAGTTATGTGTGATTAATATATGGATTTGTCATATTTATAACATATTACGTAGCATGCAGCTGTATTTAATATTATTAAAACTTTTACGCATGGACTTAATTCTCAACATTATTTGAGTTAAACACTAAGAAAGTATAGAAATCAACTTAAAATAAGTGTTTAGAGTAAAATTCCACATACATATGTTCCTATTACTAAGTTCCAAATTGTCCACATCACCATCCTGTGCATTTGACCAATTCGCAAAGTACCATAGAAATGATTAAATTTAATTTGATTATTAATTACATGAATCAAGACCAACAATTTAATGTAATATATCTGTAAGTGTTATAAAGATCTACGGAAGACCCACGTCTCACACCATCAGAAACAACTAAAGACCTCAACATGACCAGTTAAAACCAGGGAGCTGCTACAGTAAGATACATGGTCAGTTAAACGGACTGTTACGACTGTTGTTATGTGTTATGATGAACAATTACACAGAAATTACAAGAACAGACCTATTAAATATAATTTATAACATTCTACGGATTAATTTCAGAATAAACGTGAAGTTTGTTGGATGCAAATTCACAACCTCGAATATTAATAAAACGGCATGTGTCAAAAACGATTGTACAATATATATATATATATATATATATATATATATATATATATATATATATATATGAAAATCGTAATGAGTTGGAAAATCAAGAACAGTGAAAAAACTTTCAGCCTCCACAATATATATATATATATATATATATATATATATATATATATATATATAAATATATATATATATATATATATCTATATCAAACTTGTCCAAAAGTCAATATTTTAGCTATAACTATATGTTAACAATATTAATCCGACCTGGAAATTGTACGGGTGTGTCAATATAGAACTAAGCGTTGTGAATGAGATTCATCTAGACAATGTTCCATCCGCTCTCTCATCAGCCCCCCCCCCCCTCCCCCGCCTCCTTGAAAGTAACAGCGGGAAGAAGATGATTACCAGCAACACGTAACTTCACAGAAAATGTATCACTATATTGATTTATTTACACTTATTTGGGACTGAAAACAGTGCTAGGGCAGTATAACGCAAACAAGCTGACCAGACTTGCATTATGAGCAATAGCTAAATGAAAGGTGATCAAACTCTTTACCTGCCATTGACCGGTTTGTAGATTCAGACGACGATCCTCGTCACTGTATGTATTATTCCAAACTGATGAAAAACATAAAAGAGAGATATGTTCATGATAAGTGCACACTTAATATTTGTTGGTCTGGAATGAAATCATAAACATTATATTCACGAGATTTAATCGATCTAGTTGATTCCTTAATTTTGATCTTATTAGTTTGTTATCATTATCATCTCAGTAATATAGCTGATCAGTTTACAATCCTTATATCTCTGTAAGATTACCGATCAGTTTACTATCAATTCATCTCGGTTTTATACCTGATCATTTTACAGCTATTATCCTCTTAGTTATAAAACCAATCAGGTTAGAATTATTATCATCTCATTAACATATCTGATTAATTATCTTAAATGAAAGCATATGCTCCCATTTAAACAGAAACGAATCTTGGGCTAAATTAAAAAACCAAATTATGATAGTCGAGTATTGGATGCTCAGATCTAGAATAATAATCCATGAGACCATGGACGGATCAGAGAACGCTCAACATCACTGACGTCATCACAAATCACTAGAGTCATAATTAAACACTTTAAAAAAAAATAGTTTAAAGAAGAAAAAGAGAAATTAAAAGCAAATTAAAAAGGTTATGAGAGTGCTAGAAAATGAAGACCAAATATCGAGGGTTTAGAATATTCTAATAATGCACAAACTGACTTTGACTTCGACTACATCGTCTCTGAATCTCATGGGTACGAGTCCGAGAAATAATGTTGAGGGGTGGAGATAGAGAGGTTTGTTTGTATTTGCATAACTATTAATTAATTTTAAATAATCATTTAAGGTAGAATCTTAGTATAGATGTGCTATTGTACAGAGAAATGAAACATTTGATTGCTCGTGATGTTTGTAAAGCTACCCGGTTATCAAGATATTCAGCTTTACATTACAACGCATTAGTGACGTCATCAAAGATCATGACAACCATAATTTAAATATTGATAATAAAAAAGAATAAATGTATTTGGAATTACTTTATTGAGTTAAATTATGGCGCTACAGGACTAGACAAATCATCATTATTATCACGTGATCCCATTCCGATGTCCTGAGAGTATGTCACGAACGATAATTCCTTTTTTCATCAGAGACTACCATAGCCTGCAGCATAGTTGCATCCATGATAATTTACTTGATCCAAGCGAAGGATGAAAACTTTCTAATGAGCATTTTTTTTAATTAATGAGAAGAACATTCTATAGGCTGAGTCGGTTACCCGGATACCCGACCGAACATTCGTGTACCCGAATCGAAACACACAAAACGGGTACCCGTTTTCTGAGGAGGGGGAGGGGGGAGATCTCGTAACGGCTACGAGAGTGCTTTAAATTCATTATTTCATGTTTTGAGTAACCAAGAGACGCGAATGCAGAAGATTAGTTGAATGAAATAACTTTCTCTATAGTGTAGATGGCTGTTTTAATTGCTTACTAGTTCTAGTTTTAGCCGTTCGTAATGGTTCTTTTTCCTGTGTGGATAAAATCACTCAACACCGAAAACGAAAATATTATACCGGTGAAAACTACTCAAAATTGAAATCGTTAATCCATCGCAGCAGCAACTGTGTACGTACAATACTTCATTACCTCTTCAAAACATAGCACATACTTTCCAAACAATTGCTAACAATAGCTAATTGAAAGTAATATTCCAGGCTACGCTTTTGTGTGTGTGTGTAAAAAAAAACCGATTGTTAAGGCAAGATTTTCCCCATTGAATTAGTGTGGTGTTAGGCTATAATTATGAAAGTATTCCATGGATATTTTAGTTCCAGCTAACTGTCTTACAATTTGGGATAACAAGCAGATGGTTAGGCTAGATTTCCCCATTGACTTAGGCTGGTGGTTGGCTACCATGTGGTCAAAGATAGCAGCGATAGCGAACGTATTCGGTGAATATTTTAGTACCAGTTAACTGCGACACAATTTGTGGGTTTGTGATTTTAGGCTTCTATGTGGTCGATGATTTGTGGTGATTTTACGCAAACATAGTTTGTCGAGTGCACGTGTCTTTGTTGTCATCAAACAGCTAGCTCTGGTAGTCCATAGCAAGTGCTTTCCTCTCATAGTTGTAGCTACTGTATACGTTCGTGCATGCGTAAATATTGGAATTCTCAAAATTGCTATATTTTTTTTTTTCATTCATTTATAAATAGATGGAAAAACTGGCAAGGAAATTTACGGGATGTTAAGATGGATTAAAGACGGGATAACAACAAAAATGATCGCCGCTTTTTACTAAACGTTTTTTTTTTCCAAATGCGATCGTTTGGCGATAAATCATTACACGGTCACAGCCGTAATGTATGTTTAAGTCAAGTTGAGTGATAACATTTATTACGGGAATTCCGGTCTTGGCAACTTTTGACATGCGGGATTTGAAATCAAATTGTGTGAATCGCGCAATCCCGCTTCTTATGCGAACCCTGGATTGTAGTAACAGAAACAGTCGCAAGTGTTGTTCTTTCGTAGCGAGTTTAAAGCACTAAAATTAAAAAAAGATGTAATAAATAAATTATAGTTATCTATAATGTATTCCATACAGGCTGGTGGGGATCAGCTGGACTTCAGCTGCATCCTTTGAAGATATTTTTCGTTCTCTTTAAGACATTTTGAAACACAGAAATCTATATATGAGAAAGTGTGTGATACCACTACTTTTTGGAAAGAAATTTAAAGCATCAATTGATGTGATGGCTGTTCACAAAACATCTTATAGTGCAGTGATCTCGAAGGAGCGAAATGCAAGGAACATGACTTATCTCTTAAATCAACCCATCGTAGCAATATTAAGTGTTGTTATATTTCTATTATTCAGTTCGTTGTTTACTATCACAAGACTCTGTTTTGGGTGTCTCCTTCATATAAACTGGCAACCATATATTGCTGATTCATTACTCTCTTGTATGTAAATCAACAACAATCAACATGTCAAACGAGATTCACATAGTTCGTAAAGCCTTTAATTAAATGTAAGAAATTGTAAGAGTGTCCATTATGACGTCATTGTGACAATACCTTTCACATTTCTTGATTTCAAGGATGATGGAATGGATCCAACCGGTATCGTGTCTGGCATAGTGTAGCCGTAGCGAAACCTATGGATAGAAGTAGAGTAATCAACGTGTAAGATGTAGAAGACGCAGAGGAATGTCCTCCTAGTCAGGTTTATTGTTTACTAAATCAATGAAGATAAACAACAATGTAGACAATGTAAATAACAAATAACAACAAAATAAGTCACATCTAATTGATCATTCTAATCAGAATTAATTATAATCACAGGTCTTGTCTTTCAACGATTCCAAGAAAAATAAATTAGAATGGATATAGTAATTCAGATAATAATGATGATAGTTGGAACTGCTCTACCGTATGTAAATTATATGCGGTTGATATAGTAACTGTGAAAAGTATAGCTGTCCACATGATCATAATTGGCTAAACTGTCTGTATGCTTAAATTATCGATTCATTTAAAGTTGTTCAAACATGTAGAAATACAACATTGTACAAAATAAACTAAGTAAACGGAGCGAATCCTTGTAACAACCGCTTGCCATTTTCCGCTCGGATCACGTGATTTTTATCGTATGTTATTTTCGGTAAATTGATTGATAATATAGATCGTTTTCGTGAACCCTTCTCACTTTTAAATGAGAACTTAAATGTCTGAGATTGTTAGAGTGCAGTGGTAAAATATAAAATCTAGAAATTATGAATCTTAAAGCTGAAACTGTTTCTTAATCAGAATAGTTTAAGATGCTACAAATTACATTTTTCAACGTAATTTCGGAATGACAAACCTGGTCATACTTTGTTAATAATACACTAATGCCATCGTCGTTGATTCGCAAAAGAAAAGTTTTATTGGAATATGGAGGCACAAACACTGAGGGACAGGGGAAAATGTGACTTTGATTTTACGCAAGAAACCACTAGACTGTCAAATTATCTGAAACCCTCTCAAAATAAATAATCTGTGCATTCCTTTCCACAGGTTCAAGTACCGTATTTGAATGTTTTCAGCAAAAGTTTTCTTTATATATGCCGGTACTTTTGAACTGCATATTTTATCATTATTATTATAATTTTGAAGCCAGATAGCAAATTTTTAGACATAAAGGCACTCGTTACAAACACACAACAACAACAGGGCACTTGAGTTTATCGAGCATGAAATGAAATTATCTGGATTAACCGGTACCAGATAGTGCATAATATCCAATAAATATGTTAAACTCTAGCTCAGTATCATCCTACCTTATACCTGAATTGCCCAGTTCTATGTAAAATACTTCTCCGGACATAAAAAGATATAGGTTACGTTCCTTGTATCTAATTAGCATAATTAACGCATAAATACTGCTACTACTTATGAAAAACGTTTTCTTTACAATCGTTAGTTTTCTGTATCTATCCAGTATCTATCTACTGGTTAAAACAGGCGCTTTCGAATATTTCACTAATCTTATATATAATGTAAGGGCTATAGCGGACATAACAACTCAATGTACACATGTAGGCAAAATACTGGAAATATATGTTGAACTAGTAATTTATATTGCTACAGCATTGAAAACTATTTATTAAAGGTTATATTTTAATAAAAAGGTTCTCCCCGTTTAGACCCCTCCAAACGGACGCAAGTCATATTTGGAGCCCACCCACACCCCTCCTTTCCAAAGATAACCATAATGCAAAATGCATTGAGGTTTCGATGACTTCAATGTAGTAGACTTCTGCTTCTTAGTATAACCAGAACTAGCTGTTACGATAACACTATGGCATGATAAACACAGGTCAGTCTATTATACGTGGCTATACACACCTCCATCTAAAACAATAGGGGTCTTGTACAGTACTCAATGTTATGAATCCACACACCAAGTATTAGAGGTATCCACGATTTCCATCGTTACATATCATGTAAAAGGTTTTTTAGAGTTTGACCTCCGGTGACCTATAGGACATTTGACCTCACAAGCAATAAGATTCTTGTTCTTAATATGGCAAATCCATATACCATGCATGTATGAAAAGTATCCATGATTTCTACCATGAGAAATCATGTTGTGAAGGTTTTCAGGCCTCGACAAATATTTTTGAAAGTACTCGCTATTTGGCGACCATGACTAAAAATCTAACCGCCAAATTCCACTCGCCACTAGGCCTATGATTGTTGGTCAAGTCTCCAAAGTACAGATCTGCAACATCAATACTTTCTATGAACAAAGGTTAGGCAGTAAGGGAGATGCATGGTGCTACGTAATTGCACATTAGAAAGTTATGTTTCTTTGCAGTACGAAATTAAAACTTTTTCCAGCAAAAGTAGGTGTTGAACAAAGTAAAACATGTCGCAGAATCATAAATAAGCAGCTAGGACTACTGTAGTGTCTCAAACAATTAAAAATACAACATCTGTAAAAAATTCTACGAAGATAGCTTGGCTTCTGTTACATTAGGGTTCCTCTACTTAACTAGGCATATATACTATACAGGAAATAGATGTGCGAGAGTCCTAAGCATATGCAGTACCTCACTGCTACTTTGAACCGCTGCTCAATTAGAGCGGCGACTTCGTACAATTTCACAATTAATTATCTGTCTTTTAGCTGCAGATTGATGCGCAAAAAATATCGCTCTTACTCCATTTCACTGCCTAAATCAAAGCGATCTTTTACGCAATGATAATCTGAGGTTGTAAGAGCATCTCTCTTCCAAATTCATAGCAGTAACAATAGCAAACTTTTCTCAAAACTCCTTAAATTTGTGTTCTATACTTTGCGAATAATAGCCAGTAGGAAAATTGCCTTAAGAAATAATGAAGGAGATGTTTTGCCATCTTAAGTGTATTGGTATTCTGACTAGTATTCTTCACGTTGTTGTGTTAACGAACCCTAATCGACCCAACCGTTGCTGGCCTACACAACATAAAATTGCTCGCAGGCCTAGCCAGGTTTGTTCAAGTTATCCCATAATCATAAACGTGACGAAAGTCGAACGTTACTTTTAAGGCCTATAGCTAGGCTGAAACTGTTGGAAGAGACTACACAAATTTTGATCAACAACCTATCCAGACAAAAGCTGGTGAACTCACTGCCAAACTAAGACCATTTTACACAATTATTTCACATTGAGATTGGTCAAAGTAAAAATTCTAAATAGACGAACTGTTAGTTTCATAAACGCTGCCTGGTCATAACGAAACTACATCCAACCTGAAATAAATAAGACGAAAAACGTCCAACAGAACCGCTATATTACAAAGTACACCTTTCTGCACGCAAAATAAGGCTTCCGAGCGGCACGTTGAAGCAAATGCAAATATGTTTGTATTTTCAGTTTTAGATTCTACGGATGCCCATAAGCTCATTACCAACTGCCAATAGCCTCAGATTCGTATGAGGCGTAACGAGCACGTTATCTGATAGGCTGGTTGGTGGGAGATATGGTAGCTAATAAAACAAGGTTCCAAACTTTGACCCCAGTGACCCCAAATGACCTTTGATCTCCACAAAAAACATAGGCTGTCCTCAATGTGGTCCTCCTATTCACGAAATATGAGATTGATCCAAGTTTTCATCCTTGAGCTATCGTGTTAACAAGATTTTCAGTATTTGGCCCCTAGTGACCCCAAATGACCTCCTCACAAAACAATGGGGTTCTTCTACTCAATGTGGTACCTATATACACCAAATTTTAGATTGGTCCAAGCTTCCCTACTTGAGATATCGTGTTTACAAGCTAGGCATCACACACACACACACACACACACATGTACGTCCTCACACAAAAGGTGTATAGTCAATTCATCTTCTTTGGAGGTCCGATAATACAAACACACCCACACACACAGACAGACACGCACACCCCCTCCGCCTGCATGAGGGCATACGTTACGATTATCATCGAAACCAAAAAAGCGTTAATGCTTGAAGTCAGATTGATGAACAGTGAAATGTTCAAACTTGCTTCAATTTACAGGCCAAACACTCTTCTTCACCTTGGTTTTACTTATAAAATTTATCTATAAAATTATAAAACTATGTATCGCCGAGTTTGTCGTCCTGTATAATGTGTATTACGTCATGTGGCTGGGGTTTAAACAATGTGTAGTGTTGATATAGCTGAGCGTGTGTATACATATGAAATCGGTCAACAAAGTTGAGAGAAGATAGTGACTTTTTTTTAATTAGGTTTGCAAAATTCGGGTTTATGGTTCTTCAACAGTTTAAAACTTAGATCATGTCTTACGTAATCGTTGATTAATTGAGAGCAAACAACATTGTTGAAATATTGACAACGCGTTATGTAAACGCTGAAACCCGTCACGAAGTGTGCAAAACCTTATCTTACACACTGTAAAAACTAAAAGGGTTTATTTACCCCAAAATAGGGTAAATGTAAATCCCGCATGTGGACACAAAGTATGGGTATTTATAACCACATTTAGATGTGCATTTACCCTTTATTGTGTCGCTATGCAGGATTTACATTTACCCACTATTTGGTTTCTTTTACACAATTAAGGTGTGAATTTACCCATTATTGTGTTGCTATGCAGGATTTACATTTACCCACTATTTGGTTACTTTTACACAATTTATTTGTAAGTTTACCCTTTATTGTGTTGCTATGCAGGATTTACATTTACCCACTATTTGATTACTTTAACACAATTTAGGTGTGAATTTACCCATATTTGTGTTGCTATGCAGGATTTACATTTACCCACTATTTGGTTACTTTAACACAATTTAGGTGTGAATTTACCCATATTTGTGTTGCTATGCAGGATTTACATTTACCCACTATTTGGTTACTTTAACACAATTTAGGTGTCGATTTACCCATATTTGTGTTGCTATGCAGGATTTACATTTACCCACTATTTGGTTACTTTAACACAACTTAGGTGTGAATTTGCCCATATTTGTGTTGCTATGCAGGATTTACATTTACCCACTATTTGGTTACTTTGACACAATTTAGGTGTGAATTTACCCATATTTGTGTTGCTATGCAGGATTTACATTTACCCACTATTTGGTTACTTTAACACAACTTAGGTGTCAATTTACCATTATTTGAGTTGCTAAGCAAGACTCACATTTACCCACTATTTGGTTACTTTTAAACAATATAGGTGTAAATTTATGACTTAGTTGTGTTGATGTGTGGGATTATTCCATTAGATCTTTTGGTACTATTATGCTTAAGATGTACAACTACCTCTTTGATGCTGCTGCACATAATTTACAATTATATTAAAGGTATTCTGTATTGGCCCAAAATTATAGCATGCTATAATCGCTAGATGTTTTCAAAGAATACTTTCCTGGAGGTCACTACCCTCCAATGGTTCACAGACATTCTACATTGAGCACACAAGATGACTGAATGTCTCAGTGAGAAAAATTTCCTCAAGAGTGGTAATAAAAACAGTTCAGAATTTTAAGCAAAGATGACCATATTTGGCCAACACAGCATACCTTCATTGGGCTACATAACACAATGCAATTTAATTGTGCAGATTCTTGAATTAATATAATGGGTAAGAATGTTAAATTAGGAGAAAACTAGAAACTTCAAACATGAATACTACACTGCATAAACGTGATATGAATAATCAATGCAATAGCATGTTTATATCAATCTAGGAATATTCATGCATAATGTACAATATGGTGAAGCAACACTTAAAGTTGGTAACATATGTGTATACTAGTAAAACCTTGACTAAAAAATGTTACATTTACTAATGTATGATCACATTTTCTCAACAATTAGAAACTGCCACAACCCATTACTAGGCATGTCAGGTATTAAACCATGTAACAATTTTCATTTACATCGATGAATACATTTGTAAAATTAAGGTGTGCCAATCTTTTAACATTAACATAAATCTCTATTGACCACAAATATTACTTTCAGGTTGTCTGTTATGATTATGCTGTATCACTGTCACCTTAAAAATCTGGTATCACTCAAAAAGTGCATTACTTTGGCATAACATTGGTAAAAAAGACCATAACTCCCACTTTTATAAAATGGCTCAGCAAAAAATTGAGAAACTTGGAGAATATTGGGATAAACAATAATAACTTACTAATAAAAACAATTTGTATGTAAACAACTAACTTTGCAAATCAATGCAGGTACATCAACATGCTTTTGTTTATGATCAAACCCATCAGTTCTCACTGACCATGAATGTTGCATCAACACAATAAAGGTTTACATGATAAGACCTGTATGTTACTAAGTTGTAAATTAATAACTCTAAAACATACCTTAACTCTAATGTATGATTAATTATACAGTTCTTAGTGCTTTAACATTTCATGTTGATTTATCTTGAATACAACAGTACACTCAAAAAGTTGCATTAGTGTGGTGCATGTTTATGTGCACCACCCCCACCCAACCAACCAAATTTTGTTGTGACAGAACAAGCCACAATATATGGAACTTTCTTGTCACTGATCTAATTGTTCCAGCAATTGTCTCCATGATTTTATTTATATGTGCATCAAGCATTACAAAGATTATCGATAACAACTTCCTGGTCTTGGTATAAATTGACAAAAACAAAATCAAATCGAGCAAAGATACGGTGATGCTTAAGTTTAGGCCTATGATTGTGAATGATCACCATTAACCATCTGTGTTGAGTGTAACCGAGGCTAACTGAGGAAGACTAGCATACAATTAGTCTACACTAAGCTTGCTTCAACTAGGCTGAACGTTAAACCTTAATCACTATACCCCTCTATGTTTATTGTAGACCCCACAATTTATCACAAAATATTACTGTACACAATTTGCTATTCTTAATGCTCATCAATCTTGGTTTGAATGTATAAAAAATTTACTGGCTTAGATAATTTGCTTAATATCAACTAATTGCTGTTTGGCCTTCTTATTACACCCAGTTCTAATTGTATTAACAGCTTATTATTGACTTTACTATATGACACCTTTTATAAAGTTGCATTAGTGTTCCAACTAAATTTTCGCCCCCAACTTTGCTCTTCGTCATAACAAGGCATGTCACAGCACTTCAAACTTGTAGTTGCCCCTGATCTCACTGTTTCACCAATATTGTAATGTTTAGTATTATATATCATTTAAGTGTATTAAGAATTACCCAAATTATCATTTTACACATTATTTGTCTTGTAAAATTGTGCTAACAAACTAAATCCCTGAAAACAACACTATGCAAATCCAGCAAACAATCTGAAAAACATAACTAACAATAATTCTGGGTCAACAAATAACAGAAAAACAATAGAACTTGAAGAAAAGTCACAAAATGAAATAAATCATGCTTGAAGTTTTGCAATTAATGAAATGATCTTTTGAGGCAATTTCCCCTTGTCTTTGCATTGCAGCAGAGCATTTTGCAGAAATGTCAGTGTTCCTTTTACTTTGCCGTTATACTGTATGTTGAAAACATAATATGTTGCCAGCAGGATTAGAACTGCCTCAGGGAAAGATGCTGCAGTACTGCATTTTTCGTTTTCTGCAATGATTGTTATGTTTGATGGGTCCAGCGGATCCCCAGTGTATGTTATGACCGGTGTGCTGATTTCAACATCCGAGCTAACCTATCAAACAATGAAATAAATAGGATGATTAATTCCTGATAACACATTTTCAAAGGTAATCCAGCTTCTTCAGAATCACATACACTAAACTTGCATTTGATAATATTACTTGGGAGCTGATTTGAATAAGCATCATTTCTAGCTATAAATGAATATTGCGAATGTTTCTATAACTCAGGGTATATATAAACCAGAATGTCAAATAACTTAGTGATTCCTTGCCATTATGAAGCAACATTAGATGGCATATTTTCCAACTTCCACCGTGCTGACCTGATATCACCAGAAGTGCCATTGGCCTTAGAGTATCGAATAATAGGTGCCTATATAAGAAGATTGAATTTGAAACCAACTATCATTTCTTCAGCGATCAACTTTATTAAGACTTGGCTCTAATTGAAGACAAGTGAACTGTGACCTCCATACAAAACATTCGGGATTTGCTACTTACCAAATGCTACCTAAATTCAATTCATGATATGTGGTGGTAATTAAAGGGTTCACGTTTTCATGTTTGTTGATCTCAAATGACCTCTGACCACAATCAAAAACAGGAAGAACCACCTACTCACCAAGGGTTACCTTGTGTTATCTTTTAATTCAAAGAAAAAATAGGGATCATCTGCTCACCAGGGCTATCTACATATTACTCTTGAAGTGCAAACCATCTTTCACTTCTTGAGGTATAGTGTTTACAAACCGAGGCCTCACACACACCCCGATCAGCATTGCATAGATTTCTTTGGCCTTAGAAGGGTTATCGACATATTACTCTTTACATCTTTTGCAAGTTTACAAATAATACACCAACTAATGAAAGGGTTATTAAAATGGGAAGCTTACATCATCATCACTGTTTATAAACAGAAAGTTGCGATCTTCTTTCAGGAAGCCAGGTAGTATCCAGAGAGCTGCAGTCCATGTAGCATCTGTAGCAGAAATAAACACTGAAGTTATTGTCTTCATTCAGTGTAAATGAATGTAAAATGTAACACAACAGTAAAAAATTTCATGCTGATTTCCTGAAAATAACATAATGATTTAGTAAGTTGATGTAGTGTATCAATGCAGTTTTATCTCTGCACTCTTAAAAATAACTACATTGAAGTGTTCCTTAATTAATGTTTTATTGCAGGATTCAGTAAACCATCTAATTCATCCAATGACGACACTGTTGCTACTTTGCCTCATATGGTCACAACTTGTCTCCTTGCTCAGATTATCCTGTATATATGAAACAGGATTGGCCACATTTTTCTTCATTATCTTGAAAGACCTTGGATTTTTTTTTAAGTTTTCAAACATCTGCCATCAGTTTAACTAATTTATATTTTAAGAAGCTGACAAAATGCTTGTCTCAACTGAAACTGTTAAGACATATCTCCTAGTCTACATAATAGTAAACTTTTTTATTATTTTTGGTAATTAACTCAGCACTTTGAGATGTTAACTTACCCCTTTTGTCTTTTTCTGTCAATTGCTGAATAAAGTTGTTGTATTCAACAAGGAATCGAAGAGTGCCCTTTGAGTGATTTGTGTTGTAGGTGATGATCTTTGCTGCAATGTCATCAAGATTTTTGTAGAACATCTCCGACACTGCATCCCAACTGATGATGGCTGAAAAATCTTCTATGATCTATGAATTAAGGTAATAAAAAGGATGATAATGACATTGTATTAATAAATAACTTTCAAACAGGAACTTTCAGCCAAGTATTCGTGTTAGATCATTAAGTCAGTAAAAGAATCTTGTTTTGGCAGTTATTCATGATTTTCTTCAGTCAAACCTCTATTTTAGTAGAAATTCTAAACATTCAAATACTCTTACATATCATCCATGGTATTTAGATTCACCTACTTTTTTGAAAATCCCTGTCAAAGCTAACAATGTGTTTCTTCCATGGTAAATAAAACAGCTATGATAAGCTCACTTGGCAGGTTAATTTGTGGCAAAATGCACTCATGACCCTTTTCCTTGAACTTTGTCTACCTCAAATGATTCTTGAACTAAAAAAGGTAGGAATCATCTACTAACCAAATGCAATCAACATTCTAAGGGATTTTTAAGAAGCCAGTAACTGACAATTTTAACACTTATTGCACTGTGTTTCATGAATATCAGCTATGATTCAAGGAAGCTTCCCTTCCTGAGAAATCCTGAGAGCAAGCTATGCAGCATGAACACAAGTTCATTCACCCTTACATACACAAGCCTTAACATTGGCTTATGATTTCGTCAAACCAACAATTTCCAGTGTAGAACATTATAATCATAAGTCTTAATAATTAGGAATCATATGTTTGAAATTACCTGTTCTGCACAAAATAGAGTAGGAAATTTGCCTCTGATTTCTGCTATTGGTGGTTTCTCCTCAAGTACAAGTCTCCTTCTCTCTCCAAATGTCAGTGCCATTAATGACTTAATTTTGTTCTTGTCTTGTTTTTTCTTTGTTGATTCCTTTTGTAGTTCCTTAATGTGCAGTTTGATAGTCTCCTCTGTTTCACCCTCAGGTAGAGTCCAATCAGCTCCGTCTTTTCGTTCTCCCTCGTCAGTTGTTGCATGTGTAGATGTCTTCCTCTTCTTCACAACTACATCCCTCGTCATGTGTCTCCTCTCATTTCTGAACTTATCTTTGAGTGCATTTTTCAATGCATCCTACAAAACCAAGATGCAAAAATGAATGGAAGCTGCAGTATGATGAGATAATCTGATATCAATGTTACATATTCTGTTAAAATACCTTTCTTCAGTCTGGACTTGTAATTTAAAGAGCTATGAAATTGTGATGAACACTTGAACACAAAGTATATTGTAATTTTGTTACAAGGTCTTAAAAACAGCTGAACAATTCAAATTAAACTTCAACACTATTGTTAGGTATAAAACTCGGCAACCTCACAATGTAATTTATGCACATGTTTCATCATGTCACCTCACCCATTTTAAAGAGTAGACACCTTGATCTTACAAGCATGCACATCTGGACATTCATGTCAGATGCATGCACAATGTGTACTGGTTCATGCATCTTCTCAGGTAGGCCAGTAAATTATATGAATATGTATGTATACATATATGTCACAGGAGGGGGCTAATGTGCAAACATCTGCATGTATACAAGACCCCAGACTACAATATCCCCCCCTCCCCCACCCACCCTGTGCTGCAGCAGTTCAACCCTTGCATCCACCCAGTTAAGTTCCCTCAAACTGAAAAGTACTTTTACAAACCAACAGCAAAATTAATCTATAGTGGATGTAAGATTTTGCCCTTGAAATGGCAGGAGAAACAATCTAGTTTTGAATGCCCCATCATTTGATGTCTTTATTAAAAAGATCCAGCTGTACATAGTTCTTCACTAGCACCAGCTACTGGATATAAAAATGGCTTTTGACAATTAAGCAAATACAGTGAAAATAGTCTCCTGTCTACCTGAAAAGCACCAATTTGACTGATACCATTAGTAGTGGTAGTTTTGTACAAAGTAGTCGAAATTACACAATCTAGTCAGGTGCTTTTTATATGTACATATACGCCCACCTTCTAGATAATAAATGAAGAGCTTAATCATATACTTACATAAGGCTCACAGAATGGTAATTTGATTGCCAAGTTTGGAAAGGACTTTATGACTGCTTTAGCTGCTGTATTGTATTGATCTGTAGTAGGATACCTACAAAAAAGAATATCACTTTATAGTTGATTCACATACAGGGTTAGTGCCAGCTGTAAAATTTAGGAGGGGGGGGCAATTACCCACTTAACCAACTCTTTTGGGGGGGATTTAGTATATTGGGGGAGCCTTTTTAAAATGTGGAGTGAAAGGAAAAGATGGTACTGTCTGGGGCTCCAAAAGCTCCAGTTTTTAACCTTCATATCAGCAGGACAGGGCTTGGTTGGGTGAGACTCATACAGGCCCAATGATCTCCCATAATAGAAATTTCTTATGTTACGGGATACTGCGGACCATCTCTATAGTGGTCTCTTGTATCATTCTTGAAGATATATTGTCTAAATTGTTTTGTTTTTACTATGTAATTCTTAATTCCTTGTTTTAGTCTGATGTTGATCTGGGATTGAAATAAACCTTACACACACAAACACCAAAAATTACATTTTTAAAATAATATCAACAACTTATTTTGCAACTTAATAATAACAGTGAAAAGTTCACCCATTTACCCACTAACCATCAAGTCCTGCTTGTACTAAGTACCTTACCTAGCACCCCCATTCCCCCCAGACAGGCTGAGTCAGCTAAAAGGCTATGATTTTATATTTGAGGTCGCTGTCTGAGCTTGTTTGTTTTGGTAATGTGGATATCCCATCTGAAGTTAAAATATCAACAGAACTTTAACAAAGTTGTAACCACATCATTCCAAGGTTCCACAATATTAAAATCTGTAGGTTATTGACACATGACGTCTTTATATGCAAAAAATCAAATGCGAAAATACAGGCTTCCAAAGGTGTTATTGTTCCAGGTTAAATAACACCACAATTTCAAAGATGGCATACTTACACATTGACATATTTCAAAGCTAGTAATTCTGAGATGTTGAAAAGTCAAGATTCCAAAGACTTGTGCATTATGCATGCGTATGACATTTGAAGGCAAAAATTTACACTGGTTTAGCATTAGTGATTGAAAAGACAAAATATTAATATTCAAATAGGGAAAGGTACTTACACAGTAAACAAACACATTTTGTCAAATGTAGCTTGGATTACAGCAGATTTAATTCTGTTGCTGACAGGTCCCCCTTTTAATAGTTCTACCAAGATGTCTCTCCTAACATCATCTTGATGCAGCTCAAACTTGTTTGGCCATGGCAAGAACTTTTCTTCTTCATGAAAACTATCAAGCATGCAAAAAGGGTAAACAAAACTTTATTAGCAAAATGTATAGAATTAGCACTTTCAATAAAGTGACCCTAAACAAATTTTACATGAACAATACAGATTATACTTTGACACAGGTTGAACAGCTTGATTTTCACTACTTCAGCTGTAAGTTGTTGAACATGCATGTCAGTACTTAGCAAAATGTGACTTCATATTAAATGGCCTCTTCAAATAAGGGGCTTTGTACTGAACTTCTTTAGGGAATGTGTGGGACTTACTGTTAACCAACCAAGTTCCACCAACCCCCCACGCCCCATACCCTAATATATTGTAGTGATAGCTTAAAGAGAAAATGCAGTCACCCTGATTTGAATTAGTATACTGTAGTATAATATTTCTATTATGGCTCTTCCTACTCATGTGACAATGTTTTTGTTACTGAATTGTTGAATTCATGCACCATAACTCTTAGATTTGTCTTTTATATGCAATATTTATGTTCTAAAATGCCATAAAATATAATTGTAAGGTCAGCACCAGAAATTTGCAAGGTTTAGCTGATATTGCAAATTAGTTTGGGGCAACTGCTTATTCCCTTAAATAAGCTCTTTTTTGCTTCTGTCAAGGTAGGATAATAATTCAAACATGAAATGTTACATGTCTTACCTGTCTGAAACATCACTGGTACAAGGTACATCTCTTTCATTTCCAGCCAATATAATGGTGTCATCTGAACTTGAAGAGCTTGTAAATGAACTGGCACTGAGGCATGCAACTGACAAAGGAAAGGAGTGTCCAAAATATGTATTATAAATTATTTTTCTAATTTGCAAAACCCCAGGATGTAAAGATTAAATATGTGTTGCTCATAAGTACAAGAAACAAAATAACTGGATTTGCATTGCAATTTGCTACTTACTATTAAATCTTCAACTGCTAACCAATTTGATATTGATTAGCACTTTCATTAGACAGTAATGCTTTTTGATTGATATTGCAAACTGTAAACTGTTACAATGAAAATTTGAAGTAGTATTCAACTTTGGCATACCAATTTGTCCCTTGCAGAATACCTTCAGACTGTGATAATTTCTTATCTTAAAGCTTCCCTGAAATTTCAAATATGAATACTATAGTGACTTCCTCCTGTCAAATATCCCAAAACTTTCCACTACTGTAGGGGGAAAGCCATGAGGAGAGGTTATGACAATGTACATACATTCATACAAGAATGTTTTATGTGCATATATTATCCTTGGAACTACCCAAGTACCAATAAGTTCCAAATGGGGTTCACACATCATATTATGCCAATAAGGCTCCTTCATGAAATGGTAATAAACATGCTGCTGATAGGCAAATTTTTCTGGACAACAATCTTTTTGCAATCGTGTACAAGAAGCATTTATACTTACCTTCATCTCTTTCACCAATCACATTCAGTTTAACTGCTTTATCTTCCATCTGCTCTTCTTCTATATCACCGTCAATGTCCACCCAGTCGTCAAAGTCTTTATCAAAGACCTGAAGCCGAAATTTCTTTATCCCAAATTGAGATTTGATTTCTGGTTCTACATCACTTGCACTACATAAGAAAACCCTTTTTCTGGATCCATAAGTTACATGGTACCGTTTAAGTGCTTCACTGAAGACACAAATATATAGAAACTAAAAAGTTGTTTCTCCTAACCTTTGAAGTTCAAAAGTAACAATGATAAGGAATGAGATGCTCTATTTTAAGTATTAATGTTTCTCTAAACAAAGTACTTAAGTGTTACCATTCTCTGATTTTGATTTGTGTAAATTGATAAGGGTAAATGACAAGCAAAATCTTCATAAGCAAATATGACCCATTTTTGTTGAAAACACAATACATAGCTATGGAAATGTTGACTGTAACCAATAGTGCGCAAAACCATCAAAACAAAATACACTTTACCACCTTTGATAAAGATTGCATCTATTTTGCCAAATTCATGCAACCTATTTTCTCTTGCCTCTAGAACCATGCAACAACCTTTTGCATACAATGAACTGTGTAATTCAACAAAAGCTAATGTATGCACTTCTTCAATGCTTGGAAATTGACTTTTCAAAGCTCTCTGAATCCCATCACAAAACTGATGTAACTTTTGAATGTCCCCTCCTGAGTTGGATGTCATTTTGTCATCCAAAAAATTCTGACCAGCTCCATAATAGCACATAAGTAATTGATGACGCCTTGCCAATGTCTTACACAAATTCCGCCTGTTTTTCTGCCTATTGGCAATTTCTTTGAAATATGCATGTTTAGCTTCAAACCTCATTGTCCAGCAGTGAACAAGAGGTCCATATTTCAATATTGAACGAGGGTAATGCAATAAGTAATGACTTTTGGGTTTAATTCTATCTTCAGGAAAGAGCTCTTTCAGAGCAACCAGAAATCCATGCACCAAATATTCCAAGTATGCAACCATTTCACATGGTATAGAGGGAGCAAATGTAATTTCACAAATATCCATAAGTGACAAAAATAGTTCCCAGTATTCATTTCCCTCTGGAATTGAGCTTCCTATGATTAAAGGCAATAATCTCATCAGGCACCATGTTTGAGATGCTGTTTGTTTGATTTTGAAACTTCCCAGGTTAGCAGTGGTATTGCAAGTTGGTTTGCTTTTCTGATCACTTTTTCCAAAGGGAAAAAGTTTCAAAGCACTGTTAAAAGATTCCAAAGTGAAAAAGCCATCCTGAATAAATGTTGTCACAACCTTCGTCATTAATTCTGGAACAAGTCCTTCGAGCAAATCATGAGCTGGATCAGGTGGTAGACAACTGATTACATCAAAGTATTGCAAATCTGACAAAACAGATTTAGAAGCTACTCCATAAACATGCCTAAGACCTTGATTTTCCATAACTAACTGCACCTGATGTTTGTGACCAACACTTGTTCTTTCGATTAAACTGGATGAATCAAAATGATCTTGAATGTCATTACTACTTGCCATGCAAAATCTACATATTCTACCAGCATGAAAATGTTGCTGAAAGCCTCCTAACTGATGTGCTGCCAAGTTATCCATGGAAACCAAACTAATGCAACCCTTGAATGTAAACTCCTCCTGGTTTAAAGTTGTTATTGTCACCCCCTTACTTTCTAAGACTTTAACATCCTCAAGAAGCGGTTTGAGCACTTTCCCAAAGCCATACTGTTTTATTAATCTTGTACAGCAGAGGCAAACAAGCTGAATTGATGACAATTTTGACCGAAACTTTGGGGATAAATTTCCAAGAACAAAATAAAATGCAGCAACTTTGTAGCTGTTAGCTTTATTTCTAAGTGGGTTCACCACACCAAAATCATCATAATAAAAATGAACTTGGAGTGCATGTGGCTCCAAAGAGAATAGGGGATGATTTTGAAATGCTTCACCATCACAGTAATCCTCATATCGCTTGTCCCCATGTCTAGAACGGGACTTCAGAACTTCTGCTAAAATATCATCATGACTTAAAAGACTTTTTAGAGTATCAAGCAATGGTACATAAATGAATGTATCATCTTTCCCACAGGTGGAACCTAGCACATGTTCAACTGGCTCAACTAAACCAAAATGCTCCTTATAAAAAGCTGTCTGTTTATAGTCTGAGGCCAACTTTTCAAAGATGTTATTTTTCTTTTCAAACTTTTCATCGATAAAGTTAAAGATATCAGGATTTTTAGCCACTGTGAAACCAGAAGCTGAAAGTTTTTCTTTGATCTCTGTGCTATCATCCCTTGAACTGTTATAGATGAGTTCAGATAGCTCTAATATTATGCTATTTGTAACAGTAAGTGGTAGTTTATGCTTCTCTTTCATGCCTAAGATGAAAAGAGCAAAGTCTCTTTCCGTGGATCTTTCACCGATTTCTCTGATGTGTGATCCATCACCCAGAGCAGCAGCATCGATAGCACTTATTCCAGTTGATTCTGCAAGACTATTTTTATGCGAATTATGAGTCACATCATCAACTTCTAAACCAATGTTTTCCGTCACTAGACTTGTGCCTACTTCAGTATCCTCATGCCCACCAGAGTTACTGTCATGCCTTATGTTAACATCGAACACTCTTTTATGAAATTTCCGCAGATGGGAATAAAACGTGCTGAACACCCGATATTTTCTTTCACAACCATCTATTCCACATCTTATGGAGAAGTTGGGTTCAATACTATGTGAGAATCTTATGTGATGTAACAACTTTTTGAAAGTAATGGTCCTGAAAGTGTTACATATTGAACAACTTTGCATCTGCAAGGATGCCATAAGGCCTAATCTAACAAAACCTTGGTAGGCTTTATTAGGATGGCTTGGCATAAGTACTGGACAAACCTCACAGCATTAATGCACACTCAGTTTTAATAGTTCAGTCTTGGCCTGCGCTAGCTAGGCTTATAAACTTTGATACAATGGTAGGCCACAGTGTAGGCCCTGCATTGTACTAGTGGCTGTTACTTGTAAGACATAGCCTAGGCTTAGTTATAAAGTCTTCTAATCTTATATAGGCGAATAAGTAGCAGAACAGTTAGGCTAGTAAAGCCTAGGCATAACAGTTATTTAATCTGTACTTTTATAAACCAAACAACTCTTTCAAGGGCTTAACGTCAACTTACACTTGTGACATGTTGCTTTAGATTCATATAAAAATACAAGCGGCCGTTGAAGGTGAAGTCCAGTCGTGTCAAGTCTCGTCAAATGTGACGGCGAAGCGCTTCTGCGGGAACAAACTAAGAAATACTAGGACTGGTCGCCAAGCAGTGCAGTGATGACAGTATACTGTATACTGTACTGTACGTACGTAGGTCTAAGGCATTGTGTTAGCCGCCAAGCGCCAAGCGCGAACGAACCACCCTTTGTGAAAGAAAACTTGTCATTGGCTTAAAGTTTGAATCTTTCATTTGATATTATGTGGGGTTCTTTCTAATTTTTCAGATATGCACCCATTTTCTGGAATACCAACTTTGAATCTTTTACATTTTTACCAATATTTATTACCACATCCACATTCTTGAAAGGCTGTATTCAGTGAATTAATGTAAAGTAGTGTTTTAGGAAATTTGTTTTTAACCAATGAGAAGTAAGAACACTTCTGAGACGTATAGTCTGCCATTATTCTCTCGGCGCGGCCTGGCTGCAAACGTAACTTTTATTTCTAGTACGAATGAGTACATCATTGTAGAAAATTCTATAGAAGTCACAATGAAAAAAATGTTTCAGCTATGGTCGACGTTTAAGGGCCAGGCATTGTTATCATCCGTTGTGGGGATAAATGTATGCTGGCCGTGCGAAAAAGCACAAAACACTTAAACGTACACAATCATGACAAAAATATTGTTCCAGCTAGCTCAAGCTGTACTTCTAAGAATATTTTGTAAACAAGTGTCTCGAGAAATACTCACGTTTAGGCTCTATCAGTTTGAATTGTGAGCAAGGGCGTAGGAACCGGGGGGCTGGGGGGGGGGGGGGCGCCAGCCCCCCAGTGAAAAATGTGGAGGGGCGGAAGTATCATTCCGCCCCCCCGGTTCGCAGGTCAGAAAACCCCTTTTTCATTTCCAAATGAGAAAAAAATCTCATTTGGAGCACCAAATTGCATCTAGGGCCAGTTGAAAATACAAAATTAAGTTTACAAAATGGAGTGGGTGTTGAAGTGTGCTATATTGCACCAAATTGCATCTGAGGCCACCTGGAAATGCAAAAAATTCCAAAGGGGAGGGGGACACCCCCTCCCCTTAAACCCCTCCCCCAGGCCGGCCATCAGTCTTCAGCCCCCCCCCCCACTCAAAAGTACCTTCCTACGCCACTGATTGTGAGTCAAACCGTCTTCATGGGCCAATCCAGAAGGGGAGGGATTCAGTGTTTCGAGAAAATGATCGCAGTAGCTTATATACTTTCCGTTGTTTTGTTATGTACATAACGTACGGGACTACCTTCGTTGAGGGGGGGGGGGTTGGTCTGACGCAACACAAGCTAGCATGCTCGAAAAAGAGCGGCTGGTCTGAAGAAAAGGGTACCTTCTGATCGATGGGTTGCAAACCTTCACCCCGTCTCATACGCGCCCATGGTTAGACCTATGTAGATCTTATAGATAATTGTCTGCACCCCTTAATCAGGTGTTGGTATTTATAGGTTGGGCGCCGCTCCTTATCTGTTCATTACCTCAGGATCATTTGCTATTTTGACTGTATTAGTTAGTCTTGCCTTATTAAACTTTCACGAAACTTCATATAGGCCTATCCTACGACTCCATTCATATCCTCTCACCCCCACATAAGAAACAGTTATTATTTTACTAATAACCATGCAGACATTTCCACGGGGAAATTCGGGGATACTCCATATATCTGTGCAGTTTGCCGTATATTTATAACACGATATAGGCTATTAATAAATAAATGTCAAGCTAAACAGCTGGCCCTTTGTCGCCCCAATTCCTTTTGACAGTAATTTGCATTGGTTGTTGGGACTTTAGAAATTGGGCCTATAGTCGCCGGGGCAGCTCTGTGTTCCAAAATGTACATGTAGGGTACTATAGGGTGCATACAAATAATGACGGGCTAAGACCCGAAAATACTGGTAGTGATATATATTAACCCATGAACGAGTAAATTTATACTTCAGTACATAAATACTGGGTGATAATTCCCCCAGGGTGGCATTTTAAACTAATCACAAGTGTATAGAACAAATACAACCACATGAAGTGTATAAATAGCTCTTATCTTGTGTGATTCTACCCTCTTACGATACTTCAAAATAAGTGTTGTTGGTGTTATACCCTTTTTGATTTAAAACAACATACTAAGAAGGGTTATTTTACACCTTGTTACTAAGGTATACATTATTCGTGCAAAGTACATGTTATGTGGGTAAAATTACCCTATTGGTTAAAAAGGGTACTTTTTTGAAAAGTGAGTGTAAAATAAGCACTGTAAATGTGTAAATGTACATAAATCATTGTGTCTTATTACACGCACAGTATGTAAATTTACCCACAAAGATCAGAAATACACAAACCGGCTTTACCTCGGGGTATATGTACACGTTAATCGGGTAATGGCCAAGGCAATGGTTATGTTTACACTTTGTGATGGTATAACTACATTGTGGATGTTTATTATACACTTTTCCAGTGTTTAATAACAATCCATGTGTTAAAATACCTGACAACAGTGTAGAACTACCCGTTTATTTTTTAGAGTGCACTCTTATGCCTAGAGGTCTATGCGTAGACCATTCATCTCTCTCTTTATGCGTTCTAAAAGCGTAGACTCGAGATATTTAGACACAATTACTTTACATGTTTTCACCCTATTTGCTGCGATTTGACGGGAGGAAAACCCCAGATGTTCGACCGACGGAATTCAATTACCCACAGATCTCTACTAACTGTATTTCCAGGAACATAACCTCTCTCCTTCGATTTCTTTTCTGTTTTATTTTCCTTTTTTTTTTTCTTTTTTTTTTTACTTGTCGACAATGCATGTTATTATCACAATATACTTATGTTCACCATATTTACGACCTGGATATGACCCTGGCAGTTGTATAAGTGTTTACTGTGATTGTTAACTTGTAGGTTCATTCATTGTGTACCGGGGATATAAATCTGTACTTCATTTTGTTAGCGTGTGTTATAACAATAATGTAAACCATTTTGAAGACAGTTCTGAAGGCGATGATGACAGCCTTCTAAGCCTTTCTAAATTCGCTAAAAACAGTTAAGTTGCAAATTTGAAATCGATTTCTAGTTGTCGTTATCCATTATACATTTTAAACTTCGATGGAATAATTTATTCACTTTCGCCTGTTCTGTGTAGATAAAAAAGAACTAGTGCAGTATATAATTCGATATTTAAAGAGATAAAAGATCTCATCAAACGAATCTTTCTCCCTGCTAAACACGAGTAATATTTTATCTCCACCGTTTAACTGTTTAATCAACTTCACAGAACAAAGGTGTTCTCCATAAACTAGGCAATTAAGAACACGCAATGTTTGTAGTCACACATTAGATATGTGAGTTACATTAAGGGCTATTTAATTATGTGCTAATTAGGCAGACTTCCATGTACCAACGAGAAGTACATAAAGGGAAAAAACGAAGAAAGGGAAATAAAACAATCCTTCTATCAAATTAGGGAGAGGAGCAAGTGAGGGATGTATTAAACATTCAAGGTAATCAAGTTTACTCATTAAAAATATATAAACAAAGAATAATAATGAGAACACGTCGTAATATCATGACATATGACATACAGTATCACTGAATAGCTGTTAGATATATACCTAACCTACGGAATGCCATATGTATCAAAAATGTCCAAAACAATATAAGCATGTCCAAAATAATATAAGCATGTCCAAATTTATATAAACATGTCGAAACTAATATGAGTATATCCAAAAATAACAAGAGCATGTCCAAAATAATATGAGAGTGTCGAAAGACTATATGAGCATGTCCAAAATATTAAAAGAGTGTCGACAAATAATATACAAGAGGGTCAAATGTAACTGCTTAATTCAATTTTGTATTGAACATTTTGGCATTTGAATTCTCGCCATATGTTGCAAAATATCCAAAATAATATAAGCATGTCCAAACTAATATGAGCATGCCCAAATTTATATAGACATGTCGAAACTATTATGAGCATGTCCAAACATATAAGTATGTCTAAATATAATATGAGCACGCCCAAAATAATATGAGATTGTCGAAAAATAATAGAAAAGTCTCGAGTGTAACTGCTAACTTCAACTTTGTTGTGAACATTTAGGCGTTTGAAGTCACGCCATATGTTCCAAATATCGAACTTTTATATTGGTATGTCGAAAAAAAATTCAGTTTACAATACCTTCTTTGGAGTTAATCTTTATCAACTGGCACAATGGTTATCATTGTGATATTATATTATTAAAACATTCTTCTGTTTTTGTGACGCAAATAATTCAAAATATGTTAAAACAAGACCATCACATAACACTTTTCCTTTTCACATCCCTTCGTAATGTGAGTGGTTTCGCCCTGCCTAGAGGTGCTGAAATTATTCATATATTGATGCGAAGGCAAAGAAGTTCACGTGCGAAAGTACGTACAACATGCACATGCTAACAACTTTCTAACAAGTACAGTAGTAATCACAAATGCGTAATGGTGGCGAATTATGGGCTAGCCTACATGAACGAAGTAGAACACTAGCCCAGGATTAAAAAACAAGTAAGCGTAGGTTAGGGGTATTCAACGTTTAATCTTCACTCTCACCTTTTAACTAAATTTTAAGATGGAATCGTGGAAAGAACTCGCCAACTACAGATTAGTGATTAAACCGCGTGGAGTGTTGGACACCAGTGGTTCTTCGTATTAAAATCACTGATAGTTACAGCACCTTGGGGCCCGGTTGACCACTCGCGCTACGAAACAACTCAACTAATATTTCCTCGAAAATAAAATCGTTCTCGATCGAAATATCATTAAAATATAAACACACACACACTAATACGGTAATGGATGAACTGTACATCGTCTTACGTACGCTGGATATGGTGTATTTGTTTTCAGCATACCAAAATAAAAAGTTTGATATTTGGAACATATGGCGTAAATTCAAACGCCTAACTGTTCATTACAAAGTTGAAACTAGCAGTTACGCTCGAGACTTTTGTATTATTTTTCAATACTCTCATATTATTTTGGGCATGCTCATATTATTTTTGGACATACTTATATAAGTTTCGATATGTTTATATAAATTTGGACATGCTTATATTTTTTTTTTGGACATGCTTATATAATTTTGGACATGCTTATATAGTTTTGGACATATTTGATACATATGGCATTCCGTACTAACCCGTATTGAATAAAAAGATGCATTATTCCCAGCCACTGCTAGACACGGACTGACCTACTTATCGTCGGTTTCCATGGTTACGTTGTACGACAGTTACAACATTCCAGGTGTACACTAGACGCGTGTCCCGTTTTTCTATTCATTATCTTTAACCCTGGCTCGTGTCGTCTATTGTTATGTTAATTAGGTATTTACGGGAGATCCAGGTGTGCCATCTTTACTGTTAACTTATTTTACTTTAGAAATAAATTGTTTAAATAAATCGTCTGTGCAGAAAACTATTGTAGAAGTAGAGTAGGCCTTCTGTGTGTACTAAAACGGTGATGATGTTATCGGGTATAAACGGAATTGATTTGAAGGGCTCCCTAAAAAAGATGATGTGCGAAGGGGGGGGGGGGGCGAAGGAAGGGGTGGTGGTGGGTACAGGTAAGGTGTCTGAAAGGGAGTGGGGGAGAGGAGGCGAGACTAAATTACCCAAGAGAACACTGGGATTGGGGTAAAATATTTAGTCTAGATAGGGAATCAACATTCTCTGTTACATTTTGTTTATAGTCAGACCAGTTTACCTCCATGGTCAGACCAAACAAAACCCTCGGAGTGTATTATTTCCAGTAATATTTTCTCCGCGGTCACAGTTATTACCGGAATGGCGTTGTTCCACATATAACATACGTTAAGCATCGTTCGTTCTCATATATTTCATTTATGTAACTACTCAATAGCTTTTGTCTTTTCTTTCGAGATTTGGGTGATGCGCGGTGGGGGGGGGGGTGACGGGTGCGACTTAAATATTTTCTCTTTTTAGTAAGACCAACCAGGGCAAGAGGAGGAGAAAGAGGAGGGGTTGGTTTGGGGTGGAGGAAGGGGTCTAAAATAACACTACATTGTAAAGGACCAAGCAGGGACGTCATGATCGAATCAAGTATGAAGTAACATTAATACGAGGAATAATAAAATATTATACAGTTTTTTTTAAAGTAATCAATTATACAAAGTTGAAGCTCTCGGTTAATTTTGTAATTATTGTTTAAAAATTAGGTTAAAATATAAGCATAAATCATAATTAAGCTTATTTTGTATAACGTCGTATTTCAAACTATAACGAAGAAAGTGATGTAGTTTAAGCGGATTAAATTTGAACCTTTGAAATTTATCAGATATACAGATTTGCCTTGTATGATATTTATGGCAATACATTTTTTAACTATATAGTTAACTCAATTGCAATTATATATTTCCTTCTATTTAACTTTTACTTTGTTTTAATTAGTTAACTTATTTTGAGTAACTTTTTTAGAATTTTGACAACTAAAACTATTTTATTGGTTGCTTCTTTTGTATACATTTCAGTTTTGCTAGAGTATCAGAATCTCATCAAAATTTTGAGGAGTTTAGGCTATTATTATTGCCATCATTTTACTACTTTAAAATTAATAACGATTTTCAATCTCTTTTGTTTCTTAAATTAATTGTACATAATTGAAAATCAACTATTTCGGAGGTTTCAGTCAAAATTAACAGTTATTCCTTGTAAAACTTTACTTTAGAATATTAATTTTACTCGCTAGAATTATTAAAATCCAACTACCTTGTGTTTATATCTCTTATCTCATCCTAATAAACATTCCTGTCATTTTAAAACCTAATTCTTAGTTAAATGTTAACACAAAAGTAAACAAAGAACACTTTAAGCATCCCCCACCCACCCCTCTACCCCTCTATTACCAACACCCTTTTAAAATATTCCCTATTTATCCATTATATATATTTTGTTTTATGAATCATAATATTCTACAGAATTCCTTTCACGATGACCTAATTATTTAAATAAATTCAACTAAACTAATTAAATCCAATCCTTTACATTAAAACACTGCCGACTTTACATTCTCTATTGTTAGTTTAAGGTTGATAACTTTTATTAATTAAATTAATTCCCTGTTTAACTGTTACGATGATTCTTACATCTACACCGGAATACTTACCTCAGCTCCTTCAAGCTTGTACACTGTGAGGAGTAAGACAAGATGGCCGCCAACTCTTCATTAGTTAGTCTCCTCCTGCTGTCAGAGATCCACAGCCTCTGGAGAGAACTCAGGATAGAGAGGGAGAGACCAGACTTAAGGATAAGGTTCAGACCAGACTCATCAACTCTAGGAGAGTAGAGGGATAGACCCACACAGGAGATAGGAATCTAGAATGAAAGAATATAGTTACTGATAATAGAGTAGATAGAGATAAATAGATTGGATTTGGTAAGGATTAGAATAATTATTATGATATTATGAATAATACAAATAACGAAATAAAAATAAAGGAAAGTAAAGCGATAAACCAAGACATTTAGGTCGTATTTATTTGTAAGAAGGAATCAGTTATTGGAACGGAAATAAGAGGCTGATTTTAAGGGGAGACAAATATAAACAGGAATAATTAGATTAGATTAGAGAAAAATAAAGTGGTAATGTAGGATTTAAGGGTTAATTTTATTGTTTTACAATTAAATTATTCATTAAAGTTTTTATAGCTAGTATAAGGTTTAATAAAATAAGAATGTGAGGCTTCACATTTTTATTTATTAGTTAATAGGAAACAAATCTCAATGACGGGTTGATAATTTTATAAGAAATGGGTAAATAATAATTGAGATTATCTATCTTTTAAAGAAAACAATTGATCACATTTATTTGTATTTCTATTTAGAACTTTCAGAAGGAAAATGTAATTTAATGTTATAGGAATCATGAAAAGGAAACTTATACTCTAACTAATATCAGGTTTTTATAAAGTTTAAGGATATCTGGAGGAATTATATTTAAATCAATAGGTTGTTTCTTATAATTAAAATGCAATTTAGAGAAGCAGATGTACGGTAGATCAAATTCAAGTTTCAAGAGAGAAGGTTGACGAGGCTTAAACTCAAAATGTAATAAACAAATTATTTAATTATTGATCCAAATCCAACTATTCAGCTTGAATTATAATTATTTCTAATTAATACGATTTGTTTAAAAGAAGATGTGCATCTGTGTTTAGTTATTAAATTCATTCCTAAGTTACGCGTTGAGTGTGACATAACTTCTAGTGGATTTTTTCGACATGTAGCTTTGTTCTTTCTTTGTGTTTGTAGATATTCCTAAATTGGGTATTGCTTATGATCTTAACTTTCTAAACTTTATCGTTTCTTCTAATTACGTAGTACCATCCGCTTTTTACATTTTTATTACAAATAATATTGTTATCTGGAAACACTTCATATCCTTGAGGGTTTATTTATACTAATTAATTAGTACTTTGATGGGGTCTTCATTGAAATATCTTCTGTTACTATTTAGTTCATCGGGTGTGAACAGTTAGCGGAACATTTAACGTTAGAGCTACGGCTCTGGCAAACTTCTGCTATTGAATGTTGCAGCAGGGTAAAATAAGTGGCGCACTTTCAATTTCAAAACCATTTTACTTTTAAATGTCATATGGCCATAAGTCTGTTGGCTTAGAAATGACGTACAGTTTTTATAATTATGTGGGCAAAATTAAGACAAAACCAGCTGTGAGTAGAACACCACGATCTAGTTGCTGCTGGAAAGACATGGACGAAAGATTCCTTTTTAATAACTATGTATTGCATTTGATTATTATCAGACTTAAATTGGAAAACTGTTTTATAGCGGTTCAAAGCTCTAGGCCATATACAGTATTTAACAAAGCTATATTTCCCATTAAATGTCAGGTATATTGGCAAGTCAGAAAGCCCCTTTTTCATTTCTGCCCTTGGTGCTCAGAACATTTTGGCAGAAAAAAATCTCATTTGGAGCACCAAATTGCATCTAAGGCCAGGTGAAAATGCAAAATTATTTACAAAATGAAGTGGGTGTTGAAGTGTGCTATATTGCACCAAATTGCATCTGAGGCCACCTGGAAATGCAAAAGGGGAGGGGGATACCCCCTCCCCTTACATCCCTCCCCCGGGCCGGCCATCAGTCTTCAGCCCCCCCCCCCCACTCAAAAGTACCTTCCTACGCCACTGTCAACAACTATATGCTAAGATTTGTATTATTTAGTTAGATTTGCTAAGCATCTCCTCTTGCTAAAAGTAGTAATTCTAGCTTTTCGCGGGTGATGTTTGAGCTTTTTACATAGCCTAACTGTATTACTTGTCTAACCTATAGCCTACCTAAGTTTGGCCTGGCCTTTGTACACATCCTAGCCTATGCCTCTATTCCATACCGTCAAATTATCTCGCTGATCAATAATTACTGTTTTAACTTTTCACAGCGGTTCCTCTCCATTAAACAATCCATCTTAATAACCACTCAACAAGTCAATGGTAACAAACAACGTCCACGAATTTACTACGTACTCTGCAACTCCACTGATATTACACTAACTCATTCATTGTCAGTGATACTGATATATACAAGATTTGAACAGGTATTCAATAGCACGAGTCACTGATATTCATATTACAGGTGTTTCCCAGCTGTTCTCGGGTGATGTTTGAGATTTGTAACAGACATTTGGCGCCAATAGAAATAAATGTACGTAACGTTATATATGCCCGGTGGAAACAGACAGTTTAAAAACTGACGTCGATTGGGTATGTAGTAAGGAAGGGATCAAGGAAGTAAATAATACAACACGACCTATATCAAGTATATCAAGCTATCATTGACATTTCTCCCTAAGCGGTAAGGGGGTTAGGCCCCGTGCACCCCCCCCCTCCCGCACCACCGGTTAAAATTTGGGCAAAAAAGCATTTTATGTACTCATTCACCCACCTTATTATCTGTTAGCGGTGCATAAACAAACAGTTAACACAAAAGTTTGAATACCGTCTGTTTCGAATGATTTGAAGGAGTACATGTTTAATGAATATTAAAACCTATATGGATTAACATAAATTGAACATCCTTGTTCAGTCATACACATCTTGCAGACACATCGTGCAGACAAAACGTGTCTGTGTCAAGTTACATTTTTGTTTTTACAAATAATCACTTGATCATCTTGAAATTATTGGAATAAATGTAACTACACGACTTTTTTTCATCCCTCCCCACCCAACCACCTTTGTAATGAATTCCATTCCTTGTCAGTGCTGGATTATTTAGCTAAATCTTTGCACCAGCAAAGAGAGTGTCAGGCAATCAAACGATGTTTTGTCTTTTCACGTACCTCGTTATTATTCAAATCAAAATACTATGTCGGCAATTCACCAATAATTGTACTAGTCAACTCATGTAGCCCCCCCCCCCCCCCTCTTTTCTCTCTTTTTACTGAGTACCATCCTTATCAATAAAGGTTTATTTTTTTTTTAGATGAAATAGTTGAAATTTATATAAGAAAGAATCTTGATTTCAAGAAATGCAATGGCAATTTCGATAAAAACGTACAAGTTTGAGATAAAACGCTAATATTTTTAGTTGAGAAGTCGACATTTTAAAAGTTTAAGTTTAAAACAAAAAGAAATCGACATTTTACATGAAGGGAATTAAAGAGGTCGAAATCAATCGAAGAGGTTTTAAATTTTAGAAAAAGTAGTTTAATGTTGAGAATTTCGGTTATATTACAGATTGCAATTTTAAGACAAACTTGATTTTCAAGAAAAGGGTTTCAATTTTGAAAAAGGGTTGAAATTCCCAGAAACATTCAAAACTTTCGGGATAAAATAATTAACGTTTTGATATGAAAATTTTGAAATTTGTCAGTGTTCCACGTGGTCACAATAATGACAAAATGTGTTCTGCTTGCTTAATTTTCATGCCTTCCGACCCCCTCCCAAACCAATTCATTTTTTGCTCCCTTGTTACGCCAATCAAGTGATTTGTCACATGTAGATATGAGGAAGGGTGTAGAACATAAAGGAGGAGGTACATCTTGTGGCTAATTTGTGTATATTTCTGATTAATTGCATAAGCGATAAGTTTGCCTCTCCGATCCTGAAAACGGATCGACTCTCCTGTATGGTTTAGTACCCAGTAACGTGGGTTCACATTCCAAAATTCTCCCGACAAATTTAGGAAGGGGAATGAACCTTTATGGTCAGACTATAGGTGGCGAAACTTTTGGTGGTGTTGCTGTGGAGTCGTTGAATGCAATTCCTTGTAGAGGTCCTCCGACTGAAACAATTCTGAGGCGTAGTTAGACTATAATTTTGTCTTAACTTAAGGTTGTGCTAAAGAATACTAGTGTGAAGTTTGAAAACTGAAACTGACCGATGTTAAAATCAAGTTGCATAATTGCATGGAAAATCAGAAAGTACAGTCTTGCTCGTCCAGTTATTCGGTAAATAGCCAGCCGTAGGGTGGGCATGTTGCCCAACCAGTTATTATTCCTATATACAATAACACTGGCGGATCCAGGACCTTTGTTTGGGAGGGGCCAAAGTGGCATTAGAGTGATATGGGGGAGGGGTCTAAGGGGAGGGGGCACCCCTCCCCTTTGGAAAATTTTCTATTGCTGAATGCCCTCAGATGCAATTTGGTGCGACAAAAGTGTACAATGGTGATGTTAATATACTTCTAAAAAAATGTTTCCCAGGTGTAATTTTCTAAAATATTTATAAAACAAAGTTGGGATCATCTTTCTCAAGAAATTTTATTTCTCAAAGGTTATAGATTTCTTACAACCAGCCTGTAACTGCAAAATGGTGTTAAACTGTAAATCCTCATGCTCAAACATTTACATAGCTCCCAACTCTTGAGAAGGCAAATGCTGGTCCATGCCACGAATCGCCGTCCTGGGGGAGGGGTATAAGGGGAGGGGGTGGAATTTTTTTTGAATCCTGGTGATGCCTACATGTAAAATGGTGGCACTTAGAAAGGCTTTTGTCACCCACAATTTTCTGAGAAATATGCATTTTTGTTTGTGTAACATCAATAAATTGAATAGTAGGTGATAATTCATGCTTTCCCGTGGCATGAAAATGTTCGCTGCTCGCCCCAATGAAAAGAAATATAGGCTAATTTGAGGTTCAAATGATGCTGTAAAGGAGGTTTTATACTCTATTATGCTAAATGCTAAAGAAATGATGGTTGCTAAGTCAAAATTTGATGCAATTTTTTTTATGTATTCTTGACAATTACAATGCGGTTTTTTCGGACGCTTTTGCGGGTCAGCGGGTTTGGGTGTTAGAATGCGGGTCTAATTCCCGCGAGTTGCGGGTCAGTTGGGAGCTCTGCATTTAATTTTAAATCAGAAAACGAAAAGGTTTAGACTAGTCCAGGCGCGGCGGAACGGAAAAATTATTGGGGGGGCTAATGTGTGGAGACTATCTAAGCGGAGCGCCACCATCGGTTGGCGCGGAGCGTACAATGAAATTTTAGGTTTTTTCAAACCCCCAGATGGCCGGAAACGGTGTTTTATGCTGCGAATACCTAGCCCTAAAATATGGGTCTCAAGCCTGCAATTACTCAGATTGCAAGAGAAAGTCTGTAAAAACATTGTAATTTGTATATTCGATGGTGTTTTAAGAGAGTAGCTATTACTCGTAGTGTACTCGCAAAGACGTTTTTGAGTGTAGTAAGGGCAGTGGCGGAGCTAGGGATATTGGTCGGGGGGGGGGGGGGCGCTTTCGACACTATCTAAGCGGAGCGCCACCACAGGTTGGCGCGGAGCGTACAGAAATTTTTTGAGTAAAGATACTCTATAGATTGCAGGAAATGACCCATTCCGGGCCTTGCTAATTTACATATAAACGGAGAATAAATAGGTGTCATTGCCATTTTGTCGGAAAATTACACCAACAGAATATGACAAATGTCAATAGGTAGATGAGAGCGCAATAAAACAGTCAATAATCGCGAATAAGTAAAAAGTGGTGAAAAGCCGAAAAGGGCGCCAGCAGTCCCTTTGAGTCCGTCAGGGGGGGGGGGGTTGCATCCGCCCCTGATCGTATGGACGCTCCGCCACTGAGTAAGTGGATGTTGGAGAACTGGCTGAAATGAGGCAAGTCATTGTCCTAACACGAAGTTGTGTTAAGCTTACCTGTATACTCACACTCACTGCTTCCACTTTTCACGGGGCGTGAAGACGCGGTTGGGGTGAAAATGTGGTCTATAGCCAGGGGACGGGCCGAGGGTCCCCCAGCATTTACTAAAATTATTACACCTATATAGTATACGTGTGCATCGGACAGATCGACAAGTATGCATTGAAAAAATGGGCAGATGCACGTTTCGGAGCCTTGGGGGGGGGGCTTATCATGCATTTTCCCCCTCAACTTTTGCATTGGGGGGCTAGAGCCCCCCAAGCCCCCCCCCGGTTCCGCCGCCACTGGACTAGTCTACCACTGCTATTCCTCTCGATTTTTTTTTAATTTCCAATCATATGATTTAGCGGATGTTCGGAAACACTTTTTGGCTCACCTTTGGGGGGGGGGGGGCATGGCCCCCCTTGGCCCCCCTTGGATCCGCCAGTGTACAATAATGCCTGAAAAAGAGGTATACACTATAGCATGTTACCTTCATGTAGCCATGTTACCACATTTTAGTATATAGCAGATGCATAGGTTATCTACTACTTCACAGGACTAGGGGAATGGGACCCCTTTTCAACCCCATTTTAATATAGGATTTAAAAGGGGAGGGGGGAGAGCAAATCCCAACTGATTTAGGTAGGTCCTACACTATTATGGAAAGGCTAGAATGGAAATAACAATTTAAAAAGGTGGCGGTGTGCTAGTTGGCCTGTTGAAGGCAAATCCCATGTAGATCCGCCCCCTGAAATTGCTTTGAAAATTCACGTTAAATGGTACACTCTGAGCATAATTAGACTACAGTTAGGTCTTTAATTGGCTCCATACACCATTTTTGCCAATCAATCCTTTTTGTAAAGTCGGAGGGGGGTGGGGGGGTTGGGGACGGGTGTACACCCGTAGCAGTGGCCTTCTTATCAGCTAAATGTAACATTGCCCACCCCCCCCCCCCTTCGACTTCCATATCCTAGTGTACAACTTATAACTTTTCTGATTAATGTTGAAATACCCAAAATCTTTCATCCCGTCATTTCAAAAGTTTTTAGAAATAAGTATTGACCTTTTTTCAAAGCTTGTAGTTAATCAATAGCCTATCCGGGCTGAAGAAAATGTCTAAGACATGTTAATCTTGCTGTCTTGATGGCAATTTCAAGCTGCTGTACAGGATTCTATGAACGCAACATTCAAGGGCGGCGGAAGCACTTTTAATCTGGGGGGGCACCGACATCAAAGGGCACTTTGCAGAAATTCGATTGGACTGATGCAGCCTTATATTTAGTACCCTTGATAACTCTTATTGTATTAACTTATTTGCGTATACACTTCACTCCATCGACGTCCCGCCCCCCCCCCCCTCCCCCTCAAGGAAAATATGCATACTAGCACTGCAATATCCAATGTGCAAATTGGGAAACAAGGAACAAGTTTTCTTTTGAGACAAAATGAGGTGAAATCATGCTAGTTGCTAATGTAGGAATCTTCCGAATTAGAGTTTACTTCTTGTTAATATCTTAACCAATTTTTTTCCATTCGAAATAGCTTTGAGTTTGACCCACAGAAATTCATTAAAAGTCAGGGGCGTAGCCAGGATTTGCAAAGTTGTATGCACGACTATCTGAGCGGAGCGCCACCATCGGTTGGCGCGGAGCGTACAAGAAAATTTTTGGTTTTACAAACCCCTCAGATGGCCGGAAACGGCCCTTCCCGAGTGTTCATTCTGGTTCCCTGGCCTCTTGCTAACTTGAGACACCTCAATTTTTATGTAGAAAAAGGGCACATTTTTAACCTGAGGAAAAGTGGGGGGGCACGTGCCCCCTGTGCCCCCCCGGTTCCGCCGCCCTTGGCAACATTAGCAGAAAAATGTCAAGGTGCAAATGATAAAATGACATTTTCCAGCATATTGTTGAAGTCCTCACTTATTAGATCTAAGGAGTTTGCCATTTTGCGGTAAATTGTTATTATTTCAATTGGAAGATTGACCATTTATCTGAAAAATAAGGGGAATTTCCCTCGTAGCCACGGAAATCGACTTGAACAAGTCTCATTTTCAAAATCTAAACAAACCAACGCCACAGTGTAAACAGCGTTTGAAGAATGGTACATGTACAGTATGGTTGTACTTCTCTGTTTGTTTGCCGTGATTCCCCGAAGCTACAGTACTGGCTTACGAAATATGAAGATAATGCAACATATTCCAGATGGTGAACATGATACCGAAAGAAACAGACGGAGTATATTGCAAATGTCAAAGAAGAAATCCCACGTATCAGTTGAGTTCCTTTCATAGGCTATGCACGTACAAGTACAGGCTCACAGGCCATCATAACGTTCAACGTTATGGCTTAGGTCTTCTCTAGTCATATAACATAAGCGCAGCCTAATTTAGGCCTAGTCTAACGATTTTAGTTACAATATTCAATAGTATGCAATGCCAGAATAAAGCGTGTCCTATACTCAGCACAATGTAGGGCTAGTTGAAGTATGGTGATGCATGCCTGTTATAGTTGGTTACAAGTTGAAGGGTAGATTTTCCTTCTTCAAATAATTTGATCATATTATTAATTTAAAAGTGTTCTACATAATTCGTCATAAAAAGTCATATAAAGTCATAAAAACCTACTCTTAAAGTACTCTGGAGTTGTTTGCTCTCCTGGGATATTGTGGATTTAAGTGCTAACCTGCCAGTGAGTAAAGGTCAAATTAAGCGCAAGGTTTTCCACAGATTGAGATTCAATATTCCATATCATATACAAGCATTATTGTAGTGTTTTATTGGATCATAGTGGAACTGCTATCAAGAGATTTTCTTTGTTGTGAGTATCCTTTTGTTTCTGAAGCCTTCTGAAATATCTAAATAACTAATTTGATTTCATGTTAGTGTTTCACTTTTGATTTAGAAGTCACTGAGGCTCTAACGGCTCCATGATGTAATAATTCAACCGTAGGAAGAAACCCTCTAGTAAATATGAAGACGGAGACTGTACTGGAGATTTGGACCTATGAACCTATCAAGCTTCTTCCAGTATCCTACACTTCTTGATGCACAGAGTTCCATAGGAATGGTAAGAATGAAGTAAATCTGGTCGTTGTGACTTTATTCACCACAACTGATGGCTACCGCTAGCAAGCATGGTTAAGGAAGTTAATTTCCTGTGCCACTAGTTATCAGTATCATGTCATGATAACATTTCTTCCTTGGATATTTGAGAGCTAAATACTGTTTAAAATAAACACATTTAGAGGGCATTCAAACATATACAAGCACTGGTATCCATTAGGGTGGTGAGCACTTGCCCCCACCCCCTCCCCCATAGGCTCCACTAGGGCTGCAAAATCACTCTCAGAGAACATTAAATATCTGAAAAGTGAAAATGCCTCAGCTAAAGTCCGAAGGGACTCCCACCAGGGCTTAGATTTATACTTCATAGAAATCACATTTTTCTCTGTAACATGTATTTACATGCACTTTAAGCTTAGTAGAAGAGGACAAGAAGTCTCAGAGATGTTACAGAGCTTTTCTGAAGTCCCACGCTAGGGCTCAGAGTAAAATCAGATTAAGTATTTCCATTACTGACATGTCCTCAAGTGCTCAAAATTGCTAGCAGATTCCAGAAACTATGTGAAAATACTGAAGATTTGGAGAGCTTTGCAGTACCCTTGCAAGTCCAGCCACTATAAACAGAGAACACAATTGGATATATACTTCCTACTAATCTGAGTATGAACAGCTGTGAATAAAGAATTGTCACTTATGCTTGTTTAATTTTTAAATATTGCTGAGCCAGTCACTGCAGTTGGTTTTAAGAATTTTTTTTTCTTAAAAGTCAAAATTTTGACATTTTCATCTCAAAAATTTTTAACTCAAATTTTGAGGTTACAAGTGTCTTCATCTGCCAAATTTGTAGAACTGCCCATATTGTATGGCTATTGACCAGCTGAACAGGGTACTTTATAAACCTTTGGTGATCCAAAATCTAGAAATAGACCCCCCTCCCGAGAGTGGTGTAACTAGGTCAATGTAGCCAATGCAGTCTCCAGGGGCCTGGGGCCATTAAATGAAGAAAAATAATATGGAAACACATCCACCAAAGCTGACACACTAAATTAGATACAGTTATCTCCTAATGAGTGGAAATTCAAAAGACATTCTGTCCTCAATACGAAAGAGAGGTGCAAAATCTCACAAATTTCTCAGTCAAGCCAAAATGCATGGTTGGGTTTGTGTGAGGTTGGACTCTCCTTTGGGAGCTCATTTATATCACTGCACCACACCTTTATATGCTACTTCCACTAAACAACGGACAATCCGGTTCAAGTTCGATGCTTAACTGGCTAATCGTTTATACACTTAATACCTGGTTATTGGAAACTGAACTGTACTTTCCTTCCTCTGTATTTTATTCTCTGTGATTGTCCATGTATACAGGGTAGTTAGCCAGAGACATTCACATATCTATTTCTGACTGACATTCTCAATGTCTCCTATAATTAAGACTTAAATCTCATTCACATCACTTTCTTTTCTCTTCATTAGGTTAATTATGAAGCGAGCTGTTAGGGGATCACCTATTCCACCTGTAGTTACTAGTTTTCGATGGAAGTCACGTTCATACTGTGCTGACAAGGACAATGAATGGTTCATCATCTGATATTTCTTCCATGTGATGGTAATCACATTAATGGTTAGTATATAACAGTGATAGTAATGTTTCAACAACCTCTGGTATGTTTTTTGGATAGCATCTCAGATCAAGGAATACTCTTTTACCTCCATTCACTCTCACTAAATGAATTTTGTATCAAGTTTAACTCATCCACTCAAAATACAACTGACAGAATAAATCTCTAGTAAGGACATGAAAATGATCAGTTTCTTGCTGGATTAATTCATTAATTGGTATGTTTGTAATGAGCTTTCCATGACACAATAGGCCCCCCAAACACCCTCTGGTACGTTTTAACCATTTGTCAAACTGAAATAAAAATTGCCTCCGAGACTCATATTAATAAATTCTTCTAGAACTCCTGACACTTCTAGAATGGTAAGACTGGAAGACAACTTGTTGGTTCTGTAAGAAAGTAGCTTGGGTTACCTACAAATATGTCTTCTGTTGAGGTAATTACTTCCTTCAGATTAAAACCGAAAACTTGTAATACCAGTTTAGATTTCATAATGCTGTAGAAACATTAAAGAAGTCAACTCAGTCTGTATTGCTGAGCTTTGAGTTAGAGGTATTTGTAATGAACACTCCATCAAACAAAAACAAGAAACCTTGATTAATTTAGGTTGGTCACACAAAGGTCACACAACTATGGATATATTCTTGAACTTTAATGTACTTTGTTTGTTATGAATTTTATTTACTGAAGCACAGTAGACATGACTGTTTTAAGCATTTGCTTACATATTGGAATTATGATTTGAAATGTAATTGGACAGTAAAATGCAAATCAACTCCACCTTTGGTATTCATCTCAAAGATGTCTATCATATCAGCTGAAGATTATGGTTGGGTTTGTATCTGCTTTACTTCTTTGTTATTTTTCTCCAAACTCCTGAAAAACTGTCACACACCAGTTCTAAGATTCACAATCACATCTTGTGAGGATAAAGAAGCATTATTCAAGTAAGGTGTACACAAAACCAGTAACATTGAGAGCCAGGCACAGTTCAATGCACAGTTGTGTCACCAGATCCACTTTGTTTGTCCAAAGTTAAAAGTATATCATTCTTTATCACATATTTCACTGGGCACTTAGCTGACAACTGTAGCCACCACCCAACCCCCACCTCTCACACCAAGGATGCACAGAACAAAATGCTATATAATAATAGTATATATATATATATATATATATATATATATATATATATATATATATATATATATATATATATTTATATATATATATATATATATATATATATCAAAATCAACTGATAGAAAAAACATGTTGTTTAACTCAATCAATGATAGAACAATGTCAGCATTTCAGAAATCCTACAAATTCATCAACCTATAGACAGTACAGTGAACCATTGGTTCCTAAATTTTGTGACCAGAATCCTTCATCATGTTTTCTTCAGGCTCCATTCTATTTCAGGGTTGCATTGTTATAACTTTTGTTTCTCATATGAATGTTAATCAGACTGGATTGCCAGTGGTATTTCTTAAAGTTTGTACTGAAGATTCAATGCTTGTCTCAATTTCAAATTAATGTTTCTTTATATTCCAATTAGTTTGGTATTAGGTGAGCTGTATATACACTGTGGGCAGCATTATGAGACCTTGAACACATCTTGTACAGTCTATAGATTTGTATTCTAATTGTATTAGTTTCTTAACATTGTTATTATAATTATAACTGAGTGATTTGTTTTGAAACTACAGTAGCATACCATATGTTTATAATAGCTGTGTTCTGTGTTTGACAATGTTACATGATAGAATGCAGCTACTTACAGACCGGGTTATGACAATTTACATGAATAATAACATCATAACTGATAACCAAATGTATTTTGTTTTTTCTCATCATCAGGTTAACTGGAATTAATCAGTACTGAGATCAGCCTGTTTAGGGATTTACCAGTTTAATGTCCGTATAACAGCTCTTGGAAGAAATGTGTACAGTTTACATGAGCAGGGTAATGATTGTATGGTCCACCACCTGATTTTTACCCCACCCACCCCTCCCCCTCTTCCATGAGAATGCAAGTGTTTAATTGCATATTTTTACTCCATGACGTATCAGATGATCCCTCAAGGAAAATTTCCACACCGGAAAGTCTATCATCCAGTCATGGAGGTATTGAGAATTGCACTATGACAAGCAACAGTTTATGATTCTATCACAGAAGATCATACAACACAATATGACAAGTTCTTGTAGGATCCAGCATGTTTTGTCATCTGAAATCCTTAATGCAGTTGTATTATTTTTATGTTCTTAAAGTTAGTCTGTTATTGAGTAATTATGTTATAAGAGTGTGTTTGGGTAGGAGGGGGGGGGGGGGTGCATCAGGTTGCTATCTATTGGCAAAGATAGAAATTAAGTTACTGGGAAAGTTGTGAAAGCAAAAACAACAACATTTATGTAATAGAGCAGCTTCTGCTTCACACTTATATACCAATAGTTTGACAAAAGCAATCTAGACCAGTAATTAGGCCAAACTTTGCTTGACTTCAAAGTAACAGAATTACAAATTTGGTGTTCATACAAAGATGAACAACTTCATTGGCCTGCTGCACCAAATAACGTTAAAAGTACCAATTAGAATGTGTGCTGATCACTTTAGTCTAATCCAAAGGATTGCAAACATGTTACCAAGTTTTGCCTTTTGTTTTCTTATGGATAAATTTCCAAAAATTATTCAACTTTAAAATAAAAGTGCCTTGCAATAAAATGAATGAACTTGCGATTATTCAGTCATTTTAGTATATAAGCTTGTGTATCTGTGAGCAATGGAATAACTGTTGAGTAAATATTAAAAAGGCAAACTCAAAAACAAGGGATTTTATCGTTTGCATTAAAACATCTAGTTCAGATATGATTCTTATAGTCTTTGTCTTTATCTCCTCATTAGGTAAATGTGGATTAATCTTTCTTGAGACGATCTTTGGGGGTCACATGATGTGGATCTTGCACAGAATGGCTTACAATATGCTGATGGTAATGATTAGTGTATAATTAGTGTATAGCAGGACTGGTAAGCTGGGTTGTAGTTATAATTAGATTTGATTCTGAAGTAGAAAGTGATTTTGTTACTGCCTAATCCTGGTGGAACAGTAATTGTATTGAATCTTGCTTGATCAGCAAACTCCCTAAGGGCCTAGGAAGAAGATAATGGCTTCAGTCTAACATACATACACCATATATTAGGCAATACATGTCATACATTGTATTGCTTACCATTGTGTAAAAGTACACAAAGAGGTGTATGTGTTTAGTATACTGGGTCCATTTTTTCTTTTGTGTAGCCATCATAAATTAAGGAACAAAATATTCAGATGACTTGATCCCTTCTAATTTTTCAGTCAGTCATAGTGTTGGGTGGCAGGTAATGGTAGTAATCAGTCTTAACAGCGCAGCCAGACTCCTCTGGATTGTCAGCCTAATTGCCGCAAATAATAGCCAGTAATATGTATGGCAGGCTCATAAACAATCAATTTAATTCATAAGTGCATGTGCCCTAACAATTAAATAGAGTCACTGCACACAAAATGAGACCCATACACACACTAAGTTAAAACCATACCCACACTAAGTTAGAACCATGTAGAATGACTAACAGGAACCATAAAAATCTCTGTTTCCATCCTAACCTTTCCTACCCTTCCCCTCTCAGTACATCTAAAACCCAATAAAATTGATGTCAAATTTAAATCTGAAGATAATTTAGGTTTAATGTCATTTGTCAATGAGCTATATACTAAGGGATTACAAATGGAAGTCTTTAGTGGGTTTACTGTAATGTGTGGATATGTCGTTGTCAGTCAGTAATACAAGACATGCATGTAGCTTCTGGACCCTATGCATGTCCTCAGAGTAAAAACCAAAGTAATTCAGAATTCCATTCTTAGCCATTGGTTAATAGTGTTGAATGATTTTCTTAATGTGTTCTGTCTTAGATGTACATTACTTGCACTTCAGCTATATTACTGGCCATTTAAGAGATATTTCCAGCAAACTCCAGCAGATGTGTTTTCTACATTTATTTTCTGTTGCAATACTATAAAAGATAGCTCACAAAGCTGGTAGAAAATTTCCAGCAATTGTCAAAAGATGTTATTTATCAGGGCGGGGGGGGGGTGGCTACACAATTCTTGGGAGGTAACATGGAGTTGATCAGTCACCACTACAAGTGTTGTAATTGCTTACATCAGATGTAAACATATTCCTAAAAACAATATATTTGCTGCCTTGAGATTACAGCTCTATAAGACACAAGGGAAGATGTTGATGTATGTTACAAAAATGATCACAGACCTTATGAATTTTCTCCTTGATAAATCTAGTGAATGGAAAGTTGAATTATTGTGTATTTTCTCTTTAACTTCCAGGTGATACAGTTTCTTCTGTACATTTCCTCCAAGAAAGTGAAAGAAAAAGTCACCTACACACCAAAGTGTGCACAATTCAATCAATCTCTCCTTAGGCACCACAATCACATGTCCTCGGGGGGACTTCCCATAGGGTGCAGCCACAAACTGGCGCACACAACTATATTTACAAGTCCCCATTTATACACCTGGGTGAAGAGAGGCAATGGAGATAAAGCACCTTGCCCAAGGACACAATGCAATGATCTGGCCAGGGCTCGAACCTGTAATCCTTAGAACAATCCACTGCCTTTAACCACTTGACCACAACGCCCTCCCAGGGATGTGTTTGAAATTAAGAAACTATAAAGTCGTTGAATTTATATGTGCATTGTCACCTGTGGGATACTCCCAAGATTATCTGGCATGCTGTAACATATCAACCCGAACTTATTATCAGCATGTTGAGTTACCATGCAGGTACATAGACAGTCACAGTTTGTTGGGTACTGAGGACTAAACTGATGAATGCTGAATTCCATATTTCTAAAATGAAATACTCTTGTTGAAATCAATCAGTTACATAGAACTGTGTTATACATATAATGAGTTCATATGTGAGAAAAATTGTGTAGTGTAGCCAGCAATTTGACAGTCATCGGATACCAATGGCTTTAAATTTGCTACCATTTCTAATAAATAAATATATGTTGCCATACGTCTTTCTTAGGATTCTAATTGCTGTCCACAACTTAAAGTAAGCTGTGGTCAGTCAACAATATTGTTTTGCCATGTTTTAACATTAATTAATGTTATGTTTTCAGTGTCGAGGGAGAGGGGAGTAGCAGAACCTGTTCAGTTGCTGTCCAATCCACAATATTACTCTTGTGAAACATTCCTTAAATATTATTGTAACTGAAGCTCTCTGATGCTTGCCATACACCAGACCGGCATCACTTTACAAACTTAAGAGAATTCTTATGCGTTGAATCTTAGCCATTTATTTCTGTTAACCCTACATATATTATTATATATTCTATGTATCTGTTTATTCTGTTCTATGTTCTTTTCTGGTCACATTCCACCCTCATGTTTCTTGATTACTATATATGGTCATATTTATTATTCTGTCAATACTGCTGTTATACAATGTTGGTCGTCGTAATAAATTGAAAGAATGGCGGTTGTGTTATAAACAATACTTCCTCAAGCTGCTGATTGATAACTATATTAACATACTTTTATATGGTATATAAGGCCAGAGACTGTATACTTCGCTTCTGTCCATGATGTAGGCCCAACCATTCATAATTCATGTTCGCCTCTATGTGGACCGAACATTAGCTTGAAAGGTAATGTTACACCTAATTAATTAGAATGTAATGAATTCCAATGATGTTTAGTTAAGGCTAATGATGTAATAAAACCCTCTCATGTTTATGTATATGGTTGATGATTATTCATGAGATGCTGATTATTGTGTTTACTGTTGAACTTTAATTCCTCTTTTCTTGTTTATTATTCCCAGAAAATTTTCCGTTGTTCATTTATACTTGTATAATTATCTTTACGTATAATATAATAAATTGTTAGAGGAGTGGACAAAGAGAGGGGAGATGGAGAGGGTGGGGATGGAGAGGGTGGGATGGAGGAGTTTGAGGGAGATGGAGGGGTTTGGTGGAGATGTAGGGGTTTGATGGAGGGGGTTGGGGAGTTGGAGAGGGTGGGGGATGAAGGGGTGTGAGGGAGATGGAGCGGGTTGGGGAGTTTGAGAGGGTGGGGATGGAGGGGTTTGATGGAGATGGAGGGGTTTGATAGAGATGGAGGGGTTTGATGGATATGGAGGGGGTTGGGGAGAGGGTGGGATGGAGGGGTTTGATGGAGATGGAGGGGTTTGATAGAGATGGAGGGGTTTGATGGATATGGAGGGGGTTGGGGAGATGGAGAGGGTGGGATGGAGGGGTTTGATGGAGATGGAGGGGTTTGATAGAGATGGAGGGGTTTGATGGATATGGAGGGGGTTGGGGAGATGGAGAGGGTGGGGGATGGAGGGGTTTGATGGAGGGGGTTGGGGAGTTGGAGAGGGTGGGGGATGGAGGGGTGTGAGGGAGATGGAACGGGTGGGGATGGAGGAGTTGGAGAGGGTGGGGGATGGGGGGTGTGAGGGAGATGGAAGGGGTTGGGGAGATGAATGAGGTGGGGATGGAGGGGTGGGGATGGAGGGGTTTGAGAGATATGGAGGGGTTGGGTAGGTAGAGGGGGTTGAGGAGATGGAAGGGGTTTGGGAGATGGAGGGGACGATGGTTATATACGGTATTTTTTCTATCTTTCCTAACAGGGTCAGTGCATTGCTCTTTACACGCAGTAGTTTAGTATTCAGGGCCGTAGCCTGCGCATGAGTAGCTGCCCCCTGAGATTTACACTCTCTAAATGAAAGTAGGCCGACGATAAATGTTCATATCATTTCTTCTGATTTAATTAGTCTGTAGTGTGCAAACTCCGAGATTCTAGGAACGCATTGTAGGAATGGCGTTAGTAACATATAAGGTTTACTTTAAATGCTCATCACGTATATGCACGATCTCTGATGCGACTACTGTTTCTGGTGGTTTCAGAGGGGGGGGGGGGGGGGCGGGCTGGTGGCAGAGGGGGATTATAATAACAATAAAGGTAGAGAGCTCCAAAGATTTAACCTGCTATGAACAGTGTAGCAGCCTTACGTGAAACTACGGTTCATAAATATACTTATTACGTATGTTTCACTGTTATCCCCTATATTAGTGCCAAAATGTTTTACTAAGAATACACGGTCCACTCACTCAGTTCATCCCCCCTCCCCTACCCGCAGTAGGTCCTTAGTGTCATGATGGTCCCTTTTTGGAAATGACCAACCCACTCAAATTTCTTGAAAAAGCGCCTGGTACCGTATATCCGCACATCAAAGCATCGCTATGTAACATTTGGACGATACATTTTTTCTCGATGTTCCTTAACTGCTGCTTGGAATTCTACCCAGGCTACGGCCCTGATGTTTATATTTATTTTTATGATTTGTTGTTTCCGATGAAGTGAATGTGCGGTGTACCTGAATACCAAATAGTGCTTTTCAAATGTACTTATAATACCATATGTGTGCATGTTGTATATGTCTGGATAACTAGATAACCTTGTGTTCAAAGTTTAGATGTTTCCTTTTGGGTTTAAGTTTCAATTTGAATAATTCTGATTGAGGCCATAAGTTACACCAGGATGTGAAATAGATAAGTCTTTCTTAATTCAAGTCTTTTCTTGTCAAATGTGACTTTTTTTATTAATTATATTTATGAATGACATATCAATTCGAGCACCAAACAGAAATAACCTGAAGATTTGTAGAGTCCAACCCCTGGACCCCTGGCGGGGGTTAGCCCTTGGAGCCCACCCGCTAAGTCGCTCGCCGACTCCTTCGGTTTATTTATGTTCCCTTATTTATGCCCCCTCCCCCACCCAACTCTCAATTCGGATTGACGCTCCTGATCAGAGCATGATTGATTTTAGCTTAAAGCAGCTGGTTGTGTGTGTAGCTTTATCTCCTACGCATATACTGGTCAAGTATATTCACTGTCTACTGTTAACTTGTAGTAATAACTGATTAATGAAACAATATGTTCACAAAACTCGAGTCTGTCACATCTCAAAACAAACAAAGAAACTTTAAGCAGTATGATCCTAACAATCCGGTGTTACCATCCTCTATCGGTTAGTGGTGGGGGGGGGGGTGATTTGAATTAATTTGTCCACCATGAATGTTGAAATTAGACAAGAAGTTAGAGGATTTGCAAATGAGGGAATAAAGCATTACATTAATGTAATTAAGAGCGGAGACACGATTGAGGTGTTTGTCATGATATGCAATATTTCATGACTTGGTCTGAACATTTCACAGAGGTACACAATATATAAATGAGCACCTCTATATTGCTTTATCTGCCTCGATTTATATTAAGCGAGAATATAGTATCCTGCTGACAATAAAACTTGCGTACGAAAAAATACCCACATTAGTGAAACTATCTTTCACCTTTTCACACCCATGTCAGTGACGTAGCCAGGAATTTGAAAGGGGGGGGGGAGCACTTTTTGCGATTGATATGGATTTTCAAAGTTGTAGGCAAGACTATCTGAGCGGAGTGCCACCATCGGTTGGCGCGGAGCGTACAAGAAAATTTTTGGTTTTACAAACCCCCCAGATGGCCGGAAACGGCCCTTCCCGAATGTTCATTCTGGTTCCCTGGCCTCTTGCTAACATGAGACACCTCATTTAATATCACTTTTAAACCCAAAAAACAAACGAGTTAAAATAGTACGTAATTCAATAATACATAATGTATTAAAATTAGCAAGGTACACAAGGGCGGTGGAAGCACTTTTAATCTGGGGGGGGGGGGCACCGACGTCAAAGGGCACTTTGCAGAAATTCGATTGGACTGATGCAGCCTGATATTTAGTACCCTTTATAAATCTTATTGTATTATCTTATTTGCGTATACACATCACTCCATCAACGCCGCCCCCCCCCCCCCCCGTCTTAGTATTCTTACTTTTCAACTTATGATACTTGTAGATACCAAGATAGGCCAGAAATGTCTTTGATACAACCATAGCCAGTAATTGTCTTTGATACAACTGTAGCTAGTAAATGTTTATCAAAAAGGCTGTTTTGGAACTTGGAACGCCGATCGCGACAACAACAGGCAACAAAGTGCTGCAGCTCTATACATATAAAGTCTGTTAATCAACGATAGGCTTATTTGACTGTGGAATGTTCTCAACTGGAATTTTATCTGCGTAAACGGGTTCTTAAGTAGATGTTAAAAAACTGACAAGATCGTATCCTAGTCTTTTTCGGCGGGTAGAGTATTGAATGAAACGGCACGCGATATGAATGACAGCCTAGATGACAGAAGAATAGGTCACCTAATTTAGCCATAATCTTGCTACGTTCATTTCAATAGTTTTTCCTGTCTAGACTCTTAAACTCGTCCAGCAAGCTTATGGATTTGAATTATGGGTGTTTCAATAAAAAAGATAACTTGGTCAAAAAAAGTGCTACATACTGGCTACGCCCCTGATAGTTCTAAATTAGGATTAGATCTCTTACTGAAATATCGCTGACCTAATAAGGTGATCAAGAGTACAAGTTTTATGTAGAAAAAGAGCACATTTTTAACCTGAGGAAAAGTGGGGGGCACTTTCCCCCTGTGCCCCCCGGTTCCGCCGCCCTTGAAGGTACATGTATAGAGTAGTCTTACTTTTCAACTTCTGATACTTGTAGATACAAAGATAGTCCAGAAATGTCTTTGATACAACTGTATAGCTAGTAAATAATTAAGTTAGCCTAATAAGAGAAGGCGAGAGCTATCCGACGATTGCCATCTGATGCAAATTTCTCAAGTGTTTTCTCAACTGAAATATTATCTGCGTAAACGGGTTCTTAACTACATGTTAAGAAACTGACAAGATCGGATCCTATAGTCTTTTTCGGCGGGTAGAGTGTTGAATGAAACTATCGTGCTACATACTGGTTACGCCCTGATCATATGATATCATTATCAGCAGATTTTGTTTCCTGTTTAAATTCTTTTACATGTTCTTTTACATAATATATCAGAAAGACAAACATAGTGCTCTTTTACAAGTTTTCCAGTAGGATGATTCTTGTTTATTGTCCAATGTCTGGACTTTAATACATTTGACGAACTTAACTGATGCACAATATAAATTTTCATACTTTGTAGTACAGCCAGATATGCAGTGGCCTAAAAACAAATATCGTTATCGCAGTGTATTAGCAGTGTAATAATTATTTAAAGGAAGTGCGTATCACGTACGATTGCTAGCTTAGCTTCATAACATGCTGTTCTTGCAACAACTTAGGACGACTCATTGAACGAACGTTGTCGACGTTGTTGTGCATACAGTTCGTGACATTCCAAAGAGTGCGGTTAGGACCCACCTGAAGTTAGCAGGATATTCTGCTAGCAGGATATTCTGTGTACAAAGTCAACGTGGAAATTTGGGAGTTGTAGCGTGTACAAAGTCAATGAGAAAACTTTTTTTGCCAGGGTGACCAGCGACATGTGACAAATAAACGCTAGATTTGCCGGACCAAACATACTGGATTTTCATAGATACGACCCCTGGCTCCCTAACAGGATACATTTTCACCCTCTCATTGCCGTCCGTATCCCCAAAGAGGGCCCTATTCTCTAGATAGTCGTAATATCAGTATTGTAATAAGACTGGCTAATTACAGTCAAATTGCATTAACTGAACATATTTATGCCGGACCGAAGATATTGGATTTTGATAGATACGACCCCTGGCTCCCTAACAGAATACATTTTGACCCCCTCATTGCCGTCCGTATCCCCAAAGAGGGCCCTGTTCTCTCTGTAGTCGTAATATCAGTATTGTACTAAGACTGGCTAATTACAGTCAAATTGCATAGACTGAACATATTTATGCCAGACCAAACATACTGGATTTTGATAGATACGACCCCTGGCTCCCTAACAGAATACATTTTTACCCCCTCATTGCCGTCCGTATCCCCATAAAAGGGCCCTATTCTCTCGATAGTCGATATATTAGTATAGTTCTAAGACTGGCTAATAACAGTCAAATTGCATAAACTGAACATATTTATGCCGGACCAAACATACTGGATTTTGATAGATACGACCCCTGGCTCCCTAACAGAATACATTTTGACCCCCTCATTGCCGTCCGTATCCCCATAAAAGGGCCCTATTCTCGCGATAGTCGATATATCAGTATAGTTCTAAGACTGGCTAATTACAGTCAAATTGCATAGACTGAACATATTTATGCCGGACCAAACATACTGGATTTTCATAGATACTCTCCATGGCCCCGTATCAGGAATGATTTCGACCCCCTCATTGCCGTCCGTATCCCAAAAGAGGGCCCTATTCTCTCGATAGTCGATATATTAGTATAGTTCTAAGACTGGCTAATTACAGTCAAATTGCATAGACTGAACATATTTATGCCGGACCAAACATACTGGATTTTCATAGATACGACCTCTGGCTTCCTAACAGAATACATTTTGACCCCCTCATTGCCGTCCGTATCCCCATAAAAGGGCCCTATTCTCTCGATAGTCGATATATTAGTATAGTTCTAAGACTGGCTAATTACAGTCAAATTGCATAGACTGAACATATTTATGCCGGACCAAACATACTGGATTTTCATAGATACGACCTCTGGCTTCCTAACAGAATACATTTTGACCCCCTCATTGCCGTCCGTATCCCCATAAAAGGGCCCTATTCTCTCGATAGTCGATATATTAGTATAGTTCTAAGACTGGCTAATTACAGTCAAATTGCATAGACTGAACATATTTATGCCGGACCAAACATACTGGATTTTCATAGATACGACCTCTGGCTTCCTAACAGAATACACTTTGACCCCCTCATTGCCGTCCGTATCCCCATAAAAGGGCCCTATTCTCGCGATAGTCGATATATCAGTATAGTTCTAAGACTGGCTAATTACAGTCAAATTGCATAGACTGAACATATTTATGCCGGACCAAACATACTGGATTTTCATAGATACTCTCCATGGCCCCGTATCAGGAATGATTTCGACCCCCTCATTGCCGTCCGTATCCCAAAAGAGGGCCCTATTCTCTCCATAGTCGTAATATCAGTATTGTGCTAAGACTGGCTAATTACAGTCAAATTGCATAGACTGAAAATATTTATGCCGGACCAAACATACTGGATTTTGATAGATGCGACCCCTGGCCCCGTATCAGGACACATCTTCACCCTCTCATTGCCGTCCGTATGCCCAAAGAGGGCCCTATTCTCTGGATAGTTGTAATATCAGTATTGTAATAAGACTGTCTAATTATAGTCAAATGGCATAATCTGAACATATCTATGCCGGACCAAACATACTGGATTCCAATAGATACGACATCTGGCTCCCTGACAGAATACACTTTGACCCCCTCATTGCCGTCCGTATCCCCATAAAAGGGCCCTATTCTCTCGATAGTCGAAATATCAGTATAGTACTAAGACTGACTAATTACAGTCAAATTGCATTAACTGAACACATTTATGCAGGACCAATCATACTAGTTTTTCATAGATATTCTCCATGGCCCCGTATCAGGAATGATTTCGACCCCCTCATTGCCGTCCGTATCTCCAAAGAGGGCCCTATTCTCTCCATAGTCGTAATATCAGTATGGTACTAAGACTGGCCGATTACAAGCAAATTGCATAACCTCAACATATTTTTGCCGGACCAAACATACTGGATTTTTATAGATTTTACCCCTGGCCCCGTATCAGCAAACATTTTGACTCCCTGATTACCGTCCGTATTCCCAAAGAGGGCCCTATTCTATCGATATTGGTAATATTTGTTTTAATCTAAGATTGTCGGCCGATTACAGCCAAATTGCATAACCTCAACATATTTATGCCGGACAAAACATACTGGATTTTTATAGATGCGAACCCTGGCCCCGTATCAGGACACATCTTTACCCCCTCATTGCCGTGCGTATTCCCAAAGAAGGCCCTTTTCTCTCGATAGTGGTAATATAAGTAAAAATCTAAGATTGGCGGCCGATTACAGCCAAATGGAATAGCCTGAACATATTTATGCCGGAGCCAATATAATGGAGTTTGATAGATATGACCCCTATAGCCCCCTATACGGAACAGCTCAACCCCCTCGTTGCCGTCTATATCCCTAAAGAAGGCTCCATTCTTTCCAAGATGGTTATAATAGTATTAATGTAACTTAAGAGCGGCTGCCGATTACATCCAAATTTTTCATAACTTACATACTAAATATGAGCCTCTAATGACCTTGTTTTATCAAGTTCAAGTGTTTACAAGGTTTTCATTGTTTGACTCTGTTGACCCCAAATGACCTTGGAACAGCACTAAGAACAATATGGGCAACATACATGCCAGGTATTGTAGATATTTGCGTTCTTTACTTATCGTGTTTACAAGCAGTGTCACAGACATACACACGCACACATACACACCATCATGACTACATAGATTCCTTTCGCCAGTTCGCCTTCGACACCGATTAAAAAAATGTGAGAAACAAATATGCAAGTAATTTATCTCTTTGTATTGTTTATTCATCCATTTATCTTATTAACTTAAGTAACTTTCGTGGAGCCCAACGGTGGGACATTGAACGGGTGCTATTTAAGGTCAGGGATATGGTAACATAAAATTCATCTCGTCGTGGTGGTGGTAGATGCTATAGGCAGATATGGTCTCATTTTAATTGCATCGCCTCACTATATTATTTGCCCTAACGTACTTTATAATGGAATTGGGTATAGCTCAATAGGTGCTAACAGTCAACATTGAACAAAATATAACTGCCTTGGTGATCATTTGGGAAACACATTGGAAATACACTATGACTTCTTTTAAAGATCTTTAGTATTATAGAAAACTAAAAATCGTGCAGTATTGCTATTCAGCATAAATTGGTTTAGAGGGTCATGTAAACGCCAAACGGGACCAATTTTTAAGAGCAAGCCAGATCTGTGCATAAAATTAATTTAAAAAAATAATGAACATTCGTTTCCTTTATTTTGACCTCTTCTTTCTGGTTATGGATCTGAAGTTCTGAGTACTTACTTACATTGTGATTGGTAATTTATGCTGATTTGTCAAAATGGCTTACCTTGATTTTCAGTAAAAACTACCATAGGTTTAATAAAGACCTCATAAGTTAAACCTTGGAGTACCAGTATATGCTCACGAAGTTTTGTTGTTTCATACTATCTGGGCCAATGGTCTATAATACATAAATAAATTGGTCCAAATACACGATACTATCGCAACATTTATAAGCTAGGCTATAATTGTCTATACTACATGATATACTTCAATATGTACACAGTTAACGACACGCATGTAGAATGTAGGATAAAAAACTACTTATATTTAATGGCCTAATTAACAACCGGGCCATAAACCAGTAACATCATATCACTATGTTTTATTGTATATGACGTAATACCCTTTAAAGTAGCGAGGTTGCTGTGAGCATCTAGTAGGGACATGCCCTTGGCCACCACTTGGTAAGCTATACCTTTGGTTGCATTATAATTTCCAGTTACATCATGCCGGACACACATTTTCCACGGGCCCATCTGGATGAGTGCTCCCAAATGTTGCCAGTAGGCCCTACCTCTTTCTAAAACAGCAGGTTCGATCCGAATTTGTCTACGAGTGACCACAACCAAGGTCAACTTGTTGCATATACGCCCAATAACCGGCCTTCAGTGACCATTTGAACTGCCGACTCCACTCTCTCCTTATGTCATTGCTTACACTACTTATACGGTACTTGAGTACTTTTCTAGCTACGCGTAGCCTTAACCTTATAAATAACGTTAAGATTTATTTTCCCGCTACAATACGTTGATATTATTTTGTCTATCATGCAATTAGGAAACTATAATTATTATATTATGTTATCATATTATTACATTATGATGTTTGTGATGTTATTAGTAGTATGCTCCCTGGACCACAGTCAGGATTTAAATGTGTTCACCTTCGACCACGGTGCTTGTTGTGTTTACTCATTCTAGTTGGTTAAAACCTACAGTTATAGGTCACGTCAATTTAACCAACTGGAATGAGAAAATAATGCGTTGGCGGATGGAACTATCCAGTATCTTGCTATGTCTTTGATATCATCTATCGCCCTGGCAAAGAGAACATTCCCCTTGATACGCTTTCACGCTCAATCTGTTCTGCAACTATGGACACTGATATTCTGTATGAATTGCATAATGCTTTAAGTCACCCAGGAGTTGTTAGGATCAGGGGCGTATTTAGGGGGGAGGCCATTGGGCCATGCCCCCCCCCCTTCACGGATGTCGGAAAGTTTTTAAGTTTCTGCCAATGCGAGGTCATTAACTGGCAACAGTCAGCTGGCCAAGGTGCAGCCCTCAGGCTAGGCACAGACCCGTGCCATAGCCCGGCCCTGGACCAGCAGATTCGATACACTCTTTCATTAGGCTACCTCACAGACGCTAATATTAGACTTCGTAGGATACATTCATATCACTAACGCTACAGTAAAGACTAGACAGGCACAGCATCGCGCGGCTGAACTGACGGTTTTGCAACGGAAGTCCCCCAGGTCTATTTATAGGCGAAAGTTGTTCACACTTTCAAGTTTCGGTGGATTTGTGATGACTCATTCATAATCATAAGTCATTGCTGCTGTGGGGTGCTAACCGTGCGTGATAATTCTGTCTATATATCCAAACGGGACACCGTGGATTACTGGAGTGAATGTGTGCTCGAGCAAACAGTCGAATCGAATATGTTCTGACAGACTATTCGAAATTGCCAGCCCTGGCCGATGTTACAATTGGCAACCCTCTTAGGTTGGAGAGTTGGCAGCCCTCGAGTTAGTGTCCTCGGGAAGGGCTTAGCTGGACTTATCCCTTTCATGGTGGGATTAGCCTTGTTGCAATTTGTAATTGTGGGTACCTGTGGAATAAATGATAAGAAATCGCCCCTGTAAACCCCCAAAACACATAATGATGATGATATTGACAGGGCTAACAAAGCCCTGGAAGTGCTATTTCCTGCCATCTGGGGACCTTGAAAACCTCAACTTTTCTTGTACGCTCCGCGACAACTGATGGTGGCGCTCCGCTTAGATAGTCCTGCATATTGCCCCCCCCCCCCATACACAAAATCCTGGCTACGCCACTGGTCAGGATGTTTCATTTTGTTAGGTCAAACCTTTCCTACTCTGTAGATGATGTCAATGTTGATGCGTTTTAACTGGAGTAGGGCCTACAATTGAAACCGTAACAACATGGGGTTTAAGGACATCCCGGCACAAGAGATAGCTCAGCCATGAAGACATCTAACCACCAAAGTCACATTGGCACCGAGGACAACTCAGCCACACACACGGATAGATTTGAAAATTGTGTGAAATTTGATAACCTTTGTATATAGTTCCATGGGGGTCATATATGATTTCTAAATCATATATCCTATATATATATATATATATATATATATATATATATATATATATATATATATATATATATATATATATATATATATATATATATAGGATATATGATTTGGAAATCATATATGACCCCCATGGAACTATATACAAAGGTTATCAAATTTCACACAATTTTCAAATCAAATTTTCAAATGTATATATATGAGCAGTCGGCACAGTTTATCTTTTAGCATGTGCATTTACTTTTTATTTTCCTGTACATACCCATTTCGTGCAAATATACCGAAAATTTGTGCGCGCTTCGCTCGCTTTGTCTTTTTTTGGTATGTATGTATGTATGAACCAATTAATGAGTACCTTTTTATATCTCTTTCGTGTATATATAATGAATATTTTAAGTGCGCTCCGCGCGTTTTCATTTGTCGTATGACGCACGTTCTGTGTAACCTTCGCCCAGGAACTCCACCAGTGGTGCTAGAACCGAATCCCGCACCCACGTTGTCGACGTCGCGCTTCGCGCTCTGTTGGCGATTCGCGCATTGTCGGATTTGTCGGCACATAACTCAAGTTCAGTCGGCAAAATTATACTCTACACCCATATATATATATATATATATATATATATATATATATATATATATATATATATATATATATATATATATATATATATATATATATATATATATATATAGAAAATGTTCTAGCGACGCACCTGCATGCAGACTTTAACAATTAGCCAATCTTTGTTGGGTGCTAATATATGCGCGGGTGTTATATACATGGGCGCAGATCCTGTTGGGGACAGCGGGACGCGTCCCCACCAACTTTTTCAGTGATGGGGACATGGTATACCGTGTTTCCACCAATTTGTCTTGACCAAACGCTGCATTTCAAAATCCCCTGTATTATACGTTGGAGCAGTTTGACGCAGCATTGTGCAAATATTTGGTCCGGCATAAATATGTTTAGGTTATGCAATTTGAACGTAATTTTCCAGTCTTAGTACTATACTGATATTTCCACTATCGAGAGAATAGGGCCCAATTTGGGGATACGGACGGCAATGAGGGGGTCAAAATGTATTCTGTTAGGGAGCCAGCGGTCGTATCTTTCAAAATCCAGTATGTTTGGTCCGGCATAAATATTTTCAGTCTATGCAATTTGACTGTAATTAGCCAGTCTTAGTACTATACTGATATTACGACTATCGAGAGAATAGGGCCCTCTTTGGGCATACGGACGGCAATGAGGGGGTCAAAATGTATTCTGTTAGGGAGCCAGGGGTCCTATCTTTCAAAATCCAGTATGTTTGGTCCGGCATAAATATTTTCAGTCTATGTAATTTGACTGTAATTAGCCAGTCTTAGTAAAATACTGATATTACGACTATCGAGAGAAAAGGGCCCTCTTTGGGCATACGGACGGCAATGAGGGGGTCAAAATCTTTCCTGATACGGGGCCGTGGAGATTATCTATGAAAATCCAGTATGTTTAGTCCGGCATAAATATGTTCAGTTAATGCAATTTGACTGTAATTAACTAGTCTTAGTACTATACTGATATTACGACTATCGAGAGAATAGGGCCCTTTTATGGGGATACGGACGGCAATGAGGGGGTCAAAGTGTATTCTGTGAGGGAGCCAGAGGTCGTATCTATGAAACTCCAGTATGTTTGGTCCGGCATAAATATGTTCAGTCTATGCAATTTGACTATAATTAGACAGTGTTATTACAATACTGATATTACGACTATCCAGAGAATAGGGCCCTCTTTGGGCATACGGACGGCAATGAGAGGGTGAAGATGTGTCCTGATACGGGGCCAGGGTTCGCATCTATCAAAATCCAGTACGTTTGGTCCGGCATAAATATGTTAAGGTTATGCAATTTGACTGTAATCGGCCAGTCTTAGTACAATACTGATATTACGACTATCGAGAGAATAGGGCCCTCTTTGGGCATACGGACGGCAATGAGGGGGTAAAAATGTATTCTGTTAGGGAGCCAGTGGTCGTATCTATCAAAATCCAGTATGTTTGGTCCGGAATAAATATTTTCAGTCTATGTAATTTGACTGTAATTAGCCAGTCTTAGTACAATACTGATATTACGACTATCGAGAGAAAAGGGCCCTCTTTGGGCATACGGACGGCAATGAGGGGGTCAAAATCTTTCCTGATACGGGGCCGTGGAGATTATCTATGAAAATCCAGTATGTTTAGTCCGGCATAAATATGTTCAGTTAATGCAATTTGACTGTAATTAACTAGTCTTAGTACTATACTGATATTACGACTATCGAGAGTATAGGGCCCTTTTATGGGGATACGGACGGCAATGAGGGGGTCAAAATGTATTCTGTTAGGGAGCCAGAGGTCGTATCTATCAAAATCCAGTATGTTTGGTCCGGCATAAATATGTTCAGATTATGCCATTTGACTATAATTAGACAGTCTTATTACAATACTGATATTACGACTATCCAGAGAATAGGGCCCTCTTTGGGCATACGGACGGCAATGAGAGGGTGAAGATGTGTCCTGATACGGGGCCAGGGGTCGCATCTATCAAAATCCAGTACGTTTGGTCCGGCATAAATATGTTTAGGTTATGCAATTTGACTGTAATCGGCCAGTCTTAGTACAATACTATTATTACGACTATCGAGAGAATAGGGCCCTCTTTGGGCATACGGACGGCAATGAGGGGGTAAAAATGTATTCTGTTAGGGAGTCAGTGGTCGTATCTATCAAAATCCAGTATGTTTGGTCCGGCATAAATATTTTCAGTCTATGTAATTTGACTGTAATTAGCCAGTCTTAGTACAATACTGATATTACGACTATCGAGAGAAAAGGGCCCTCTTTGGGCATACGGACGGCAATGAGGGGGTCAAAATCATTCCTGATACGGGGCCGTAGAGATTATCTATGAAAATCCAGTATGTTTAGTCCGGCATAAATATGTTCAGTTAATGCAATTTGACTGTAATTAACTAGTCTTAGTACTATACTGATATTACGACTATCGAGAGAATAGGGCCCTTTTATGGGGATACGGACGGCAATGAGGGGGTCAAAGTGTATTCTGTGAGGGAGCCAGAGGTCGTATCTATGAAAATCCAGTATGTTTGGTCCGGCATAAATATGTTCAGTCTATGCAATTTGACTATAATTAGACAGTGTTATTACAATACTGATATTACGACTATCCAGAGAATAGGGCCCTCTTTGGGCATAAGGACGGCAATGAGAGGGTGAAGATGTGTCCTGATACGGGGCCAGGGGTCGCATCTATCAAAATCCAGTATGTTTGATCCGGCATAAATATGTTTAGGTTATAAGCAATTTGGCTGTAATCGGCCATGTATGCATACACAAAAGTTCAATTACCTAAAAATATATTAAATACAAATTTGGCGTTTTTTTTTGGTCTCAATTTGACCGACAATGTATCCGGAAAACTGGCAACCCTGCTTCAACCAAATATCCTGCCAGCAGAATATCCTGCTAACTTCAGGTGGGTGCGGTTAGGTAGGCAATGTGTATTTTATTACGCAGTGGCCAACTGTAGGCTTGTAATAGGCTATAAGCTAAATTTAGCTAATTGCATCTGCCAAACTAAGTAAGTAGTTGAATCAGTAGGCATGAATGTTACTACGATTACAATCGAGTTAACAGAGCTGACGAGTATTCAATATCAAAAGAGCACTGACAAAATACCATGCTAAAAAAACCACAGTTTAAAAAAGAAAAATCGACACTGTGGTCGCTCCCCTGCTCCCCCTGGCTACGTCCCTGACCCATGCCCCCCCCCCAAAAAAAATCTCCCATCTCCATTTTATACGCTCATTTCAAAGAAAGTGAATGACTTGTAGATTTGAGGCCTAAGTTAGCGCTGAGTAAGCATCGTACATGGAATGTGTAACATTCGGTCATTTTGCCCTGTTCTGAGTCACTGTGTACCCAGGGACGTCGCTAGAGGGGGTGGGGGTGTCTCACCCGCCCAACCTTGGTAAAACTGACGATAGTTGGAAAATTTCAGTGCCACAGTCGGAATTTCCGACTGTGGCACTCTAATTTTTCCAACTGTTGCACTCTAATTTTCCGACTGTCGCACTCTCATTTTCACATATTCTTGTAATATGTGATTGACCTAAAATTTTCGGTCAAAATTGACCTTTGATCAGTGATATTTACCACGTTTTCCTTGTCACATTGAGAAATTGTATCTCACGATCCTTATACTCCACCATACAAAACTTCGTATGATTTTGAATACTCGACAAAAAAAAATTCTAATAGAACTAATAGAACGCCAGCTTCAATTCGGTTAATTTATGTATTAATTTTTCTATTGGTTGGGTTGACCCTGTTTGCTAGCTTCAGGTAAGTTCAGGATATACATTGTATGGTATACGATTAAAATACTCAATGTTAATCTACGGAAGCTTAAAAGTGCCATCAATAAGAAAAACTTTGCCCCATAAGTTGACATTTTTCAGTAAATTGTTTAGATAACAAGATAAAATCTTATCAGAAAAATGTTGGATTGCTCAGTTGCTTCAACTGAGCAATTAAAAAAAATTCTGAAAATGTTTAATTGAAAATTACTTATCATAGCCTATCTCGTCAATTGGACATTTTTCTGCAAAATGTTTCATTGACAACTTATCATATCTCGTCAACTCAACATTTTTCTGCAAAATGTTTAATTGTTCACTTCATTCTTAATGCTCAGTTGGAATGAAGTGCAAAATTGAAAGTTTTTCATGTGAGTGATAAATAGCCCCCCCCCCTCCCCAAGAAAACAATATTAAGCGTGCTAGTAAAAAGCACTGTGTTTTTGGGTAATTCACTATGTCGTCGAATATAATTTGTTGGAAAAAAAATCCCCTTTGTTACATAAACATAGCTTTTGTAGTTAGTCTATGCAGCCTAGAAGCAGATAACTTTACTCAGTTGCTAACTTGCTTAGCCAGAGTGATTAATAAGTTTGTGAAGTGAGGGCCTGTGTACAAACGTATCGAATTTTTTCTTTCGCGCTACGCGCGCGTTTCGGGGTAGGAGCGGGGGGGGGGGGGTTGTACAAGGCAGCAGTCGGAATTTTCTTGCTCCAAAACCCATCCAGTTGGAATTTCAGACACTACACCCACCCCCCCCCCCCAATAATCAGGCCTTAGCTACGTCCCTGTGTGTACCTGCAGTGGTAAAGTACACTTACTGTAAGTCAATGCAAACAGATATGCAATCGTCCTGTAATGTGTACTTGTAACTGGGATAAAAATCAGAATATATTTCACACTACTCATATTATTTATTTAACCTTCCGTCTCTCGATATTTACATAACAAACAGTTTACTATATCACTGATATAGTTATCTGTTGATACTTTGATCCTGTATGCATATACGTATGCAAACACGAAAATTCTATGTAATAACGAGGGGCTCCCTAATTATAACATGGTGCTCTCTCGAAGACGGATGTCTAATTACAGTACAGAGCTCTGTATGTACCAGTATAGCAGGGAAATATCTCAGTGACAGCTCCCTAATTAAAGCTGGGAGCTCCCTCAAAGTAAGTTCTCTAATTATACCAGGGAGCTCTTCTCAGTGACAACTCCCTAATTATAGCAGGGAGTTCTATATGTAACAGCTACCTACTTATACCAGGGAGCTCTCTCAAAGTAAGCTCCCTAATTATAGCAGGGAGCTATTCTCAGTGACAGCTCCCTAATTATAGCAGGGAGCTCTATATGTAACAGCTCCCTAATTAAGATTAATTAATTGAAATTATTACATACACTCATAATATATTATGACAGATCAAGTTATACCGAAGAACTAAGTGACAGCTCCCTTTCTCTTCATTCCGTGACTGCAGTTCCTTGCAAGGTATGGAGCAACACAGACACTACATTGTATGTCCCGATAGTCATGTACTACAGCTCTCTGCAGGGGTCATAGACAGGTGCGTGCGCAGGATTTCAAAAGTGGAGGACACATTCAAACTTGCCCATTGATGGATTAAGTTAGGAACCTGAACCATTCCAAAAAGGACTAGATGCGAACCGAAGATTTCATAAATGAGAGGATGATGCCCCGTGGTCATTCAAGCCAACTATCACGTAGCGGGTCTAGGGTCCAACCACCCTCCCCACCCCCAATAAAAGTTTAGACGTCAATTGGTGCATTTTGAGGCGTATTTAGAATATAAATGTCATCCATATAAGTAGTTCTAAGCGCAAGGCTTTGCTAATAAATATTTCTTAAGGTTGAAAAAGAGAGAGGGATTACCCCGTAGTAGTGGTCTAATTATTCACCGGCTGAACGCCATAACAATTCCGTGAATGGCGATGGGCGGTCGTCCACCCTCCCCCCCCCCCCTTTGGCTTGCCATATTGTTTGTAGAGTATATATCATACACAAGGGTTATCGTTAACTGTCGTTATTTAATATATTATAATAATAATAATAATGAACCGTACTTATATTGTTGACAATTGTTTACGACAGGTTTTCTTAGTTAGTATATTGCTTGCCTATACAAGCTATATCATGTGGTCTGACCGAATGACGTCATATTTGCCTACTGTGTATGTAATGGGTCAAAATGCTGACTGGAAATTGAAGAAAACAATCGTCCCAACCTTAAACTTAAATGACTTCTCACATCACTTTACAATAGCAAGCTTAAAAAACAGTCTATAGGTAGGGGGATTGCTAGGGTGTAATGGACCTTCCTTCAGAAGCAATCACTCGATTTATAAAGGGATTTAATTGGTTTTCTTGGTGGTGTTCGACATAAATGGTACTGCTATGGTTGAATCTTTTTTCCTGATTAATAACAAATTTTACTCTGCAGATCAAGGTATTTACGTTTTCTTTTTTTTAAAGAATTCCTCAAGCGGCTGAGTGACCAATATATTAGTGAACTTTGTATGATGTATAGGGCCAGAGACTGTATGATTCGTTTCTGTCCATGACGTATACCCAACCATTCATAATTCATGTTCGCCTTTACATACAGAACATTTACGCACAAGGTAATTTAAACCATAATTCACTGAAAATGTATTTATACCCTCTCATGTGTATGTATCTGGTTGATGATTATTCATGAGTTGCTGATTATATTGTTTACTATTTAATACTTAAAATCCTCTTTTTATTTGTTTTTCTTTGTTTTTCATTCCCATCCATTTTTCCGTTGTTCATATAATATACTTGTATAATAATGCTTTATATATAAAATTATACATTGTTTGACTCCAGCTGAACTTAAACGAGTAAGTTATTGTTGTTTTGTTGTTTTGTTTGTACATTGCATTTATACTTACACTATTACAGTAAGGATGTTGTAGTACTACTCCGTATGTAAAGTACCTGTTAGAATTGTAATCTAAACCACGCTACCTATTAGTTTGGTATCTCGGTACATGTTATCACGAAGCAGTGTTTTGCTCCCAAATGTCTCAGAAAACAGTGTGTTAACTAACCCTCCTCTTCCCGGGGGGTCTGGAACGACTTGTCTGTTTGTTTGATGTTGTTAGTATTTACATACAATGCGCTAGTTGTACACAGTTTCCATATAGTAAAAAGTAAGCCTATATTTCACTCGATATACGATGAAAAACGTGACCCACTACATGGAGCCACACATGGAGTCACATATGTAGTGGAATTACTATAGGGATGGGATGGTGATGGGGGCGTGATGGTTAAAGACGGTGCTTGTTCTATCTTTCCTCACATTCAGTGCATAGCCATGCACACGCAGTAGTTTAATATCATGGAATTGGATTGCGTTGAAGACAGAGTGTTCTTGTGACGTGAATTAGTATAATAACACAATTAAAGGTGATATTCGTTGTACCGACAGACCGAATACCTGCAGTGTCAAAGGGAGGTGTGTGAGTCGGAAGGGGCGACTGGAGGGAAGAAGAGGGAGGGGGTGCATTATCACACCTTCCTTTAGTTCACTTGTTAGATCAAGACATTCCTCAGTGTCGAGGACACCAGGTCCACTCATCTACGGTTGTAGGCTACTTTAAGGCATCACTGAGTCATTCGGCTGGATCCTTTGTCAGCCAAACAATGCGAGGTAATCAAATGTTCCATTTTTAATGAAATTCATATTTTCAGCAAACGTTTGGTGACGACATTTCGAGATAATCGTGAAAACTTCATGACAAACGTTACGATTTCTATAAAGCGTGGAAGGTTGCGATATCAGTCTAAATTGTTCTATAAGAAAAATCAAATATCAGAAATAAAACCACAAAATGTCAACATGTAAAGTCGTTTTTGTTTTCGAAAATAATAGTCAAAAGTCGAGGTATAAGCAGGGTTAATTCGACCAAGAATGTTTAAAAAAAAATTCTGGGATCAATGTTCCTTCTGAGCAACCCTCAGATATTATATTGCGTACTTGGTAATAACAGTCGGAGCGGATGTTGACACCTGGTACAGATAAAACCAACATTAAAAAAGGAAACCTAGGCAATAATGTTTCATACTATAATGTTTATCTCTATTCCAGCTTCGATAATTTCAATTTTCAAGGGGTGGCAGACAAATATTTGAGGGCCTATTGCCCTCTCCTATAGACCCTTCTGCCCTCCATTATGATACAAGATTAGTCTCTGTACAGAGTAAGTAAATCTTTGATTTTGTATTAACGTCATATTTGCGTATTGAGAGAGTAAAAGTACACCCGGTCCGGTTTTACACTGAAGTTCAGTTACTGCCCAGTGTATATGACTGGGGGTGGCAGACAAATACTTGAGGGCCTATCCCCTCCCCTAGCTACCCCTCTGCTCCTGCCCTTCATTATGGTACAATATTACTTCAGTTGCTGTCCAGTGTATATGACTACTCTTGTAGAAAAGAGTTGCCTCCATAGCATTGTAACAAGAGCTCACTGAAACACGTCATTCACAGGACCTGAGACACTTGATAAAGATGCCTCGTTAAGCATCGGTCGTTGATTATCATTAGGCTTACGTCTAGAATGACTATATAAGCTGCTGTTATACGCTTGACATGAGCGAAAGACTTGTGACTTGACTTGACAAACATTTGCTTGGTGAAGACACTGATAAACTCGGCTCCAAGAGTTCAGCTAACAGTAACATTTAGATCAATAACGTGTCATCTATTGTAATTTGATGATACACTATTAAAGCAATATATGTTTTCAGTCGTATAAACAAGTGATTTCCGTAAAAAAAAAAAAAAAAAAAACGAAACGTGTTTCATTAGTGACATATCAGAACATGAGAAAATGGGACTTTTCAAATAACAGGGCTTCCCGTTCTTTAAATGTTGTTCGGTTTTGCTTCTTAATATGAATATACTTATTCTCGTACCTATCTTTCGTCAACATAAACTTACTTAACAAAGAAATGTTATTAATATTAACATATATTTTCCCATATACTGTAACCTACCTTTCCTATTTAGGAACTTGCTCGCCTACCGTTATCGCTATTTACTTGGTCTGTACCACAAACTAAAATTATAACGTACTTTGCTACCGTTGTATGACAGTCACTGTTTACACAACAAACAAACAAATATTACGATCTTAAGAAATTTTGCCCATGGCATCGTATAATTGTTTCATAGTTAGTTGATATTATCATTATTACGATATATGACTATACTGTATATCTTTATAGATTGAAGATAAGATGATTCAGTTCCATTGCGTATTAAATCAGTGTTTCCCTAACTTTATCCCCCCACAAACCTCCTGTGGATTTCAGAGTTGTCCACGAATCCCCAACTTTTTGAGACACGATCTGATTCATTATTATACTATGATACGCATCATAGTGCTTCGTAAAAGATCAAGTTAAAGTTCAGCTCTCTATCTTCAAGACGTACTGTCATGCGTACACCAACTTCACCAAAGTCATGCGGCCTGTTTCTGTTTCATAATTCAGTTATTTATCACACTACTATTGCAATATATGCGTTTAGTATGAGAAAAGAGTTTGTCGATAGGTACGATTTTTGTACATTTACTAAATTATATGATATATCAGAATTTAGTTCAACAAAAAGTAATCTAGTTTTGACTTTCAGAGATATCTCACGAACCCCCTGGGATGGACTCAAGCACCCCAGTTAGGGAACCCCTGTATTAAATCATCTGGTTTAAAAAAGATGGATAACGAAGCTGCTTTTTTTCCCACTGTGAAAGGAGGAACATATTCTAGATGCGTCCCGATGATTTTTTAGGGCAGCTTTAAATGGCCATCAAGATAAACAAAAATTCCCTAATAAATTTGGCCTTTTCTAAAACAGATAGGCTAACAAAATATAATTCCGGAGCTAACAGCACCGATTAGTTTCATTCTGGTCATCTAAACGGCATATGTTACAGACTTGATACACCCAAGCAGCAAAAGCCACACACAAAGATGTCGTGTAAGGAAGGTAAATGTTACAGCCAGTCTGCATATGTGATAAAATCTACAAATAACTAGAAAAACTGTTTACAAATACGTTTCATTGTAGTGCGCGGTGAAGGTGAAATTTAGTTAGTTGTAATTGATATTCAAAGGAGGGGTCTTTGTTACAGCAACCCTTTTGAAGTTATTTCGGTCACGGATAAGCCAGTTCGGCGCTTGGTCCTTTAACGTACAGTAGACCAATGATAGGCTATATTTATGAACAGAATTCTAGCTAGTATGCGCCTGCAATAAAAGCGAAGAAGTTATGACTAAAACCATCACAGATTAATCGGACAACCACGCTCATTAACGGTTGTCATTAACAACATATATGCATGTTCCGGACGTCACAAAGAATACCCAGTCCTGGACACTGATTGGTCAACTTGAACACCATGTTAACGTTACTGTATCCTCGTCATAGAAATTGAACTGAGGAAGAATGCTGACACAGTTTATCGCCGTTTGTTTAAGCAGTGAAGCCTTGAAAAAAGTGAGGGCGCTTTGAAGTGTTCGGAAAGAAGCCAGATAATTTGTAAGTCTTTCACATATGCATTGTGCATTCGACTTTGTAACTGAATTTTATTTTACCCATTTTTTGAAAGAGTAGGTGTATTTTGAACAACAGAGACATGTTATGGCGACCAGAATAGAATGTATTATACTCCTGATTTAAGAACCAACTTTGACACCTTTTTTTGATCTCCTCTAATGACTCGAGTAAGTAGAGTGTCTGTGCAACTTTTAATGTCTGAAAAGTGTTAATTTCGGTATCTGAGAGACATATGGCAAAAATTGTTCTTGCTTGTATTATTTTAGTGATCCACTCAAATAGTGTCATAGTTGTCCTGAAAAATGCCGTGAAAAAGCATTTCTCCGTCCTCCCCACTCCCTTTCCACACACAGTATACGCTATTCTGGCATGTGGATATACCGTTAGAGATCCAGTCTTAATGTTAATGAGGTGTAAACAATTTTTGTCATTAGGCTCTAGTCATATCGCATCCGAAAGGACAGCCGTGGCCGGTCTAGGGCCTAGGCTAACTATATCCAGGGTCCAGTGAATAACAATACAGCAACTGAGCAGACGACACAAGTAAAGTAATTATATTCCTATGTTATTGCTTCTACTATCGCTTCCTAAGAATAACCTATGAAACTATGAAATACCACATATTTGTCACCCAAATGCGGCACAACGATATCACCATTTTGAATGAATTATGTCAACTTTATCACTTTAGTTATGTCAACGACGTAGTTTTGGTATTACGCGCCGGTACTGTCTTCCCGTACAAGCAAAGCGCCACCAGTTGGGTGGGTGGCTTCAGTATATGTCGCATGACGTCATTCTCCCTACTTCAATTTCTATATGATCCTTGCCTAGTTAGCGAAATTGTACGAAATATACGGTGATTTACACCGAAGGCCTAATGTCAGATTAATCTAACAAATACAATGTAGAATTAGTCTATCATTGAACAAATGAAACACCTTCCAGTGTATTAAAATATCCTTAGTCGATTTCCTGACCCTGGTTCATCATCATCCAAAACAAGTAATATACGCCATATAGGCCTACTTACAGAGCAGCTAGCTGTGGAAACTAACTATGACTGTGTAATATATACTACCAAGCCACTACGGGCTACCACTCTGCCTATAGATAATCACTCTGTAGTGATTACAATGGTATAATGGACCTTCTGTCAGCTACAGTATTTCTAACAATCCAGTGTTACCATCCTCCACTTTATAGGAAAACACAAATTTAACCTAATATGTCACAATTGTCAACAACAATGACACCAATAATGTTGAAACCAGACAAGCACTTTGAGGATCAGCAATTAGTAGAATAAAACATTACATAATTATAATTAAGAGCGGAGCAACGATTGAGGAGTACGCAAAAATGAGTGATATCCCTAGATTTGGTCTCTGCAAATGCAACCTGTATACGAAATATAAGCATTTCTTTTGTACCTGCAGAGGTACACCTCAGTACACCTGAGCCAATACAGCATGACAAGTTGTCTACGTGGGGGGGGGGGGGGAGCAAGGAAGGGACTGATTGAAATTATTAACATATTTCACTTGTAACGGCGATACACATCTGAATATTGATGTTAAACTCAAACGTTTTTCACATTTTGTTTAATCGTGAAATTAAACTCACTTATATCACACAATTCACGGTATTTATTTAGCCTTCAAGAACCATATCAATCGATATTTACATAACAAACAAACACTTTACAATATCACTGATCAGCTGATATTGTTATCTGTTAATACTTTGATCCTGTACAATGCTATATTCGCGTCTTCTATACTTCTACGCAGCAAAAACGAAACATTGATAATGACGGGGGCTTTGTGTAACACCAATTACCTCTCTCCGTGACAGCTGCCTAATTATACCAGCGTGCACCCTTTGTGACGTCTGCCCAATTAATACAAGGGAACCCTTTTTGTGACATCTACTATTAATACCAGCTTCAGGGGTATACCAGGGAGCTCTATTTGTGACAGCTCATATTAATACTAAGGGGCTCTGTTTGTGACAGCTCCATAAGGGACTTCTCTCTGTGACAGCTGGCTACTAATACCATGTAGCCCTCTCTGTGACCGCTCCCTAATAATACAAAGGAGCACTCTCTCTCCTTCTGTGACAGCTGTATATAATATACGCATGATGTAATGTTCCACATGTACCTAAGTATTTGCTCAAATATCAACCATACTAAATACTGCTAGTAATACTGTTGAGAAGATAACAGGCTACATATTTCATTACAAAGAATACACTTCGATCATTCACCTCGCTACCATACCATGTATTAACATACGATTCTTTTTCAATTTGAATTAGTAATGTCAGATGACCAGGAATGATGATGATGTATTACTATATCGGTGACATCACTAATACGTCATCAACAACATATTTTAATGAATGCGTTACCATGCAATGTGTGAAATTATACTTTCTTAATTGGTGTACTTTTTTGGCCCTTTTAGTTCAATTATACAGTTTTATTTTGATAGAAGAACTGCCAAATGACTGTTTCGATCACCCCATTGTAAATTATCGGTTACCGACCATGTATTGGTATTAATGATAACTGATGTTACATTTTAATTTGTTAATGGGGTAACCTAAATGATTAGACAATTTCCTCCAACATATATGGCTTGTTGTTCCAGGTTCAATTCAATCATTCGAAGCATTTAACATTTATTTAAAGTCTTGGAAGACTAGCTAATTATTCTTAACGGAAGCATCTGAAATTCCAAACATTAACACTACATGTGTTTATGTTGAAGTACATATGTTTAATATTCTCAAAACATCATCAGTTTGATTAGAGTTTTAGCGCAATTTGGCACATGCAGAGATTATTCTGATCGGTTTAAATATATGACATCCTTTGCAATTATCCTCAATACACCACTGTATATTCTAGTGTTTACACGGGTCCAAAAATCGGGAACCGGGTACCCGAGGGCCGTTACCCGTCGGGTATCCGGGTACCCGGACAAAATTTGTTTTCCCTCGTGTATCACGATTTTCAAGAAATTACATATTGGATGCTGTAATAAATGCATTATATTCTCTACTGACAATGTTTTCATGTTCAAATACGTAGGTGTACGATAAGGTATAAAACCTCCCTCAATAGTTTTTTATTTGTTTCTGTTTCTTTCATTAACTTGTTAATAAATTAATTATTTAATTATAATTAGCATTACTACTAACATCGCACTGCCGCCGCTGCTTATGCTAGCTCGTGCACGTCTTTTGGATCAAACCATATAAACATCCAATTGTTTAGCTCTTAAACAGTTTTTAATACTACTAGTATCTATTATGCACTGCACTGCACATCGCACTGCCGCCGCTGCTTATGCTAGCTCGTGCACGTCTTTTGGATCAAACCATATAAACATCCAATTGTTTAGCGCTTAAACAGTTTTTAATACTACTAGTATCTATTATGCAGGCCCAGGGTTCGCATTAGCCGCGAGATTGCGCGATTCGCGCAATTTGATCGCATTTGGAATAAACGATTAGTAAAAAGCCACTTGCGATTACTATTTTTTAGTTATCCCGTCTATAATTCATAAACATCGCGTAAAATTCCATGTCAGCCTTTCCTTCTTTGAAATAAACGAATGAATAAATAATAATTTCTTCCACATGGTAGCCTAACACCACACTAAGTCAATGAGAAATCTAGCTAAGCCTAACCATCTGTTTATTTGCTGGAGTTGTGACGCAGTTATAAGACGTCCATGGAATACTTTCGTTATTGCTGTTACGTTCGACCACATGGTTGCCTAATACCACATTAAGTCAATGGGGGTAGTCTAGCCTAGCCATCTGTTTATTAGCTGAAATTGTGACGCAGTTATAAGATATCTATGGAAAGCTTTCGTTATTGCTGTTATCTTCGAACACATGGTAGCCTAACAACACACTAAGTCAATGGGAAATCAGCCTAACCATCGGTTTGCAATTTTTTTTTAAACAATCACACTTTGCGTATGATTCGGGTAATAAATTAGGAACCGGGTAGTATTGCGTCGAGCGGGCCCCTTCGTTATTGCTGTTATCTTCGACCACATTGTAGCCTAACACCACACTAAGTCAATGGGAAATCTGCCTAACCGTCCGTTTGACAATTTTTTTTTTTTAAATCACACTTTGCTTGGGATTCGGGTAATAAATTAGGAACCGGGTAGTATCGCGTCGGGCGGGTACCCGGATAACCCGTGCAAACACTAGTATATTCATTAGCTAGGAAAAGCATCCTTCTTCTTTAAACCTAAATGTTTATGATTTAAAGTGGCTGAAATAATAAGTTTTCAATGACAGTCAATGGAAAACAAAACTATTATGAAAAAGTAAACGGTTCCTACTTTAGGTGTAGGTAAAAAAATGTAAAAGGCTGTTTATTTATTAGCTAACTTACATTATTTTTTGATGCAATCTCCAGCAATTGTGTCGTCGATCTTTGAAGCAGAGCGCTGTCGCCTCTCTGTATCTCAACGGTACTCGAGCAGAGCTCTTTCACCGAATCCATGATGTCATTGACGTCACCAGTTTGTTCCAGGATACAGAGGATGGCAAACTTATCCCCGTCTGGTAAGCTCTTCAAATGGTTGATGAGTTTCTTTCCAGCATTGGGATTCAGACCACAGGCAAATCGAAACAGGTATTGAAGATCAAATGGATCTAAGAACCTGAACATATCAGAGAGATCGTGTGCGTTCTTTACAAGAGTGGCAAGGTGGTGGGCTGCATACCATTCACAGAATAGTTTATGATAAAAACGGACCATCGTTGTAAACAACACATTGTCTCCAGTAGAATCATCGTTCACTTCATCTTCTTCAACCAAAATGCCAATTGAAATATACTGGTCATATAATTCTTGCCCGACTCTTTGACGAAATCTAGTCTTAATCCATGACAACTGTTGGATTTCCTTGTTTAATCCTTCGAAAGCTATTTTGTCTAGCTCATGATGTTCCATTTCATGAAGATATAACTTGTTGCTTCTATTGTCGCCATATTTCTGTTTCAGATGGTCGTAAAAACATCTAATCATTTGTTTGAAGAACTGTGTGACAGACTTGAACTTCATGAGGTCTCTCTGATCATGAGCCATGTGGGCAAACATCACGAATATGAGAGGCACCTGGCAAAGATCAGCAAGGATGGAGTTTTCATTGAGCCGTTGTTTTATTTCTTCCACTGCCTCATCGTTGTTACTAACTACAGCCTTACGAATATACTCATTCCTAGCTTTGTCATCGAACCCTGTTAGTTTGGCCCCCTTAGTTTCTTTTCTAAGACATTCTGGAAGATATCTTGTCGTTAAACTGACATCAAAGTCTGCAAACAGTTCCATCTTGATAATCCTGTGTACATCGTCATTATCATTGCTGTCCCTGCCAGGATACTCGTCATATCCATCCAAAATAATGTGGACGAACGAGCAACTGTGAATGATCTTTTCAATATCATGTTTGCTAAGACGGGGTTCATGGAAGAGAAGAAATGACTTAATCGCTCTATAGAGAGACTTTACACTTCCAAGTTGTCTTAACCGAAGAAGAATTAGTATTTCTACATTGTTCATCGGGGAATCCGATACGCCATTGCACCAATCGTAGGCCAGCTGAAGGGTTAACGTTGACTTACCATACCCGGGCTCTCCTTGTATAATGCGTCTCTTGGAATTAAACCGAAAGTCAGTATAAATACTTTTGTAAGATTCCAAACGCTCCCATGATCCTCTGGTGCCTGGCGTTAGCTCTGGTGCCAGACAAACTTCAACGCCCCCTTCTACAAAGACCTTGTCCACACAAAAAAGTCTATCTTTTATATATGGTAGGGGTTGAATCGCATCATATTGGCCTTTATATGTCCTTTTGAGACCTTCTATCAGAAATTGTTTCTTCTCTAAACAAAAAACAGAAACAATATGTGTAAATGTTCCATGTAAGAGTAAATTTGACGAACAATAAATTGGTGACACACATGAGAACACGTAAATCTTAATTGTTTATTCGTTACTGATAATACAGTTTTGTTACTGTTCTATTTGTTATTAAGACGACAGAGCGGGGGGGGGGGGCTACATGTTTTACCAAAAGGAAGTAAAGATGCACAAATGACAAAGTCAAAGATTAAGGCATCTACCTTGAAGATCAGGAGTCAGCTCCATTGTCACGTGATTTACTTCAGACAGTCTACGAAGCGTGAAGGGGTCATGTCAGAACAGCTCCTGCCCATCGTTTCCGTGAATCAGTTTTTCTTTCTTAAAAATATGAGAAAAATAGGTAATCTAAATAATTACATTATTCTGTTAACTTTCAAAATGTATACTACATTGTGTTGTTGTTGCACATGGATGGTTCAATGTTTTATTAATAACCAGACAGCAAACCTGCAGTGTGGTTTCAATGATGCTACAGTACATCAATAATCTTACATGAATGTGACACACTAGGCTGTAGGGTATAACCATGATGAACAGCATACCTCAATATAAGCAAAAAGCATTGAGATCATCTAACAACACAATATTCACATTGGCACCTAAAGACCGAGATGAAAACTTTTCTTGTATTCAACATAGAGATTGATCGCTACCAAAGACAACTGGCTTCTTCCACTCTATGTGGTACACCTACTGTACAAGCCGTACATTAAACATGCGTCAGTCAAATGTTAAGCCCCCTCCCAGGTCCCCAAGATTTTGCGTCTGATTTGCCTTTGAAACATCAAACCAGGCAATAGTTAATTTTCGTAAACAGCGCCTGGTCATTTCCCCAACGTTACTACATCCAAACCTAAAGTTTTTATTTGGCACTGAATCTTGACAATTGCAAAAATACGCCGGAAAAGTTAACAATGGTACAGTAGCAAAGGTACAGTAACATATAGATTATTCAAATTGATATCATTCCAACACATTAAGCACATGTACAAACAGTACAACGTTTCATTACACACCTTTGTGCACAGGCATGTATGCAGCTACGTACAGTAATTTACCGACACACTTAAGTCAATGGAGATTTGGTCGAAACTTCTTGATTCATCTACGGATGCCCTTTAGCTAATTTCCAATTGCCAACAGCCTCTCCTATTAATGAGGCGTAACACACATGTACAGTAATATCATAGGCTGCACTGTGGGAGATACTGTACAATAGATTATAAAACAAGGTTTCCACAAGTTGACCACTGGTGACATTTGAACTCCGCAAAAAACAAAAGGATTGTTGAACTAACTACATACTTTATAAGAGGTTGGTCCAAGCTTCCCTTCTTGAAATATCATGTTTACGATGTTCACAGTTTGACCCATGGTGACCCCAACCTTTGACCTCCACAAAAATCCATAGATATCTTGGGCTCAATGTGACACAACTACATACTAAATATGAGATTGGTCCAAGCTTCCCTTCTGGAGATATCGTCATTACAAGGTTTCACAGCTTGACCCCTAATGACATTTTGCCTCTAAAGGCAGTAGGCTTTTTCTACTCAAGTTGGTACGTTTACACACCAAATATGATATTGGTCCAAACTTATATTCTAGACATATCCTGTTTCCAAGTAAGGTTTCACACACACTCATCTGCCGGTGTGACAGTACAGAGTGTCCCCCTGTACAAAGTGTCTCCGCGGACACTTTGTACCAGCATATTTAGTCCGGTCGGACATTATCTGCTGAAAATTGTGTCCCACCCTCACAGCAAATATAGTCCCACCGGACGAAATGTCCTGGTACAGAATGTCCGCAAATACTTCATAGCATATTTTGTCCCGCATAAAATTTAAGCATTTCGACATTCAAAAGGCAATTGAGTTCATTATATCAATAATTAGAGCAGATGCATATATCAGAGTTAAATGTTACAGGAAATAAATGAGACGTTGTGCGTTGCTGCAAAACAAAAAATAGAACGGGAAAAAAAAAGAAGAAAAAGAAACAAGTCTTCCATCTGTAAAAGATGTTAATCATGTTTTGTTGTGATTGCTGCTATTTCATCCTCCGTATATGTTGCATGTTGTATTCGGCAACTACATTGCGTTCATAGTCATCTTTACAGAGGGAGAGATAGTATAAACCTAACTCCCCCCCCCCAAACGGAGGGTGGGTACGGGATAGGGAATGCAACAGCTACAACAAAAAATGATAATTGCAAGGTAAAATATTATGAACTTTAGGAGTCCAAACTTCATTGTTGCCGTATTTCCCTAACACACAGTGGGTAAGTTTTGGCAAGTATGGTAACTGTACTTCATGGGTCTACGAGAGTTGCCTAGCCAATATGAAATTTCATCCGTGCGTAAAGCTCATTATAGGACGGCAACCGAGGGTGTTTTCAAGTTACATTCTAAACGAAATCGGCAACGCTGTATACAAAACTCAGGCCCATACACATAATTTTGAGTGCAAGGATAAGGGGGGGGGGGGGAGTTGGAATGGTAAGTTATCAAATTTGTGTCCTGGGGAGGGGTCTTCTTAATTAAGTCTGTGACCTATCTGTGATGAGTTCCAAAATATTTTTGCTTGCTAATAACAACCATGAAGTAGCTGGAAGATACTTCTCTGACCTTGAAAATGTCAACACTGCCCTAATTGCTTGACACCTATTTATTGACTTTCATTACTACTTTATTGTTTACTTTTTTACCCTTCCTTATTATTTGTCACTCAATCGTCGAGTCAAGGTTTTCTCCCTCTCAACAGGGTGGAAGGCCATTCCCCCACCCCCTGCCCCCTAAGCCTAATGAGATGGCCATGCGCGAAGCAAATCTTCATTTGTATAGACAAATGGCATTCCAGGCAATTCCAGTGATAAAGGTTCGTTGTTTCTTATTATGAATGTTTCTTATTGGACAAAAGTGGTTCAAATTAGAAAAGATATATTAGATATATATCCTCTAGATATATTATCCTCTTCAAAAGAGCTGCAAAACATACAGGAAACAAAACAAAGCCAAACAAGGGAAAGAATAAAGCAAATAGGACAGAGCAGGATGCAATATGCTAGATTTTTTGTCTCATCATGTTTCTCACACCTTAAATATGTCATTCTTGTAGAGAAAAGTTTGTTTAAAGAAAGTTAATATAGTAAAAATCAAAACATGAAATTGGATGATAGTCATGCACAAACACAATATTCTGAATCTATATCAGACTGGGCAAAGAGTGAAAAATGATTATACATGGGATCAGGGAGCCAGGAGCCGGGGGGGGGGGCACTGTCTGTACATACTATTTTTAAAATGGCATCCCATATCTTTTTATAGCACGGTTAACAATAAAGAATCTCAATAAATAGTATTGATAACATACTAACACATCATATGTTTTTAAGTGATATGGCCGGTGTGTATCGGTTTATAGCATAACGAGTGGTGGTTGTGGAATGAGAAAATGTCCCTCTGATGTTGTGTGCCCACCCCCACTTCCTACCCCCTGCATGGGGAAATTTAACTGGAATGATGACTCTCCCTTTGTAGCTCTGATGCAACTAAAGATAATCCATGCTTTCTAGAGCATCCTTCAAGCAGGGAGGTATTGCTTGATTAGAATGATATACTACTGTCACTCTTCTTCAAACAATATGTACTTGAAACTCTCATAATCCACATGAAGAACATCCTCTTTAGAGTTTGGTAAAGACCTCAATAAAACCATGCAGAAGTTTCCCTATTAGAATTCCCCCCTTGAACTGCTTTCCACAAACAGTAGGATTACCTATAAAATGCTTTAATGTGCAACTTGATACCGTCAAAAGTTAAATCTTGATCGCTAAGACTTACACAGAAATCCATAACAGCAAAAGTTACAACAGGAAGCAGAATATGGTCGGTTATATGTTGTACTATGAGAACTTATCTTGAACACAATTTCCAGAACCAAGAAACACGCCTTCGTATTTGTTATTTAATGAAGTAATGAGGTGATAAAGAATTTCGAGCGTCACATCCCTTCGACTACGACTGGCAGTGAAAAGTCAATGGCCTGTCTTTGCTTAAACGTATAGCAGCCGACGCAATTTTCTCTCATGATATGTTAGAGTGAAAGACAAGATTATTGAACAAGTTAACTGCTAAGAAAATCGTCTAGACATGTCTTCTGTTAACCTCATATATACTCCCTCCATTGGTGGTCAGGGATGAGATATCAGTACAACCAAATCTGTGCAAAATAAAAGTTGAAAGCAATATTATGAGTAGTGAATACCACACTGTAAGTCATATATAAAATAAATTATCATCTTGAAAGGTTATGTGTAAGCTTCACTACAAAGATAATTAACATTCACCATGTTGGTTAAGTGTAGACTGTATAGTGTACAACTGAACTATGCTTAGGCATTGAGTTAATTGGATGATCTTTTATTGTGACACCTACATGTTTATGGGATTACTGGCTCCATTTTATTAATTGGAGATTGCATGTCATAATTTTGGCGCTATATTGTTTAGTTCACTACCAAACCTGAAAAGTTTTAACCACATGAGCCAATACAACATTTGTGACATATTAATTAAATTTAATATCAGAAATTTATCAAATTAGAGTAAGCTAGGATACAACAGAAATTTGATGCCTTTTGGTGCTCTATTGATGTATGTGTGCATGGTCTGACTGTTTAATGCCAATCAAGTATTAATTGTCCTGAATCAGGATCCATGGGGGTTCAAAACACCCTCTGTATGACCCAAATGCAAAAACAAATAATGCTAGCTTATATTATAGTAAAATGTACTATTATACATCATTTTGCATCAAGAGACCTAAACATTGCCTTATTTTGCCAAAGAAAAAGGGGTCCCTCTCCCATGTTTCAAGAAATATCCCCCACCACACACACAAACACATTTAGCAATTTTCCACAACGGACCTAACAGAGAAATGGTACCAAAACTCAGTTGATACATTATCTCTCTTATCTTGTCGAAATTCTTGTCAAAACAGCCAAGTAGTAATAAGTTCACACTTTCTAAACAGAAAAGTTCCCTGTGGTTACAATATCAAACTGTCCAGCACCTTTTTGAATAACAACACACAATAGGTGGTGTCTAGCTGTGGAATGTGGTCTTAATTATTTACTCATCATTTGTTTGAACATATAAACTGTGTCTGCTGCAGTGAAACATATCCAGCCAAAATCACTTTTTGGGGATGTAAATCAAATGACGACAATTGTCAGGCTATATGCTACTTAAGAACCAGAATTGGAAACTTTGCAAGTAAATATAGGAACAAAAACTATGTACATAAAAACTTGTTAATGGGGACTTAACCTGCAAAGATTTACAGTACACTTTCTCGGTTCTCACCTACCTTCGTGACCTTTCTGTATGCTTAATACCTAGTTGGAAATAATTTATACTCAAACACAGCATTCTGCCATGCACTATAAGTTATTTGCATGGTACAAATAACAGATATGATGCCATTCATATTGGAACTAACTACAGAAAATAATTCACTTTTTAAGACATGCTTACCTCATCATCACATCAGTAATGCAATAAGAAGTTGATGCTGCAGTCTTGTCAGGCACTGCCTTAGTCTCAGGCCACTTTGAATAGAAGTCAGACAGTGTTATGATGTACAGTCGCTTGGTAGCTGTCACTGGTAGAGGACCAATAAGATCTACACCAACCTGTTAAGAAAGAAGACAGCATTTAGGTGCTAATTTCAAAAACAATTACAAGTTGCAGGCTTTGCCTTGACTGTTGTTCTATTCCATTGCTTCATTCTGTACACAGATCTAGATAAACACAGTGGGATATCTGATCGAAACAGGGTGTTGGTGGATTTAGGCCAATTATTTTTACCTTGCAAACATGAAAATGTAACTTACACCATACTGTACCATATATTTACAATCTCTTCAACCACTAAACCAGAAAAATGATACACCACTTTTTGCAACTTACAATTATATTCCTATATTGATGGTTGCTCTGCAGTTAGGCCAGAGTGTGGCTTAAAGGTATGCTGTATAGGCCTTAAATATGCCAAATTTTCACTATGGACAAAATTCTTAAAGTATGTTTATTTCCCTGGAGGAAATTCACCTCACTGGGACATTCAATATCTCGTGTCATCATTTAGAATGTCTGAGCACAATTTAAAGGGTTATTACCCCTTGAAAAGTACTTTTTGAAAACTTTTAGCAATTAAAGTGCCCAAAATTGAAGGCCAATACAGACTACCTTTAAACTTGTAAATGTTGAATTTGTCCAGAAAGAGTGACATTAACTATACTAAACCTTCACTGTATACTGCGGACATCTTGTGCAATTAAAACAGATTGAGAATTTACCTGTTTCCATAATCCAGTTACAGGAATGCTATGGAGACTTGTTCGTAGGTCTACAGGACAATGACGCTTTGACATCCTGTTGAAAATAACTTGTTACATCAACGTTGATAGTTTTCCAATAGAATCTAGACATAATCTGTTGTCTGGTTTATCTATGCAAGGATGAACACCTTCAAAGAGATAAGAAAATTCATGATCAAGGAGATATCATGTTTTTTTGCCCACCCCCCCCCCAAAAAAAAACAAACAAACAAACAAACACACACAAATATATGGGCTGCAGAATTGGTAGTTCTAGCTGAAGTGCCTTAAAATTGAATTACAACTCTATATCGGTGTTTGAAATGGAATATTCCCATTATTGTACATATTGCATGGCCACTATTTGGGTCTATAGATATTTAAGGAGTTTTCTTCTGCAGTGAGGTTTGGCATGTAGAGAATATGCCACACCTAAAAAAAGTACTATCAGGCCTTCAATATCTGTTCTTACCAACCAAAATTAATGAACGTGAATTTGTTATGTACAGTATTAGTGCCACTTCCCTCTAGAAGTAGGCTAGACTATGTGCTATAGTCCGATAATATCATTTTATAGTGTCCCATGCATGCACACCAGACTAGCGCTGTAAGCTTTAGTGATCTGTTGTTATCTTTTATGATAGGCAGGGCGATAAAAGGTAGAAATTTATAATAATTTTCACAAAAATTTGTTAAGACAATTGGGTAAACAAAACGAAAAGAAATAGGCCCTAATAACTTTGTTCATGCACTTACAACTTTGCTCAAGCATACAACTGATTATAATGTTGCATAAGCAACTGCTTGACTTTTGCGAATGAGTTTTTACAACTAACCAAACGTGGTAAAAGAATATCATGATTTGTGCACCAATCAGTCCTAGAGGCATGGTTATAGTTTAACTGTGGGATGGCCGTTCACCATTTAACAACCAATACCATATTGTGTATCCTATACTGTAAGTTACAGACATTACCTTATACAGTAGATGTCACTAGTCAGTATGAGCTGCCTCGATTTGGGCGAGTTGAGAAGCCCTAGATAGCAAAACTTTCCTTCAATTCGGTACGCAAGAGTTCCATTTTCAGCCAGTCTGAAAGACTGACTTTGTCTCCGTAAGATCCTTCTCTATTTTATTCTTGTAAACCCACTTGGATAGCTCTCATCTCTTAGAATATCTGCAATTTGTCTCACGTTTTCTGTTAGCTTTTCCAATTTTGGTTGTCGCACGACTTTACTGCAAAATATACGGAAGCCGAAATGCGATAGTTTGCTAATAATACGGATACTGCCAGAGTCCATTACTAATTAAATTTTTGCTACTCGAACGTACATGCTAATGCGGACGTAGTGTTCAGGGGGACACAATTTACAACCAAATATACGACCAACAAATAATGTCCACCCTCGTTTCATCATAGCATAAACTGTCCTGGGAGACAGTCTGTACCAACTGGCCTTGTACAAAAGGTCCGGGAGACTAAATGTACTGGTAAATTCAGTATAAACTGTCCCAGTGGGACTGGGACAGTTTATACTGAATATGGAATATTTGCGACAGTTTGTACTTTATACTTGTAAGCGCAGATAATTTAATATATAAAGCAGTAATATCTATCCACCGGGATATCTCTTACAAGAGAGTAAAAGAAGACAAAAATGGTTAATCTTATGTTAAACTGCTATTTTGTGGAACCTAAAGAGAAAAGTAAATGGTCTGAAACTGACTTACGAGTTGCCCTTCATGTCTTCATCTAGTCCTTGATTGTGTAGTGATGAGTTCATCTGCAGCTTTGTCCTGCTGTCAATTTGTTAAGAAAATTCCCGTAAATAGCCTTGTGTAAAAAAAAAACTTCAACAATATAGACAGTTTCTTTCATTGTGTGCCGTTTAAAGAAGGTGCAATTCCATGTTCAGTACACTTGCCTAAAATCATCATAACGGTGATCGTAGAAAAAACGAATTTAGTACAGAAACATTCCCAATACCAAATGTACGCATACTGTACAACATATGTTTTCCTTAAAGGAATTTTTTGGCAGTCAATTGGGTATATGTAGAAAAACTCCATACAGTATTTTTTGTTCATACTGGCATTTCATACTGACAGTCCAACTGTAGTTCAGGGATTTTCTATCCTATGATTCAGGAGAAGGGAAATGTTAACGTCATGCCAACTTCATCTAATATATACTTTGAACAGTGGAGACCGATGGGCGACTGTAACTTCATCGCGACACATCATTTAAGGAGCTGCAGAGACACTATCATTGGAAAGCTACATTGTAGCGAGGAGAGGTAACATTTCTAAAAATAAAATAGCAATTGAGATGAAAAATTCCCAGTGAAGTATTAAAAGTTAGCAATCATTTGAAGATTTAAAACATTCTAGAATTCCCTAACTAGGTTTTCTTCATAATTATGTTGTTCTGAAATAAAGTTTTGGAATCACAGCCATACGCAAAGTCTGTACACATTCCAGTGTACTGTATCAAGTATCAAGGCCAAGCTTAGAGGGAGATCTTTTGTGTGCACATCCATTCGCACAGTCTGTTCACATTCCTGTGTATTGTCTCATGGCCAAGCTAAGAGAACTGGGATCTGATCGATTCTGACCAATGTGCCGCATTGACGTCACTTCTCGACATAAGTCAGAGTTAGACTCAAATTTTCTGGCAGTACGGGCCAACATTTCAACCACTCTATCACAGAAACTAACATTCATCACAGGACAAGGCTTAGGGCGATTGAAAGACAAACAAGAGCCCAAGGGCACTACGGAGTATTTATTGTTCCTTGCTTGTAAGGAATATTTACAAGGAAGCAGCACTGTTCTAACATTGTTATGTGGTCCGATGTACACACAATATTATTGCCAAAATATGTCACAAATCAACTGTTGGTCCTATTGAGAACCTGTTGAGGGCCAGGCGACTGATATAGGCAAGAGTTGGCTTTTTTTTACAGAACTCACAGAATCATCCTAACTGTTCTTATTAAGAATTTTAACAAAACCAAACGAAACCTTGATCTCTAATAACTTTGCACACGAAGGTTGCAGAGGAGTCAACTTATGTACAATTTAGATCAGGATTTGGCCAAAAAATTCAAATAGTCAACTTAAAAGAAACTAATACAGGTCAATGGAGGTCAAAGGTCGCCCAAATGCAGGTCGACTATTGGATTACAATAGCGTAACTTTCAACATCGATGGACATTTGGTTCTTCCTCTCACTATGGGCTATCCACCCACCAAGTTTGGTCATGATACATCATTTCCTTATTGAGATATCATGTACACAAGTCAAGCGTCACATACACACAAACACACACGCCGAGTTGAATGCATAGGCTCCTTGCTTGGCAAAACGCAAGGAACCTAATCTGATATGACCAGAAGGATTGGATCCCATTTATAACTAACATGTTCCTTTAATCGATGTCATTTAAAAACAAGCATGGACTTTCAGTATATATGGGTCAATCCATGCTAAATCAACAGTGGCCTCCACGTCGACCCCCTCAGATACGCCTGAAATTGATATGGTGTCTTGCCATATGTCAAAAAAAAGTCAAGCGGGTCGTACTTTTTACGAACAGCGTCCTCAAATTTAAGAAATCTCACTTCTGGCCCTAATTGGGGGTCCAACTTGGGCCTGTGGGTAAATTACAATTTGTATTTAAATACCATTTTTCAGGAGTGTATTAACCCTATTTTTAAAAACTCACGTCAAAAAGTTGTGTATTTTGTGTTATCTACTCAAATTGACGACTCCAAAAATTGCAAAAATCACTTGGTTCATACAGTATGTATGAAAATACTTGCACAAGCCGATTTGAGTAATTCAAACGACAACAAGCTCTTAGCATTATCATACATGTGCTTAACAATTAAGAGAGTGGTCCACTAGCATAAGGACTACAAATAAACTGCATTCTCAGGGTCATATGCCCAACGTTGCCTGTGAACAGCGCCCTCAAATATTACATTTTACCAATATTTTGGGCTATTTTGGGCAGTTCAAGGTCAAATTTGGTCACAATTAAAAGGTTTTTTGGGGGGTTTTCAATACAAAACTAGTAAGATATGTATAATTATGATGCAAAGAATGAGCTAAAACATCTTTTTTATAAGATATTAATGCTCTGAGTTATTTGTTATGGTAATCGTCTACTTCAAATTGTCTGTATATGCATGTAAATCGCCCCCTCCCACCCACATCTCTTACCCAACCCTTTATCAGATAAAAAATGAATGTGAACCAGGGTATTTAATGTACAGTGTGTACTATATATGTGTACATGTTCAGTACAGTGTTATGTTACACCAAGCACTAAATAAATACACAATGTTCACAACCATGTACAGTACACACTGTACATGTATGTACTGGTTAAACACTCCTTTTAAATTATTAAGTCTTTTAATTTAGTGTATTATAGCAGAAGCAGACACTACATTGCAAATATTAATATGACATTGAAATATGCATGGTATTGAATTGAATGGCCAGTACATACATGAACAGTGTGTACACATACAGGATTGTGGACAGTGTTCTGTCTAATACTTTTTGACTCCCCCCCCAAAAAAAAAAAACACCCTCCCATAGTGCACTATGCAGGTTTGTATATGCATACAATATGTGACTGACTTTCACTGCAAAGAGACTGTATAAACACATGCATTCAAGGTATACTGAATTATTTGGTATGGTAATCTTCTGCTTCAAATTGTCTGTATGCATTTAACTCACCTTCCTTACCGGTTTCGATCCTCTGGACATACAATCAGCGTCCATAGCCTAGTGGTTAGGGTGTCCGTATGGAAAGCCATTTTAACATTTAATCGGGAATTCCAGATATCTTAAATTGTTTCTTATTTAAGATATTTAAAATTCTATTTCAGATATCTAAAATTAAATTCGAGATATCTTAAATTTAATTCGAGATATCTTAAATTTTATTTCAGATATCTGAAATTGAATTCGAGATATCTTAAATAGATTTCGAGATATCTGAAATTCTAATTCAGATATCTGAAATTGAATTCGAGATATCTGAAATTGAATTCGAGATATCCGAAATTGAATTCAAGATATCTGCAATTCTAATTCGAGATATCTGAAATTGAATTCGAGATATCTGCAATTAAATTCCAGATATCTGAAATACATATGCAGAAATTCCCGATTAAATGTTAAAATGGCACGTATGGAAAGCCATTTTCACATTTAATCGGGAATTTTCAGATATCTGCAATTGAATTCGAGATATCTGCAATTGAATTCGAGGTATCTGAAAGTCTATTTCAGATATCTGAAATTAAATTCGAGATATCTGAAATTGAATTCGAGATATCTTAAATTGAATTCGAGATATCAGAAATTGAAGTCGAGATATCTGAAAATGAATTCGAGATATCTGAAATTGAATTCGAGATATCTAAATGTCTATTTCAGATATCTGAAATTGAATTCGAGATATCTGAAATTGGATTCGAGATATCTGAAAATGAATTTGAGATATCTCTAATTCAATTTCAGATATCTGAAATTCCCTGGTATTTCGAGATATCTGAAATTGATTTTAAGATATCTGCAATTATTTGTAGATATCTTAAATAAATTGGGGATATCTGTAATTAAATTTGAGATATCTGAAATTATTTCTAGATATCTGAAATTCCTTATTAAATGTTAAAACGGCTTTCCATATGTCCACGTACAGAGCGGAAGGCCCGTGGTTCGAATCCCGGTGGAGGCTGAAAGTTTTTTCACTGTTCTTGAGTTTCCAACTCATTACGATTTTCATTTATATATATTCATTTGCCTTTGTCGTTTACCTCCATTGCATTAACATAAAATCTGTTCAAAGTATCTCTTTCGATATCCGGCTTTAAGAGTCACAAATGATTTCGAGTTGGTTAGCATGATGTTTGATCTCTAGAGTATAAGGCTCATAACGATTTTCATTTACATATATATCTATATATATATCTATATATATGTATATATATATCTATATATATATATATATCTATATATATATATATATATATATATATATATATATATATATATATATATATATATATATATATATATATATATATATATATATATATATATATATATAACAAGGAAGGATCAGGACTGCAAGAAGAGTGCTCTATGCTAAAAAAGCAGAGCCTAAACATATAAGTAAATGCCTTGGTAAGTACAGCTGTTACTCGGAGTTTCACGCCCTTAGGGTGGCGATCGTCAGACAACTGAACAAATACTCGCTGCGCGGATATATTCTATGGGGAACACGAACCCTATTTCTTACGTGCACGGTTCATTGGTATGAGCCTATTGTGGCGACACTTGGAGATGAATTCAGATCTCTTATTGAATAAATGCGGGTTTTTGGACAGGAGGATACAAAGCTTCTCATCAATACAGAGGTTACATTGACCGGATCTACGCATGCGGGTATTGGAATGCTTAAGTACGCTCCACTCAATAACGAAGGGGGCACCCTTACGCTTCAGGTCCCATATATGTTTGGAAAGCTCTGTTTCTTTCTCGTAACGCTCATGTCGGAAGGACTTACTGTGGTTACTGTACCTTTGCTTAAAGGGGCCACTCGATAGCCCTATGTATGATTTGGTGTCATCACCAGTAGTAACTCGGCCCTATATATTACACTGCTCACCAAGCAATTCCCGTTGAGGGGGCAATTAAGTTTTTCTGTACAATTGCATATATATATATACTGTCCATTAGCACCATAATTTTTATATATATATATTTTTTATATATATATATATATATATATATATATATATATATATATATATATATATATATATATATATATATGTATATATATATATATATATATATATATATATATATGTATATATATATATATATATATATATAAATAGTATTCTACCTTCATATTAATAATAATAATAATAATTAATAACAACAATATCAATTTATTGATTTTATAAACAGTATTGAATTTTCCATAACCACTATAAATACGACGTCTTGTCTTCATTATTTGCTCCCTCTCAGCAGTAAAATTACAAGATAGTCCCCTCCCTGTCGTTCTCCTTGAAAGAGTGACACAAGGGAACCTCTTGACATATAGTTCGAAACACCAACAAAAGGTAACTTTAAATGAATATCTATAAACAAAATTACACCCAATCAAATTTTGGATCGCAAATAGCTGCTCTTTCCCCCAAACATTGCTAAAAATTGACATAGGCCTACAAGTTACGGCAGTTACGTAGTGTGAAAAATATCAATGTGTCTGATTTGAGAGACAGGCGTTAATATTAAGAACGCTATCGCTATATTATTACTCTGCAATAAACACCAAATGAGTTAGTTGTATGGCCTACTAGACTGATCTGTAACGACAGAGAGGTTAATACAGTAGGCTACTACTATAAGTAGCTGAATTTTATGACCTACATGTAGGCAAATCATATTGTATACACAACGTTGCGCTAATTGGATCGAGCTGATATTTGGGCCTATACATAAATTCATAAGTACCTTTAATGATTTTGTATGTACACTTCAATTCGCCTGATCCACTCTTCTCATAAAATAAAGTAAAAGACGACTCCGTATTGTATAATAACCACTATGGATTTCTGCACACAGCTTCATCGTTGAAGTTGATTTTGAGATTGTATGTCATAATGCAGCACATATATAGTTTAGTGTAGAGTGCAAACCCGCACAAAAAGTATTGTCCTACAACACGCGATATATGTATAAATATATATAAATATATATATATATATATATATATATATATATATATATATATATATATATATATATATATATATAACATACATGATATTATCATAATGTGAGGTCAATAATGTCTACCATGCGCTGGCGGTTGAACTGACGGAAGGATGCAATAACTATTTATACAAACATTGCTTATAGATACTTATTAGAAATACTCCTAGCACGGTCATTTCCTTTGCCGGAAAAATCCAAACAATATCTAAACTTATTGAATTCGGTTTAATCTTCCGTTTTTTTACCCGCTGTTAAGTTTAACAGTGTGTTGGAAGGATGGAAAACATATCAAATCAGAACAAATGGAGTAGAGCTGAAAAGGCCACTCGTATCTTTTCGTGCAAATCCAATTCACAGAAATGGTAGCAAACATAAAGAAAAGCAATACAAAAAGAGAAGTAGAAAAGATAGGAGTATATTAATAAATATGAAACAGGAATGCGTTTATACGATTACGAATATAAAATTGGTACACTTTTGTTTTGTAATACTATAGATGCACTCCACGATAGTGCTAAACACTTTAACTGAATCTTTGCATTTGCAAACAGTGTGCCAGGCGATGATTATATGGTCTTTTCCCTTTCCTAAATGGTTTGAATAACAATGCCAAAATACTAGTACTAACATATAATGGTGAATTCCAGTAACATAATTAGATGCACGTTCCAACTTTCATACGCTGCCAATCGTGTATTTTTCTTTTCTTTTCGGGGGACCTATTATTTGAAGGATAACCGTTGACGTAATTTCAGTGTCTACACATCTCTTCAAGTTCAGCATTTCACAATTTCTTCATTAATGGATAATATGGTAAAGAGTAATTGTTTACCTTTTTTTTTTTGGGGGGGGGGTCAAATTAAAGATCCTAGTGGCCGGAAAGAAAAATGATTATGACGATTAGAAACTTTTCCCAAATCAATCAGGGATACATTTTTTTCCTCAAAAATATAAATAAAATTTACTCAACTGCTGTATTGTAAAGTTTTACATGATCAGCATGTTACGTAACTACAAAACCATTATGTACAATGTTGCCAGCGATTTCTACATAGCACCCGTTCAGCAAGCGTTTTACAAATATTTAAGTTGATTATTAAAAGCAGCTTGATGCACCTTTTTATTAAATCGATCACAACAGAAAGGCAAATATAAGAGACAACAAAAAGGAATGACAACACAAATAATTCAGAATATTTGATAACATCAAGTTTTATTTCAACACTTAAGAGGGTATCCTGTACATCTACAACCATGTATGAATAGTGAACTACAGCCATGATATTATAACTTTTGTGTCCAGTTATGGATGACAGTTTGCATCAGATACATTAGGCAATAGGCGGTCGTAACCACATTGATAGCATACTTTCAAACGGTTAACATTTTTCAGCAATGTTAATCCTTCTTTTTACCTATAAATAAAAAAATACACTAACAAAAACATAAAGAAAAGTAATAACAGAAACATGAACAAAAGGTACTATCTCTTAAAAGTGCATGCTTACGAAATTTAAATGATTTACTTTTTTAGTTTCTGAGATGCCTTTACAAAAAGCAATTGGTCGACTTAGGAATTTTCCCCAACTTCCTCAACATGTAAAGATATTTGAAAGCTCCCAACAATTAACATAATCAACTGTCTGATTGCAAAATTTGTCAAAGATACAATTCTACCCGCAGCATTAGCTAAAGTTTCTTGCATAGATAAGTAAAATGATCTGTTCATAGTTACTTTAGTTTCAATGACAATCATTAACCCTTGAACGTTCCAAGAACGTCATATGAGCTTAGCACCTAAAACATACTGGTATTAGACCTTTGACATATCATGATTGTCATGAAATATTATAAAACATTTATTCCATCAATGCAGTCACTACTACCTCATGCGCGCAACACTTCAGCTATTTTGACATTTAAAACCAAAAGAACGGTTTGTTTTTTACAAAAAAATAAATTTCTGGCAATCTTGTTAATAATCACATTCAGCCACCGTAATTTCCTTAAAACTTGACCTTTTATTTCTAGTATTCTGGAGTAGACTGTGCCATTTATCTATATAGTAACAGCAATAACGGAAAATGATCAATGTGTCGTGCTTTCAATATATATAATTTGACATAATAGATTCTTTTCTCGTAGAGCAGAAAATAAGTAACGTAAACACCACTGTATCAAGTTTATTTTCTTAATTATATGCAAACGTATTCCATACAAAACTTGCTTTCTGTTATTTTGAAAGACAGTTATAATATCTCAGACCGCCTTATTACAGTTTGCATTTCATGCACGTTTAAGGTATATATGTGAAGTAGCCTATATAATATCTGAGAAAAATGATTGGGAAGATAGTTTGAAAAGTTTGAAGGGGTGAAGTACGATTCTGTGTCCCTCCCCCCCCCCCCCAACGACTGATGTACTCCGCCAGCCAGTTGGAACAATTTCCTACTGCTAATAATGTACACCAATAGCATGCTCTCAAATCACTGGTATTGACAGTATAAACAGTTCCTTACCTTGAACTGATAAAAACATATTGTTCATATTACTGCACGTACTGGCAATACGAGTGATCTGAAGCGGGACATAACACTACAGTATAAAAACAGTTGTCCCAACTGAGTGACTCCGCGGCTGTGTTGAATCATTCAGTTGGATCAATTGCGTTATTAAAAGAAGCGCCAAGAAATGAAATGATCAAGTTTGTTTTGCGAACTGCATGTCGCTTACGCGTGTATGGCCGTGGATTACTAGTATATTTAGTAACGATAAATGACTTTACTTGACAAACTCTTAAAAGTTAGGTTGCATTATCTAACTCTGCATCCGTTGTTTAACGATTTGGCAAAAGTTACTTGTAATCATGTAAAATTACTAAGTGGACTTTTACTATTATTTTCGGCAACCCTCAATCGCATGCATACGCATGCTTTTACTGAATGTTGTGTAATATTTACCGACAAAATGCCATGTATTTTTACAACCCGTGATTTACGTAACATTATTATACATATTGTTTTCTGTGTGTACAAGAATTTAAAAGATGAAATCAATCCATTACTTCCACCAAAAAAAAATAATAATATGGCGTAAAACAATTTGTTTAATATTCTTATAAATATCTGCGTATCGTGCATAATGTATACGATTGACTCTATATCATCGTTAGTAATTTAGACTGATAGTTTATGACGATTAAATAGTTAACGTTTGTCATATATCAGACATTTACGTTGACATTGTATGTCTATTTCACACTACCACAGACCCTACACATCTAATATAGACAAGTAGTCATATTTATTTAATCAGCTGAATGTATAGATTGTATACTTTCATTAATTGATATCGCGTGACTACTTGACTCTATATCATCGTTAGTAATTTAGACTGAGAGTTTGTGACGATTAAATAGTTAACGTTTGTCATATATCATATATTTACGTTGTTTGACATTGTATGACTATTTCACACTACCACAGACACTACACATGTAATATTAATATACAAGTAGTCATATTCATATAATCAGCTGAATGTATCTATTGTATACTTTCTTTAATTTATATCACGTGACTACTTGACTCTATATCATCGTTAGTAATTTAGACTGAGAGTTTGTGACGATTAAATAGTTAACGTTTGTCATATATCATATATTTACGTTGTTTGACATTGTATGACTATTTCACACTACCACAGACACTACACATGTAATATTAATATACAAGTAGTCATATTCATATAATCAGCTGAATGTATAGATTGTATACTTTCTTTAATTGATATCGCGTGACTACTTGACTCTATATCATCGTTAGTAATTTAGACTGAGAGTTTGTGACGATTAAATAGTTAACGTTTGTCATATATCATATATTTACGTTGTTTGACATTGTATGTCTATTTCACTACCACAGACCCTACACATGTAATATTAATATACAGGTAGTCATATTTATTTAATCAGCTGAATGTATGTATTGTATACTTTCTTTAATTTATATCACGTGACTACTTGACTCTATATCATCGTTAGTAATTTAGACTGAGAGTTTGTGACGATTAAATAGTTAACGTTTGTCATATATCATATATTTACGTTGTTTGACATTGTATGACTATTTCACACTACCACAGACCCTCAACAATTAATATTTAAAGACAAGTAGTCATATTTATTTAATCAGCTGAATGTATCTATTGTATACTTTCTTTAATTGATATCGCGTGACTACTTAACTCTCTACTACCTTCCTATACCCCACCGATGACAACACTTTTCGAAAGCCTTCCACCATTTAAGAAATTTTTCTTTTTTAACATTCTAAATTACTGTAACTATTTCACACCTCCCCTACCTCCCCCCCCCCCCCCTCTTAAACAAAAACAAACAAGAAACATGTATAATATTAACAGGCAAGTCGTCATATTTAAGCACTTCACTAGTCATATCAATGGCTCTTTCTTCAATTGTCATTGAATGAACTACTTCACCCTACAACTCTCTCCTGATACCACCAACTCTACCCCTCTCTTCTAAGAGTTCATATATGTGACATCATTTTTTGAATGTTCTCTTTAAATAACACCCGTCCCGACAACATGTTCTTATTTTTCACATTACTTTTGGAAACAAATGTATAGGCAATTACAAGAAAAATACACTTTACTGAAGATAAAAAAAAACACCCGAAGTATTTCAACGAATTTTCAACGATATAATATGACTCCAACAAGGCAAACATTACTATAATGTCCATTTGGATGCCAACAAAATCAGTAAGTCATTGCATCGCCGTGTGTTTAAGTAGTGAAGCCTTGAAAATAATGAGGGCGCTTTGCGTTATACTGCAAAAAGCCAGATCATGTGTACGTCTGCATATACATACATTGTGCATTCGACTTTGAAATTGAATTTGATTTTACCCGTTTTTGTGAAAGAGTAGGTGTACTTTGCAAAACAGAGACATGTTATGGCGACCAGACTGGTAAGTACTATACTCCTGACTTAATAATCAAGTCTGATTTTTTGTATCGCCTCTAATGACTTGAATAAGTGGAGTGTTTTGTGCAACTTTTAATATCTGGAAGTGTAATTTCATCTAAGAGGCACATGGCAAACATTTTTCTTCCTTGCATTATTTTAGTGCTCCACTCAGATATTGTCATAGTTGTCCCTTGAAAATGTAACCCTCCCCCTTCCGCAACTTAATTTGTGTAATACTTCCATATTAGTCTGTGCATGCAGGTCTGAGAAATAATGTTACAAATTGGGTAGTAGTTTATGCAAGATTACATATCCCACCAAGGGGCAAGGCTACGTACATAAACATAAGTTAGGCTAAGCCTATTTCCTAGTACTGAAATGTTAGTGATACGCCCATGATATCATAACCGTCATCCCATGTTGTTATAGCATGTGGATCTATCGTTAGGTATACATTTTCTAAGTAAAATGAGGTGGTGATAATTTTTTTCACTAGGCATTTAGTCATATCGCATTCAAAAGGACAGCCGGTCTAGGGGCTAGGCTAACTATATCCAGGGTCCAGTGAATTACAATACAGCAGCTGGACGACACTAGTAAATTAATTATATTCCTATGTAATTGCTTCTACTATTGCTTCCTAAGAATTACCTGTGAAACTACAGTCCACTGCTACATTTTTCACGATTTTGGCACCCAAGTGCAGCACGCGATATCACCATTTCGAGTGATTAATGTCAACTTTATCACTTTAGTTATTTCAAAGACGTAGTGTTTGTATTACGCTCCGTTACTGTCTTGCCGTACAAGCAAAGCGCCACCAGTTAAATGGGTGGCTTCAGTATATGTCGCATGACGTTATTCTCCCTACTTCAATTTCTATGGGTGATGCATATCTTACACACCAAAAATTGATCACGGCGTCATATATGCTAGTGTGATTAGATTTACAGCCACCAACCCCCCCCCCCCCCCCACTTCCATTTCCTATTTTGAACTTCGATGTGTGTTCTGTTTTATTTGTTTATTAAATTATTGATTATTATCAGTACTTTGACTTATTAACCACCTAAAACATGGAGCAATCATTACCCCATCACTGAACTTTGTATCAATCTGATACTATCTCTTGCTTAGTATGAATTGCCACAATCTGTCAGCTGGCGGTATATCATAAACCGCGGTGTTAATGAGACGATATATCTATTTTACTGCAAGACCACAAAATCACTCTATGGAGGGTTACATAAGCCATTTATATTACTGCCAGACATCAATATTGGTCAATGTTTACGACTTTTAGAAACTGGGTCAAAGAGAGTGAAAACAAGAAAGGATTGGAATCTATGTTGAAAACAAGTCTATGAAGCAAAACTTCAACTCCACGACATAAAATTACAAAATAAAATAGAATCGGATATCGGCAACGATGTATAATGAACATTCTCAGCAAATTTACACTTTCGTTTTCATTTTAGGGGACAGTTTAAGGAAAACCCTGCAGACGGGTGTGACAAAGTGTTACCTAACAAAGGCCCCCAAAAATGTTAACATATATTGATAAGTATTATGACGTTGTCAATACATAGAAACAGACATACGTGGTACCCAGTGCAGTTGAGGACGAACGGGGAAGGGAAAGGACATTGTACGGGAGAAATGATTTCAGTTAGAATATATAGTGGCCAAGGGTATCGGTATAATTGATATACCAGTTTATTAACTCATCTTTAATTTACCAAATGAAATTCAATGAGGAAGTTCATCTCGATTTAAGGTTAATACAATGGAGGGCATCCACCAGTAACACCCCTTCTCCACCCCTCCCGGCCCATGCGTGCAGAGACGTCAATGATCAACACAGTGGATGTTGACAAGGAGAGATCCTCGTATGGAGACGAGGAGTGAAATTCGTTTCTTTAAGAAAAGAAACAAGGAAAATGGAAAACCGTTAAAATTCCTGCCTGGAGATGATTCAGATATTGCCCAAAATACGCTATAAAATCATATAATGGTCGTCAGATGCCACATTGAGCAATGTACTTTTCGATCATTTTATTATTTTATTACACCCTTGAATATTTGAATGAAATGAAATCAGTTGGAAGTTTAAAATCTTTCAAAAAGCATTTCTTTCTAGAACATGTTGGATGAACTTGAAGAGAAAGTTAAAATTTAAGGCACACATAGCGACATCAACACTTTTGTTAGGGAACTTCTTTATCTCAACCGTAACTATACCAGCCTCGCCTGTTTTTCCGGGCAGTTACTGTGTAGCCATAACCGTCATGTGTGACCTTGACGCAGGACAGGAAAAGAGTAAAAGGTTGAAATTACAAGTTAGTACATATACTATATGTTACACAGAGATAAAACTGTTGACAATATTTCTCCGATTAGTTTTCTTTTATTGCTTCCATTGACATTACAATATCAATACATATCAATAATTTCATCATTACATGCTGCGATATGAACTTATGATACAGTAACAGATAAATGGGATGAATATGTTGTAATCGTATCACAATGAGAGACCTGGATCGCCTCAATTAGAACAAATGTGTTAGGTTGCAAAATTTATGTATAAGTACAAGCATACAGAAATATGAAAGATACCAAGAACAGTTACAAAATAATGGAATAATTATTTCCTAGGAAATATCTAATATCATAAACAGATACTGCAACGCAATGATTCCTTCCATATTTATCTGTTAGTCGGTGTTCTAGCTTTGTACTTATATTCAATTTTGCGGGATGGGGCTTGTGTTATATTGTTAAATTGTATAGCTTCATATTTATCCAATTTGGGTAAAGGGAATTACGACAAACACTGAATTACAATGAAGAGATCATGAATATTCATCAATCCTTAACCAGCACCATTAATAGAAGAAGCAAAACAACGAGAACAATGAAAGGTATGTATGGAGAGCCGACCATCGAATGCAAGGTTAGTGTTAAACATACAGAACATTATCTTCGTTACTATAATGTTAAAATCTTACTATAATACGTCAGCCACGTTTTCCTACTGTCTTTGAAGAAGCATCATTAGAGATCATAATAATGGAACAAAAGAACTGGATTAAAAAACAAAACATGTCATTGTTATTGATTTATGTCTCAGACAACGTTTCAGTTTAATTTTGAATAACAAAATCAATGGTGTAACGGTAGACAGCCAGTCATTGTTATTATGATAACATTTCACAATATTCTTCTAATATTCACTGTATTACGCGTTAGTAATATCAAAGATTAATCCATAATATAGAAATAGGAGGAACGAAAGAAAGCAACTAAATCTTGAAAGAAAGTAAAATTAATAAAAAGATGAAGTAGAATGCAATCTAACAATTAATGACTAAATATAACAATAACTAGAGCAAGTATTAGCTAGTCTTAGAATTGTTATAAATCGACGAAAAATATCGAATTTAAAGAAATGAAAAAGATCTGAAATAAAATGAAACCAGTAGAATCATTTATAAGACCCATTAAAATAACAATGTAAGAACAGAATGAGACGTATATACAATACAGAGACAATCTTTAATTTTAAGACTTACTTGATCTATAAATAAATTATCAGCTTTACTACGCCAAAATTATGTTATGATAAAACAATAACTGTTTAACGTTCTGCTTATAAACCTTATAAAAAGAGACTGTTAATGAAGCAATTATTGAAGACAACATGAAACAATTAAAACTTATTCAAATATGCGAGTCTAGTATCTTAACAATAATTCAAGAATCGATACCTCCAAAATCAAATATGTATTTTTTTCATGCGTAAGAGACCTAAAGTGACTTACTCGTCGATAGCTTACCTATCATATAATAGTAAATATGATCGATAGGCTACCTATCACGTAATATTAAAATGATCGAGAGCTTACCTATCATGTAATATTAAAATGATCGATAGCTTACCTATCACATAATTTTACAATGATCGATATTTAATATGATCGATAATTTACGTATCACAACATTTTAAAGGGATCAGTTACTTACATATCAAATAATAATAAATATGTTCATTTGCTTACCTATCACATCATATTAAAATGATCAATATCTAACCTATCACATAATATTAAATATGATCGATAGCTTACATATCACATAATTTTACAATGATCGATATTTAATATGATCGATAATTTACGTATCACAACATTTTAAAGGGATCAGTTACTTACATATCAAATAATAATAAATATGTTCATTTGATTACCTATCACATCATATTAAAATAATCAATATCTAACCTATCACATAATATTAAATATGATCGATTGCTTACATATCACATAATATTAACATGATCGATAGCTTACCTATCACATAATAATAAAATGATCGATAGCTTATCTATAACATAATATTACAATGATCGATAGCTTACCTATCACATAATATTAAAATGATCGATAGCTTACCTATCACATAATATTAAAATGATCGATAGCTTACCTATCACATAATATTAAAATGATCGATAGCTTACCTATCGTGTAATATTAAAAAAGAGATAGATATCTAACCTATCACATAATATTAAGTATGATCGATTGCTTACATATCACATAACATTACAATGATCGATCGCTAACCTATTATATAATATTAAATATGATCGATTGCTTTTCAATCACATATTATTAAAATGATCGATAACTTACCTATCAGATGATATTACAAAGATCGATAACTTACCTTCACATAATATTACAATGATCGATAGCTTACCTATCATGTAATATTAAATATGATCGATAGCTTTCCTAGCACATAATATTAAAATGATCAAGAGCTTACCTATTACATAATATTAAAATGATCGATAGCTTACATATCACATAATATTGATAGCTTACCTATCACATGATAGTACAATGATCGATAGCTTACATATCACATACTATTGAAATGATCGATAGCTTACCTATCACATAATATCGATAGCTTACCTATCACATGATATTACAATGATCGATAGCTTATCTATCACATCATATTAAATATGACCAATAGCTATCCTATCACACAATATTACAATGATCGATAGTTTACTTAAAAAAATACTATTAAAATGACTGTTGGGTTTGATTCTCCTTTAGTTTCACAAACAAATGGACACTTTAAAAGATTCATTATAATGAAAAAAAAAGGAATAATAAAAATGAAAAATGAAACACAGAGAGCATACCATTGTATTAACGTTTACTAAATGTAAAGAACATTATCAGCGTTATGATCATATTCAATATTGTTAAATTTTGTAAGCTCACATGATCGTATTGTCTTAACAGACAAGGCTTTATTGAGGACTACAATAACTACGGAAGGTAAATAAAGACGATAAAATACTAACAAGAGTCCAACAGACACTATAGTTACTTGAATAGTGGAATAATAAAGTGTAGTAACCAACACCCAAATATCATAATATTTATGCCAACATGTACCCGCTGTTAACCAAAATTATATTCCAAGTTTGGATATGATCTGATTTAAGGTTGTGGAATTATTTGCAAGTTTCAATTATTGGCACCTCCCAAAAAATTGGGCCCAACAAAATTTTGCGCTCAAATGGTTCCACTCATTCAGGCCCAAATAATGTGTCCTCAAATGCATGTGAGTTGGTAATAAAAGTTGGGCCCTGTCAGCGTAAAAATGTGCCTGGAATTTTTGGGGACTTAGATTGTCTTCATGTACCAGCTATTAACCAACAACTGTATGCCAAGTCTGGCTACAATCTGAATTCAGGTTGCGGAGTTATTTTAATTTAAAACTCCTTAGGTTTGATCCAATAATCCCATTAATATTCATAAGGTCAACGCCAAAACAATAGGGCACAACTTCTTACTAAGAAACATCTACATAAAACAAGTATGAACAGTATCCATTACTCCGTTGGAAATGTACATCCATGATTTCTTTTTCAAAATGAGGATTCAATAAAATATGAATATACTACAGTCATTTGGGTATTAATATCTTCAAATCCCCGAAAGCAAAGTTGTCATCCTATACAATCCAATGTCATATCAAGAAAATTAAACATAGGAATAAACAGAACATTTGCTATCAGTATGCTGTAACTATGACGTCACACCTGTTTGCTTCAAGTTCACTTATATTACAAATTGTGACAATTTCAGCTATCGATATCTCGAAAATGCAAGGCAGGAATTGGATGCTTATTATATGATTAGTCAAATAAATTTTCCCCTGAGCTATCTTTTTAAGATTTGTCACGTCATCCTATTGTCTTCATGTTAAGAACGATAAAACATTGGAATACAAAGAAATGAAGAAATGCTGGCTTAGAACAAACATATCACAGATATTAATTAATATCACCTCTAAGTTCTCATAGATCGATTTTAATAACACAATGGTATTGTAGATAAGCAATGTATGTCATTTAGTCTTTACATTGACACAATTAATGTGACTCTTATCGTGTGAGATTTAAGACATTACGTAACCGATACGTCACAGCTTAAATCAAAATGTATTAAAGGAAGAACGACGAAACCACATACAAGTGTAATCATGCACTCCTAGTTACTGAGTGTATGTGGATACAGTATGTACAGATTTTATCCAAAGCATTCCAAACATGTCTGCTTAAAAATAGTTTAGAAGTATTAACATAATTAGGCGTTTATTTAATGTTCTTAGTAGGAAAGTGCTTGTCGGGGAATGGGGTGGGGGTGGGGATCGAAGATAGGGGTCTGGAGTTGGAATGAATCATATCATTACACACAATTGGACCACTGAAGGGTGTTATACCCTGCACCGAGGAGTGCATGGAGGCTGTGAACAGGTCACCAGCAATACTTCACCAGGGACACACGAGTAAGTGAAACCTCTTTCTTCAGTTACGCAAGTAACAAAGACTTTGTTACATAATGGGGGCAAAGAAAATTAAAAGATAATGCACATTACAGTTTAATTCCCATTATACAATAAGCGTACTGATGGTGGTGCAAATGACTAATATATACAATTACTTGGTCACCAATGTAGAGGGTACGTCATTTATCCCCTCCTACATCACCCCCCCCCCCCCCGCCCATCCACATACACACAAAGAATAAGATAGAGATGTATAGTCTCATATACTGATGACGTAGTGGTTGATGGATGACGTCATTAGAACCTTGATTGGTTCTTAGTAATTTGATGTTGGCTTGAAGAGCAAACACATTTAGAGTTAGAAGAGAAAGTAAATGTGAACAGTAATGTAGGTAATAAAACGTAAGGAATGACTTGTTGTACACTTTACAATACTAAGTAGCCTGTATGGTCATACAATGTATCGAATCTTTGATTGGAGTTCTTTGTAGTATTTGGAGTTATCAACAGTACACAAAGTTAACCTAATATCTTGAAAGGATGGAGTAGGAATCTACTAAACACCCCACCCCCTTCTCCGAATATATATATAAAAAAAAAAAAAAAACTAGCAATAAATTTAAATTATGTACGCTGCCTGTGGTTAACCCCGTCTGAAAGGTGAGTAATATCGTGCACGAGATTCTCATAGTTACTCATTCTTTCTAATATGTACTTCGCTTTTATCTTTTTGTTTTAAAAAAAAATTAAATTTCATTGAGCTAAACTCCAAAGACATAAGTAGTCAATTTGTTAATTGTTTCTTCAACTTGATAAACAATGACGTCATCATACTTTTAAGTAGTTGGCGAAAATGAGGGCGCTGTCTCTCAATATGAGATAGATCGTGATCAGTGAAGCATATACATCATATTCAGAAATGATCAAAGGAAAACATGTATTTCCCCATCGCCTACCCCTCTAGTCCGACAGCAACGTGACTTCCAAAACATAAAAGGTTACATGTGTACACTTTAGCGCACAAAACTAAGTTGTTGAATATGAAGCATATTATAGGATGACTTTAAGCACAACATTAATATTGTTATGTCGTAGACCATTGGCTTTCAGTCTAGGCTGCTTTCGCTATAACATTTTGTTTAATTTCGAGACAAGTTACTTTGAACAGCTGAGTTAAAGGTAACTGGACTCTATAATATAATACGGAGACAATTATGTCAGTTCATCAAATACAACACAAAACTCAATGGGATGAGAAGACTTTTATGTCCTCAAATAACATGTTAACATTGAAGTACAAATTCTACATGGACAAATGTTGTTGAAATCATCTAACTATGCTTTGGTGTAAGAAAGAAATTACAAAACTTGATTTTGTTGAGTTATTCAAATGTATAAATCACATAATTGACATGAATATTTAGGCCTGTACTAAGGGGTTGACGTCATCATCAATTTAGCATTAAAGGAGTTTCCAGACATTTATCTTACCAAACCAGAAAAGCTGAAGAAACATTAATAACACTCCTTCTTTTGTACTATAAAATTTAAAGACTGAAATTAAACAAAATGTAAATTGAACAGTAATCTTTCAAATTTTACTTATTTCTTGGATGTGTATTTATTAATATTATTTTACAAATTAATATCTCTACAAGATCCATTCACAATAAATGTAAAAGTTACAATGTTCATCAAGTCACCATGCCATTGTCTTGAGAATCGAAGCATTTGATGACGTCACAATCACACTAGACTAGTTACTGTACATGTGTGTTGTACTGGAGATCTATCTGGCGCTGTTCGTAGTATTTGGGAGATGTTAACAGTTTACAACCTAAACTCTTTCTTAGATCTTTTCTCACTGAAATTACTGCCATCGTTTTGAGGATTGAGTGAATGACGTCAGTCCTGCTGATGATTGGCATCGCCAGATGAATATACAACTTGCATTGAGCTATATTGTAAAAATAAAATGATATATATTAGTTAATATTGTTATCATATTAAATTATTAGGAGAATAATGGGGAAGTGATACCTAATGAACCCCCTCCCCCGGAAAAAGCGTCAGCAATACCATAACATAACAATTAATTTTACACACCAGATTAACAAAACACCGTGACACGGGAAACAAGGGAACAATGTTTCTGATAATGGAAGTAACTTATCACTCATTTCCATACATTTAATCAGGGATCAGCTTTGATAATGAAATATATAATAAAACCAATTATAGTTGAAGCAAATGATATTAGTGACCATATAAAATTAGATCATCACAGACGTAGGAATACAAATTCTGGTTATTGATAGAGATTTATTCTAATAAATTAAGATTTTACAATTAAAAATAGCAGACAATCACTGTTAACAATTACAATGTTAAATACTAAGGTAGAGAGTATTCAGCTGTATTGACTTACAGTTAGTTGGACATTGCCTGGTTGAAGTTCGCCAAGCTTTACTTGTAACTCGTGTCATGGAATCTCCAAACAAGAGGAAAAGTATAAGTAATGAATATGTATAAGATAACACAGAAACAAAGACAATGCAGTATATAGTTAAATGTTGTAAATCATCATATGCATCCATGTTAAAAGTGTTATTTCAGATAAATCGAGTAATGTAACATAACACTTTGCATGATTCAAATGTCTTGGAAATTGTTGTTCCTGTTCACTTTTACTATTTCAGTTATTATTTTAGGGATTCCTAACGAGTACGTCTTGCGAATATTTTGTTACTGAACATAATATACACATGAAGGCTTAATCCATGAAACCATGGTCACCTATGATTTTGTCGCTCTGATTCCATGCTTGAAAGGAATTGTGAAGATTGAATTCTATAAAAAAGTTATACTGTTTGCTTGAAATATTCCAAATAAGTATGTAAATAACAAAATGAATAGCATATGTCAACCCATATTGACTCATAGCACGAGGATATGATCCTTTCTCAATCTATAAAAAAAAAGTTTTCTGTGTAAAACAGGATTCCTGTACAAGAATCAGTTCACTTATCGCCACAACCCATCCTCTTCCCTGCTGGTAAAAATCCCTGAATAGGTCAAATGACCTATTCAGGGATTTTCCCCTTGATATAACGATGAAGCAATCGATGCAACCCAATGTACTATCACACATCGGTGCGATGCAGGGAAATGTTCCGTCCTGTTTATAAGCTGATCCCGTCTAGCTGAGTAGCCATTTTCAATTATATTGCGAAGTTTGACATTCTCATTATTATGGAAGTTCCACAATCCCTTTCAAACATTAATTTAATCGTTACAGAACCATATCCAGGTCACTCAGCTCATATTGTGTGCTTTTCTTAAGAATTCACAAACGTGGGAGCCTAATCAAATTGGACATTGACTCATGTGATTATGCAATAGAATGGTGAGAGTTCATGCTCATGTGAAGAGTGCAGCATTCTTACGGTGTTAAAATGGCCAGTGAACCCCATTTCTGATGGTAACGAGTATGATCCTTAATTGGGTTTATATATTTCCAGCTGGACCAACCCCTCTCGCTTCTTCCTGTAGAACTTTGAGACCAATCGGATCATTTCGTGTAAAAGTTAAATAAAATGTTGGGTAGGCCGTGTCACTACTCTTGTACCTTTAATATAGAAACTCCCTGAATTGATCATTATTGACATGTGACGGTATAGTTATTTTAGTTGATTCTCTTAATCCTGCTAGACCGGGTTCTGCTTTATGTTTTGTTTTGACGGAACTTGTGTTATCATCAGCATATTTTATCTTCAGTGGAAAGCTACTAACGCCGGTGCCTTTCAATCATAAGGTCCCGAGTTCGAGTCACTCCAAGATTAATGAATGTCGTCCAGTAACAGACAATTCATAATAATGGACGTTAAATATGAATCTAAGAGACTGACTTCGGTCAGCTTGCGGCTTTGATAAGCCAATGATGGCTTATTTGCGAGTTCCTGCTTGCAGGAAGATATAAAATACATACATTAACAGTTTAAGTGTTAATTATAAATGCATATTATAGTGCGAAAGACTATAAACAGTTTAAGCGTTACGAAAAACAGAGTCTTTCTTGCTATCGTTACCTTATTTCCCAAACTATAATTTAATCATCGATACATCGTTCAGATTTATAAACCAGTCTAATTAACCGTCCCAATAACACCAGTTTACAGATGAACGGAGGAGAGGGGGGGGGGGGGGGGGAGGGCGGACTCAGACCGGTGTAACAAATAAGTATAATAAATTGTAATTCACTGAACATTTAAAACTCATATACGCTCTCTGTCCGTCTTTACGCCGTTGTCGGCTGCTTTCTTAAAAGAATCCGTGACAGTAATTCATTGCTAGCCCATTTTGACTAACTTTAGAAAGGTTTGGTAAAATATAAAGAAATTGGCTTTCATATTGCAAAAATAAATGCAGACTAAAACCAACGGTGATCGTATGAAAACAAATTAACTGTAACAGGTTGTGCTGATAAATAATCAATTAATTGAGATATGAACCAGCGTAAACCATCTCGAAATCTTACTTGAGGCTTTGAACTGACACACATTTGGGAAGTATATTGCTCAATAAATGTTTTTTTTTCTTTAAGTTTATGTTGAAAGAGAGTCGACTCTCATGCACGCAGCTTCAGCTCAAATCACGTTAACGTCGTTAGCTACCTACACCGTTGCTGTCATGTCTTTTATATAAACGGACCTGAACTGGAACTTACTTGATGCACCCCTCCTCCATTTAATCCAATCTGTAATGGATTACGGTATGACGTCATCACTCAGTCACTAAAACATCAACCGTTCAGTTTTACTAGTTTCCTTATATGTCATATAACAACAGTTCGCTCCGAGTAAGTTGTTTTATGACACAGTGTATGCTCTCGTTTCACAATGATTCATGATGCTATAACCCAACGGATACAATCATAAACCAACACCAACCCCTCCCCGACCCCAGGGGATGATTCAAATGATTTTATTTTATTAAAGAATACCGGAGTAGAGATTAATGGGAGATTTGGGTATAGACTACAGTTAGCCCTTTGTGTGTAGAGAAATTGTTACCCTATAAAAGTGAAATTCAAAATGTTTATTTTTTTTTATCAGTTCCTTTTACGGTTAATAAACTGTAAAAAAAAAAATTCACGGAAAACGAACTATGATACGAGCTAACAAATTATGATATGCACATCAGCAGAGTGAAATAAAATAATCAGCATCTGCCGGTGGGAGGGGATTGACAGTTTAAAAGTTATATTCCAATAATGTGTGAGGCTTGTAACACACCATAACACCGGACTCAACTTATTTTAAAGTCTATTCGTTTCTTTGTTTATCATTTCTTTGACTGTGTGTGCGGAAGTAAGATTATTTAGGCCGCATCTAAATTTGACATTGAGAACAGTGCTATCATCATTACGAGGCATTAACTTGTAACTGGCCTATCTGAATTCCCTGTTCGATACACGACAATTATAAATCTTTCCTCCTGATGAGGGACAAAGTATCATAATCTTTTGTCTTATTTCTTTGTTCAACATTAATTAATACCTCTGTGTCTATTATTAAAATTACCGTTACTAATTAACAGGAACATGAATCTATGTCTCTCTCACCTCTTCTCCTGGTAGATTGCCATTTCCGTCACAGGCCTGAAAGGAAGAGAAATATTATATTCATGAGATTTAGAAAATGAATTTCAGGAAAATATAATATGGCGAAGCAAACAATGTATAAGTTACAATGATATATATTCAAAAATATCGCAGTAAATTATTCCTGGCAGGTAAACACACATCTACATTGAACACCCTAAAGTCAATAAAGGAGACAGACTCGTCAGTGTAAGATGCACGGACTTAATAACATGAATATAAACATCAGCTTTATAGGGAAGACATTGTTAGTTTTAAACCCGTCATCAACCCCCCGAATGACGTCATCAAAACTGAGTGACGTCATAATGACCAACTTCTCACTGAGGTGATCAGATGGATACAATGGACAACAGAGAAGATGACGAGTAGGGAAAGGAGGGCAGTAATTAAAGATAGACCCCAGAATATCGTGGTCAGAAATAGCAAAACCTTAGTCAACAAAGCAACACATTGGTTACACCCCCCCCCTTCGTCTGAGACGGTCTGTTTCTATCGTATTGTTAGTAGTGTAAAGATATCCATCAAAGTTTTGGAAATGTAGTTGTCTGGTAAAAATATACAATAAGAGACACAATCGGATAATCAAATAGATATGTTAACAACTTAAACATTTCACTAATTATAATAAACCTTGCACAAATGTGTTTCAGAGAGTCACTTGGTTTGGGTTGCTCATATACTCTATAGAACGTTGTTCGGACTCGAGAATGCCATACTCGAACCAAGTAGTCACGGACTTGGCTCGGAATCAGGAATAATTGGACATCAGAGTGTTTCTTATACTATAAGATACAGACATATTGAATGGCTCTGATTGAAATAGTACTAATAAAAATAGGAACCACATGAAGATACAAGGCCTGGATGTTGTATTTTGTTATTGTCAGCGCTTGAATATAATTATTAATTTGCCGGTTGGTAATTGTATAAAATTCAACCACATTTACAGTTACTTTGAACACCCCACCCCTCCCTCTATCTGGCCTAGGCTCCTTCAAGACCCTACGTTATACACAGTGTTGAAGTTATTAAAAAATAAAAGAAATAATGCAAATATTTTAAACCATTATTAGTTCAGATTCACCGTTGCCATTTGTTGTATCATAACGCTGCTGCTTATTCATAGTACTGTACGTACAGAGGGTGGTAAAAAAAATACGTTTCTTGAAAGTTAAATAAAATTCTTAAATTTAACACCTTTAAGTTGACCTTTTAATGTAGTCACATCTACTTTAATTTTGCTTGCATATTAAAGTACATCAACATGATGAAACCTACCCCCAAAAACAATACATTTGTTTCTTAGTTTCAAGTCAAACCGAGATCAGTCCTTCATATATAAGCCTGCTTGGACCCACACATTCATATCAGTGACGTATATATACATTCATCTAAATAAATAATGAAATCAATAGACATCCCTCAAATCCAATTACAACTCAAACTATTAGAATCGAGTCACATATACTGAATGTTGCATAACTGTGTACAGTGACGTCACAACGTACAGATTTTAGAGATGAAAAGCATGCATCGATATTTTCACCAATAAAACATTTTTGACTGAGATGGTGTGAAAGAGAGACATTGCAAGCACGATAGATTCATTTTGTTTATAAGGATTGATGTATCTGAATATTCTCTACTTTAACATTCATAATGTTTATTGATTCACAAGACAATTACTTCTATAAGGAGAGCATATAGGGGTCTACATGCAGAGAAAGAAGGACAATAATAATTAGAAATAGGGCGAGACTGCTGGAGTACGAGCGTGGAAGGGAGACTTAATTTAGTTTCATTTATTTTTACCATACCTCATGTTATTTGTACCATACCTCATGTTATTTGTACCATACCTCATGTTATTTGTCCCATGCCTCATGTATTTTGTACCATACCTCATGTACCATAAATCAAGTTATTAATATCATACATCATGTTATTATACCATACCTCATGCTATTTTACCATTCCTCAAATTATTAGTATCATACATCTGTTATCTGTACCATACCTCATGTTATGTGTACCATACCTCATGTATTTTGTACCATATCTCATGTACCATACCTCAAGTTATCAGTACCATACATCTGTTATTTTTACCATACCTCATGTTATTTGTACATACCTCGTGTTATTTGTAGCATACCTTAAGTTATTTGTAAGGGTTTCTGACGTATACGTTGTATTGTACGATACAAACATCCTGGACAAATAACTCCTCGTCGTTTGAAAACAAAATATTATTATCGTTACTTCAGTATGGAAACCTAGCCCGCCCCCCTCCCCCCCACATTATAATCTCTCATAAAGTTGTTTTTCATCTTTGATATGTTCATTTATAAATAACAAATCAAACCAGAGAAAGTATGGCATTACGATCATTAGGGAGTACATGGATTTTTATGACCGATTTTCTTTAATTGGGTTCAAGTTTACTGAATTAGAATAATGTCCTACAGTGCGAGGTATAATTACATGAGTTACCACACATCTATCTAAACATTTACGGTTTTGTTTCTTGTATAAATTAATAATATAATACAACAACATATGTGGCTGCTTTAGAAACACATACATATGTTTCCAAATCAGACGAAAGGGCGTTGAAAGAGAGGAGTAGGGACAGCGTTATAATAAAATATGGAAAGTAGTTTTCTAGCACTAACAGAAAGTTGAAAAATACAAAGCTTAGGATGATGTCAAAATTGTGATGAAACTTTGTAATATCCTCAAAGGAATTTCTAACGTATACTGTGAGCCTGATAGGAAGCAGACACTTGACAACATGTAACATTGCGCCCATTTCAAGAATGTCGGGGAAAATGAAGATCTATGCTAGATTAACGCTGTCCTACCGTGACCTGTATTACATACTAATGTCCCATAACTCACTGATCTGTCACAGTTTAAAAAAAAATCTAATAAAAAAAAATATATAGATTTTATATCAATATCTTAAAGTTAGAAAATCACCAAGACTACTTTGAAGTCTCTATAGCTATGCATACTGTAGCACTTTCATCCATGTAAACAAACATCTTCTTAGTCCGTAGCGACTGCAACGGAATACCTACAGCGATATATACTATATGAATATGTGTTGTCTGTTATACCAGACAGTCGTATCTGTAAATCAGCTTAGACTGTACTTCAGACAAATCCTTCTATGACATCGTCAAAGGTGATGTTTCAGTTATAGCATTACTTATGTAATTTTCATTGTGAGGGATAATTCTTTCATCAATAACGGTGCTTAAAAAAAAAATTCAGATTAAAAATTCTCAAATTTCAATCTGCAACATTTACATCTATTCCGTTAACTAATTATTCCCGATTTCAATCCCTTGACATAGCGACGCGTGCCTAGATACATACGATGTAAACAAAACCAACCTGCACTGCACTGCATACTGTACACTAATACGTGAACGGTACATACACACGTACGGTTTCTACCACAAAACAACACAACAGTCAACACTCCGAACAATTCGACACTCAAAGGCAACTCCCAATGGCGGCCACTACTCGCGTTAAAACCTGGGAGGAACAAGAAGTCCTGACACTAATTGATATAATTTTGGGGGGAGTATATACAGAGTATGGTGAAAAACCCCGTCAGGAATAAGGAGGTGTTTAGGAAGTGTGCGGAAATGATGGCGAAAGAGGGATACGAAAGGACGCGTACGCATTAGCGTGAGCAGTGCGTGCTGGGCTTTCATATCCATAATATTTCGCTGTGTATTACGAATAAATATGCGTCTACAATCTCTAGGTCGGCGACCAGCGGCTTCTTGTCTTTGCAGGAATGCCTCTTCCAATATGTGACGCCTCCTTCGTAATACAAATCTCATAATAATCAATGAAAGCGCTACTGCAAATTGAGCTTCCATCGCCATCATCTACTACTTACATCTAAGAACCCCGCGAAACATCGTCAAAACCGTGACCCTTGACCGACCCAACGCAACTGATAGCGTTGCAAAAGCATAATTAACTCACTGATGCATGTGGCTGCGAATAACGATCGTCCTAATATCGTAAAACGTCGTGTGAGTACGTGTGACCGCTACCGTAATTCGTTTACTATGGTGGGACGTGGGACCGGGGTCTTAATTAAAGCCAACAGAAATGTACACAATCTTAATATCTTGCCCCCCCCCCAAAAAAATGGAATGAAGCCCTTCAGTTTTTTCTTTGCTTTTCTGTAAAGTTTATACAAACAGAATGACTTGAATCCTTTTGTAGATTATTGTTAGTAACATATAGGTATCCTAGCCCGATGACTGGCTTGTTAGGATCCGAGCACCGAGTGCCAGTTTTCGAGTACAGTATTCTATATACAGTATTCAGTACCGAACACGAATTATACTATTTCATACGAGTACTTTTGATTTCTTAATATTTTAGAGAAACCTAATATTTATAACCCTTCCCGGTGGTAATTATATGTAAATGCTATACCAGTCGAATATGAAGACAATGCCCGTGTCTTGTCATTGTTTGACAAATTTTCAAATGTAAAATGTCTTAAAATGATGGACCAATAGGGGTGCAAGTGCCATATTAATACTACAAACATGTTATAAATTGTTATATGTTAGAAACATATATACATCACTTATGCTTTCATTGTTTATGCTATATGTACTGTACTTGGTAATATAGTCGGCTATTCTGCTGCAGTAGAAACACAGGATTACGGTGACATAACAGAGTAATAAAAATCATCGATAACTTATAATAACTACCTACTGTAACGTCAGTATTACGAAACTGTTTGTTTTAAATAACTCGTCACGAACGAGTATCAAGCACTTTGAATCGAGTACTTAAGCATCAGAGTGCGGGTGCGAAAGAATGAGTACCAAGTACTGTTCACCTAGTGCGAGTACCGATCATTTGGAGACAGATGTTTGAATGCCAATCGAGTGCCGGGTGCTTTTCGAGTACTGCAACACTAGAAAATTGCTTCTTGACAATACTTTACCAGTTTTTTTTTTATTTTAAGTTTACTAGGCTTGGCACAAATTTCAATTACAGATACAAACAAAAGGACCTTGGAAACACCAAATCTCTCCCGAAATTGAAAAACACAGATACCGATACGGTCAAACTTCTTCAAGTCGTACTTACTAATGAGCATCTGATTAATGTAATATTAAAGTAAAATATCTTGTTTTCAATTGGATTTATTAGACAAACCAAGGCAAAACTGATCAGCAATTAATTGAACACATTTTATGTTCTTGTTAGGATCATCTTATTTGCAAACCGCTACGTAAAACTGATCAGTTAGTAATAATGAATGATATTTTAACGCTTTTTGATATATTATTATCAAAGAAAAAAAAACAGATCGTGAGTGGTTTGAGTAGATCACTAAGCTACTCCCAAATAATTATGATGAAAGTCCGACTAAATTGAAGGGAAGAGGCTGTCGAAAACTTTCGTTTTCGAGGGCGCCAGACCTTTTAATGCGGAATGGTCACGCTATTAATTCTGAAATGTCAGAGTTTGCTCCACGATCACATTATGAAAAATGCAATTCAATTAAACTTTCGTTACAACTGACACAATCTTCTAGATTTTTCACAAGTTAACGGCAGTTTGCGAGAACTTTGACAGATTCTATTCGAATTTGAAATTTCGTCGACCTTCTCAAATATCCAAACACAGAAGACCCGTGAACAATACACGGTTTTACGAGAATAGAGATAGAAAAAATAGAACTCCGTAATATTGAAATGTTTTCGTTTTCTACCTTGTTCCGGATCACGATAACTTTTTTTTTTATCATCTAAGCCTCTTACCTGTTTTCAATCTTTCCTAAGTCTGCAACTACGAGGTAAAATAAGACCGGACAGGTTAAATTTTGACGGTTAACCGGTTAATTATTTTATCGTAAACAGGTTAATTCTTGCTCATGCTCATATGTTATTAATGTGATCAATATTCGCATTGGAAACGTTTCTTGTTTTACTTTTTGTACAATACAGGACTGTGTGACATGTTTGAGATCTTCTTGATGATCTCGGTAATGAATCCAACATTAACATTGTTGTATGTACAGTACGTTATTTATTAAACAACCCTTCAACGTGATTGCAAACGTTCGTGTCTTTTGTACGTCATGATGTCATCTTCTGATGACAATGGTTAGGTGATGACGTCACGCTGATAAATGACTTTGATTGTTAGTCAGGGATAATTCGTCATTCAATGTACAGAGGATATGTCACGTGACCGAGCTCAAATTACAACCTTAAGAAACGGGTTAAAATCGTATACTTTTGTTATCTCAAGCGCCTCAGTCGGTACACTACATTTGGCTTTTTTATTGATGTATAGTCATGCTCTGCGCCTTACCACTTTTATACGTCATTTGATGATCACTTACTGTTTTACAATACTTTATCGGTTTTTCCTCTCAACCAGATTCCGTCTGCTCAGTTTGGCCAAATATGAAGAAGAGTATGAAGCGAAATATGAGACCGCTTTGAGGAACCTCATTAGGGCACCCTACTATTCTAACTTAACTTAACAGATGAATCAGCTGATAACTTCAACATGGTCCCGTGATGGTGACCAAAAGTATAATCGAACAAAACGATTCGAGACTTTCATAAGCCTCTTCTTTGACGTATCGTACGTGATAGTGTACTATGATACACGATGTTTGTGTGTGTTTTTATTTATGTATTCAAAAACCGACAATGATGACATTTTATATCACCTTCACACAAATGTTCCCACCAAGATCTACTTCCAATCTACACAGCACCCTTTCCACCGAACTGTCATGAAAATAGTATGCTCCTGGTTATAAACCACGTCCAATGTTACCATAGTAACAGCAGCAGTTGATTTCAGAAGTCGATATTTTAATATAACAACCTCCATCGTAATTCGATCCGGACGGGATCATGGACTTACAATCGTGATGTAACAAACGATTTCATTTCAACTAGAAACTCAAATAGATACATTCATACCCTAATACATCTCTTATATATCATTTCTCATACAAGAATAAATATGTTTGCAATATATGTATCTGTTTCCTTAATATCGTATCTCCTTCTTCTTGCAAGTGAATGCATGAATTTCTTAAAATAGTGTGTCATTTTACCATGTATGCCCAAATACAAACATCATTCATTTACGATAATCTATTTTTTTGGCAGGGATTGCGAAAGGGGGGAGGGGGAGGGGGTATACAAAAGAGGTACTCAAATGACATATTTCTAAATTTAACAACAAAACGACACTACAAAAATGGAAAGGTTCAGGCCTTTTCTTAACCAGTTTCCATAAAACTGGATAAGAACGTACCAAGGTCGAGATTTTTTGTCCCAAACAGGTTTGCAATTGTGTGTAAATAGTCGCTCATGATTGGTCGGAAGTTTTGTCATCACCATAGAAACCTGGTACTTCGCGGTAAGCAAAATGTCTGAATCAGCTCGTTGCAACGAAGGTTTAACCGTTCAAAATATCCCGAAACTTTTCGTAAGTATATGCAGATATCTTTGGAATTGGTTTAGACATATTTAGCACACTGGTTTGTTAGATTGTGTGATCTACTATCAATGTTTGATCGAAGTTTTCTGTGAAGGCATTCATCGATAACATAGCACAATGCACGTAACAGTCTCGTACAGGGTGCATCAAGCATGCGCTGTAGCCTATATGTATTAAAACTATGTACACAGTGCAGCGACGGAAGTATACCATACTGGACATTTTAGAACTGTGTTGTGATACAAAAACAGTTCTGTTCTCCAAATTTTAGCAGGAAAATTGACTTACTGTAGTCCTAATCTAGTCGCGCAATACATTCACGTATAATACCGATTAAAACTATTACTGCTGTCATGTTTGTATATATTCATTTAAGACTTGTGAGTTTAGTGTATCGAATCTTACAATGTAGCGTATGTATCATAAGTAAGGTCAACAAGTGATCCAAGCATTAAAGGTAAAGTTAGGGTGTTTAGAGGCAACCCCGTAAGTAGACTTAATTAAGTGTCACAGGACAATCAACAACAACATTTAATCTGTTCAGCTTAAGCACCATGTTTCAGTGACGTCAATGAACCCATTCATGTTTTGACATGTTTAAGACCCATGGACCTTATCATTCTTCTGATTCAGTGTATGTCTTCCAACTGTCTATCAGGTGATGGTCATTATTGATGCTGACGTAAAGAGCAACTTGCTTTGATTAAAATTCCGTAATTGCAAACCTGTTTGGGAAAAAACGCGCCCCGGCCACGCAATGGAACTTTTCAGCCTATATGGAAATTCAATAAACAGCGGGTGATGACTGGAATTACTCGTCATGACAAAACACACTTTTCTCATCGGAGACTTCGGTCAAAAAAGTTTAGTAGATTTTCAAAAATACAAATCACGTTATCGTAGCGTGCATCTGGGAATCCTATGACAATATTCAATATCCGCCGCATGTAATCTCATATATTTACGACACCGGTGACAATCTACGGTGGTTTGAAGGGACAGGCGAGTTCTTCAAAACACTTTAAAGTTGTATATATTGTTGAGCTTACGAGTTACGCTAATCTTACCGCTTGACGAAAATGATAAAACAAATCGAGTTTGGTGTTTTACGTAACTTGGCAACAATTCAAATATGATTTTAATCCAGTTTTCAAGTATGCGCTCTATTCATTTGGCCAAACTGATCAAGTTGAGTAGCGTCGAGAGAGATACAGGAAGATTTCTAACAGCATATATATGTGTAACTTAATACTAATGACGGAAGAAGGCGGTATCGGGGAAGGGGGGGGGGTAGGAGGGGCAAACTTTATGGATAGTGGGAGGTGTGAGATTGACTTGAGTGCAACACATTTACTCCAAAGTTTCTTACAAGTGTAATTACGAAAAGAGGAGGGTCTCTTTCTTATTAAAAGATAAACTTTCAGCTGTAAGGCACTGTTTTCTGTGACGTGCACCTTTCCTTACAATGTGGACCCTGTGGTTTTGATATTGCTGAGCAATCAGTAGGAAATGTTTACCAAATGGGAGTGAGGGCGGTGTTGAAGAACTTAGCTTGCACAATATCCGGATGTGTGACGTTATTAATTCACAGAGGACATTGTTAGATTTGGTAGAAGGATTCAACTGGTAATGCGTACGGTCGGAATGTAATATAATTGTTAGTAGTCGAATGAGAACCTTATTTATAATACATAAACAAGTACGAGTGTTCCTCATACGTCTTCTGCGGTACCAGCAGTTATTTATACAACATATAACGACATGTTAACTGCATAACATTATTAACATTTACTAATTTCATATTAAAAAGCGAAATTTTAATGTTCATTTGATAATTTTATTTTTCCTGTTGGTTGTTTTTGATAACATTGACAAACGATACAGGCTCTAAGATGTTATGGATAGCAACCATTTTGAGAAATACCGAATCTGCCGTTGCTGGCCAAAGGGTTTGTACAAAGAGGACTTCGGCTTTGAGTACAACGTTTCCGTGTGTTGCCGTGTTGGGCGAATCCGACCGTACTCTATTACTCTTCCAACCAGAATTAATGATCAAAACTATAGTCTCATTGGCAATAGTTTCTTTAACATACCAAATGATTTACTTGGCAACAAAGTGTTATCTGGTAACTTATGTACGGATTTCAGTGATCGTCTACCGAATTGTTGTATTATTCAGGAAACGAAGGAACATAATAAATGTGTGATGTGGCTATGGGGTGGGGGGGGGGCTGATCGAGTCGTGATCCTGCATGTTAGTAGAATCATTCCGGATATAAACAGACATAAACAGTATTTTAATCAATGCAGTAAACGTAAGAAAAGACAAGCAAATTATTTTCAGAATGGAAGCTTTTCCGAAAAAAAAGTCCAAACTAAGAGAAGGCGAAGCTGACTTTACTGGAAGGCTACTACGACCCTGGCAATACCACCCTCCTGGGGGAAATAAAGATAATAGACAAATATAAAAAAAAAATTCTATAAGGAGTCATAGTTTAGTTAATTTATTGATGCAATTTGACGCTAGCAAGTTAATTTTACATATTTAGTAAACCAGCAACACAATTTCCTTGCTCGTAATAATAGTCATTAATGTTACGATATTTTCACTTGAGAGTATTTCATATTTTTAAATCACATTTAACAAAATACTTAGGATTAATTATTGATGAAAATTTATCCTGGAAGCAACATATTAATGATCTATGTCATCGTTGCCGATATGTGTTATTTCCTTAGCGTGGTTAAAGGGAAATTTCCGCTTGGTCGAAATCGGGAAAAGTCAATGCTGCCCTAGCCCAATGGTGTTTAGGTGGTTAGGGTGTGACTTTTTATACCCACCTCCTTGCTTCGCATACTTACGTAATCGATGAATACTTACGTATTATGTGAGTGTTACGTAGTTACATGCTTCATTCCTCTCATGGTGCAGGGTGGCGTCGCATGTGCTCTCATAGTGAAATCCTAAGTAATATGTTTTCTATATATGTTTTATAAAGGCATTTAAGGGGTAGATATCCTAATTGTATACTTCTTTAATATCGCATTCTTGAGATTTGCTTTTAATGTGATTTTGCTATATGCTTTGTACCATCTTTGTTGCCTTTTCGTGTATTTATTGCGTTGCTTATTTGTAAGAGTATCTCGGGTTAAAGTATCATCTTCGTGGAGTATCTCTCGAGAGGTTATTATTTTTATTGGTATTCTATGATTCTCCAGAAAGCCGCCGTAAACCCCCAATAGCTGCAGTAAACCCCTGAATGCCTCTGTATGTCGCAGTTTGTCGTGCGGCTAGTTTTGCCTGTCAGCGATGGTAAGTTGAGCGTTATTATTATTAAGGAGGTAATTGTTGTTAATCTTACTCTATGATTTGAGTTTCATGTTACCAAATGTTATTTGCTATAACCTCTTCCCTTTGTGCATTATTTATAAGAGGAAACCTTATTCTGTATTATGTTATTATTGATTTGTACAAATTCATGTGTTTGGTTTACCAATGTTTGTATATTAATGTTTAGATATTTTTACTTTATGGTTTTCACCGTGGTCCTTTTGAACCACGTGTGCAAACTAAACGGGTAAAACACCTCCGACTACGTTGTTCAGCAATCATTGAGCGTTGTCTCGGTGACAATCTATGTAAACGTTTTATTAAGTACATTGGTACTGTCTTGTATATGAGAAACACTATGCCAAATGAAATAGCAATTTAAATTCACTCTCCTTGTATCTATTCTTAACAATTGTAGTTTGTGGTACGGCCTGTAGGGTCTTATACTACGTTCTGAAATCCTCTAAAAAATTTGCGGAATAGATTGATCAAATTATTTATAATGAAACCTAACCCCCCCCCCCCCACCCGCATCCCACGCCTATATAAAATGTATCAATCGGGCGCTACCATCCTCCGTTAAAGCAAAGCAAAACAAATGTAACATGTCACAACAATTACATCAGGAATTTATACATTAGACAAGATTATAGCTCGTAGCGGACATATGATTATGGTCACACACATCTCTTAGTGGGACCGAGGTATATACTATAATGTGTAATATACGTGACTTGGTCAGAACCTGACACCAGCGAAGTAAATAACATACTAACTGAATGGGCAATTGCTCTCCCAGTAAATCCTTGTGCCCGCCCTATTAAATATGTTGCTCACAATCTTCATTTTCTTACCAGAGATATGCATAAGAACAACCAACCATCAGGAGCCTATATCAAGTAGATGAAATACTCATAGCCTCTATATCGATGTACATCTTGTTTTTACATATTTCATAATCGGTTAACACATTTTTCGCATACTAAGTCGAAATGTCAACAGTTTATCCATGTGGTCCTTTCTTTACCCCCTTATTACATAACACCAATCTAATCAAGAAACGTTGATATTCTGAGATAACATAGTTGAACTGGTGAGGTATTAAGGCGATATCATAAGTAATAAGCCGAATTATTAAATCAAAAAACCAATATGTTAAGATAATAAGTCGAAATACTTTTTTAAACTTTGCCATCTTAAAGTCGAAAGTTAGAGAAAATAGTAGTGAAAGTTTAGTTAAAAAAAATGCAAATTGGATATTAAAAGTGAAAAGATGGACCTGTTATTTCGAAATTTCCACTTCTTTAGTACCACAATCCTAACATTTGTAAAAGAGTTTAAGACAATTTCCAGGAAAGATATAATTTTTTATGAAAATATATTCAATTTGGAACAGTTGTTGAAATTTCCAGGTAAGCAGCGAATTAGAAAATGACATTTAGTGCGAGCATTGGCAAATTATAATATAGTGTAATATGTAATGATTCAAGACATTACGTAACAGATACGTTATATAAAAGTGAAGGCCATTATGTAAAAATATGGTAAGGAAATAAAGCACAATACAAGTAAAAATAGACTTTCATATAATTATCGAGTGTACATGATATATTATATACAGATTAAAAACAAATTGACATTATTGTATATTAGTTTAAATTGTTATATTTTATTGATTGTGATTTTAACCATTTGACGTCCATGAGAAAGATTGTCATATATACTGATGACGTAGTAATGGATGGATGACGTCATTGGAAGTTTAAATAGTTCTTGGCAATTTGAACTTATCAAAGTAAACGAATTGATAATTTGTAATACTTTAAATATTGTTTACACTTTTTTGGAGTTCTTTCTTATATTTTCCTTTCCTGTCTTTTTTGGTGATATTTCAATTAAATTCTGTATAAATAATTGGATAATTTTCAACACAATTTGGATAAGTTCCAATTTATGCGTGACAAATATGTACTTTACTGTAAACATGTTATTTGCGGCCATAAAGTCTTTTTTGCCCGTTACTGTAAGTTTTGTGTTGCATTCGAAAGACTGACATAATTGTCTCCGTCAGTGGCGTCGTGCCCATTGGGGCCTGGGGGAGGGGGGGGGGGCACATGCCCCCCAAATTTTGTCAAAGGTGTCATAAAATTTTGTCATAATTTAAAAAAAAGTGTTTTCGAACAGTGTCAGCAACTGAATTTCTTGTAGGGCCTACGAGAAATGGGGCTTCTATTGACTGCTTGGTCAATGGTTGTTAATTGTTGATATTCAGTCAATCGAAACAGTTAAATAATTACTGGTTGATAGCTAATGAACCAAATGTGCCATCAACGCTGCCATCGTTGAACAATATTATATATACGTAGTCCCAGAGTAAGGGCAACCCGTTACCTTTGCCAAAGTCAGTCAATTTTCCATGAAAAAATGGCAAATTTTTTAATTGTTTTCTAAGCCTGTAACAAAGTTCGGAAAGTTAAGATAAATGTAGTGAACAGAGATTATGGGACTCCATGTGAACTTTTTCTTAAGTAATGCAATCAGTTCGCTAAAAGGTCCACTAGGATACATTTTCCTCATGATCTGATAGGTAGTTTTGAAAAAAATGAATAATAATAATCATTTCAAATACAGTCACAATTAACCTGGAAAATAATCACTTCGTTATCGCACGTTTTACCTTAGGTTTCGCTACTTTCGCTTTTTCTGCCCATGTTTTCAAACGACATCGTTTTTTCTTTACCCAGTCACCACTTCTCACGGGCATGGGCGGCGATCATGGATCAGCCAACACAAAAATGTCTTCAATTTTGGGCGCTTCTGTGAGACGAGGAATTAGTAAACTGAGGAATAAATGGCGATCACTTCCTTCGAGAATATTTCCCAAAATAAAAAAAAATTGCCGTAAATTTTGATCAATTTTAGGGGTGTTGCTTACTGCCAAAAAGCACGGGAAGTGCCGTTTCCTACAATCTGAGGGGTCTGCCAGACGAAAAATTTTCTTGTACGCTGCGCGCCAACCCGTGGTAGCGCTCCGCTTAGATAGTCATCACCTGCTCACGGGCCCCCCAAAAATTTATTTTCGCACGACGCCCCTGGTCTCTGTACTAGATTGTATAATCCAGTCACTTTTATTGTTGACGTCAGCTGTTTAAAATGTCATTTCTTAAAACTAAATATATAAAATATTAAAATAAAACCTAGACTGACAGCAGTGGTATTTTAGTGGTTTACAACATGTACAGTTTAGATAGTAAAATATATAATTGAAACAGCGACCACTATTAATAATATCCCACACTTTAGGCGGAAAAGGACACAGGTAACGTACATATTTATAGCGTTGACAATTATACGCTAACAGTGGCATGACCTATATTGATAGGGGGAGGGTGCCTTTGACTTGACGGTAAAAAAAAGTTCTCAAAGTTGTAACTATGGAAAGAAGGAGGGCTCTTATGGAGCACTTCTGTCTGCGACGCCTATGCGCACCATTGCACCCCCTCCTTCACCCCACTAGCTTTGTTATAGCAGAACAAAAAGAAATGGCAAGGAAACACAAAGAGCAGATTTCACAGATCAAGTTTGATCGGATTCGTTTCCATTCGATGAACGTTTATATTACAAAATTAGTTCAGACATTTGTGTCCAGTGCTGACGTCATTAATTTAAACCCAGTTCGGAGAAGATGAACTTATTTTGATAGTTAAACCTTTCTTAGGTCAAATTTTATAAAAGGAAGAGGAATGTTTATCAATATAATCGAAATAGTTGTTATATGATCAGATTGTATCATGTATCATACGAGCTATGCTTTTAATGGTTATCAATATTCATATAGATTCTCTATTCACCGTCATGTTACTTTGAATCTGATAACTGAACGAGCTGAGTATATGACGGACAATATAACTTGATGCTTAATGGAGCCTGGGTGATCTTACCTTATCGGAGTTTTGTTAGATAAGCCAGTGATAATAAATGGCTTTACGATATAATATGATAGCAAATATTAAAGATCAATTATGCATTATTGTGCAAACTCTTACACTCTTTGTCTAATTTTATCGTTTCTGGAGTGATTTAAGTAGATTGCAGTATATTATATGTTAGGTTATGTAGGTACGTTGTTGTACTTTTGAAGGTGGAAATTCAACACAAACTGCGGCATTTAGGCAGAATCGTTACTAACTGATAACGTGTATTTAGCAATTTAATGTCTAAGGCTCCGTAAGTTAAGAATGTACATTGAAATATATATAATTTAAATGATGTTCTTTCAACAATCATATTTAATATTAAATATCCAAAGATAAACATCATACGTACGAACTTCATCCAGGAAATAATTCGGAATCGAACTTTTCGTAGATTTACAACGCTGTGAAACTACAGCCGACATACTTTGTTTTGATGCAGCATGAGCCTAATTTCTAATAATATTATGATTAAAAAGGAAAATTAAATTAAACGTTTCAGGATGTAATCACTTTATCATCATAATGGAAATAACTTTAGACATTTTACCACTGTCAACTAAATTCAGTGCCGTGGATAAAAACCTATGTATGTTTATGTTGGAATACGGTAACTTAATGACGCTTAGATCTGTATGTTATGTGATTAATAACACTGATGGAACACTACTGATGGGGATCTCTCTGATATTAATTTGCGGCTTAGTTTGATACTTCAACAACATCATATAGTCGATGGTTCGATCATATTACACGAGAATGTCACCTTTTTAAGAAGTATTATGAGTAAAGAAAGGGAAATGTCTTTAAATAGGCGCATGCGCTATACTTGCTTTTTAATCCCTGTAAAGATATTTTAATATTTCATACATTTTATAATGATGGTACTATAAAATATAAACTTGGGCTTTTCCATTTTCACAATGACAGCAATTTATATTCAAATGGTGGCAAAATCAATTCTGGTAATTAAAAATCATTTTGAAGGTTGGTCAAGAATTTTTCGTAGAGAAAAAGCAGTAAATGGTTGGTATAGACTACATTGGTGCTTTAAACATTTCGAATAAACTGAACATCACGAATATAATTATACTTGCCTGGACATTATGTTTTCACGGAGACAGTTTGTTATTACCATAGTAAAGAAATGATTTAGACCGAGCTTTTGACGGAAGGTACTTAACGCCATTGAATTACGCAAAACAGTGAAAGGCGATTAATTGATGCATTAGCGTGACATAGTTCGTTTGATAATTAGTTTAATTCGTATGTAATATCATGTTAGGTTTTTCTATAATTTAGTTTCCAAGAAACGAGTTTCTTACCCTGGAAATGATGACTAATTTACTTTAATTACGCCAAGGAATCAGTCACAGGTCAATGTGTATTTGTTTTGGTTTCTGTGTAATCAGCACAAATGACAGACAATGACTGCACTAACTAATGCAGCCTCTATCAAGAAAGTGAATGACTATTGTCTTACATAATTCACTTTATTATAATTGTTCACTTTGGGCTTGGGTCGTGATTGATCATCGGAGGATGTTCAAAACATCATTTTTTACCGTAACAAAATTTAGATTGTTACTTGTTAAGCCGATATTTTAATTTAAATGTTTATCAAAAATAATTATAATGAAGGTCATTAAAAGTTGCTTCTTTAAAAAAAAAAAATAATGGGCTATAAGTTATTTATTCTGAATAGTGTTTCTGGATGTTGATGTGACAATAACCTATGTCTTGGAGAAGTTAACTGTTGTTAGTTTTTAAACTAATACCGTCTATTCCAGATTATCAATATTAGCAAAGATTTTCATTGGAATGTGTACTCATATGGGATGACGAGAGGTCAACGGGACAATACTTTGAAATCCAATATCTGTTAATCTCCAAAAACTTTCTGGAAGTCAGGAAGGTAAAATTATGTACGAACTTCATCACCTGATAAGGAGTATCGTTATGTTATATAGTTTAAAATGTATCCAGGTATAAAACTAAAGTGATCCTCTCGAAAAATTGAATCCTCCTTCACAAGGAATCATTTTTGCAACCCTCGAAAATATGTATAGGTCTTTGAAAACTATTGATCCTGAATTCATGTTACCACACTTTGGATTACGAAATCATTGCGAAATATTCACATGGTAAATCCTGGGATGCTGATCCAACGAGAAATTTTGTAAAAACAGTGGCGTAGGAAGGTACTTTTGAGTGGGGGGGCTGAAGACTGATGGCCGGCCTGGGGGAGGGGTCTAAGGGGAGGGGTTTCCCCCTCCCCTTTGGATTTTTTTTGCATTTCCAGGTGGCCTTAGATGCAATTTGGTGCAATATAGCACACTTCAACACCCACTCCATTTTGTAAAGAATTTTGCATTTTCACCTGGTCTTAGATGCAATTTGGTGCTTCAAATGAGTTTTTTTTCTCATTTGGAAATGAAAAAGGGGTTTTCTGACTTGCGGAGCGGGGGGGCGGAACGATACTTCCGCCCCCCCCCATATTTTTCACTGGGGGGCTGGCGCCCCCCCCCCAGCCCCCCGGTTCCTACGCCCTTGTGTAAAAACATGTCCATGGATGTAGAGCACGATGAGAAGGTTGCAGTGTCTTTTAATTGATGTCTTTGAAGTAATTATTATTTAACTAAATGGTTACACTATCACCAGCAGTCCCCGTACGTTCCATTGCTTATGTTGGATTTGATGCAAGAGCAACGAGTTTATTCAAGCTATCTTAATACAATGCTGTATGACTAACAGAACATCTGTCCTTGGAATGCTAAACAAAGCTAAAGCCACCTGCGGTTTTCTTCTCATTCAGAATGGGATTTACTCGTATTGTTATGCTAATCTTACCGGATAACTGCTCGCATGTCGAAATTATTCCTGAATCACGTGTATGGCAAAGAAAAATACCAACTAATGATATATTCCAGTTTGATTCTGTCGGAAAATTTGGATCATTGCTCAATGCCGGTCTTGTTTTGAACCGGTACTCCAGGTTTTACAACTGAAAATGAAAGCTTATAGGCAATAAAATTGGATTATCGGTTAAAAATTAGACCGTTTGTCTGGTTAATATTCGGAGTTTATCATTGTTAATCAAGGTTTTTCGACCGACAATGCAGGCTTATCGTTCAAACTGCTAGATTACGGACTAATTAACCTGAATAATTGTTTGTATCCATACTTGCCAAATGTCCATAACGAGGAATATTTCGATAGTCATCCTGTTCAAATTCTGTACATAAAAATAAGTTTGGCCTTTAACTCCCATCAAGGGCGTAGGAACCGGGGGGCTGGGGGCGCCAGCCCCCCAGTAAAAAATATGGGGGGGGGGCAGAATTATCATTCCGCCCCCCGCTCCGCAAGTCAGAAAACCCCTTTTTCATTTCCAAATGAGAAAAAAATCTCATTTGGAGCAACAAATTGCATCTAAGGCCAGGTGAAAATGCAACATTATTTACAAAATGGAGTGGGTGTTGAAGTGTGCTATATTGCACAAAATTGCATCTGAGGCCACCTGGAAATGCCAAAAAAATTCCCCTCCCCTTAGAACCCCTCCCCCAGGTCGGCCATCAGTCTTCAGCCCCCCCCCCACTCAAAAGTACCTTCCTACGCCACTGACTCCCATCATAAACATATCGTTCAAACGAATGGTTTAGCTATAACTAAATTCAGCCTGTAAATGTATAGTTGTATTCACAACGTTTTACGAAATCAAAGTGGTTGTAATATCTCAAAACTCCCCGCCCCAACCTCCAAGGAATTGAAATAGCTTTAATGGTAGCAAGCTGTACATTACTCTAATTCCACCTTTGTTTCCCTTCATGTTTATTATCTATATCATAATATTCTTTGAATATTCATTATTGTGAACATCAAAAACAAATGAACGTCAGAGCGGCCCTTCTTGTATCAAATAATTATGGATGATCTAAATAATCCTACAACCTCACTCTGACTATCCTGACAGTACTCCACATTCTTCTCCTAACGGTTACTTTGTTATAATCAAAAGTTAGTTGTGTCCTTCTCCCGTGTGATTCAAACTTTATAATTTTAGAGGGCGCTTGTACCATTTATTCACAGAGATATGAGAACTGTGCGGCGATCAATGCTGATATTGATAAGGTTAGTGCAGAGAAATGGTTTCACTTTGAATGCAAGATATATTAAGTGCATTTTTTTAGATTGAATGTTAGTCGATCTGTAATGCTGGACTATTTCGTTTTAGGCTAAGTAGATTATTATTTGTATATTTAAAACAAATAATTCGGTTGATATTGACAAATCTGTTATTCGCTTCAGGAGTACCGTAGCAAAGTTCTTCCTTAAAATTGTTATGCTTAATTCAAACAAACAGTAAATTAAATTTTGGATGTTTCCAGTTCATCTTTCAAAGGATTTAATCTAGAAAACAAATAGGTGGGTGACGACAGGTAATAAGCTTTATGTACTTTACTAATTGCTCTCAATATACGACTTAAAACAAGATACCTTAATTTGATTAAATGCAATCTAATTTTGAATACTCTGAAGATTTTGGTAACAATCTTGGTAAGTCGTAATACGGCTGCTTTATGGTTTACAAAGAGAGGAGCACTTTATTTTATCACTGAAGTGTAAAGTAACGTTTTCTTAAGAGTAATTTCAGGTAGAGTAAGATATCATTACACGATGTAATAATACATGCAGATAGAATGCTTGTAAATAAAGCAGTAAAATCTTACACTAAATTTGTTTCAGATAACACAAATGTATTTTATCCTGTATCATTAGTTCAAACAGTTTATTTCTTATCAGCAGGTGTACGGCCACAGCCACATGGTTAGATAGGTTGATAATATTATCATAGGAGTTAACCTTACATGACTTGGCTAGGGAGACGAAACAAAATGTTACAAATAAGCACAAAAGTACAATTTAAAGCGTCGTTAAATGTTAAATTATTTCCACTCATAATCTAACCAAACAATATCGGGTTTTAACATCTTTCCGGTCACAGAAGCCTTTCACACCCATGCCGTTCCTGTCTCACCCTCGTAATGGATCAACTAACTTTTTGCGTTAGAATTTCTTCTTGTTAAACAATTTTTCCAGCCAACTCCCAAAAGAGGGGTAAAAATATACTTCACATACGTCAACTCTGTTTTATTTTATTTTTGTTTATAGTAAGATATTGAAGCGAATGTAGCCCAGTACTGCAGATACATAATGGAACTTAACCACAGCAATATACCCCCCCATTCCCCTTCCCTCCACTTTTATCTTCCCGTGAAATGTATGTGGTGCTGCATATCTTACACACCAACAGTTGATCATGACGTCATATATGCTAATGATTCAAAATCCCCAACCCCAAGGGCGGCGGAACCGGGGGGGGGCACAGGGGGCACCTGCCCCCCCCCCACTTTTCCTCAGGATAAAAATGTGCCCTTTTTCTACCTAAAAAATTGTACTCTTGATCACCTTATTAGGTCAGCGATATTTCAGTAAGAGATCTTATCCTAATTTATAAGTAATAATGAATTTTTGTGGGTCAAACTCAAATGTTTACTACCACAAGGCGTCTAGCATTCTGGTGAGTGCCATTATGCATATTCAATTTGTCAGAAAAATCCTAATACATTTCCAAAAATACATATATATTACATTGTGACTTTGTAATAAGCAGAAGCCATTTATAGCCTAATATGAATAATGAGTTTAGTTTTAATATCCCATAACCTACCCCATCCTTTCGTATTTTGACATATTTCATTTGATTCATACATTTATCGATCGCGTGTGTATGGACTTGGACTTTATAGTGATTTCACCTCATTTTGTCTCGAAAGTAAACTTGTTCCTTGTTTTCAATTTGCACATTGGATATTGCTGTGCTAGTATGCATTTTTCCTGGGGGGGGGGGGGGCAGTGGAGGAGCGTCCATACAGTCAGAGGGGGCGGATGCCCCCCTGACGGACTCAAAATGACTGCTGGCGCCCTTTTCAGCTTTTTACCACTTTTTAATTATTCGCGATTATTGACTATTTTATTGCGCTCTCAAATACCTATTGACATTTGTCACATTTTGTTGGTGTAATTTTCTGACCAAACGGCGACGACACCTATTTATTCTTCGTTTATCTGCAAATTAGCAAGGCCCGGAAAGGGTCATTTCCGGCGATCTAGGGAGTATCTTTACTCAAAAATTTCTGAACGCTCCGCGCCAACCTGTGGTGGCGCTCCGCTTAGATAGTGTCGAAAGCGCCCCCGGCCTACAGACCATTCTCGCCTCCTGACCAATACCCCTAGCTCCGCAACTGGGGGGGGGGGGTGAAGGAGTGATGTGTATACGCAAATAAAATAATACAATAAGAGTTATAAAGGGTACTAAATATCAGGCTGCATCAGTCCAATTGAATTTCTTCAAAGTGCCCTTCGACGTCGGTGCCCCCCCCCCCCAGATTAAAAAGTGCTTCCGCCGCCCTTGCCCACCCCATCCACTTCCCAGCCATTCAACTAAATTTCACTTGTGCTTAACTTAAACTTAAGTTCGTGTTTTAAATGTACGTGTTTATTATCAGTAGGTGGTTTTATTAAACACTGACGTAAAATAATATCATCCAGTTTTCCAGTCAAATGTTCTCGTTATACAACCAAATACTCCTTATCGTTGTGCAAATATAGAAAACCTTTCGTTTTGTCAACCTTGAACTTTGATGTGTGTTCTGTTGTATTTCTTTATTAATTCAATGAATATTATCAGTACGTTGACGAATTAAACACATACAAAAATAAATAGGAACAATCATTACCCTATCACTGAACTTTACATCAATATGATACTATCGTTTGCTTAGGATGAATTGCCACAATATATCAGCTTGCGGTATACACTGTAAAACCCAACCGGTAGATGAGCTTTCTGAACAAGGGTTATGACAGTCAGGATGACTCAATAATGTTAAAATAAGCGTTACAACATGATTTACGTAAGTTTTATGCGGAAACGTAGATCAACGTATGAAGATATCGTTGTTTCAACTTGTGATGGTCGAGTATCAAAACATTTCTACATGAAAACGACTGGAAAGAGAAGACTGTGCGTATTTTCAACAAAATTACCGGTAAGTGATCGCTCGCGCGCGTATATCGACTAAGTAGATAACATACGTCAGGGGCCAGCTTTTCCAAGTCTTGGATGATTTACGGTTCGTATTTAGAATGATTAATGCTCAATACAGTAATGATATTCGCAAAAATTCGACTGAATCTGAAATATGTTGTTAAAATTAGCCCAAGTCAAAGTTTAAAACTTGCAGCATGAAATTATATGCGTGATTGAATTGGATTAGAAAAGTTACTATTTCAACAGCCTAGCCTACAACATTTATAAGCTCCATTTCACGTTGAACGTAGGCTGTGCATTAGGTTAGGCTATAGAGCTTTACAGATAGGCCTAACCATTAACAGTTGCGCAGTGTGAGACAAAGGAGTAAAACATTCGGTTCATCAGCATGAGCTCATGTGGTTAATACATGGTACTGATTAGCAAATTTGAATGAGGTATAATTTAGAGATATGTTTGTTGTGATTGGCAGTGATAGTGGTCATTCTGTACTAGCAAATATACAAACTATTATTGTTGATAAAAACAATGGATGGCTTGTAGTAAAATTGCATACATCTATTTTTCAGAGCCACATTGGAGCATACAAAGTGACAGAGACTGAAAACTATGATCAAGTAGTTTGTCCAGGTAATCTTAAAGATTACTACCTTCTAACTTCCTACACTATGAGAGAAGCTAAAGTGGTTGTGTTAAAACACTCTGTAGATATACATGAAGAACAACTGGAGTTACCCTAAGTTGAGTTGTCTGTGATAAAGCATGAGCCTTACTAAACGTTGAAAGATGCAGTACTTGGATGACATTTACATGCAAAATTTCTACTCATGCAAGTAGCCAAGAGTAGATGTACAGTAGATCAGCTGCCATACTGCATATTTATGCAGTGCATTTGGTATACTGCAGCTGAATGGGTTGTTGCACTTACTGCTAAAATATTACTATGTGGTACAGTACTGTAATTCTAAGGGGAGTGTACGAGACGATATAGCCAGCTTCTAACTCACTTACATTGTTCTCTTTTCATGCATAGGATTGCTCAGAAATTGATACTATGTACAAATTGAGGGTAGTGTTGTCACCAAAGGACATTCAGAAGGTGTCCCTTGAGCAACGTCCAGAGTCTGTTGAGAACCTTATGGAAACTTTGAAAGATAAGTTAAGCCTTGAAGGCAGTTTCTAAACGTTTACATCTAAACGTTAACCCAAGGAAGCGCTCCTACCCTGGAATGCTTCATCAAAACACAAAAAACCAAAGAGAGCAGAAATAAATTACTTACCAGACATTCCAATTGGAGAAGATGCAACAAGTATGGAGTCTTATTGAGAAAACTTTTGCACAGAAGTTCAAAAGAGAAACAGGGACATGGACAGATTAATAAAATGATGATAAGGACCTATGCATACCGTAGACAGGACCTGGTCTTAAATGCGCCAGCCGTCAACGAAATGGTAGAAAGATGCCCGCCTTATTTCTTCCCAGTGAAGTAAGTTCCTTAATTGTTCATTAATTTATTGGGGTGCTGTCTCCTTCACTAAAATTGGACATTTTGTTTTGTATTTTTCATGATATAGTAGTGCAGTGTATAATGAGTAATAAAAGTAATCACAGTGGGTGATTAGTGTTAGAGATGTTTTATTTCTTATGTATAAAATTTTGGTAAAATACAGAAAAAAAGAGATACAAAGTATGTGGTCTGAATATGGTGCAGCAGGGTGATCTGATCAGTAATTAGCATTTTAAGCATTTTTTAGCATTAGTAATTAGTATTTTTTAACCCATGGATGTCAGTCACCATTACTTATTTTGTTTGTCACTAATATCTGCACTAAATACCTGTAAAATTAGTTTATAACTGTATATTATATATGGTCTTACCCAGGATTCCGATTGGCAGTTGACTACCATCGACAAATGCACTTACAAGTTGCATTTATACTCTCACCTTGGAAAAGGCTTTCTATAATATTGCTACCTGGCAAAAGGGAGCCATCTTCTTTTCATATGGCAAACTTAACTAAATATTGTTTTCTACATTTCTCATTTTATTCTTTCAGTTGAAGGCTGAGTTTTCGAGGTTAAGCAACACTCTTAAAACATCCGGATCAAATTTGATTCATTCCGGATCAAATTTGATCCGGTTTCCGGATCCCAGGGGCACCGACCCCGTCCGGATCAAAATGATCCGGATTTCCGGATCAAAGAACAATGACCCCATTCCGGATCAAATTTGATCCGGCTTCCGGATCCCAGGGGCACCGACCCCGCCCGGATCAAAATGATCCGGATTTCCGGATCAAAAAAACAATGACCCCATTCCGGATAAATTTGATCCCGTTTCCGTTTCAAGGGTACTTACGTTTTGGATATGTTATGAATAAGAAACAACATACAAATCTGAAAATAACTTGGCCATGTCTTTATTCTTTTTAACAACTTCGTTAACAAACAACGTCAATTATTTCTACTTATAAAAAGGTTGATCTGGGTTACAATACTGATGAACAAAAGCGGAAATGGAAAAGTGGATGGAATGCGAGAGTTTTATTAAGGCAGCAAAAGTGTATACTATTTTTAGTTATATCCATGTTATATATGTGACTTGTGACTTGTTGTGGCAATGTGTAACTTTTTGCTTTCAAAAACTTTATTTTCTAACTAGAATGTCTATGTCTTATGCTTTAAAATCTCCACTAAAGATATCCTACAATAGGTACAAATGTTAGAATATGCTTAAAAGAGATCATCTCCTGCTAACTTTAACCTTTGAAATCTACATATTGCAGGATAATGAAAAATTCTGAAAAATACTACTCCACCAGCCTCTCAGCGAATGGTCTTACATTATTTACCAAATAATGATACTTTGATGTATTTTGGTTTGTTACAAATAACTTAGTACTATAGAATGACACAACTTTGATATTGTACAACTTAACAATGGGTAAGACTTTAAATTGCATGCACAAAATCTTTGTTACATACAGCAGAAATGATAGAGATGTGATTTGTCATGGGAATAAGAAAATGTTTGTAAAAATAATTTCCTTACTATGTTTACCTTTGCAAAATTTTATTAAATATTAATTGCATCGAATGTTCTATGTATTAAAATAAATGAAAATACTTTGAAAACTTAAGTATTTTACTGAACTACCAACATGTTTGGAAATGAACAAGTGCTTGAATTATCACGTATGAATGCTTGATGATGTTTCTCTTGTTACTTTAAGTGGCATAAGCAGGTTTTAGTTGGAGGAGGTGGTGGGGGCAGGTTAAGTTACCAATGCATCACTCACTGTTTATGCTAGAAAAAACACCATCCCTCTATTCATCTTTAAAATCTGAACAGCTCACACATAACAATGAGGAATTTTTGCACTTAAATTATGCAACCGGCTCACCCAAACTATTCCAGTGCAATTTGACCTGTCAATATTGAACATGAGTGGACAAACTGAACTCAAACTATGATAAATTTGTTATCTAAGATAATGTGATATCCATTAATACCATGACGGGTAAAAAAAAGGTGATGATTGCTCAGTCTTCTGGTTCAGAAAGTTCTCAAAAAGTCCCAGGTGTTGTATCATTCTATGTATAATTGAGTTCAAGTATTTTAAAAGATATGTCAACTGTCTGCAGAAGTCATTGGCAAGGTAGCCCCCTTTTTTCAACTCTACTAAACACCTGCTCTGGTTGCTCTCTTGGTCCTCATGCCAAAACGAAAGGCTGTGGCGGTTGAACTTTTTCAAGGACAGATGGTATGTTTGTGCCAATCTATTGAAAAGATATATGAGAAATTACACATTTTTGTTTTCAAATTGCAACATTCTGACATACAAGGATACAACCATACATTGCCACAATTTTAAAATTTTGCAACCAGCTCCTCCTCATCATCATCATCACCAACACCACCATCATCATCATCATCACCAACACCTCCATCATCACCACCACCACCATCTTCACTATCATCATCACCACCACCATCACCAACACCATGCATCATTATCATTGTGATTCTCAATCATTTCATAACCGTTTGGTCATTCTCTCTGAGAAACATATATGATTTTAAGAATGTGAGGCAAACTTCGCTAACTTAAAGTACTATAAATAGTAGAGTCATAAAAGAAAGAGAAAAAGCAGATTTGCATGATTTTGAAGCTCAGTAAAATTGCAATCAACCTAACAGGTACCCAAGGAAAGGCTAGAAAAGGACTAGCAAAACACTCATACCATACTCTTATGGCCCAATTAACGTTGATATATTATGTGTAGCCTACAACATGGCATTATTCACTCTTCTTAAGTCTTACAGCAACAGTAAGCTTAGCGCACTTCAGTTTGGGTTCCTGTTCGCCAAGTGACTGAGCTAGAATAGCACATGTATTGAGTAAAACTCTTACCATGCCATCTGTTGTGTATTTTCTGAGAGAATATCTCCCACAGAACTCTTCTTATTGTCTCTGATATTAAAGGCTCTGTGATACTCCAGTCTCCAGACACGTTACCATCGCTGAAAGAACACACTCCTCTGCATCATCTGTGAAAACAATCATTGATATCGTTTTAAGCAACAAAAGTCACTAGATGCAAAAACTACATGAATGAATGGATGGATGTATGGATGGATGGTAGGATGGATGGATGGATGAATGAAAGACTAAATAAATAAATAAATACATTTTAATTTACCTGATGTCAATTCCAAATCTGTTGTGTCAACCAGCTTTGAAGGTTTATGAGGGTCGCGAACAGACTTCTTTGTCTTATTTTGGTCCTTTCTCCTCACGTATCGCAGTCGGTTTTCCGGGTAGCCTGTTGCTTCATGGCGACCTGTGCCAGCACAAAACTAGACTTCCTGAAATTTAGCAAAGAAAACATATGATAGAAAAATGTTACTTCTCTAAAAATTCATTGTAGTAATACCTCCATGAATGTTCATTTCTGCAATTTTTATTTTTTATCTGCAGACCTCATGCAAGTAAGAGCCTATTCTTATCACAAGCTTACTGTACAGCACCCACTTTTGCACACAGTATGGTATATGAACACAATTTGAAAAGGCCTGTATTTGGCCAATTTTTCCTTACCTTTTTTTGCAGTTTAAAACATATTGCCATAAATGAAGTTTACTGAACGTTTCAATACGGATCTCAGATCCTTATGATCTATTTCCATGAACAGTATAAGAATTCAGAGAAGTTTCTGCATACCATTTAGTGTGTTATTTTGCCCCTCTTTTTGCCATTACTAGGCAAGACCATAAGCAACTTTATGCTAAGGTGCATTGGTATAAGCATTAACATAAAGCGGCATACCTGCTCGGTATAACCGGGTATACCTGAAATATTCGCGGAACCGCTACTTCAAGCGTTGACTGTACTATTACACAATACCATGAACCTATGGACACTAGCCTACAAATGTATTTGCGATTTAATGACGACTTTACCATTTCTGTTTTTTTCTTTTGCAGAAACTTATTTAAATATTGATTAAAATAAAAAAGTATGAAAAATCAGTGTTGTTTTCATTTCAACGCAAAAGTACAGTTCAGTACACTCCACTACTGGGCCCAGTCCAACCACAACACTACAGTAGCATATAGGTCTAATGCCTTATTTGTAAATGATCACCTAATATACAGTAGAACATACAAGGGAAAGACTGATTCCCACTGTAGGCAAGTCTTACATTACCTAAATCTAAATTACCAGGAACCCTTATTAGGCCTTGCCTGCCTTACTTATGTCATTCAATTTATTTGGTTATCGAAAAATTACAATCCACTTTGTGGTGAAGTAGCAACTGAACATTAGAACCCACCATACAGTAATACTGTTTGCCCTGTGGCACCATAGAGGCTTCACAATAGTACTGCATACTGTTGTGTGTAGGCATGTACAGTACTGCAGTATACTGTACAGTACAGTCAATCAAAAACCTAGCGTTTATATTTTTCACACCACACGCTACGCACTATAGTGTACACTGTATAACGCTAGGCCAGAGTAAACCCGTGACGGAGTGAGCATAGCTTCTTCAAATCACTAACTTTATTGCGTATGATTAACACAACAAACGAAATGGAAAGTGCCTAATAACTCACCTTTGAAATTCTTGACGTACTTCTCCAATCCCCATTGAAGTAATTTTGCTTCTACGAGATCCATAAGAGCATTTCGTGAGTGCAAAATTTCGAAAAGATGGCGTCTGTGTAAGACCGTGTAGCGTACGTTCGAGCGCTGCAGGTCACATGATGTACATCAGCCAATAGCATCAAGCTTTACGTTTTGATCAGGAACGGTACAATGAAATGATACCATGCCTAATGAAATTGAATCGGGAATGGTTGAATTTTATCCGGGAATGGATTAAAATTATCCTGAAAAGGATGAAACTATTTTTATCAGGAATCCGGGTCACAAAAGTGACCCGGAAAAATTAAGAGTGAACCTTGCTCTGGACAGCAGTTTCTTTTCTTCACTAGACCAACACCTTGACAGAATGGTGGAAATATTGTCAACCAGACAAAAGTTTCAGAACTTGTTTCACTTTGAGACAGGGGTAGGCTATATAACTCATTCTGTAGTGTATGGTATGATCAGATAATACAAGAGCTCATTCATCTATATTCTTGTTTTAGCAATACTTAAAATACAGTAAATAAGAGTACATACTTTTTATTAGAAATTACCTTGTGACAATTTAACAGTTACATTTTGTACAATATTACATGCAAAACTAGCATAAAGGTATGCTGTATTTGCCCCAAATATACCAGAAATTCAAATATGGTTACCTTTGGTAGCATAAAGGTACTGTATGCTGTATTTGCCCCAAATATACCAGAAATTCAAATATGGTCACCTTTGGTCAAAATTCTTACACTGTTTTTATTACCACCTTGGAGGAAATTTACTTTAATTTTGGTTTGTTTCATTTTTGCATTCTACTGTATATGTTAACAACACCATTGGTTTATTTGATCCATCGTAAGTACAAATTGTGTCCTGGATATAGATTCAAGAAAAAGGGACTGCTGAATATTTTTGCTAATTGACAGCTTAAACAATAATATTCTTTAGTTAAAGAAGTTAATATATTGCTGTTTTAGTGTAATTTATTAACAAAAAATAAACCGTCAGGCTACTTAAATAACCCTCTTAACAATTTAAAACCATGCCTGTGGCATTACATTCCATTATAAACATTTATAGTTATCATGCATCTGAAGTGTTTAAATAGTTCATGTGGTGTCCAGAGAGATATTGCAAAACTCCATTTGACTGGTAATTATCTTGTTTCTTGGTAAATCTTGAAAATGTGTTGGAACAAATTGTAATATGGAACAGGATGCCATGGGAAATTGTTTCTCTGCTTTTACATTTCAACTTATGAAGAATTGTTGATTGGGTGAATAGGCACTAATAATAATCATTGTAATAATCAAAGAGCGAAACAAAGTTAATTTTATGATATGCCGATGTTTTCTTCAGGCAGAGAAATGATATAATAGCCCACACCTCTAGTGAGTTGGAAGGGTCCAAAAATGTCTGAAAAAAATTCTATCGGGCTTAAACTCTAGTTTACATTTTCATTTTTATTCAGAGCCATTGTTTGTCAAATAATCACTTTGTACTTGCTTAGTTATGGAGAATTTCTAACAGCTTGCTTGCATCAATGTGATTGGTATCATAGTATATGTTTCAGAAATAATTTGCAAAATTTGAACTTACAAACATGTTCATCCTAAACAAAGCCCAATGAGGGATGTACTGTGAAATCATTTACAGGAAGTCAGTATTAATATTATATATACTGATAAAGGAAAATGCATCAGATATCTGTGTTGTGATGAAACTATTCAAATCACAGTAATACAAGTGTTTGAAGGATCCAAAAACTGGCAAAAGACAGGATTGACAATGGAATTCTTTCAAAGTATTTTGTGTTCCAAATGGGTAAAAATAAAGTGCTTTGCTGTAAAGATCTAAAACAAACATTTTTCATTATGACTTTACTTTGCATGCAGGTTTTCATGAGCAAAGACTGTTGTACTTCCTCTCAGATTATTAAAAGAGTTTTACAGAGTTGCTTTATCTTCTGATTAAAATGTAAGTTTTTGAGTACAAAGGACCAAACAGGGGCTATTTGCTGAACCCTGGCTTGATTTCATATACCCCTTTCTAGGATGAAAGGTTGTATGTGATTCCCCAAACATATCCTTAGCTTTCATGGGAACTAGTTTCATGGTAATTTTTAATACAAGGGATCAAAATACCCTGAAAAGAAATTTTTCATATCATTGAAAAGATGAAGTTCCTGTTCTATGCTTGGTTTTCACAATTGAACAATGCTCTTATCCATCATAACTAGTCTTTGTCATAAAAACAGATGCAAGAACAATTGGTCGCATCACTATAGCTTTGCTAATGACAACTTTAAGTGCATTCCTTTAGTTAATGAAACATTGGTGTTTTGAGCATCGTTGCCTATTTACATGATGATGTAATTATGATTCACCTATAAAACTATTTGCCACAAAATTAAAAGTCTTTAGCTAAAACAATCATATTGTAAATGGCTGAGAGGAATGGTTACTTCTTTCTTCTTGGCTTTTAACAACATTGGTTATTTCCAGCAGCCATAACATATTAATTTTACTTCTGTATTTCATACCAAAGAACACATGCACTTGAAATTGGTATTTACTATCTCAAATGAATCATGGAAATGAATGATTGCAGCAGGCATGTACCCATGCTCCATGTTCTTCTGTATCTCATTATTGATACATTTTGGCGTTGTTTCCACCGATAAAAGTATTAGGCACTTTTTATGCGTTTGATTATTTCTTCTATTTCCTTGTTAAAGTACATTGTTACTGACTTCAGAGGTTGAAAATAAAGTTGTGTTGTTAACTTAGCAATATATAGTTTTCTTTACTAAAATTGTCTGTTGTCATAACTCAATTAAATTGAGGTAACCCGCTGCCTAGAATATGCCAAGTAGCGTCAACTTAAATATTCAAAGTTAACTCTGGAGATAATGGAAAGTGGGAAAAACTTGAATTGGTCTTGTCAGTTTAACGAGGAAAGGCTATGCTGTATCAGCTCTAATGTTTTAGTTACCACAACTTGCCCAGCTTTTTCTCAAAAACAGATAAAGATTAAATTTGTTGGACTTTGCTGATATCTGTTGCCACAACTGATGAACATGAAGTGTAACAAAGTAAAACCAGTGAGTTGGTTGTAACCACTACTGTCAAGTCTTACTTATGGAGTTTCTGGGTTAGTAGAGTGAACTTAAAAAAGTTAAGGCAGCGGGTTACCTCGACTTTTTCAAGTTGTCTTGACGTGTTGGGTTTTACAGTGTACCATAAATTGCGCTGTTAACGAGAAAGCTATATATCTTGCACTGCAGACCACAAAATCACACCATGAAGTATAACATAAGCCATTGACTCAGTCATAGAAATGAAACGATACAGAATCATACATTAAAATTGTGAGACACAACATATTCTGCCTTTGAAATACAGATTAAAACAAGTCTTTAGAACAGCTAAACAGTTTTAAAAAGATTCTAGTTTGGTTTGAATGAAATCAAATTATATTTGAACTTACGTCACTAGGCCAGAAACATACCTAGTTTATACATATTATCTACCGGTTTCGCTAAATTTCTGTAGGTCATCTGAGGTCAGGGGGGAACAACATTTGTTTCTAGAAAAGTTTGGGATCAACTTGAAGAGAAAGTTTCAATTTAAGGCACACAGAACGATAGCGACACTTTTATCAGGAGAAGAAGAATTTCTTGATCACAACTGACTGCAACTTTACCAGCCTCACCTGTTTTGAAAGTAACTGTATAGACATAAAATTCTATGTGATCTTAATGCAGGCCAGAACAAGTTACTACATATACTACATGTTACACAGAGATAACACTGTTGACAACATTTCTCTGATCAGTTTTTTATTGCTTCCATTGGCATTAAAACATCAATACATATCAATAATTTCATATTTTGATTCCATGATACTAACTTTTGATAGAGTAACAGATAAACGGGATTAATATGTTGTGATTGTATCACTATGAGAGACCAGGATCGCCTCACAGGGAACAAGTGTGTTTTTTTGCAGAGAACTTTTATTTGTAAAAGCATACAGAAATACGGAAGATACCAAGATCAATTACAAAATAAAGTAATAATAATTTCCTTGGAAATATCTAATATCATAAACACTGCAACGCGGTGATTTCATCCATATTTTTCTGTCAATCTGAGTTTTTCTTTATATGTAAATATATTCAGTTTTTCGGGACGTTGCCTGGGTAATATTGGTAAACTTGAGGCTTCATAATATCCAATTGGCTTAAAGCTATTTAAATACGACAAGAACTAAATTATAATGGAGAGATCATGAATATTCAATAATTGTCAACCAGCATCATTAATAAGAAGAAGCAAAATAACGATACAAGAAGAATGAAAGATATGTATGCAGAGCAGATCATTGCATTTATGGTTTATGTTAAGTATACAGACCATTATCTTCGTTACTTTTATGTTAAAATCTTACTATAATACGTCAAAGTCACTTGTTCCTATTGTCTTCAAAGTAACACCATTAGAGATCATAATAATGGAACACAGAACTGGATTTAAAAACAAAACATGTCATTGTTATTAATTAATGTCTAAAACAACGTTTTAGTATGATTTTGAGTAATACAATCAATAGTTTAACGGTAGACAGCGAGTCTTTGTTATTATGATAACATTTAACAATATTCTTCTAATATTCACTCTATTACGCGTGAGTAATATCAAAGATTAATTCATAATATAGAAATAGGAGGAACGAAAGAAAGCAACTAAATCTTGAAAAAAAGTAAAATTAATAAACGGATGAAGTAGAATGCAATATAACAAGTAATGAAAAAACATAACAATAATTAGAGCAAGTATTAGTTAGTCTTAGATTGTTATAAATCGAAGAAAAATATCGTAACTTAAAGAAATAAAGAAGATCTGAAATAAAATGAACCCAGTAGAATCATTTATAAGACGCATTAAAATGACAATGAAGTAATAAAATGAAGAGTATATACAATACAGAGACGATCTTTTCATTTAAGAATTACTTGATATATAAATAAATTATCAGCTTTACTACGCCAAAATTATGTAATGATAAAACAATAACTGTTTTACGTTCTGCTTATAAACATTATAAAAAGAGACTGTTAATGAAGCAATTATTAAAGACAACATTAAAAAAAAAAATTAAAACTTATTCAAATATACGAGTCTTGTATCTTAACAATAATTCAAGAATCGGTACCTCCAAAATCAAATATGTTTTTTTTTTTCATGCCTAAGTGACCTAAAGTGACTTGCTCGTCGATAGCTTACCTATCATATAATAGTAAATATGATTGATAGCCTACCTATCACGTAATATTAAAATGATCGATAGCTTACATATCACTAATATTAAAATGATCGATAGCTTTCCTATCACATAATATAATAATGATTGATATTTAATATGATCGATAATTTACGTATCACAACATTTTAAAATGATTAGTTACTTACATATCACATAATAATAAATATGTTCATTTGATTACCTATCACATCATATTAAAATGATCGATAGCTAACCTATCACATAATTTTAAAATGATCGATAGCCTACATATCACATAATATTAAATATGATCAATTGCTTACCTATCAGATAGCATTACAATGATCGATAGCTTACCTATCAGATGATATTAAATATGATCGATAGCTTACCTATCACATAATATTAAAATGATCGATAGCTTACATATCACATAATATTAATAGCTTACCTATCACATGATAGTACAATGATCGATAGCTTACCTATCACATGATAGTACAATGATCGATAGCTTACCTATCACATAATTATAAAATGATCGATAGCTTACCTATCACATAATATTAAAATGATCAAGAGCTTACCTATTACATAATATTAAAATGATCGATAGCTTACATATCACATAATATTAATAGCTTACCTATCACATGATAGTACAATGATCGATAGCTTACCTACATACTATTAAAATGATCGATAGCTTACATATCACATTATATTAAAATGATCGATAGCTTACCTATCATGTAATATTAAATATGATCCATTGCTTACCTGTCACATAATTTTAAAATGATCGAGAGCTTATCTATATGATAGTGATCGATAGCTTAGCTATCACATAATAGTAAATATGATCGATAGTTTACCTATCACATCATAGTAAATATGATCAATAGCTAACCTATCACATAATATTACAATGATCGATAGCTTACCTAACAAATACTAATAAAAGGATTGTTGGGTTTGATTCTCCTTTAGTCTCACAAACAAATAGACACAAGATTCATTAAAATGAAAAAAAAAGAAGAAATAATAAAAATTAAATATAAACCACAAAGAGCATACCATTGTATTAATGTTTACATAATGTACGGAACATTATCAGCATTGTGATCATATTCAATATTGTTTAATTTTGTAAGCTCACATGATCGTATGGTCTTAACAGACAAGGCATTATTTAGGACTTTAATAACAACGGAAGGTAAATAAAGACGATAAAATACTAACAAGAGTCCAACGGTCACTATGGTTACTTGAATAGTGGAATAATAAAGTGTAGTAACCAACACCCAAATATCATAATATTTATGCCAACATGTACCCGCTGTTAACCAAAATTGTATTCCAAGTTTGGATTTGATCTGATTTAAGGTTGTGGAATTATTTACAAGTTTAAATTATTGGCACCTCCCAAAAAATTGGGCCCAACAAAATTTTGCGCTCAAATGGTTCCACAAATATTGGGCTTCATAAATTCAGGCCCAATAATGTGTCCCAAAATGCATGTAGGTTTGTAATGAAAGTTGGGCCCTGTCAGCGTAAAAATGTGCCGGGATTTCTTTGGGACTGAGATTGCCTACATGTACCAGCTATTAACCAACAACTGTATACAAAGTCTGGCTACAATCTGAATTCTTGTTGCGGAGTTATTTTAATGTAAAACTCCTTAGGTTTGATCCAATAATCTCATTAATATTCATAAGGTCAACGCCAAAACAATAGGGCACTCCTTCTTACTAAGAAACATCTACATAAAGCAAGTATGAAAAGTATCCATTACTCCGTTGGAAATGTACATCCATGATTTCTTTTTCAAAATGAGGATTCAATAAAATATGAATATACTACAGTCATTTGGGTATTAATATCTTCAAATCCCCGAAAGCAAAGTTGTAACCCTATACAATCCAATGTCATATCAAGAAAATTAAACATAGGAATAAACAGAACATTCGCTATCAGTGTGCTGTAACCATGACGTCAAACCTGTTTGCTTCAAGTTCGCTTATATTACAAATTGTGACAATTTCAGCTATCGATATCTCGAAAACGCAAGGTAGGAATTGGATGCTTATTATATGATTAGTCAAATACATTTTCCCTGAGCTAACTTTTTAAGATTTGTCACGTAATCCTATTGTTTTCATGTTAAGAACGATAAAACATTGGAACAGAAAGAAATGAAGAAATGCTGGCTTAGAACAAACATATCACAGATATTAATTAATATCACCTCTAAGTTCTCGTAGATCGATTTTAATAACACAATGGTATTGTAGATAACCAATGAATGTCACTTAGTCTTTACATTGACACAATTAATGTGACTATACTCGTGTGAGATTTAAGACATTACGTAACCGATACGTCACAGTTTAAATCAAAATTAGTAAAAGTAGGAACGAAGAAAACCACAGAAAAGTTAAAACACAAACTCCTAGTTAATGAGTGTGTGTGGATACAGTATGTACAGATTGTATCCAAAGCATTCCAAACATGTCTGCTTCAAATAATTTTAGAAGTATTAACATAATTAGGGGTTTATTAATGTTCTAAGTAGTAAAGTGCTTGTCGGGGAATGGGGTGGGGGTGGGTATCGAAGATAGGGGTCTGGAGTTGGGATGAATCATATCATTACACACAATTGGACCAATGAAGGGTGTAAAGGCCCGGTCACACTATACCGATTTTTTATCGGAATACTATCCGATTTTCCCGGAGGATTCGAAACAGCCTGTTTTCCGTTCGGGTCTTCTAGCCACAGTGATAAAGGACCTGATTTGCTATCTGTTGAGCCATTCCGATGTGGAATAGCCCTCTCCTAACTTTTGATATTGACTCCGTTTCCCTTTATCGGATAGCTATCCGATTTCTCTTCCGATTTTTATCCTTTTTCGATGTGACGTCACTTCAGAATGTAGTCAGTTCGAGAACCCCTCAGATTTGAAGTAGGCATTCGAATATTCCACTGCATTCATTACATTCACTACCACAAACCTCACTCTTCGGCCTAAAATCGGAAAAATCGGACCGTATTCCGATAAAATATCGCTGTAGTGTGACCGGGCCTTTATACCCTGCACCGAGGAGTGCAAGGAGGCTGAGAACAGGTCACCAGCAATACTTGACCAGGGACACACACGAGTAAGTGAAACCTCTTTCTTCAGTTACGCAAGTAACAAAGACTTTGTTACATAATGGGGGCAAAGAAAATTGAAAGATAATGCACATTACAGTGTAATGTTCAATTATACAATAAGCGTGCTGGTGGTGATGCAAATGACTAATATATACAATTACTTGGTCACCAATGTAGAGGGTACGTCATTTATCCCCTCCTACACTACCCCCCCCCCCCCACCCCGCCCATCCACATACACACAAAGAATAAGATAGGGATGTATAGTCTCATATACTGATGACGTAGTGGTTGATGGATGACGTCGTTAGAACCTTGATTGGTTCTTAGTAATTTGATGTTGGCTTGAAGAGCAAACACATTTAGAGTCAGAAGAGAAAGTAAATGTGAACAGTAATGTAGGTAATAAAACGTAAGGAATGACCTGTTGTACACTTTACAATACTAAGTAGCCTGTATGGTCATGCAATGTATCGAATCTTTGATTGGATTTCTTTGTAGTATTTGGAGTTATCAACAGTTTACAAAGTTAACCTAATATCTTGATAGGATGGAGTAGGAATCTACTAAACACCCCACCCCCTTCTCCGAATATAAAAAAAACCTAGCAATAAATTTAAATTATGTACGCTGCCTGTGGTTAACCCCGTCTGAAAGGTGGGTAATATCGTGGACGAGATTATCATAGTTACTCATTCTTTCTAACATGTACTTCGCTTTTATCATTTTGTTTTAAATTTAATTGAGCTAATTTCAAAGACATAAGTAGTCAATTTGTTAATTGTTTCTTCAACTTGATAATCAATGAAGTCATCATACTTTTTAAGTACCGTAGTTGGCGAAAATGAGGGCGCTGTCTCTCAATATAAGATAGATCGTGATCAGTGAAGCATATACATCAGATTCAGAAATGGTCAAAGGATAACATGCATCTCTCCATCGCCTACCCCTCTAGTCCCCCGAACGACAGCAACGTGACTTCCAAAACATAAAAGGTTACATGTGTACCCTTTAGCGCACAAAACTAAGTTGTTGAATATGAAGCATATTATAGGATGACTTTAAGCGCAACATTAATGTTGTTTTGTCGTAGACCACTGGAATTCAGTCTAGGTTGCTTTTGCTATAACATTTTGTTTAATTTTGAGACAAGTTACTTTGAACAGCTGAGTTAAAGGTAACTGGACTATATACAATAATACGGAGACAGTTATGTCGGTTCATCAAATACAACACAAAACACAATGGGATGAGAGACTTTTATGTCCTCGAATAACATGTTAACATTGGAGTACAAATTCTACACGAACAAATGTTGTTGAAATCATCTAACTATGCTTTGGTGTAAGAACGAAATTACAAAACTTGATTTTTTGGAGTTATTCAAATGTATAAATCACATAATTGACATGAATATTTAGGCCTGTACTAAGGGGTTGACGTCATCATCAATTAAGCATTAAAGGAGTTTTCCAGACATTTATTTTACCAAACCAGAAAAGGTGAAGAAACATTAATAACACTCCTTTTTTATTGTACTATAACATTTAAAGACTGAAATTCCGAATAAGTAATCCTTTAAACAAAATGTAAATTGAACAGTAATCTTTCAAATTTTACGTATTTCTTGGATATGTATTTTTTAATATTATTTAACAACTTAATCTCTCTACAAGCTCCATTCACAATGAATGTACAATTTACAGTGTTTACGAAGTCACCATGCCATTGTCTTGAGAATAAAGGCATTTAATGACGTCACAATCATACTAGACTAGTTACATGTGTATTATACTGAAGCTCTATATGGCGCTGTTTGTAGTATTTGGGAGATGTTAACAGTTAATAACATAAATCTCTATTAGATCCTTCCTCACTGAAATTACCGCCATCGTTTTGAGGATTGAGTGAATGACGTCACAGTCCTGCTGACGATTGGCAACGCCGGATGAACATACCTCTGCATGGAGCTGTGAGATATGGATAACATGATATATATTAGGTAACATTGATATCATAATAAATTGGTCGAACAACTTACTTGTTAGTATAATAATGAGGAAGTGATACCTAAGCAACCCCCGGAAAAAGCGCCAGGAATACCATGAGCCAACAAGTAATTTAACCCACCAGCTACACAAAACACCGCGACACGGGAAACAAGCGAACGCTGTTTCTGCTAATGGAAGGAACTTATCACTCATTTCCATACATTTCATCAGAGATCAGCTTTGTTAATGAAACATATAATAAAACCAATTATAGTTGAAGCAAATGATATTAGTGACCATATGAAATAGATAATCACAGACATAGGAATACAAATCATGGTTAATGGTGGGGATTAATTTTAATATATTAAGATTTTAGAAATAAAAGTAGCAGACAATCACTGTTAACAAATACAATGTTAAATACTAAGGTAGAGAGTATTCGGCTGTATTGACTTACAGTTACTTGCGAATTGCCTGGTTGATTTTCGACAAGCTCAACTGGTAACTCCACTCTTGGAATCCCTAAACAAGAGGAAAATATAAGTAATGAATATATATAAGATAATACAGAAACAAAGACAATACAGTATAGTTAAATGTTGTAAACATTCATCAGATGCAGCCATATAAGAAGTGTTATTTCAGATACATCGATTCAAGTTACATTAAACTGTGCATGTTTCCAAATGTCTTGACAAGTTTTGTCCTCTTTATTATTATTATTATTATTTCAGTTATTATTTTAGGGATTTCTAACGAGTACGTCCTGCGAATATTTTAGTACGCTAAATCCATGAAAACAAGGTCACTAATGCTGTGGTCGTTTTGATTCCATGCTTGAAAGGACTGATTTGTGAAGGTTGGATTCTATAAAAAGTTCGACTGTTTGCTTGAAATATTGAAAATAAGTATATTAGTAACAAAAATGAGTATTATATTTTAACAAATATTGACTTATAACACAAGGATATCATTCTCTCCCAATCTATAAAAATGATTTCTCTGTAGAACAGGATTACTGTACAAGAATCAGTTCCCTTATCTCCACACCCCATCCTCTTCCCTGCTGGTAACCATCAAATGACCCTATCCAGGGGAATTCCCCTTGATATCACAATGACTCAGTCAATGCAACCCAATGTACTATCACACATTGGTGCGATGCAGGGAAATTTTCCGTCCTGTTTATCCCATCAAGCTAGTAGGCATTTCCAATTTAGCTGCAGGGTTTAACATTCTCATAATTATGAAAGTTCGACAATTCCTTCAAACATTAATTTAATCGTTACAGAAACATATCCCGGTGACTCAGCTCTCATTATGTGCTTTTCATATAAGCTGCAGAGCCTAACATTCTACTCATTATGAAGTCCGACAATTCCTTCTAACTTTGATATAATCGTTACATAACTTATATTCATGTCACTTAGAAGGTAAACTGAGTTTGGTCTATTCATGTGGTTGATAAATGTTCAGCTGTTTGAAACCCATTGGATCAAATGTTTTGTATAAATATGACCATGCTAGACCGGGGTCTGCTCTCATGTTTTGTAACGGTGTAACTTGTGTTAGGATTATCAGCTTTTACTTTCAGTGGAGGAATATTAACAATTAAGACTTTAATTATTAATACATATAATGTTGTAAAATGAAACGTCGTCTTGTTTCTTTCTTTGTATCTGCTAGCGATACCTTGTTCTCCAAAACTATAATTTTATCAACGATAAGTCATTCAGATTTGAGGTCGATGGTGATATAAAAACCAATCTAGATAACTCGGTTCATTGCCCAAGGTTAGAGATGGGGGTAGGTTGGGTTGGGCGGTAGGGGAGGGGTAAGACTCAGACTGATGTTCAGTGGTGCAGAAAGTGCTGCACCGTGTGTGTTCACATGGTGTAAGAGCACGCTTAAAGACCCTGGTCAGAGGCATTGTTTGACACGGGGACATATTGCCTACGAAGTCGTAAAACTCATGCAATGGCTTTTTTAATGTACTCCCGGGACCCCAATACGAAAGTAATTCCTATCAATGTTTTTTAAAAATTATTCGCGATCATAATACACTCACACTCTCTTCCGCAGCATACGGGCATATGTGGTTACCATAGTACCAATTTCTGGGAACCTGTTAGTTTGCAGATAGTTTGCAGGCATATAGTAACAGTTAGGCTTGACCTCGACTTTATCTATATAGCTCGATTTTATTTGACAGAGAAATTGGTGAAACTGAATGAAAGACCACGATTTGTTTTTGTTTTTAGTAAAGAGAACCGATTACTAATATTCATGTTGATATCTTACACAATGTGTTTGGCCAAAGAGGATCAAACTCAAAACCATTGAAAACAGGAAATTGAAAGCCAGATTCCTTTCTTATAAGACTTTGATAATTTCTTACACATGTGTTAGGTTTGTCAACATAAAAGTAAAACCAGCTAGCAGGCTAGTGACAGCGCCTACCACAAACTAAACTTAAAAATTATGCTGATGTGAATTTTGTGGGAAAATGCATGACGTAATCCCTCAGAAGCACGTGATCCCTGAGATACTGAAATATTTACTTTTTATATTTTTTTCTAGTTTCCTTATATTGGTATAGCAAAAGCTTGGTATGCTTACATTCCACAGGGAATAGTTTCTACCCCGAGTTAGTCATTTGATGCTACAGGGCGCCCTCGTATCACGATGAATAATAATGATATATATAACCCAACGGATACCCTCACAACCCAGTAAATCATCTTGCTCCTAGATTCACTCATACTGAGTATAGACTTCTAGAGTTAGCCCTCATGTGTGAAGAGAAAATTACTATGATAACAGTGTTGAATGTTCACCTTACATATTATTGAAATTGAAGAGATAACCCTGGTCCGTTCTGTTGGTACTCTAATTATACCAACAGAGCGGACCAGGTTATATCTTCAATTTCAATAATCAATATCTTACTGATTACCGGTTATGTGGTTCTAACTTATATACGAAGATGCGTCATCATCCATTCCCCACCCGCCATCAGTCCCAGAGAATGATTATAACAAATATCAAATAATACCGAGGAATATGAGCGATTTGAATATAGACCTCTAAAGTAAGCTTTTATTTGTGAAGAGAAAATTACTGTCATAGCAGTGTTGAATGTTCACCTAACATTATGTTTTAATAAAGGTTACTTTAAGGGGGTTATTGTTACTTCCTTTCACAGTCAATAACGTGTGAAAATTTATTTCGCGAAAAAATGCACCAACAAAGGATTTAATATCATAAATCTAAAAATGTTAACTTTTTAATCTTTTCGAATTATTATCTGCACATCAGCAAAGTGAAAAAAAAATAATAATCATGAAGCATATGGTTGGGATGGGGGTCGTGGGTGTGTGGTGTTGAAGGCTGACATTTTTAAGGCGATATTCCAACTTTGTGTTAGTGAGTTGTTGGCTTGTAACGCTCCATAACATCTGACTAAACCATTAGTATTTAAAAGTCTATCCGTTTCTTTGTTTATCATTTCTTGTGTGTGCGGAAGTAAGATTATTTAGACCTCATCTAAACTTGACATTGAGAACAGTGCTATCACCAGTACGAGATATAAAATTGTAACTGGCCTATCTAAATTCCCTGTTCCATACACGTCAATTATAAATCTTTCCCCCCTGATAAGAAACATAGTACCATATTCTTTTGTCTTAGTTCTTTGTTCCACATTAATTAATACCTCTTTGATTGTTACTAAATTATCGTTACTTATTAACAGGAACATGAATCTTAGTCTTTCTTACCTCTTCTCCTGGTAGATTGCCATCTTTGTCAGAGACCTGAAAGGAAAAGAAATATTATATTCATGAGATTTTGAAATAGAATTTCAGGAAAATATAATATGGCGAAGCAAAAAATATACAAGTTAGAATGATATATCTTCAGAAATATCACAGTAAACTATTCCTGGCAGGTAAACGCACATCTACATTGAACACACTAAACTCAATATAGGAGACAGACTCGTCAATGTAAGATGCACGGACTTAATAACATGAGTATAAACATCAGCTTTATAGGGAAGACATAGTTAGTTTAAAGCCGTCATCAAGCACTGTGTGACGTAAGCAAACACTGAGTGACGTCATCAAATACCGAGTGACGTCATCAAATACCGAGTGACGTCATAACTATGAACTTCCCACGAGAAGGGAAAGAGGGCAGTATTCAAAGATAGACCCCAGAACATCGTGGATGTATCGATGTAATTGCAAAAATAAAGCAAAATATTGGTTAGCACACAAAGCATCATGTTAGCTACCCGCCACACCCCCCTCCCCGTTCGTCTTAGATATTCTGTTTCTATAGTGCCACTAAACAAAAATTGCAAGATCTTCTTCTATACAGTTTATTCCAAATCACGAATATTATATTTTCACAAATTACAAAATAGTCTTCAATTTTCTTTCATTTTATCAATAAACTTATCACCTCTTCCTTTATTTATATCAATCGCCAAATTGTCCAGCATTTGCACTCTGGAAAATGGTGAGTGGGATGTTATACAAGCAATTTCGTTTATCTATGTACGCCACACACAAATAATATGCAATAAAAACAGGTTTCTGGTATGATTTTAAAACGATACAAAGAACAACAACGTTGAATCGCGCTGCCTCGCATCGGGCACCATCTGTTACCAGTGCGGCGGAACCGGGGGGGGGGGGGGGGCTTGGGGGCTCAGCCATGAAAAAGTTGAGGGGGCAAATGCATGATAAGCCCCCCCCCCCAATATTTACCAAGGCTCCGAAACGTGCATCTGCCCATTTTTCAATGCACACTTGTCGATCTGTCCGATGCACACGTATACTATATAGGTGTAATAATTTTAGTAAATGCTGGGGGACCCTCGGCCCGTCCCCTGGCTATAGACCACATTGTCACCCCAACCGCGTCTTCAAGGGGTGGGGTGGAGTGGTGGGGAGCAGGGCGAACATGAGGGGGGGGTAGGTGGGGAACATTGCAGCCAGAGCATTCAAACGATATGATAATTGATTGTCTGTATTATGCCTCATCGAATATTAGTGTTTTAAATAAGAGTGTAATAAGATAAACGCTACACTCATCAAATTGTGCGTTTACACTACGAGTACACGCAAGGCGTGGAACATGGCTCTATGTTTAAACGCAATCAATTATTAAACGAACATAAACACAATATTAGAATTTCACCTGTACTGTATAAGGTACATGCATTCGTGACAGTGCTTGGTTCATAGAAATTTGTTGGCAACTGCACATGGTTTTGGAATTACCCATTTGTTGACATTAAGAAATGCTTTCTGTTTTTTCTTATGACATTTATTTAATTATTGCATTTAATTGCAAGTAGTAATTTACAACACTCAAAAACGTCTTTGCGAGTACACTACGAGTAATAGCTACTCTCTTAAAACACCATCGAATATACAAATTACAATGTTTTTACAGATTTTTACGTGCAATCTGAGAAATTGCAGGCTTGAGACCCATATTTTAGGGCTAGGTATTCGCAGCATAAAACACTCGGGAAGTGCCGTTTCCGGCCATCTGGGGGTTTGAAAAACCCAATTTTTTTTTACGCTCCGCGCCAACTGATGGTGGCGCTCCGCTTGGATAGTCTCCACACATTAGCCCCCCCCCCCAATAATTTTCCCGTCCCGCCGCGCCTGTCTGTTACACTGCCAGTTCATCCTCATTTCTGACCATAAACTACAGGTATTTAATGTCCTATACACATGAGTGTACGTGGAACCGTCGCAGGAACATTTACCTGATAAGTTAGTTCATAATGAGTAAGATTGAACTTAGAAGAGTAGCAAAAGTGTACTTCTGTACTTTGTGTTGTTTTAGCTACAATCTGCTGAAAGCAAACTTGACCGTTAAAGGAATGAGAAGGACATGAAAACATAATGTTACTTCAGTCCACCTGGAAAGATTAAAGTAAGTTTTTTTTTAACAAACAATAATCTATGTCACTAACTTTGTGGGACACAAATTGTCTAAATCCTTTTGAACGAAAAATTATTCACTAATCATGAGCAGTCACTTGATTGTGACAACATATCCAGATATCTTAGTTAGTTGCAGGGTATCCAATAATTATGCGAATATTTCACGGTTTGGTCAAAGTTACAACCTATGACATAATAGGTAGCTTTAGTTAATGGAAGACCAAATTCTCCTAACACCAGAGAAAACGAAGAAAATGAGCATAATCAGTGATATCCAGGAAGCCTGCTACAAAGGCAAATATGCAAGGGCAGCTACAGTAAGCTACATGGTCGGCTAAACGGACTGTTTTTACGACTGTTGTAAGTGCTATGATGAACATTTGCCCCGAAATTAAATGAACATAAACAAGAACGGTGCAACATGATTGACAACATTCTACGGTTCATATTTAATGTACATCGAGATGGTGACGTAAAAGCGGTATATGTTCAGTACATTCATTTAGGTGAAGACATTATTTGATTAAGATATTTGTTAATGTCATTAATTTTTACTACAGCTAAGTTTTGGTTCAGAAGAAAAATACCAATGTTTGACGAGGATTTATAGTGGTATGTTGGAAATGTTAAGCAGCGTCGGTTATGTAAATTATGTTGTTTTAGAGTCATACACGCTACTAGTGTTCTACTAAATGTTGAAATGATATGCTTAGTTGTTAATTATCATACCAATGCTCGTGATTTACTTACAGACTTTTATCTCAAAAATATATTTTGAAGATATGTATTTCTGTTCACGTCCAGATTTGTATAAGTTTGTTTCTACGTTTGGAATAAACGTGGTACAAAAGTTTACGTGAGTTGTCCTGTATTATTTGGCGCCCTCAACTATCCACCCAATCCTAGACACTAATGATCAGTAATGAATGAGGCTGGAATGTCTGGGTGTAGATATAAACTATCCCTAACACTTGAAGATAATTATCAAGATAAAATAAACAATTAGTGGATGACAAATTATGAATATTTAAATCAGAGTATCAGTTACCGGCTATACCGTTGTTGGAACAACTCCACTCCAACCCCCCCCCCCTCCCCACCCCGGATCTTGACTCCTTCAAAATAGTCTTATGTATGTATATTTGTGTCTGTTCAAAATACGCGGGAAATAATACGAATATTTGTCTTATATTCATACTTTATCAAGTGATTGCATGTTTTGGTTACCATGGTAACCGTACAAGATAACAAAGAAGCGGGTTAGTAGAGCTACACAGTATACTACACTCTTAAAATTGTTGGGCAAATTATTGCCCAACCTGGGCAATTATTTACACAACCGTTGGGTCCGTATGCCTCCTGGTTGATATTGGGCAAAAAATACCCAACACCTTTGCCCAACACCTTTGCCCAACGCCTTTACCCAACAATGTTGGTCAGCGATTTGCCCAATGGTTGTGTAAAACCTTTTACCAATGGATTTTTCTTTACCCAATGATTCTTGCCCAACAGCTAGTTAAAAATAATTGTGGTTGGTTAACTAATACAATACCAACATTGGATTGTAACATTTTTCATACAACTGGGTTTATTTAATAGGTTATAAAGCTTAAACAGAGAATGATAAAGAACAAACAAGTAATACATGTTTGTCATACTTTTATTTTTTCTGGTCTTAGCCGACTTCAGATTGTTCCTCCAGTATGAATTCTCACAGCATTCAGTGCTTGACTTCTGTTTACCTAGTTAAATGATCTGTGACTTCCATCCAAAGCAATAATTTCATAAACTCACAATGGGGATAAACACATATCAACAATATTAAAGCTGAAAATATTAGCTATCCATATTTTGCCATTGTTTACTATATTCAGTTCTTGAAATGTGTTGACCACAGAAGACCTCCTGTATGTTGACATCAACTACACAAGGTACAGGTGCAACACACAATCATGTACAGCTTTATGTTGGTCTCTTTCAAGCAACTCTGGTCTTAATAAGTGAATATAATATCACTGATAATTTCCAACATATAGTCAACTGAAGCTAACCATTTTATGTTTTAAACAAGGACACACAAACCGAAAAATATTGATACACCATTGTATCTGCAATTGCTTTAACAAGGAGCCAAGGCATATTTTGCTAACATTTTGATTGTGCTTAGATGATTGATGAACTGTAAAATTTAAACATCTTTTCAAACAAAAGCCAAATGGTTACACATCCCACATTGATTCTACATACTAGAAATAAAAGCAGCTTCAAGATCACAATTATAAGTGATCATAGGGACACTGCTGGCACCTGATCTGTTAAACACACAAAATTAAATGTTTGTTTGATATACCAACCCTGCCTCAACCTTTCACAACTGTATACAATAACAAATCTACCCCCACCCCCCCCCAAAAAAAAAAAAATACAGATTTTTTGTAGGTACAGCTTGCCAAGGCAAACAGTTACTATTTCCCTTTAATATGTAAATATATATATCACTAAAGCAACCTTAAAATGTAAACATGTCAGGTTAATACCGAGAAACCATTTGAAAAGTTTGTTGCAAGACACTTTGACCCTTAAACACTTCTGTTTGCTACGAAAGCTCCAAAGGCACTCAGTGAACGACTTTTGATAAAACCAAGTTCATATACCTCAGCATGGAAAAACTCCCAAACCCCCTTACATTGAGTTTGGAAGTTAATGTCCAACACATAATGACTTTAAAACAAATAGTCTACTGCTGTTAGGAGTGAGGACTGCATTATTGGATGTCTCTCAATTATCACAAAAAAAAAAAATGCTGAGGGGAACCTTTGCTCTCTCCTAAGCACAGAATGAATGGCTGTGGTCGCTCATCCTTCGATATTGTCTTGCAGTAGTCCTCTAACACTTGTCACCGACTGCAAATTAAAGAAAATAAACTCCTCGAGTTGCAAATAAAATGTAACAAAAACAGGTGGATAGACAGAGTTTTAAGACTTCTGCACAATGCTATGATACTGTGGACCAGTATAATTAAAAGAAAAAACAGGTCAGGAAAGTCAACATAGTTATCTTGACAAGGTTTTCAAAGTGTAACGCCCACCCCATTAATGTCAAATGACCTTTTCCTTGCACTATCAAGTACCGGATCACTTCATTATTATGACCAGGGTTTACATACCGACGATGAAATTCATTGAACCTTCCCCCATTTCATCACTAGTGTAATTAAAAAAAATTGCCCTGGTGGCTTCTAATGACCTCTGACCTCTACTATAATCAATGGGATTCATGTACTCATGTTGGCAAACCTATATGCATCACATATGAGATTCATCTAACTTTCACTCTTTAAATTAGCATATTTACAAGGTTTTAAGTGTTTGGCCCTTGTTAACCTCAAATGACCTTTGACCACTACACAATAAGTAGCATTCTTCTGCTCACTATAAACAACAACACACCAAGTTTATGAGGTTAAACAAACTTTCAGCTGAGCTGGTATGAACCAAAAGGTGTACCACCAAAAGAATACCAAACAAAAAATATATAATTAATGATTTTGCTTACTGGCTGATCGTCTATGAATGCTTGAAGGCAACTAGTCACCGTAGTAGATCCGCTTTTCTTTGCCCGTCCTCGAAAAAGCAATGGCAACAGAAAGAAAGCTAAGTTCTTCTTTTCATCTGTAAAAGAGATTAAGGCAAGAAATGAGAATGCTTGCAGGTATAAATGACAAAAACATTAATAAGGCACACTATAGTCTGACCATATAAAACTTCAAGGACTGAGGATAAACTTCAAGGGATCTACACCGCCCTAAATGTGCTCCACAACTTTATGCTCATACACATTAATAACAGCAACATGAAAGTTAATGTGGCATGTGTACTCATAGGGGACCTACACATTTGTATTAGAAGACTTAATTACCTACCCTACACACTAATTTCAAGCCAAATTTTATAAGATTTTGAAGGAAAAAAATGAAAAAGCCCATAGTATGTGCTAACCTTTCATTGACACAGTCGTACTAAAATCTGAATACAATTGTCCAAAGATTTTTGGAAAAATCAACTTCTAGACGTTTTAACATGTTTAATCTTCCTGCTCATAAAACATCTTGAGAAGAGTACACAACACAACAAGCTAATTTCTTTTCCTCAGCATTGGAAAAGTATACACATTAGGAATCCATCTCATTGGCCATTTTCAAGTTTGTGCTTATCGACAGTAGAATTAATCCAAATATTATATTCAATTGAGCATTAATGAGTAAACAAGGCTAATAATGAGGTTTTCAGTCATTACTCATGCTGACAAAAAACATTTCACTTTTTGAGAAATCAACAGGAATTATTCAAACCCTATGTGGAACCTACAAACAACACTGATACATGTCCAAGTGACTGTCATTGAGTTAATATTATAACAGGGCTGGGTCTCACTTCAACCACACACAAACCCGAACGCGACTACAAATAAAATAGTAGCCAATTAACCATATTGAGTGCAATGTTTGGAGAAAGTTTGCAGAAAGGTTCAGAAGCCACCATTTGACATTAACCAGCTGATTTGATCCTTTCAGATCAGTTGATTTTGATAGATTTTTAAAAAGTAACAAACCACCAAAAACATATTTTGAAGGTTAATCCAAATATTGACCCATCTTTACAGACATACTGGGAAGAAAAACTATATTGTCATGGCATAAGCTCTGAATGAAGCTAGCTATGAATTCACAGGCCATGACTATACAATAAATTTGGCTTACCATCAGTCAGTGCATCCAACGTCTTCTCTAAATGCAAAAAGGTCGGCCAGTTTGGGATGATCGCCTGTATAGCACAAAATGTCCATTGTCAAATATCCCACTCTGTTGTATAATTTGTTGGCAGTTGGTTTTTGTAATAATTCGAAGTCCTGTTCTACCTGTAGGAAAGAGAAAAATATGCAAACAACATTATAGGCCTAAAACATTACTAGCGCTGATGTTCTAGGCTATACTAATATTATTATAGCCTAGAACTCATTAAATGCCAGGCCTAACTTAGGCTACTTGAAAAACCCTCGAAGTTCGGACAACCCTAACGAATGCATAATTTCACCATGGCACAAATACAATAGGATCAATTTGACGAAACCTATGAAGCGACTTTTTTTCTAACGAGGATGTTTCTTCTGCCATCGATAGTATCATTTTAAAAGAAGAGTGAACAGATACAATTCTGGAGCATTTTAGTGCTAAAGTGTTCGAACTTCGAAGGGTCCATTATTATACAACTGTATGTACGTACTACTACTAGCATTAACAACGTACGTGTAAGTCTACCATTAGGCCTAAGTTATGACAGGCTAGGTCTAACGTTAAGCTAATAAGGGTTCAAGTGGTCATTTGCCGTATAAAACTTAAAAGAAAAAAAGGGAGTACAATTTATGATTTACAAAGAAAATGTGCTACAATGAAACCTTGTCTAGCCAAGATATAGGCTAGAGAGACCTGGTGCATACGCATAGCTTACCGTAAGTTGACAAGGATCTGCATTACACAGGCGTTCGCAACGTTAATACAATGTGAGTAACTTAGGCCTAGTTACACACTTGCGGGCGCGCCTGTGGCGCCTGTCAATCGCTTCACTACAAGCTAGCCTAACGTAATACAACTATGCTGGAAATACAAATAGTATTAGTAGCCTTTACGTAGGCCTGGTATAGCCTACATGTAGTACCGAGAGAACGAACGATCATTCGATACCACTGATATGTAGAGATCGCAGTGTTCGATGCACACATCAAGCAGAGGATTGTTTTTCTTTACGCTCACCTTCAAATGTAGCACATAACTCTGGCATTTCCCACCTCTTGAGTACTGCGCTAACAAATTCGTCAGCCATTGTGTAAGTTATAACACGTTCACTATATACGATCTACTCATGATGCATGCTCATCGCGCAGAGTACCAGTATAGTAATGGCGCAAAAATGCTGGTTTTTGCACAACATTGGGCAAATCAAGCTTGTTTGCCCAACAGAAAGTAACAATAAATTACATCTTAATTTTTGCACAACAAAGTTTACCCATATCAGTTACGTAATTTCTTTTACTCAGTTGTTGGTTAATATTTACTCATATTGGGCAATGCTTTGTTTGCCCAACCAGTTTTGCCCAACAGTTTTTAGAGTGTACAGAGATAGTTTCTTTGTGTTTTCTAATTTATTCCCATTTTACACCAATACCATAATTCCCCCTCCCCCACCCTCCCAAGATAAAAGAGTATTAGACTGGAACCCTGGCAATGTCAGTAATTAAAATAGCTCCTCTTCCTTTCATATATACAAATGACCAAGACCATGGCAAGAGCATTACCATTCAGAAGAATATACCATAGTTGATTGATTTCAAATAAAAACCAGACCCGTCCTTTCATAATATCTAAGCCTGTTGGACCCACACACGTATGTCAGTGACGTATACACTAATCTGGATAAATCATAATTTAAGCAAGTGATATTTTAAATCCCTGAAGCTTTCTAAGCAACAACGTTTATTTATTAGCAATATTTAATTCACAAGGAAGAATACCATAATGGATATTTCTAGCTTCTGTATTTTGTGTTGTTTCTGCTACAATCTGCTGGTAACAAACTTGGCCGTAAAAGGAAAGATAAGAACCTTGAAAACATAATGTTGATTTATTTTACCAAAAATCACACCAGGAGAGATGAGAGTAGGCAGAGATATTACAAATTTGGAAAAATACAAATAAAACATGACAAATAATTTGTAGGACACACAGTATTGTATGAATCTGATTAAACGATAAATAACTCACTTATAAGTAGCACTCATGTGATTGACACAACCTATTTATATATCTTAATTAGTTGCAGGGCTATCCAGTTATGTGTGAATATTATATGGGTTGGTCAACGTTATAACCTATAAGTAGCATGTAGCTTTATTTCATATTATTAAAACGTTTACGCCTTGACGTAATTATCAACATTATTTGAGTTAAACAATACGAAAGTAGAGAAATCAATTTAAAATATGTTTTAGAGTCAAATTCCACAAACATCTGTTCCTATTACTAACTTCCAAATTGTCCCCATCACCATCCTGTGAAATGGACCAATTCGCAAAGTACCATAGAAATAGTTAAATTTAATTTGATTAGTAATTACCTGAATCAAGACAAACATTTTATAGTAATATAGCTGTTAGTGTTATAATGCTGCATGGAAGACCCACGTCTCACACCAACAGAAACAGCTAAAAACCTAAACATGACCAGTTAAAACCAGGAAGCTGCCACAGTAAGATGCATGGTCAGTTAAACGGGCTGTTACGACTGTTGTTATGTGTTATGATGAACAATTACACAGAAATTACAAGAACAGACCTGTTCAATATGATTAATAACATTGTACGGTTTCATCTCAGAATAAACGTGAAGTTTATTGGATACAAATTCACAACCTCGAATATTAATAAAACAGCATGTGTCAAAAACGATTGTACAATATAAAGCAAACCTGTCCAAAAGTCAATCTTTTAGTTATAGCTCTATGTTTACAATATCCAACTGACATGGAAATTGTACGGGTGTGTCAATATAGACTTGGAAGTAGGAGCGGGATATGTCTGAAAGTTCTTTCTTTACGTCAGCACTTCTAATATATATTACCAACAACACGTAAACTTCACCGATAATGTATCACTAAACTGGTTCATTTACACTTATTGGGAACTAAAAACAGTGCTATGGCAGCATAACGTAAACAAGCTGACCAGACTTGCATTATGAGCAATAGCTGAATAAAAGGTGATCAAACTCTTTACCTGCCATTGACCGGTTTGTAGATTCAGACGACGAGACTTGTCACTGTAGGTACCAATCCAAACTGATGAAAAACATAAAAAAGAGATATGTTAATGATAAGTGCGTACTAAATCTTTGTTGGTCTGGAATGAAATCATAAACATTATATTCACGAGATTTATGTTGGCCCTCGATGATAACTTCATATTAGCTGAGTAATCAATCTAGTTGATTCATTAAGTTTGATCTTATTAGTTTGCTATCATTATCATATCAGTAATATAGCTGATCAGTTTACAATCCTTATATCTCTGTAATCTTACCGATTAGTTTAATATCAATTCATCTCGGTTTTATACCTGATCATTTTACAGCTATTACCCTCTTAGTTATAAAACCAATCAGGTTAGAATTGTTATCATCTCATTAACAAATCTGATTAATTATCTTAAATGAAAGCATATATGCTCCCATTTAAACAGAAACGAATCTTGGGCTAAATTAAGAAACCAAATCATGATAGTCGAGTATTCGATGCTTAGATCAAGAATAATAATCCATGAGGCGATGAACGGATCAGAGAACACTCAACATCAATGACGTCATCACACATCACGAGAGCCATAATTAAACACTGTTTAAAAACAATTGTTAAAAGATGAAAAGGGAATTAGTTTAATAGCAAATTTGAAGTTAAATTATGCATGTAAAAGAATAAACAAAAATTTTTCATAACAACGTAACCAGTCTCCATGTAAGAGGACTGCTAGATCTAAGGGCATTCCAGTTCGGTAAAGGGAGCTTACTTCAGTTTTACACACAGGGTACTTTTGTTTAATGTTCTTCAAACTGTACTAAGATAAATCATAGGTGTAGGAACACGGTGCAGGTGATAGCTGACACCTCGCTTTGCAAAGTGGAAAGGAATCAGGAGTAGGGAGGGGTGGGGTGGGGGCAGGAACAGTGGCGGAGCTAGGGTTATTGGTCAGGGGGGCAAGAATGGTCTGTACGGGCGCTTTCGACACTATCTAAGCGGAGCGCCACCACAGGTTGGCGCGGAACGTACAGACATTTTTTGAGTTAAGATACTCCCTAGATCGCCGGAAATGACTTTTTCCGGGCCTTGCTTATTTGCAGATAAACGAAGAATAAATAGGTGTTATCGCCATTTTGTCAGAAAATTACACCAACAAAATGTGACAAATGTCAATAGGTATTTGAGAGCGCAATAAAAAAGTCAATAATCGCGAATAGGTAAAAAGTGGTAAAAAGCTAAAAAGGGCGCCAGCAGTCCATTTGAGTCCGTCAGGGAGGGTATCCGCCCCTCTGACTGTATGGACGCTCCGCCACTGGGCAGGAATACGTTATGAGAGTGTCAGAAATGAAGTCCAAATATCGACGGATTAGAATATTCTAAATAATTCACAAACTGACTTTGACTTTAACTACATCGTCTCTGAATCTCTCTCTTAGCTGTTATCACGATATAATTTAGTAGCTATTATATACACATCTGTCTAAAATAGTAAAACATTTAATTGATTGGGGAAAACTGTTTACTCTAACTACTTATGTCTTTGAGACTGATCAATGATGACATCATCAGCAGTGACGTCACTCCACCATTAACAATGGGAATCTCGATGTGTCCTTTAAACACAGAACAATGAACGAGGGTACAATGTGTACGAGTCCGAGAAATAATGTTGAGGGATGGAGATAGAGAGGTTTGTATGTATTTACATTACTATTAATTAATTTAAATAATAAATTTAGGTAGAATCTTATTATAGATGTGGTATTGTACAGAGAAATGAAACATTTGATTGCTCGTGATGTTTGTAAAGCTGCCCGGTTCCAATACTGTATATTCAGCTTATATTACAACGCATTAGTGACGTCATCAAAGATCATGAAAACCAATAACTTAGATATTGATCAAAGAAAAAGACTAATTGTTTTTGGAATTACTTTATTGAGTTAAATTATGGAGCTACAAGACTAGACAAATCATCGTCATAATCACGTGATCACATTCCCGATGTCCTGAGAGTATGTTAGTTGTGTAAACTAAGGTTTATATGTCTTGTTTCCAGTCACTTTCTTAGGTATGTTTGTTTTCAACTGTTTAAGACTAAATACATCAATCTCTCTACTAGTCCCTTATATGGAGGAGGAATGTTAGTATAATCTAACATCGTGCCATTATGACGTGACATGCACAATTATACCATTGAACGATAACACTGTCCAAATTTCTAAGAAGTTTCAAGAAACCTACATTAAAGTCTATTATCGACAGAAGTGTTGATGGATACAAACAAAACAACTTACATGTAAACAACTATGAATGAAGATATGATATCAATATAAATTATGTTTTGTGTCGTGGTTTGTCTTTCAGAACATCAATAAGGCCGTGACAAAACTACAATACGGAATAACAGAAATATCAGCAGCAATTGTATGCGATTACAATCCTTGTTGAATTGAAATAGAACAGACCATTGTAACATCTCTTTGTTTCTGTTTGTTTTTATTTTCTGATTCCGGGATTTAAATGCGAGCCTAGACTATTGCAGCCGATATTACAAAGATATCATAGTTGCAGTGTGCGCTCTATTAAATAATCGGCCGTTTCACCGGTTCAGATCTACCCACCTGCTATAACTAACTGCATCTCCCTAGTTTTACGGTTATGATTCAGTAACAATACTGGTGACGATATGACAAATACTCATTTCCATTAAACTCAAGAAACACGAATCTAATTTAAATAACCATGATAATTCCTTTTTCATCAGAGACTACCATAGCCTGCAGCATAGTTGCATCCATGATAATTTACTTGATCCAAGCGAAGGATGAAAACTTTCTCTCGAGCATTATTTTTATTTAATGAGTAAGAACATTCTAGGCCTGAGTCGAGTACCCGGATACCCGACCGAACATTCGTGTACCCGAATCGAAAACACGAAAAACGGGTACCCGTTTTCTGTGGGGGGGGGGGGGTGGGGTCTCGTAACTGCTACGCGAGCGCTTTCATGATTTCATGTTTTGATTAATCAAGACACGCGAATACGTAAGACAATTTTAATGAAATAACTTTCTTGTAGTGTAGATGGCTGTTTTAATTGCTTACTATTTCCAGGTTTAGCCATTCGTAATGGTTCTTTTTCGGTTGTGGATAAAATCACTCAACACCGAAAATGAAAATATTACCCCGGTGAAAACTACTCAAGATTGAAATCTTCAATCCATCGCAATAATATATTACCTCTTCAAAACATAGCACATACCTTCCAAACGATTGCTGATTTCCAGGTAATTGAAAGTTGTAAACAAGGCTACGCTTATATGTGTGTGTGTGTGTGTGTGTAAACAAGTGATGGTGAAGGCAAGATTTTTCCCATTGAATTAGTAAATTAATTAGAAATTAAAGCACTATAACACTAAATAGATGTAATAAATAAATTATAGTTATCTATAATGTTTTCCAAGCAGGCTGGTGGGGATCCGCTGGACTTAAGCTGCACCATTTGAAGATATGTTTCGTTGTCATGAAGAAATTTCGAATACACAGAAATATATCTATGATAAGAACTCAATTATCAGCAGTGTTAGGCCCCGGTGGGCGGGGGGGGGGAGGTCAGAGGGCGAAGCTTCTGGAAGCTGCTTTATTTTATTAGCCAAATATTATCCAAAACTGGATAAATGTAGACATAAGGGGAGTAACAGACAGACCGATTCTGTTTTCTTTTCTTTGTTTTTGTATTATAACTCTTACTTTCGTAAGTGTATAAATAAAAAAAATTAAAAGATGGTTTAAAATTCACATATAGTTCTAAATGCTTTCCCTCATATCATTACCCACATTTTATTCTTACTATTATTTTACCAAGGTAAACAATGCATGGATGTTAATGTTCGCTTGTTTTGCTGTGTGTTTGACTTGTATTCTTTATGTATTTTATGACTTTTATATTTGTAAAGCGCCCTGAGACTTCTGTTACGGGCGCTTATTAAGAACTGTTTATTATTATTATTATTATTATTATTATTATTATTATTATTATTATTATTATTATTATTATTATGTAGGTTGTACTCTATTCAAGCGCCGATCAAGGGGTGATGGGGTGTCTCCACACCACCCCCAACCCCACCACCATGCATTTCAAACTAACTTAGTATAGCTAAAACACAATGCTGCCTTTAGACTTAGATATTGGACATAAATCAAGTCATGTAAGTCAAACTATGACTTAGAATGTATCGTTTGAAGTATAAACTTCCCCTTTTTCTGGTGAAAGACCAAAGCCCCCCCCCCCCCCCTCCATATGATGTCGGCTTTGACGACCCTCTGATCCTGTACAAAACTGCAGAACGAGTGTCTTATCTGTGTCTTTATAAAGTGTTTATGCTAATGTTACCAATTAGAATATTTCATTTTGACATTTTGGTCTCTGTTTCGTTTTCGCTTATTTCTTAATACACTGTGCAGCAATTTCAGAGAAACAAAAACTTCGTTTGCAAAACTTGAGAAAATAATTAAGTTAAACTTCGCGGCTTATTCTGCAATTCAGATTGAAAGAATGGTTTAAGCGAGGTGTGGATGTGTTTAAATGTGTTTGTGTTTTACGGGGGGGGGGGGGGGGGTTGGCAGACTCCGAGGGGCACAACATCACTTCAAAACCACATGATACCACTACTTTTTGGAAAGTGATTGAAAGCATCAATTGATGGGATGGCTACTCATAAATCATCTTATCTCGAAAGCGCGAAATTAAAGGAATATGACTTATCTCTGAAATGAACTAAGCGTAGCAATATTTAGTGTTATTACATTTGTATTATACATGGGCGGCGATCCGTATTTCCGAGTGGGGGGATATGACCTTGTTGACTATCTAAGCGTAGCGCCACCATAGGTTGGCGCGAAGCGTACAAGAACATTTTGGGATTTACAAACCCTCTAGATGGCCAGAAACGGCACTTACCGAGGTTTCCAAGCGGCATATACCCAACTCTAAAATAGGGATATCATATCCGAAATATCTCATAATCAGGATCCAAAATACTTTCTTTAATTTCGGGTGTTATTTTTGGAAAATTGCCCCAGTCAATCTTGTTTCAGGCGTTACGTTAGAATGTTCGAGAGCTCTTTTATATTATTCGATGAAGAAAATGGCCTCATGCAGGCTAGTATAGGCCCGTACACATGCAATACACAATTACACATAGTTACATTCCTAGGTACCGATTGCTAGGGCATCCAGGTGAAACGTGTATTAATCATTACCCTGGTAACATGAGATTCTCAGCTGTTCGAGGGAACATGTACGTGTGTAGACCTACTATAGGGCCTATATGAATCATCGAGGTACCTGTAAATGAATCTGGAGAAACTATCACACAGTAAATACGCGCGAACGCGCGTACCATGCATGGAGGGTCATGTGATGTGTTCCAGGGCGGTACTAATATTTTACTCTCCCCATTACGCATGATGATTTCACCCAACTAGTACGTAAATGTGTATGCGTGCTTAGAGCAGCAGACGACACCCGTTACCTAGCGATAACCGTGCCTGCCTGTAGCCTACCGTGCCTGTAGCCTAACGTGATAGCTATATTCCGGCTGAGCAGCATTAGGCTCTGTTCCATGGAGAATTCCGTGGTTGCACTGAACTAAACTTTTCCACACAGCACCAAACGCTCACCCTTGAAATACAATTCAGACATCGACATTTCCCGCTGCAAGCCCAATGTATCTGTACTTGTTCTGTGCCAGCATGTCTAACGTTAGCATATTAGCACTATTTCGTAGGCCTGAAGTACCAGTACCTTCTTACGCCGTTACTTCCCATGTTCGATCCGTCTTGGTGCAAATCTTTCACGAAGTCACTAATACTATTTTCGAACTGCTACAGAGAAATATCAGTTTGATACCACCCTGGAACACATCACATGACCCTCCATGCATGGTACGCGCGCCCAATTGACATGAATCCACCAGATTCATTTACCTCGATGAAATGAATACTATGAGGGTGCATATATGTACTATATCAATACCGTGGTCGCAATAATACATTTTGTTGTTATAGGGCCAATGAAGCCTACAGTCAACTATTCTTGCTTTATAAAGACGCTTTATTTGAAAAGATCGCACTGCGTTTATGGTAGGCGAGAAATGAAGCTAAAAAAGAGCCGTACATTCACGATGATGCATAAATGTAGGTATGAAAATATTCTTATCCCTGGCATTTGGTGGGGGGATATGGTGTATTACATCCCCTCCAACCATTTTCATGGGGGGATATATTCCCCCCACCCCCCCCCCCCCAGGATCGCCGCCCATGGTATTATACAGTTCGTTGTTTACTATCACAAGACTCTGTTCTGGGTGTCTCCTTCATATAAAATGGCAATCGTGTGTTGCTGATTCATCTTGTATGTGAATTAACAACAATCAACAAGTCAAAAGAAATTCACATAGTTGGTAAAGCGTTTAATTAAATGAAAGAAATTGTTAATTGTGTCCATTATGACGTCATTGTGACAATACCTTTCACATTTATTGATTTCAAGGATGATGGAATGGATCCAACCGGAATAGTGTCTGGTATAGTGTAGCCCGCACCAAACCTGTGGAGAGAAGTAGACTAATCATCGTGTAAGATGTAGAAGACGTAGAGGAATGTCCTCCTAGTCAGGCTAACTGTTTACTAAATCATTAAAGATAAACAAAGTAAACAACAAACATGTAGAAATACAACATTGTACACAATAAACTAAGTAAACGGAGCAAATCCTTGTAACAACCGCTTGCCATTTTCCGCTCGGATCACGTGATTTTTATCGTATGTTATTTTCGGTAAATTGATTGTTAATAAAGATCGTTTTCGTGAACCCTTCTCACTTTTAAATGAGAACTAAAATGTCTGAGATTGTTAGAGTGCAGTGGTAAAATATAAAATCTAGAAATTATGAATCTTAAAACTGAAAATTGTTTCTTAACCTCAGAATAGTTTAAGATGCTACAAATTACAATTTTTCAACGTAAATTCGGAATGACAAACCTGCAAAATCTTGCACTAAAATGGAGGAGAAATAGAATTTAGAGGGATAGGAGGGTCGAGGACATAGCAACATTCTTTACTGGGCGCAACAATTTTTCATCTCGGGTTGGAGTTAAACATGAATTGTTACTATTATATGATATACCAACGTTATTTAAGTATTTATTCAATATCAACCTTCATAATTGTATCACATTGCACGCATTGTTTTGTCATTGATCTAAATCAAATTCTACAAACTTATAACATTTTTTGTGGAGTTGATAATAATAACCTTAACCATTACACAATCGAATCTTCCTATTCAACTATGTTCTCAATGAAGAGCTGCATGTGTCCAAAATATCCGACCCCTTCATACCGAGGAATTATTAAGACTTCCTGGTCATACTTTGTTAAGAATACACTAATGCCATCGTCGTTGATTCACAAAAGAAGAGTTTTATTGGAAGGTGGAGGAACAAACACTGAGGGGAAGTGGAACAAGTGACTTTGATTTTACGCAAGAAACCACTAGACTCAAATTATCTGAAACCCTCTCCAAATAAATAATCTGTGCATTCCTTTCCACAGGTTCAAGTACCGTATTTGAATGTTTTTAGCAACAATTGTCTTTATACCGGTACTTTTGAACTGCATATTTTATCATTATTATTATTTTGAAGCCAAATAGCAAATTTTTAGACATGAAGGCACTTATTACAAACACACAACAAAAAGAGGGCACTTGAGTTTATCGAGCATGAAATGAAATTATCTGGAATAACCGGTACCAGATAGTGCATAATATCCAATAAATATGTTAAAGTCTAGCTCAGTATCACCTTACCTTATACTTGAATTGCCCGGTTCTATGTAAAACATTGCCCCGGACAATGTAAAGAAAATATATAGGTTACGTACCTTGTATCTAATTAGCATAATTAACGCATAGATAATGCTATTTCTTATGTAAAACTTTTTCTTACAATCGTTAGTTTTCTGTATCTATCCAGTGACTGGTTAAACAGGCGCTTTCGAATATTTCATTAATGTTATATATACTGTAAGGGCTATAGCGGACATAACAACTCAATGTACACATGTAGGCAAAATACTGGAAATAATTGTTGAACTAATAATTTATATTGCCACAGCATTGGAAACTATTTATTAAAGGCTATATTTTAATAAAAGGGTTCTCCCCGTTTAGACCCCTCCCAACGGACGCAAGGCATATTTGGAGCCCACCCAACCCATCCTTTCCAAAAATAGCCCGAATGCAAAATGCATTGAGATTTCGATGAATTCAATGCACTAGACTTCTGCTTGTAAGTATAACCAGAACAAGCTGTTACAATTCTAATGTGGCATGATAACACAGGTCAGTCTACTATACGTGACTATACACACCTCCAAAACAATAGGGGTCTTGTACTCGATGTTATGAATCCACACACCAAGTATTAGAGGTATGCGCGATTTCCATCGTTACATATCATGTAAAAGGTTTTTCAGAGTTTGACCTCTGGTGACCTAAAGGAGATTTGACCTCACATGCAATAGTATAGACTTGTACTTAATATGGCAAATCCATATACCATGTATGAAAAGTATCCATGATTGATTTTTACCATGAGAAATCATGTTGTGAAGTTTTTCATGCCTCGACAATTATTTTTGAAAGTTATCGCTATTTGGCGACCGTGACTAAAAATCTACTCGCCAAATTACACTCGCAAGTAGGCCTATGATTGTTGTTCAAGTCTCCAAAGTACAGAACAAAGGTTAGGCAGATGCATGGTGCTACGTAATTGCACATTATAAAGTTATGTTTCTTTGCAGTACGAAATGAATACTTTTTTCCCACCAAAAGTAAGTGTTGAACAAAGTAAAACATGACGCAGAATAATAAATATGCAGGTAGGCCTACTGTAGTGTCTCAAACAATTAAAAATACAACATCTGTAAAATACCTACGAAGATAGCTTAGCTTCTGTTACATTAGGGCTCCTCTACTTTACTATTATATTGCATTCTTATGCCTATAGAGGTATATGCGTAGAGTATTCATGTTTCTCTTCATGCGTTCTGAAAACGTAGATTCGCGATATTTAGACACAATTACTTTACATGTTTTCACCCTATTCGCTGCGATTTGACGGGAGTAAAACCCCGGATGTGCGACCGACGGAATACAATTACCCACAGATCTTTACTAACTGTATTCCCAGGAACATAACACCTCTCCTTCGGTTTCTTTTCTGTTTTATTTTCCTTTCTTTTTCTTTGTCCTTGTCGACCATGCATGTTACTATCACAATATACTTATGTTCTGTTTTAATCAGCATACCACCATGATTCATGTAAAACATCGCAAATTATGACGCAATGAATTCATTTCAACAAGTGAATAACTGCTTCTCTTTTTTCCTTCTCAGCAACAAAACTAAATGAACCGTGGCCATATTTACGACCTGGATATGACCCTGGCAGTTTTATAAGTGTTTGTTGTGATTGTTAACTTGTAGGTTCATTCATTGTGTACCGGGCATATAAATATTTACTTCATTTTGTTAGCCTGTGTTATTACTCTGATAAACCATTTGGAAGAAAGTCTGAAGGCGATGATGACAGCCTATAAGCCTTTCTAAATTCGCTAAAAACAGTTAAGTTGCAAATTTGAAATCGATTCTAGTTGTCGTTATCCATTATACATTTTAAACTTCGATGGAATAATTTAATCGCTTTCGCCTGTTCTGTGTAGATAAAAAGAACAAGCACAGTATATAATTCGATATTTAAAGAGATAAAATATCTCATCAAACGAATCTTAAAGGATCTCAAGTGCTTTGTTTTCTTGCTCGTGTTGTTGTTTGCTTGTTTATGATTTATGGCTGAGAAATATATTAACTTGGTTATTATTACTTTATTTCAGATTTGGTAAAAGGCGACATGAACCTTCGAATTACTTTCTCCCTGCTAAACACGAGCAATATTTTATCTCCACCGTTTAACCGTTTAATCAACTTCACAGAACAAAAATGTTCTCCATAAAACTAGGCAGTTAAGAACCCGCAATGCTTGTAGTCACATATTAGAGTTACATTAAGGGCTATTCAATTATGTGTTAATAAGGCAGACTTCCTTATACCAACGAAAAGTACATACAGAAAACAAAACGAAGAAAGGGAAATAAAACAATCCTTCTATCAAATTAGGGAGAAGAGCAAGTGAGGGATGTATTAAACAACCAAGGAAATCAAGTTTACTCATTTAAAATATATAAACAGAGAATAACAATTAGAAAATGTCGTAAAAACATGATATATGATATATCACTGAATGGCTTTTAATTATGTCGAACCAGTATTGAATAAAATGATGCACTATTCCCAGCCACTGCTAGACACGGACTGACCTACTTATCGTCGGTTTCTATGGTTACGTTGTATGACAGTTACAACATTCCAGGTGTACACTAGACGCGTGTCTCGTTTATCTTTCTATTCATTATCTTTAACCCTGGCTCGTGTCATCTATTGTTATGCTAATTAGGTATTTACGGAAGATCCAGGTGTGTCATATTTACTGTTAACTTATTTTACTTTAGAAATAAATTGTTTGAATCAATCGTCTGTGCAGAAAACTATTGTAGAAGTAGAGTAGGCCTACTGTGTGTAGTAAAACGGTGATGATGTTATTAGGTATAACAGAATTGATTTGAAGGGCTCCCTTAAAAAAAATGATGTGCGAAGGGGGGGCGGCGAAGGAAGGGGTGGTGGTGGGTACAGGTAAGCTGTCTGAAGGGGAGTGGGCAGAGGAGACGAGACTAAATTTACCCAAGATCACACTGGGATTGGGGTAAAGTATTTAGTCTAGATAGGGAATCAACATTCTCTGTTACATTTTGTTTATAGTCAGACCATTTTACCTCCATGGTCAGACCAAACAAAACCCCCGAAGTGTGTTATTTCCAGTAATATTTTTTTCAGCGGTCACAGTTATTCCCGGAATGGCGTTGTTCCACATATAACATACGTTAAGCATCGTTCGTTATCATATATTTCATTCATGTAACTACTTAATAGCTTTTGTCTTTTCTTTCGAGATTTGGGTGATGCGCGGTGGGGGGGGGGGGGGGGTGACGGGGCGACTTAAATATTTCTTTTTTTAGTAACACGTCAGCTGTAAGTTGAAAATGTTACTAATTATGTTGTGAATGGTAAAGACGGAAAGGAGAAACTTTTACGAGGTTTGATCTGTGAGAGCAAAGAAGGCGAGAGGAGGCGAGAGGAGGGATTGTTTTTTTGTTTTTTTTGGGGGGGGGGTCTAAAATAACACTGCAATGGAACGGACCAAGCAGGGACGTCATGATCGAATCAAGTATGAAGTAACATTAATACGAGGAATATTAAAATATTAAACAGTTTTTGAATAAAGTTATCAATTATACAAAGTTAAAGCTCTCGGTTAATTTTGTAATTATTGTCTAAAAATTAGGTTAAAACATAAGCATAAATCATAATTAAGCTTATTTTGTATAACGTCGTATTTCAAACTATTACGAATTAAGTGATGTAGTTTTAAGCGGATTAAATTTGAACATTTGAAATTTATCAGATATACAGATTTGCCTTTAATGATATTGATAGCAATACGTTTTTTTTAACTATATAGTTAACTCAATTGCAATTATATATTCCCTTCTAGTTAACTTTTATTTTGTTTTAATTAGTTAACTTATTTTGAGTAACTATTTTTTTAATTTTGACAACCAAAACTATTTATTGGTCGCTTCTTTTGTATGCATTTCAGTTTTGCTAGAGTATCATAATCTGATCAAAATTTTGAGGAGTTTATGCTATTATTATTGCCATCATTTTACTACTTTAACATTAATAACGATTTTCAATCTCTTTTGTTTCTTAAATAAATTGTACATAATTGAAAATCAACTATTTCGGAGGTTTCAGTCAAAATTAACAGTTATCCTTACAAAACTTTAATTTAGAATATTAATTTTACTCTCTAGAATTATTAAAATCCAATTTCCTTGTCTATATATCTCTTATTTTATCCTATTAAACATTCCTGTAATTCTAAAACCTATTTAGTTAAATGTAAACATTAAAATAAACAAAGAACAGTTTAAACAACCACCACCCACCTCTGCACCCCTCTATTACCAACACCCTTTTAAAATATTCCCTGTTTATCCATTATATTTTGTTCTATTAATCATAACATTCTACAGAATTCCTTTCATGATGACCTAATTGTTCAAATAAATCCAACTAAACTAATTTAAATCCAATCCTTGACATTAAAATACAGCAGACTTTACATTCTCTATTGTTAGTTTAATATTGATAACTTTTATTAATTAAATTAATTCCCTGTTAAACTGTTATGATGATTCTAACATCTACACCGGAATACTTACTGCAGCTTCTTCAAGCTTGTACACTGTGAGGAGTAAGACAAGATGGCCGCCAACTCTTCATTAGTTAGTCTCCTGTCGTCATAGATCCACAGCTTCTGGAGAGAACTCAGGATAGAGAGAGAGAGACCAGACTGAAGGATAAGGTTCAGACCAGACTCATCAACTCTAGGAGAGCAAAAGTAGAGATCCACACAGGAGATAGGAATCTAGAATGAAAGAATAGAGTTACTGATAATAGAGTAGATAGAGATAAATAGATTGGATTTGGTAAGGATTACAATAATTATTATGATATTATAAATAATAAAAATAACGAAAAAAAAGATAAAGGAAAATAAAGCGATAAACAAAGACATTTAGGTCGTGTTTATTTGTATGAAGGAGGCAAATATAAACAGGAATAATTAGAATAGATCAGAGAATAATAAAGTGGTAATGTAGGATTAAAGGGTTAGTTTTATTGTTTTACAATTAAATTATTAATTAAAGTTTTTATAGCTAGTAAGGTTTAATAAAATAAGAATTTAAGGCAACATATTTTTATTTATTAGTTAATAGGACACAAATTTCAAAGACGGGTTGAGAATTTTATAAGAAATGGGTAAATAATAATTGAGATTATCTATCTTTTGAAGAAAAATATTGATCAAATTTATTTTTATTTAGAACTTTCAGAAGGAAAATGTAATTTAATGTCATAGGAATCATGAAAAGGAAACTTCTACTCTAACTAATATCAGGTTTTCATCTAAAGTTTAAGGAGATTTGGAGGAATTATACTTAAATCAATAGGTTGTTTCTTAAAATTAAAATGCAATTTAGAGAAGCAGATGTACGGTAGATCAAATTCAAGTTTCCAGAGAGAAGGTTGATGAGGCTTAAACTCAAAATTTAATATACAAATTATTTCATTATTGATCCAAATCCGACTATTCTGCTTGAATTATAATTATTTCTAATTAATACGATTTGTTTAAATGATGATGTCCATCTGTGTTTTGTTATTAAATTCATTCCTAAGTTACGGTTTGATTGTGACATAACTTGTAGTGGATTTTTTTTTTTCGAAATGTAGCTGTGTTCTTTCTTTGTGTTTGTGGATATTCCTAAATTGGGTATTGCTTATGATCTTAACTTTCTAAACTTTATCGTTTCTTCCAATTTAATAGTACCATCCGCTTTTTACAACAAAAAAATGACAAATAATAATATTATCTGGACACACTTCATATCCTTGATGGTTTAATTATACTAAATAATTATTACTTTAAAGTTTGATCGGGTTGATTGGGTCTTCATTGTAATATCTTCTGTTACTATTGAGTTCAGCGTGTGTGAACAGTTAGCGGACAAATATAGATTTACAAACACCTGGAGATAAATCAGTTTATCACAAGTTTAATGATATGATGGCGCCCTTTTAAAATTAACTTTAGAGCTACGGCTCTGGCGAACTTCTGCTATTGCGTGTTGCAGCAGCGTAAAAGAGGTGGCGCACTTCAATTTCAAAACCATTTTACTTTTTAAATATCATGTGGCCATAAATCTGTTGGCTTGGAAATGACGTACAGTTTTTATTATTAAGTGGGCAAAACTAAGACAAAACCAGCTGTGAGTAGAACACCACGATCTAGTTGCTGCTGGAAAAGCATGGACGAAAGATTTCTTTTTAATAACTATGTATTTCATTTAATGATTATAAGACTTAAATTGGAAAACTGTTTTATAGAGGCTCAAAGCTCTGGGCCCTATACAGTATTTAACAAAGCTATATTTCACGTAAAGTGTCAGGTATATTGACAGGAGTATGGTCTTTCAACTAATAATCAGTTATTAAATAACATTATTTCAGTTAGCCTGCTCGGTAAAAAGCTGCAGGTTTCTCACACAAGTGGCTCAAACGTCCGACATAGCTGGTAGATTTAATAAGTTAGGTGATTACAATACTAATTGTGGAATGTTATAGATTGACTTGTATTCACGCCTATAAGGCTATGCTATGTACGATTAAACCTGAGTTGAACCATTTTCTGTGATTTCAATTTTTTGAAGGGATCACAAAGTTTCTACAGTTTGTCTATGGATACTTTTTGTTAGATAGAATGAAGTAATTGTTTTCGAAGTAAAGGATAGGAATCAGCTCACCTAGAATGTTAATCGCTGGTTTTATTCTTCGCTTAATTCAAGATCCCTAAAGATGAGTCAGTGTCTCGATTGTATTTTATTCAATTCCTTTATATTTAAGATATGCTTTAACTTGGAATTTTTTGATAATCAGTCAACAACTATAGGCTAAGATTTGTACTATTTATTAGTTAGATTTGCTAAGCATGTCCTCTTGCTAAAAGCAGTAATTCTAGCTTTGCGCGGGTGATATTTGAGATTTTTAACATAGCCTAACTGTATTACTAGTCTAATTTATAGCCTACCTTAGTTTGGCCTGGCCTTTGTACACATCCTAGCCTATGCCTCTATACCATACCGTCAAATTATCTCTCTGATCAATAATTACTGTTTTAACTATTAACAGCGGTTCCTCTCCATTAAACAGTCCATCTTAATAACCACTCAACAAGTAAATGGTTACAAACAACCTCCACGATTATACTACGTACTCTGCAGCTCCACTGATACAACACTAAACCATTCATTGTCAGTAATACTGATATATACTATAGATGTGAACAGGTATTCAATAGCATGAGTCACCGATATTCATATACAGGTGTTTCCCATCTGTTCGCGGGTGATGTTTGAGATTTGTAACAGACATTTTGGCGCCAATAGAAATAAATGTACGTAACGTTATACATGCCCTGTGGAAACAGACAGTTTAAAAACTGACGTCGATTGGGTATGTAGTAAGGAAGGGGTCGAGGAAGTAAATAATACAACGCAACCTATATCAAGTAGATCAAGCTATCATTGACATTTCTCCCTAAGCGGTAGGGTCCCCGTGCAACCCCCCCCCCCCCTCCCCCACCACCGGTTAAAATTTGGGCAAAAAAGCATTTTATGTACTCATTCACCCAGTTATTATCTGCTAGTGGATGCACAAACAAACAATTCACACAAAAGTTTGAATACCGTGTGTTTCGAATGATTTGAAGGAGTACATGTTTAATGAATATGAAAACCTACATGGAATAACATAAATTGAACATCCTTGTTCAGTCATACACATCTTGCAGATACATCGTGCAGACAAAACGTGTCTGTGTCAAGTTACATTTTTGTTTTTACAAATAACCACTTGATCATCATGAAATTATTGGAAAGAATGTAACTACACAACTTTTTTCATCCCCTCCCCACCAAACCACTCGACTCCATGTCAGTGCTGGATTATTCAGCTGAATCTTTGCACCAGCAAAGAGTGTGTCAGGCAATCCAACGATGTTTTGTCTTTTCACGTACCTCGTAATTGCTCAAATCAAAGTACTATGTCGACATTTCCTCAATAATTGTAATAGTCAATTCATGTAGCCCCCCCCCCCCCCCCTTTTCTCCCTTTTTACTTATTACCATCCTCATCAAGAAAAGTTTATTTTTTTGAGATAAAATAGTTGAAATCTTGATTTCGAGAAATTCAATGGCAATTTCGAGAGAAACGTACAAGTTTGGGATAAAACGCTAATATTTTTAGTTGAGAAGTCGACATTTTAAAAGTTTAAATTTAAAACAAAAAGGATCGACATTTTACATGAATTAAAGAGGCCGAAATCAATCGAAGAGGTTTTCAATTTTAGAAAAAAAGTAGTTTAATGTTGAGAATTTTGGTTATATTTCAGATTGCAATTTTAAGACAAACTTGATTTTCAAGAAAAGGGTTTCAATTTTGAAGGAGGGTTGAAATTCCCAGAAATATTCAAAACTTTTTGGATAAAATAATTAAAATTTTGATATGAAAATTTTGAAATTTTTCAGTGTTCCATATGGTCACAATAATGACAAAATGTGTATTGTTTGCTTAATTGGGATGCCTCCCGACCACTTCCCCAACCCATTCATTTTTTTGCTCCCTTCCTACGCCAATCAAATGATTTGTCACATGTCTACTGTGGCGGCGATTTGTTTCAAATATTGGGGGGGGGGGACATTTGTTGGGTGCAGGCATGGCCGCATGGGCACAGATCAGTCTTGGATAATGGTGGGGACGCGTGTCTGTTCTCTGATACTATCTAAGCAGAAACGACCACGAAGTGTCATTTACATCATGCAGCATGTGGCGCGCAGCGTACCGAAATTTTTAGCTAAAAAGGCCTCATAAATCGTCGGAAATGACACTTCCCAAGCCTTGTAAGCAGGGGCGTCAATCCGATTTGAAACGTGGGGGCGTAATCGCTTCAAGTATTCCGGCCGCAAGTACTATCTAAGCGGAGCGCCACCATCGGTTGGCGCGCAGCGTCCCAAGAAATTTTAGATTTCAATATCTGCCAGATCGCTTGAGTTGGCACTTGCCAGGCTGGATAGCAGCCATCTAGTTGCGTGAGTTCTGGAGAAAATTACAAATTCGTCACTCAGGAAATCTGCAATAAAGTTCATGCGGCCTTAATTTTTGGTGGATTATTTCTGTTATTAGTGATTCCACTTGACATCAACATTAGAACCCAGTGCAAGTGGACAAATGATGCGGCGAACTGGAAACCCCCGCCCCATGTTGCCCAATGTTTCAGAATAGAATACCCCTCACTTGTTCAAACCCATGGCAACTAACAATCTGTGAATACATTTACTTCGAAATATGGACATTATATTGCACCAAGTTGGTCAAGGAATGACCCCAGGGCCTCAGATATAGGCCTATAGGAACGATGCCCCACAATTTCCCCGGACATACTATAGGCGAAGGAAGCCATCCGCCGCGACTGCATGTGAGTTTCTCGACTTGCCGTCCTGGGAGTCATACCACAAAATTGTGAGTTTGTCACCGGCATTGACATTTTTTGACAAATCTGCAAATTGCGCGTGGAAAATAAGGAAAGATTGACTGGGCTTTCAGGCAAGTAACATACTGCATGACCGAACTATAAGTCAAACTGACATGATCAAAGATTGCGTCTGAAACATTATTATGGTAATAGACTGATCCTCAGCGACAGTATTGTCTCCTTTCTTGAAAATTTGTTTTTTAGCGGTTTTAAGAGCATCAGGGTACGTCCCAGAAGTGAAAACCCGGCCTATGCGCTATGTCACGTCCGGTTTTTCAGCAACTATAGCCTACTGCCGGTCCGCGGTCGAAGGGTCGTTCATGAGTGGTCATCATGGAGATTCAAAACCATTCAGACCAATGATATATTTTTCGCACATGTAATTTTTTTCGACACCCAAAATCCCAGGGGGGGGGGGGTGGGCGACTGGGTGGCGACAGGCTTTCATGAAGTATATTACAAGTATATTATAATTATTCCTATATACAATAATGCCTGACAAAGAGGTACATGTTACCTACATGTATAGCCATGTAGTCCAGGAGCCCAGAAGGGTTATTCAGCTGAAGAGGTACAAAAGGTTTGGTGGCCTGATTGTGTTGGTAGGTGACCAAGCTTCAATAAAATGTGTTGCTGCCGGGGCACACCCTGCATGGTAGGTGAGGGGGTCACAAAATAGGGGGCAAAATATGCTTTTATTTAGCTGAAGAGGTACAAGCACTCAAGTTTCTGGGTTTTATACTCAGGAGGGTACCTTGCATCATGGTGGCAATGGCAGCAATATCTGACTGCATGGGGCCCTGGACAGTAGCCCAAAAGGGCCCCGCCCATATGGTATTATTCAGCTGAAAAGTCGTAAGTGGAAAGGGGAGCGTGTGGGGAGGGGTGTACACTCGTAGCAGTGGCCTTCTTCTCAGCTGAATGAAACATTGCCCCATCCCACCCCTCCCCCGACTTCTATCCAAGTGTATAATTTAGAAATTTTCTGATTAATGTTGAAATACCAAAATACTTTCATCTCAACAATTCAGTAAACAATATCCTGAAAAATGCCTAACATGTCTAATTATCATGCTGTCTTGATGACACTTGTAGTGACGCAATAATATTACGATAGATTTCGCTAAGCGATAGTACGCGTTTTCCTTGGAACTTACACTAGCCTCTTATCTTTGCTTTACTGGAATGGTCAAGACTATCAAAATATTTTCATTAATTGCATATTGCGTTTTCATTATTTATTTAGTGCCGGACCCTTTTTATGTTTTGACTTCGGAAGATCTGTTGTGAATAGTCAAGAGGCCCAGTGGCAGAGCTAGGGGTATTGGTCAAGGGGGGGGGGATGCTCTGTAGGTGGCGCTCCAACACTTTCTAAGCGGAGCGCCACCACGAGTTGGCGCGGAGCGTACCGAAATTTTTGAGTAAAGATAATCTCTAGATCGCCGGAAATGACCCTTTCCGGGCCTTGTTAATTTGCAAATAAACGAAGAATAAATAGGTGTCATCGCCAATATATGTGACAAATGTCAATAGGTAGATGAGAGCGCAATAAAAAAAGTCAATAATCGCGAATAAGTAAAATGTGGTAAAAAAGCTGAAAAGGGCGCCAGCAGTCCATTTGAGTCCGTAAGGGGGGGGGGGGAGGCATCCGCCCCCTGACTGTATGGACGCTCCGCCACTGAAGAGGCCGTCCAAATTGTAATTTGGTGAGTTGCAGTGTAATAACTAAGTATTTTTTTTTATCTTTTCCATAAGACCTAAAGCTACGACCCATAACACGTATACACTTCAAGCCGCTGTACAGGATTCTATGAACGTAAAATTACCAGAAAATTATCGAGGTACAAATGATGAATTGACATTTCGCAGCATACTGTTGAAGACCTCACTCCTAGATCTAAGGAATTTGCCATTTTGTTGTAAATTGCTATTATTTGAATTGGAAGATTGATCATTTATCTGAAAAAGAGGGGTATTTCCCTAGTGGCCAATGAAACGACTTGAACAAGTCTCATCTTCAAAATCTAAACAAACCAACGACGCAGTGCAAAGCAGCGTTTGAAGAACGGTTGTATGGTTGTACTTCTCTGTTTGTTTAACGTGATTCCCCGAAGCTACAGTACTGGCTTACTAATATGAAGATATTTCAATATATTCCAGATGGTGAACATGATACTGAATGAATCAGACTGAGTATATTGCAATTGTCAAAGAAGAAATCCCACGTATGTCTTGTTTTCCTTTCATATTGTTAGGCTATGTACCTACAAGGACAGGGACATCATAACGTTGAAGTTATGGCTTAGGTCTTCTCTAGTCATATAAGAAAAGTGCAGCCTAACTTAGGCCTAGTCTAATGGTTTTAGTTACAATATTCAATAGTCCGCAATGCCAGCATAAAGCGTGACCTATGCTCAGCACAATGTAGGACTAGCTGAAGTATGGTGATGCTAGCCTGTTAGTGTTAGTTGGTTTCAAGTTGAAGGGGAGGGGGAGGGTTTCCTCCCTCAGAATACTTGGATGACGATAGTTTATTGAAAAAGTGTTCTACACTTGCGAGATCATCCAACTGTCTGAAAGGTTTTATTCAAATTTAGTCAAAAAAAACCTACCCTTAAAGTACTCGGGAGTTGTTTCCTCTTTTGGGATATTGTGGATTTAAGTGCTAACCTGCCAGTGAGTAAAGGTCAAATGAAGCGAAAGGTTTTCCAAAGATTGAGATTCAATATCATATGCAAGCATTATTGTAGTTTGTGTCACCCAAAATACTGCAGTACTTTACACCACCCATAGGCCATACTGGTCCAAGACAACCCATTCTTGGAACATATCCAGAATTTCCAGGGTTTTTGCTGGTAATACTCAGTTCCTATTTACGTATCTTCAGCTTCAATATCACAAATCAAATATGCAATATTACATAATTTTCTCAATACTAAAAGTGTAGGGGTCTTTCACAGCTAACATGTGAAGTTGATTTTCCAAAAAGACTGCTGTGGTGTCACTTTGCTATCTGAATGCAAAAGTTCCTTTCAAAAAGCTTCAGAAACCAAACACTGTAATAAAGTCAGGTGGGGTAAAAAAAAATTACCTAAAGTTTGATGTAACAAGAGATACATTTATGATTTTCATCATATATTATTCTTTTCAACTGGAAGAAATTTTGTTTTTGCAAAGAATTAATACAAACTTTGTGGGGGTAAGAAAGAACAACGTTCTTAATAATAGAATATACAGTAGTTCTAGAAAATTGAGCAAGTCAAATTGTATGAATGAAATTCCATTTTCCTGGTCTTTATGTGTAGATCAAGGTATGTTGTAAAGACCATGTGCATTTCTGCAACATTGTTCCTTGCCATTTCACTCTAAATAATATGGTGTTGACTTTGAAACATAAACATTTTTTGGGTATGTTTCCTTCCATGTTTGGTATACAACTGATACAGTATGTGTAACATGTTCAATATAAAAAATTTCAAAACATTATACTAGATATTTGTAGGTCTATATAATATTTGTAATGTCAATAGCTCGATCGTTAATCTGTAAATGACAAAATGCATGTATTTTAAAGCTCTCCCTCATAAAATTGTTAGGAGTTGAAATATCTAAAAGTTAGATTATGTATGTTAAATGACAACAAGGTGATCCTCTTCAAGGTGAGTGTTATAACTGTAAACATGGAAACAGGAAACCTTACAAGTATTCTGAACAATATGAATGTCTTTAAAATGCTGTAAGTCATACATGCTACTGTATACCAACCAGATATAATTACCCATAGAAAATATAGGCCTACAGTAAGCTGATTATCATTCCATGGCTATGTTACTTGTATATATAACCTACTGATGTAAGTTTACAACTTTTTAAAGTGGTCCGTTATATGATACATGCGGGTTGCAAATGGAGTATATATTGTTTTAATTCAATAGGGCAGACACTGACATCCCAAAAGGCAACATTTTATGACGATTATAGGTTTTCCATCATCAATCCCCCCCCCCCATCCTCCTCCAGTCCTGACGAACCACCTAATTTAAAATTATCTAAGGCCTATACATGCTTAGAATTTAGGCTACCCCAGTCTCAAATGCTGAGCTAATGATTCCAGCCTTTTAGGGTCTAGCCTGTTCTCTTGTGCTATTCTCATTGTGTTAGGCTACCAAAGTATGTAACATTAGGATAACTTCATATAGACCCTCCCCATTTTTATGGTAAACATCAATACAAAATAATTACAACAATGAGATTCTCTGTGTCTTGAACACTTTTTGCAGTAGATGATAGATATTGGGGTAAATAAAAACAACTGTGGGGTAAATAAAAACTAGTTTTTTTTTACCCCATTCACACACTTTCTTTGGGGTAAAAACAAACAAGGTGATTCTGGCACATGTGAAAATAGAGGTGTTAGTTGCATTATTACATCTTGTACTGTAGAGACATCTTCCAATGTGAAAAAAAATGTATTTAGGAACTTGGCATCATTCATAGGTTTTATGGAATAAAAAGTTTTGGAGGAGTGGTGCGAAGTTCAAAATTGTTGATTTCCGGGTTTGCAGGTTCAAAGTTCCATGCTCAGCAGAGGGGGTACAGTAGTTATTGGTCTACAAAATATGTTACAAACAACTACAGACATGTAGTTATAATATACACCACACAACAAGCTTAAATTACACTCTTCCTGGCCAATAGGGGGGTTGTTTGTTTTTACCCCAACTACTGTACCCCCTTGTTTTTTTTTACCCCACTTGACTATACTGTATAATCACTAAATTAAAATATCAATAATTGCATCACAGTAGAACTGCTACCATGGGTTTTTCTTTGTTGTGAGTATCCTTTTGTTTCTGAAGTCATCTGAAAATGCTGAATAACGAATTTGATTTCATGTTAGTGTTTGTTTAAACTTTTGATTTAGAAGTCACTGAGGTTGAACGGCTCCATGATGTACTGTACTGTACTGTACTAATTCAACCGTAGGAAGATACCCTCTATTGAATATGAAGATGGAAACTACATACTGGAGATCAGGACCTATGAACCTATCAAGATTCTTTCAGTATCATACACTTCTTGATGCACAGAGTTCCATAGGAATGGTGAGAATAAAATAAATTTAGTTTGTTGTGACTTGATTCACCATTGAACTGCTGGCTAGCAGGCATGGTTGAGGAAGTTTAATTCCCGTCACTATTGAGATTTAATATTCCATATCATATACATGTATTATTGTATTTTGTGTCACCCATATACAGTACTGCAGTGCTTTGCACCACCCTTACTGGTCCAAGACAAGCCATTATTGGAACATATCCAGAATTTCCAGGGATTTTGCTGGCAATGCTCATTTCCAATCGACGTATCTTCAGCTTCAATATCACAAATCTTATGCACTTTTACATAATTTACTTAAATTGAAGGGGTAAAAGTAAGTTAAAGTGTAGGGGTCTTTTACACCTAACATGTGAAGTTGATTGCCCACAAAGACTACTGTAGTGTCAGATTGCTATCTGAATGCAAAAGTTCCTAAGAACTTGCAAAAAGCTTCAGAAACCAAACACTATAACACTGTATAACCACTAAATTAAAAAGATCAATGATTGGATCAATTTGGAACTGCCCCCATGGGGTTTTCTTTGTTGTGAGTATCCTTTTGTTTCTGAAGTCTTCTGAAATATCTGAATAATTAATTTGAATTCATGTTAGTGTTTTACTTTTGATTTAGAAGTCACTGAGGCTCTAACAGCTCCATGTTGTAATACTTCAACCTGAGGAAGAAACCCTCTAGTGAATATGAAGACAGAGACTGTACTGGATAGAGGAGATCAGGACCTATGGACCTATCAAGCTTCTTTCAGTATCCTACACTTCTTGATGCACATAGTTACATAGGAATGGTAAGAATGAAGTAAATCTGGTTGTTCTGACTTGATTCACCAAACTGCTGGCTAGTAAGCATGGTTGAGGAGTTAAATTCCCTTGCCACCCTTTATCAATATCATGTCATGATAACATTTCTTCCTTGCATATTTGAGAGCTGAATACTGTTTAAAATAAACACATTTAGAGGACATTCAAACAGATACAAGCACTGGTATCCATTAGGGTGGTGAGCACTTGTCCCCAACCCCCTTCCCCATAGCCTCCAGCCCTCCACTAGGGCTGCAAAATCACTATCAGAGAACGTTAAATATCTGAAAAGTGAAAATGCCTCAGCTAAAGTCCGAAGGGACTCCCACTAGGGCTTAGATTTATACTTCATAGAAATTACATTTTCTCTCTAACATGTATTTACATGCACTTTAAACTTAGTACAAGAGGACAAGAAGTCTCAGAGATGTTACAGAGCTCTTCTGAAGCCCCTTGCTAGGGCTCAGAGTAAAAGCAGATTAAGTCTTTCTATTACTGACATGTCCTCATGTGCTCAAAATTGCTAGCAGATTCCAGAAACTATGTGAAAATACTGAAGATTTGGAGAGCTTTGCAGTACCCTTGTAAGTCCATCCACTATAAACAGAGAACACAATTGGAAATACTTCCTACTAATCTGAGAATGTACAGCTGTGAATAAAGAATTGTCACTTATGCTTGTTTAATTTTTAAACATTGCTGAGCCAGTCACTGCGGTTGGTTTTAAGAAATCTTATTGGTCTCAAAACTGATCTAACTTCACCGACTTAGTACGGTGGCTTAAAAGAGATATATAAGTGTCCCCAAATTTCAAAATTTTGAATTTGCTTTCTCAATATTTGGAATTTTTATCTCAAGATTTTGACCTCAAAAGTCAAAATTTTGACTTTTTCATCTCAAAACTTTTTAACTCAAAATTTTGAGGTTACAAGTGTCTTCATCTGCCAAATTTGTAGAAAGAACTGACCATATTGTATGGCTATTGACCATCTGAACAGGGTACTTTATAAACCTTTGGTGATCTAAGAAAGAGACCCCCCCCCTGGAGCGTGGTGTAACTAGGTCAATGTAGCCAATGCAATCTCCAGGGGCCTGGTGCCATTAAATGAAGAAAAATAATATGAAAACACATCCACCAAAGCTGACACACTAAATTAGATACAATTATCTCCTAATGAGTGGAAATTCAAAAGACATTCTGTCCTCAGTGCGAAAGAGAGGTGCGAAATCTCACACATTTCTCAGTCAGGCCCAAACCCTGCCTGCATGGTTGGGTTTGTGTGAGGTTGGACTCTCCTTTGAGAGCTCATTTATATCACTGCACCACACCTTTATATGCCACTTCCACTAAACAACGGACAATCCGGTTCAAGTTTGATGCTTAACTGGTTAATTGTTTTTACACTTACCTGGTTATTGGAAACTGAAGTGTACTTTCCTTCCTCTGTATTTTTTCTCTGTGATTGTCCATGTATACAGGGTAGTTAGCCAGAGACATTCACATATCTATTTCTGACTGATATTCTCAATATATCTATCATTAGGACTCAAATCTTATTCACATCACTTTCTTTTCTCTTCATTAGGTTAATTATGAAGCGAGCTACTAAGGTATCACCTATTCCACCTGTAGTTACCAGTTCTCGATGGAAGTCACGTTCATACTGTGCTGACAAGGACAATGAATGTTTCATCATCTGATGTTTCTTCCATGTGATGGTAATCACATTAATGGTTAGTATAGAACAGTGATAGTAATGTTTCAACAACCTCTGGTAGGTTTTTTGGATAGCATCGCAGATCAAGGAATACTCTTTTACCTCCATTCACTCTCACTAAATGAATTTTGTATCAAGTTATAACTCATCCACTCAAAATACAACTTACAGAATTAATCTCTAGTAAGGACATTAAAATGATCGGATTCTTGCTGGATTAATCCAGTAATTGGTATGTTTGTAATGAGCTTGCCATGACACAATAGGCCCCCAAACACCCTCTGGTACGTTTTAACCATTTGTCAAACTGAAATAAAAACTGACTCCGAGACTCATATTAATAAATTCTTCTAGAACTCCTGACACTCCCAGAATGGTAAGACTGGAAGACAACTTGTTGGTTTGTATGTAAGTAGTTTGGGTTACGTACAAATAAGTCTTCTGTTTAGATATTTATTTTCTTCAGATTAAAACCAAAAACTTTAAATACCATTTTAGATATTCCATAATGCTGTAGAAACATTAAAGAGGTCAACTCAGTCTGTATTGCTGAGCTTTGAGTTAGAGGTATTTGTAATGAACACTTGATCAAACAAAAACAAAAAACCTAGATTAATTAAGGCAGGTCACACACAGGTCACACAAATATGGATATAATCTTGAACTTTAATGTACTTTGTTTGTTATGATGTTTATTTACTGTAGTACAGTAGACATGACTGTTTTAAGCATTTGCTTACATTTGGAATTATGATTTGAAATGTAATTGAACAGTAAAATGCAAATCAACTCCACCTTTGGTATTCATCTCAAAGGTGTCTATCATATCAGCTGAAGATTATGGTTGGGTTTGTATCTCCTTTACTTCTTTGTTATTTTTCTCCAAACTCCTGATAAACTGTGGCACACCAGTTCTAAGATTCACAATCACATCTTGTGAGGCTAAAGAAGCATTATTCAAGTAAGGTGTACACAAAACCAGTGACATTGAGAGCCAGGCACAGTTCAATTCACAGTTGTGTCACCAGATCCACTTTGTTTATCCAAAGTTAAAAGTATATCATTCTTTATCACATATTTCACTTTGCACTTAGCTGACGTACAACTGTAGACTCCGCCCAACCCTCACCCTCTCACACCAGGACTGCACCGAACAACATGTTATGAAATAACAGTATATATCAAAGTGCAGATAGAAAAATATGTACTTTAACTCAATCAATTATAGTACAATGTCATCATTTCAGAAATCCTACAAATTCATCAACCTATAGACAGTACAGTGAACCAATGGTTCCTAAATTATGTGACCAGAATCCTTCATCATGATTTCTTCAGGCTCCATTCTATTTCAGGGTTGCATTGTTATAACTTTTGTTTCTCATATGAATGTTAATCAGACTGGATTGCCAGTGGTGCTTCTTAAAGTTTGTACTGAAGATTCAATGCTTGTCTCAATTTCAAATTAATGTTTCTTTATATTCCAATTAGTTTGGTAGTAGGTGAACTGTATATACACAGTGGGAAGCATTATGAGACCTTGAACTCATCTTTATCTGTATTCTAGTTGCATTAGTTTCTTAACATTGTTATTATTATTATAACAGTGATTTATTTTGAAACTACAGTAGCATACCATATGTTTATAATAGCTGTGTTTTGTGTTTGACAATGTTACATGATAGAATGCAGCTACTTGCAGACCGGGTGATGTCAATTTACATAAATAATAACACTATAACTGATGACCAAATGCATTTTGTTTTTCTCATCATCAGGTAAACTGGAATTATTCAGTACTGAGATCAGCCTGTTTAGGGATTTACCAGTTTAATGTCCGGATAACAGCTCTTGGAAGAAATGTGTACAGTTTACATGAGCAGGGTAATGATTGTATGGTCCACCACCTGATTTTTACCCCACCCACCCCTCCCCCTCTTCCATGAGAATGCAAGTGTTTAATTGCATATTTTTACTCCATGACGTATCAGATGATCCCTCAAGGGAAATTTCCACACCGGAAAGTCTATCATCCAGTCATGGAGGTATTGAGAATTGCACTATGACAAGCAACAGTTTATGATTCTATCACAGAAGATCATACAACAAAATATGACAAGTTCTTGTAGGATCCAGCATGTTTTGTCATTTGAAATCCTTAATGCAGTTGTATTATTTTTATGTTCTTAAAGTTAGTCTGTAATTGAGTAATTATGTTATAAGAGTGTGTTTGGGTGGGGGGGGGGGGTGCATCAGGTTGCTATCTATTGGCAAAGTTAGAAATTAAGTTACTGGGAAAGTTGTATATACCAATAGTTTGACAAAAGCAATCTAGACCAGTAATTAGGCCTAACTTTGCTTGACTTCAGAGTAACAGAATTACAAATTTGGTGTTCATACAAAGATGAACAACTTCATTGGCCTGCTGCACCAAATAACGTTAAAAGTACCAATTAGAATGTGTGCTGATCACTTTAGTCTAATCCAAAGGATTGCAAACATGTTACCAAGTTTTGCCTTTTGTTTTCTTATGGATAAATTTCCAAAAATTATTCAACTTTAAAATAAAAGCGCCTTGCAATAAAATGAATGAACTTGCGATTATTGAGTCATTTTAGTATATAAGCTTGTGTATCTGTGAGCAATGGAATAACTGTTGAGTAAATATTAAAAAGGCAAACTCAAAAACAAGGGATTTTATCGTTTGCATTAAAACATCTAGTTCAGATACAATTCTTATAGTCTTTGTCTTTATCTCCTCATTAGGTAAATGTGGATTAATCTTTCTTGAGACGATCTTTGGGGGTCACATGATGTGGATCTTGCACAGAATGGCTTACAATATGCTGATGGTAATGATTAGTGTATAATTAGTGTATAGCAGGACTGGTAAGCTGGGTTGTAGTTATAATTAGATTTGATTCTGAAGTAGAAAGTGATTTTGTTACTGCCTAATCCTGGTGGAACAGTAATTGTATTGAATCTTGCTTGATCAGCAAACTCCCTAAGGGCCTAGGGAAGAAGATAATGGCTTCAGTCTAACATACATACACCATATATTAGGCAATACATGTCATACATTGTATTGCTTACCATCAAGTGTAAAAGTACACAAAGAGGTGTATGTGTTTAGTATACTGGGTCCATTTTTTGTTTTGTGTAGCCATCATAAATTAAGGAACAAAATATTCAGATGACTTGATCCCTTCTAATTTTTCAGTCAGTCATAGTGTTGGGTGGCAGGTAATGGTAGTAATCAGTCTTAACAGCGCAGCCAGACTCCTCTGGATTGTCAGCCTAATTGCCGCAAATAATAGCCAGTAATATGTATGGCAGGCTCATAAACAATCAATTTAATTCATAAGTGCATGTGCCCTAACAATTAAATAGAGTCACTGCACACAAAGTGAGAACCATACACACACTAAGTTAGAACCATACCCACACTAAGTTAGAACCATGTAGAATGACTAACAGGAACCATAAATATCTCTGTTTCCATCCTAACCTTTCCTACCCTTCCCCTCTCAGTACATCTAAAACCCAATAAAATTGATGTCAAATTTAAATCTGAAGATAATCTAGGTTTTATGTCATTTGTCAATGAGCTACTGCATATACTAAGGGATTACAATTGGAAGTCTTTAGTGGGTTTACTGCAATGTGTGGATATGTTGTTGTCAGTCAGTAATACAAGACATGCATGAACCTTCTGGACCCTATGCATGTCCTCAGAGTAAAAACCAAAGTAATTCAGAATTCAATTCTTAGCCATTGGTCAACAGTGTTGAAGGATTCTCTTAATGTGTTCTGTCTTAGATGTACATTACTTGCACTTCATCTCTATTACTGGCCATTTAAGAGATATTTCCAGCAAACTCCAGCAGATGTGTTTTCTACATTTATTTTCTGTTGCAATACTATAAAAGATAGCTCACAAAGCTGGTAGAAAATTTCCAGCAATTGTCAAAAGATGTTATTTATCGGTGCGGGGGGGGGGGCTACACAATTCTTGGGAGGTAACATGGAGTTGATCAGTCACCACTACAAGTGTTGTAATTGCTTACATCAGATGTAAACATATTCCTAAAAACAATATATTTGCTGCCCTGAGATTACAGCTCTATAAGACACAAGGGAAGATGTTGATGTATGTTACAAAAATGATCACAGACCTTGAATTTTCTCCTTGATAAATCTAGTGAATGGAAAGTTGAATTATTGTGTATTTTCTCTTTAACTTCCAGGTGATACAGTTTCTTCTGTACATTTCCTCCAAGAAAGTGAAAGAAAAAGTCAAGCTGGGACACATCACTGATGACATAACTTCCTTTGTGGCTGTGAGTCTGGTGAGACTTTACATAATAATTTCTCAACAGTCAGTTTGTGAAATGGTAATGGGCTGTGTTGGATACCATTGATCAAATTTACAGGACATAGATGAAGACAGATTGCCTAATTAGCTCTATAAATAACATCAAATGACATTTTTAAGATTCCACTTGTTTAATTGTGTAGAGCTAACAAACTTGACTAAACACAACTACTATTGTGTAGTATGCAGTGGTGCATGGAAGATTTCTGTGAAGTGGAGACAGCTACTGATAGATACCTAAATTAACAGTTCATCAGAAAACTCCAACTTCTGTAGAAAATAAAGATTGCCCAAATGCCAGGCAAGGTAAGTTTTTTTGTAGTATGCATCTTGGTCTGATTATGATTATTATTAGTTTTACAGTCTTGTACAGGGCCGAGGCCCTTTCAAACGACTTTAACAACTTGACCCTGGTCATTGGTAAGTTGTCACACCTACACACCAAAGTGTGGACAATTCAATCAATCTCTCCTTAGGCACCACAATCACATGTCCTCGGGGGGGACTTCCCATAGGGTGCAGCCTCAAACTGGCGCACACCACTATATTTACAAGTCCCCATTTATACACCTGGGTGAAGAGAGGCAATGGAGATAAAGCACCTTGCCCAAGGACACAACGCAATGATCTGGCCAGGGCTCGAACCTGTAATCCTTAGATCAATCCACTGCCTTAACCACTTGACCACAACGCCCTCCCAGGGATGTGTTTGAAATTAAGAAACTATAAAGTCGTTGAATTTATATGTGCATTGTCACCTGTGGGATACTCCCAAGATTATCTGGCATGCTGTAACGTATCAACCCGAACTTATTATCAGCATGTTGAGTTACCATGCAGGTAAATAGACAGTCACAGTTTGTTGGGTACTGAGGACTAAACTGATGAATGCTGAATTCCATATTTCTAAAATGAAATACTCTTGTTGAAATCAATCAGTTACATAGAACTGTGTTATACATATAGTGAGTTCATATGTGAGAAACATTGTGTAGTGTAGGCAGCAATTTGACAGTCATCAGATACCAATGGCTTTAAATTTGCTACCATTTCTAATAAATAAATATATGTTGCCATACGTCTTTCTTAGGATTCTAATTGCTGTCCACAACTTTAAGTAAGCTGTGGTCAGTCAACAATATTGTTGTGCCATGTTTTAACATTAATTTATGTTATGTTTTCAGTGTCGAGAGAGAGAGGAGTAGCAGAACCTGTTCAGTTGCTGTCCAATCCACAATATTACTCTTGTGAAACAATCCTTAAATATTATTGTAACTGAAGCTCTCTCATGCTTGCCATACACCAGACCGGCATCACTTTACAAACTTAAGAGAATTCTTATGCGTTGAATCTTAGCCATTTATTTCTGTTAACCCTACATATATTATTATATATTCTATGTATCTGTTTATTCTGTTCTATGTTCTTTTCTGGTCACATTCCACCCTCATGTTTCTTGGTTTACTATATATGGTTATATTTATTATTCTGTCAATACTGCTGTAGTACAATGTTGGTCTTCGTAATAAATAGAAAGAATGGAGGTTGTGTTATAAACAATACTTCCTCAAGCTGCTGAGTGATAAATATATTAACATACTTTTATATGGTGTATAAGGCCAGAGACTGTATACTTCGCTTCTGTCCATGATGTAGGCCCAACCATTCATAATTCATGTTCGCCTCTATGTGGACCGAACTTTAGCTTGAAAGGTAATGTTACACCTAATAAATTAGAATGTAATGAATTCCAATGATGGTTAGTTAAGGCTAATGATGTAATAAAACCCTCTCATGTTTATGTATATGGTTGATGATTATTCATGAGATGCTGATTATTGTGTTTACTGTTGAACTTTAATTCCTTTTTTCTTGTTTATTATTCGCAGAAAGGGGTTGGGGAGTTGGAGAGGGTGGGGGATGGAGGGGTGTGAGGGAGATGGAGGGGTTGGGAAGTTGGAGAGGGTGGGGATGGAGGGAGATGGAGGGGTTTGAGGGAGGGGTTGGGGAGTTGGAGAGGGTGGGGGATGGAGGGGTGTGAAGGAGATGGAGGGGTTTGATGGAGATGGAGCGGGTTAGGGAGTTGGAGAGGGTGGGGGATGGAGGGGTGTGAGGGAGATGGAGCGGGTTGGGGAGTTGGAGAGGGTGGGGATGGAGGGAGATGGAGGGGTTTGAGGGAGGGGTTGGGGAGTTGGAGAGGGTAGGGGATGGAGGGGTGTGGGGAGATGGAGCGGGTTGGGGAGTTGGAGAGGGTGGGGATGGAGGAGTTGGAGAGGGTGGGGGATGGAGGGGTGTGAGGGAGATGGAAGGGGTTGGGGAGATGGAGGGGTTTGAGAGATATGGAGGGGTTGGGGAGATAGAGGGGGTTGAGGAGATGGAAGGGGTTTGGGAGATGGAGGGGACGATGGTTGGTATTTTTTCTGTCTTTCCTAACAGGGTCAGTGCATTGCTCTTTACACGCAGTAGTTTAGTATTCAGGGCCGTAGCCTGCGCATGGGTAGCTGCCCCCTGAGATTTACACTTTCTAAATGAAAGTAGGCCTACGATAAATGTTCATATCATTTCTTCTGATTTAATTAGTCTGTAGTGTGCAAACTCTGAGATTATAGACACGTATTGTAGGAATGGCGGTCAAGTAACATAAGGTTTACTTTAAATGCTCATCACGTATATGCACGATCTCTGATGCGACTACTGTTTCTGGTGGTTTTCAGAGGGGGGGGGCGGGCTGGTGGCAGAGGGGGACTATAATAACAATAAAGGTAGAGAGCTCCAAAAATTTAACCTGCATGAACAGTGTAGCAGCCTTACGTGAAACTACGGTTCATAAATATGCTTATTACGTATGTTTCACTGTTATCCCCTATATTAGTGCCACAATGTTTTACTAAGAATACACGGTCCACTCACTCAGTTCATCCCCCCTTCCCCTACCCGCAGTAGGTCCTTAGATAGTGTCATGATGGTCCCTTTTTGGAAATGACCAACCCACTCAAATTTCTTGAAAAAGCGCCTGGTACCGTATATCCGCACATCAAAGCATCGCTATGTAACATTTGGACGATACATTTTTTTCTCGATGTTCCTTAACTGCTGCTAGGAATTCTACCCAGGCTACACCCTGATGTTTATATTTATTTTTATGATTTGTTGTTTCCGATGAAGTGAATGTGCCTAAATACCAAATAGTGCTTTTCAAATGTACTTATAATACCATATGTGTGCATGTTGTATATGTCTGGATAACTAGATAACCTTGTGTTCAAAGTTTAGATGTTTCCTTTTGGGTTTAAGTTTAAATCTGGATAATCATGATTAATGCCATAAGTTACATCAGGAGGTGAAATAGATAAGTCTTTTTAATTCAAGGCTAATCTTGTCAAATGTGACTTTTATTAAATATATTTATGAATGACATATCAATTCAGGCACCAAACAGAAGTAAACCTGAAGATTTGTAGAGTCCGACCCCTGGACCACTGGCGGGGATTCGCCCCGGAACCCCACCCACCCAATTCGGATTGACGCTCCTGATCAGAGCATGATCAATTTTAGCTTAACGCAGTTGGTTGTGTTTGTAGCTTTATCTCCTACACCTATATAGTGGTAAACTAACACTGTCTACTGTTAATTTGTAGTAATAGCTGATTAAAGAAACAATATGTTCACCAAACTCGAGTCTGTCACATCTCAAAACAAACGAAAAAACTTTAAGCAGTATTATCCTAACCAGGGGCGTATCCAGGATTTTCTAACCCGGGGGGCGCGAATTACTAGCTAAGCGGAGCGCCACCATCGGTTGGCGCGCAGCGTACAAGAAAATTTCTGGTTTTGATACCACCCAGATCACAGGAAATGGCACCTCTCGGGCTTGAAAATGACCAACCAGATGTACACTTTTTGCCTGAGAACCTTGCAAGTATTTCCCGATAGTGTTTTTTCCATCCATAACCTTTTTGAAGATTGTCACCAGTCACAAATCATGTTCGACCTTATCTCATGTCCTGTGGATCATTGCTTTTTATAGGTGATTCTACGTCGCGGCCCACAATATCCGTCAGGCCCACTTTTCAAGGTTCCAAGCCCATTATTTGTTCAGAATTTGAAAATTCACATTTCTCGTGAATAAACTCACTTCAAAACATACCCATAATGTTGCACAAAATTTCATCTATGGACAACCAATATAGAAAAACCTCCTTCAACCCCTAACAGACCGGTCAAAATTGCACGAGTAGAGGGAAGTGTGATAAAGAATGTTGGTCAGAAATTTTCGAAAATTCAGACACAGTTAGTTTATTGGTGTACAAATATTAAAACCCATGGGCGGCGATCCTGGGGGGGATATATCCCCCCATGAAAATGGGTGGAGGGGATGTAATACACCATATTCCCCCCCCCCCACCAAATGCCAGGGATAAGAATATTTTCATGCCTACATTTATGCATCATCGTTATTGTACGGCTCTTTTTTAGCTTCATTTCTCGCCTACCATAAACGCAGTGCGATCTTTTCAAATAAAGCGTCTTTATAAAGCAAGAATAGTTGACTGTAGGCTTCATTGGCCCTATAACAACAAAATGTATCATTTACCTCGATGATTCATATAGGCCCTATAGTAGGCCTACACACGTACATGTTCCCTCGAACAGCTGAGAATCTCATGTTACCACGGTAATGCTAAATACACATTTCACCTGGATGCCCTAGCAATCGGTACCTAGGAATGTAACTATGTGTAATTGTGTATTGCATGTGTATAGGCCTATAATAGCCTGCATGAGGCCATTTTCTTCATGGAATAATATAAAAGAGTTCTCGAACATTCTAACGTAGCGCCTGAAACAAGATTGACAGGGGCAATTTTCCCAAAATAACACCCGAAATTTAAAAAAAAAAAGTATTTTGTATCCTGATTATGAGATATTTCGGACATGATATCCCTATTTTAAAGTTGGGTATATGCCGCTTGGAACCTCGGGAAGTGCCGTTTCCAGCCATCTAGAGGGTTTGTAAATCCCAAAATGTTCTTGTACGCTTCGCGCCAACCTATGGTGGCGCTACGCTTAGATAGTCAACAAGGTCATATCCCCCCCCCCCCCCACTCGGAAGTACGGATCGCCGCCCATGTTAAAACCTCTTATAACGGCTATTATAAAACTTGGTTGACGGAAATGAAAAAAATAGCAGATATTTCCGAAACCGAACACTACACACATAGACGTAGGAGGCGGGGGGGGGGGGGGCTGCAGCCCCTAATTCGCCATTTCTAATGTAAAAGAGAGTTTCGACATAATTGGACCTCCATGACTTTTTCTCCATCTACATAAGACATTTCGTTGTTTACATTAGCATCCCGCGGTACACTGCGCAACTTTCACGGACCGTACGGTACACGATGGTATGCGATGTAGGGTAAATAACCGATGCTTGTTTATATGATATTGACCATAACATGTTGAACGCGCGCAGAACGCGCAAAAAATTTTGGTTATTTTTTCGGGCAAGTCGGACGGTTTTGAGGCTGTTCATCCTGGAACGCCATTTTCATGCTCACTGATATGATGTAATATCTGCTGCGGTTGCTTTACAAATTCGAACAGGCGCGTAGCGAGGAATTTGCCAAGGGAGGGGCGAAGCCTGTAGGCAAATTATCTAAGCGTAGCGCCACCATAAGTTGGCGCGAAGCGTTCAAGTAAATTTTGGCCGAAAATGCCTCCCAGATCGCTGGAAACGACACTTCCCAGGCCTTGTAAGTTGCATCTAAGCACTTTCTATTTTGAAATTACTGGCGATATCATAAAAAAAAAATATGCTGAAGGGGGGGGGCGGTCGCCCCTTCCCGAAATGCGTCATGTTCCCCGACGACACAGTCGAGTTCGAGACCAGCCACAGTTGGTTTCATAGCACAATTCTACAATTGTTTAAGGCGTATATACACACACACGCTTTATGATAGACCATATATAGTATATAGATCATGAGTGAGAGAGGAAAAATGGAAACGTCAAAAATGGAGTTGTCGGTGTAAGGGGTAGGGTGAGGCAAACGCCCCTTCCGAAATCCTTGATCCGTCACTGGCTACCCTGTGTATATAATAGGGACCATCGCTGTAATGATGTCACTGTTCCTCATTCTCTTCCCGGTGTCTTGGCGTTTTTCTTCTACTCCCTCTTTTTCTCCTTTTTCTCTCTTTCTTCCATTTTTCCCTTCCTTCCTCTTCTCCTCCTCTTTTTTCCTTTTTCTTCTCCTTTTTTCTCTCCTCCTTTTCTTACCCGGGGGGCGCGCGCCCCCAACACCCCCTCCCTGGATACGCGCCTGCTAACAATCCGGTGTTACCACCCGCCACTATATCGGTTAGTAGCGTTCGGGGGTGGGAGTGGGGATTTAAATGCATTTGTCTATGGAACGCGAAAAGGGCAAACTTATTTCGTTGCTAAGTTTAACGTAAGTTTAGACAACGACGTAAGTTTAGACAACGGAATTTTAAACATCAACGTGAGTTTGAGCATGGAGCTATAAACATAGCTCCATGGTTTGAGCAACAGCATGGTGAAACAGCAGCAACAACTTTAGTTTAGGCAACAACAAACTTAGATTAGACAACGAAATCAGTTTGCCCTTCTCGCGCTTACGTTGTTGCTATCGGCGCTGTTCAACAATTGCTTTACCACATTGGCTTCAAATGATTACCATACGCAGGGGGTTGGTTCTTGCTGCCTGGGTTTAGGAAAACAGTCCCGTGGACAAGGCCGCCTTTGTTCTTCGCATATACGGGAAGTTTCTAGAGGAGTAAAGTGGGCGGGGTCAGCTCATGTATGTAGCATGGTGGAGAGCGTTTACCGGTTTGTAATTGGGTTGGGATACATGTCAATCTTACTGACTATTTCGTAATTGGTCAGCAAATTAACGACGTGTATGTATATACAGCGCAAGTTGAATTTCGCGCGAATAGCCCATATTTTTATATCACGTGATTGGGCAATAACGTAAGTAGACAACGGAACCAACTTCAGACGGCAACGTAGGTTTAGACAACAACGTAAGTTTAGGCAGCAACGTAAGTTTAGGCAAAAACGTAAGTTTAGGCAGCAACGAAAGTTTAGACAACAACGTAAGTTTGAGCAACAACATGATAAAACAGCAGCAACAACTTTAGTTTAGACAGCAACAAACTTAGTTTAGACAACGAAATATGGTTTCCCTTTGTTCCATATTTGTCCACCAGGAATGTTGAAATTAGACAAGAAGTTGGCGGATTTGATATGAGAGAATGTAGTATTACATTTATATAATTAAGTGCTTAGACACGATTGAGGTGTTGGTTATGATATGTAATATTGCATAACTTGGTCTGAACATGACACAGAGGTACACAATGTATAAATGAGCACCTTTATCTGCCTCGATTTATTTTAATTCCTCTCCTGACTCGCGAACAGCGAGGATATAGTCTCATGATGAAAATGAAGCTTGCATACCAAGACATGCCTAGATTAGTGAAACTATCTTTCACCTTTTCACACCCCCCCCCCCCTCCCCAACGTCTCCCATTTCCATTGTATACACTCATTTCAAAGAAATTGAATGATTTGTAGATTTGAGGCCTAAGTTAGGGCTGAGGAAGTATCGTACATGGAATGTGTAGCATTCGTTCATTTTGCTCTGTTCTGAGTTATTGTGTACCTGCAGTGTTAGAACACACTTAAGTCCATGCAAACATATATGCAATCGTCGTGTAATGTTTACTTGTAATGGAGATAAAAATCTGAATATATATCACGCTTCTCACAGTATGTATTTAGCCTTCCGTCACTCGATATTTACATAACAAACAAACAGTTTACTATATCACTGATATAGTTATCTGTTGATACTTTGATCCTGTATGCATATACGTATGCAAACACATAAACTACATATAATAACGAGGGGGCTCCCTAATTATAACAGGGTTCTCTCTCGAAGACAGATGTCTAATTACAGTACGGAGCTCAATATGCAACAGCTCCCTAATTATAGCAGGGAGATATCTCAGTAACAGCTCCCTAATTATAGCAGGGAGCTCTTCTCAGTAACAGCTTCCTAATTATAGCAGGGAGCTATTCTCAGTGCCAGCTCCCTAATTATAGCAGGGAGCTCTATATGTAACAGCTCCCTAATTATACCAGGGAGCTCTATATGTAACAGCTCCTCAATTATAACAGTTAGCTCTTCCCAGGGACAACTCCCTTATTATAGCAGGGAGCTATTCTCAGTGACAGCTTCCTAATTATAGCAGGGAGCTCTTCTCAGTGACAGCTCCCTAATTATAGCAGGGAGCTCTATATGTAACAGCTCCATGATTATGATTAATTAATTACAATTATAATATACACTCATTATATATTATGACAGATCAAGTTATACCAAAGAACTCAGTGACAGCTCCCTTTCTCTTCATTCCGTGACAGTTCCTTGCAAGGTATGAAGCAACACCTTTATGATTAATTAATTACAATTATGATTTACACTCATTATATATTATGAGAGATCAAGTTATACCAAAGAACTCAGTGACAGCTCCCTTTCTCTTCATTCCGTGACAGTTCTTTGCAAGGTATGAAGCAACACCTTTATGATTAATTAATTACAATTATGATTTACACTCATTATATATTATGAGAGATCAAGTTATACCAAAGAACTCAGTGACAGCTCCCTTTCTCTTCATTCCGTGACAGTTCCTTGCAAGGTATGAAGCAACACCTTTATGATTAATTAATTACAATTATGATTTACACTCATTATATATTATGACAGATCAAGTTACTGCAAAGTACTCAGTGACAGCTCCCTTTCTCTTCATTCCGTGACAGTTCCTTGCAAGGTATGGAGCAACACAGACACTACATTGTATGGCCCGATAGTCATGTACTACAGCTCTCTGCAGGAGTCATAGACAGGTGCGTGCGCAGGATTTCAAAAGTGGAGGACATATTCAAACTTGCCCATGGATGGATTAAGTTAGGAACCTGAACCATTCCAAAAAGGACTAGATGCGAACCAAAGATTTCATAAATGAGAGGATGATGCCCCGTGGTCATTCAAGCCAACTATCACGTAGCGGGTCTAGGGTCCAACCACCCTCCCCACCCCCAATAAAAGTTCAGACGTCAATTGGTGCATTTTGAGGCGTATTTAGAATATAAATGTCATCCATATAAGTAGTTCTAAGCGCAAGGCTTTGCTAATACATATTTTTTAAGGTTGAAAAAGAGACAGGGATTACTGTAGCAGTGGTGTAATTATGCACCGGCTGAACGCCACAACAATTCCGTGAAGGAAGATGGGCTGTCGACCACCCTTCCCCCCTCCCCCTCCCCCTCCCCCTTTGGCTTGCCATTGTTTGTAGAGAATATACCATACACAAGGGTTATCGTTAACTGTCGTTACTTAATATATTATAATGATAATAATGAACCGTACTTATATTGTTGACAATTGTTTACGACAGATTTTCTTAGTTAGTATTGCTTGCCTATACAAGCTATATTATGTGGTCTGACCGAATGACGTCATATTTGCCTACTGTGTATGTAATGGGTCAAAATGCTGACTGGAAATTGAAGAAAACAATCGTCCCAACCTTAAACTTAAATGACTTCTCACATCACTTTACAATAGCAAGCCTAAAAAAGAGTCTATAGGTAGGGATTGCTAGGGTGTAATGGACCTTCCTTCAGAAGCAATCATTCGATTTATAAAGGGATTTAATTGGTTTTCTTGGTGGTGTCCGACATAAATGGTACTGCTATGGTTGAATCTTTTTTCCTGATTAATAACAAATTTTACTCTGCAGATCAAGGTATTTACGTTTTTTTTTGTTTTTTTTTAAGAATTCCTCAAGCGGCTGAGTGACCGATATATTAGTGAACTTTGTATGATGTATAGGGCCAGAGACTGTATGATTCGTTTCTGTCCATGACGTATACCCAACCATTCATAATTCATGTTCGCCTTTACATACAGAACATTCATGTGAAAGGTAATGTAAACCCTAATTCACTGAAAATGATATATTTATACCCTCTCATGTGTATGTATCTGGTTGATGATTATTCATGAGATGCTGATTATATTGTTTCCTGTTTAAAACTTAAAATCCTCTTTTTCTTTGTGTTTCATTGTTTTTCATTCCTAGCCATTTTTCTGTTGTTCATATATACTTGTATAATAATGCTTTATATACAAAATTATACATTGTTAACTCCAGCTGAACTTAAAAGAGGTGAGTTATTGTTGTTTTGTTTGTACATTGCATTTATACTTACACTATTAAACTAAGGATGTTGTAGTACTACTCCGTATGTAAAGTACTGGTTAGAATTGAAATCTAAACCACGCTACCTATTAGTTTGGTATCTCAGTACATGTTATCACGAAGCAGTGTTTTTCTCCCAAATGTCTCAGAAAACAGTGTGTGTTAACTAACCCTCCTCTTCCTGGGGTCTGGAACGACTTGTCTGTTTGATGTTGTTAGTATTTACATACAATGCGCTAGTTGTACACAGTTTCCACAGTACAAAGTACAGCCTATATTTCACTCGATATACGATGAAAAAACGTGACCCACTACATGGAGCCACACATGGAGTCACATATATAGTGGAATTACTAGGGATGGGATGGTGATGGGGCCGTGATGGTTAAAGACGGTGTTTGTTCTATCTTTCCTAACATTCAGCGCATAGCCCTGTACAAGCAGTAGTTTAATATCATGGAATTGGATTGCGTTGAAGACGGAGTGTTCTTGTGACGTGAATTAGTATAATAACACAAAGGTGATATTCGTTGTACCGAATGACTGAATACCTGGAGTGTCAAAGGGAGGTGTATGAGTCGGAAGGGGAGGCCGGAGGGAAGAAGAGGGAGGAGGGGGGGATCATCACATCTTCCTTAGTTCACTTGCTAGATGAAGACATTCTTCAGTGTCGAGGACACCAGGTTTTTTCGAGATAATCGTCAAAACTTCATGACAAACGTTACGATTTCTATAAAGCGTGAAAAGTTGCGATATCAGTCTAAATTGTTCTATAAGAAAAATCAAATATCAGAAATATAACCACAAAATGTCAAGATATAAAATCGTTTTTGTTTTCGAAAATAATAGTCAAAAGTCCGCGAGGTATAAGCAGGGTTAATTCTACCAAGAATGTTTTAAAACAAATTCTGGGATCAATGTTCCTTCTGAGCAACCCTCAGATATTATATTGCGTACTTGGTAATAACAGTCGGAGCGGATGTTAACACCTGGTACAGATAAAACCAACAGAAAAAAGGAAACCTAGGCAGTAATGTTTCATACTATAATGTTTATCTCTATTCCAGTTTCGATTATTTCAAGGGGTGGCAGACAAATATTTGAGGGCCTGTTGCCGTATAGACCCTTCTGCTCCTCCCCTGCCCTCCATTATGATACAAGATTAGTCTCTGTCCAGAGTAAGTAAATCTTTGATTTTGTATTAACATTATATTTGCGTATTAAGAGAGTAAAAGTACATCGGTTTTACTCTGAAGTTCAGTTACTGCTCACTGGGGGTGGCAGACAAATACTTGAGGGCCTATCCCCCTCCCCTAGCTACCCCTCTACTCCTGCCCTCCATAACGGTACAATATTACTTCAGTTGCTGCCCAGTGTATATGACTACTCTTGTAGAAAAGAGTAGCCTCCATAGCATTGTAACAAGAGCTCACTGAAACACGTCATTCACAGGACCCGAAGCACTTGATAAAGATGTCTCGTTGAGCATCGGTCGTTGATTATCATTAGGCTTACGTCTAGAATGACTCTATAAGCTGCTGTTATACGCGTGACATGAGCGAAAGACTTGTGACTTGACTTGACAAACATTGGCTTGATGAAAACACTGTGATAAACTCAGCTCAAAGTTCAGCTAACAGTAAAATTAAATCAATAACGTGTCCTCCATAGTAACTTGATTATAAATTATTAAAGCAATAGATGTTTTCAGTCGTATTAACCAGTATTTTCCATAAAAGAAAACGAAACGCATTTCACTTGTTACATATCAGAACATGAGAAAAGGGGACTTTTCAAATAACAAGGCTTTCTGTTCTTTAAATGCTGTTTGTTTTTACTTCTTAATATGAATATATTTATTTTCGTATCTATCTTTCGTTTTCATAACTAACTATATTAATACTAATATATGTTCACATCTAACATACCTTTCGTAATCAGGAACATGCTTGCCTATTGTTATCTCTATTTACTTATCCTGTACCACAAACTAAATATATAACGAACTTTACTACCGTTGTATGGCAGTCACTGTTTACACAACAAACAAATATAAAGATCGTGTACAAATAAGTTGGCCTGACGTTTCGATCATAGCAGGATCTAAATGATCACTTGTCATTTAGCCTTTGAAGTAGATCCTGCTAGGATCAATACGTCAGCCCAACTTACTTTTACACATTCTCTTACACAGGCTCTCTAGTGGATAAGCAGTTTGGTAACAGTTTCATTTTATTTTAAATATAAAGATCATAAGAAGTTTGCCCCGTGATATCGTATAATTGTTTCATATTTAGTTGATATTATCATTATTACGATATATGGCTAGATATCTTGTTTAGATTGAAGATAAGATGCTTCAGTTCATTACGTTTTAAATTATCATGTTTTTAAAAGATGGATAACGAAGATGCAATTTTTTTTCTCACTGTGAAAAGAGGGAAAAATTCTATATGAGTCCCGATGAACTTTATAGAGCAGCTTTGAAGGGCAATCAAGATTAAAATTTATTGTCCCTAATAAATTGGCCTTTTCTAAAACAGATAACAAAATAATATTCCGGAGCTAACAGCATCCATTAGTTTTATTTTGTTCATCTTAACGGCAAATGATACTGACTTGATACATCCCAGCAGCATAGGTCACATACACGGATGTCGTGTATTGAAGGTACGGTAAATGTTACATCCAGTCTGCATTATGTAGTAAAATCTACAAATAACTAGAACAACTGTATACAAATACGTGTCATTGTGGTGCGCGATGAAGGTGAAATTTAGTTTGCTGTAATTGATATTCAATGGATGGGTCTTTGTAACCATATTGTATTTAAGAAAGACTCACGTATTTTCCGGACGTGACAGAGAATACCCAGTCCTGGGCACTGATTGGTCAACTTGAACAACATGTTAACGTCATAGAAATTGAACAAGGAAGAAAGCTGACACAGTTTATCGCCGTTTGTTTAAGCAGTATAGCCTTGAAAAAATAGAGGGCGCTCTGTAGTGCACGGCAAAAGGCCAGATCATTTGTTAGTCTCTACATATACATATTGTGCATTCGACTTTGAAACTGAATTTGATTTTACCCGCTTTTTCTGAAAGAGAAGGCGTACTTTGCGCAACAGAGACATGTTATGGTGACCATAGTGGTAAGTACTCCTGGTTTTTTCTCGCATCTATAATGACTCGAGTAAGCGGAGTGTTTGTGCAACTTTTAATGTCTGGAAAGTGTCATTTCTGGTATCTGAGAGGCATATGGCAAACATCTGTCTTGTTTTTATTATTTTAGTGCTCCACTCAAATAGTGACATAGCCTAGTTGTCCCTAAAAAAAATGCCATGTAAAGGCAACCCTCCACCCCTCTTCCCCATCCCCTTCCCACACACCTTGTTTTGTTTAATATTTCCATATTAGTCTGTGCATGCAGTTATTAGTTTAATGTTAACGTTGCAAAGTCGGTAGTAGCCTAGTTTACTATTATTGAATTGTTAGTGGTAAGCCCACGACATCATAACCATCATCCCATGTTATTCTGGCATGTGGATCTGTCATTAGGGATACAGTTTTAAGTAAAATGAGGTGTTAACATTTTTAAAATTAGGCTTTAGTTATATCGCATCCGAAAGCCGCCGTGGCCGGTCTAGGGCTTAGGCTAACTATATCCAGGGTCCAGTGAATAACAACATCAGCTGAGCAGACGACACTAGTAACGAAATTAGATTCTTATGTAATTGCTTCTATTATCGATACCTAAGAATAACTTGTAAAACTTACAGTCCACTGCCACATGTTTGGCACCCAAATGCGGCACACGATATCACCATTTCGAGTGATTTATGTCAACTTTATCACTTCAGTTATGTCAAAGACGTAGTGCTTGTATTACGCGCCAGTACTTTCTTGTCGTATAAGCAAAGCGCCACCAGTTGCATGGGTGGCTTCATTATATGTCGCATGACGCCATTCCCCTACTTCAATTTCTATGATCCTCGCCTAGTTAGCGAAAGTTAACGAACATACGGTGATCTACACCGAAGGCCTAATGCACAATTACTCTAACGAATACAATGTAGGTCCAGTCTCTCATTGCACTATTACACACTCCGGGCGATTAAAAACTGCTTGTTCGGTTTCCTGGCCCTGGTTCATGATCCAAAACACGTAATATACGTACAGAGCAGCTAGCTCTGGCAACTAACTTTGACTGTGTAGTTTATAATGCCATACCATTACGGGCTAGCTGTTCGTGCCCGAGATCACCAAATAACACCGAGTTGTTGTGCATAATACGATTAACATTTGTTGCGTGCATTTTTTTGGGGATTAACTCAAATGCGTTCAAATGTTACCCTTCTTGTTCAATTCGAGAAAAACGAACCGAAGTAGAGAATTTTACGTATTGTTTTGAAGAAGTATTCTACTCAATGGGATCATTTTTGTTTACGTGTGCCAGTGCAGAATTAGCTGTTTGCCGAAACAATTCTTTGCAAATCTGGGTCTGGATTTTTTCCTGCGTGGCCAACCTGTGAGTTTGAGATTGCTATGAAGAGTGTATGTTCAGCTGGCATTCACAAGCTAGCCATGCGGATGATGGAGCAGGCTAGTTTTCTCAATACATGTAGCGTGCATGCGCACTACAATAACTAGAACGGTTGTAAATTCTGAATGAAATATCACCTTCTCCTCCCCTGTCTGGTAGAGATTTCTAGGGTGTAATGGCCCTTCTTTCAAAAGCCATTATTCGATTTCTAAAGGGATGTTATTGTTTTGTTGGTCTTCTACATATATGGTACTGTCATGGTTGAATCTTAATTTGTTCATTGTTAATAACAAAGTTTACATGACTCTGTAGATCAAGGTATTAAAGTTTCCTTTTTTTTTTTTTTTTTTGCATTTCCAGGTGGCCTCAGATGCAATTTGGTGCAATATAGCACACTTCAACACCCACTCCATTTTGTAAATTATTTTGCATATTCACCTGGCCTTAGATGCAATTTGGTGCTCCAAATGAGTTTTTTTTTCTCATTTGGAAATGAAAAAGGGGTTTTCTGACTTGCGAAGCGGGGGGGCGGGGGCGGAATGATACTTCCGCCTCACCATATTTTTCACTGGGGGGGGCTGGCGCCCCCCCTTTTCTTGGTGTATTTACTTAGAAAAGTACACACATTGAAGCGTGTCGGTTTTAATTTACACTAAATGGGTTGGCCACTGAAAAATTAATTGCAATAGAAGTAAAAGAATCGACAAACTTTGATAACAGTAGGAATCGTTAACAGGAGAGAAGATATTCCTTTACAGAATTAACTCTTACTTTTTGATTCACGGTTCTAATGTATTCGTTTAAGAACGGCGCACCGTTTTTCACGAACTTCTGTTATATTGCGACTTAACGCAGGCGTCCTGGCTGCCGGTATTCTACTGTATGAATACGCTTTTGTAACAGTGTGTTAATAACATAAACCTCTCGCTGTCAGTGACATCTCACTGCACCAGGCAACTATATCGGTGATAGCTACTTGCATGGCTTGAGGCAACACAGACACTACATTAGTATGGTTCCATCAGTGGTGCACATATGTTCCGAAGAGTAGGGGGGGGGGTGGTATTAGTAGACTATCTAAGTGGATCGCCACCATCAGTTGGCGCGGAGCGTACAAGAAAATTTTAGGCTTTACAAACTCCCCAGATGGCCGGAAACGGCCCCCGTAGTGTTTTAGGCTGCATGAGTTCAGCTTTGAAATATAAATTTCATGTATGCAATTCCTCAATTATTGAGAAAATATTCAATCTAGGAAAAAAAGTAATACATGTCAGATGAGTTGAGATGGTACAATAATCATAATGAATTGTGCATCCTCTTTCATTTATTCTGTCTGCCATGCTCCCGTATTCACCTTCTGTATCTCTATAACCTTTGTCCATCACCCCATACATAGTCCATACATGTTCATTACTCAAGTGCCTCACCGTCCATAGTCGGTGTTGTGGTCAATATAGACGGTTCTCTGTAACAATTTCTTCCTGGTGGCTAATGGCTATCAGTGATCGTCGGCTTGCATTCTTATATATACACTACAAACAGCAAAATGTAACCGATAATCGTCCGATATAGAACGCACCTGGGCGTCAAAGCCTTATTACAATAAAGAACAAGTTAAGTGGTTAAGTGGAATACTTTTTGACATCTAATGCCCTTTTTAGAAACACCTAATTTTTGAGCGCCTGATGTGTATAGTGTTCAAATCCTGAACGCCTACTGTTCAAATGCTTTACGCTACAGCGCTCAAATTGTGAACGCTAGCGTTCACATTTTAAACGCAACAGATATATGTAAGTATTTAAAGAGGCATTTAGACGTCAACACGATGCAAGCTCTTCAAGTAGGCTAGGCATATCCCTTCATCCTCAACATGTTCTGACGCCCCGACTCGTTATATCATAAACCTATATTTGTTATATTTTGTTGTTGTTTGTTTGCAGTGTATGAAACCCTGGAGTGAGAACAGCTTGCAAAAATACTGAGGTTGAAACCTCAGTATTTTGACCTAACCTAATTTTAACTTAACTTTAATTTATTTTATTTTAATTTGAACTTATTTTTTATATCTGACTGGAAATTGGGGGGGGGGGGTGATTGTGTAGACCATACCCCCTTGACCAAAAAGTGGGGGATATATCCCCCCATCCCCCCGGGATGCGAATTTTGTTTTTCCCAAACAGGTTTGCAATTGCGTCTAAATAGGCGCTCATGATTGGTCGGAAAAGTTACGTCATCACGATAGAAAGCTTTACTTCCAGGAAACCAAAGTGTCTGCATCCATTCGTTGGAACGAAGATATACCCATTCAAAATTACCCGAAGCTTTTCGTTGTAGATGTGTTTGGAATTGGTTTAGACATATTGAGCACACTAGTATGGTATGATCATCTACTTTGATCGAAGTTTTCTGTGAAGGCATTAATCGATAACATCGCACAGTGAAATGTTCGTACAGGGTACATCACACATGCGCTGGTGGCCTATATGTATTATAACTGTGTAAACAGTGTAGTGACTGAAAAATATCATACTGTAGCATGAAGGGCTCATAATTGACGCAATTAAGGATTTGATCAAAGATGTATATCAAGGAAAAATCCAAATCACTCAGCTGTATGTGTTTTTCATATGTGTAGTTCAGGGGCGTATCCAGGATTTTCCAATAGGGGGGGGGGGGCGTCAGGCATGAATGATCGCCGTCCTGGGGGATGGGTCTAAGGGGAGGGGGTGGACAATTTTTGCTTTCGAAGAAGGGCTGAAATGCAAAATGGTGCCATATGCATGGGCGGCGATCCGCACTTCCGAGTGGGGGGGGGGGGGGGATATGACCTTGTTGACTATCTAAGCGTAGAGCCACCATGGGTTGGCGCGAAGCGTACAAGAAAATTTTGGGATTAACAAACCCTCTAGATGGCCGGAAACGGCACTTCCCGAGGTTTCCAAGCGGCATATACCCAACTTTAAAATAGGGATGTCATGTCCGAAATATCTCATAATCAGGATCTAAAATACCTTTTTTTTAATTTCGGGTGTAATTTTGGGAAAATTGCCCCTGTCAATCTTGTTTCAGGCGCAACGTTAGAATGTTCGAGAGCTCTTTTATATTATTCGATGAAGAAAATGGCCTCATGCAGGCTATTATAGGCCTATATACATGCAATACACAATTACACATAGTTACATTCCTAGGTACCGATTGCTAGGGCATCCAGGTGAAACGTGTATTAAGCATTACCAAGGGCGGCGGAAGCACTTTAAATCTGGGGGGGCACCGACATCAAAGGGCACTTTGCAGAAATTCGATTGGACTGATGCAGCCTTATATTTAGTACCCTTTTTAACTCTTATTGTATGATCTTATTTGCGTATACACATCACTCCACCAACGCCCCCCCCCCCCCCCCCCCGTCAAGGTAATTATGCATACTAGCACTGCAATATCCAATGTGCAAATTGGGAAACAAGGAACAAGTTTTCCATTGAGACAAAATGAGGTGAAAACATGCTAGTTGCTAATGTAGGAATCTTCCGAATTAGAGTATATTTCTTGTTAATATCTTAACAATTTTTTTTCCATTCGAAATAGCTTTGAGTTTGACCCACAGAAATTCATTGAAAGTCAGGGCGCAGCCAGGATTGGCAAAGTTGTATGCACGACTATCTGAGCGGAGCACCACCATCAGTTGGCGCGGAGCGTACAAGAAAATATGTTGGTTTTACAAACCCCTAAGATGGCCGGAAACGGCCCTTCCCGAGTGCTTATTCTGGTTCCCTGGCCTCTTGACAACTTGAGACACCTCAGTTTTTATGTAGAAAATGGGCACATTTTTAACCTGAGGAAAAGTGGGGGGCACGTGCCCCCTGTGCCCCCCCCCCGGTTCCGCCGCCCTTGAGCATTACCCTGGTAACATGAGATTCTCAGCTGTTCGAGGGAACATGTACATGTGTAGGCCTACTATAGGGCCTATATGAATACTATGAGGGTGCATATATGTACTATATCAATACCGTGTGCGCAATAATACATTTTGTTGTTATAGGGCCAATGAAGCCTACAGTCAACTATTCTTGCTTTATAAAGACGCTTTATTTGAAAAGATCGCACTGCGTTTATGGGTAGGCGAGAAATGAAGCTAAAAAAGAGCCGTACATTAACGACGATGCATAAATTTAGGCATGAAAATATTCTTATCCCTGGCATTTGGTGGGGGGATATATCCCCCCTTCCCCCCAGGATCGCCGCCCATGGCCATATGTGATCCATTTTTCGACCTTAATAATAAGCAACATTTCCAGTAAATATGGACACAAAATGCACAATTTAGTATGGCTGGCATGTCACTTAGTGCTTATAGTGATAATACAAACACAATTACCATCTATGTTTCTAAAACTATTATGCCGCCGAACTTCGCCAGAACCTTTTTCTGGCAAACGAAAAATAAAGCATACGGGAGGGGGGGGGGGGGGGGGGTTGAGCGATCACCGACATCTCACTTAAAGGTCGTCATCAATTTTTTTATTGTTTTGGCCAAATTTTTTTTTGTTTTGGTGACGGCCAATAGGAGGGCGCGCGCCTGTTGCGCCCCCCCCCCCCCTGGATACGCCCCTGGTAGTTCCTCAGAAATGTTATGATCTCAAAATATTAAGATTCTGTGCTTATGCACAGTACAATTGAGCAGAATTTGACAACAAAATGTCTGCCGTGTCAAGTTCTATCATACCCCTAATATTGACACATTCGTCGATTAGCTAACTGTAGTCCAGGCCTTAGTATACATCCATTGACTTTAGATGCTGTTTGCTATGCTCTGAGCCTCTAAGCGCAGATAAGTCAGGTCCCAGAGAGTAGTCTTATCATATTGAGGTAATGTTGGTTATTTTTAGGATGTAAGATTTCCAAATGCCCTCAAAACGTGCAAAACTTGGGGTGGGGGGAGGGTGTTAAAAGCTTAAAAAATACCACAATTTGGTCAGCAAATAGCTGAAATGGATTCAAACTCATGAAAAATGTAATTCTGCTTGACTGCAAAAAGTTTAGGTGGCCTGCTGTATCGTTGCTAGTAATAATTGAAGGTGCGTCAATTACGGGGGTGCGTCAATTATGAAGCCTTGACTACACTAAACTGTTTGCGTATATTCATTCAAGACTCGTGAAGTTGATTGTAGTGTAGGCCTACCCATTCCACGAAACAAATTCCGATTGCAGTAGAACGGCTCACAATTCTTGAATAACGTAAACACGAACCCAATAGAATGTAGCGTATGTATCATAAGTAAGGTCAACGTGTGATTCAAGCATTAAAAGTAAAGTTAGGGAACTTAGGGCGTTTGATGGACCGTTACAAGACTTAATTAAGTGTCAGTGTGTAATTCAGTGCATGTCTTCGAACTTCGAAGCGATGCCCATTATTTATGCTGACGTCACGAGCAATCTGATTGGCGGAAAACTCCGTAATTGCAAACCTGTTTGGGAAAAAAAAAATCGCCCCCGGGATGTGCGCCCCATGTTTCGATGTTTTCGATAACCATACTTTACAACCCCTGCAAGGGTTGTCACTACATTAGTATGGTTCGATGACAATGCACTCCAACATATATGGCTTGTTGTTCCAGGTTTAATTCAATCATTTGAAGCATTTAACTTTTATTTAAAGTATTGGAAGACTTGCTACTTATTCGTAACGGAAGAATCTGAAATTCCAAAAATTAACACTCCATGTGTTTATGTTGAAGTATACGTTCAATATTATCAATACATCATCAGTATAATAAGAGTTTTAGCGCAATTTGGCAAATGCAGAGATTATTCTGATTGGTTTAAATATACTATGACATCATTGCAATTATCCTCAATACACCACTGTATATTCATTAGCTAGGAAAACTATCCATCTTCTTTAAACCTAAATTTTTATGATTTAAAGTGGCTGAAATAATAAGTTTTCAATGACAGTCAATGGAAAACAAAACTACTATGAAAAAGTAAACGGTTCCTAATTTAGGTGTAGGTATAAAAATGTAAAAGGCTGTTTATTTATTAGCTAACTTACATTATTTTTAGATGCAATCTCCAGCAACTGTGTCGTCGATCTTTGAAGAAGAGCGCTGTCGTATTCGCGTATCCTAACTTCACGCGAGCAGAGCTCTTCCACCGAATCCATAATGTCGTTGACGTCACCAGTTTGTTCCAGGATACAGAGAATGGCAAACTTATCCCCGCCTGGTAATCTCTTCAAATGGTTGATGAGTTTCTTTCCAGCATCGGGATCCAGACCACAGGCGAATCTAAACAGGTACTGAAGATCAAATGGATCTAAGAACCTGAGCATATCGGAGAGATTGTGTGCGTTCTTTACAAGAGTTACAAGGTGGTGGGCTGCATACCATTCACAGAATAGTTTATGATAAAAACGGACCATCGTTGTAATAGAATCATCGCTCACTTCATCTTCTTCGACCAAAATGCCAATTGAAATATACTGTTCATATGATTCTGGTCCGACTCTTTGACAAAATTCAGTCTTAATCCATGACAATTGTTGGTTTTTCTTGTTTAATCCTTCGAAAGCTATTTTGTCTAGCTCATGATGTTCCATTCCATGAAGATAGAACTCGTTGCTCCTATTGTCTTTGAATTTCCGTTTTAGATGGTCGTAAAAACGTCTAATCATGTATTTGAAGAACTGTGTGACAGATTTGAACTTCATGGAGTCTCTCTGATCATGAGCCATGTGGGCAAACATCACGAATATGAGAGGCACCTGGCAAAGATCAGCAAGGATGGAGTTTTCATAGAGTTGTTGTTTTATTTCTTCCACTGCCTCATAGTTGTTACCTACTACGGCCTTGCGAATGTACTCATCCCTAGCTTTATCATCGAACCCTATTAGTTTGGCCCCCTTAGTTTCTTTTCTAAGACATTCTGGAAGATATCTTGTCGTTAAGCTGACTTCAAAGTCTGCAAACAGTTCCATCTTGATGATCCTGTGTACATCGTCATTATCATTGCTGTCCCTGCCAGGATATTCGTCATATCCATCCAAAATAATGTGGACGGAAGAGCAACTGTCAATGATCTTTTCAATCTCATGTTTGCTAACACGGGGTTCGTTGGAGAGAAGAAATGACTTAATCGCCCTGTAGAGAGACTTTACACTTCCAAGTTGTCTTAACCGAAGAAGAATTAGTATGTCTACATTGTTCATCGGGGAATCCGATACGTCATTGCACCAATCGTAGGCCAACTGAAGGGTTAACGTCGACTTACCATACCCGGGCTCTCCTTGGATAATGCGTCTCTTGGATTTAAACCGAAAGTCATTATAAATACTTTTGTAAGATTCCAAACGCTCCCATGATCCTCTGGTGCCTGGCGTTAGCTCTGGTGCCAGACAAACTTCAACGCCCCCTTCTACAAAGACCTTGTCCACACAATAAAGTCTATCTTTTATATATGGCATGGGTTGAATCGCATCATATTGGCCTTTATATGTACTTTTGAGACCTTCTATCAGAAATATTTTCTTCTCTAAACAAAAAACAGAAATATATGTGTAAATGTTACCACGTATGACTACATGTGACGAACAATAAATTAGTGACACACATGGGAACACGAAAATGTTAATTGTTTATTCGTTATTGATATTACAATTTTGTTACTGATCTATGTGTTATTAAGACGACAGAGTGGGAGGAGGTTACATTTTTTACCAAAAGAAAATAAAGATACGCAAATAGCAAAGTCAGAGTTAAAGGCAACTACCTTGAAGATCAGGATTCAGCTCCAATATCACGTGATTTACTTCAGACAGTCTACGAAGCGTAAATGAGTCGTGTGAGTACAGCACGTGCCCATCGTTTCCGAGAATCTGTTTTTAAAATATGAGCAAAATAGGGAATCTAAATAATTACATCGTCCCGTTAACCGTCAAGATATATACTGCATTGTTTTGATGTTGCATATGGTTTGGTTCAATGTATTGTTAATGAAAAATGTGTTGGGAAAGAATATTTTATTCCTAGGAAGTGCAATGATTAGTACATGACAAAGAGACACCAAGACAATTATCAGACTAATACCCCTATGATGCCTAACTCTATGCTACGTGTTACAATCATTAAAATTACTTAAGCGCAAATAATATATTATTCCAAACAGTAATATCCATCAACCGGAATATCTCTTAGAAGATAGCTAAAGAAGGTAACAAGGGTTAATCCTATCTTTAATTACCATTTTGTGGAACCTAAAGAGAAAAGTAAATCAACTGAACTGACTTACGATTTGCCCTTCATGTCTTCATCTAATCATTGATCGTGTTGTTACGAGTCCATATGCAGGTTTGTCCACCTGTCAATTGAATAGGAAAATTCCTGTAAATAGCCTTGTGTTAAGCAATGAACTCAACCACATCATAACATTCCTTTGATTGTGTGTCGTATAAAGTAGTTGAAATTCCATGGTCAGTACACTTCCGACTGACATATGCGAAACCGTGTATTACGATGCCTAACATCATTATTACGGTGAAAATAGGAAAACTAATGTATTACAGCAACATGCCCTATACCACATGAACGCATAATGTACAACGTACAATTTTGCTAAGCGGATGTCATTTAAAACAGACATGGGCTTTCTGTATATCTGTATGACGAACTGGTTGTCTGAGTACAGTTCCTGCCCATAGGATCTGTATTTTTAGTACGAGAAAAATAGTTAATCTAAATATTTTCATCATTCCGTTAACCGTCAAATGCTGCATTGTTTTGTAGTTGCTGTTAATTTTTCAGATCAAGGTTCAAAAACACTTTGTATTAAAGTGCAAGACAGTTCGCTTTACGGAGCAACGTCTTAAAACTGTTTGCGTCTGCTCAGAAAAAAAAAATAAGGTCCCAGCAGTCTTCCATGAAAACATTCAATGTAATATACCTGTATAGAAACACACAATACTTAGCTATAATGAACCCTTACATTACATTGGATTGTGCGCAAGCCTATAGTGATCGATATGCCTATAGGTATATAATATGCACACAAAACCAAATGATGCAACCTATAACTAAACTACAAAAACCAGTGGTTGTCAAGTTCAGAAGCGGGTAATTGTGCCGTAGACTAGCTACAGTACTATATATGATAACCTAGACATCACGCAATGTATACTATTGTATGGTATAAAACTCTATTCGATAGCGTCTGTGATAATGTTATCGTCTATGAACACGCTGTGGTGTTTGAAATCAATGTTATGTAAAACAGTGCATAGAGACAAAATTATAAAAATAAAAAATGTTTTATTACAAATCTCGACGACACAAGAACACGCCCCTAAAAGGCCTAGTACTTGCTCACGACATTAATGAACACTTCATAAGTTACCATTAACTGTTACCCGATACAAAATTATTTGTAAGTTGTATTCAAAGTTGAATGAAATTTTCCTTATCTCCAACCACTATAGACAAGTCGACCCAACCCCGGCTCGATCTTTCTAGTTACAGTATGTGTAAATAAATTTTTACGCAATGTCGATTTAAATAATGAAGCTTCAATGATATTGTGACGATGTATGAACGTTGCATCAAAGACATTATAAACTGAAGCAAATGGTCAAAAGGACAGAGAAATAGTTTTCAACGACAAAATACTGTGGTAATAATGTACTTTTTGCTCTAGCAACTCTCAATGTAGAGTGAATAAACATACTTTGAGATGAGAGTTGTTGTTATTTTTCGCTAAGAAAAAGTGTTATTTTCAGTGATAAATTGCTCTTAAACTATTGCTTCAGGATACTTGTTCGTTTAAGAGGTTATTATGCCCAGTCCAAAAGATACAAAATACGATTACAACGATTACAATGCTTTCCTGTTATATATTTGTAAGTTGTGCAGCTATAAAGTTGCTACTTCATGCTGCAATTCAGCATGAGAAAGGGTTTGGTGCAATTTATTTTACCAACGTAACCATCTGAGAGCTGTGAGGGTACTTAACTATAATGTTTAGTATTAAGTTCTTACAACTTACCAATTTCAGGTTTCTAGCTTGTCTCAATATTAATTTATGAGGTTTGTTAATTGCTCTGATGTAGAAAAGAGGTCGTTGACAGCTTGTAACTCAAAACGCGTCAAAAAATCTGATTACTGTTTTTTTTTAATAGAAGAGATATAGTACCACCCTGTTTGTACACACATTTTAGGAGGGTATTTTGCCTTATTTTTAAATGAAGAAGCCTCAAAGTTTGGGATTTTAACAAATGAAAAACGATTTTCCTGTTGTGATATTCCATATTTGTGTGAGCCTGGATATTGCACTTCAAGTTCATTCAGTTAAATGATCTGCATAATCCAATGTCATATAAACCAATAATAGTTGCAATGAACTGTCGGCTTCTGGTTTAATTCACTTAATAGACATTACTATACAATAATTGTCAATAGACACATACATGTACAGTTTGTATTAGAAGTTTCATACTTCTCAAGAAAGGCAGAAAGTCAATTAAATGATATTTGTTCCAAAGTAAAAAGTATAACCTTTAGGTATGTAGTTTGTAAACCATTTTGTTGCTCGTCCAGTACATGTCCAGAAGAGACAGTTGAACAACATTGTTTAAGGTTAGTTAAAGGGAGCTCCTGTGCAAAGTGGTTCTCAAAAAAGCATATTGGGTCATTCCATGTCAAATCACGATGCTAGACCCTATCATATAATTACCACTTTTATTGCATGATCAGAGCACCAGGAATACACATATTCTGACTATTATTATCCCACTTCTTAATTCCTCAATTTGTATTATGTATTACTGTATTTAGTTTGTAAATTCCACTAATGGATATCATATCATTTATCTTACAAAAGTGTACATTAAAAGTTCTTTGTTATGATACTAGTTATATTTGTATTACAACGGTGAAGTGTATGTTATAGGCCATGAAAAATTAATATTACCCAACGCTGGGGTCGGTGGATATCTAACCAAAATATGGTTCAGGGTTTGGTCATTCTGCATTTACATTGACAATGACCCATATGCGTGTGGTGGTTCAAAATTACGTCAATTCAGTTTGCCTCAAATATTGGTTAAGGGGCTTAATCAGTACACTGAGTCAAACTTTTTGTTAATGTATTTTCATTTAAAATTGGGAAATTATCATCTGTAAAGGACTAGAATTATGTCGCGTTTTACGAGATTAAAACGTGCTAGGGCCTAAATGCACCAGCATCGGTAAAAGAGATAAATACATTTTGTGCCGGTAATTTGTGTCGAAGGTAAATGACAATGTATTGAGACGAAAACCAGCAGTATAGGACCAGGTTATATTGAGAGATTAGAGGTTTTCATCAACATTGCTATAACAGTCCTTTGGTTAAAAGAAGATACATTTTAACAGATTACAACACACTGAGAACACAACAATATTTTAGCAATATGTTTTCATGGTATACGTGTAAGTATACGTGGTTCTACTATACACGAGCTGCTATATAGGATCGACTGTACAGCATCCAAAATAACAAATCTACTATGCCTGGTGAGCGATGAAGATCCATTATAAACGATCCGCTTTACACGATCCACTATGCTCGATCCACTTTACAGGATCGACTATATATGATTCAAAATGCTGGTTGCAATATTAACGATCCACTGTGCTGAAACCACTTTACATGATCGCTATTCTGGATACACCACGCAAGATCTACTATGCACTATTTACGATCATCTATGTTGAAAGATGAAAGATTAAAGATACACTATAAAGGGTCACATATGTATTACTCACTATACCCGATCCAATATGCTGGATCCACTATGCACATTCCGCTATATACGATCCATTATAAACGATCCACTTTACACGATTCACTATACTGGATATACTTTACAGGATCCACTATACGTTATCTTATATACATGATCCAATATGCTGGATCCACTATGCAAGATCCAGTATACAGGATCCTCTTTACATTAATCATTATACATGATGCACTATACAGGATCAAATATCTACCATACACTATACATGATGCAATATACAGGATCCAATATCTACCATACACTATACATGATGCAATATACAGGATCCAATATGCAGGATCAACTATTTATTATCCACTATACGTGATCAGTATGCTGGATCCACAATGCGTGATCTGATATGCGTGCTCCACTATATATGATCACTATGCTGGATCTTCTAAACATGAAACACTCTAAACGACACTATACATAACCCACTATTCACCTTTTATTGTACAGGATCCGATATGCATGTTCAAATATATATGATCCGTTATACAAAACCTAAAATACAGAATACACTATACGAGATCCACTATACGTGACTTACTATACGAGATTTAATATACATGGTCCACCATGTATGAAACAATATACGCGATCCACTTTACATGATCCACTATACAGAATCCACATAGACATGTATACGTTCATCTTGATAATATTTGCAATGGGAAAATTAAACAATTCTGTTATATGGTTATACCGTTCATGAACAGTATCTCATGCTTGAAAATACCGATTTGGTTTGGGTGGAAAATGAATTAATAAACATGTTTCAATCCGGCACTACACGTAACCGAAACAAAACGGAAACCGAAACGATAGTGACGTTAGCTATGATAATATTCGATATTTATCACACTTCTATAGATACGTAAATGACATAAGTATACAACGTTATTACATACTTTTCACCATCGCAAGCGATTACTGTTTGGGGTCATTGTATCTTACGTGACGATTGTTATTATTATCTTGATATGCCCAGCCCTAGAAAATAGGAGATTTAGAAGATACAGAGACTTACCTTAACTGATATAAGTTTTCAGAATATCCTTTGATAAAAGTTATTAGACACTTTCTAATGTCGTTGCTCCACGGACGCTAGAATATCCAGGTATTTTTACATATAACGAGTATCTGAATGTGAAATACCGAATTTTGTGACAATCCAGCTGACGTTGACGAATTTCAATCGTAACATAAAATTCATATAATACGCTTTCAATAATGTCTTAACTATTGAGAATACACTACCACAATATTTAAACTACTCGACAGTCTAAAAAAATGAGGAGGGTCGCTTAGCTTCCTCAACCTGAAAAGAGAGCTTAAGTGATACTTCCTGCTTTTAAGTAAATGTAATGTTTCCTGGTACTCAAGAGGGGGGGGGGAGGTCTGGGGGGTCGCTCGGTAGGTTTATGATATACAGTAAAGTATAGGAATATGTTATGATGGCATGTCTTGCTAGACTGATACACATTAATGGAAGCGATGTTATTACCTATTGACAACGCCTTAACTAATGTACATATGTTTTAGCAATTCAGTGCATAGTTCTGTTATATTTATACATAGCTTGAATAACAGCCAACGGTAAAAAATATTGGTATTCAGAAATGTAACATTAAATTTGTCCTTAGAAACTAATACTGCTTAAATCCAACCTCCACACGTCACAGTCATTTGAACTTCCTCTTTTAGTTCGTAATATTAGTTTTACTTTGGAGAACCGCAAAAGTTCATACAACCCAGCTAACCACGACCAATTCCTTCATAGTGTGTGCAGTTTGTCTTAGTCAATGATGTATGACGGTAGCAAGCAACAATGGTATGTAGGTGTTATTTCTAACTCGGGTAATTAAACAAAGCAGCACTGGTATTCATCGCCCAATGTAACGGAGACAATCACATAGAAATTCTGTTATAATTATTCATTCATTCATCCTTATAGTACACACATCACCCGTTGTGTGCTTCCATTACATATGTACACCGATACAATGACATCAAAGAAAAGGTTATTCACTATTACCAGGAGTGACATATCACATAATAAGCTACTTTACTTATTGAAGGCAAGGTTTCGAAGTTAATTATAGTTATACCTGTTGGAATATTTTTATTTCATCTTTAATAGAGGTACGCCTTGAAGTTTGGGGATATATGCTATATAAGAAACACAAACCAACCTCACGTATCGTCGTCATTGACTATGCCTAGTATAAACTATTAATATTATATAAGGTAGCTCTCATTTCTTTGAATTAAATTAGTTCTGAAATCACAACCATTCCCCCCGAATTACACAGTGAAGCCCAGGTCCTAGATGTAACCTGCGTATAATGCAGTGACGCTGTGAGCTACACCTATTAATTTAGGTTTGCATACATTTCAACTGTGCAGGAAGTGTGAAACGGCATCTTATACAAGGTAAAAAGTAAAAAAGTGTCAGTCTAATATGAATAATACACATTTAAATTGCGTAGGGAAACATTACAGACCGTAACACCGACGTCCACAATTTCTCGAACGTCTTTCTACATCAACTTAACTTTTAGTTTGTTATTGTTAGTTTTATATAGTATTATATATACATCATATACAGCCATCCTATCCATCCATCCTATCTATCATATCTTTCCATCATATCTATCCATCCAATCCATCCTATCCATCCATCATATCCACCCATCATATCCATCCATCCTTTTCATTCATCCTATCCATCCTATCCATCTATCCTATCATTCCATCGTATCGATGCATCATATCTATCCTATCCATCCATCCATCCTATACATCCATCATATCCATCCATCCTATTCATCCTATCTATCCATCCTACGCATTCATCGTATCCATATATGCTATACATCCTATCCATCTATCCTACCATTTCATCGTATCGATGCATCATATTCATCCTATCTATCCATCCTATCATTCCATCGTATCCATCCATCCTATCCATCTTATGTCCTATTGTAATATTGTGACGAGCCCGCTTCCTCCGATAGTAAAACTATATCGGGACTCGCGATAGAAAGGTACTGGGATATCTTGATGCCGTATTTATGCTTCTTCAGGAGATGTCTCGAACGGAAGAAAACAATGAGTTCACAGAAAAACAATTTGACAAGATCGGATTTGATTAATGATTCGGTATAATTTCTTCTCTGTCGATTCTCTTTACAAATAAAACTAAATTACAATGATTTGACTTGACTTGACTCCGTCAATTAAACAATTAGGAGTGATGAACTTTCGGCGGAGTGATAAATTTGCTGACCAAGTGATAAATTTGCTGACGGAGTGATAAAACTTTCGGCCTCCTTTTACTTTTAAACCTTACTTCCATAAAATCTCACTGCGCATAATCAGTAGGCAGCCAATAAACTGACCATCCTGTATTAACCTAATGATATAAAAATAAGTGCGCTGGCACTGATCTGCCCTGATTGGTTGGGAGTTTGGAAGTCCATCCCCTTTCTATGGAAACTTCCATACCACGTGAGAGAACCTTCTCGAATGTTCCACAGACATAATGGAATCTATTTTGGGAAAAGGCCCTGTACCAAGATTCAATAAGATAGTTAAAAACTTCTCGTGGGAAAACTGAATCCATGACCTAGTTAAATACATAAGAGGCCTGTAAGGTGTCTCGATGGAGTGTTTCGGTAACATCAAAGAGATGGTATCACTATTTCATAACATCCCCCTCAATCTTTTAAAATTTTTGGATACTCCAAAATTTTAACATCATACTGCTTTAACTTATCATAATCTCAAGCACATTCACTAATATTCATTGACTTCAATAAATGGTCTTCATATATCTCAAAGGTTAACATCTTGGTTACGAATTATTAAAATGATCATATGGTATATACATTGACACTATCTCCATGAAATTTTTGTGTACCTCTTCAATAATGATGACATCATATGATGTAATCTAAAAAAAATATCATTAAGATATCTTAAAGTTACATGACACAGCAAAATATGCAGTATCTCTAACAAAATACATTTATGCATTTCATACATCAATAATACATTTATATCAAAAGTGAAATCATGCCGTGAATGGGGTGAGATCAGAGAATACTAGACTTAGTCATCTTTTAACTGAACAGAACACCTTGGCGTTCCATAACAAAATTCGTACACTAAAAAAAAGAACCTTAAAATATTACAAACTCATTTACAAAACTCCTCTTTAATGAAGGCATAGTTTCAAAACTGCTTTGAAACCCTGTGAATCATATACATCCACTTCAAGAAAATCAACAAAATGTGACTCGATAGCATGGTGACCCTAGGTATGCACTCCGAAATGATCTAGTAAAGTACCAAAGTACTAGATATTCGATACCATAAAAGAGACCCCATAGACTATGACATCAACAAATCTTTCTTCAAATTAACATAATACTTAACATCTTGTCTTTTCAACTTCATGATGAAATTTACTTTTGCATGAATATTTGAGGAAAAGAAAATATATACATAATTTCCTCAAAAGATCTATACTTTCATTTGCTTTGATAACTGTTGCTGTAAGCAAAAGTTGCACATCTTCAATGCTGTCTTCTGAATAGCCTTCAACATAACTTCAATGATGCAATGTAAATATCCTTAAAATATTTTCTCAATATATGAAAACCCATGTTGCTAATATTCCGGATATGTTCTAATTGCCGGGTAAACGTTTGAACGAATTCATAAGGAGAAATAAGGTATACTCATCACACATTTGTTATAAAAGATGAAACTAGGTCACTTGGTGGTGGTTTTAACAATAAAGCTTATATTGTTACACCATATAGTAAAATGACTTCCACTTAATAGGTATGCAGGTAATTGCCATAACGCATTCCATTCATACAATCGTGGGTAAAACACCTGTTCATCTGAACTTAAAGCAATATGCAGCTATACATATTAACCATATAATGTTTGCAACATTCTGCCTGGATTGCCTGTAATGTTCAATCCCTTTTCATGGAGAAAATTCATTATTTCCCCTGTGTTGGAATATTTTCCTACATTCCACCAAAAATCATGACTCTTAAAGCCTGATGGAAAACATGGTGTCTGATAGGTGACCAGAACCTGTAATTCACCCAATTTGTATCGAGCACGTTGGACTTTCATGTCTCCTTGTGGAGCATTTGCAAAAACTTTCTTTTGCCTTAATATGCTATCTTTCATGGAACGATATGGAAGTGCTAATCCTTCATTATGTGCTCTATTCTCTAAAAAGGATGCAACATTCATTGGCTTAGTGCTCATAAGACACATGACATGATCTGAAGTTACCCCTGGCAAAATGTTACCAAACTCATCATGAAACTCAATATCTGCATCTTGCATGACATTAACATTTTCTGCATTAGAAGTGTTACTACTCAAAACATTTCTCATTCGAGCAAGCTTTTCACTTGATGAACCTTTTGTTTTCAAGACCTGACGCAATTTCTGAATGTTAGTGATATTCTTAGTTTCAGAAGATGCTCTTACAAAACATGGTTTAAGCCTGTTATAATTGAATACATCACTAAGAATTTCTCCTTTGAGAGTGGCCAACAAATAATGAGTCCTATCCAAAACTTGATGGATCACTAGTGGTCCACACCATTCTGCAGCAATTTTGCGAGAGTTCGCAGTCAAGGAGGAAGACGTTGGCTTATACAGATACACTAATTGACCCGTTGAATAAATTGCACCTTTGTCTAGTTTTGCACTTATCTTAACATTTTGAGCATCTTGTTGCTTCTTTTGTAAGACTAACATTACCCTTGACAAATGATCAAATCGTTTCTTTAACAATGCAGCATATTCTCCATGAGATTGTGATAATCCTGCCATTGGATTGAATGATAAATTTGTAAGATTTGGTGGCTTACGTCCAAATGCAAGTTCAAATGGGCTATAGTTACCTAACTGAGGAGAGGAAAATGTGTTATATGCATAGGCTGATGTTGGGACAAATCGTACCCAATCCGTACCAAACTGATTTAAGTTCACTTTGAGGAAATTTGAAAGAGTCTGAATGTGTCTTTCAACCTGTAAGCTTCCATGATTGCTTACACTGATGAACTTTTGTTCAATGCCTAAAGCCTTACTTAAGAGCTCCACTAATTTTCCTGTAAGAGAAGCTGCCGCATCACTTATGATACAAGACGGTGGACCAAAAGTTGTAACTACCCTCTGCAATAATGCTTCACATATTGTTTCAGCATCAAGAGTCTTAAGAGAAACACATACAACAAATCTAGTGATCTCATCACAAACCACCATCAAATGTTTAAATCCTGTAGCCGTTGTGGGCATAGTCTTGAAATCCAGACTAAGTCTGTCAAAAGGACGATAAGAATCAGGAATGCGAGCATGATATTGTCTCAATTTGTCCGGTTTCTTACGGAATTCTTGACAACGGAGACATGCCTGAATATAATTACTGATGCGTTGAAACATATTGCGCAGATAGAAATGCTGTCTAATGGTCAAATATGTACGCATTACACCCTGATGATTACTTAACAAGTCATCGTGATATCGAGATATTATTTGCTCTACCATAGTCTCAGGTACGACTAACTGAAGAGTCATCTTAGCATCATTAGTCTCATGCAAAAATATCCTGAATAACAAACTATTACATAACAAATAATCCTCTGCTTGAGAACGAACAGTTCTAGCATGCTTAGCATTACTTGGAATAATGTCATGTGCAAGAAAATCATAAATTGGTTTGTAGTAAGGACAAGTTTGTTGTTGAATTTGCAACTCTTTTACATCAAATGGCAGATCATAGTTTTTGATCAACTTTCCTTGAATTGCCTTCATGACTTTATTCAATTCCTTTTGTTTTGGAATGTGCCCTGTAACCAAATGATCAATGTTTGTTATGACTGGCTTCGGCTGAGCAAATAATTCTGGAGGTGGTTCTCTGATTACCTCTGGCACTCTATGTCTACTCTGATCCACTAATCTTGGCTCTGAAGGTTGTGAAACACTTGTAAAATTTGGCACAACTAATACATCAGGACTAAATGTATGTCTTTTTTCACTCGGCATAGTAATAGTAGGCCTTTGAATATTTGTTTCTCTCTTGTCATTAGAAACAACTGGTGTAGTCCTCTTTTGTGAATCACATTGTGGTCTCTGTGTAGCATGATCATTAGAATGTGTTGCCTTAGGAATGGATGTCCTTTCAACTCTATTTGTTGATTCTTTGGCTGGGGAATCCTGCTTGGACTCCTTTGTGACTTTATTCGGAAATAAATCTGGAACTTTGACTCCCATTGACCTTGCCATTGACCTTGTCATGATTGGATTAAATGTCTCCTTAGGTGGAGTTGAAAAATCCTCACTAGAACTGACCTCTTGAGCAACCTGATCTATTTCAGAGTGAAATTCCTGTGGTGCTCTAGACAAATAATCTGCCAAAACCAATTCTGAGCCTTTCTTATAACCAACCTGAAATGTAAATTCTGACAATTTGAACAGAAGCTTACGTAAGCGTGAAGTTGCTGGTTCTTGTTTTGATTTAAACAATTCAACAATGGCCGAATGATCAACATATGCCTCAAATTCTACATTTTGCAATAAATGTTTGAATGCTGTCACATTAATAAATAGACCCATCATTTCTAATTCAGTTACACTATACCTCTGACATGCTGGTGGTAATACCTTAGAATAATATGCAATAATATTCTCTTTGCCATTAACTCTTTGTGTCAGGTATGATCCTGTTGCTACTCGTGATGTGTCGCTATATAATACAAAACGACCATATTTCTGTGGCATATGCAATATAGGTGGATTACACAACAACTCTTTAATACTTTGAAATGCACACTGATGTTCTTCTGTCCATTTAAATACCTTTCTCTTACGACTCAAATGATGTAATGGTCTCAGTAGTGCTTGAATATTTGGAAAAAACGAAGCCACATAATTAACTGCACCTACAAATCGTCTTACTGACTTAACATTGTGTGGTTTCGGTGTGTTCCCAATTGCTGCACATCTGTCATGTAAAGGTTGGATACAAGCCTCACCTTCTGGGGTTACTGATAGCAAATGTCCCATATATCGGACTGAATTTTGAAAAATGCTACACTTTTTTGGAGAGATTTTCAATCCGTTGTCCATTAAAACCTTAAAAATTGCCTGTAGGTGTTGTTTGTGAGATCGTTTGTCTGCACTGTACACAATAATATCGTCATGATGAGCAATACAGAACTTATTTGAATTTGGGATCGTTGCCAAAATATCATTAATTTGCGACTGAAAGATCGCTGGAGATAAATTCAATCCCTGTGGTAAGCGTTTATAATAATAATGCTTTCCTCCATGAAATGAAGCAATACCTGTATATTGTTGTGCATGAACACTAAGTGGCAGACAGAAGAATGCAGACTTTAAATCAAGAACACCCAAAATTTTGGCTCCAGAGTACCCTATGGTACGGATAGTCTCATTCAGTAATGGAAATGGGTGATTGAGACGTTTTATCCTACTGCTCAAGTAGCGAAAATCTGTGACAACCCTTTTGTCTTTTGTTCCCTTCTTTGGAATTAGGAAAACCGGTGAGGTATAAGACTGATGTCCTACCGCTAAGATTCCTAATCGCACTAATTTGTCAAGCTCACTGGAGACAATGACTTTGTCCTCATCTGAAAGTCTATAGGGACGTATGTAAAATGGCTCATCATTAGTAAGAGTAACATCAGCCTCATAATTTGGACAGTGAGATAATTCACCATAAAGAGAAAATGCATCTCTATGTGAGTCTAGAAATTCATATATGCTTTCTGTTTCTGAAGCATTTAGAATACTTTGTTCCAAATTAATGTTATCTCTCATGATCTCCTGTTCGGATTTGGAAACCAGGGGATCATCGGCTGTCAAATGTGGATAACGATGTAAATTATATCGTGTAATTTCATCACGATTCTCTTTGGAGTCAGAATTGGTTCGAAAAAGAGACGGTTTTTCGATGTCTCTCATGACATTTAGAAAATCTAGAGAATCAGTAGGTATGTCTTCTGTGACCGTAATGATATCTGCTAAATCCAAATGAGCCACTGTGCGAGAAGGATGCAGACAAAATTTCTGGTTACCCATGTTCCTTAGTAGAATCTTTGTTCTACCTTTATGCATTTTCACTAACATTCGTGATGGACACATACGAGATATTAGAGGAAACGGTTTTATAACCACATCTGCATTTCGTGCATATAGTGGAAGACGTCCCTGTACAGTAATGTATCTCTGCTGACCTGGGTAAATAACAAATCTCTGCACTGGCCTAAGGAAGACTTTGGCTTGTTTTATTCTAAAACAATTTGTGGTAAAGTCCAAAGATCCATTCAATTCCTTCAGAGTTGGACTACCTAATATTAAGTCAATACCTGTCAGGTTTGCAGCAATTAAAGCAGAAAGCTGAAATTCATGACCCTGAATTTTGACCTGAAATGTTATCGTGCTATACGCATGAATAAACTGACCATTACCCAACTTTAGGTTTACTACATCAACTGAGACTGGTTGTATAGAGGATAAATACTTTGAATTTTGCACTGTAGAAGAAGAAATGATAGAGCGTGTTGCTCCACTATCAAACAACAATGAAATTCCTTTACCATCATGTAAAGTACCTCTTACAAAATTACGTGTGTCCAGTTGAATATCCACATTACGGTCGTTCCCTGTATATCTAGAACTAGGAATATTACTATTCTTCCAAATATTATTTGCTTTTCGTTTCGATCTTTCCTTACTTGGTACTTTGTCTGGAGTCACTGTATGATGAGTGCAATCATAAGTGCTCCCTACTGAAAATTCTGTGTTGGTACTCTCTTTACCTTAGCCTCCATTTCATGGCTTAGGCGAATTTGGCAATATTGTGCAAAATGACCTCGATTTTGGCAGTAGTAACATGTGACTGAAGGATTAAAATATGGTAACCTTCTCCTGTTATTATTCTGACCTGTCCTAGGACCACGAGAATCACGAGAACTATATCTTTGCCTCATATCTTTTGGATTGTCTTGCGATTCTGACCTACGTGACTGATCAAACTTGGTTTCTAATTCCTGAATTTTGGTACACAACTCGTGTATCTCAGAAGATGCAGAAATAGTAGGAGTCTGAACAGAAGACGCTTTGTCGTGCATTGCCATAAATAGTTCGGAAGAAGCTGTGGGTTGACTTTGGATTTGTAAGTCAAAATAACATTGTACTTTCATGACCAAGTCTGCAATTGTTGCTTGTGGTGTTGCAGACATTAACACTGCTGAGCGGCATTGAAAAGGCAGGGTCGAGATGAATTTATCTCTAATTTGGTCCTCGCCATAACTTAATTGTGCTGCAGCTCTGGAAATTTTGGCCAAATGAGCTTGAGCTGTATCACCTGGCGTATAGCTTAATGCATGAAATGCCTGTGATTTAGCGTAGGGAGAAGTGCCTGGACTGAAACGAGCAAGGAATTGCTTGCGCAGATCAGCAATAGTTGAAAAATTTTTGTTTTCAATCCAGAGTCTGGCTTGGCCTTTAAGTGTTCGCTTAAATATGCGACATATTTCATTTAATTCTTCCTCTACAGGGGGGGGTTTGGGACGGCAATTTATGCAATTCTAAATAATCTTCAAATCCCAAATAATGAGCTTCGGCTAAATCTGCATCAATTACATCACCCTGAAATCGTGATGGCAAAAAATCAGTGGGCCTATGTTTCTGCATAACATTAACAGAGGTCGAAGTTTCCTGTTCACTGACGGACATTATGCCGCATACAATTAGGCTAGTTATGAGTATACAACATGAGCCTATACTTAATTGAACACACTATCGACCGCAATTAAATACAAATAACAAATATTCAATACATGGACACGATTAAAATAACTTAACGGTACACTCTGATCTCAAATAGGGGTTGGGATACAAATTGGCATGATTTCACTCACCCTTAAGTTTAACGAAGAACTGGTATTGGTACTGCAAACGATGATTGAAGTCCCTCGGCTAGTATAGTAGCGGCAGGTAGTAGCAGTAGCAGGTGGGCCTACATCTCGTATACTGCAAATTCGTTCGCCGTTAACATCGGGTAGAGTCTAGGCTTAGATCGCGAAAATGTTCAGTTCTGATGTTTAGAGCTGTAGTATTCTACGTACTAGTTGCGCGAATGTTCAAACGCGAACTGCATGCTGGGTTGATTAACGTTAGTGTACGATCAACGTTAGTGTGGTTCCGGTGTACAGGCTTAGGCTAGTATAGGCTGACTTCCCTCGTAGAGTGTGTATGTTAGGCTAGGTCGTGAAAATGTTCAGTTCTGTTTTGTTCCTGAAGAAAGCAACCGATCTCCACCATGTAATATTGTGACGAGCCCGCTTCCTCCGATAGTAAAACTATATCGGGACTCGCGATAGAAAGGTACTGGGATATCTTGATGCCGTATTTATGCTTCTTCAGGAGATGTCTCGAACGGAAGAAAACAATGAGTTCACAGAAAAACAATTTGACAAGATCGGATTTGATTAATGATTCGGTATAATTTCTTCTCTGTCGATTCTCTTTACAAATAAAACTAAATTACAATGATTTGACTTGACTTGACTCCGTCAATTAAACAATTAGGAGTGATGAACTTTCGGCGGAGTGATAAATTTGCTGACCAAGTGATAAATTTGCTGACGGAGTGATAAAACTTTCGGCCTCCTTTTACTTTTAAACCTTACTTCCATAAAATCTCACTGCGCATAATCAGTAGGCAGCCAATAAACTGACCATCCTGTATTAACCTAATGATATAAAAATAAGTGCGCTGGCACTGATCTGCCCTGATTGGTTGGGAGTTTGGAAGTCCATCCCCTTTCTATGGAAACTTCCATACCACGTGAGAGAACCTTCTCGAATGTTCCACAGACATAATGGAATCTATTTTGGGAAAAGGCCCTGTACCAAGATTCAATAAGATAGTTAAAAACTTCTCGTGGGAAAACTGAATCCATGACCTAGTTAAATACATAAGAGGCCTGTAAGGTGTCTCGATGGAGTGTTTCGGTAACATCAAAGAGATGGTATCACTATTTCATAACACTATGAAACCTATGAATGCATAATATCAATCTATCCTATACATCCAATTATATCCATCCATCCTTTATATCCATCGTATCCCTCTATCCTATCTATCCATCCTATCCATCTATCATATCCGTCTATATATATTATCTATCCAAACAACCATCTATGCTATACATCAATCCTATCCATCCATCCTATCCATCAATCCAATCCATCCTATCTATCCATCCTATGAATGTATCGTATCCTATATATCCAATCCATCCATCCTATACATCCATCCTATTCATCCATCCTATCAATCCATACTATCCATCCTATATATCCATCCTATATATTCATCCTATCAATCCATCGCATCCCTTTATCCTATATATCCTATCCATCCATCGTATCAATCCATCCTATCCATCCATCCTATCTATCCATCCTATCCATCGATCCTACGTATCTATCATATACATCAATCATATTTATCCTATCCGTCCATCCACCTACTCTATCTATCATTTTCATCCATCCTATCCATCCATCATATCTATCCTATTCATCCTATGGATCCATCCTATACATTCTATCCATCCTATCCACCAATCATATCTAACATATCCATCAATCCTAACCACACATCCTATCCATCTTATCTATCTATTATATCCATCCATCATATCCATCCTATCTATCCACCCTATTATTCCATCGTATCCATTTGTCCTATCCATCCTATCTATCCATCCTATCTATCCATCCTATATATCCATCCTACGAATCCGTCGAATCCATCTATCCTATACATCATATCCATTCATCATATAAATCCATCTTATCCATCTTATCCATCCATCCTATACATCCATCATATATATTCATCCTATCCATCGTATCCTCATATCCTATATATCCATCCTATCCATCTATCATATCCATTTATATTATCTATCCATCCAATTCATCTATCCTATACATCCATTATATCCACCATCCTATCCATAAATCGTATCCAACCTATCTATCCACCCTTTCCATCCATAATATACATACATCATATCCATCCATCCTATCCATCCATCCTATCAATCCATCCTATCCATCCATCCATCCATCCATCCATCCAACCTATCCATCCATCCATCCATCCATCCATCCATCCTATCCATCCATCCTATCCATCCTATACATCCATCCTATACACCCATCATATCTATCCATCCTATCAATCCATCGAATCTATGCATCTGTTCTATACATCTCATATATCCATATATTTCCATCTAACCTATACATCAATCCTGTCCATACATCCTATCCATCCATCATGTATATCCATCCTATCAATCCATCGTATCAATTCATCCGATCATTCCTATCCATCCTATCCTATCAATCCTATCCATGCATCCTATCCACCAGTTCTGTCAATCCAACCATCATATAAATCCATCCTTTCCATCGTATACATCTATTATATACAACATATCAATCCATCTTATCCATCCTATCCACCATATCCATCCTATCTATCCTATCCATCCTATCCATCCATCCATCTTAATCCTATCCATCCTATCCATTCATCCTATCCATTCCATTCCATCTCATCCATCAATCCAATCCATATGTCATTCCATCCATCCTATCCATCCATTCTTTTTATCCATCCTACATCCTATCCATCCAATTCTATCCATCCATCCATTCAATCCATCATATACATCATATCCATCCAATTATATATATCCATCCTATACATCAATACTATCTATCCATCCAACTATCCATCCTATCAATCCATCGTATCCCTTTATCCTATACATTATATCCATCCGTCGTATCCATCAATCCTATCTACCCATCCTATCTTCCAATCATATCCATCCATCATATCCATCCATCCATCCATCCTATCCATCTATCATATACATCTTATCCATCCAATTACATCCATCGTATTCCTTACATTCATCCTATTCATCTATCCTATCCATCCAACATATACATCCAACCTATCCATTCATCCTATCTATCCATCATATCCATTCACCATATCCATCCATCCTATCCATCCATCTTATACTTACTATCCATCCAATTATATCCATCTATCCTATACATCCATCATATCCATCCATCCTACCCATTCAACTTTTACATCCAACATATCCATCCATGCTAAACATCCATCCTATCCATCCTATACATCCTATCCCTCGTATCCATCTTATATCCATCCTATGAATGCATATTATCCATCTATCCTATCCATTCTATCCAATCGTTCTATCCATCTATCCTATCCATCCTATCCATCTATCCTATCAATCCATCCAATACATCCGATTCTATCCATTAATTTTATCCATCCATCCTATACATACTATCCATCCAATTATATTCATCCATCATATCCACCCATACTATCCATCCATCCTATCCATCCATCCTATCCATCCATCCATTCCCATCCATCCATCCATTCATCTACCTACCTATATACATATCTATCTATTTATCTATCTGTAGCTGTATCATAAAAGCATTTGATACTTTACCAAAATAGCTAATGTATAAACATATAAAGATTACATTTTAATTGAACGGTCGTCATCACAACATATTCTTAAACTAAAGATCAGAAGCCATTTTTTTCATTTATTTTTATATTTGGGCAATGTTAACATATTCATAATTATTAGAAAATATTATAAATTTCCTGTTTTGTGAATATTCTGTATTGGCAACTACATTTGCTTTTCTTTATAAGACTTCCTTTCCGACATGGATGTTCGTTGAAAGCCAACGCATTTTGCGTTGCTGGAAAGATAACTGAATACATTTATAGAGAAAGTACGCTGCTAAATGAAAGAATTTAATAGCAGGATCTAGTAGATGTGGGCAAAAACCACACCATAAGACACATCATAGCAGAACTACATAGCAGAAAAGATAACGTTTCCACATTTGTGGTTCGTTTACTAAATACATTTTCTAATATAGCATTAACTGCTTCACTTACCATTAAGATATTTCTGCCAGATACTTCCAATAAGACTGGGGTGATCAACACTTCTCGCATAAGCGATGGAATCTGTAAACCGATAGAAAAATTGAAATTATATAATAAAGAAAGTGGCGTCAACCTACGTTGGTGAAAAACCAAACGTAGTTCTAATGGTATTTAACAATATTAAAGCTGTAAATAGTATAAAGAGTTACTTGTATGTTGACATCTTGTTCGTGATCGTGTTCGTTCAGCCGTTGAAAGTTTGTTACCCTGGCCTTAGTATTGACGCAACCAACATGAAATGCATTGAAATAGTTTCTAGTAATTAAAGCATTCTGTACCATATCTTGCGGTAGAAAAGCTGCGACTTGTCAGTAAAACACACCTAAGTGCACGTAAAGCTCTATATGCACGACTATCCCGGATATTATCAGGTAAAATCGAGTCGATCGAAAAATATAGTGACAAAGATATGTAAGGAATGTATAAAGTTTGAATGTGCTGAGAATTGATAAAGAGGTTTTCATATCTTGCTTCACCAATAATAATAACGATCAAATGGTAGCAAACTGATTTTCGTTTTTTTTTTTTTTATAATTCATTTATTTGTTTTATCGCCATCTTACGTTTTGAAAAATGTACTTTGGTGTGAACATTTAATGAGGGTTACCGGGAGAACAGGGTAGGAGGAGGGTGGTTTGGGTTAAACAGGGGTAAATATGTCAGATGAGGTTCCATCAATTGAAGTATACAATCAATTTGTTCTACTATTTCGCCAGGGAGACTCGTGGAAATGGCGGGAGTTAAATCTAAAGGTAGAATGGTGTGGGGTTTGGCGGTGGAGGTGATTGAAGTTCAAAGATAATTTAGCAAATTTGGTGTTATAGCATCCGCGTTATTTCATTTTGCGTTTTAAAATGACAGTTACTATGGATACGGTATCGCATTTGCAAAACGCTTTGTCAAGGTCGTTTATTTGGAAGATCAGAGATATATAATTGAAAACAAGAAACATGAGATTTGAAAAAGATGATAAATATATACAACGTGAATAAGGCATGAATGCTTCAGTTTTGGTATTTACTTTCATTAGGAAGATAATATTTTGCTATAGCTGATTTATCAGAATTCTATTTATTCTACAATGAAATGGAGGTTTGTTATTCTAGTTTGTCTAGCATAAAACTTCGTATGTAGAGTAGCCGAAATATCGAATTACACACCACTGTAAAAATTAATGAACCATACATTGGTTGCATGCAATGACTACACACAGATGTTCGTAGGATTGTGTACGGATTGCTGTATTGTTAAAACAAGAGCAGCAACGCTGCTAAAGCTCATGTTACCTACTATTTGAGAAATTTTGTTTTGCTTGTGCATAATACATACGCAAGATAACGGTGTTATTTCCATTCCATCCATCTCCTCTACCCCTTGCCTTATGCTCCTTCTTAGCAGGAAGAATTTTTTATTAAATGATAGAAGGTTGTAAACATTTGTTTTGAATAAAAAAGACATAAAGAATTTTTTTATTCAATTTTTGCCCTCTCAATTAGTACCTACTATAAGTATGTAAGTTATAACTCTAACGTACCGCTGGAATCTTACGTTAAACTAGTTTTGTTTCTGGAATACAATATATTCGTCGCCTGAGCCACATGTAAATATCCCCGCTATATCAATATAGTGAAGGGCCAATATGGCTATATGGTCACCAACATCGATTAAGGTCGTATCACCGTATTTACAGCATGTACGCATGCTCACATATTCGTCATATATCTGGTACCTTCTCAGAAAGTAAAACTATATTTTACATGCGGATCGTAGCAATGTGCCATTCATCCTTTATTTTTGTCGCAGGTACTTAGGTATAACCTGCATAGTGAGCTTCTACTTAATGCGAATTAATCCTCGACTCTAAACATTAATTTTAAAAGTTCAAAATCAACAGCAAATGCAAGTCACATACACACAATGCACCTAAAATGGAACAACTCAGATACAAATTGACACTAAATGGGGTCTATATACAGTCTAGCGTGTCTGTTTTGTGTGTGTGTACGGGGAGTGGTGGATTCCAGTGGCGGAGCTAGGGGTATTGGTCAAGGGGGGCGAGAATGGTCTGTAGGGGTGTTCAACACTATCTAAGCGCAGCGCCACCCCAGGTTGGCGCGGAGCGTATACCGACATTTTTTGAGTAAAGGTACTCCCTAGATCGCCGGAAATGACCCTTTCCTGGCCTTGTTAATTTGCAGATAAACGGGAATAAATAGGTGTCATCGCCAACAAAATGTGACAAATGTCAATAGGTAGATGAGAGCGCAATAAAAAAGTCAATATTCGCGAATAAATAAAAAGTGGTAAAAAGCTGAAAAGAGCGCCAGCAGTCCATTTGAGTCCGTCAAGGGGGGGGGGGGACATCCGCCCCCTGACTGTATGGACGCTCCGCCACTGGTGGATTCCCTCTATGTCACCAGGTCTTGCACTATACCCACCTCACTTAATTCCTCCATTTATTAGTACAATCTATTAACCTTATTTACTCACCTAATGGTGGTTAAATTGGATGTCCTTTGTTCTGGTGTAAATAACATTGACTCAACGACCTTTAGTTTCAATAATATGGGAGTTCTTTATTGTTATATTCAATCCTTGAATTATTGGTGTCGAATGGTCCTGGAATGGGAGGTGATTTCCAACTGTTTGTTTCTGGAAGAGGTGATGAACACAATGCCATAGCAATATATCAAGCCTTTTCAATCTAAGGACAATGTGACTGTATCGGAATTCCTTTACAAAAACCCAGTCAATATATCCAAATTGTGCAGACATCAATCCGATGTACAAAGCTATTTGGTGAAACACATCCACTACTTCGTGTATTACCGTGATCGCCGTGTTAAACCTGTCGTACAACTGATGTGCCATACGTTCTGATTTGAGTAATTGTATCACACTTACATACTGTTTACTTTTATTACAAAAAACCTTTAAAATATGGGTCCTTTCTTCAGTAAACGTTGTAACATAACAAATCTATTCATAATTATCCAACCGAGGCAGAGGTCATACTACATATACTTTAGTAGGGAAACGTCAGTTACTATATACTGTATACACTGATGACGTGAAAGCTTTGATAACGCCTTTTAGAATCGTCCTCTTTTAAGTAACGCTTTTTGGTTACGACACGCACTTTGCATATGGGTACGGTTCAATGAGATTCTCGCTAAATTGAACCTACTATAACGGTTCTATTTAGAACTTAAAGCACATACTGTCATCGCACTATGAAGTCCTTGCCTAGCTAAGTGTTAGCTTGGATCAAGTACTAGAGCTCCTTTGTACTTGTCGACGAGCCACCCGACAATTACTCAGCCATCGTCGTATACGTTAACCTTGACCAAATATTTCAATGCAGAATCGCGTAAAAAAACGTTCCAACCCCGTGACGTGCCCCCTTGTGACACTGAACGCTTGTAGTACTCATTGAATGTATTATAACGCCGTCCGTTCCAGTTATGTTGTAGCGTAGTCGGTGGTAAGTAATGTGTGTGTGGGAAGGGGGGGGGGGGTGGTAGGGATAGAATCGAGAACACCGTTGAATAAAATACACTAACAGTGCATCCTGAGATTTATAGGTATATATACTTGTCTTTTTAAACTGTACCTGTAGTACATCTTTCCCAGTGTGACAAACAAATAAATATATATAAGTAGGAATACCCCAACGACTAAAACACGACACACGGATAACGTACATAAACTAACCCTATCCCGGCACAACTATTCTGTAATGCGCAAGTTGCCTAGCAGCGCGTTTAACTGTCGGCATTGCGCTATAGACAACGCAGCGCAGCAAATGATGAATTCGTCAAAGGCAACGCAGCGCAGCTAACGATGGACCGCGTCAGCCCGTGAACCCTACGCTGCAACGGCCTTGTAACCGCACAAGCAGTGTGCGCAGCGCAGCTGCAGAGTGCATCAATCCGATCCATATGTCTTTTGCAGAAGCCCCAAAATAACCTTGAAAACATTGCCTCTGACAAACGCTATAAACTTCGGCAAGGATTCTGCCTGGCAACTTGTTCATAATGTATACCAAATTAATATATAAAAACGCTACTCGCATAGCAATATAAACGACCCGTAACTGTTTAGAAGCCTATACACGAGTATCTGACCAATTACGACATATCCGATAGCATTGACACATATCAGAAAACAATAACAAGCCGAATCGCTCTCTACCCTGCTACAAAAATGAGCTGACCCCCGCCCCACGGTATATCCGTCTCTTGGTACTTCCCCGTATACTAAGTTCAGAGACAAAAATTGTCCACCAGACTGTTAACATAAACCCCGGCAGCAAGAACCAACTCTCTTCCAGCCAGCAATACATTGATACCCCTAGATACACAGACTATCGCACATACCAAGGACCCCGCTGCTTAAACATTAAACCAGGGTTCTCCTAACTTTATTCCCCCCACGAACCCCCTGTGGATGTCACAGTTGTCCACGAACCCCCAACTTTTCGAGACACGATCCGAGTCATTATTATACTATAATACGCATAACAGCCTGTCTGCTGTGTCTGTTTCATAATTCAGTTATTTATCACAAGTCATATGCGTATGGAACGCGGAGAGAGTTGGTCGATAGGTACGACTTTTGTAAATTACTAAATTATATGGCCCTACTATAAGGTGACCATATTTTCCTGACTGGAACCAGGGACATTTATTGCGTGACTGATATGGGGAGGGGTCTAAGGGGAGGGGGTGTCTTAGATGTAAAATGGGGATACTTAGAAGCACTGTTTTAATCAAGTTTATTTTCAAACATGTAGCTTTTTCTTAGATGAAATTCACTTACTTTACGTGGTTCTTTGAGAGCTTGTGAGTGGTTATGCTCACAATATAATTGTGGTTGTGTCGCCGTAGTTGCCAATTATACGTTCGAAAGAGTGCTAGGCTAGATCGAGCTAGCATATTTTAACAGTGTTTCCACTTTACACTGGCCCACCTGAAATACTGGTTATAAGTTCCGTTCTGCGACTGCACACTTGACTAATTTTTTTTTATACAATTATTTTACTAATAATGTGGAATATTTTCGAAATTCCTGAACATTTTGACGAATCGGAGACATTTTCGGGGACACTTGTTCATCGGGGACAGCACACTGTAATCGGGGACTGTCCCCGAAAATCAGGGAGGTCTGGTCACCTTACCCTACTAAGGGTTACGTAAGCCGCTTTCAGTTATAACAGAAAACAAAGACAATTTAAGGTGCATAATGTTGTGACGTGATAGGTTATTGCACAACCAGTACTTTTCTTTTTTATGACTAAGCTCAAACATTTATATCTCAGCAACAGAAAAGATGTTTCTCGAATTCCCCGCCCCCCACCCCATGTAGCCTTCTTCAGCGGGGTGGGATACTACTGTAATCAGTATTTTGCTTGCAAGTTGTTATAACTTTTTAAAGCACCTATTTGCGTTTTGTCGCCGTTTTCCCACCCTATTGACATGTCCATCGAGTGGTTTTACATAAATTCATCACAAAACAGCAAACTACGATATTAGCCAAGTTTTTCCCCTGCCAAGAGCATCAATTGGCGAGTAATTAAGGACTTCTGCAGATAATGAGTAGAGTGTCTTCTGACAAATTCCTCATTTAAAATTATTCGTATACAGTTCCCCAAATCCACTAGTTTGAATTCAACCAATCAGTGAATAGCTGACAAGTTTAAAAATGAGCCATTGCTTAAAATAGATTCATTCAGTAATTCGAAAAAGTTGAGTCGTTATCACAGCCATACAGAATATATACAAATAGAGCACAGTGTTGTAGTACATTCTGATGTTCTGGGTTGCTTACGACGCCAGCAAAGTAAACAGTCATTATTTAGCTCATTATTCAATGACGTTCACAGAATTTAATTATTCATGTTATGGCGGGGCTGATTTTGATCCTAACGGAAAATATCTTCGAGAAAGACAACGTTCACATTTATAAATTATACTACTTTATACCACCATTTGAAGTTAGATTTGAATAGATAAGTTAGGTATGTATGTCGTTATGGCATCGTAAGGTCAATGAGGTTGAGATAATCATAGAAAGGACTCAAAAAGCTGCTTTAAAACTTAGAAAAGTAGAACTCGATCATTCACTTGATAGCAAACACAAAATGATTATTTTCTTAGCGTTTGGTTTGACTGTGTAAATAATCCATAAATAAACATAATTTGCGTGACAGTCATTCAACTTAAATTTCTAATACGAGATTTAAGTTATCATGGCTTTTAAAAAAATACCTTTACTAAACCGTTTACTGGCAATTATGTTAAACAAACTTCGTTATTTTAGTCTCTCCCCAACTACTTACTTGCTTAGATTTCTAGTTCCATAAAAATACACATGGGAACGACGAATGTAACGGCTTTTTTTGTATCCCAGAACCGTGGTGGGGATCCATTGACCATTGCAGTACTGTCGGATATTTCGTGTTTCTTTCGTTTCTTATCCTACCCACCCCATGAATTTACGTTCCTGATACAAAAATAATCTTCGTAAAATTCGAGTAATGACTAGTCTATGACAAGAGTGATAGCACATCAGTGGAAACAGTCCTCCCTGAAAGTGTACACTATAGATTTTAAGCAATGGTGATCAGTGTGGATTAACGTAGTTCAGTGTTGGGAACATGTCCAGTAATTGAGAAGACCTAGCTATGTAGGTCTGGATTTAAAGCTTGCAGAAATTAATCTAACAATAACTGTATTCACATTAAAGACATTTTGCTTCCAGCATATTGCAGTGTACAATATCTGGCATAGCGAAGACAGTGTACTTTTACAAACTTAGTTGTCGGGTAAGTTTCGTATGCAGAAAATACTTTATAAACTTGAACAATTGAAACCACTCATGCGAATTTGTTGCCACAAAGAGACAATACTTGTAATATAGAAGTATAGACACAGTGACGTCAGACGGAATAATTGTAGCATGGCAACCGTTACGGAGTTTAAGCACTTTATAGTTGTTCTTGTTGTTTAAATATACGCTTCGATGAAAAGTAGATTTTCTTGAACAAGCCATAATCCATGACATGTTTTTTTTTATATTTTGATGGGAGGGTACTGGAGTACAAGTCTTCTGCCTGGCTATCAGGTATTGCACTATCCGTACCTTCCTTAATTCCTTCATTGATTAGTACAATATAATAACTTTATAAAAGTCCAAGGTACTTGTACAAGAACATGGTTTGTTGTACAGGGTGTGTTAGTTGTTAATATGTGCCTTACCAAACAAAATGCACGTGACCTATAAAATGTACAGCGCATGGCCGGGTGGCGAATTTTTTTTTTCCCAAACAGGTTCTCAATTACGGAGTTTTCAGCCAATGAGATTGCTCGTGACGTCAGCATCAAACCCTTGATAGTTCGAAGACATACACTGAGTTACACACTGACACTTAATAAAGTCTTGTTACGCGGTTTCCCTGCAAACGCCCTAACTTTTACTTTTAATGCTTGGATAACATGTTGACCTTACTTATGATACATTCGCTACATTCTATCGGTTTCGTGTTTACGTCATCCAAGATTCGTCAGCCGTTCTATTGAAATCGGAATTCGTTTCGTGGAATGGGTAGGCCTACCCCAAAATCAACTTCACGACGCGAGTTCAGCCGTGAATGAATATACGCCAAACAGTTTAGTGTATAGTCAAGGCTTCATAATTGACGCACCCCCGTAATTGACGCACCTTCAATTATTACTAGCAACGATACAGCAAGCCACCTAAACTTTTTACAGTCAAGAAGTTACATATTTCATGAGTTTGAATCCATTTCAGCTATTTGATGACCAAATTGTGGAATTTTTAAGCTTTTAACACCCTTACCCCGGTTTTGTACGTTTTTTTGAGCACTTGGAAATCGTGCACCCTAAAAATAACCAACATTTCCTCAATATCATGGAGAGCACTACTCTCTGGGACCTGATCTGTCTAAGCTTAGAAGCTCAAAGTATAGCAAACAGCATATAAAGTCAAAGGATGTATACTAAAGCGGTAAAGCCTTCACTACAGTTAGCTTATCAACGAATGTGTCCAGTGGCGTAGGAAGGTACTTTTGAGTGGGGGGGGCTGAAGACTGATGGCCGACCTGGGGAGGGGTCTAAGGGACCCTGGAATTTTTTGCATTTCCAGGTGGCCTCAGATGCGATTGGGTGCAATATAGCACACTTCAACGCCCACTCCATTTTGTAAACTTAATTTTGTGTTTTCACCTGGCCTTAGATGCAATTTGGTGCTCCAAATGAGGTTTTTTTTCTCATTTGGAAATGAAAAAGGGGTTTTCTGACTTGCGAAGCGGGGGGGGGGGGCGGAATGATACTTCCGCCCCTCCACATTTTTCACTGGGGGGGCACTATTGAGATCATTACATTTCTGAGGAACCACACATATGAAAAACACATACAGTTGAGTGATTTTGATTTTTCCTTGATAGAAATCGTTGATCAAATCCTTAAGTGCGTCAATTATGAGCCCACCATGCTACAGTATGATGTATTTCCGTCACTGCACTGTGTACACAGTTATAATACATATAGGCCTATATCGCATGTGTTATGTACCCCTGTACGAAACTTTCACTGTGCGATGTTATCGATAAATGCCTTCACAGAAATCTTCGATCAAAGTAGATCATACAATACTAGTGTGCTCAATATGTCTAAACCAATTCCAAACACATCTACATATATTTACGAAAAGCTGCGGGTAATTTTGAACGGGTATATCTTCGTTGCAACGAATGGATGCAGACATTTTGATAACCTAGAAGTGAAGGTTTATTGTTATGACGTAACTTTCCCGACCAATCATGAGCGACTATTTATACACAATTGAGAACCTGTTTGGGAAAAAAAAATTCGCGGCCGGGTGGCGAATATATTTTTCCCAAACTGAACTGACACTGAAATTATTTCCTCGATTCTGATTGGCTGATCAAAACCGGAATGGTAGTCTGCGTTTATCAATGAATGTATGTGACACTGTTAGTGTTGATCATACCAATCCTCATGAGCCGCATGATGTCAAAAATACGTGTGTAGGCCGTATACAGGCTAAGTTAAAGTATGTAGCCCTAAGTGTGCCTACATGTAGAAACAATGTGAGGCTAGTCCAGTTATCAAGAGCTACTGTAAGGGCGGTAGGGCCTATATTGGTGAATTTGAGATTTCGAACTAATACGAATACGTATATACGGTTAATGCAGGCCTACTAGGTCACCATGTACAAAAACTTCTAATGGTGCCGGTAAACATATGTGTTTCGTAACTATAGGTTATAAGGCTATACACAACTAGTTAACAAGTCAAAAGACAAGTCAAATGCCATGTTTGTGTACACTCAATGGCTGACACTCGCTCGCGCGTCTTCATGGCCACTACATATTCGACTAGGCCTATCTTGATTCATTGACTGAGTTCATTTTGAATTTATGATTATAAAACTATAATTATCGCAACCCCGAATGTACACAAACACCTCGTACATATGTACATCGGCTACATGTATACAATTACAAATGCACCGTGTTTTATTGTGTTGTATACTATACACAGTACAATAGGCTACATTACATGTATGTGCTGTGTAGAGCGGAGTCAAGCGAGTAAACAAACGATCGAGGACTGCCTATAATGGGCGCAGTAGTTGGGAATAGTTGCTTCACTATATACTTTCGGCCATATATACCTACCAAAAGTTCTGGGAAGTTGCTAATGTGAATATCTTAAATTTGTTCGTGTTGATCATACTGATATCGACAGATTATGGAGGATCCATGTTGAAAACTAAAGTATATCACGTGCTCGCTGAGAACCAATCAGAATCGAGGAAATAATTTCAGTGTCATTTCAGTTTGGGAAAAAAATATTCGCGGCCGGGTGGGGGGTAACGTTAACTCTCGAAATTCAATAAACAGCGGGTGATTCCTGGAATTATTCGTCATGACAAAACACACTATTCTCGTTGGAGACTTCGGTCCAAAAATTTTAGTAGATTTTCAAAAATACTAATCACGTTATCGTTGCGTGCGTGTAGGAATGCTATGACAATATACAATATCCGCCGCATGTTATCTCATATATTTACGACACTGGTGACAAATCTACGGTGGTTCTGAAAGGACAGGCGAGTTCTTCTAAACACTTTAAAGTTGTATATTTTTGTTGGGCTGACGAGTTATGCTAAAGTTACGACGAAAATGATAAAACAAATCATTTGTTGTGTTTCACGTAACATTGCAACAAGTAAAAGATATGATTTTGATCGAGTTGTCAAGTACACGCTCTATTCATATCTTGGCCAGAATCACAAAGTCGAGTATGTGCATTGTCAACTCGATAAAACTTATTTGACGTGATTACAACTCGCCGGTTCCTTCAGGAAGTAAAGCGTAATTATTCCCTGTTGCGCAGCGTCGAGAGAGATAAAGGAAGATTTCTAACAGCATATATATGTGTAACTTCTCTCGATATATGTTATGTTCAAATGTCATTGACTTTTAGGACTTTGTAGTACTACACTTGTAAGCAATGACGGAAGAAGGCGGTATCGGGGAAGCGGGGGGGGGGAGGGAAGGAGGGGCAAACTTTATGGATAGTAGGAGGTGTGAGATTGACTTAAGTGCAACACATTTACTCCAAAGTTTCTTACATATTGTAATTACGAAAAGAGGAGGGTCTCTTTCTTATTTAAAGATAAACTTTCAGCTGTAAGGCACTGTTTTCTGTGACGTGCACCTTTCCTCACAATGTGGACCCTGTGGTTTTGATATTGCTGAGCAATCAGTAGGAAATGTTTACCAAATGGGAGTGAGGGCGGTATTGAAGAACTTAGCTTGCACAATATCCGGATGTGTGACGTTATTAATTCACAGAGGACATTGTTAGATTTGCTAGAGGGATTCAACTGGTAATGCGTACGGTTGGCATGTAATATAATTGTTTAGTACTCGAATGAGAACCTTATTTATAATACATAAACAAATACGTGTGTTCCTCAGACGTCTTTTGCGGTGCCAGCAGTTATTTATACAACATTTAACGACATGTTAACTACATAAAATTATTAACATTTACTAATTGAATATTAACAAGCGGAAGGTTAATATTCCTTTCATAATTTTATTCTACCTGTTGGTTGTTTTTTATTAAATTGACAAACGATACAGACTCTACGATGTTAGTTATAGCAACCTTTTTAGAAATAACGATCTACAGCTGCTGGCTAAAGGGTTTGTACAAAGAAAACTTTGGCTTTGAGTACATCGATGCCGTATGCTGCCGTATTGGACGAATCCGACCGTACTCTATTACTCGTTCAACCAGAATTAATGGTCAAAGCTATAGTCTTATTGGCAATAGTTTCTTTAAAATACCAAATGATTTACTTGGCAACAAAGTGTTATCTGGTAACTTATGTACGGAGTCAGTGATCATCTACCGAATTGTTGTATTATTCAGGAAACGAAGGAACATAATACATGTGTCATGTGGTTGGGGGGGGGGGGGGACCTGATCGAGTCGTGATCCTGCATGTTAGCAGAACCATTCCGGAATAAACAGACATAAAACAGTATTTTAATAAATGCAGTAAACGTAAGAAAAGACAATCAAATTATTTTCAGAATGGAAGCATATCCGAAAAAAAAGTCCAAACTAAGAGAAGGCGAAGCTGACTTTACTGGAAGGCTACTACGACCCTGGCAATACCACCCTCCTGGGAGAAATAAAGATAATAAACAAATATAATAGATTCTATAAGACAAAATGAAATAAAACTGTAAGCAAACTGCTTATCCACTAGAGAGCCTGTGTAATAGAATGTGTAAAAGTAAGTTGGCCTGACGTCAGGCCAACTTACTTTTATAGATTCTATAAGAAGACATAGTTTAGTAAATTTATTGATGCAATTTTAGTCAAGCAAGTTTACTTTACACATTTAGCTAACCAGCAAAACAAGTTCCTTGCTCGTAATAATAGTCATTAATGTTTCGATATTTGTTTCATTTGAGAGTATTTCATATGTTTGTATCACATTTAAAACTAATACTTAGGATTAATGATTGATGAACATTTATCCTGGAAGCAACACACTAATGATCTATGTCATCGTTGCCGATGTGTGTTATTTCCTTAGCGTCGAGCAAAGGTCAATGCTGCCCTAGCCCAATGGTGTTTAGGTGTTGGGTGGTACCTTTATACCTGCCTCCTTGCATGCTTCACTCATCTCCTGGTTCAGAGTGGCGTCGCATATGCTCTCATAGCAGAAATCTTAAGTACTATGTATCCTATATATGTTTTATGAAGGCAATAAGGGATAGGTATCCTATTGGTATACTTCTTTTATATCGCATTCTTGAGATTTGTTTTTATTGTGATTTTACTGTATGTTTGTGCCTGTTATTTTTATTGCCTTTTCGTGTATTTGTTGTTTTGCTTGTTTGTAAGAGTATCTTGAGTTAAAGTATCATCTTCGTAGAGTATCTCTCCAGAGGTTATTATTAGTTTGGTATTCTATACATTCTCCAGAAAGCCGCCGTAAATCCTCAAAAGCCGCAGTAAACCCCAGAAAGCCACTGTAAAGGCCCGGTCACACTATACCGATTTTTTATCGGAATACTATCCGATTTTCCCGGAGGAATCGAAACAGGCAGTTTTTCGTTCGGGTCTTCTAGCCACAGTGATAAAGGACCTGATTTGCTATCTTTTGAGCCATTCCGATGTGGAATAGCCCTCTCCTAACTTGTGATATTGACTCCGTTTCCTTTTATCGGATAGCTATCCGATTTCTCTTCCGATTTTTATCGTTTTTCGATGTGACGTCACTTCAGAATGTAGTCCGTTCCAGAACCCCTCAGATTTGGAGTAGGTATTCGAATATTCCACTGCATTCATTACATTCACTACCACAAACCTCACTCTTCGGCCTAAAATCGGAAAAATCGGACCGTATTCCGATAAAATATCGCTGTAGTGTGACCGGGCCTTTAGTCCCCGAATGCCTCTGTTTGTCACAGTTTGTCGCGCGGCTATAGTTTTGCCCGGGCAACGATTGTAAGTTGAGCGTTATTATTATTATTAAGGAGGGTATTGTTGTTAATCTTACCATGTACTTTGTGTTTCATGTTACCAAATGTTATTTGTTATACTTCTTCCTTTTGTGCATTATTTATAAAAAGAAATCTTATGCTGTTTTATGTTATTATTAATATATTCATGTGTTTGTTCCACCTATGTTTGCATATTAATGTTTTGATATTTTTACCTTTTAGTTTTCACCGTGGTTCTATTGAACCACGAGTGCAAATAAACGTGTTAAAAACCTCCGACTACGTTGTTCAGCAATCATTGAGCGTTGTCTTGGTGACAATCTATGTAAACGTTTTATTAAGAACATTGGTACTGTCTAGTAGACCGTGGGCCGAAGTCCAAAATCGTTTAAGTTCGTTGCAACACAGAGAGGACTACCAACAAATGCCATCATAATTATGAAAATAATATGAAATCACCATTATCGATTGTTCCCAGTTGTCTAACGTGCACATTTTTGCAGTTGTTATTAATAACCGTTACCATTTTAATCAAATTTGGAGAGAGTTTATAAGGCGAAAATACAGCGTATGATGTCACGAGTAACCAATCACAATCGCGTCTACAGGCTTGCGCAATACTTTTTAACATCTGGCAACATTTGAACATGGCGACAACTAGTGATAAGACGGCTGCCGAACGAAAATGAAATTATAATGCATTATCCATGATTCAAAGACAGCCTCAGAGAAAATGACTGCATTTACCAATGTCTCCAAAGCTTAAGTAATCAGATGTGCTAAGGAATGGAAGGCTTTAGGCGGAGAATTAGGGGATATTGCCAATACTATTTTGTCTGACAATGCAGAACTCAACTTGACGTTGGACACAACAACGTGCGGGTATCATCGGCAATGTTATATGAAGTTTACCGACGTTTCCAAAATCTCCAGGGCTATATCTAAACTTACACAATCAGTTGGTGAGTTTTATTTAAGTATTCTTGAAATATTACATTGAAAATGAATGCTCTAATCGACTGGAAACTGTGTCATTCGAGTTCGTGCAGTTACAGTAACCACAGTCCTTCTCAACTAGCCTAGGCCTACGCGGTAAAAAATGTACACAGCTCTAGCTAAGTTATAACGTTGACTAAACCAGTGTTATTCAATAGACCAGGCTATGCTGAAACGAAAGGTTGGCTGGATGTACGTTCTGTGTACAATTTGTCACAGGAACGAAGAGGGTTGCTGGTTCAGGTAAAACTTGCAATGAGTTCAAAGTTTCTTTCCCCTTGGTATGGTCTTTCAAATATGCTGTATTTCTTGTTGAAGATGCCTTGTTTATATATTTTTTGAGCTAATGCGAGTTTAACCAACTGAACAGTTACAACCCGTCTCTTAAATACAGGCCTTGAAGTAAATCATAATCACAAAGTAAATATATGATCGTCATCCTAGGCTCAATTCAACAAAACTGTTGTTGAAATCTCTTTCTTTATTTTCTGTCTTGCAGAGGATTTACCAGCTAAAACTGATACTGCACAGATTTTGGAGACTTCACACACAATGATCAATCAGGTAAGATTTCCGTCTTCAAATAGAGTGCAAATATGTACGTGTTGGAATATAGGCCTATACAAATACTTATGATACTGTAATGATGCAAAACATAGCTCTTTTAACATACATAACTGCTTGTAGTCCCGTTCCGTGTGTGAACATATCATTGAAAAAAACGACAACATGGTTCGGTAAGTAAACAGACATGCATACTGTCTTGCTTATTAAATGTATTTCAATGGAAATTCAGGTCCATGTACTGTTTAAAAGTAAATAAGGGAGGGAGGAGGAGGGTGGAAATAATTGAATTGTAAAGTAAAAAATTAATGTAGAATAATCAATTTTGCAAAACTCATGGTATGCAGCATAAGTTAATAAGCATATTTTATTTGAGCTTTATCAGTCACTGTTTTTATTAATGTGGACATTTATTGCAATGTTGCATATCTCTTTTTAAACTATCTATCAGCTATGCAACATTGAAGTGATTGAAAGCAACTTTAAGTTACTTGAGGTGAAGTAAAGAAGCCCATTTGTGTATCACAAATACATATTAAATAAATCTTCATCTGCTCTGTCAACAGAATCAATGGATCAAGGACCTGCCCCAAAGCTGCTGAGATCAGTCCACACACTACACAGTGGCCACATTCTGTCTCCAGTAGTTATATTATTCAAGACCTTCAAATTAGCAATTCTGCATGAGAGACGACATGATGGAAAGTTGCCATGTCTAAATTCCTGCAAATTTTCATGAAAATGTACAATGTACTTCATAGGTCCTGTAACAGTTGATTCACAATTTCTATACGTAAAATCTATTCATTGTTATTTAAACATGTTCGTATTCATAATTTGTGAGCTCGGCAGCAATCCCGTGCAGTCCTGCATGGCAAATATTCCCAGATGTGGAATTCTTCACATTACAGTACCGCACAATGGTTACTTTAAATTGTTTTGTGTACAAGGCCGAGATGTCTCTCACTCGGCATTTTTTGAGAGAGGGTGCACAGCCTTGTACAGATAGGCCGACCATGCATGTTGTTAAGACACAATTTATCTTTGCCACACCTATCAGAGTGCTTAACTGAGCCGACATTTGTAAAGAGTCCAAAGAGGTACGTTATTTTATGTTATGGTTTAGATGCAAATTTACCCCGGACCTAAAGGCTTCTTCCTGTCCAATTGTAATATGTATATCCATCAATTACAGAAATAGTAAATATTCTTTTTGTAAGAACTTAGCGACAGTTTTGATGGGACTATATCACTGAATGGACTAGCCTTACTACCATAGATGATATATTCACTTGTTATTGTATATGTATTCGATAGAATGTGCATATTGTAGTTGTTTGTATAATTATTATTTTTATTTGTAGTTTTCACGAAGGTAAACAAAGAAAACCAGATGAATAAGTAAAGAGCAACCTTCCGTGGAAGACTCGGTCCTAATTTTTGACGGCTACAGTTACAGGTCCCGTTCTATGAAAATGTATACATACTGTAGCTATTAGATATAGTTAATGTTTTCAATTGTTACTTCAGTTTAACAATATTTTTAAAAAGGAATTTATGCACCGGTGATGGTGTGTGCCTGTGATGTCTTGGATTGTACACATAATATTTTAAGTACATTTTCAAACTTGCATGTAGGCACACCAACTACATCTCTTTTGGTCAAAAGTGGTGTGAGCTTTGAAAGTCTTGTTTTCCAAGGAATCTCCAACTCAGTTGACTCTCTGAATGGTTATATAAAAGTTATTATCATTGTACCACATAATGTCCTCACTCAGTGCATGTTGAATGTCTTGTTCAAAAAGTGTAACAATAACTAGAATACTGTCACTGTTCATATATGCCGTTGACCAAATATGCTAAATGCTTGTTTTAAGTTACACTTCTTATTCATAATGTTTTGGCCCTTTATAAAGTAACTTTAAAAAAAGAAATGCTTCAAAAAAATTATGAAAAAATATCTTTTGCAATAATAATATAATACAGAACTGAAACTAACACACCTTTCTCGCCTTCTTTACATAACACTTTATGGTTTACATTGGAGCTTCACTCCCATATGCTTTCCTCATTTATAAACTAGAATTATACATATCCCCTCCTTACACCACCTCACCCTTCCCCATACCTTCCCAATCCCTTAACTTTGCCCCAATATTTTCAATTCAAGAGGGGCTTCAATCTCTGAAATTTTGGAGAGGGGTATGATTTTAAGCACCATTTAATATATCCATGTCCAGCTACCAAACATAGGTATGGGAATTGCAGTGCATAGAATTGGGCTGGGGAGAGTGATGTTAGGCACATGATCAAAATAAGACAGATTTTCCATGTAATTACAATGAAAAGCATCGCGAAGTAATTTTAATTATAATTTTTCGTATAGCAGTATGCAATTCTCCGATATACTGAAATGGACAGCGCCCTCTATTTCTGTTTTTAGTGCTTTGTGACCTTTTAGTAGACCCCCCTCCCCCACTAAACAAATTATCATCCCACATATGTTCAAAATAGCCTGCGGGACCTCAACATGAAGGTAGATTCTCCTTCTGATCAATTTTATGGTATTTGTGGTCTATTCTATTTTGTGCAGGATATGTATGGGGAAATTGCCGCCATTTTGGCCTAAAAAACATTAATGTGCAACATTGACATTTGGGAACAACTGATTTTGGAAAATAATACATATTGCTAACAAAATGTAATGGGTTTCATGTAGACCCCGTGACTTTGCAACGAAAATTAATTTTTAGATCACTTTCCTACTTCGGCCCACGGCCTATAGTATGTAAGAAACACTATTCCAGATGAAATAGCAATGTAAATTCACTCTTCATGTATCTATTCTTAACAATTGTAGTTTATGGTACAGTAGGGTCTTATACTACGTTCTGAAATCCTCTAGAAAATTTGCGGTATAGATTGATCAAATAATTCATAAATGAAACCTACCCCCCCCCCCCCCAGTTCCCACGCCTATCAATATTTCTCAATCGGGCGATACCATCCTCCACCGTTAGAGCAAAATAAATGTAACATGTCACGAAAATTACATCAGGAATTAATAAATAAGACAAGACAATGTATGTTTTTCAAAACAGAGAATAAAGTATGACAAGATTATAGCAAGAAGCGGAAATATGATTGTGTTCACGCAGATCTCTTAGTTAGACAGAGGTGTATACTATCATGTGTAACATACATGACTTGGTCAAACCTGACACCAGCGAAGTTAATAACATACTGAGTGGGCAATTGCTTTCCCAGTAAATCATTGTGCCCGCCTGTTAAAAATGTTGCTCACAAGTTTCATTTTCATACCAGAGATATGCATAAGAACAACCATACCATGTGGGCCTGTATCGAGTAGATTAATTACTCTAAGCCACTATATCAATGTATAACTTTTTCTTACATATTTCATTATCGGTTAATTTTTCGACATACTAAGTCGAAATGTTGACAGTTCATCCATGTGGTCCTTTCTTTACCCCCGTTGTATCTAATACCAATATAATCAAGAAACGTTGATATCCTGAGATAAAATAGTTGAACTAATGAGGTATTAAGGCGATATCATGAGGAATAAGTCGAATTATGAAATACAACACCAATATGCTAAGGTACTAAGTCGAAACACTTTATTTAAATTTCCCATCTTAAAGTCGAAAATAGGAAATAAAGCACAATACAAGTAAAAATAGGCTCTCTTAATTATCGAGTGTACGTGATATATTATATACAGATTAAAAACAAATTGATGTCATTGTATATTAGTTTACATTGTTATATTACATTGGTTGTGATTTTAACCAATTGACGTACATGAGAAAAATGAGCATATTTATTGATGACGTAGTGATTGATGGATGACGTCATTGGTAGTTTAAATGGTTCTTTGTAATTTGAAGTTACCAGAGCAAACGAATTGATAATTTGTAATACTTTAAATATTGTTTACACTTTTTTGGAGTTCTTTCTTATCTTTTCCTTTTCTGTCTTTTTGGGATATTTTATTTAAATTCTGTATAAATAAATTGGATAATTTTCAACACTCTTTGGATAAGTTTCAATTTATGCGTGACAATGTATTTTACTGGTTAACATGTTATTTAAGGCTGTAAATTATATTTTGCCCGTTACTGTAAGTTTTATGTTGCATTCGAAAGACTGACATAATTGTCTCCGTGTTAGATTGTATAATCCAGTCACTTTTATTGATGACGTCAGCTGTTTCTCAAAACTAAATATATAAAATGTTATAAAAATAAAACCTATACTGACAGCAGTGGTATTTAAGTGGTTTACACCATGTACAGTTTATATAGAAAAAGATATAATTGAAACAGCGACCAATGTTAAGAATATCCAACACTTTAGGCGGAATGACACAGGTAACATACCGATTTATAGCGTTGACAAGTATACGCTTACAGTTTTGAAAGTTGAAACTATATAAAGAAGAAAGGCTCTTATGGAGCACTTATGCCTACCATTGTACCCCCTCTCCACCCCACTAGATTCCATTAATGTAATTATATCATCCGAATTCACTTCTTGAAAGCATTTAACAACTGTATTTGGGTTTGTTTTATCGTGTCAATCTTTGATTCATATTTAACGTCCAATTGGATGAATTGTCAGTTGTCAACAACTCTGTAACTGGACGACATACATTAATCTTGGAGTACTCTTACACTCTTTGTCTAATTTTATCCTTTCCGGAGTAATTTAAGTAGATTGCAGTATCATATATATATTAGGATATGCAGGGACTGTATACGTTGTTGTAATTGTAAATGAGTTGCAAATTTTCAATTAACTGATTGTGATAAATTCAACACAAACTGCTACATTTAGGTAGAATCGTTACTGATAACGTGTATTTAACAATTTCTGTCTAAATCTCCGTAAATTAAGAAAATGTACATCGAATGTTTACAATGTAAATTATGTTTTTCTTTACTTTCAATAACAACATTGAATACATACTGTAAATTGTTGCGTCCATTGTGATACTACGGTCAAGTGTCTTACTGTATGATTACGTTACATTAGTTTTGTCAATAAAATGTGGTCGCATATCCTCGAAGCTTTAAAATAATTTAAAACACTGTACAGCATGTCTATATAAAACAAGATGGAGCGAAGGGGGTCACTGTAATGCGTCAATCACCTCCTCTGTTCAAAACACTAATCTGTTAATTGAATAATATTTTTCGTATAAAAGACTATGTTAATAAATAAAAAAACTAACTAAAATACTGACTTTGTTAATATTAAAATTCTAACATAGCTTCCTTTCAAAACAAGGTACGCACCAGCGGAGGTAATCCTAAGACCTTTCTTTGACAAAGTTTTGTTATATGCACCTACGTAATTCCGTTAGTGTTTTAAATGAAACCACCGATAACACATCTAATTTGCTATTAGTATTACATCCACAGAGTATTTAGGAATTTCGTTTTTGCACAGCGTTGGCTGTAACAAACACCCAAAGAAATAGCTTTATCTTTAGTTGTAAAAGTGTCGTTTAACCTCACTTACAACTAATATAGGTCTATTGGACAATACCATATACTAGTCCACAATTAATCCTACGCTATTTGGGATGAGAATGAAAAGTTAAAAAAGTAACACTTTCTTTCAAGTATGAAGTCTTTAGTCAATGACTGTTTTTAAGTAATTTAGTTAACGAGTGTACTTTCATAATGAGGAGGTCAATGGGACAGTGGTTTGACGAACATTCTATAGTGTCGCGAATTTATCAAGAAATATCCAAAGTTAAACAAAATACGTACGAAGTTCATCCAGGAAAGAAGAATTCGGAAAGCAAAGATGCGAAGAAATATGCGGATAATATCACGTCAAACTGATACCATTGATAGCTATACAATCCTCTTCCATCAGCAGTCACGTTCTCAACCCTAAAGCACTCATCTCGTTGATGAGCTCGCAATAGCCGTCATAATATTGAATAACGTTAGAGAAATAGAACCGAGGTACCAGCGAGAAGACTTCGAATGAACTTTCCGTAGATTTACAACGCTGTGAAAATACGGCCGATTTATCTTGCACCACGAGCTGATTTTTAACAATAATTATGATATGATGTAAAAGGAAAATTAAATAAATTAAACTTAACATGGCTTAATCACTTAAACTGATGTCATCATCAAACTGGAAATAAACGTTCGACAATTACTATTGTCAACTACAAGCCTATGAATGCCTATATTGGATTACGGGAACTTAGCTACCCTTATGCATGTATGTTCTGTTTATAGTTAACGCTGATGGAAAACTGTTGATAGAAATCTCTCTTCTACTGATTTTCGGATTAGTTACATATTTTAACAACGTCATATTATCGATGGTTCGATCATATTATACCAGAATGTCAAATTGTTAAGAAGTTACATGTGCAAAAATTAGGATGTCTTCAATTCGCGCATGCGTTAATGTTTGTTGTTTAATCCCAGTACATGGAAATATTTCATAAATTATTTTATGATGGTACTAAAGAATATAAACTTGGGAATTCCCAATTCCAAATTACACCGATTTTTTAACGGAAGGTACTAGAACGCCGTTGAATCACGCAACACAACGAACGGCGAATAATTGACGCATTAGCGGGACATAGTTCGTTTGATACTTAGCTTAAATCATTTGTAATACCAAGTAAAGTTTGGCTCTGATTTATTTTCCAAGAAACGATCTTCTTACACTGGAAATGATGTATAATTAAATTACGAAAAGGAATCAGTCACAGGTGAGTTTGTATTTTTCTGGTTCCTGTGTATTCAACACAAATGATAGACAATGACTGCACTAAATAATTCGTCTCTATCAAGAATGTCAAGGACTATTGTCTTTACATAATTCACCCTATTATAATTTTCATTTTTGGCTTTGGTGGTGATTGACCATCGGAGGATGCTCAAAACAACATTTTTAACCATACAAATAATTAGACTGTTACTTGTTAAGCCGTTATTTTAATTTATTTATTTTTCAAAATTAATTACAGAAGAGGTCATGAGAAGTTGCTTCTTTTTTGCAGCAAATTATGTACTAATTAAAAAGTAAATTAATTCTGTCTTGTGTTTCTGGTTATTGATGTGATGATAACCTAGGTCTTTGAGAGGTTAATTACTGTTGGTGTTTATCCTAGTACCGTTTATTGGAGATTACCAATATTAACAAAGATTTTCATTGGAATGTGTACTCACATGAGATGACGAGAGATCAACGGACAATACTTTGACATCCAATATCTGTTTATCTCCAAAAGCTTTCGCGAAGTCAGGAAGGGTAAAACTACGTACGAAGTTCACCATCTGAAAGGAACTATCGTTATGCTATATTATAAAGTGTATCTCGGTATTGAAGCAAACTGATCCTCTCGAAAAATTAGATACTTCTTCATAAAGAATCATATTTTCAGCCCTCGAAAAGATGTATAGGTCTCTAAAAACTATTGATCCTGATTTCATGGTACATCACTTTGTATTACAAAATCATTGCGAAATATTTACAAAGTAAAATCCTGTGATATTGATCCAACGAGAATAATTTGCACAAACTTTTCCATAGATATAGAGCATGGTGAGAAGGGTGCAATGTCTTTTAATCTAACGTATTTAAAGTAAATATTATTTCACTAAATGGTTACACTATCACCCGCTTCCATGTTCGTTCAATTGCTTAAGTTGGATTTTATGCATAAGCAACGAGCCCATTCAAGCTATAATACATTACAGTATATGACTAGTAACAGAACATCTGTCCATGGAATTCTAAACGAAGCTAAAGCCACCTGCGGTTTTCTTCTCATTCAGAATGGGATTTTACGCGTATTGTTATGCCAATCTTACCGCGTGCTAATCTACTCGCATGTCGAACTTACTCCTGAATCACGTAAATGGCAAAGCAAAATACCCACTAATGATATATTCCAGTTTTATTAAGTCGGAAAAAATTGGTTTGTTGCTCAATAACGGTCTTTTTACCGGTACTCTAGATTTTTCAACTGAAAATGAAAGCTTGCCGGCAATAAAATTAGAATATCGGTTACAAATCCCACTGATAATTCGGTTAATAGTAGAAGTTTATCATTTTTAATTCTGGGTTTTTGACCGATAATGCAGGTTCATCGTTCAAAATGCTAGATTATGAACCGATTAACCTGGATAATCGTTTGTATTCATACGCCAAATATACATAACAATCAATTTCTCTATCGTCGTCCTGGTTTCAAATTATGTACATAAACACAAGTTTGTTTTGTATTCCTAGCATAACTATATTATTTGAAGTAATGTATAAGCTATACATTACTTCAAATGATATAGTTAGAAGTAATGTATAAGCTATAACTACATTTGTACTGTCTTTGTATAGGTGTGTTCACAACCTAAGCGAAACCAAATCAGTTACGAAAACGACCACAATCTCCCCCTAATGAATGCATTAGCCTTTACAATAGAAAGCTACACAGTATACTCTGGTTCCATTTTTCTCTCTCTTTATGTTAATATCAATATCAGTATGTTCTTTGAATATTCATTATTGTGAACATCAACAATTAACGAACGTCAGGACGGCCCTGTCCAATCTTAAATAAACATTGATGATCTAAATAATTCTACAACCTGACTCTGACTATCCCGACCGTAATCCACAGTGTTCATCTTACGGTAACTTTGTAGTAATCAGAAGATAGTTTTGTCCTTCTCCGTGTGATGCAAACGTTTTATTTTACAGGGTGCTCGTACGCTTAATCCACAGTGCGTCGTTAAATGATGATATTGTTAAGGCCAGTGAAGAGAAATGGTTTTATTTTGAATGCAACATTTTTTTAAGTGTATTTTTTAGATTGAATGTTAGTATGTTATTTTGGACTATTTCGTTTTAGGCTAAGTGGATTTTTCTTTGTATAATTACAACAGATATATGGTTTGATTTTGATAGATCTGTTATTTACTCAGGAATACCTTAGCAAAATTGTTGGTTAAAGTGTTGACACTTAATTCAAACAAACAGTAACTTAAAGTTTGGATGTTTCGAGTTCATCTTTAGTTCTTCGAAAGATTTTGTCTGAAGAAAAATATCTGGGTGACGACGGGTTGTAATATTTATGTACTTTATAAATTACTCTCATTAACCGACTTAAAACAAGATACCTTAATTTGATTAATTGCAATCTAATTTTGAATACTCTGAAGGGTTTAGTAACATTCTTGATAAGTCGAAATACGGCTACTTTAAGGAGAGAAACATTTTCTTTTCATCACCGATGTGTAAAGAGAAAGTTCAGTTAAATAAGATACCATCAAACGATGAAATATTGTATCGGTCCAAACATTTTCCTTTTAATGAGCAGGTATACGGCCACATTCACATGGTTAGATATATAGATAATGATATGATAGGAGTTAACATTACACTAGCTTGGTCGGAAAGATTTAAATTTCAAATTTACACACAAAAATGCTGTACTTAAAATATCGTTAAAAGGTAAATTATTTTCATCCGTACGTTAATCAAACATGATCAGGTTTATTATCGTTCCGGTCACATTAGCCTTTCACTCTAGGGATGGATCGACTTTCGTTTTCCGTAATATATTCATCTTTGAAAACAACGATTTCCGGCAAAATAGTCATTATATTTGACTTTTGCAAGGCAATGTTCATGGTAAGATATTAAGCCACATGTGACCTCAGTACAACCTGAATAATGTAACTTATCCGCACCAGCCTCCCCAGCCTGATATATGTGGTGATGCATATCTTACGCCCCAGCAATTGATCATGACGTCATATATGCTAGTGTGTCCAGATTTCTAGCCGCCCCCGCTCTTTGATGTGTGTTCTGTTTTATTTGTTTATGAATTTAATGATTAGTATCAAAACTTTGACTAATTAAACACGTGAAACAAGGAACAACCATTACCCTATCATTAAACTTTGTATCAATATGATAATATCACTTGCTTAGGATGAATTGCCACAATATGTCAGCTTGCGGTATACCATAAACTGTGCTGTTAACGAGAAAGATATATCTCTTAAACTGCTGACCATAAATTCACACCATGAAGGATGAAATAAGCCATTCACTCAGTCAAAAAAAAAAAAAAAAAACTATACCAGATCATACACAAAATGTTCTGGATTTGAATGACATCAAGCTATGTTTGAACTTACATAGCTTTGGCCAGAATCATATTTGGTGACAACGGAATATCCACCAGTTTCGCGATATTTTTGTCGAAGGTAACATGAGGTCAGGTGAAATTGGTAAACATGTTATTATATACACAAGACCACTTCTGAAAGAGCATTTACTGCATTAAAATAAAAATTGATCTTTGTTTGTGGTCGTCTTCAACGTCATATTCCCTCAACCTGTAACCAGATGAATTTGTATATTTGTTATCTAAATTTATAAAGCCAGCTAAAATCCATGATATGTTTACAACAAAATGTAGTGGTGACCAGAAGAGGGAAGATCCGTATTGGAAAATGCTATTTACCAGTGGTTAAATGTTTCTTAAAGTTGTCCCTAATCTAAACTATGCTAGTTATTATGTTTAAACGTTGTTTGGCATCGTTTGGCACGGCCCTGGAGTAGTACGAACTTTTTTCCAGAATCTGTACCTTTTCTTAACAAAACTACATGTCGCTAGATTCACCTTCACTTCAAATATTTTCCTTTCGTACTTGTCGTAATTAACCTCCAAATTTAGATAACAAATATACAAATTCATCTGGTTACAGGTTGAGGGAATATGACGTTGAAGACGACCACAAACATCTCAATTGTTACATCACAGATTTATGTATGCTTGCATTTACATGGAACGCCAAATAGTCCGGACTACTGATGAAAGTATGTCTATAGGCCACACAATACACATTTTAAGCATCCTCCAATCAAGGATCAACATTCATGAAACAAATACCGAGGATAAAACTTAGGGAAGAATTGCAGGAGCCTGTTCCATGTAACTAGATTGAAGACACTCGGCTATAAATGCATTGACAATTGTGTATAGACTTTACAATTTGACAACAGAAACATAAAGGATAATTCCAAGTTTTGGGAAAAGATTTTGGTAGACATTGAAAATAGTTATATCGTATATTCAAGTTAGTACCTCTGCTAACACTAACAATGCAGTAGAATATAGAAAGCAGACGAAGAAAGGAAACGGATCACATAATCTTTGACTTGATTTTGTTATTATTTTTTAGACTTGCTGTTTTAGTATATTACACGACATTCCAACAGTTTGATATTTATTGTCAATGTGTCATATTAGTGTAAGTCTTAAATTAACGTGGTTTTGAAATGCAACTTAATATACAGCACGGAATCTTGATCATTCAATATTTTTGAAATTATTTTGTTACATGACATGTCCACAAATGTCATTATTTTGACATATTTCCAAGTCATGTGTTACCGAGCTCCATGGGGTAATGCACCAACCCGATAGTTTATCCATTTTTGTCAAGATATGATGATAAATATTACGTATTTGAAGTATCGTCACGATAAAAAGAAAAAAAAAAAACACGGCAATTTGACTTTCCGTTTTTCAAGATTTTACAGGTTATCGTGACTTATAAACTCGACAAAGTGTTATATATGTTTGACGTGCTGTCAAGGTTATTACAAAGCAACAACTCGACAACTTCCTGAAAGTCTGAAACTCGACAAATAAATTTATATTACTTATGTTGATGTCGTGCTGTACTGACACAGTAGGTCTACATGTCGTTTGTACATTTCAAACCACGATCTGATTCATAACACACACACAAATTAATAAAAAATGATCAAATCAAATTTATCTCTGATTGTTATTGTAGTCGTAAGTTACGTAATAATTTGGTACAATTATAAGATACAAAATGGAAATTAGACTGAAACAAACTAGACATGGGTTTATTTTTATGGACAAAACGAGGACATGGTGTTTTGAAAAGAAAACAACAAAACATAGTGTCAGGCCCGTGTTAATACTCTCTAGTAGAATGACGGAACGATTAGCAAATATTGACTTTGCCAAGTCAATCACGTGATACAGCTAATCGAATGGTTGACCAACTGTATTCTTTCACATTGCCTATATCATTATACAAACATATCTCTAATTACCTTTGTTAATTAAACAAACAGATCTCCCATTACCTATGTTCATTAAACAATGATATCTCTCATTACCAATGTTTATTAAACAAACATATCTCTAATTACCTTTGTTAATTAAACAAACATATCTCTCATTACCTATGTTCATTAAACAAACAGATCTCTAATTATCTTTGTTTAATCACATGAATGGTAAAATCGATAAAAGAAAGCAAAAAGAAAACAAAAGAAAAGGGAATGAAGAAAAAATCAATAAAATATCGCAATTTATGGAAACATTTAAAAACAATGTGTCATATCGCATATAATATATAAAAAAGAATCCAACTTTTCATGAAAGGAGATTTAAAGTTAAATTTTAGCAATTTTGCTAGTGGAAGATTACCCCAAAAATGGTTACGATATTATGTGCAAAATGAGGAGATATAATGAAAGGACATGCTCGTTTGTTTGCAAGATTCTTTTAAGCTTGGGCAATTAAAGCCAACACAAGAACTTGCAATGACGTGGTAACCAAAAAATTGCGATATTTTCATGAAATTTTGACAATGTGCAAAATGTTCTGAAATAAATTGCCATTATAAAACCTATTATCAAAAGTTTACATTGGTTTGTTGAACAACTATTGGTCTCAGCCATGAGTAAACTACAAGACCTACCATATATAGAAGTACGATCATTGATTTCAAGCTTCAGTAAACAAAATGTTCAGATTGTCATTATTTTCTTCGAATTATTATTGAATGACGTCACAGACACGTCATTGTATTGTCTTTTATCGGCTGTAATGTAACTAAAGGGAAGATACATAACTAAAGTAAACATGAATATAAACGCCTATAGCCCGCGAAGTAATGAGATAAAGGAGAGTACAATAGAAAGCCAAACATTATCTTTAAATTAACTGATTTAGCTCAAAATAGTAATGTTATGCAATGATCATTATATTACGTAATATACACGTTATCGTAAACCATACAACATATTATGTTTACAGTTGGCTTTAAATTCCATAGATTACAGAATTAACCATGAACAATGAACAAAGGCAAAAAAAAAACACACAAACACAAACCACCCCAACAAAAACAAGTATAAAATTAGTAGCTGTAAGTGAATGCAAATGATGCATAACATGCCATTACTTGTAACAAAACTGCTACAGGAAATATTTAAGCTAAATAAGAAAAGAAAACCTAAATAAATGACGTCATTTTTACTGGAAAAGTCTTGAAGTTCGATCTACACCAAAACTTCGATATAACAGATCACTCCTAGATTAATATGCAATTGCTGACCTTTGATAGAGATCATAGTGACTCTAACACATTAAATGTATATCCAATAAGATCACTTTATGAAAAACGCAAAGAGTTAAAAAAATATAGGCCTATATACAAGTTTTAAATGGTTTCAAAGTTAATAACAAAATACGTATAATGTTAATTGTAATTGTCGAAAGACAAAAGTAAGCACAGGAGGTTAAATCATTTCACTGAGAAGTTACATTGGTAGATTATACAACCATCGTCACATTTGGTTTATTCTCTCTAAAAGATATACAATTGATATCACATTAATCTGAAGACACATCAAAGAACTGAGACAAGAATAACACTCATTGCCTCTGATTTCAGAACTGTTTAGTGTTACCATTACGTAACATCCGTATGGTATTACTATTACGTAACATCAGTTCAACTTTAATCTGAGTAAATACAGTAAAAATATCATAAATTACATTACAATGTAACAACCGATAGTCATGTTAGTACAGCATGTGAATACAATTACACATTCACTACATTACTTATCATAAGTTAATCCGTTTAATGTACAAGGAATTATACATTCACTATATTAGATATCAGTAGTTGATCCGTTTAATGTAACAAGGAATAACATATTCCATATGTTATTACGCTTTAGTTAATCATTGCAATTTCATAACCTGATCATAACCTACATTCACTATGATTTTACGCAATGACATTTAATCTATATGATCATGAACAAGATTATTCTCTTTGTTATCAAACAGTAGCAAATTCGTTCAATATGTCACGTGATTGAACAATCCCTACATGAATAAGTCGCAGTTAATGCGTGCTATACGTCACGTGTCTAAAGAAAATAATAAGTTCAGCAGAATTGGAAAAGCAAGGTTCTCTCAAGATTTTTAAAAGTTTTTATTCAAAGCTAACGGACGAGCAACGTTGATAATTAACATCTACTCGCAAAATATGATCAATAATCAGAAACGAAAAGACGGTTAACTGAATAAAAATAGTCTGCATTGACATCGCCAGAGACGTTACTGAGAAGAATGTCAGACTATCTGCTCTCTCTTTCTCCACCCCCTCCCTCTCTCTCCACTCAGCTCTCTCCACTCCCCCCTCTATCTCTGTCCAGCTCTCTCTCCACCCACCCTCTCCGTCCAGCCGTCTCGCTCGGCACCCCCCCTCTCGAACCCCCACCCCAGTTGTCTCGCTCTCTCTCGCCACCTCTTTGTCTGTGTCTCTGGACTAGTACACGTTAGACAATCTGCTGTTCCTCGTTGTGATAACTCTAGTTCAAATGTGTAACCTAGAAAGACAGAAAATTATTACTATTAAATAGTGTAATCACCTCCACGAACTGCTATAGTTAATGATGGGATGAAAAAAAACAACTACTAACGGGAGCCATGCTAGACAGAATAACATGCATCACCTGCTACACACATCGCGGAGATGCCTGCTACACACAATAAGAGGCATCCCCTGATACACATACTGACAGAGATCCCTGCTACATAGAATAACAGTTATCACCTGTGTTACACAGTATAACATTTATCACCTGATACACAGACTGACGGAGATCCCTGCTACACAGAATAACGGGCATCACCTGCTACACATACTGAGAGAGATCACTGCTACACAGAATAACAGGCATAACCTTTTGCATACACTTACTGAGTTCCCTGCTACACAAAATAACAGGCATCACCTAAACACACTGACGGAGATCCCTGCTACACAGAATAACAGACATCACCTGCTACACAGACTGACGGAGATCCCTGCTACATAGAATAACATGTATCACCTGTTACACCGTATAACAGCTATCACCTTATCAGGTGATAGCTGATAGACTGACGGAGATCACTGCTACACAGAAAAACAGGCATCACCTGCTACACAGACTGACAGAGATGCCTGCTACACAGAATAACAGGCATAAACTGTTGCATATACTTACTGAGTCCCCTGCTACACAGAATAACAGGCATCACCTACACACACTGACGGAGATCCCTACTACATTGAATAACAGGCATCACCTGTTACAGAGACTGACGGAGATCCCTGCTACACAGAATAACAGGCATCACCTGCTTCACATACTGACAGAGATCCCTACTACACAGAATAACATGCATCACCTGCTTCACATACTGACATAGATCCCTGCTACATAGAATAACAGGCATCACCTGCTTCACATACTGACAGAGATGCCTGCTACACAGAATAAGATGCATCACCTGCTACACATACTGACAGAGATCCCTGCTACACAGAATAACAGGTATAAACTGTTGCATGTACTTACTGAGTTCCCTGCTACACAGAATAACAGGCATCACCTACCCACACTGACGGAGATCCCTGCTACATAGAATAACAGGCATCACCTGTTACAGAGACTGACGGAGATCCCTGCTACATTGAATAACAGGCATCACCTGCTACACATTCTGACATAGATCCCTGCTACACAGAATAACAGGCATCACCTGCTACACATACTGACGGAGATCCCTGCTACATAGAATAACACGAATCACCTGTTACACATACTGACAGAGATCCCTGCTACCAAAAAAAGCATGCATCATCTGCTACAAATACTGACAGAGATCCCTGCTACATAGAATAAAAGGCATTACCTGCTACACTTACTGACATAGAGCCCTGCTACACATAATAGCATGCATCACCTGCTACACATACTGACAGAGATCCCTGCTATACAGAATAACAGGCACCACCTGCTACACAGACTGACAGAGATCCCTGTTACACATAATAACATGCATCACCTGCTACACATACTGACAGAGATCCCTGCTATACAGAATAACATGCATCATCTGCTACAAATACTGACAGAGATCCCTGCTACATAGAATAAAAGGCATTACCTGCTACACAGACTGACAGGGATCCCTGCTACACATAATAACAGGCATCACCTGTTACCCAGACTGACGGAGATCCCTGCTACACAGAATAACAGCCATCACCTGCTACTCATACTGACAGAGATCCTTGATACACATAATAACAGGCATTACCTGCTACACATACTGACAGAGATCCCTGCTACACAGAATGACAGGCATCACCTGCTACACAGAATGACAGAGACCCCTGTTACACATAATAACAGGCATTACCTGCTACACAACCCTAGAAGGGATCCCTGCTATACAAAATAACAGGCATTACCTGCTACACATACTGACAGAGATCTCTGCTACACAGAATACAGGCATGACCTGCTACACATACTGACAGAGATCCCTGCTACACAGAATTACAGGCATCACCTGCTACACAGACTGACAGAGATCCCTACTACGCAGAATAAGATGCATCGCCTGATACACATACTGACGGAGATCCCTGCTACATACAATAACATGCATCACCTGCTACACATACTAACGGATGTCCCTGCTACACATAATATTTGGGATCATTTATTACACAGACTGAATCATCTGCTGTCATATTATTGAAAACCAACTAACCAATTAAGGGTTAAAACAAGTTTTATCTCGGAGAGGTATTTCTCTTTTTCTTTCCATATTAGAATATGGGTCCCCGCTTCGAGTCACTCCAAGATTAATGTATGTCGTCCAGTTACAGAGTTGTTGAAAATTCATAATCATGGACGTTAAATATGCATGTAAGAGACGACTTCGGTCAGCTTGCGGCTTTGATAAGCCAATGAGGCTTCTTCGCGAGTTCCTGTTGTTACGTTACGGAGATTCAATTACTTCTATGTAAGTGTGCAGTCTGTTTTTTTTTAAACAAATATCATCCAAAACAAAACATTTGATTATAACAGTGAGTCTCATTCAGCTGTGATATTCCATACTAACCTCATGAGACTGTGCATTTCCGCCTCTGTGCAAAAAAAGAAAGAAATTCACAATTATCCATCTTAACAGGATGATTTGAAAGAAAGCTTGTGATTACTTCCAATTCTTCGTAAGAGTTCGTAAGGAGTACCCTACCTTTGCTATATTTCAAAACATTTTTTGTGTGTCAAAGTCATTGGGTATGCAATTTACAGCAACTGCCATTTACAGAAAAATAGTGATGGCCATTACTTGCAACAGACTCCCGCCAAAGATTCAGGTACAGTAGCAATGCATCTCAAGATTAATTGATCGATTTAGTGAATATACAAAGCTCTTGTTTTGTGAGACGCCCTCTATTTACATAGTAGCAGAGGCAGTAATGGCAATGGATTGCTTAACTGATCGCTTTGTGAGTTTATTTAGTATTTTGAAATATTTAGTATAATTCATCGCATTAATTTGAATTATTGATCACATTTTGATCTCCGCTGATACTAATGATCTAATTATACACTACATGTGTTCCCTCTGAATGGTGGGTGTAATGACTAGTTGTTACGTAATATGTCTGTTGTCTCTGCTCATCAACATTAAAGGTACCAATATGTGACAGAAGGAGAACCAAGCATTAGTTTTAACATATATTGAGAGATTATAAACAAATTAGCAGAGAGTAGATATCTGAGTTATAAAACTTGACCGACTTAAACAGATTACAATATAATAATATTAAAACACCACCCAACTTAATATTTTCTGACAGTGTTCAATATCCGATTTACTCCATGAATATTAAATTTCACTCTATTGCACATTTTATGACAGTTATGTCAACTGAGATAACATAATGAGCTTCAAATGCTCAACAGACTATAATATCTCATCCTCGTATAATGTTAGCGCTGAGTAAATAGCTGAGGCTCATCAATATAAGTGACTGGACTACTGGTCTAATACACAGATCATTCGTTCAGTTCAATGGATGCAACCAAAATTCAGTATGAAACATAACAATGACAAATTGTACTGTATGCAATTCAGAGGTGTTATGTTGTTTATCTCAAGTTACGTTAATGTTTACAATAAACATTTAAAAATGAAATTTTGAGTATTGGAAAATAAAATGGATTCATGCCTTACAATTTGACTAGTATGATATTGGTTTGGTAAAATATTAAAAAAATTGGCCGATTACATGGTTAAACACTAACAATATCAGGGTGTGCTAGAAATCAATCCATTTTTATACAACAATCTTTTCTAAATTACTTGTATTTCTCGCCGCTCTTGACTGACACGTCAGCATTGATTTAAGCACATTGCCCAATTATTGTTTATTCTTTGTTGGAAATGTCGAGGAGTCACCTCACATTTATATAGGTTCATCTTCATTAAATACCTACGCCGTTGCTTTCATGTCAGTTTTGTCTAGGAGACTTACGGTACCTGATGCACGTGATCCCTCAGATACCAAAAACATCATTTGTGTATATTGTTTCAAGTTTCCTTATATTTAGTATCGCAACAGCTTGGAATGCTTACATTCCACAGGGAATGGTTTCTTCTCCGAGTTAGTCATTTTATGCCACGGTGGACGCTCTCGTATACTCACATAACCAATAGAGCGGACCAGTTTATCTCTTCAATTTCAAAAATTAATGTGTTCCTGTTTGACGGGTATGTGACGATGCTTACATGCAAACTTTATTGCATCGTTTACCGAATTTCTGTGAGAAGCTTAGCTACTCCTAAACCGTCCGCAACCCCTTCCCGACCACGGAGAATGATTCTATTTCACTTTATATTATCAAAGAATACCGGGGTATAGATTTATGGGAGATTTGAGTACAGATTTTTTGTGTGTGTAAAATAAATTGTTACACTATGGTAACACTGTTGAATCGTAATCTGACATTTAATGATGTTTACATGAGATTTGTTTATGTAACAAACATTCCTTTCACAGTCAATAACCTGTGAACAAACAAAGGTTTTACCATAAGAAATTTAAAAATCGCTTCTTTGATACGTTTTGAACATAGTAACGAATTATGATAGCCTATGCACATCAGCAGAGTGAAATGAAATAATCACTAAGTATCCAGTGGGGGGGGGGGGGTGGTTGGCAGCTGAATTTTTAATAATTATGTTTTTAGATTGTAACCCACCACACCATCTTACTAACCCTTCTAGTATTTAAATGTCTACCCGTTTCTTTCTTTACAATTTCTCTGAGTGTGCGCAGAAAGAAGATTATTTAGGCCGCATCCAAACTTGACATTGAGAACAGTGCTATTATCATTACGAGATATAAACTTGTAGCTGGCCTGTTCGATATTTATAAATCTTTCCCCCCTGATGAGAAAAAAAAGTATAATACTCTTTCGTTTAATTTCTTTGTTTCACATTAAATAATACCTCTTCGTCTGTTATTAAAATTACCGTTACTAATTAACAGGAACATTAATCTATGTCTCTCTTACCTCTTCTCTAAGTAGATTGCCAATTGAGTCACAGGCCTGAAAGGAAAATGAATATTATATTCATGAGATTCTGAAATTGAATTTCAGGAAAATATAATATGGCGAAGCAAAAAAATATATATACAGTCTCCAGGTTGCTACGCAATTAACTCCGACGCTTTCCGTGATTCATTTTGAACGATACACATCCCCGATTTCCGTTACTCAAAATTTTACACGTGGTGACCAAATTTTTAAACTGCCGTAACTCGGCGAAATATTATTCGATTTGACTGAAACTTTCGGTGCTATCTTAAAACATAGTCATAATGCAGATTCCGAAAGATTTTTATAATCGGTTCAGTAGTTTTTGAGATATTAAGAGACTAAAAATCGTTACCCCAAAAAACCTTGCTCAGAAAAAGCTGTATCCCGATATGTTGGGTACTTCTGTCAATCATTTTTCTGGCTTGTATATGTAAATGAAGGTCTATTCAATCTTGTTGAGAAAGTTCAGCCCCTTTCCCTATTTAGTTTGAATATTATTCATATTTGAAATCTTGCTCCGTTTCGGATTGGTGCTGGCATCTGGAACTAGAAAAACGACAAGACGTCATATGTAAATTTTGACCCCATATGTAAATATGTGACACAGCCTCATTTGCGAATCTGGGACAACAAATAAACTTCCCACCGCAAGTCTGTTCATGGACCGAAAATGTTGAAAATGAAGCGTTCACTCCGCAATATCTTCGCTTAATTGAAGGTAAGTGACATCTAAATACATTAACTACAATGTCGGAGGTAATTTTGACGTACAATGTTATGATTTTGTTGCCGAATTCAGCAACAAAAGACTCGGAAACTGAGCTGGCAGTTGCGCGAAAATTATGTGTTGCACTGCAGTATAGGTTACGCAATAATAATGTCAGTGAAAGTAGCGTTACCCTAGTCCGTAGTACGCCTACACCATTGAACTTTACGAAGTCTACTGAGTGATAAAAATTGAACATTTATCGTATTGTTTATTGAAGGGAAACATATTCAGTCTTATTTTTGGTAGGGTTTGATTGGATTCGCTAGGGTGTGATTGAATTTGGGTCAGGTGTGGTTTAACTTTCTCTTCAGGCTGGGCGTCTTCGGAGAAACATATCTCAATATATTTCAGTAGGAACTTAAAACTGTTTACTGTTCAATCTTCATGAATATTATAGGCCTAAGGCCCATTAGGCATTTACTTATGAGATGGGACTAAGTTATAACTGGTTTAACCCAATCAATGCCTAATTCAGATTTTCTGAAAGCCCCATTACTTTTTCTCTCTTACACTATAAATATCAGTCATTCAGCATCCATATTCTTCCTACTAAAATACAAAATACAAACGATGACAAATAGTTTTAAAGCTTTATTATGAACTTTAATGAATAAATCCGAACCTAGACCTAGTATAGGCTATGGAAGTTTATGTTGTTGTCTGGGAAGCTCATTCCAGGGAAATAATCTTCCTATTCCGACACACACCTTATGATATTTACACCAACATGCTAATATTTAGGCCAGATTTAGTGAAAATTATGTTACCTTTTGAAAGTTTCAGCGGGCACTTTACTTTAAAGTCCTGCATACGGCGAAGCCCTGTTCAATTGTTTTTTAAATGAAGTTTTTTAAGTATCCTCACTGTTTCAATGTGTTGCAACTCTCGTGATGGTCAGATGTATGGAAACAGTCACAGTAAATCAAAGAACTGATTACATTAATTTTTTTTTCTTTTTGACAAAAAAGTGGCCCCATATCTAAAAATGCAGTTTTTAGCTAAACAAGCCGGTTACAGAATGTTTAAAAATTCACTGTTCCTGCACAAATCAAGCATTAATTCATTAATTAGTTCATTAATTAATTAATTAATAATTAATTAAATAATAAATAATTCATTCATTCATTCATTCATAAAAAGAGGGTGAGTGCTGCTTCGATCGATTGTATTATAATCCTGTAACAAAAGAAATTTAAGAATTACAATTTTTCCACTAAAGATGTAATTTTAATGTATAGGATAGAAGTTTTTTTCCTGTTTAGAGTTTTCTTAGTTTTTTATATTAACAAATTATTCTTAATTCATGTAATTATTATTCAAGTTTCAATTTAGCTCTGGAAGTATGTGTCAAACACTCAAAATTTCATGGCATGCATGTAATGCGTACATATCAATATGCTGATTTTTGTTTTTTTGTGAATTTGGTTAATTATTAGTGATAAACCTTTGTTAATTCTTAATCTTCTTCAGACTATCCTTTGAAAGTTTTTTTCAAATGCTGTAGCAAAAATTCCCCCTGCTAAAATCATTACTTCTAACTATCAAAAAAGTGAAATACTGTATAATTTTGTGTAAATGGCATACCAAAATTATATAAATTGGCCAGGAATAAAAAATCACTATTTGAGTACTGTATTTTGTGGAATAGCAGGAATCACGGATAGCTGTATTTGTGTCATGTGTTGAATTGTGTTTGCTTTCCAGTTATTAGAAAAAGACAATTGTTATAGAAGAATTTCTTTTCTCCCCACAGCAAACTGTATCATGCAGCATTCCAGACAGAATTACAAAGGAGCAAAAAAACCTTGAACAAATATGACTTTCACAAGAATGTAAAAGTGCAAGTTTGTATGTAGCATGTATTGGGTAAGCGAGACACCACATTTCTGATTGCTCCAGATGACTTTGCTGCAAATTAATACCAGCGTGCCGTGTTGTTAGTCTGCAGTGGACTTGCATCCCATCCTGTATTCTGATCTGCTTTCTGCAAGGAAACTGCGAGTCGTGAGGATAAGCACTGGACTCTTCAAACTTTATGGAAATTCAGCAGGATTGAATCTACAAGAACATTATTTCTAGTTGCAAGTTGCTCAACACCCAAACGGAGACTGGATGTTGTAATATTCGTCACGAAATACAATTAAGAATAAAAGTGATTTATTTTCCCTAAAATGCAGTGCAGAATCAAATATTAAGATGTTTCAGGGTTTTTATCTAGGCTGTAGTCTCTTACTGTATCTTCACACAAACATTTTGATGACCATTTTTGATTGAACTGCTTTGTTGTCTGTTATTTCATTAATATTTTGGGGAGGGCCCAGGAAAATTGATGGATAGGTCGTTTTGAGTACAGTAACTTGCAACTAGCGTTTTCCTTTGTTTTGACAATGCATGTGTATACAACTTTATGGGTTTTATTACGTGCAAGTATTTTTATTCATAAAAGAAATATTTATCTTTGTCATTAATTGTTAAGTATACAGCACAGGTACAAAGAAAGAGCACAACAGTTGAAAGGAAAGATTTATGAAAGAAGCAGACAATATATGAAAGAAAAGAGGTTATTTTAGTCTTATCTCTTTTTATATTAAATCTATTTATATTAGGATAAAAAATCAATGGTGGATCCAGAAGGGGGTGGAGGGGCGACCACCCCTTTGCAGCTCGTGAAATTGTTTTATTTTAAGCCAAATTTTGTGAAATCATCATGTGGCATGCACCCTGGGCCGTCGTCGATAAGGAGGTGGACTGGCCCCTTGTTAACCATTTTAATGTAGTGACCTTTCTTCCCCTTTAGAATATTGGTTTCCAAAAATTAGGATTTTTTTTTTGAAAATCTGGTGGGGGGGGGTGCGTCAATGAAATAGTTTATAGAATTGTGTCGTCTATGGTGAAACTGCAGACAAAGTTTTTCCCTGGTAAGCATTTTGGAATTGTTAGGATTTGGATGGCATGTGACCCCCCCCCCCCACGTGGCACTGGTCACCATGTGCACAAATATCCATCTATAAGACTAGAAGTTATTAACAAATGCCTCTCTACACCAGGGCTGTTATCCTATTCACAAAGTGGGCAGCCTTAATGAAGTGGAGAGGGGGTTGGGGATCATAAATTTCCTCCACAAATAAGGGGAACAGTTTTTTTCCGAACATGCCAGCTGGAAAGTGAATGGAATTGGTACCACCCTATCACAAGAATTTTTACCGTGCTGTACAACCACCCTGCTACCCCCGAAAATGTTTGTGTTTCCGTTTATTATGATATTCCCCCCCCCCCCCCCCATGAGACAAGCCTGCTTCATGATCCCCTATCAACAAAATCCAAGCTCTGCCATAGAAACCACCCAATTATGAATAAGATGCAACATGGACCAGTATCACCAACTGCGGCCCACAACAACCTTATTTTAAAGCAGGGGTGGTGCCATGATTTCCCCATGGGGGCTAGACTCTCAGACGGGGCTAAATTGCACACAATTTGTGTTATTAACATTTTTCTTACACCCCCGACATATTTCAAAAATATCTCCAACTGGGCTAGAACTCTCCGACGGAGGAGGGGGTGGGGGCCCTAGCCCCATGCTGGCACCACCCTTGTCTCCGAGTTCTGGCATCAGCGTAGGATGATGATTGGAGGTGGGCCGAGATCGATTTTCCCAAAAAGTTCCATATATGTAAAGATAAAAATCCAAATTATTGGGGCTACACCTTCCTGAGTACTTGGCACCACCCAGACAGAAAGGGTAAATATTTCGCTAGAATGTTACAATAATCATGTATTCACTTCAACTGTGTCAGTGTTGTTTACTTGTTTAGGGACCACTTTAGTACAAAATGTCAAAGTCCGGTAGTCATTTATACGTTGCAGATTTTATTCAGTCAGCATTTGTGCTAAGAAAAATGTAAACGTGTAAAAACGAACCATAAATCTTCCCAAACAATATATTTAATAATTAAATTTAATCACAATCGTTACACAAATTCCATTTTGGTAGGTTTTGATTCCCATGATTAGTATAATACATCAACCCCGTACGAGATTACGTCATTTCGCGGAACCGATATAGCCCGGTGCATTTTTTCACAGTTCATTTACCCTTAGTGATAGAAGAAACTGTATCGTGTTCGTTTGCGTTATACTTTCTTTCCGAGACTTACGTATTTTGTAGTTGATACATATGTTCAACTTGTGCAGAATGGAAAAATTTTAGAAAGGTTGGAAAAGATACTTTTGGGAACGATTTTAAGTACCGTTTTGTTAAGTTTGTGTCGATTTTCATTTGGACATCACACGTGAGTTTCTTACAGAGATTTCACCTACTACGAGTTACCAATTCTCGTGATATTTACGTGAGTGAAAGTCGAATGTGTTTTTAAGTCGTCTTTATCGTAACTTGCAATATTATTAATTAATTAATCCACAATCCACAAAACAAAATGGGTTGTAATTCGTATCAAATTTCACTGGGGCTATGCAAGCCTACGTTGCCGTTGCGCACTATTACATAACCCAATTAACTCACGGTTAGTAACGGCCGTATAATGACCTAGCAACCTGGAGACTGTATAAGTTAGAATGATATATCTTCACAAATATCATAGTAAACTATTCCTGGCAGGTAAACGCACATCTACGTTGAACACCCTAAAGTCAATAAAGGAGACAGACTCGTCAATGTAAGATGCACGGACTTAACAACATGAATATAAACATCAGCTTTATAGAGAAGACATAGTCAGTTTTAAACCCGTCATGAAACACTGAGTGACGTCATGAAACACTGAGTGACGTCATTAAACACTGAGTGACGTCATCAAATACTAAGTGACGTCACTAAACACTGAGTGACGTCACTAAACACTGAGTGACGTCATCAAATACTGAGTGACGTCACTAAACACTGAGTGACGTCATCAAATACTGAGTGACGTCACTAAACACTGAGTGACGTCATAATGATGAACTTCCATGAGAAGGGAAAAGAGGGCAGTACTCAAAGATAGACCCCAGAACATCGTAATGTAGTTGGGATCGATGTAATGGCAAAAATAAAGCAATTATCGGTTAGCTCACAAAGCATCATAATAGTTACCCCCTCCCACACCCCTCCCCCTTCGTCTTAGATATTCTGTTTCAATCGTATTGTTGATCGTGTAGAGATATCCATGAACGTTTGGGAAATCCAGTTGTATGATGAACACATAAAATAAAATCCACAAGGGGAGAATTGAATAGACTAGCCTAGATCTGTTAGATCGAATAAAAAATCATGAAATATAATAAACCCTGCACATATTGCTTTCTTTCTAAATTATCCCTGGGTGTATGTATGTTTAATTGGAAGTGTTTCATGCGCACATAATAAGTGTTCCAATAGTTGACTCTCTCTGTTCAACGTTAGACAAGGAACATTTAGACCAGGAAGCGACGGTCTGTACATTAAGGAATATTTAAAATGACTTTATGTAACCGATACGCCATGTGTGTCTGTAAGACTAGTATTGGCAGAAACCGCGTGAGCTCGCCATTGCTGTGTCTCTATGTATTAGCTGGACTTGGTTTGAGTTGCTCATATACTCAATAGAACTCTGTTCGGACTCGAGAGTACCATACTCGAACCAAGTGGTCTCGGACTCGGCTCGGAATAAGGAAGAATTGGACTAAACTACATATGAGTGTTTCTAATACTATACCATACAGACATATAGAATGGTTCTGATGGAAAGAGTACTAATAACAATAGGAACCATGTGAGGATACCAGTCTCGGATGTTGCATAATATTATCGTCAGCACTTGAATATAATTATGAAGATACAATATTAGTTAATTTGCCGGGTGGTGAACTTTACAAAATCAAACACATTACTAGGTACTTTGAACACACCCCCCCCCCCCTCTCGGGCCCAGGCTCCTTCGAGATTTGTCGAGACTGTTTTTTTTAATTTCTTTTTTATTTAGCCGTTATTCAAAATACGAAAGAAATACTACAAACATTTTAAAACCACTATTATTTCAGAATCACCGTACACTTTTTTTGTATCATAATGCTGCTGATTATTACTATTGTACATACAGAGGATGGTAAAAGAAGGACGTTTCTTGTAAATGAAATAGAAACCTTAAATTGAATCTTTTAGTCAAACTTTTAAGTAGTCACCTCTTCTTTCATTTTCCTAGTATGTCAAAGTACATGAAGTTTAAGAAACCTACCTTACAAATCCATGTGTTTCTTAGTTTCAAGTTAAACCCAGATGCGTCCTTTCATATATAAGCCTGCTTGGACCCACAAATATTCATATCAGTCACTTATATATACATTAATCTAAATAAATAATGAAATATAATCAATAGGGATCCCTCAAATCCCATTACAACTCAAACTATTAAAACCGAGACACATTTAATGATTGTTGTATTGCTGCGAATAGTGACATCACAACGTAAAGATTCTAGATATGAAAAGTATGCATCGATATTTTCACCAATAAAACATTTTTAGTCTGAGATACTGGAAGCACGATATATTCATTTTGCTTTATATGTATTTATCTGTCTGAATATTCTCTAATTTAAAATTGAGAATGTTCATTGATTCACACGACAATAATATTATCTTCTATAAGAGAGGGGTCTACATGCGGAGATTGATGGATAACAATAATAAGGATATAGGACCAAAGTGCTGGAGTATGAGCGTGGAAGGGATACTTCATTTAGTTTAATTTATTTTTACAATACCTCGTCACAAGGGCTTTGACGTATGTTGTATTGTACGATACAAACATCCTAGACAAATAAGTCCTCATTGTTGGGCAAATGAACATTTAAAAAAATATATATATAATGATCGTTACTTAAGTATGGAAACCTAGCCACTCCCCCCCCCCCCCCCTCCATTAAATTTCCAGAATTTCCAGCAGAGAAAGTATGGCATTACAGTAATTAGGCAATACATGGATTTTTAGGACTGATTGTCTTTAATTGGGTTCAAGTTTACTGAATTAAAACAATGTCCACAGTGTGATTTAATTAATTACCACTTCATTAATGCGTACACATCTATCTAAACATTTACGACTGTATACGGTTTCGTTTCATGTTAAATTAATAACAAAATACAACAACGGATATGGCTGCTTTAGGAAAATATTAATATACTTCCAAATTAGATGAAAGGGCGCTGAAAAAGAGGAGTAGGAACAGTTTATTGTAAAATATGGAAATTAGTTTTCTAGCACCAACAGAAAGTTGAAAATTACAAAGCTTGGGATGATGTTAACATTGTGATGAAACTTTGTAATATCCTCACATGGTTTTCTAACGTATACTGTGAGCCTGATAGAATTTAACTACAGCTACGTTTTGGTTCAGAAGAATTATACCAATGTTTCATGAGGAAGTATAGTGGTATGTTGGAAACGTTAAGCAGCGTCGGTTATGTCAATTATGTATGTTGTTTCAAAGTCATACACGCTACTATATAGTGTTCTACTAAATGTTGAAATGATATGCTTAGTTATTAATTATCATACCAATGCTCTTGATTTACTTACAGACTTTTATCTCAAAAAATATATTTTAAAGATATGTATTTCTGTTCACTTCCAGATTTTTATAAGTTTGTTTCTATACGTTTGGAATAAACGTGATACAAACATCTACGTGAGTTTTTCCTGTATTATTTGGCGCCCTCAACTCTCCACCCAATCCTAGACACTAATGATAAGTAATGAATGAGGCTGGAAGGTATGGATGTGGCAATCAACTATCCTATACACTTGAAGATAATTAGCAAGATAAATAAGCAATTAGCGGATGACAAATTATGAATATTTAAATCAGATTATCAGTTACCGACTAAACCGTAATTGGAACAACTCCACCCACCCTCTCCGTCGTCGAATGAATGTATTTTGGTGTCTGTTCTAAACACGAGGGAAATAATACGAATATTTGTCTTATATTAATATTTTATCAAGTGAGTGCATATATTTTAGTTACCATGGTATCCGTACAAGATAACAACAAAGCGGGTTAGTAGAGCTACACATATATAACACAGAGTTTCTTTCTGTTTTCTAATTTATTCCCATTTTACACATGTCAAATACAATTATCCACCCCCAAGAAAAAATGGAAAAAAAAGAGAGAAAAAAAATGAGTATTAGATCGGAACCCTTGAAATGTCATTAATAAAAATAGCTCCTCTTCCCTTCATATATACAAATGGCCATGACAAGCATTACCATTCAGAAGAATATACCAGAGTTTATTGGTTTCAAATAAAACCAGAACCGTCCTTTCATTACATCTAGGCTTGCTTGGACCCACACACTTATGTCAGTCACATATACACTAATCTGGATAAATAATATTTTAAGCAAGTGATCTTTCAAATCCCCTGAAGCTTTCTAAGCAACACAGTTAATGTATTAGTAAGATTTAATTCCAAAGAATAGAATACCATAATGGATATTTCTAGCTTCTGCACTTTGTGTTGTTTTTGCTACAATCTGCTGGTAACAAACTTGACCGTAAAAAGAAAGATAATGTTCTTGACAACTTAATGTTACTTTATTTCACCAAAATCACACCAAGAAAGATGAGAGTAGGCAGAGATATTAAAGGTTTGGAAACAAACAAATAAAAATGACCATAATTTTGTGGGACAAAATATTGTCTTACTCTGATTAAACGATAAATACCTCACTAGTATAAGTAGCAGTCATGTTGTTGTAGCAACATACCCAGATCTCTTAATTAGTTGCAGGGCTATCCAGTTATGTGTGAATATTATATGGATTGGTCAACGTTATTCCTATTACGTATCATGCAGTTTTAGTTAATTTGATTAAAACGTCTACCCAGTGACTTAATTCTCTACTTTATTTGAGTAAAACACTACGAAAGTATAGAAATCAACTTAAACTAAGTTTTTAAGGTCAAATTTCCCATGATACATCTGTTCCTATTACTAACTTCCAAATTTTCCCCATCACCATTCTGTGCATTTGACTACTTCGCAAAGTACCATAGAAATGGTTAAGTTTAATTTGACTAGTAATTACTTGAATCAAGACCAAATTTTAAAGTAATATAGCTGTTAGTGTTATAATGCTGCACGAAAGACCCACGTCTCACACCAACAGAAAAAAAAAACTAAAAACCTAAACATGACCAGTTAAAACCAGGGAGCTGGTACAGTAAGAAACAAGGACAGTTAAACGGACGACTGTTGTTACGACTGTTGTTATGTGTTATGATGAACAATTACACACAAATTACAAGAACATACCTGTTAAATATGATTTATAACATTCTACGGTTTCATCTCTGAATAAACGTGAAGTTTATTAGATGCAAATTCACAAGCTCGAATATTAATAAAACGGCATGTGTCAAAAATGATTGTACAATACATATATAGCAAACCTGTCCAAAAGTCAATCTTTCAGCTATAACTATATGTTTACAATATCAAACTGACATGGAAATTGTACTGGTGTGTCAATATAGAACTAATGAGATTCATTTAGACAATGTTCGCACGCAAAATTCCATCCGCTCTCTCCACCCAACACACCCCGCCCCACCCCCTTGGAAGATGTCTGAAAGTTCTTTCTTTACATCGGAACTTCTAATATTACCAGCAACACGTAAACTTCACAGATAATGTATCACTATATTGATTTATTTACACTTAATGGGGACTGAAAATAGTGCTAGGGCAGCATAACGCAAACAAGCTGACCAGACTTGCATTGAGCAATAGCTGAATGAAAGGTGATCAAACTCTTTACCTGCCATTGACCGGTTTGTAGATTCAGACGACGATACACTCCATCGATATGGTTACCATTCCAAACTGATGAAAAACATAAAAGAGAGATATGTTCATGATAAGTGCATACTTAATCTTTGTTGGTCTGGAATGAAATCATAAACATTATATTCACGAGATTTATGTTGGCCCTCGATGATAACTTCATATTAGCTGAGTAATCAATCTAGTTGGTTCCTTAAGTTTGATCTTATTAGTTTGCTATCATTATCATATCAGTAATATAGCTGATCAGTTTACAATCCTTATATCTCAGTAAGATTACCGATCAGTTAACTATCATTATCATCTCGGTTTTATATCTAATCAGTTAACGACTATTATCATCTTAGTTATGAAACCAATCAGGTTAGAATTGTTATCATCTCATAAAATATCTGATCAATTATCCTTAATGAAAGCATATGCTCCCATTTAAACAGAAACTAATATTGGACTAAATTAAGAAACCCAATTATGATAGTCGAGTATTCGAAGAATAATAATCCATGAGATTATGAACGGATCAGAGAACACTCAACATCAGTGACGTCATCACCAATCACTAGAGCCATAATTAAACACTGTTTAAAAACGATTGTTAAAAGATGAAAAGTGGATTTGTTTATAAGCAAATTTGAAGTTAAATTATGTATGTAAAAGAATAAACAAAACATTTTCATAACCACGTAACCAGTCTCCGTGTAAGACGACTGCTGGATCTAAGGGCATTTCAGTTCGTTAAAGGGAGGTAACTTTGGTTTTACACTCAGGGTTTCTTTGTTTAATGTTCTTCAAACTGTACTAAGATAAATCATAGGTGTAGGAACACGGTGCAGGTGATAGCTGACACCTCGCTTTGCAAAGTGGAATGGAATCAGGAGTAGGGAGGAGGTGGGGGCAGGAACAGTGGCGGAGCTAGGGGTATTGGTCAGGGGGGCGAGAACGGTCTGTAGGGGCGCTTTCGACACTATCTAAGCGGAGCGCCAGCGCAGGTTGGCGCGGAGCGTACAAAATTTCTTTGAGTAAAGATACTCCCTAGATCGCCGAAAATGACCCTTTCCGGGCCTTGCTTATTTGCAGATAAACGAAGAATAAATAGGTGCCATCGCCATTTTGTCAGAAAATTACACCAACAAAATGTGACAAATGTCAATAGGTATTTGAGAGCGCAATAAAAAAAGTCAATAATTGCTAATAAGTAAAAAGTGGTAAAAAGCTGAAAAGGGCGCCAGCAGTCCATTTGAGTCCGTCGGGGGAGGGGGGGGGACATCCGCCCCCTCTGACTGTATGGACGCTCCGCCACTGGGCAGGAACATGTTATGAGAGTGTCAGAATATGAAGTCCAATTATCGACGGATTAGAATATTCTAAAAAATTCACAAACTGACTTTGACTACATCGTCTCTGAATCTCTCTCTAAGCTGTTATCACGAGATGATTTAGTACATAGCCATTATACACACATCTGTCTGCAGTAGTCAAACATTTACTAGATCGGGGCAAATGTGTTGTTTACACTAACTACTTATATCTTTGAGACTGATCAATGATGGCATCATCAGCAGTGACGTCACTCCACCATTAACAATGGGAATCTCGATGTGTCCTTTAAACACAGAACAATGAACGAGGGTACAATGTGTACGAGTCCGAGAAATAATGTTGAGGTGTGGAGATAGAGAAGTTTGTATGTATTAACATTACTATTAATTAATTTAAATAATAAATTTAGGTATAATCATAGTATAGATGTGTTATTGTACAGAGAAATGAAACATTTGATTGCTCGTGATTTTTGTAAAGCTACCCGGTTTCAAGATATTCAGCTTATATTACAACACATTAGTGACGTCATCAAAGATCATGAAGACCAATAATTTATATATTGATAACAGAAAAAGACTAAATGTATTTGGAATTACTTTATTGAGTTAAATTATGGAAATACAAGACTAGACAAATTATCGTCATAATCACGTGATCACGTTTCCGATGTCCTGAGAGTATATCAGTTGTGTAAACTAAGGTTTACATGTCTTGTTTCCATCCACTTTCTTAGGAAAGTTTTTAAACTGTATTACGACTAAATACATCAAACTCTCTACTTGTCCCTTAAAGCCTGTTATCACGAACGCGGGCTTGCTTCACTCTTGATCGACCTATTGAGAGGAGGGCAAACTGCTCCACTGTTTTACTGCGTGGGAACGGGGCAAGCCCGAGCTTGATCAAGCCCCTCATTAGAGGTGGGGTTAGGACAGCTAAGCCCGGGTAAACGTTGACAAATGTAAATAAACAATTGCCTTGGGGTGTAAAAGATACGATGGATTTTATCAGTTGTGGTTTCCGCCGCTTGCTTATTTCTGTATCGACATCAACTGTGTTTGAATTGGTTGTGTGTACAAAGGACCGATGTCGTGAGAATGAAGGGCATAGCTGAGTAGTACACAGTGTAGCTGCCCGCGTATATCCGCATACATATAGTATAAAGTTTGAGCTGCTTTCTTGAAGATGTCCAGATAACCGGAAAGCCCATTATTATTATTATTATTATTATTGTTCAAACGATTAACTGAATCGGAATCGCCCCGATTATTGCATAATTGGAACATAATCGGAATCGGTAAAAATTATGCCAGTTATATCATACCAATTATTAAAAAAAAACATATGGAAGGTGAAACTATCATTATTCAAAAACATATGGAAGGTGAAAATATCAACTGATGTATTAGGTTTGTTCTTTTACTACGAAACATTAAAATAAAGACACCCTCTATACGTCTTTCACAATCTAATTTTATCAAATTAGGCTGCCAGTGTCGCCGATTTTACTTCCCTCGTGGTTAGTGACTTCATATTTCTCTGCACAGTAAGCATGGTAACAATACCAATTTCGCGAATTAACGATTGTGCTGGATATATAAATTATAAAGCCTATGTTGACTAGCTGAGTATAGGTCAGGGTCGGAAATAAGCTGGCGACGGGCACTTTTAAAGCACAATTGCGAGGGTAAAAAAGAAAAGAGAAATATAACAAAATCGCCCTGGCAATATCAGGTATCTGTGAAAAATTAATTGTGACATGCTAGGGTTTGTAGTAGAAGCGAGAATCGCGCAAACAGTTAACACAATCCCGCCTAAAATTTGAAACAGTGCGGGAGGGTGGCGCACAATCACCGAGAACTTCACGCACGGTCCCTGGAAAATTACGGCCTCCACTTAGCAATTTTCAGTACCAGCGACAATAACCTAAAATCCCCACAAATCTCCGACCACGTGGTAGCCTTACTTCACACTAAACCCCATGGAAATCTAACCTATAGCCATCTGTTTATTGGTTTAAGCTGTGTCGCAAATAAAAAATAAAAATATCCATGAAAAACTGCAATCGTCGACCACATGTTACCCTAACAGCCACACTACGCCAATGGGAAATGTAGCCTAACCATCGGTATGCAAAAAAAAAAAACCCACCAAAACACAATACTTTGCGTAGCTTTGTTTACATACTTTCATTGCTGCTATCGTCGCGCGAATGATAGCCGAACGCCACACGTACTGTAGTCAACGGGAAAATCTAGCCTAAGCATCCCTTTATTCGCTAAAATTGTGACGCAGTTAGCTAGAACTAAAATATCCATGAAATACTGCAACCTTCGACCACATATTAGCCTAACAACCACACTAGGTCAATAGGAAATGTAGCCTAACCATAGGTTTGCAAAAAAAAAAAAAAATAGTAGCTTTGTTTACAACTTTCAATCAGTTGGAAATCAGCAGTTGTTTGGAATGTTGTATTTTACGACGGTACACCGTGCTGTGGCGATGGATTGAAAGTTTAAAGTTCGATTAGTTTTCAGCGGTATAATGGTTTCGTTGGTGGTGAGTGATTTTATCCACACACGAAAAAATACATGATTTAAGGAAAGGGCACATACAGTACAGCGGAAGTAAACCTGTGTTTCCTATTTCAGTTGATGGGTTATTGGGTTTTCGTCATATATTAGGTGCAGGCTTGACGTTATTTGCTGAACGATTGTAAATGTTTGTGTTTAAACTTTTAATGGATTTTTTTCTTCTCCAAAATAGCCCCCCACCCCCCCCCCCAAGCCCAGTATTAATTCCTACCCTGGTAGGTATGTTAATGCATTAAATGCTCCGTAGTGCAGTATTTGATGCATTAATTTGTAATTCGATGTTTCTTTTTTCTCACAATTTGCAATGGGCCATACTTCCCTGCCCATCACTTCCCTTTTACCGTCGACCCTCTTATCTCCATTTTGTTTAAACCTTCCGATGTTTGCTGCGATGCCCTCAAAAATAATTTAATTTCGGCAGAATTGCTGATATGCCTCTAATCCATAGCCGTCGCAATTAGCCTAACAATAGGTTGTTACATTGTAAACAGGTCTCGGAATACGGTCTAAAATTTTGCTCAAATCAATTATGCACAAGTGAATGAAAATTTTTCATATGATAAATACAATATTTGAGTAGTATCTAGTTGTTATGATTTCCTTACATCAATCTGGTAACATTCTACAGGTAATTATAAACAAGTTACGGTGGTACCATTTGCTGTTCAGTTTGATTGGCTTAGGCTTACATTTTCTATTTGAACTTGAATGGAGAAATAATGATGTTTATCTTCAAGTTCGTAACATTTCTATTTGTTCATAAACGGAATAATACTGAAAACAAGTACAAAATAATGTCGGAACGTAGAAATATGTAATTAAAATTTACACTTTTGGTAAAGATTGCAGATTGATGGTTTGTCAGAGATACTTTTTGAGATGGATATTTTGAGTTACTATTCTTAGCCCATGTCAAGCCAATACACGTCGAGGTGGTTAGGCCATTCGCTTAGCACAGTGCTTAATAGGTAGGATGTCATATTTTCGTATTTTGGAAATTTGTAAAAAAAAAAAAAAATCTCCTGAGGTTACTTGGTACATACAATAGGATACCTAAGAGCCTTCTATTACAATAAAAGCAAAACTAAACAGAGGAAAATCACAACAATAATTGTTACTATCACATACTTATTGCCGAATTCGTTTAAACGGGATATTTTCTCTTTCTCAAATAATCGGAATCGGAATCGGCCCGATTATGAAAAAAATAATCGGTAATCGGTATTTTCTGTTAAAGCATAATCGTTTGAACACGAATTATTATTATGACAATTATGATTATTATTATGATTATTATTATGATTATTATTATGATTATTATGATTATGATTATGATTATTAAGATTATGATTATGATTATTATTATGATTATTATTATTATTATTATTATTAAGATTATGATTATGATTATTATTATTATTATTATTTTTATTATTATTATTATTATTATTATTATTATTATTATTATTATTATTATTATTATTATTATTATTATTTTTATTATTATTATTATTATTATTATTATTATTATTATTATTATTATTATTATTATTATTATTATTATTATTATTATTATTATTATTATTATTATTATTATTATTATCGATATTTTCTTTTACAATATGTCGCAGAAGTACACTGAGCGAAGTATGTGGTCGGACGATGAAGTATTCGCATTGCTTGGCATTTGGTGCGATGCAAATACTATGTCGAAACTTGATGGGACAAGCCGCAACGCTCCTGTGTACCGAGATATCTGTATGCGAATGGAAGAGAAAGGCTACGGCAGAACGGTCAGCCAAATAAAGTATAAACTGAAATACTTAAACAAAAAGAATGTATAAAACTGCTGGACCACAACACTCGTTCGGGGAGACAGAGAAGAACAATTTAGTTCCAATAAGAACTGAGCCTGATATTGGGAAATATTGCTGAAATAAAATTCACGGATCAACTTTACAGCAAAATGATAAACAACGAAGAGTCTTCTGTTCAACCTAACGTCATGTTACACACAAATCACGAAAACACCGATGCACTACATTATATGACGGCTCAACGATTTTGTAAAACATATAATTTATATTGAATTTCACCGAAAATTAACAAAGAAATTAATCTGTATTCAAACGCGGTATTTGTTGTGATTACTGCAGGAACTGTATGGAGCGTGGGTTATGTCGCAATCTGCATTTCGAAGATGACGTCACGTTCTCAACTGTTCAAGTATATTTGAAATATCCATCCTAAACGATTAAAAAATCGTTTCTCTGTCAAACGCATAATTGGAAAATTATTGATTGTTTTTTAAGGTAACGTCTATGGGCTACCAGACAATTCTTTTAAAGATAGAATTATGTTGTTTAACTGGGGGGGGGGGGGGGGGCGGAACTATCGGGGTTTTGGCAGGCCGGCGAGTTTTCGTTTCACGAAATGGTCCGAAATAAACAACAACAAAAAATAACGGTGAACGAAAGAAAAGATATACACTTGTAAGCAGGGGCGTAGCGAAGGGGTTTTTGTTGGGGGGGGGTGTGGAGAATTTGAATTTGATCTGGAAGTGGTGACTGAAATGGGGAGGGGTCTAAGGGGAGGGGTGTCCCCCTTTTTTAGTTTTGAAACGTCCTTAGATGCAATCTGGTGCATATATTAAGTCAAATTTGATTTGCCGACAGATCTGGAAGTGGTGACTGAAATGGGGAGGGGTGTATGGGGAGGGGTGTATGGGGAGGGGTGTAAGGGGAGGTTGTCTCCCCCTCCCTTTGGAAAATGTTTAGTTTTGAAACGTCCTTAGATGCAATCTGGTGCATATTTTAAGTCAAATTTGGCACGGAAGAAGCTCCCGTTCTTCTTTTCTCTATTCAGCTTTCCTTCTTTCTTCCCCTTCCTCTCTCTTCACCTTTTCTCCTTTTGCCAACAGACCCAAAATTTGCCGACAGCGACCAAATTATTGGGGGGGGGGGGGGTGTGACACAGTTTTTTTCCAGAGTTGTTGTAACGATTGTATGTACACAAAGTCGGCATATCTGCTAGAATATTATTATTATATTTAGGTTTTCCATTTTATTTCTTTTCATTTTGGAAACTATGAAAGATTTATTTTACTTGAAGGTTTTTTTTTACTTAAACCCCGCGAAAAGTCGTTCCACTCAAAATACTGCTCTTCAGATACGAACAATGATTTCCCTGCCCAGTGCATTGACTTTTACAAACGGGTGGTAAACGTTTATGGTAGGCCATACGGGAAATAATTGCTGATTTAATGTCCGTACGAATTAAAATTATTACCGGTATTAATTATATTTAATACCGGCATTAATTCTCAGCCAATCACCATGCAGCTTCATATGCCAGTATTAAATATATTAATACGGGCATTTAATAAAATTTAAAATGGGTATTAAATAGAATTAATATGGGCATTAAATAGAATTAATACGGCATTAAATAGAATTAATACGGGCATTAATAGAATTAATACGCGCATTAAGTAGAATTAAATCGGGTATTAATAGAATTAATACGGGTATTAAATAGAATTAAATCGGGTATTAAATATAATTAATACGGGTATTAAATAGACCAATCACATCAGCAGGATTCTCACTTGTTTATCTGATCTGATCGCCGCGCCAACCTAAACAACTTACGTTCTTCGAAGAATAACAAGACGGTTCAAAGCATTGCGAACTGATAAAACATCGGACTGGGATTCAGGGTCAACATTTGTCAAAAACCTACAAGTATCGTTCGCTTCTCGACGAAAAACAAGCAAAAATTGTTCTTTGTCTGTCATGCGTGCCATTGCGTTGTATGTTGTACCTTGCTTGCTAGCTACAAGTACAATGCTTTCACGCTGGGGATTAACACCAGCTCAGACTGAGCATGGTAACAAAATTCGCTGATGTGATTGGTCTATTTAATACCCGTATTCATTCTATTTAATGCGCGTATTAATTCTATTTAATGCCCTTATTAATTCTATTTAATGCCCGTATCAATTCTATTTACGTGGTAGAAAAAATCGCTGATGTGATTGGTCTATTTAATACCCGTATTAATTCTATTTAATACCCGTATTAATTCTATGTAATGCCCTTATTAATTTTATTTAATACCCGTATTAATTCTATTTAATGAGCGTATTAATAAGGGGTTAATCAACGGTCTAGCGTGCATTTATGGCAAGCCATGTGGGACAAACACTGTATAATATATCCGCGTATTAATTGGAATTTATACGCGTATTAATTGGAATATATACGCGTATATATTATTAGCCAATCATATGGCTTAAATATATCCGCGTATTAATTCGAATATATACACGTATTAAATAAAATACATATGGGGATTAAATCCAATATATGCACGGATTAATTAGAATATACACGAAAAAACATTTCCGCTCTTGCTGTGTACATATACCAACGATAAATGTTTTGGCGGGCTCGCGAGATCGCTTCAAAAAGCGAAACTTTATACATGTACAACACATGTATATTTGAATTAATACGCGTATATATTCGAATTAATACGCGGATATATTATGTAGTGTTTGTCCTACATGGCTTGCCATATGCGTTACTCACAGGATTAATGCACGATCGGGGGATAATGCAAGCGATGCACGAGGGCGGAGCCCGAGTGCATCCAGCGATAGCATTAACACCCGGGGTGCATTAATCATGTGAGTAACGCACGCTAGACCGTTGATTAACCCCGTTCATTCATACACTACCATTTGTGTGGGGAAAACTCATAAAACAAAACATTTTTGGTTACATATAACCAAAGATTTATTAAAGTGATGCCCCGTTATTTTACCGTGCGTTACTCACAGGATTAACCACGGTCAGCTGACCTGAATGGACCAATAGGATTTAGGAATCTTTACTAAGTATGAATGAATTATATTTAATACCGGCATATGAAGCTGCATTGGTGATTGGCTGAGAATTAATGCCGGTATTAAATAGAATAAATACCGGTATTAATTTTAATTCGTACGGACATTAAATCAGCAATTATTTCCCGTATGGCCTAACATAAACGTTGGCCGTATCAGGAAAGCCCCGGTAGAAAATAGCGCGTGTGCGCTGCTTGGATGATATATGCACGTGTCGAAAAGACTCACTGCATATATCTGTCGATCGCTGTTCGTATTCTATATTGCAATAACCTGGTTCGGACGTTTCCCAAGGTTTTCCAAGCCTGCCGCTATGCCCGGAGTTAACTCGTTGAAACATGTTCAAATTGCAGGGCTTATCTGCGGTCACAATTTTAGCTCTACCTACTGTATGCATGCTTGAAGCAAGCCCGCGTTCGTGGGAACGGGGAATTACATGCACCAGACAAATACCCCCAGACAAAAACCCACGGACAATTACCCCCCCCCCCCCAAGTCAATAACTCCCCGGACGATTAACCACCCGACAATGACCCCACGTATAAATACCACCCGGACAATCCCCCAGGACAACTACCACCCGGACAGATACCCCCCGAAAAATAACCCCCGAGGACAAAAGCCCCCCCCCCGGACAAATTCCCCACCCGGACAACTACGTCCACGGGCGAATACCTCCTAGACAAATTAACCCCAGGATAAATACCCCCGGACGAATATCCTCTGGACATATGCCGATAACTATAGGGGACGGATGCAGCGACGGATACGCAGGTCTTTTTTAGAGTTTAGTTTCCCGAGAGCCTCAACATATACCCTGGTCTCTCGGGCAACTGCAAGCGCATATTTAAAATTGGATCAGGGTGCCGGTTAAACCAGTGAGTTGTTATGGAAAAAATCCTTGGTTAAACTGGCACCACTAGGGTCGTCGTGTGCCCTGGGACTTTCAAACTCCTCCCGACTTTTTAAAAAGATTCGAGTTTTCAATATATAAGCCTCCAAAACTCCTGGATAGTGCTTGAAAACGGAACGAGCCCCGGACAAGATAGGTGGGGACGGCGGTTGAAGAAGCATAGCATGAGGGAGGGGGGTGGGGTGGGGCATCGGTCACTGATGGAAGTAACTAATAATTTACTATTAGTTCTAGTGACACTATTCTGTATTATTAATCTCCGAACAATTCCGGCTTATTGCGACTTACCATTTTTAAGTTTTCTTCTGAGTAATTTAACCTGATGATTTGTTATGTTATGTTATGTTAGTTTTTGTATAGCGCTTGATATGGCACTATCAAATTTGGTTATATCAGAATAATATTCTATATATCAGAATAAGAAAATTTGCTTTCATGGCCCTAATATAGGCTTTCGTACTACGGGGTTCACCAGCTAAAGGTCCGCTTGGTTCACGGGCTCGGGCGGGGGGGGGGGGGGAGGGGACATGGGCGTATTCAGGTTTAGAAAGGGTAGTAACCTGGGTGAGGTATATTTTCGCGGGTGGAGTTTTCCCAGAGGTAATATCCGGGGGTAACATATTGTCCTCGGGGTAATTGTCAAGGGGGTACATGTCCGGGGGTATTTGTCCTCTTGAGTGTATGTCCGAAGGGTAGTTGCCCCGGGGGTAGTTGTCCTCGGAGGTATTCGTCCTCGGGGGTTTTTGTCCGGGGGGTGATTGGCAGGGGGTACTTGTCCCGGGGTATGAGTCCGAGGGGTATATGTCCGGGGGTATTTGTCCGGGAGATTGTTGTCCGGCAACTCTTACATGTAGGAGGAAGGTTAGTATAATCTATCATCGTGTTACTATGACTTGACATGCACAATTATAACATTGAACAATAACACTGTCCAAATTTCTAAGAAGTTTCAAGAAACCTACATTTAAGTATATTATCGACATAAGTGTTGATGGAGATAAAATACACTTAAAACTTACATGTAAACAACTATGAATGAAGATATCATATCAATATAAATTATGTTTTGTGTCGTGGTTTGTCTTTCAGAACATCAATAAGGCCGTGACAAAACTACAACACGAACTAAACAGAAATACTGTATCAGCAGCAATTGTAGACAATTACAATACTTGTTGAATTGAAATAGAACAGACCATTGTAACATCTCTTTGTTTCTGTTTGTTGACATTTTCTAGACTAGACTAGACGAGCCTAGACTATTGCAGCCGGTCTTACAAAGATATCATAATTGCAGTTCGCACTCTATTAGGCTTAAACAATCGGCCGTTTTACCGGTTCAGATCTACCTTTCTGCTATAACTAACTGCTTGTCCATACTTTACGGTTATGATTCCGTAACAATACTGTTGACGATATGACCAATGCTCATTTCCCATTAAACTCAAGAAACACGTATCTAGTTTGAATAACCACGATAATTATTTTATTCATCAGAGACTACCATAGCCTGTAGCATAGTTGGATCCATGATAATTTACTTGATCCAAGCGAAGGATGAAAACTTTCTCCCGAGCATTATTTTTATTTAATGAGTAAGAACATTCTAGGCCTGAGTCGGATACCCGGATACCCGACCGAACATTCGTGTACCCGAATCGAAAACACGAAAAACGGGTACCCGTTTTCTGTGGGGGGGGGGGTCTCGTAACTGCTACGCGAGTGCTTTCATTATTTCATATTTTTGATTAATCAAGACACGCGAATACGTAAGACTATTTTAATGAAATAACTTTCTTGTAGTGTAGATGGCTGTTTTAATTGCTTACTATTTCTAGTTTTAGCCATTCGTAATGGTTCTTTTTCGTGTGTGGATAAAATCACAACACCGAAAACGAAAATATGATACCGGTGAAAACTACTCAAGATTGAAATCTTTAATCCATCGCAATACTATGTTACCTCTTCAAAACATAGCACATATCTTCCAAACGATTGCCGATTTCCAGGTAATTGAAAGTTGTAAATAAGGCTACGATTTTGTGTGTGTGTGTAAAAAAAACGATGGTTAAGGCAAGATGTTTCCCATTGAATTAGTTTGGTGTTTGGCTAGTTTGTGGTCGAAGATAGTAGTAATAATGAAAGAATTCCATGGATATTTTAGTTCCAGCTAACTGCCTTAAAATTTAAGCGAATAAGCAGATGGTGAAGGCTAGATTTCCCCATTAGTGTAGACTTAGTGTGGTGTTAGGCAACCGTGTGGCCGAAGATAGCAGCAACAACGAAATAATTCGGTGAATATTTTAGTGCAAGCTAACCGCGACACAATTTGAGCGAATAAACAGATGGTTAGGCTAGATTTCTATGTTGACTCTTTGTGATTTTAGCCTACCATGTATTTGGAGATTTGTAGGGATTTTACGAAAACATAGTTTGTCGAGTGCACGTGTCTTTGATGTCATCAAGCAGCTAGCTCTGGTAGTTCATAGCAAGTACTTTCCTCTCATAGTTAAAGCTACTGTATACGTTCGTGCATATGTAAATATTGGAATTCTCAAAATTGCTATTTTTTTTTTATTCATTTATATATAGAAGGAAATAATGGCAAGGAAATTTAAGGGATGTTAAGATGGATCGTAGACGCATCTCTTCTTGAGATTGTCCCCATCTGCATGAAAACGCGCCCCACAACCCTACGCCCACCCCTCTAATCGCTTCCCGGTGAGTTACGAAACTTAATTAATTACCTTCGCCCATAGTACCAAGACCTTGACAAATTCCGGCAACGCACCACTTCATCGATAACAAGTGATCGGGTAGTGTATTAGTGACGTCTAGAGATCGTGCACTGACCTACATGGAGTGTGACCACTTCCGATTTTGCAATTTCCCAAGATCAGGTCCCGAAAAATTCCAAGGGCACTGTACTGTATGGACATCTAGCAATATCTAGCGATAGGGATGAAAATCCCAAGATCTTCCCTTAACTGAAGGCAGATAGAGAATCGAACCTTTCAGTGTGTAATGAACTTGAAACTGTGCGTCTTTGGAAATGAAAAGAACGTGGGACATTGCACAATAAACAGATAAAAGTTATTTATTTCAGTCTCATTTAAATTATTCAAATTTGTAAAGCAAATAGCAGATATCACATCATATCAGTGAGTATGAACAGAAAATGGCGTTCCAGGATGAACAACCTCCAAATTGTCTATATGTGTGTAGTCATAGGAGCCCTATTTCATTGGGGAGGGGGGCTGTTACGACTTGCCCGAAAATTATAATCATTTTTTTTTCCGTGCAACATGTTCATTTACATATCATATAGGCATGCATCGGTTTTTACACCGCATGCCATTTACATACAATCATTTGCCATGTTATTACCCAAATGGCAAATTAGTCGGGCAAGCTAAGAACTTTATTTTAATTACCAAGGAGAGTTTTTTTAATCTATTGATTTTCTTTAGCTGCATCATTGCAATTTATTTTCCTTTCAGTAGGTGCCCGAAAAAGTCTCAGCATATTGCCAAAATTTTCACAAAAATATTTGCAGCCCCCCCCCCCCCCGCCAAGTTTAATAGCAGCCGTTAGGTTTTAATATTTGTAGACCAATTAATTTAATTACTTAAATTAATTGTCTGAATTTTCGAAATTCCCTGACAAACATTCTTTATCATACTTCCCCCTATACTCGTGCAATTTTGACCAGTCTGTTAGGGGTTGAAGAAGGTTCATCTATATTGGTTGTCCATAGATGGAATTCTGTGCAACATTATGGGTATGTTTTGAAATGAATTTATTCACGAGAAATATTTTCAAACTCTGAACAAATAATGGGCTTACAACCTTGAAAAGTGGGGCTGACGGGTATTGTGGGCCGCAACGTAGAATCACCTTCAATATCAATGATTCACAGGAGATGCGATGAGGTCGAACATGATGTGTGACTGGTGACAATCTTCAAATAGGTTATGGATGAAAACAAAAATCTATTGGGAAATACTTGGTTCTCAGACAAAAGTGTACATCTGGTTGGTCATTTTCAAGCCCGAGAAGTGCCATTTCCGGTGATCTGTGGGGGGGGGGGGGGTATCAAAACCAGAAATGTTCTTGTACGCTGCGCTCCAACTGAAAGTGGCGCTCCGCTTGGATAGTAAGTCGCGCCCCCCGGGTTAGAAAATCCTGGTTACGCGCCGGATAATAACGTCTACAATTTGTTTAGACGTCTGTAGACAAGATGGTAGACAATACAGTTGAAAACATTCAATACAAAAAAAAATAATGATCTTTTCTTGTATTTACGCGTTGACCGCAGGGACGCCGCTAAAGAGAGGGGGTGGGTTGTCTCACCACCCAAGCTTGGTAAAAATGACGATAGTTAGAAACTTTGAGTATGACTGTCGGAATTTCCGACTGTCGCACTCTAAATCACCTAGGCCTATTCATATATTCCTGTGATTGTGAATGACCTAAAATTTGAAAAAGTTAGGTCAAAATTTTCCTTTAATCAGTCATATTTACCACGTTTTATTTGCCACTTTGAGAAATTGTATCTCGCGATCCTTGTGCACCATGCAAAACTTCGTATGATTTTGAATACATTAAATATAATGCCTAAAGAACTACAACGTTCGCCAGCTTCAATTCGGTTTATTTATGTACTAATTTTGTTATTGGGTGGGTTGACCCTGTTCGCTAGCTTCAAGTAAGTTCAGTATGTATATCAGATACGTAGCCAGGGAGGGAGGGTGGGGGGGGGCGGTGGCAGTGGGAGCAACTGCTTTTCAGTGTCGAAAAAAATGTTAAATACTGTTTGTTATTTGGCATGGTATTTTGTCAGTGCTCTTTTGATCTTGAATTCTCGTCAGCTCCGTTAACTCGATTATAATCGTAGTAACATTCAGGCCTACTGATTCAGCTACTTAGTTTGGCAGATGCAATTAGCTAAATTTAGCCAGTAGCCTATTACCTATTACCAGCCAACAGTTGGCCACTACGTAATAAAATACACATAGCCTAAATAACCGCACTCGATGAAGAGTCACGAACCGTATGCACAACGACGACGACAACGTGCGTTCTCATCCTTTCTATGATTCGTCCTAAGTTGTTGCACGAACAGCTTGTTATGAAGCTAAGCTAGCAATCGTACGTGATACGCACTTCCTATAAATAATTATTACACTGCTAAATACGAGAGTTATATTATCTATCAGTTAAGTTCGTAAAATGTATTACATTCCAGACATTGGACAATAAACAAGAATCATCCTACTGGAAAATTGTAAAAAAGCACTATGTTTGTTTTTCTGAAAGAATAATTCAAACCGGTAACAAAATCTGTTGATAATATGATATCATATGATCATGATGAAATTGGCAAAACATTGCTCCAGATCGCATCTAAGGACCTTCAATTGCTCAAAACAGGACACCCCCTCCTCTTAGACCCCAGGCGCGTATCCAGGATTTTCAAACCCGGGGGGCGCGAAGTACTATCTAAGCGGAGCGCCACCATCGGTTGGCGCGGAGCGTACAAGAAAATTTCTGGTTTTGATACCCCCCAGATCACCGGAAATGGCACTTATCGGGCTTGAAAATGACCAACCAGATGTACACTTTTGCCTGATAACCAAGTATTTCCCAAAAGTTTTTTTTCCATCCATAACCTTTTTGAAGATTGTCACCAGTCACACACCATGTTCGACCTCATTGCATGTCCTATGGATCATTGCTTTTGTAGGTGGTTCTACGTCACGGCCCACAATATCCGAAAGCCCCACTTTTCAAGGTGTTAAGCCCATTATTTGTTGAGAATTTGAAAATTCAAATTTCTCGTGAATAAAATCACTACAAAACATACCCATAATGTTGCACAAAATTCAATCTATGGACAACCAATATAGAAAAACCTCCTTGAACCCCTAACAGACAGGTCAAAATTGCACGAGTAGAGGAAAGTATGATGAAGAATGTTGGTTAGGAAATTTTCGAAAATTCCGACACAGTTAATTTATTGGTGTAGAAATATTGCAACCTCTTATAATGGCTATTATAAAACTTGGTTGAAGGAAACGAAAAATAGCAGATATTTCCGATAACAGGTATATCGAAACCGAACACTACACACATAGGCGTAGGTCCCGTAGGAAGCGGGGCCGCAGCCCCCACCCCCCCCCGCAACCAAATTTTTCCCAAAAATAAATAGCAATGAATAGCTTAAAAATGATCTCCTTGGTAATTAAAATAAAGGTCTAAGATTGGCCGACATTACTACTGTAAAAGAGAATTTTGACATAAATGGATCTGTATGCTTTTTCTCAATCTACATAAGACATTTGGTTGTTTACATTAGCATCCGGCGGTATAATGTGCGACTTTCATGGACCGTAAGGTACACTATGCCATGCAATGTAATAACCGATGCTTGCTTATATGATATTGGCATCGGTATGCTAAACGCGCGCTTCGCGCGCGAAAAATTTGGGCTTTTTTTCGGGCAAGTCATTACAGCCCCCAAATCCAATTGGGCTCCTACGCCTTTGACTACACACATAGACAGTTTTTGAGGCTGTTCATCGTGGAACATGCATGCTTTGCTCACTGATATGATGTTATATATGCTCTTCGCTTTACAAATTCGACAGGCGTGTAGCGAGTAATTGCCAAGGGAGGGGCGAAGCCTGTAGGCAAAATATCTAAGCGAAGCGCCACCATGAGTTGGCGCGAAGCGAACATTAAAAATTTGGCTGAAAATGCCTCCCAGATCGCTGGAAATGACACTTTCCAGGCCTTGTAAGTTGCATCTAAGCATTGTATATTTTGAAATTACTAGCGATGTCATAAAGAAAATTTGCTCGGGGGGGGGGGGGCGGTCGCCCCCTTCCCGAAATGCGTCATGTTCTTGAACTCGACTCGGTCGAGTTCAAGACCAGCCACAGTTGGTTCCATATAGCACAATTGTACAATTGTTTAAGGCGTCCATACACACACACGCGTTATGATAGACCATATATAGTATTTATAGAGATACATTAGTGAGAGAGGAAAAATAGAAACGTCAAAAATGGAGTTGTCGGTGTAAGGGATAGAGTAAGGCGCACACCCCCTCCGTAATCCTTGATCTGTCACTGGCTACCCTGTGTATATAATAGGGATCAGCGTTTTAACTATGACTGTTCCTCTTTCTCTTCCCGAGGCCTTGGCTATCTTCTACTCCCTCCTTTTCTCCTTTTTCTCTCTTTTGTCTTTTTCTTTTCCCTTCCTTCCTCTCCTCCTTTTCTTTTTTCCCCCTCCTTTTCCCTTTTTTCTTCTCTTTTTTTCTCTCCTCTTTTCCTTACCCGGGGGGCGCGCGCCCCCAACGCCCCCCCTGGATACGCACCTGGACCCCTCCCCCATATCAATCGCAAAATGTGCATCCCCTTGCAAATTCCTGGCTACGTCGCTGGTATAAATATTATATGTATTGTATACAATTACAACACCCAATGATAGTCAGTACTAGTTGTAACCGTTACAGTACGTTACTTGGTACGTCTCACCGAACTCTTGAATCTTTGCCAAAATTGGTTTGTTTTGTATATTTCAGACAATTACATCTTATACAGTTGTAGAAGATAGATGTAAGACTATTTTGGCCAAATTTAAACTAGAATATATTTTATAGAAATGTTTCACTTGTTATTTTTGTTCGCGGAATCGGGCCCACATAATAATGTATAGCTTATGAGTAGACAAATATCTTCCTCAGAAGTAATGACCATAAAAAAGGTATGAGGTTTATATCAAATAACTAAGGTTTGAGCAGTGAAAAAAGTGTTCGGAGATTGGCCTAAAATTGAACTTTTTGATGATTTCCTTCATTTTTTGTTGTACAAATTATATTCTTTAAAGTATCGGCTTTTCCAAATTCTATTGGGCCCTAGGCTAGGTTTAACTTGTAACACCTGATTATCTCAATTGTACAGTGGCCGAGAAATCCATGATGTTGAAAACCCTCTCGATTAATTTGGTATAGGCTATGTAACATGTGGGCGATACTTAGTATGTTCCATAACTGCATGCTCCCCGCCCTATGGATATTTCCCGGATACTGACTAATATTGAATACTAGCGCCCTTTATAGCTATTTTATATGCATATGGCTGCCACGAAAACACTTCTAGTTTCAGTCATGGTTGTAGTTGTTTTATCTGCGAACTGTGCTTATTCACGTTAGAGCAGAGTTAACTATCATGTTATCACTAGTTAATACGGGTTGGCGTATATCGCCACCGAATATGTCCATATCGATTTGATATAAAGGCCTAGGTGAGAACCGCAACCACTGAAAACTGTACGTTTTTTCATTATGTTTTTATACTTATTTCTAAGAACTCTATTGGTCCTTGACGAAGATGCTACGTGAGTGATAAATAGCCCCGCCCCCCCCCCCCCCCAAAATAATAATACTAAGCGCGCTAGGAAAAACCCCGGTGTTTTTTGGTAATTCACTATGTCGTCGTATATAATTTGTTGAAGAAAAAAAAAGTTTTCCCATTTGTTACATTAACATAGCTTTTGTAGTTAGTAGTCTATGTAGCCTTGAAGCAGATAGCTTCTACTCAGTTGCTTACTTGCTTAACCAGAGTGATTAATAAGTTTGAGATGTGTGGGCCAGTGGGTACAAATGTATCGAAACAAGTTCGGAACAAAAGTGCAGTCGCGAAAGATGGGATGTCTGACTGACCGTATCGTTGACGAGTAGCGCAGGGGAGGGGGTGGGGTACAAGGCAGCAGTCGGAATTTTCTTGCTTCAAATCCAGTTGGAATTTCAGCCACTACACGACCCCCCCCCCCCCAACCATCAAGCCTTAGCTACGTACCTGGTTGACCGATGAATAAAACTACTTGAATTGTATCTGAATTCCTCTCTTTACTACTTGCAAGATTAACACGCGTTAAATATATAGAATAAAGTATACATCGTTACCTCATTAAGTATATAATACCGATGTAAAACTGTACCGAATCGATACACAGTATGTAAATTGATGGCTCGAAAATTAAACTAGTACTCATCTAATAAGCATAAAGCCTGATTTATGCACATTTCACTCTGCGTGCAGATTTACTGATCAAAAATGTAAATTTGATATTGTCTTTGATAGATTAATATTATTAAAGGGTGCGATGCGAAGTCCCCGGAAGCGGCAGAAGTTTTAGATAGGGTCGTCAGTAGCAAGCTGAACCTCAAAATTGTACAGAACGTTTCTGAGAGCTCAAGCGGGATCGAGGGGCTTTCTCTGGAATATATTTCAAGCACTGGTTGGTTCCACGAGGGGAAGCCCCCTGAAGTTTTTGCATTTAGTGATATCCCTTGTTCTCTCGTAGCGAGTTTTTAAAGCACTAAAACACAAAACCAATGTAATCAATAAATTATAGTTATCTATAATGTATTCCAAGCAGGATGATGGGGATCCCATGGACTTAAGCTGCACCCTTTGAAGATATGTTTCGTTCTCTTGAAGAAATTTTGAAACACAGAAATCTATCTAAGAGAAGAAACTCAATTTTCTGCAGATAGCTGCTTCATTTTATTAGCCAAATAGTATCAAAACCTGGGGAAATGTAGACGTAAGGGAGTAACAGACAGACCGATTCTGTTTTCGTAAGTGTATAAATAAACACAAAATGGTTTTAAATTCACATATAGTTCTCATACTTTCTCTCAAATCATTACCCACATTTTATTTCTACTATTATTTTTTCAAGACAAATCATGCATGGATGTTAATGTTCGCCAATACATGTAGATTGTATTCAAGCGCCGGTCAAGGGGATGAAGGGGTGTCTCCCCACCACCCCACCACCACCACGCATTTCAAACGAACTTAGAATAGTTAAAAAATAGACAAATTTATTGGACATAAGTCAAGTCAGTCAAACTATGCCTAAGAAGGTATCATTTGAAGTCTAAACTTGCCCTTTTTCTGGGGAACGACCACAGACCCCCTCCCCTCCCTCCTCCATATATATGGTGTCGGCTTTGACGACCCTCTGTTCCTTACAAAACTGCAGAACGAGTGTCTTATCTTTGCCTTAATAAAGTATTTATGCTAATATTACCTATTAGTGTATTTCAAGTACGATACATCTAGCACCAACAGTTCCGATACATATTTGGTCTCTGTTTTGTCTTCGTTTATTTTTTAATACACTATGCAGCAATTTCAGAGAAACAAAAACTTTGTTTGCAAAACTTGGAAAATAATTAAGGTAAACTTCGCGGTGTACTCTGCAATTTAGATTGAAAGAATGATTTAAGCGGAGGTGTGGATGTGTTTAAGTGTGTGTGTGTGTTTTACAGGGGGGGGGGGGGCGGGGCTGATAGACTCCGAGGGGCACAACATTACTTCATAACCTTACACAATCATTGTTGCTCTGTAATTAAGTTGCCCAAAGTGTACGTTACCACTACTTTTTTCAAAGAGATTTAAAGCATCAATTGATATGATGGCTACTCACAAAATACTTACAGTGCAGTGATCTCAAAGGAGCGAAATGAAAAGAACATGGCTTATCTCTTAAATCTACGAAGACCTAGAGAGGACATGGTAAAAAAATATATTTATTACGTACGTACGTAATATTTATTACGTACGTACGTGATAATTTTACGTTCTATACCGAAGATTGTAAGAAGTGGCGGTACGCGGTACGTATATACTGTAACACATTTGTCTACATGCAAGAAGTCAGAAGTCAAGCTTATGCAGCCTATAGACTAGTTAACTCAAAAATGCCGGAGACAGACAATTAAGGTACGTTCGTTCGACTAACAGTAACACCACAGGTATGCCTGCACTTAAGCCGCCACAATTTTGTGCTGGAACTCATTCCCGGATCATTAGTCCTAGGCTCAATTAATGCATAAGTAGGTCTGGCGTATGTTAGACCTAGGCATCACGTTAAGCTTGTGTTCATTGAATCTCACGTGGATATGTCATGGGCTAGGCCAGTGATAAGGCCTGTGTAGTGTCTATTGCCGCTGTCGATCCAAGATGATGTTACGGCAACTCCCTGGTAGATCACTTGAACTCCCCACATATAGCCAGGGTAATACTTATAGATGGGCGAAGGTATTTGTTAGAACAACTCCCTGATTGAACTCACATTTTATAGGCTAGGTAAGGGTAGGACAGGACTACCCTACACTACAGATAATTGTTTGAGGTTTATTTTTAGCCTTGAAATTGATTTTAAAAGTATAAACGTGGAATTGTATGTTGATAATCATATTGTGTAGCCCTCCTGCATCAACAGCTAGCCCATTTATTATAATAACTACCACGTCAAATTCAATTCAATTAAGGTTAGTTGCTAATCTCAAATCACTACATTGTATCAGCTAGTATTAGTATAAGGTTAGCCTACTTTACACACAAACCTAACCTAACAGGTTACTAAATGTCAAAGGAGCCTAGGGTTAAAAACCACATAAAATGCCCTGTGGAAAACAATCCCAAACAGAAATAAGACTGACCAACTCAGAGAATTATTCCAAGATTAAATTAGGGTAAGGGTTAGGTTTTCAAAAAGCATGGCACAAACTATTAGACTGAAGAAAGCGATTAATCTTCTTTTCATTCTAGTTCGTTAACACACCATTTAATACTTTAATTGTTTCATTCCTTTCCTAGACTGGTACAAACTGGAAGAGGTGAAAATGAGAAATTGAGAGAGGCTACCAAGTAACACAGCTTTGCAATAGTAGAAGGATGTCTGTAGCTTGGATGATGCACATCAAGAATGTGATTGTCGCTGTTTTTATGAGAAACAATTTGATGTTTTGCATTTCAATTCATCTCTCTGTCCACAATTGATAATACCTGTTGGTACAACTTCAATGAAACTTGCAGAGAGGTGGCCTGTGATGAAAAGACTTGTGGAAGTGCTCAGGAATTTTATGTCAAAGGTCATTTAGGGGTCGGTTTAGTTAATTGTTTGGAAACGCTTCTTCCTGAGTCCACGGACGGACATGTGGATGTATGCAAAACGTGATCATAATTATGGTCATTCGGGCTCGGAGTATCAGAAATTTCATGTTCAAGGACACTTTGGTTTATACTTTAACTACTTAACTGTTAGCTCAAAATCTTTTCAAATTAATCTTTCTTGTGATTATAATAAGCTTAACTTACCACTTTCTATTGGAGTTAAAATAATTTGCACAAGTATGTGAGGTCCAAGGATGAGCTTATTACTAAAACATTTATGGTATCGTTGGAAGCCTAATTATTGTCTTGCAGATGTTCGGTTTGTCTGTGCAAAGTGGTAAAATATAATTGTAATTAAATTAAAAATATGAATTAATTACCAATAAGTAAATAATTAAATTAAACAAATCAATTTGGTATTAGGTCATCCCTATCATTAACAATGTGAACAAAGATCTTCTAAGACCTTCCTATCTAGTTTAATGCGGTAGTCAGTATATGCCCTAAATTATAGCACGCTATAATGGCAAGAAGTTTTCAAAAAGTACCTTCTAATTGTTCTCAGACATTTTTAAGGACACACAAGATGACTGAATGGGAAAATTTCCTTAAAGGTTGTAATAAAAACAGTAGAATTCTGACCAAAGGTGACCACATTTGAATATCTAGCATATTTGGGGCTAATACAGCATACCTTTAAAGAAAAGAAGCTACTGACACAGGGCTGAATTTTGTCGTAACAAAGGTTATTGGGAGAGAGGCTTTGATCAAGTATTTCAAGAGACAGGTATAGGGTCCATTTCTTGTTCTGTACTGAAAACTGTTCAAGTGATTTCCAAGTTGAATCCTTGTGCAAAAGTGCTGATCAAGGTCTTGGTATCCCTGTTACATTTCACAGTTGATGTCGAGCAATCAGAGCTTCAGCATGTGACGATGGTTATGCTGTAAATATGTCCTCAAAATTTTGATTTCAGTATTGCATTTCTTATATTAATTCATTGTATTAATATTTGAGGAATTAATTAAACTAAATTGCAAAAGTTCACATATTACTCAAAATTCAAAAGTAATGGAGATGCAAATAAAGTTAGCTATCAGTAACATTGATGATGTTGTTTTATAATTTATGTTCTGCTTTTTCTCAATTTGAATGCATTGCAACTTAAATGGAGAATAAGGTGGCATATTAACAAGGAAGGGGGTGATTTAACCAGGAATGAGGTGGAAAATCAGTTTAATATTAACCAGGATAATGGTGACATCAACCAGGAAATGTTGTTTAATTTAACCAGAAAGAGGTGGAACATTCTATGATATTAACCAGGATAGCATTAGCACCAACCAGGAATGTTGGTTAATTTAACCAGGAAAGAGGTGAAATATTTCATGATATTAACCAGGATAGTATTAGCATCAACCAGGAAATGTTGGTTAATATCACAAGGAATGAGGTGAATACCCATTGATATTAACCAGGACAGTGTCAAAATTTCACCACGAAATTTAACCAGGCTTTCCTGGTTATATCTACCAGGATTTTGTTAAAATCTCATCCACCAGGCAACTTGGTGAAAACAACCAGGATATATAGGGTAGCATATAAACGTAACTCCTGGTGAAAATTTCACAAGGAACTGGTGAAATTTCACCAGGTTGTTTTTAGAGTGTAGGCCTATACGTAGGCCTTCAAATACGTACGTGATAATCACTACATAAGTACGTAGTAATTATTACGTACGTACGTAATAACACTACGTACGTACGTAGTAATTATCACGTGCGTACGTAAAACATATCACGTACGTACGTGATATTATTACGTACGTAAGTAGTATTATCACGTACGTACGTGATAATTATTACGTACGTACGTAGTATTATTACGTACGTACGTAATATATTTTTTTTAACCATGTCCTCTCTAGATCTTCGTACCAACAAGCCCAACTCACCTGAGAAAAAATAATCGCGAAGTTAAAGATATGAACAACGAGTTTCTTTGTGCGCGATTCTCGTGCATTAGTGATATATTGATTTATTTCCGGTTTCTGTGTGTAAACCTGTCTGCCGTGTAGAGAGTGACTTTCGCTTAATATTTTTTTCCACATAAAGGAGTGAGATATGGGTTTACTTTGGTAAGATATCTGAATTACCACGTTCGTCCTGTCACGCTACCAAGGTAATAATTTTGCAATGTAGTAAATACGAACACCGTTGAATTGAAAAGCTTTTATAGCAAAACGACTGTATTTTATAGGATACAAAGTACCAAAACACTTTCTTGTTTCGCGTGCATTGTGTATACTATAGCTAGACTGACACAATGATAATATTTTGGGCGTCAATTTGGTATATATTTGGAAAAATAGATTTGGCGCGCTTTGTGCGCACAAGCTGCATTGATGCTGTGAGAATTAATTACTCATTGCACACGCATGTTAGCTAGATAACCTTAACATTTTCTGCGCGATTGGGCGGGGCTTCGAACAATTTCTTTAAATACTCATATCTCGGCAACCGTCTGTCCGATTTTGTACAAACTTGTTTTGATGGCATTGTTGGGAGGTGGGTGTACATATGTAGGTTAGAACCTTAATGCATGTCATTAATATTCTTGAGGGGCGTGGCCTAATGTAATTTCCCTGAAAATTGCTCAGAACCACTTTTTGATTCCTTGCCAGAGGCTAAATGAAGATGTGCAGGCATGCATGTATGTGTGTCTGTGACGCCGGTTGTAACCACTCTAAATGAATTACGCTAGTTCAGATCATTCTCATACTTCGGTGGCGGTTTACTCATAGTGAGTAGATTATTCTTAATGTTTTTGGTTAAGGTCAAATGTCACCTTAGGTCAACAGAGGTAGGTCAAACAATTATATGTGGCTTCAAATCCAAAGGCAATGAAGTACGAAGCTCTAGACTCTTGTTATGCATTATAGCCAGTCACTATACATTCCTCATTTATGTTGTGTTACAGTAAATGTACACAATGTGCATGCGTGGTTACTGGCTTGTGCAAAAATGTGTTCGCGCGATTCACGTGCACTAGCTAGGTTGATATGTGTGATAGTTTGTTCTCCCTTCTATGCATGGTAGCTTACTAGCACAACATTTTCCGCCAGTCCTTTCAACGGCCCACGTCGTATGCATGGTAGCCAGCAACTACACCATTGTTTGTACGCTCACTCGCTGCACTTCTGCTGTCAGCGATACTTTGCGCATTTTTCATGCATGAAAGCTGGATATCAGAGCATTTTCGCTCGCTTCGCGCGCGTTTTCATCCTTGGTATCACGTATCCTTGATATGGGCTACATCAGAAACCTCCACTCCAACATGACCTATAAACGACTCCTAATGCAACCATTCCAAAAATGCGCCGTTTTGCTCGCGCTTTGAGCTCGCAATGGGTATCTTTGGCATGGCCATTACAATCCCCCCCCCCCCCCAAATATCATAGTAGAAGTTCATTTTGTGCGCGCCGAGTAGTAGTAGTAGTAGTAGTAGTAGTAAGTTGAGTCTCGTCTGTACGACATGCTCAGTGATTAACCTCCGCCACGTATCACGATCTTGCGCAATGTTTATTGCTTCCTCGAAATTGTGCGCGCCGAGCGCAGAGAGAATTGTAGTTGCTACTATCATGAGTCAACATAATGAGCAAATGAAAAGACTATGACATTAACAGTGCAGCTAATGCGCGCGAAAGCGCGCGTAAAATTCTGTGGTAGCTAGCTAAAATGCATGCGAAAGAGAGATAGAAGCTATCACAGTATCAACATAGCTAGTACACTCGAAACGAACGAACACTTCTCTGGTCTAGCCATCTATCATGCGTTCAAATTGCGCAAAAACTAACGCAGCATAAACGCTGAATATTCTAGTTCTGTCGAAAAATACACAGGTGGATGTAAGCATATGGCCACTGATAAAGACGCTGTAAACGGTCGCGAAGCGGGCAAAGTTCTGAGGTGATATTAAGTCATATACACCTCATCCCAATCCCTACTCCAAAATGTAACTTTTTAAACTCGTTATCGACTTGTGATTGATGGTCAGGGGCATGTGCAGAAATTTCCACAGGGGGGGGGGGTGTCCAAAATGTGATGAATGTAATGATCGCCGTGCTGGGGAAGGGGTCTAAGTAGTACTTTCCGAGGAGGGGGATTTTTCGGGGGGAAATTGTCCGGAGGCAATTGTCATGGGTGGGAAATGTCCGGAGTGGGAATTGTCATGTGGGCAATTGTCACGATTGGGGAGTGTCCGGGTGGGAATCGTCCGGGTGGGAATCGTCCGAGGGGAATCGTCGGGGGGTAATCGTCCGGGGGAAATCGTCCAGAGGGAGTTGCCCGGGAACCCCTCTATCCGTTTCTGCTTAGTAGTTCATTTGTATGGTTTTAACTCACTTAAACGACTACAATGAACACTCTAACGTCTACAATTGTTTTTTAGACGTCTGTAGACAAGATGGTGGACCATACCATTGAAACATTCAATACAAACATTACTGATCTTTTCTTGTATTTACGCGTTGACCGATGAATAAAACGACTTGAATTGTATCTGAATCCCTCTCTTAACTACTACTTGCAAGATTAGTGGTTACGCTATAATATTTGATTTTTTTTATGACAGTTTAGCATCTCAGCGAAAATCAAACAAAAATATTAAGTTAAAAATTCGACAGATAACACGCGTTAAATTGAATAAAGTATACATCGTTACATCATTAAGTATATAATACCGAAGTAAAACTGTACCGAATCGATACATAATATGTATATTGATGGCTAGAAAATAAAACTAGTACTCATCTAATAAGCATAGAGCCTGTTTTATGCACATTCGCTTTGTATGCAGATTTACAGACCAACAATGTAAATTAGATAAATTTCTTTCATAGTTTAATGTTATTGAAGGGTGTGATGCGAAGTCCCCGGAAGCTGAAGAATTTTTAGATAGGGTCGTCAGGACGAAGCTTAACTTCAAAATTGTACAGAACGTTTCTGAGAGCTCAAGCGGGGTCGGGGGGCTTTCCCTGGGATATATTTTAAGCCCTGGTTGGTTCCACGAGGGGAAGCCCCCTGAAGTTATTGCATTTGGTGATATCCCTTGTTCTCTCGTATAGCAAGTTTAAAGCACTAAAACACAAAACAGATGTAATAAATAAATTATAGTTATCTGTACTGTATTCCAAGCAGGCTGGTGGGGATCCGCGGACTTAATGGGTCGGGGGGGGGGTCAGGGGGCGAAGCCTCTGGAAGCTGCTTCATTTTATTAGCCAAATATATCCAAATCTGGGGAAATGTAGACGTAAGAGGAGTAACAGACAGACCGATTCTGTTTTCTTTTCTTTTTTACTTTCGTAAGTGTATAAATGAAACATAATAAAATATGGTTTTAAATTCACATATAGTTTTAAATGCTTTCCCTCATATCATTACCCACATTTTATTTATAATATTATTTTTTTTCAAGGCAAATCATGCATGGATGTTAATGTTCGCCAATACATGTAGATTGTACTGTTTTCAAGCACCGATCAAGGGTGTAATGGGTGTCTCCCCACCGCCACTCCCACCCCACCACCATGCATTTCAAACTAACTTGGAATAGTTAAAACACAACGTTGCGTTTAGACTTAGATATGAATATATATATATATATATATATATATATATATATATATATATATATATATATATATATATATATATATATATATATATATTTATATATATACTATGTCTAAACTTCCCCTTTTTCTGGTGAAAGACCACAGCCCCACCCCCTCCTACCCGAATATGATGTCGGCTAAACTACTATGTCTTTATAAAGTCTTTATGCTAATGTTACCAATTAGAATATTTCGAGTAGATCTAGTACCAACATTTTGGTCTCTGTTTCGTTTTCGCTTATTTCTTAATAACTTAGAATGGTTAAAACACAATGCTGCGTTTAGACTTTGATATTGGACATAAGTCAAGTCATATAAGTCAAACTATGACTCAGAATGTATCATTTGAAGTCTCAACTTGCCATTTTCTGGGGAAAGACCACAGATCCCCCCCCCCCCCTCCCTCCTTCCTATACATGATGTCGGCTTTGACGACGCTCTGTTCCTGTAAAAACTGCAGAACGAGTGTCTTATCTTTGCCTTTATAAAGTCATGATGCTGATGTTACCTATTAGTATATTTTGAATACGATACATCTAGCACCAGCAGTTCCGATACATTTTTGGTCTCTGTTTTGTTTTCGTTTATTTTTTAATACACTTTGCAGCAATTTCAGAGAAACAAGAACTTCGTTTGCAGAACTTGGAAAAGAAGTTCATTAAAACTTTGCGGCTTTATTCTGCAATTCAGATTGAAAGAATGGTTTAAGCGGAGGTGTGGATATGTTTAAATGTGCTTTTATGGGGGGGGGGGGGGGTTGACAGCCTCCGAGGGGCAGAACATTACTTCAAACCTTACATAATCATTGTCGCTCTGTAATTAAGTTTCCCAAAGTGTATGATACCACTACTTTTCGGAAAGAGATTTAAAGCATCAATTGATGTGATGGCTACTCACAAAACATTTTATAAGACAGGGATATCGAATGAGCAAAATGAAAGGAATATGACTTATCTCTCAAATCAGCCAAGCCTAGCAATATTAAGTGTTGTTATATTCTATTATATTATTCAGTTCGTTGTTTACTATCACAAGACTCTGTTTTGGGTGTCTCCTTCATAAAAAATGGCAATCATGTGTTGCTGATTCATTACTCTCTTGTATGTAAATCAACAACAATCAACAAGTCAAAAGAAATTCACATAGTTCGTAAAGCCTTTAATGAAATGTAAGAAATGTTAAATGTGTCCATTATGACGTCATTGTGACAATACCTTTCACATTTCTTGATTTCAAGGATGGTGGGATGTATCCAACCGGAATAATGTCTGGAAGATCGTAGTATAGAAACCTATGGAGAGAAGTAGAGTAATCATCGTGTAAGATGTAGAAGACGTATAGACTATGGGGCATGTGGCCAAAAGAGCTTTGTAAATTAATTCTTGCAGTCATCTCCTGGGGACTACATGAAATGTGGCTTAAAATGTAGGTATTGTGTGTCCTTTCAATATCCCAACAGTTCCCACTCCCAGAAATGGGGCACTTTTGAGTAAATCCCGCCTAAAAACAAAACACTAAAAAACAAGAATTCCTTTAAAAAGGACTGTGTGTCATGCAAGTGAAATATGGTATTACACTGTTTGTTCAGGGATCTGACATCCTACAATGACCCATATTGTATTTTATAAGTAATGATATTGGAATTTGCATCTAATAAGGACGTGCATTCCATGAAGTGTTGAAACGAAACACCGTATAGTTGATGAAATTTCCCCAAAATAACAGATTTTTGCCATTTTATCACTTTATTATGACAAAAATGCATGTTTTTCTTTATAATTTGCAAGAATATTTTGCTTGTATCTCAGCTTATGCATGGCCGACCTTATTGTTTCTTTTGATATGACGGATCACATTTGACCAAATAGCAATTAGCATGATTAAAGAACCTTAGAATGATTCTTCATCTTCAAGGTGGCATACTCCTATTAGAGTCTATATCAATCCGCTCGATTGTTCTCCTTCAGGAAAAGTGCCAAAAAGCAGCGGGAGAACATCTTTTGTGACCTGTTATCAATCATAGTCTAGTTTTTTGTGGCTTGCATATTGAAGAGCATGAATAGAAGTACATGTGGTGAGAAAATTGGGTCAATTGAGGCAATTTTAGACCCCTTTAGGCCTCCCGGGAGCAGCATAGGTAATTTGTTTACCACTGAGTGAAGAGGTTTGTTTACAAGTGACGAAAACTTCTGGCTCGGATAGCAAAAAATCTACATGGTCATGATACGAAAAATTGATGGTGCCATGAAAGGCCAACTTGTCAGCTATCCTGTGGAAACCTTCGTTTGAGACGCTGCTTCAGGCTGTAAGTTCTGTAGTTGGAGGCATCTTTCATTTCAACATCTTTCACAGCTTTGCCAAAATACCGCCTTAGTGATGTCATTCTGTAAATCTGTTTCTCTCGAAGAATCTTTTGTTCGATGTAGTACTTGCAAAAAGCATCAAATGCTGTGGCATAGAGCTGTTCTTTTGGCTCAACATACTTCCTGGTTTGGTACCCTGTGTAGCTCCTGTAGCAACTTCTATGATAACGCAATTCGATTGCCACACATTCACGATCACGAATTTGGAGAAGTATGCGGTCGTCCTTCTTGTCTTTAGCAGCTGCGGCTAGCTTGCCTCCATCAGGCTGTTCACAAAGCATCAACTGTTCTTTTCTTTTTCTCCTCTGAGCGTCTGTATATGATTTTTCATAGCGGCAACAGAAGATGCAAATCTTTGGCAGGATGTGGGAAGGGACAGATGGCTCCTTGGTTACACCCGCAAGAGCTGAGCTAGATCGTAACACCCTCGGGGCTTGTTGTGGACTTGTTGCTTCATCACCAGTATCAATACTTGAAGTTGAAGGCTCCAATTCTGTAAAGGCACAAAAGAAAGAAAGAAAAATATGTGTGAATTTTCATTTTGTATTCTGTGTATAGGGAGATGATGGATATTTCAATGTAGTAATGAAAATAATAAAAATATGTACACTAAAACACCTGAAAATCGGGCTTAGCTCTGCCATCAACAGCTATTTAGAAAATGCCATATGAAATTAAAGATATATTTAAATATACAATTTTCAAGCCATTATAAAATTTAAGTTTGTATAATTTACACCAAAACACCTGAAAAATTGGACATAGATCCAACATGCAATTTTTCAGATACATATTAGGGCCTACAACTTAAAGTAGAGTTTGCACTTTATAAAATTTAAGTTTGTATAATTTACACCAAAACACATAAAAAAATGTGCATACATGTAGCTCCACCGTGTGACAGGTTTTTCAACAAAATCTTGTCTGAAACTACCATGGTGACATCTTTTTAGACAAAAACCATCAGAAAACTAAATATGAATATATACATTTTATCAATGTAGCTATATCTTTAACCTTTACACCAAAAAAATTGGGCATTGCTCTGCCGTGCGTTGACTCTTTAAATGCAACATGATTTTTATGACCCAATATAAAAAGATCTGAAAAATTGGGCATAGGTCTGCCGTGCGACAGCTTTTTAGACACAAACCGTCAGAAAACCAAGTCTTAGTAGAATTATATTATAATAATTTCAATGTAGCACTAAATTTATCAATTAATATTTACACCAAAACATCTGAAAAATTGGGCATAGCTCTGACATGCATGATCATGCATTGACTTTATATAATTTATGCAACATGATTTTTATGACCCAATATAAGGATCTAACCTAACAATATTTTACACCAAAACACATAAAGAAGTGGGATATATAGGTCTGCTAATTTATATTGGGTCATTATGACAGTATTTTTTTTTTTAAATTTAATGACATTAGCATTGCCACAGGCTAGCATGCACCACCAATACAACACAGTTGAACACACCATACAGCCAGTGCATTTCACCCTAGCCGAAGTGTGAGCAGTGAGTGAGTGAGTGAAAATTCTCCGTAAATGTCCATGTTTATATGACAAAAATAAAGAACCTACCTAATGTATGACTTGATTTGGCAGCTAGTAGTTGCTTCTCTTTGCTTATCTTTCCTCTCTTCTGCTTCGATGAGTCGGTAAAATACCGATAACAAGTGTTATGACATCCACCAAATTCTGGAATTGGCAAGCTTAACACACACGTACTCCTATGCTCTCGCAAAAAAAGCTGTTGCTATATCGGCTTGATTTCCGACCAAATCCTTCCAAATGTCCACACTTTTCAAGAATGTGGTCCACCTTGCTGTTGTAAAAGGTTTAATATCTTCTAAAACATCAGCGCAGTGAGCAAAACACCTGTTTTTGGACGAATTCAGCGACTTTCCCGCATTGCAATCCATGTTTATGTCATGTTTTGCGGCAAGCGAAGCGTCTGTGTGTACCAGCTGAGACGTAAAATAGCCGTACCGAAGCAAGCTAAAACAGCGACTCTGATTCGTCGATCGGCATAATTTTGATGTACAGGCAAATTATCGGACCAATCGCGTCAATGACAAGTCTTAGCAACCAGTGTCAAATGAAACTTGCGATCTGATTGGATATTTTCGTTTCTACAATCGGGTAATTTGAACAGAAATATATTTGCCATTTTAATTAATTTCTCAATAACGCCCCAATTCCCAGTGTGGGAAAACACAAAATTATTTTTTTTAAATAATATATCTAATTTTAAGATCATTTTCATGTAGTCCCAAAGTGATGACAACGAGACAACCGTCCAGAACGGCTCGCCCCACCGTCTAGTAGTGGAATGTCCTCCTAGTCAGGTTTATTGTTTACTAAATCAATGAAGATAAACAAAGAAAACAATAAATAACAAGGAAATAAATCACATCTGATTGATCATTATGATCAGAATTAATTATCATCACAAGTCTCGTGTTCAAACGATTCTACGAAAAATAAACTAGAATGGAAATAGTATTGTAGATAATAATGATGATAGTTGGAACTGCTGTATGTAAATTGTATGTGGTTGATATTGTGAAATGTATAGCCACATTATCAGAATTGGCTGAACTGTTTATATGTTTTCATTATCAATTAAAATAAAGTTGTTCAAACATGTAGAAATACAACATTGTACAGAACAAACGGAGTAAACGAAGTAAATCCTAATAACAACCGCTTGCCATGTTTCGCTCGGATCACGTGATTTATATCGTATGTTATTTTCGGAAAATGTATTGATGATATAGTTCGTATTCGTGAATCCTCGCTTTAAAGGAGAACTAAAATGTCTGAGATTGTTAAGAGTTCAGTGGTAAGATACGAAATCTAGAAAAATAAATCTTAAAGCTGAAAAAAATTCTTTCTTAATCTCAAAAGAGTTTAAGATGTTACAAATAACATATTTCAATGTAATGGCGGGATAACAAACCTGCAAAACATACACTAAAATGGAGGAAGAATGTAAGGGAGAGGGGTAGGAGGGTCGAGGACATAGCAACATTCTTTACTGGGCGCAACAATTTGTCATCTTGGGTTGGAGTTAAACACAAATTGTTACTATTATATGATATACCAACGTTATTTAAGTATTTATTCAATATCAACCTTCATAATTGTATCACATTGCACGCATTGTTTTTGTCATTGATCTAAATCAAATTGTACAAAATTATAGCATTTTTGTGGAGTTGATAATAATGACCTTAACCATTACACAATCGAATCTTCCTATTCAACTATGTTCTCAATGAAGAGTTGCATGTGTCCAAAATACCCGACCCCCTTCATACCGAGGAGTTATTAAGACTTCCTGGTCATACTTTGTTAAGAATACACTAATGCCATCGTCGTTGATTCACAAAAGAAAAGTTTTATTGGAATATGGAGGAACAAACACTGAGGGGAAGTGGAGCAAGTGACTTTGATTTTACGCAAGAAACCACTAGACTGTCAAATTATCTGAAACCCTCTCAAAATAAATAATCTGTGCATTCCTTTCCACAGGTTCAAGTACCGTATTTGAATGTTTTTAGCAACAGTTGTCTTTATACCGGTACTTTTGAACTGCATATTTTATCATTATTATTATTTTGAAGCCAAATAGCAATTTTTTAGACATTAAGGCACTTGTTACAAACACACAACAACAAGAGGGCACTTGAGTTTATCGAGCATGAAATGAAATTATCTGGATTAACCGGTAACAGATAGTGCATAATATCCATTTAATATGTTAAAGTCTAGCTCAGTATCATTCTACCTTATACCTGAATTGCCCAGTTCTATGTAAAACACTGCTCCGAACAATGTAAACAAAATATATAGGTTAAGTTCCTTGTATCTAATTAGCATAATTAACGCATTGATACTGATATTTCTTATGTAAAACTTTTTCTTACAATCGTTAGTTTTCTGTATCTATCCAGTGACTGGTTAAACAGGCGCTTTCGAATATTGCATTAATGTCATAAATACTGTAATGGCTATAGCGGACATAACAACTCAATGTACACATGTAGGCAAAATACTGGAAATAATTGTTGAACTAATAATTTATATTTCAACAGCATTGAAAACTATTTATTAAAGGTTATATTTTAATAAAAGGGCTCTCCCCGTTTAAACCCCTCCCAACGGACGCAAGTCATATTTGGAACCCACCCCCACCCCTCCTTTCCAAAGATAACCAAAATGCAAAATGCATTGAGATTTCGATGACTTCAATGTAGCATACTTGTCCAAGATCACACAAACTCAGTGCCGCATTTTCCACTGAATTATTTTTGAGTGCCGCGTGCAAACATTAGTGAGTGATGACGTCACACAACTCTACTTATGACGTAACCGAGCCCACGATGCGGTAACTTTTTTACTACCTTGTGAGTTGTGAGTCTCACTTTGCATCAACTAACGTGGGTCGGGTGCGAGCGAGCACGGAAGGCGAGAAAGCATGGTTGGGGGGGGGGGGGGTTGGGGGAACTCCCCCAAGCAAATTCGAATTGTAGATGCGCTCAGATGCGATTTCCCAGCATCTGGAAAGGATATCCTCTATATATAATTGCTCATTTTTCGGAGTATGGTCAAACAATCAGTGGCCATAGAAAAGAGGGGGGCGTGCATCGTTTGCGCCCCTCCTGGATCCACACCTGGGCCAAGAGTCCCAAGACAGAAAAGCAAAACAAATATCATGACAACGTGTCTATAGGTGCACTGTATGGTCTACCAGGGGGAGGGGGAAGTTGTTGGAAGTTGAGGGTCCAAAGCAGTAAATAGTAGTGAGATGTGTGTGACCATCTGTAATGCAAGCGCGCCATCAATTCACAGTTTTCCTATACATGCATACACGTACAGTCGTACACTGCACTGTAGGCTATACTGACGAGCTGACTGCATACACTTATTACACTGACAGTGCATATGCACATACATCGCATTCTAGCTAGTCGTACGTGGACGTCGGACATCAAGAAATGACTAAAAATCTACTCGCCAAATTCCACTCGCCACTAGGACTATGATTGTTGGTCAAGTTTCCAAAGTACAGATCTGCAACATTAATACTTTCTATGAACAAAGGTTAGGCAGTTAGACAGATACATGGTGCTAAGTAATTGCACATTAGAAAGTTTTGCTTCTTTGCAGTATGAAATTAAAACTATTTCCCACCAAAAGTAAGTGTTGAACAAAGTAAAACGTGACGCAGAATCATAAATAAGCATGTAGGCCTACTGTAGTGTCTCAAACATTAAAATACAACATCTGTAAAATACCTACGAAGATAGCTAAGCTTCTGTTACATTAGAGCATTAGGAAACTAGGTGTGCGGGAGTCCTAAGCATGTACAGTACCTCATGATACTTTGAACCGCTGTTCAATTAGAGCGGCGACTTCGTACAATTTCCCAATTAAGTATCTGTCTTTTAGCTGTAGATTGATGCGCGAAAAATATCGCTCTTACTCCATTTCACTGCCTAAATCAAAGCGATCTTTTACGCAATGATAATCTGAGGCTGTAAGATCTCTCCAGAAAACTTGTCTCAAAACGAATTATGACTAATAGCCTGTAGGAAAATTGCCTTAAGAAATAATGAAGGAGATGTTTCGCCATCGTAAGTGTATTGGTATTCTGACTCGTATTCTTCACGTTGTTGACTTAATGAACCCTAATCGACCCAACCTTTGCTGGCCTACACAACATAAATTTGCTCACAGGCCTAGCCAGGTAAGTTGTCCCATAATCAACCAGAAGACTACGTCCTCCCACTCGTTCGTATGATCATATGAGTTCCACTACGGTGCTACTATGATGATTTACGTCAATTATGGCAACTGCGTACGAAAGATGCCCTCCCATAAAACCCATCCAAATGTATACAATGTGCAAATTGCATTGTGTCTGTACACAGTGTATAGATGCAGAGTACTGTTTGAGTACAGTAAACACAGTAGGTAATAACGAACCAATATTAATTACATACCAAAATAAAAATTGGACCAGTGGCTGTTTAAGGCATATAGCGTGGGGTTTATTCTGCATTGTACAGGTGCAGAGTACTGTGTGATACAGTACACATAGTAGGTAAAATTGAACCAACATTACATACTACATACAAAATTGGACCATTGGCTGTTTAAGGCCTAGCCTGGGCTATATTCTGGTGGGCCTCTAACATGGGGTGATGGCAAAATCTCAATTAACCAATGTATACAGGACAGAATTTGGAAAATGTAGTAGGTGGGTGGCTACCTTTATTTTCACTAATTTCTTATCCCAGGGAGAGAAATTGTTTTGCTGCTCATGAATAATTCATTGGTGTAACTTACAAAAAATGCAACATCCATTACTCATTAGGCTATTCCTGTAATGCGTCATTATGTTTGGGGAGTACAGCTGCTGCCAGAATTAGTTTACTTGTGAGACTGATTTCATACACTATTACCCTAATTCAATTTAAGTCTTTAGTAGTATTTTTACTATGATTTGAATCTACACGGTAGGCCTAGGCAGTTTCTGTTACTCTCGGCATCCCATACTTTTCGCTGCTCACTTTCCGCACACAAATATCAGGTGCAGAAATAACTTTTATTTTTCACCTGTAAACATGTACATTGTATGTTCGTCTGCAATTTTAGGAAACCAAATCAGAGATGATGAAAATAATCTGGGAAAGTATTAGAGAAAGTCCCTTCCCAACTTTAAATGTCCCATGACTTCTTCAGTGCCACCTCAATTTTATTAGGCCTAACAGAACAGGAGGTCTCTGTTGAAAGAGACCTAGGTAGATACATTGACTCATCTCTGCAACCTTCTAAACATTGTCTTGAAGCTGCTAAAAGAGGTAATAGGGTTTGAGGTATGATCAAGAGGAACTTCAGATTTCTGAAAGAGGACATCGTAGTTAGGCTTTATATAGCAGTTGGTTAGGCCTCATCTGAAATATGCTGTGCAGGCTTGGAACCCATATTTTGTTAAAGATAATGAAGTACTTGAAAAGGTCCAGAGGAGAGCTACTAGAAAGAGTGTTCCTTATTATAGGCGGTTACAATTGTTGAATCTCACCACACTGGTATCTTAGGAGGTTACGTGGGGAATTGATTCAGGTTTTCAAGATAGTGTATGGTTTTGACAATTTATCCTTTACCGACTTTTTCATGTTCGCTAATAGTAGTTGTACCAGAGGTCATTGTCTTAAACTCCAAAAGTCACAAAGTAGGATTAATATTCAACATAACTTTTTTTCTAATAGGGTTGTGAATGAGTGGAACCGTTTGCCTGCGAAAGTTGTACTTACAAGTAATTTCAATGGGTTTAAGAAGCTTTGGACAAGCACTTTTTGCATTGTAATCGGGTCTAAGGGTTTGTGTCTTCAGTATTTTTCTCTCTCCTATAGGGTCCTTGATGGGGACTTGAGTGTCCCACCTGATCCCTTTTTTCTACTAAACTAAACTATATTGTTAGGCATAGTCTACATCAGGTTTACCACTGCCGTAATCAAGATTCAAATCATGCAATTAAAAAAAAAAGGTTATACACATATATATTTGTAGGCTACCTAACGTTAGGCTATTTTGCTAGGTGTACACGATGCACCCCAAACCAATCTTAGCTAGGTTTTGCGTAACTGCCACTGAGCTTATTACTTTTAATTTTTAGAGTTAGAACTCACTGTTCATAGCCTAGGCAGTAACACACTAACAGGTACATGCTGAGTAGCCTATGACCAAGATTAGAATTAGTTACCGGGGTAGGCTATGTGCCTAGCATAAATTGTGACAGTGGTCCATTTATATTCATTCATAACCCAATGTTTTCAAATGGGGTGACAAACAAAATTTTTATAAGGAGATTCTGGTCAGAGCAATTGTCTCAGTTCCGCCCAAAACATTTTAGGAGACGAACTGGTTGCCATGTAGCTTAGCCTATGTCACATTGCAATGTAAGGTTAAGGTTATGTCTTACTACGTAACGCTACGGCTAGGCTACTTTCGTGAATCTCGCACGGTATTGAGATCAACTTGTGCCTTAAATTCCAGACCCCGATAGGCCAAGATATCGTGATTTAAGCAAAACTGCTTTCGTCCCGCAGAGCCACTTCTTTTCTTAACCTACGCCTAACATTCAAGCGAAATACTTCAAGAATGTATAAGAAATATTAGTGAGAGTTTACATCAAGTAGTTTTACCGAATATCGAAAGGTATAGTATGTATAGTATCGTTGATGCAGTACTATTGCTGTCTGTTGATGGTTCGTATATGACATACAGTACGACATTACGTAAACAACGAAGTCAATTCGGCAATGAATTATACGTGATGCATACGCGCAGAAGCGTTTTCTGTGGCCATGGCTACGTGCCAAACTTTTTGGTTTGACGTCATCATTTTTCTACAACTCGTAGTCTTAGCCAAAAAATGATGTAAACTGCAGTCATTTTCTTTACAGTTAGATCCAATTACGACAAATAATTATTATCTGGAGTATAATATATACGTAAAACTGAAGTTTATATGTTATTAAACTTCATTTTTTGACACTGCTCTTAGGATTCAGTAAATTCGACATTGTGACATAATGTACAGATAAACGAAACGGCGTGGAATTCTGTCCCCCTTCAGAGCTGAGACCCACATCTAAGCTCGAGAATACTCTCTCGCAAAAACGTGACGAAAGTCGAACGTTACTTTTCAGGTCAATAGCTACGTTGACACTGGTGGAAGAGACTACACAAATGTCAATAGCCGATCCAGACATAGATCGTGAAACTCACTGCCAAACTAAGACCATTTCACACAATTATTTCGCATTGAGATTGGTCATAGTAAAAAATCTAACTAAACGAACTGTTAAGTTCATAAACGCTGACTGGTCACAACGAAACTACATCCAACCTGAAATGAATAAGACGAAAAAACGTCCAACACAACCGCTTTATTACAAAGTTTATTCGGCACGCAATATAAGGCTTCCGAGCGGAACGTTGAAGCAAATGCAAATATATTCGTGTTTTCAGTTTTAGATTCTACGGATGCCCATAAGCTTATTTCCAATTGCCAAGGACCTCATATTCGTGTGAGGCGTAACGCACACGTTATCTGATAGGCTGGTTTGTGAGAGATACGGTAGCTTATAAAACAAGGTTTACACAATTTGGCGTCTGGTGACTCAAATGACCTTTGACCTCAATGAAATAAAAACTACATACTGAATATGACTTTCGTCCAACCTTTGCCTCTTGAGTAATCGTGTTTACAGTGTTTTCACAATTTTACCTCTAGTGACCCCAAATGCACTTGGACCTCCACTAAAAACAAAAGGGATATTGAAGTCAATGCGGTACTCGTTCACACGAAATGCAAGTTTGATCCTAGCTATTCTTCTTGAGTTATCGTGTTAACAAGGTTTACTCAATTTTACCCTGGTGGCCCCAAATGAACTTGATCTCCACAAAAAAAAAAAAAAAAAAAAATAGGCTGTTGCTCCTCAATGTGGTCCGCATATTCACGTAATATGAGATTGGTCCGAGTTTACCTCCTTGAGATATCGTGTTAACAAGATTTTCAGTATTTGGCCCCTAGTACCGCAAATGACCTCCCCACAAAACAATAGGGTTCTTCTACTCAATGTGGTACTCATATACACCAAATATTATATTGTTCCAAGCTTCCCTATACTTGAGATATCGTGTTTACATGCGAGGCGTCACACACGCATACACACACACACACCCACGCACACACTCTCCGCCTGCATGAATGCATAGGTTACGATTATCATCGAAACCAAGAAAGCGTTAATGCTTGAAGTTAGATTGATTAACTGTGAAGTGTTCAAACTTGCTTAAATTTACAGTTCAAACACTCTTCACCTTGGTTTTATGTATAAAACTATTCAATATGTATCGCCGAGTTTATCGTCCTGTATAATGTGTATTACGTCATGTGGCTGGGGTTAAAACAATGTGTAGTGTTGAGATAATTGAGCGTGTGTAAAGACGGAATGGGTCAACAAAGTTGAGAGAAGATAACGACTTTCTTTAATTAGTTATGCATAATTCGGGTTTATGGTTCTTCAACAGTTCAAAACTTAGATCATGTCTTACGTAATCGTTGATTAACTGAGAGCAAACAACATTGTTGAAAAATTGGCAACACGTTATGTAAACGCTGAAACACCTAGCCCACCCATCACGAAGTGTGCAAACTGTATCTTGCATTCTTATGCCTAGAGGTCTATGCGTAGAGTATTCATCTTTCTCTTCATGCGTTCTGAAAGCGTATATTAGCGATATTTAGACACAATTACTTTACATGCTTTCACTCTATTCGTTCCGATTTGACAGGAGGAAAACCCCGGATGTGTGACCGACAGTATACAATTACCCACAGATCTCTACTAACTGTATATCCAGGAACACAACACCTCTCCTTCGGTTTCTTTTCTGTTTTATTTTCCTTTCTTTTTCTTTTTACTTGTCGACCATGTTACTATCACAATATACTTATGTTCAGTTTTAATAAGCATACCACCATGATTCATGTAAAACATCGCAAATTATGACGCAATGAATTCATTTCAACAAGTGAATAACTGCTTCTTCTTTTTACCGTCTCAGCAACAAAACTAAATGAACCGTGGCCATGTTAACGACCTGGATATGACCCTGGCAGTTGTATAAGTGTTTATTCTGATTGTTAACTTGTAGGTTCATTCATTGTGTACCGGGTTAGAAATCTGTACTTCATTTTGTTAGCGTGTGTTATAACAATAATGTAAACCATTTGGAAGAAAGTCTGAAGGTGATGATGGCAGCCTTCTAAGCCTTTCTAAATTCGCTAAAAACAGTTAAGTTGCAAATTTGAAATCGATTTCTAGTTGTCGGTATCCATTATACATTTGAAACTTCGATGGAATAATTTAATCACTTTCGCCTGTTCTGTGTAGATAAAAAGAACTAGTGCAGTATATAATTCGATATTTAAAGAGATAAAAGATCTCATCAAACGAATCTTAAAGGATCTTATGTGCTTTGTTTTCTTGCTCGTGTTGTTTTTTGCTTGTTTATGATTTATGGCTGAGAAATAAATTAACTTGGTTATTATTACTATATTTCAGATTTGGTAAGGCGACATGAACCTTCGAATTACTTTCTCCCTGCTAAACACGAGCAATATTTAATCTCCACCGTTTAACCGTTTAATCAACTTCACAGAACAAAACTGCTCTCCATAAAACTAGGCAATTAAGAACCCGCAATGTTTGTAGTCACATATTAGATATGTGAGTTATATTAAGGGCTATTCAATTATATGCTAATTAGGCAGACTTCCATATACCAACGAGAAGTACATAAAGGGAAAAACGAAGACAGGGAAATAAAACAATACTTCTATCAAATTAGGGAGAGGAGCAAGTGAGGGATGTATTAAACAACCAAGGAAATCAAGTTTACTCATTTAAAATATATAAACAAAGAATAATAATGAGAACACGCCGTAATATCATGGCATATGACATACAGTATCACTGAATGGCTGTTAGATATATACCTAACCCGTATTGAATAAAATGATGCATTGTTCCCAGCCACTGCTAGACACGGACTGACCTACTTATCGTCGGTTTCCATGGTTACGTTGTATGACAGTTACAACATTCCAGGTGTACACTAGACGCGTGGCTCGTTTATCTTTCTATTCATTAGCATTAACTGCCTAAGGTCATCTATTGTTATGCTAATTAGGTATCTACGGGAGATCCAGGTGTGTCATATTTACTGTCAACTTATTTTACGTAAGAAATAAATTGTTTGAATCAACCGTCTGTGCAGAAAACTATTGTAGAAGTAGAGTAGGCCTACTATGTGTACTAAAACGGTGATGTTATCGGGTAGAAAAACAGAATGGATTTGAAGGGCCATCTAAAATACGAGTATGTACGACGGGGTGGGGGGGTGGCAAAGGGAGAGTGGTGACGGGTCCAGGTAAGGTGTCTGAAGGGGAGTGGGGCAGAGGGGCGAGACTAAACTTAACCAAGAGCATACTGGGATTGGGGTAAGGTATTTAGTCTAGATAGGGAATAAACATTCTGTGCTATATAGGCCTATTTGTTTTATAGCCAGACCACAGTGTGTTATTTCCAGTGATATTTTTCCCAGCGGTTAGTTATTCCTGGAATGGGCTGGCGGTGGTTCACTTATAACATGTGTAAAGCAGCTTTCTTTTAATTTATTTAATTTATGTAACTACTAAATAGTTTTCTCTTTTCTTTCGAGATTTGGGTGAGGCGCGGTGGGGAAGGAGGGGGGGGGGGTACGGTGGCTGGTGCGACTTAAATATATTCTCTTTTTTAGTAAGGAACACCTCAGCTGTAAGTTGAAGATGTCACTGATTACTTTCCGAATGGTGAGGACGGAAAGGAGAAGCTTTTCCGAGGTTTGATTTGTAAGACCAAACATGGCAAGATGAGGAGAGAGAGGAGTGGTTGGTTGGGGGTGGGGGGGGGGTCTTGGAGGATTAATTAACACTGCATTGTAAAGGACGAACTAGGGACGTCATAATCGAAACAAGTATGGAGTAACATTAATACGAGGAATATAAAAATATTAAACAGCATTTATGTAACTACTAAATAGTTTTCTCTTTTCTTTCGAGATTTGGGTGAGGCGCGGTGGGGAAGGAGGGGGGGGGGATAGGGTGGCGGGTGCGACTTAAATATATTCTCTTTTTTTAGTAAGGAACACCTCAGCTGTAAGTTGGAGATGTCACTGATTACTTTCCGAATGGTGAGGACTGAAAGGAGAAGCTTTTACGAGGTTTGATACGTAAGACCAAACATGGCAAGATGAGGAGAGAGAGGAGGGGTTGGTTGGGGGTGGGGGGGGGGGGGTCTTGGAGGATTAATTAACACTGCATTGTAAAGGACGAACTAGGGACGTCATAATCGAAACAAGTATGAAGTAACATTAATACGAGGAATATAAAAATATTAAACAGTTTTTGTTTAAAGTTATCAATTATACAGAGTTGAAGCTCTCGGTTAATTTTGTAATTCTTGTTTAAAAAATAGGTTAAAATATAAGCATAAACCATAGTTTAGCTTATTTTGTATAACGTCATATTTCAAACTATAACGAAGAAAGTGATGTAGTTTAAGCGGATTAAATTTGAACCTTTAAAATTTATCAGATATACAGATTTGCCTTTAATGATATTTATGGCAATACATCTTTTTAATTATATAGTAAACTCAATTGCAATTATATATTTCCTTCTAGTTAACTTTTATTTTGTTTTAATTAGTTAACTTATTTTGAGTAACTATTTTTTTTTAAATTTTGACAACTAAAACTATTTTATTGGTTGCTTCTTTTTTATGCATTTCAGTTTTGCTAGAGTATCATAATCTGATCAAAATTTTGTGGTATTTATGCTATTATTATTGCCATCATTTTACTACTTTAACATTAATAACGATTTTCAATCTCTTTTGTTTCTTAAATTAATTGTACATAATTGAAAATCAACTATTTCGGAGGTTTCAGTCAAAATTAACAGTTATTCCTTATAAAACTTTACTTTAGAATATTAATTTTACTCGCTAGAATTATTAAAATCCAATTTCCTTGTCTATATATCTCATATTTTATCCTAATAAACATTCCTGTAATAATAAAACCTATTTAGTTAAATGTTAACATTTACATAAACAAAGAACATTTAAACAACCACCACCCACCCCTGCACCCCTCTATTACCAACACCCTCTTAAAATATTCCCTATTTATCCATTATATTTTGTTTTATTAATCATAACATTCTACAGACTTCCTTTCACGATGACCTAATTGTTCAAATAAATTCAACTAAACTAATTAAATCCAATCCTTGACATTAAAATACAGCAGAGTTTACATTCTCTTTTGTTAGTTTAATATTGATAACTTTTATTAATTAAATTAATTCCCTGTTTAACTGTTATGATGATTGTAACATCTACACCGGAATACTTACTTCAGCTCCTTCAAGCTTGTACACTGTGAGGAGTAAGACAAGATGGCTGCCAACTCTTCATTAGTTAGTCTCCTGTCGATGTCAGTGATCCACAGCGTCTGGAGAGAACTCAGGATAGAGAGAGAGAGAGAGACCAGACTGAAGGATAAGGTTCAGACCAGACTCATCAACTCTAGGAGAGCAGTTATCTAGCCACACACAGAAGATAGGAATCTAGAATGAAAGAATAGAGTTACTGAGTAATAGAGTAGATATCGATTAATAAATTGGATTTGGTTAGGTTTAGAATAATTATTATGATATTATAAATAATACAAATAACTAAATAAAAGTAAAGGAAAGTTAAAGCGATAAACTAGGACATTTAGGTCGTGTTTATTTGTAAGAAGGAATCAGTTATTGGAACGGAAATAAGCAGCTGATTTTAAGGGGAGACAAATATAAGCAGGAATAATTAGATTAGATTAGAGAAAAATAAAGTGGTAATGTAGGATTAAAGGGTTAGTTTTATTGTTTTATAATTAAATTATTAATTTAAGTTGTTATAGCTAGTAAGGTTCAATGAAATAAGAATGTGAGGCTACATGTTTTTATTTATTAGTTAATATGAAACAAATCTCAATGACGGGTTGAGAATTTTATAAGAAATGGGTAAATAATAGTTGAGATTATCTATCTTTTGAAGAAAAATATTAATCAAATGTATTTGTATTTTTATTTAGGACTTTCAGAAGGAAAATGTAATTTAATGTTATAGGAATCATGAAAAGGAAACTTCTACTCTAACTAATATCAGGTTTTTATAAAGTTTAAGGAGATTTGGAAGAATTGTATTTAAAGCAATAGCTGGTTGTTTCTCATATATAATTAAAATGCAATTTAGAGAAGCAGATGTAGATCAAATTCAAGTTTCAAAAGAGAAGATTGATGAGGCTTAAACTCAAATTTTAATACACATATTATTTCATTATTGATCCAAATCCGACTATTATCTTGAATTATAATTTTTTCCAATTAATACCAACTGTTTAAAGGATGATTTTTTTAAAGATGATGTCCATCTGTGTTTAGTTATCAAATTCATTCCTAAGTTACGGTTTGTGTGTGACATAACTTCTAGTGGATTTTTTCGAAATATAACATTTTTCTTTCTTTGTGTTTGTAGATATGATTACTAAATTGTGTATTACTTATAATCTTAAATTTCTATACTTTATCGTTTATTTCAATTAAATAGTACCATCCGCTTTTTACATTTTTTTACGAATAATATTGTTATCTGGAAACACTTTATATCCTTGGGGATTTAATTATACTCATTAATTATTACTTCTTTTCAGTTTAATCGGTTTGGTTGGGTCTTCATTGTCATATCTTCTGTTACTATGGAGTTCAGCGGGTGTGAACAGTTAGCGGACAAATGTAGATTAACAAACACGAGAGATAAATCAGTTAATGAGTTTAATGAGAGGATGGCGCCCTTTTAATACTAGAGGCAGAGCCGTATATAGAGAGAGTTTGGCCAACCATGTAACCGATTTGGATTGGTCGAGAGGGAAAACGCCCACACAGGGTGGTAAAATAGGTCCACTTGAAAACTTTATAGCAGACGACACGCATACTCACAGTGTATAGACTATCGTTTGTGTACACGAAAAAAGTACGAAATTATGAAAGAAATGGTGCGGGGATGCTGCAATCGGTCAGAACATGGATATTGTTGTTTGATTATCCGACTGACCATAAAAGAAGAGGATTTTTTTGGAAGTAGAAAGAACAAGATGGAGATCTAATGAAAAAAGTCTGTGTAGCCTAGGCCCATACTAGCCATAGGCCCTAGTGTAATACGAGTAATGTACAAGCAATGCGAGAATTTTACGTTCAGACTGGTTTCTGTAATTACATGCATGGCTATTCTCTCTCGTTTTACGATCCACAAATTCGATTTCATTATGCCAGCTCTCCTAATCATAGGCATGGCAGTTTCAGTCGCACATATAGTTATCCTAATTCCTAGTTATTGTATGCCTAGGCTATGCCTAGCCTAAAAAAGTATCACTTTTAGTTTAATGTAAAAGGGTGGGCTAGCCTCTAGGCATCACATAAAGCCCTAATCCTTAGTTAAGCCCGAAGCATAAGTTAAGCCTGGGCTTAGTTAGACCTGGACCATTCCTTCTATTACTACAACTGTTATAGCACATTACATAATATGGCACAGTATAAGGCCCAATTAAACTAGGTCTAAGGAAAACAAAGTAGCCTAGGCCTAAACTAGTTAGGCTAGGTCTATACTCATTGGCAACTTGTGGGTTGTGTACACATACAGGCCTAATTATATAGACCCTTTTTAGTATGCCATAAACAAGTGCCCAAATGGTTAAATGATCTTGGTTTGTTTAATTGTCAGCATTGGCCTAGCCTTTTTAGGCTAACATGAATTCAGCCTAATTTTTTCTTCTTCAAAAGTATAGCCTAGGCCTTGGTTTAATTTGGATGCAGTCAACTATCATTTATCAAAGTTGCATCAGTACCTCCTTATTCCCTTAATTGACACCCACATTGATGATTGAAGTTAAAAAAAATCTTTTTAAATTATCTTTAGACAGTAAATTTTAACTCCCTGAATTTCAGGACTTTTTTTACAAATCAAAGGTGACATGTGCTCTGAAGAAAAACTCCTAACATAAAAAGCCACAGTTAGCAGACTGTGATAATGACAAACCTGGTGAGTGACTACTAGACTGAAATCCAGTTCCTGCAACCACAGCAATAAAGTCTTTGTTTTAATCAATGCACTTGTGTGTTTGAAACTTTCAAATGGACACTCAATGGCAGTTGGTTAAGATATAAGGTTTTACCTTCATCATGGAGAGTTGAAGGGAATCTGCCTCATCATCTGAATAATGGACTCAAGGATAGCAACAAATCATGATTGGATAATGATTTTGAGCAAGTAAATATCTGGCAATTTGAAAGTTTGTATTATTTTTTTTACATATTATTTAAGCTGTTTAGCTCACACACAAGCAAATGATCAAGTGACAACAACCGATGCAGTATATTTAAAGGTATTGAAGACTTGCCCTAAACCGCATGCCACGCTCTGAAAAAGTTTACTTTCCGTTGCTTGCAAGTGAATTTTTTTTTGTGTCGCTACAAAATGCAGACAGTAATGAAACCTGATACCTTGTTATCTTTTATCTAGACCTGAGATGTCCACGCTGCTATGTGCACTGTGTTGTGGGTATTGACTGTGATGTTTGTATTGACTGTACACTAATGTCTATTTACAGATGGTAGCAAGCTGTATGTGTATTTTCTGGGATCAATGGTGGTGTCTAACACTAGTCTTCTGTTACACCGCATTCGAAACTAGGTCAGATAACCGGCATGAGACGTTTCTTTGTGCGGGAGTCTCCACACCCTTTAAGGAGAAGTATTTATATCCCATTAATAGAGAAAGAATTATGTTTCATTGGTAGCATGCAACTTAAAATTTTGCAAACATTAGATACAATCAAACAATAACAAGGTTCATTTACAAGGTAATCTACTGCCCTTTATTTCACATTAGTCTGTCACATCAGAAGGTCACAGCTTTCAATAATTACACAAACAAATTCCCTTGATGGGTGCTTCGTTAGATTCCTGCAATTTTCAAGTTTATCAATGTAATAAGTTCTGAATGTGGCAATGTGGAGAAGCTTTGGGATAATCTGTGGATAAGACTGCCAGACTATCAACAAGATTCCACATCCATGCAACTCCAACTGCTTCCTTCACCTCCTTGCAGATGTACCACATGTCCAAAAAAAAGTCAGCATTGGTTAATGTAATTAAAATCTGGCTTCCTCCTGAGCTGGCAAATACACATGAATTGTCAAGTACAGAGGTCAGTGTGAAACCACTGAAAGATTTTCTCAGCTTTCAAGAAAACAAAGACTTGAAGCCAAATTGACAGAGGCCACACTGATACCATTCCACTCTCATAAGATGAAGGTATCACACACACTTCATTTTGCTTCTGCGATGCAGTGCCTGGTAGACTGTGAGGGTCACCCAATGGATGTTTTAACAACTGCCTGGTTTATAGAGCTCTGCAACAGATAATTCATCCTAATGTGTAGTCGTCATCCTGTCATGGCCTTGAGCAAGTTGAACCCACTTCAACACAAAGCAGCTATTGAATTCTTGTCTAGGTACTGTCAAATCCACATCACCATCATTGCTGGTTCCAGCTACGCTGACCATGATGAAAGAGTACAATGAGGGTTTTTTAATTCACCCAACAGACCTTGCATTCCAGTACCTTTGGGCAGCTGAAAAGATATTCAGAAATTGTTATATATGAGTGTGTTTGTATGCATGCATATGTGTGATTTTCTTGCTTTACAGAACAGCTCCATTTTGATAAGCTATGTAACGTGGAAACCTGCCAATCATATGTTTGAAATAGGACAGGCTGAAACGATTCTTAAATGAAAAGCTTAACGACTTCTTGCATTTTTATACATCACTGTTCAGGTAAGGCCAGTAAGGGCAGTATGAAGAATAAGTAACAATTAATAATTATCATTATGGCCATTTGCTGTCTGCATAATAACAAACTGAATGATGTCATCAGCCCTGTGCTCAGTTGACAACACTGACAAGTAGGCACACTATGTCAGTGTGATCCATGAAACCTTATTAAGGACATGACCGTATAGTATATATGTTAATGGAAAATACATAAGCTACAACATACACCAGTATTCAGTTGTTGCAGGGTTTTTTTTTCTCGACAGACCCATTCAATCTGTTGCACCTACTATAGCCTAGTACTACATTCCTGAGAAATTAACACCACAATATCAGTCTTAGATTTGCCCACAGACTCCCAACTATTGCTAACTCCTACACTCAAGTATATAGTATAGTTTAGTAGAAAAAAGACCAGGGGAGACATTCAAGTACCCATTAAGGACCCTAAGGCTATATGAGAGGAATAAAACCGAGGACATCAAATGTCATACCCAATTACAATGCTTAATGTACTCATCCAAAGTATTCTTAAACCCATTCACACTACTTGCAATTCAACCTTCTCAGGCAAACCATTCCATCCATTCGCAACCATTGTATAAGTTGTATTAGACTTAGAGAAAAAGTTATGCCGAATATTAATCCTACTATGTAACTTCTGGAGTTTAATACAATGACCTCTGGTACAACTACTTTTTGGCAAACCTGAAAAGATCAGTGAAGCATAAATTGTCATTTTATGTGTAGGCCTACTTTATTTAATTGAAGGATCTATTAATGTAGGCCTGATGCTATAGTTGTGCGTCTGTAATCTAGCCTAGCCAGGACTGTGATGTGTGCTTTTCGTTTGTATGACTAAAGTAGGACTAGTAGTATGAGGTGTAAAATAAAACAAGTGTAATGACAGGTTTTCAGCTAGTTTTCTATGCATTTCAGGTGTGAAGATGTAAGGCTTATTTTAGGTAGTTCGGGAACGGTAAGCCCGGCCTTACACTGATACCGTAGAACCGAGCGTGAAACGTGAAATAATCAGGAAAAGCGGGTACTGGATAATATATGTCTTCTTTTATTGATTCAGGATAAAACTATAACTTTGGAACTTGAGATAATTAAAATGTAAAGAGCCCGAAGTCTACAGACGTAAATATAAATTACGGAGCCAACTTTTCTACGTCCGTAGACTTCGGGAGATAAACTTCAACTCCCGATAAATCTTTAAAAAACACTTAAACCCCTGATTCCAAAATAACAAATTAAGACGCGTTGCACAGGGCACACGCTCTGCCCTTGAACCCGATTGGTGTAAACTTTTAACTCACCCCTTACCAAACTCTTGATTGGTTGAGTGCCAACCTGATATGCAGATGAGCATATGCAAATGGGCACTCAACCAATTCCAACCAGTTTGGCTGTCTTCCAACCCCGAATCATTTAAAACAAAAGATACGCTCCTAATAGTGCGCGATTTATATCCCGCCACACCACAGCGCAAACCACCAATGCGCGAGCCATGGGTGACGTCATAATGACAATAACTAGAATACGCTTCACAATACAATAACTAGAATACGCTTCACACAGGATTTACCCATAATAGGAAATGTCCTCATTTCCAAATTAAAACTCAAACAAGTAAGCAATATGTTAACACCAACTAGAATTCAAAACAAATATATTTAATAAGAAATAGAAAAACCAACACCTAGGTCTTTTCTTTTGAAATTAAAAGAGTGAAAAAAAAAATATATATATATATAAATATAGGAAGACCAATATTTGGGTCCTTCCTTAGAAGTTCTAAGAGTATAAGGGGGATATTCTATAACCCACAACCACACAGCTAACAAACATTACATATATATAAATATACAATGCTTAAAATGCAATAATAACGTGCACTTCTGTTTATGTTTAAAATATTGGTAAGTAAATAGAACACCGACATAAAACCATATCCCAATTCTTCCACCACCATGCTCAACCAACACAGATGAACCTGATGTTACCAGACAACTCTACCACAACTATTATAAAGTAAGTATATACCACACTTCAGATCAACTGTCAAATAAGATAAGATATAAACAAAAAAATAATATGATGCGCCGGTTCAATGGCGACCCAATAAACATGTAAAACCACAAACAAAATCCAATGACTGGGGACAAGGCGCGTTCTAGCCTCCCTTAAACATCAAAGGACTGAGAAGAGAACAAAAGTCTAAACTAATTGCTGATGGGTGATCAAGCCATGTACAATATCTTCGTTTCTGCCGGAAATAACCATCATGCTCCTTAATCGAGGTTCATGGCTAATCGCGGTCAACAAATGTTACATCTACCTCATACATAAATTTAAAAAAAAATAATATCAATTTGTGGAACAACCCTAATTACTCTCCTGTCGTCGTTTTGAGATGCGACAATTGGCAGGAGCATAGTAATCCCAACTTAAAATGAATTATGAACAAAATACAATTTACAAACATGCATGCAATTTATAAGACAGCTTCTCAAAAACAAGATACACATTAATTCATAATGAACCAGGGCAAAACTAACTGTCACACCAGATACTATCTAAACATTCCAATACAAGGGATGGAAGAATGGAGAAAGGTAATACTCAATGACTTATTATCTTAAATTCAAATTCATAACTTTAAATTCAAAAGTTACCTCATAAATTCCTGTCAGAGAAAAGACAATTACCCTTTCTAATATAAAAGGCGTAAGTCTTAAAAAGAAGGAAAGACAAAAAAAAAAATTCATAACTACTTATCCTTATGAAAAGAATGATAATAATTATGGCTTAAACCATCTCATCAGACCTAACGATCCAACTCATAATCACTAAGATAGTTAGGCAGCTTTACCTCCCTACCTAAACGTGTAAGTCTTTTATTATCTAAACGTTTTCCACCTTGCAACTCAGGAGAAATTCCAGACGTATCTAGATTACTCTCAAAGTGAAATGGTAAATTTCTATAAAATTCATCCAAGGACAAATTTGGCAAATAATTCCCTTGAACCACACTAGGTGGATTTGGCTGAATAAGCTTTTCATTTACATCCTCTAAACTATAGGGAGAAACATAAGGCTTAAGTCGGTTATAATGTATGACTTTAGATGGAATGGAAGATTTACTCAAATCTTGTAATTGATAAGTTACACCATTGTTCATAACTCTAATTACTCTATGAGGACCTTTCCATCGAGCGGCTAACTTATCACGTTGCTTAGCTGGATCGTTTACCCACACTAAATCTCCAACAACATAAGGTAGAAATCGAGTCTTCAACTCTACATAATCAGCCTGTTTTTCTTGAGCTTTCACCAATTCTTGGCCAACAATCTTACTAGCTTCTTTCATACGTTTAGTGATGTCATCAACAAAATCACCATAGCTACTATGACAACTGTAACCAACTGGAGTGTCACCAAACATAACCTCGAGGGGCATTCGAGCTTCTCTGCCATTCACCAGAAAGAATGGTGAGTAACCAATGCTAGAATGGACACTAGTATTATAGGAAAAAGCGATATGATTGAGCATCTTATCCCATTGGTTACCAGTTGAGAATAATCTCTTACTCAATTCACTCTTAAGTGTTCGATTGAATCTTTCTACCTGACCATCTGATTGTGGGTGATAAGGACTAGTACGAGTTTTCACTATTCCCATTAGTTTACACAAGCTATGCACCAACTTGGATTCAAATTGTTTACCTTGGTCAGTGTGTAATACTTCTGATATCCCATGTTCGCAGAAATACTTATCAAATAAACACTGTGCAACAGTCTCTGCTGTTTGATCTGGCAAGGCATACATATTAATGTATTTAGTGAAGTAATCAGTTACAACCAACACATATCTATTGCCATTCGTAGTTAGGGGTAACTCAGTTATATCAGCAGCAACTCTCTCAAATGGTTTGTTAACTATCATTGGCTCTAAAGGAGCACGAAAAGGTGAAAATCTTCACTGCCTGTACCCAGAAAAGGTGGGGGAAGTTCAACCCTAATATTATCATAATGGGGTGGTGCCATCATTTCGGTAGTATCACCCAATAGTGGGGACCTTATAGTGTTACGAGAACTGGAGCCTCTACGTCTAGGCATAAAGTTTTTGGCGAAGAACAATGAAATTCAGTTTCACCAGTTTAAAATAAATACAATATCCTAAAAATTTATATACCAGTTGGGGGTGCCTGTAAACAGTCTATACTCAACAATATGTGTACCAGAATGGATAATCTGTGACCACACTAGGCTATTTGGCCTTTTAAAGAAAATTGTTTCTAACAATTCAAAATTTCTTGTAGATAACCAAACATAGGGGAGTGAAAAGTGGGAACGAGGGTTAAAAATATTACGAATATTATTTATCATCTAAATAATTCAACTTACTCAAGTAATATATCGTATAATACAGTATTTTAATAAACTGGTACTGGTTCTGGTACTGGTAGTAGTGGTACTGGTTATGGTTAGGACAGGCGCCGTTGTGTTGGGCTCGTTGGTTAGGCTTCGTTAACGTCGGGCCTACACCTAAATTTGTCGCTAACTCCCAAATCTGGTTTCAATCCTAATTTAATTTTCTAATACACTTTTATGGGTTGATCTTCGTTCCTAAGCACATAAAAAAAAATTCTAAAGTATAATCTAAACTACAAACAAAAACTTGGTAGAAGTACTGCACTCCGACATCAACGTCTACGGACCTGGATAGGCATCGGCGGAAAGGTGACCAGACATCCGATAGACAATCTGCCGTTGGAGCAACCGTTGATTTTCCTAATTCCCTCCGTATGCGTAGCAGTGACGATATACATGGGTGGTGGTATACAAAAAGTTCCTTAATACTAGTAGGGCTATAAAAGTTAAAAGTTTTACCATAAAATAGGCGAATTATAAGTAAAACGTCTTCGTTTACTGTCTGCCTGCGATGATCTTTCTCCCGCTGCAAAAATGTTCCATAATTTTTCGATGGTGTGTTCCAGTTCTTAAACCGCTGCCACCAAATATGTAAGGCTTATTTTAGGTAGTTCGGGAACGGTAAGCCCGGCCTTACACTGATACCGTAGAACCGAGCGTGAAACGTGAAATAATCAGGAAAAGCGGGTACTGGATAATATATGTCTTCTTTTATTGATTCAGGATAAAACTATAACTTTGGAACTTGAGATAATTAAAATGTAAAGAGCCCGAAGTCTACAGACGTAAATATAAATTACGGAGCCAACTTTTCTACGTCCGTAGACTTCGGGAGATAAACTTCAACTCCCGATAAATCTTTAAGAAACACTTAAACCCCTGATTCCAAAATAACAAATTAAGACGCGTTGCACAGGGCACACGCTCTGCCCTTGAACCCGATTGGTGTAAACTTTTAACTCACCCCTTACCAAACTCTTGATTGGTTGAGTGCCAACCTGATATGCAGATGAGCATATGCAAATGGGCACTCAACCAATTCCAACCAGTTTGGCTGTCTTCCAACCCCGAATCATTTAAAACAAAAGATACGCTCCTAATAGTGCGCGATTTATATCCCGCCACACCACAGCGCAAACCACCAATGCGCGAGCCATGGGTGACGTCATAATGACAATAACTAGAATACGCTTCACAATACAATAACTAGAATACGCTTCACAAAGATAAACGTAAATGTCATTAACTAACGCATACTCTAATTCATTACCTGATATCCATTTTGTTCCTCGTATGCCTGTCAAAATCTGACATTCTGAGTCGCTTCGTTTGTTCGCAACGAGCACAGTGTGCAAAGCTGCTATATATTGTGTGTGGTGTTTTTCGTGTTTCGCGCAACTGGTAACGACAACTGGACCTATTTTGATGCCCATGGTTTGCGTGTGACGTCACAAATCGCCAGTTGGCCAAACTCTCTCTATATACGGCTCTGACTAGAGGTACGGCTCTGGTTTACGTCTGCTATTGAGTAAATGAAGTGGCGCAATTTTAATTTCGAAACCATTTTACTTTTTAATTTCATGTGGCCATAAGTCTATTGGCTTTGAAATGATGTACGGGTTTTATAACTAAGTGGGCAAAATTAAGACAAAACCAGCTGTGAGTGCAACACCACGATCTAGTTGCTTCTGGAAAAACATGGACGAACGATTTCATTTTAATAACTATTTATTTAATTTATTATTATTAAAATTAATTGGAAAACTGTTTTATAGAGGCTCAAACTCAAAGCTCTAGGTCATATTCAGTATATAACATTCAACTAATAATAAGTTAGGCTATTAAATAGGCTAACAATATTTCAGTCAGCCTGCTTGGTAAAAAACTGCAGGTTTCTCACATAATTGGCTCAAATGTCCGACCTAAAAGATTTAGTAAGCTTGGTGATAATAATAATCATTTTGGAATGTTATAGATTGACTTGTATGAAGGCCTAGGCTATAGCAGTAAAAGACAATGTTATGTACGATTACTAAATTGAGTTGAACCATTTTCTGTGATTTAAGATTTTTGAAGAGATAACAAAGTTTCTACAGTTTGTCTATGGATACTTTTTGTTAGCTAGAATGAAGTAATTGTTTTCGTAGAAAAGGTTAGGCATCAGCTCACCTTCAATGTTAACCGCTAGTCTTATTCCTCGCTTAATTTAAGATCCCTAAAGAAAACTCAGTGTCTCGATTGTGTTCTATTCAATTCCTTTATAGTTAAGATATGTTTAAACTTTTTTGACTTTTTTGATAATCAGTCGACAACTAGGCTAAGATCTTCATTATTTATGACTCAGATTTGCTAAGCATGTCCAGCTCTTGCTAAAAGTAGTAATTCTAGATTTTCGCGGGTGATGTTTGAGATTTCTAACATAGCCTAACTTTATTACTCTAGCCTATAGCATACCTAACTAAGTTTGACCTGGCCTTTGTACACATCCTAGCCTATGCCTCTATACCTTACCGTCAAATTATCTCACTGATGAATAATTGCTGTTTTAACTATTAACAGCGGTTCCTCTCCATTAAATAATCCATCTTAATAACCACTCAACAAGTCAATGGTAACAAACAACTCCCACGAATATGGTACGTCTGCATCTCCACTAATATAACACTAAACCATTCATTGTCACTAGTGATATACACTATATGTGAACAGGTAATTCAATAGCATGAGTCACCGATATTCATAAACAGGTGTTTCCTAGCTTTTCGCGGGTGATATTTGAGATTTATGACAGATATTTTTGCGCCAATAGAAATAAATGTATGTAACGTTATGCATGCCTGGTGGAAACAGACAGTTTAAAAACTGACGTCGATTGGGTATGTAGTAAGGAAGGGGTCGAGGAAGTGAATAATACAACACAACCTCTATCAAGTAGATCAAACTATCATTGACATTCCCCCTAGAGGTTGGGTGTTAGCCCCCCCCCCCCACAACCAACGGTTACAATTTGGGCCAAAAGCATATGTACACATTCCCCCACCCTAATATCTGCTAGTGGATGCATAACGAACAATAAACACAAATTAAATACCGTCTGTTTCAAATGATTTAAAGGCAGGCGCGTAGCCAAGGAGAGAGGGGGGAGGGGGGCGACCGCCCCTTTCCTTGAGAATATTGTTTGTATTTTTTATGATGTCGCTAGTAATTTCAAAATAAAAAAATGCTTAGATACAACTAACAAGGCCTGGGAAGTGCCATTTCCAGCGATCTGGGAGGCATTTTCGGCCAAAATTTCCTTGTACGCTTCGCGCCGACATATGGTGGCGCTCCGCTTAGATAGTTTGCCTACAGACTTCGCCCTCCCTTGGCAAATTCCTCGCTACGCCCCTTGTGAAGGAGTACATGTTTTATCCCCTCCCGACCAAACCTCTTTTTTAATGAATTACATTCCATGTCAGTGCTGGATTATTCAGCTAAATCTTTGCAGCAAAGAGAGTGTTAGGCAATCAAACGATGTTTAGTCTTTTCACGTACCTCGTGATTGCTCAAATCTAAATACTATGGCAACATTTCACCAATAATGTTCATAGTCAATTCATGTAGACCCCCACCCCCCTCTTTTCTTCTTCCCTTCACTTAGTACCATCCTCATCAAGAAAAGTTTATTTTTTGAGATAAAATAATTGAAATTTATATCGACATTTTGATATAAAAATATCTAGTAAAAAGGTGAAAATTTAAAACAAAAAAGAAATCGACATTTTACACGAAGGGAATTAAAGAAGAGGTCGAAATAAATCGAAGAAGTTTAATCTTTAGATAAAGTAGTCTAGTGTTGAGAATTTCGGTTTAATTAAAAAAGGCAATTTTAAGACAAACTTGATATTCAAGAAAAGGGTTTCAATTTGGAGAAAGGGTTGAAATTCCCCAAAATATTCAAAATTTTCGGGATAAAGTAGTCAACATTTTGATATGGAAATTTGGAAAATGTTCAGTATTGATGTGGGTCACAGTAATGACGAAATGTGAATTGTTTGTTTAATTGGGATGCCTCCCGACCACTTCCCCAACCTATTCATTTTTTGCTCCCTCCCTACGCCAATCAAGTGATTGTCACATGTCTACATAGATATGGGGAAGGGTGTAGAACATAAAGGAGTAGGTACATCTTGTGGCTAATTTTTGTATATTTCTGATTAAGTCCATAAGCGGTAAGTTTGCCTCTCCAATCCTGAAAACGGATCAACTCTCCTGTATGGTTTAGTACCCAGTAACGTGGGTTCACATTCCAAAATTCTCCCGATCAATTTAGGAAGGGAAATGAACCTTTATGGTCAGACTATATGTGGCGAAAGTTATGACGGTGTTGCTGTTGAGTCGTTGAATGCAATTCCATGTAGGGTGTTGTAGGGGGGGGGGGGGGGCTCCGGCAGAAACAATTTTGAGGCGTATTTAGACTTTAAAGGTTGTCTAAACTTAAGGTTGTGCTAAAGAATACTAGTGTAAAGTTTGAAAACTGAACTAACCGATGTTAAAATCACTATTGTTCAATTGCATGGAAAATCAGAAAATACAGTCTTGCCCGTCCAGTTATTTGGTAAATAGCCGTTGGGTGGACATGTTGCCCAACCAGTTATTATTCTTATATACAATAATGCCCGACAAAGAGGTACACATTATAGCATGTTACCTACATGTAGCCATGTACCACATCTTTATAGCAGATGTATAGGCTGTATACTACTTTACATATAACAGGGCATATATCGTTATTGTCATACACTGATGAAAGGCTACCTATAGGGCCTTTAGATGAAATCGGATCGAAGGACTCGAACAATGGGACCCCTTCTCAGCGACCCCAATTGTAAATATGATTTCAAGGGTGGAGGGGGGGGGGTTGGAGCAGTAAATCTCAAATTCCTCCCGATTGACTTGGGTAGGGCCTGCACTGTTATGGAAAGGCTAGAATGGAAAGAAGAATTTAAAAAGGTGGCGGTGTGTTGGATGGCTTGTTGAAGGCAATTCCCATGTAGATCCGCCGCTGAAATTGTTTTGAAAATCTACTTTAAATGGTGTTCTCTGAGCATAATTAGACTACAGTTAGGTCTTAAATTGGCTCCATACACCATTATTGCCAATAAATATTTTTAGGGTAAAGTCTGAGGGGGGGGGGGGGGGGCTGGGACGGGTGAACACCCGTAGCAGTGGCCTTCTTCTCAGCTGAATGTAACATCACAGACCTGTCAACCTGTTTGACCCCAAAATAGGGAGAATAACATTTTTTCAGGGCCAAAAATTAGGGAGATTAAGGGAAAATAGGGAGGTTGGTAATTTTCAACTGAAATGATATAAATACTCCTAACGTGTAGTTTACAGTACCGCTGACGTATAACTGGACATGGGTACGCCTACAGGATCGTATAAAGACGTTGACAAACAAAATGCCGCGTAGACGCCGCGTAGATACCGCGTGTAATCCCTGTACGAGTTTATACGCAGGAAATGCTATTGTGCTCCATGAATAGTCGCCGAAAGAATTAGTGAGATGTTTGAAACAGCCGTTTCTTAAATCGTAGTTAAAGACGTAATATTCACCTAGCAGCGAAGAGGACGCATGTAAAGTGTTCGTCGGCATAGAACTTAACTGTTTTTCGACGTATACAAATATCCTACATGCGAACTGCACACAAATGGTACGCCGCGCCACGTATACATACAAGTTAAGTGTATATATATATTTTTATATATATATATATATATATATATATATATATATAAATTTATATATATATATATATATATATATATATATATTAAACTGAGTGCACCATGGCATATGCACAGTGCACGCCGTACTTATGTACCAGGGGCGGATCCAGGGGGGGCCGCCCCGGCCCCCCCCCCCCCTTTTTGGAAATCAGTTGCGTTTTTTTTTTTATATGGGAGTACTTCAAATTCCTAATAGGCATAACTTGGTGAAAGAAAAGCCTAATATATATCCGCTGCTCTTTCCTGAAACGCGATCGTTTTTATTCCAAATTTGAAACTAAGGCAATTATCAGGCCTACGCGACATCACGTATTAATTAGATACGGCTCAGTACTATAGTGCTAACTATTACTGTCAGGGAAAATCAATGCACAGTTAGCAAGTATCAGGGGCGGATCCAGGGGGGGGGGCCGACCCGGCCCCGGCCCCCCCTTTTTGGAAATCAGTTGCGTTTTTTTTTTATGTGGGAGTACTTCAAATTCCTAATAGGCAACTTGGTGAAAGAAAAGCCTAATATTTATCCAGCTGCTCTTCCCGGAAACGCGATCGTTTTTATTCCAAATTTGAAACTAAGGCAATTATCAGGCCTACGCGACATCGCGTATTAATTAGATACGGCTCAGTACTATAGTGCTGACTATTACTGTCAGGAAAAATCAATGCACAGTTAGCAAGTATATCATAATTATCTGAATGAAAGGGGGGTGTAGGCGGTTTTACACTATCTAACGCAACGTAGTCGCCAAGAACCTGAAGTATTTTTAATTAAGGGAGGGCCCGAGGAACATGAACTTATAGCATGCTCCTCGTGGTGAAACATAATTGCACCTATTACGTTAATTGAGTGTACTGTTAATAGTAGGAGAGACTAGTGTAGGTTCTTATGACCAACTAGACCGGTTTCTGCTCTCAAACTTTATAGGAGGAGCTTCATCAGTAGTAGCCTTTGAATATGTCATATTCGGCCTGGGCGTCTCGTTCTCAAAATGCATCTATTTTCTGTGCACGAGTTTTTATGGACTCATAGTGCAGCTATAAGAGCATCTAAAAGAGCTTCGTGTGAACCTTGAGAGTCAGCTGATTCTTCGTTAGTATGAAACCTTGAGCTAACAAGTAAATCTTTGAGATTTTGGGCCCTTTTGTAGGCTAGAATCGGTTTTTTTGGAAACAGTTTGGATAATCGGCGCTTGCAGGAGCGTACCGAGCGGGGGGGGGGGTGGGTCGCTGTCGGCAAATTTTGGGTCTGTCGGCAAAAGGAGAAAAGGTGAAGAGAGCGGAAGGGGAAGAAAGAAGGAAAGCTGAATAGAGAAAAGGAGAACGGGAGCTTCTTTATCGGTTATTTCGATTTTCCAGTTCTTCATCTGATAAACTCATTCACCAATCCAATCACCCGACGACTGCAAGTTAAAAACCTCTCGGCAAATAACTGATAATGTCACGGCCGTCAGTATAGCTACTGTAGCCAGGCTCAGCTAGACGAGTGCCAGAATCGCCGGCAACTCAGTGAAAGAAATGGAATTAAAGGCTTCCGTTTAGGCCGCAGCCCGTGAGTCGTGCTATCGTGTGACAACGTGTTGTTATTATCCTCTGTTCAGAATGACGTCATCGCAGATGTCATTCGTTCTCCATGGAAAACTTAAGGACACGGCTCACGAATTGTACACAATTTTTAACGTTTCTCGCTTGTATATCAATGAATGTTGTTATTTCTCATTACCGGAAAGTTTTCTGAACATTTTCATCACGAAGTTTCACTATTTCAGCGATCGGTGAAAGAGAAAACACAGTTCGATAATTGGTCCCAATTAATTCTTCTTCTGCCGACTGCCATAAAAATAATATCGAAATGGAAATTCTACGGTGCCAAATTTGACTTAAAATATGCACCAGATTGCATCTAGGGACGTTTCAAAACTAAAAATTTTCCAAAGGGGAGGGGGACACCCCCTCCCCTTAGACCCCTCCCCCAATTCAGTCACATCTTCCAGATCCGTCGGCAAATCAGTTCCTCCACCCCCCCCCCCCCACAACAACAAACTTCGCTACGCCCCTGTCCGCGTGTTGCGAGATTAAGTGCCAATGTTTCAAAAGTTCATTTTTCAAATGCGTGGTTTTGATATGGGGTGTATAGGTAAGCTTGAACACCATTGGTGGTTCCTTTTGTTTAGGTTTGGTAGTGAGGTATTGCCCACGGTTTTCAAATTTTATGCCTTTCGTGGCTGAGGCAATTTCCTCTTTCTTGTATTTACGGAGTAACAGTTTCTCTGTGAACGCATTCTTTTTCTGTAAGAAATCAGTCTCATTGTTACATACGTGCGTATCATGGGCGTCAACAGGTGGGGGACGGGGGGGGGGACATGTCCCCCCCACTTTCAAAAGTGGAGGGGATATCATATCATTTGTCCCACCCACTTTTCAGAGTAGTTATTAAAAAAAAATCACATGCATATGCGCGATTTTCTATTTAAGGTCAAGAAATCTGGACTCCCTGGGCCCCTGCTATCTATTACTTGCACCGTCATTTATCTCCCATTCTCCCAATATCCTAAATCTGCCCATTTAATTCGTTCGGGGGGGGGGGGGGGAGACCATTCGAAAGTGTATTGAATCTTGCACACATGTTGTTTGTATGGGTTCCAAGGGATTAGGTAAGCCATACAGGTAGATGGTGATGAGTTACTATGTTCATATCACTACCTCCAGTCCCTTGGACTGGACGGACGAATAGGGGTGTAGGGGTTAAGTAATTAAGGCTACATGTATTCGCCGGATATGGTAGATCTTTATTGTTGAGTGCCGGCTAGGCGCTACACACGCTCTACGCGCGGTGCCTTTTTCTGATTATTATTATTAAAGTACCTGGGCACATAACAACTGACGTCTCGCACCTACATGCATGTATTATATATACCACTCCACCCATCCCGGAGGTGACGGCGCCACTTTTTCAATATTTCGTTTGAGATGGACGCTGTGTAATTCGTCTCCCTTGGTGTCAGAACGGCATCTTTCTACCAGTACTTTCTGTCGGAATTTATTTTTGTGAGACAAAATTTCTCCTCACAGATCTGGTTCTGATGTAACTAAAAACGACTCAGGAAGGCCGTCTCCTGCGATCTAGGGGGTCTTATGTACCCAAAATTTCCTGCTACGCTACGCGCCAACCAATGGTGGCGCTCCGCTTAGATAGTATAGTGTCCCCCTCACTTTCTGAAACCTGCTGACGCCCATGGTGCGTATCGTAAGACTTCCCCTTTAATGAAGCCTTTAAAAGTGGCAAGTGGGTGTGCAGAGTTTCTGTCGAGGTATTGGAAGGTTTCCGTGGGTTTGGTGTAGACTTTGGTGTCTAATAACCTATTGGTTTCAAACCTTGGACCTTTGAAGATTTTGAAATCTAGGTATGTTACCTCGGTGTGTAATATTTCTACCGTAAACTTTAAGAAGCGGTGAATTTCATTCAACCTGTTTACTAGTTGTTCAAGTTCCTGAGGTGAACCGTCGTAAAGCAATAGAATTTCATCTCTATAGCGGAGCCATTTTAAGATTTTATTATCTGTCGGTAAAATCTGGTTTTCCAGTCTATGAATGACGATATCACAGATTTCCGGAGAGGCTTGGCTACCCATGGCGCAACCGATCTTTTGTAGATAGAATTGGTTATTGAACTCGAAACAGTTTCTTGTTAAAATAAGTTCAATTAGTTTGCGCATGGATATGGAAGATATTTTATTTATTCCATATTCGCTTGTTTCCGCCTTTTCATAGACTTCTTGACATATATCTAATGCCTCCTCTTGGGGAGTATTGGTATACATGGCGACGACATCGAGTGTAGCAAGTACTACTGATTTTGGTAACGGGTGGCTTCCACAATTTTCAGAATGTGATTTGTGTCTTTCACATAGGTGCTTTGTTTTAATACAATAGGAAGCAAGAAATAGTCCACAAATTCCGATATTTTTTCGGTCGGTGATCCGTTTCCGCTTATTATCGGGCCCTCCCTTAAAAATACTTCAGGTTCTTGGCGACTACGTTGCGTTAGATAGTGTAAAACCGCCTACACCCCCCTTTCATTAATAAGTATATCATAATTATCTCATTGAATATATCTTGTTTTATGTTTTTTCTTGGGGTGAATCTGATGGTGTCATGATTTTGGTGCAAAAGAAAAAACGAATCGACGCAATAATAGTGTATCCATTGTACATGCACTGTTGAGCGTTGTTAAATATGTGTCTATCGAGAAAAAACATGTGCACAAAAAATCGTGTCTGCAACGTTTCTGGTTTTTCTAGTTTTTAGCGAAATGTTTCACCATTTTGCATCTAAGCACTCACAATTAACCCAAAATTTCCAAGGGGGAGGGGGACAACCCCTCCCCCTAGACCCCTCCCCCTAGGCTCCTCCCCCAGGACGCAGATCACTAAAGTGCTATCATCGGGATGTCGGCCCCCCCTTTCTCAAAATCCTGGATCCGCCCCTGAGTATATCCTAATTATCTGAATGAAAGGGGGTGTAGGCGGCTTTACACTATCTAACGCAACGTAGTCGAAAAGAACCTGAAGTATTTTTAAGGGAGGGCCCGAGGAACATGAACTTATGCTCCTCGTGGTGAAACATAATTGCACCTATTAGGTGAATTGAGTGTACTGTTAATAGTAGGAGAGACTAGTGTAGGTTCTTATTACCAACTAGACCGGTTTCTGCTCTCAAACTTTATAGGAGGAGCTTCATCAGTAGTAGCCTTTGAATATTTTATATTCGGCCTGGGCGTCTCGTTCTCAAAATGCATCTATTTTCTGTGCACAAGTTTTTATGGACTCATAGTGCAGCTATAAGAGCATCTTAAAGAGCTTCGTGTGAACCTTGAGAGTCAGCTGATTCTTCGTTAGTATGAAACCTTGATTTAACAAGTAAATCTTTGAGATCTTGGGCCCTTTTGTAGGCTAGAATCGGTTCTTTTGGAAACAGTTTGGATAATTACGCGTGCAGGGGCGTAGCGAGCGGGGGGGGGGGGGGTAGGGGTGTCACACCCCCCAATAATTTGGTCGCTGTCGGCAAATTTTGGGTCTGTCGGCAAAAGGAGGAAAGATGAAGAGAGCGGGAGGGGAAGAAAGAAGGAAAGCTGAATAGAGAAAAGGAGAACGGGAGCTTCTTTATCGGTTATTTCGATTTTCCAGTTCTTCATCTGATAAACTCATTCACCAATCCAATCACCCGACGCCTGCAAGTTAAAAACCTCTCGACAAATAACTGATAATGTCACGGCCGTCAGTATAGCTAATGTAGCCAGGCTCAGCTAGACGAGTGCCAGGATCGCCGGCAACTCAGTGAAAGAAATGGAATTAAAGGCTTCCGTATAGGCCGCAGCCCGTGAGTCGTGCTATCGTGTGACAACGTGTTGTTATTATCCTCTGTTCAGAATGACGTCATCGCAGATGTCATTCGTTCTCCGTGGAAAACTTAAGGACACGGCTCCCGAATTGTACACAATTTTTAACGTTTCTCGCTTGTATATCAATGAATGTTGTTATTTCTCATTATCGGAAAGTTTCTGAACATTTTCATCACGAAGTTTCACTATTTCAACGATCGGTGAAAGAGAAAACACAGTTCGATAATTGGTCCCAATTAATTCGTCTTCTGCCGACTGCCATAAAAATAATATCGAAATGGAAATTCCACGGTGCCAAATTTGACTTAAAATATGCACCAGATTGCATCTAAGGGCGTTTCAAAACTAAAAATTTTCCAAAGGGGAGGGGGACACCCCCTCCCCTTAGACCCCTCCCCCATTTCAGTCACCACTTCCACATCCGTCGGCAAATCAAATCCTCCATACCCCCCCCCCCAAAAAAACTTCTCTACGCCCCTGTCCGCGTGTTGCGAGATTAAGTGCCAATGTTTCAAAAGTACATTTTTCAAATGCGTGGTTTTGATATGGGGTGTATAGGTAAGCTTGAACACCATTGGTGGTTCCTTTTGTTTAGGTTTGGTAGTGAGGTATTGCCCACGGTTTTCAAATTTTATGCCTTTCGTGGCTGAGGCAATTTCCTCTTTCTCATTCTTTTTCTGTAAGAAATCAGTCTCTTTGTTACATAGGTGAACCGTCGTAAAGCAATAGAATTTCATCTCTATAGCGGAGCCATTTTAAGATTTTATTATCTGTCGGTAAAATCTGGTTTTCCAGTCTATGCATGACGATATCACAGATTTCCGGAGAGGCTTGGCTACCCATGGCGCAACCGATCTTTTGAAGATAGAATTGGTTATTGAACTCGAAACAGTTTCTTGTTAAAAAAAAGTTCAATTAGTTTGCGCATGGATATGGAAGATATTTTATTTATTCCATATTCGCTTTTTCCGCCTTTTCATAGACTTCTTGACATATATCTAATGCCTCCTCTTGGGGAGTATTGGTATACATGGCGACGACATCGAGTGTAGCAAGTACTACTGCTTTTGGTAACGGGGTGGCTTCCACAATTTTCAGAATGTGACTTTGTGTCTTTCACATAGGTACTTTCCTTTAATACAATAGGAAGCAAGAAATAGTCCACAAATTCCGATAATTTTTCGGTCGGTGATCCGTTTCCGCTTATTATCGGGCCCTCCCTTAAAAATACTTCAGGTTCTTGGCGACTACGTTGCGTTTGATAGTGTAAAACCGCCTACACCCCCTTTCATTAATAAGTATATCATAATTATCTCATTGAATATATCTTGTTTTATGTTTTTTCTTGGGTGAATCTGGTGTAATAATTTTCGCGCAAAAGAAAAAACGAATCGACGCAATAATAGTGTATCCATTGTACATGCACTGTTGAGCGTTGTTAAATATGTGTCTATCGAGAAAAAAATATGTGCACAAAAAAGCGTGTCTGCAACGTTTCTGGTTTTTCTAGTTTTTGGTGAAATGTTTCACCATTTTGCATCTAAGCACTAACAATTAACCAAAAATTTCCAAGGGGGAGGGGGACAACCCCTCCCCGTAGACCCCTCCCCCAGGACGCATATCACTAAAGTGCTACCATCGGGATGTCGGCCCCCCTTTCTCAAAATCCTGGATCCGTCCCTGTGTACTGTATTCAGGACTCTACCAAGGCCAACTTACATTGCGTGAAGTCCGAGAACTGACAAAGAAGCCTGCTATTGGTTGAGAGTCTCGCACAGCACTGTGTCAGTCGTAACGTGTTTGTAAACAATCAATCTATTTTTAGATTACACTTATTACGCGAATAAGCATAGGACTAACTGTTGGCTATTCACAGAAATGTCGCAAGTGATGAAACATTAAAAAACCGGGAGAATAGAATATGAAACCGGGAGGCCGGGAGATTCAGGTAAAAATCGGGAGTCTCCCGGTAAAACCGGGGGAGTTGACGGGTCTGCATCGCCCCCCCCCCCCCTCCGAATTCCATATCCTAGTGTATAATTTGGAAATTTTCTGATTAATGTTGAAATAGCCAAATGCTTTTGTCTCGTCATTTCAAAAGATTTTAGAAATGTTAAAGTATTGACCATTTTCCAAGCTTGTAGTTAAACAATAGCCTATCCAGGCTGAAAAAATATCTAAGATATGTTTATCTTGCTGTCTTGATGGCACTTCAAGATGCTGTACTATGCTATTCTATGAACACAACTTTAGCAGACAAATGTCAAGGTACAAATGATAAAATGACATTTTGCAGCATATTGTTGAAGTCCTCACTTATTTAGATCTAAGGAATTTGCCATTTTGTGGTAAATTGCTATTATTTCAATTGGAAGATTGACCATTTATCTGAAAAATAGGGGAATTTCCCTCGTAGGCATGGAAAACGACTTGAACAAGTCTCATTTTCAAAATCTAAACAAACCAACGCCACAGTGTAAACAGCGTTTGGAGAACGGTTGAATGGTTGTACTTCCCTGTTTGTTTGACATGATTCCCCGAAGCTACAGTGCAGGCTTAAATATGAAGGTATTGCAACATATTCCAGATGGTGAACATGATACTGAAAGAAACAGACGGAGTATATTACAATTGTCAAAGAAGAAATCCCACGTATCAGTTGAGTTCCTTTCATAGCGTTAGGCTATGCACGTACAAGGATTGGCTCACAGGCCATCATAACGTTCAACGTTATGGCTTAGGTCTTCTCTAGTCATATAACCTAAGTGCAGCCTAATTTAGGCCTAGTCTAATGATTTTAGTTAAAATATTCAATAGTATGCAATACCAGCATAAAGCGTGACCTATACTCAGCACAGTGTAGGACTAGCTGAAGTATGGTGATGCTTGCCTGTTATAGTTGGTTACAAGTTGAAGGGGAGGTTTTCCTTCTTCAAGTAATTTGATCATATTATTCATTTAAGAAGTGTTACACCACCCATATTGGTCCAAGACAATCCATTATTGGACCATATCCAGAATTTCCAGGGTTTTTGCTGGTAATGCTCATTTCCTATTGACGTACTGTATCTTCAGCTTCAATATCACAAATCAAATATGCACTTTTACATAATTTACTTACTAAAAGTGTAGGGGTCTTTACAGGTAGCATGTGAAGTTGATTGCTCACAAAGACTGTTGTAGTGTCACATTGCTATCTGAATGCAAAAGTTCCTAAGAACTTTGAAAAAGCTTCAGAAACCAAACACTGTAATGCTGTATATTCACTACATTAAAAAGATCAATGATTGGATCAAAGTGGAACTGCTACCATGGGTTTTTCTTTGTTGTGAGTATCCTTTTGTTTCTGAAGTATTCTGAAATATCTGAATAATATCATGTTAATGTTTCACTTTTGATTTAGAAGTCACTGAGGCTCGAACGGTTCCATGATGTAATAATTCAACCGTAGCAAGCAACCCTCTAGTGAATATGAAGATGGAGACTGTACTGGAGATCAGGACCCATGACCCTATCAAACTTCTTTCAGTACCCTACACTTTTAGAGGCACAGAGTTCCATAGGAATGGTAAGAATGAAGTAATCTGGTTGTTGTGACTTTATACACCAAAACTGCTGGCTACCGCTAGCAACAGTGGCGAAGGGGCGACCCCCCCCACCCTTGAGCATATTTTTTTGTACGTTTTTATGATATTGCTGGTAATTTCAAATGAGAAAATGCTTAGATGCAACTTGCAAGGCCTGGGAAGTGCCATTTACAGTGATCTGGGAGACATTTTCGGCCAAAATTTTCTTGTACGCTTCGCACCAACTCATGGTGGCGCTATGCTTAGAAAGTTCCAATGCTGAATCTACGGCTCTGATAATTTGCCTACAGGTTCGCCCCTCCCTTGGCAAATTCCTCGCTACGCGCCTGAATAATACAAACAGCCAATCAGGATCATGTAACCAGTGCGCATTAACTGATCACACAAGCTAGTGAGCTAAATACCTTTATAGAAAGGTGGTTTCCAGGTACTGGAATGCCAAAGATTATTTTAAAAGGTAAAAACTGCTGACATCATACAGGTTTCTCATATCATTGCTCGCATCATTGCCTCGATACTAACATTACATTTTCAATCGGGTTTTCACTTCTCGGACGTACCCTGATGCTCTTTTAAAACCACTAAAATAACAAAGTTTCTATCGCTGAGAACTACCGGCCAATCAGTTTATCACCCTAATAATATTTCAGACGCAATCTTTGATGTCAGTTTGACATATAGTTTGGTCATTTCAGCATGTTACTTGCCTGAAAGCCCAGTCAATCTTTCCTTATTTTCCACGCGCATTTTGTAGATTTGTCGAAAAATGTCAATACCGGTGTCAAACTCACAAAAGATATGTCATGATATTTCAAAGTAACTTACCAGACTGTTTTTTTCCCCTTCTATTTCACTAAACTATTTGATGACCATATCAGGACATGGGATCTCAAAATAAAGGAAGTTGAGAAAACTTTAGAGCAGCTTACAAGACCTGGGAAGTGTCATTTCCAACAATCTAGGAGGCCTTTTTAGCTAAATATTTTCGTTAGGCTGTTTAAAATAAACACATTTAGAAGGCATTCAAACAAATACAAGCACTGGTATCCATTAGGGTGGTGAGCACTTGCCCCCTCCCCCTCCCCCATAGGCTCAACTTGGGCTGCAAAATCACTATCAGAGAACATTAAATGTCTGAAAAGTTAGAATGCCTCAGCTAAAGTCCTCAGGGACTCCCACCAGGGCTTAGATTTATACTTCATAGAAATTACATTTTTCTCTCTAACATGTTTTAACATGCTTAATACTTAGTACAAGAGGATATGAAGTAGAAGATATGTTACAGAGCTCTTCTGAAGCCCTCAGCACCCGGCTAGGGTTCAGATATATATTCCACAGAGTAAAATCAGATTAAGTATTTCTATTACTGACATGTCCTCATGTGCTCAAAGTTGCTAGCAGATTCCAGAAACTATGTGAAAATGCTGACGATTTGGAGAGCTTTGCAAGTACCCTTGTCCAACCACTATAAACAGAGAACAAAGTAGGATATACTTCCTTCTAATCTGAGTATGTGCTCTGTGAATAAAGAATTGTCACTTATGCTTGTTTAATTTTAAACATTGCTGAGCCAGTCACTGCAGTTGGTTTTAAGAAATCTAATTGGTCTCAAAACTGATCTAACTTCACCGACTTAGTACGGTGGCTTAAAAAAATATATAAGTGTCCCCAAATTTCAAATTTCAAAATTTTGAATTTGTTTTCTCAATACTTGGAATTTTTGTCTCAAGATTTTGACCTCAAAAGTTAAAATTTTGACATTTTCATCTCAAAACTTTTTAACTCAAAATTTTGAGGTTACAAGTGTCTCCATCGTCAAATTTGTGGAAAGAACTGACCATATTGTATGGCTATTGACCAGCTGAACAGGGTACTTTATAAACCTTTGGTGATCTAAAGTCTAGAAAGAGACCCCCCCCCCCGAGAGTGGTGTAACTAGGTCAATGTAGCTAATGCAGTCTCCAGGGGCCTGGTGCCATTAAATGAAGAAAAATAATATAAAAACACATCCACCAAAGCTGACACACTAAATTATATACAAAATTTATCTCCTGATGAGTGGAAATTCAAAAGACATTCTTTCCTCAATAGGAAAGAGAGGTGCAAAGTCTCACACATTTCTCAGTCAGGCCCAAACCATGCATGGTTGAGTTTGTGTTAGGTTGGACTCTCCTTTGGGAGCTCATTTATATCACTACACCACACCCTTATATGCCACTTCCACTAAACAACGGACAATCCGGTTCAAGTTTGATGCTTAACTGGCTAATTGTTTTTACACTTAATACCTGGTTATTGGAAACTGAACTGTACTTTCCTTCCTCTGTATTTTATTCTCTGTGATTGTCCGTGTATACAGGGTAGTTAGCCAGAGACATTCACGTATCTATTTCTGACTGACATTCTCAATGTCTCCTATAATTAGGACTTAAATCTCATTCACATCACTCTCTTTTCTCTTCATTAGGTTAATTATGAAGCGAGCTATTATGGGATCACCTATTCCACCTGTAGTTACCAGTTCTCGATGGAAGTCACGTTCATACTGTGCTGACAAGGACAATGAATGGTTCATCATCTGATATTTCTTCCATGTGATGGTAATCACATTAATGGTTAGTATAGAACAGTTATAGACTAGTAATGTTTCAACAACCTCTGGTAGGTTTTTTTGAATAGCATCGCAGATCAAGGAATACTCTTTTACCTCTATTCACTCTCACTCAATGAATTTTGTATCAAGTTTTAACTCATCCACTCAAAATACAACTGACAGAATTAATCTCTAGTAAGGACATGAAAATGATCGGATTCTTGCCGGATTAATCCAGTAATTGGTATGTTTGTAATGAGCTTTCCATGACACAATAGGCCCCCAAACACCCCCTGGTACGTTTTAACCATTTGTCAAATTAAAATAAAAATTGCCTCCGAGACTCATATTAATAAATTCTTCTAGAACTCCTGACACTTCTAGAATGGTAAGACTGGAAGACAACTTGTTGGTTCTGTAAGAAAGTAACTTGGGTTACCTACAAATATGTCTTCTGTTGAGGTATTTATTTTCTTCAGATTAAAACCGAAAACTGGTAATACCATTTTAGATATTCCATAATGCTGTAGAAACATTAAAGAAGTCAACTCAGTCTGTATTGCTGAGCTTTGAGTTAGAGGTATTTGTAATGAACACTCCATCAAATAACAACAAGAAACCTTGATTAATTTAGGTAGGTCACACAAAGGTCACACAACTATGGATATAATCTTGAACTTTAATGTACTTTGTTTGTTATGATGTTTATTTACTGTAGTACAGTAGAGATGACTGTTTGAAGCATTTGCTTACATATTGGAAGAATGATTTGAAATGTAATTGGACAGTAAAATGCAAATCAACTCCACCTTTGGTATTCATCTCAAAGGTGTCTATCATATCAGCTGAAGATTATGGTTGGGTTTGTATCTAATTTACTTCTTTGATATTTTTCTCCAAACTCCTGAAAAACTGTCGCACAACAGTTCTAAGATTCACAATCACATCTTGTGAGGCTAAAGAAGCATTATTCAAGTAAGGTGTACACAAAACCAGTAACATTGAGAGCCAGGCACTGTTCCATGCACAGTTGTGTCACCAGATCCACTTTTTTTAATTCTTTGTTTATCCAAAGTTAAAAGTATATCATTCTTTATCACATATTTCACTGGGCACTTAGCTGAAGTACAACTGTAGCGTCCACCCAACCCTCACCCTCTCACAACAGGACTGCACCGAACAACATGTTATGAAATAACAGTATATGTCAAAGTCTGCAGATAGAAAAATATGTACTTTAACTCAATCAATTATAGTACAATGTCATCATTTCAGAAATCCTACAAATTCATCAACCTATAGACAGTTCAGTGAACCAATGGTTCCTAAACTATGTGACCAGAATCCTTCATCATGTTTTCTTCAGGCTCCATTCTATTTCAGGGTTGCATTGTTATAACTTTTGTTTCTCAAATGAATATTAACCAGACTGGACTGCTAGTGGTATTGCTTAAAGTTTGTATTGAAGATTCAATGCTTGTCTCAATTTCAATTTAATGTTTCTATATATTTCAATTAGTTTGGTATTAGGTGTGCTGTATATACACTGTGGGGAGCATTATGAGACCTTGAACTCATCTTGTACAGTCAATAGGTTTGTATTCTAGTTGCATTAGTTTCTTTACATTGTTATTATAATTATAACTGAGTAATTTATTTTGAAACTACAGTAGCGTACCATACTGTATGTTTATAGTAGCTGTGTTCTGTGTTTGACAATGTTACATGGTAGAATGCAGAGCTTGCAGACCGGGTGATGACAATTTACATAAATAATAACATTATAAGTGATGACCAAATGTATTTTGTTTTTTCTCATCATCAGGTAAAGTGGAATTATTCAGTACTGAGATCAGCCTGTTTAGGGATTTACCAGTTTCATATCCGGATTACAGCTCTTGGAAGAAATGTGTACAGTGTGCATCAGCAGGGTAAGGATTGTATGGCCCAACACCTGTTTCTTACCCCACCCACCCATCCCCCCCCCCCTCCATGAGAATGCAAGTTTTTAATTGGATATTTTTAGTCCATGACGTATCAGATGATCCTTCAAGGGAAATTTCCCCACCGGAAAGTCTATCATCCAGCACCCCTCCCCAACCCCCATCAATTCCAAGCACTGCAAAACAAGACATAAGATATGAACAATCTAGTGAGAACATTGCTAAAGGTTGTGTCTTAAACTCAGGGATTCTGTGAGACCTCTTTTGTTCAGTGTTTCTCTAATTGTAGCATCATCTCTACAAATTGAACCATAATTGTAGGTTTCAAGAAGATGAAATTCTGATGCCAAGTACATCTCTAATCTTTCAAATCTGACCAATTTTAATGGTCATTAGACATCCATTGTGTCATTATGTATCCGTTTCATTCCTTTGTGAGCATATAATGCTAATAAAGGCTTTCTATTGTCACCGTCTCCAGGTTGAGTGGATATTATGTAATTTATGGCAAGGTCCACCTACCCCATCATATTAAATAGTTGTCAAGGATGATGATAGGTAGTGGGTATTGCACTGTGACAAGTAAAAGTTTACGATTCTATCACAGACAATCATACAACACAATATGACAAGTTCTTGTAGGATTCAGCATGTTATGTCATATGAAATCCTTAATGCATTTTTGTTATTTTTCTGTTCTTAAAGTTATTGTGTAATTCAGTAATTATGTTTAAGAGTGTGTTTGGGTAGGGAGGGGGAGGGGTGCATCATGTTGCTGTATATTGGCAAAGTTGGAAATGAAGTTACTGGGAAAGTTGTGAAAGCAAAAACACTAACATTTATGTAATAGAGCAGCCTCTGCTTCACACTGGTATACAGATAGTTTGAAAAAAGCAATCTAGACCAGTAATTAGGCCTAAGTTTGCTTGACTTCAAAGTAATAGATTAGAAATTTGGGGTTCATATAAAGATGAACAACTTCATTGGCCTGCTGCACCAAACAACGTTAAAAGTACCTAATTAGAAAGTGTGCTGACCAAGTTAGTCTAATCCATAGGATTGCAAACATGTTACCAAGTTTTGCCTTTTGTTTTCTTTATGGATAAATTTCCAAATAGTATTCAACTTTAAAACAAAAGCACCTTGCAATAAAATGAATGAACTTGCAATTATTGAGTCATTTTAGCATAAGCTTGTGTATCTGTGAGCAATGAAATAACTGTTGAGTAAATATTAAAAAGGTAAACTCAAAAACAAGGGATTTTATCGTTTGCATTAAAACATCTAGTTCAGATATGTTTCTTATTGTCTTTGTCTTTATCTCCTCATTAGGTAAATGTGGATTAATCAGTCTTGAGACGATCTTTGGGGGTCACATGATGTGGATCTTGCACAGAATGGTTTACAATATGCTGATGGTAATGATTAGTGTATACTTAGAGTATAGCAGGACTGGTAAGCTGGGTTGTAGTTATAATTAGATTTGATTCTGAAGAAGAAAGTGATTTTGTTACTGCCTAATCATGCTGGAACAGTAAATGTTTTGAATATTGCTTGATCAGCAAACTCCCTAAGGGCCTAGGGAAGAAGATATAAAGGCTTCAGTCTAACATTCATACACCATATATTAGGCAATGCATGAGATACATTGAATTGCTTACCACTGTGTAAAAGTACACAAGGAGGTGTATGTGTTTAATATCCAGGTCCATTTCTTTGTTTTGTGTATTCAGCATAAATTAAGGAACAAAATATTCAGATGACTTGATCCCTTCTAATTTATCAGTGTGTCATAGTGTTGGGTGGCAGGTAATGGTAGTAATCAGTCTTAACAGCGCAGCCAGACTCCTCTGGATTGTCAGCCTAATTGCCGCAAATAATAGCCAGTAATATGTATGGCAGACTCATTAACAATCAATTTAATTCATAAGTGCATGTACCCTAACAATTAAATAGAGTCACTGCACACAAAGTGAGACCCATACACACACTAAGTTAGAACCATACCCACACTAAGTTAGAACCATGTAGAATGACTAACATGAACCATAAAAATCTCTGTTTCCATCCTAACCTTTCCTACCCTTCCTTTCTCAGTACATCTAAAACCCAATAAAATTGATTTGAAATTTAAATCTGAAGATAATCTAGGTTTTATGTCATTTGTCAATTAGCTATATACTAAGGGATAACAAATGGAAGTATTTAGTGGGTTTACTGTAATGTGTGGATATGTTGTTGTCAGTCAGTAATACAAAACATGCATGTAGCTTCTGGACCATATGCATGTCCTCAGACTAAAAACCAAAGTAATTCAGAATTCAATTCTTAGCCATTGGTCAACAGTGTTGAAGGATTCTCTTAATGTGTCCTGTTTAAGATGTACATTATTTTGCACTTCAGTTATAATACAGACCATTTAAGCGATAATTCCAGGAAACTCCAGCACATGTGCTTTCTACATTTATTTTCTGTTGCAATACTATGGAAGATAGCTCACAAATCTGGTAGAAAATTTCCAGCAATTGTCAAAAGATGTCTTTTATCGGGGTGGGGGGGGGCTACACAATTCTTGGAAGGTAACATGGAGTTGATTAGTTACCACTACAAGTGTTGTAATTGCTTACATCAGATGCAAAACATATTCCTAAAAACAATATATTTGCTGCCCTGAGATACACCCTATAATACTCATATATACTTATTAATAAGACACAAGGGAAGACGTTGATGTATGTTACAAAAATGATCACAGACCTGATGAATTTTCACCTGATAAATCTAGTGAATGGAAAGTTGAATTATTGTGTATTTTCTCTTTAACCTCCAGGTGATACCGTTCTGAACATTTCTTCTGCACATTTCCTCCAAGAAAGTGAAAGAAAAAGTCAAGCTGGGACACATTACTGATGACATAACTACCTTTGTGGATGTGAGTCTTCACATGATAATTTCTAACCAGTCAGTTTGTGAAATGGTAATGGGCTGTGTTGGGTTCCTTTGATGAAATCTACAGGCTATATATAGGTGAAGACAGCTTGCCTAATTAGCTCTATAAATAACATCAAATGACATTTTTAATATTCCACTTGTTTAATTGTGTAGAGCTAACAAACTTGACTGAACACAACTACTATATTGTAGTATGCAGTGGTGGATTGAAGATTTCCCTAAAGTGGAGACAGCTACTGATAGTTACCTAAATTAACAGTTCATCAGAAAACTTCAACTTCTGTAGAAAATAAAGATTGCCCACATGCCAGGCAAGCTAATAGAGCGGGAGCCCAGAGGGGAGGGGCATTTTGGGGGTCTACTGGCAGGGGTACACCACTGATATAAATTACTGGAAATGCCCAGCCCTTAGATATAGAGTCCTGCCAATCATTTTTCCAGTATTTTTCAATTGGTTACCTCATGAGTTGACCTAGGTCAGTGAGGGGATGGGCATTTTGGGGTCTAATGGCAGGGGTACCCCACTGTTATAAATTACTGGAAATGCCCAGCCCTTACATATAGAGTCCTGTCAATCATTTTTCCAGTAGTTTCAATTGGTTACCTCATGAGCTGACCTAGGTCAATGAGGGGATGGGCATTTTGGGGGTCTACTGGTAGGGGTACCCCACCAATATAAATTACTGGAAATGCCCATCCCTTACATATAGAGTCCTGTCAATCATTTTCCAGTAGTTTTCAACTGGTTACTTCATGAACTGACCTAGGTCAATGAGGGGAGGGGCATTTTGGGGGTCTTCTGGCAGGGGTACCCCACCAATACAAATTACTGGCAATGCCCATCCCTTGTATCTGAAGTCCTAACCATCATTTTCCAGTAGGTTTCAAGTGGCTACCTCATGAGCTGACCTAGGTCAGCCGTGAGGGGTCAATTATTGATGACTGGCAGGGGTACCCCACCACCAATAATTACTGGCGATGGCCATTTGTTGCTCTTGGGGCCATACCTGACACATTGTACTTACTTTGTTGTGGTTACCATGAAAGCTGATCTAGGTTAGCTTTGAGGTGACTTTAAAATTGCTCTCCCAGCCACACCCACCACACCCGGTTTGCCAGTCGTCTGGTTTCATATACAGGAATGCACTGTGAACGTTGTGATGTACAAGGCAATTGGTTACCTTCCCAGCTAACCAAACCCTCTGGGCTCCCGGTCTATAAGTTTTTGTAGTGTGTACCTTGATCTGATCAGGGATGTGTTTGAAATTGAGAAACTATGAAGTATCAAGTCTTTGAAGTTATATGTGCATTGCCACCTGTGGGTTACTCCCAAGATTATATGGCAAGCTGTAACATATCAACCCAAACTTATTATCAGCATATTGAGTTACCATGCAGGTACATAGACAGTTTGTTGGGTACTGAGGACTAAACTGATGAATGCTGAATTCCATATTTCTAGAATGAAATACTCTTGTAGAGATCAATCAGTTACATAGAACTGTGTTATACATATTGTGTGTTCATATGTGAGAACCATTGTGTAGGGTAGCCAGCAATTTCACAGTCATCGTATACCCATATCTGTAACTTTGCTACCATTTCTAATACATAAATAAGGAGATGTTGCCGTAAGTCTGTATATGGATTCTAATTGCTGTCCACAAACTTAAAGTAAGCTGTGTTAAGTCAACAATATTGTTGTGCCATGTTTTTACATTACTTTATGTCCTGTTTTCAGTGTCGAGAGAGAGGGGTAGCAGAACCTGTTCAGTTGCTGTCCAATCCACAATATTACTCTCCATACACCAGACCGGCATCTTTTTACAAACTTAGGAGATGCCTTGTGCATTGCATCTTAGCTCTTGATTTCCGTTAACCCTACATCTATATTATTATCATATTCTATACATCTGTTTATTCTGTTCTATGTTCTCTTCTAGTCACATTTTTCATTCATGTTTCTTGATTACTATATATGGTTATATTTATTATTCTATCAATACTGCTGTAGTGCAATGTTGGTCTTCGTAATAAATAGTAAGAACTGTGGTCGTGCTATAAACAATACTTCCTCAAGCTGCTGAGTGATAAATATATTAACAAACAGACTGTATACTTCGCTTCTGTCCATGATGTAGGCCCAACCATTCATAATTCATGTTCGCCTCTATTAACATTAGCTTGAAAGGTAATGTTACACCTAATTAATTAGAATGAAATGAATTCCAATGATGGTTAGCTAAGACTAATGATGTAATAAAACCCTCTCATGTTTATGAATATGGTTGATGATTATTCATGAGATGCTGATTATTGTGTTTACTGTTGCACTTAATTCCTCTTTTCTTGTTTATTATTCCCAGAAAGTTTTCCGTTGTTAATTTATACTTGTATAATTATACTTTACGTATAATATAATAAATTGTTAGAGAAGTGGAGAGAGAGAGGGGAGATGGAGAGGGTGGGGATGGAGGGAGATGGAGGGGTTTGAGGGAGGGGTTGGGGAGTTGTAGAGGGTGGGGGTTTGAGGGGTTTGAGGGAGATGGAGGGGTTTGATGGAGATGGAGGGGTTGGGGAGTTGGAGAGGGTGGGGATGGAGGGAGATGGAGGGGTTTGAGGGAGGGGGTTAGGGAGTTGGAGAGGGTGGGGGATGGAGGGGTGTGAGGGAGCTGGAAGGGGTTGGGGAGATGGATGAGGTGGGGACGGAGAGGGTGGGGATGGAGAGGTTTGAGGGATATGGAGGGGTTTGATTGAGGGGGTTGGGGAGTTGGAGAGGGTGGGCGATGGAGGGAGATGGAGGGATTTGAGCGAGGGGGTTGGGGAGTTGGAGAGGGTGGGGGTGGAGGGGTGTGAGGGAGATGGAAGGGGTTGGGGAGATGGATGAGGTGGGGATGAAGGGGTTTGAGGGAGATGGAGGGGTTGGGGAGATGGAGGGGTTTGAGAGATATGGAGGTGTTGGGGTGATAGAGGGGGTTGAGGAGATGGAAGGGGTTTGGGAGAGCGGTGGGGATGGAGGGTTTGAGGGAGATGGTGGGGGTTGGAGAGATGGAGGTGGTTAGGAAGATGGAGGGGGCGATGGTTATATGGAGAGATGGAGGTGGTTAGGAAGATGGAGGGGGCGATGGTTATAAACAGTACTTTTTCTTTCTTTCCTAACAGAGTCAGTGCATTGTTCTTTACATGCAGTAGTTTAGTATGCAGGGCCGTAGCCTGCGCAGGGGTAGCTGCCCCTTGAGATTTACACTTTCTAAATGAAAGTAGGCCTACGATAAATGTTCATATCATTTCTTCTGATTTAATTAGTCTGTAGTGTGCAAACTCTGAGATTCTAGGCACGTATTGTAGGAATGGCGGTCAAATAACATAAGGTTTACTTTTACTGCTCATCACGTATATATGCACGATCTCTGATGCGACTACTGTTTCTGGTGGTTTTCAGAGGAGAGGGGGGGGGGCGGGATGGGAGCAGAAGGGGATTATAATAAAAATAAAGGTAGAGAGCTCCAAAGATTTAACCTGCATGAACAGTGTAGCAGTCTTACGTGAAACTATACGGTTCATAAATATACTTGTTACGTATGTTTCACTGTTATCCTCTATATTAGTGCCACAATGTTTTACTAAGAATAATAAGGCACCGTCCCCTACACGGTCCACTCACTCAGCTCATTCCCCCTCCCCTACCTGCAGTAGGTCCTTAGATAGTGTCATGACGGTCCCTTTTTGGAAATGACCAACCCACTCAAATTTCTTGAGAAAGCACCTGGTACCGTATATCCGCACATCAAAGCATCGCTATGTAACATTTGGACGATACATTTTTTCTCGATGTTCCTTAACTGCTGCTAAGAATTCTACCCAGGCTACGGCCCTGATGTTTATCTTTATTTTTATGATTTGTTGTTTCCAATGAAGTGAATGTACCTAAATACCAAATAGTGCTTTTCAAATGTACTTATAATACCATATGTGTGCATGTTGTAGATGTCTGGATAACAAGATATTCTTGTGTGCAAAGTTTAAATGCTTCCTTTTGGGTTTAAGTTTCAATCTGAATAATCATGATTAATGCCATAAGTTACTGTACATCAGGAGGTGAAATATATAATTAATTCAAGTCTAATCTTGTCAAATGTGACTTTTATTAAATACATTTATGAATGACTTATCAATTCAGGCACCAAACAGAAGTAAACCTGAAGATTTGTAGATTCCGACCCCTGGACCCTGGCGGGGATTCGCCCCTGGACCCCACCCCAAAAGGCTTTGCTCGCCGACTCCTTCAGTTTTATGCATGTACCCTTATTTATGCCCCCCTCCCCACCCAACTCTCAATTCGGATTGACGCTCTTGAACAGAGCATTTTCTATTTTAGCTTAAAGCAGCTGGTTGTGTTTGTAGCTTTATCTCCTACGCCTATATAGTGGTAAACTAACACTTTCTGCTGTTAATTTGTAGTAATAACTGATTAGTGAAACAATATGTTCGCAAAACTCGAGTCTGTCACATCTCAAAGCAGTATTATCTAAAAATCCGGTGTTACCATCCTCTATCGTTTAGGTGGAAGGGGAGGGGGGGATTTAAAATGAGATGTGAGTTTTGTCCACCAGGAATGTTGAAATTAGACAAGAAGTTGGAGGATTTGCAATATGACTTGTATATTTGAGGCCTAAGTTAGCGCTGAGGAAGTATCGTACATGGAATGTGTAGCATTCGTTCATTTCGCTCTGTTCTGAGTCACTGTGTACCTGCAGTGTTAGAAGACACTTAAGTCCATGCAAACAGATATGCAATCATCGTGTAATGTTTACTTGTAATGGCGATAAAAAACAGAATATATATCACGCTACTCACATTATTTATTTAGCCTTCCCGTCACTCGATATTTACATAACAAACAAACAGTTTACTATATTACTGATATAGAACTTTATCTGTTGATACGTTGATCCTACAGGTATGCATATTCTATATTAGCATCGTGCATACACATCAAATACGAACAATTCGATAATGAGGGGGCTTCCAAATTGTAACATGGTGCTCTCTCGAAGATAGCTGCTTAATTATAGCACAGAGTTCTCTCATTGACAGTTCCTGTTATACCAGGGAGCTCTCTCAGTGAAGTTCCCTAGTTATAACAGGGAGCTCTCTATGTAACAGCCCCCTTGTGATAGCATGCAGCTCTTTCTAAAATAGATCAAGTTAAACCATAGAACTCAGTGACAGCTCCTTGTTTCTCTTCAGTCCGTGACAGATCTTTGCTAGGTATGAAGCTACACAGGCACTACATTATATGACATAGACGCCATGAACCACAGCTCCCTGCATGGGGTCATAGACAGCAGGATTTCAAAAGTGGAGGACAAATTCAAAATTTCCCACGGATTGATTTAGTTAGGTTCCTGAACCTTTGTAGCAGGACTAGAGGCGAAACAAAAATGTTATGAGGATGATGCCCTGTGGTGGGGGGGGGGGATATAGTATCTAATATCCCTCTCAATATTTGGTGGCATATACTTTTTTCTTGTGGCTAAAATAATGCGTAAGATTATTTATCCAAATCATATTTGGCGGAGGCTAAAACTTCATCCAACACATGCTGCATGAGGTAAATGACACTTCGTGGTCGTTTCTTTGACCTGTGACCGCAAAGCAAGTTGTCACTCATGATTATTATCATAATATCTGTACATCTCTTGTGTATGAGTGCACAATCATAAATATATATATATATATATATATATATATATATATATATATATATATATATATATATATATATATATATATATATATTATATATATATATATATATATATATATATATATATATATATATATATATATATATATATATATATATATATATATATATATATATATAGTTATGAATGCGGGCATATGTTTACATTCGTGGGTGGTAGCTGGGGCCTATGTGTACCTTGGGCATCTGTTTACCAACTTCTTGGTAAACATAAGTCTGAGACATTACCAGTTCAAATATCGTGCGTTGTGTAAACAAATTTCACTTCGAATGTAGACAACATGATGGTATTTATCAGAAATTAACTTAGAATTAATTGTATGTTCTTGCGATAAAGAGCATTTTCAGTGCAAATCTGAGCCTCACTCAGCAGTGTATATAACGTTATTTTCGCATACGGTGTATGTAGGATATATGTTAACCTCAACTTTCCGCTCAATATACGGGAAAACTAGGATATATATATCAGCGACATCCCGAATTTGTATTAAAGACACATGATTGCTATTCTTGGTGAAATTTGGAATATTCTGGATGTAAAATAACGAAAATTGGCAATTTTAGACCATCGCAGTACGAGACTTGTAACGACATGGCGCCATCAACCGTTTAGACGGTTACATCTCTATGTTCCGACGTCTCTATGTTCCGACATCTCTATGTTCCGACATCTCTATGTTCCGACATCTCTATGTTCCGATGTCTCTATGTTCCGACAACTTTTTTTGGACTCTAATTTTTTTTTACCCAAATTTTTTCGGACTCAATTTTTTTTGGACCAAATTGTTGACCAACATGTTTTCGCACCAACTTTTTTCGGAGCAAAATTATTTTAGACCAATATATTTTTATGACCAAATTTTTTTTGGACAAAATTTTTGACACCAACATGTTTTCGGACCAACTTTTTTCGGACCAAAATTTTTTTTGACCACTGATTTTGGTCCCAAAAAATTTGAGTACAAACAATTAAATTTCGGGTCACAAGCAATTTTCGGTCACAAGCACTTTTTGGGTCATAACAAACTTTGGGCCCTTTTTTTCCTGAAAAAAAATTGGTGCGTCCAAAAAATTGTGTCCCCCAAAAAGGTAGGTCAGAAAAAATGTTGGTCCAAAAAAATTAAATCCCCCCCAAAAAAAATTGGGTCCCAAAAATTTGGAGGCCCAAAAAATTAAGTCCCCCCCAAAAATTTGGTCCGAAAAAATTTTGCTCAAAAAAAATTAGAGTCCAAACAATTTGTCGGAACATAGAGACGTCGGAACATAGAGACGTCGGAACATAGAGACGTCGGAACATAGAGACGTCGGAACATAGAGACGTCGGAACATAGAGACGTCGGAACATAGAGACGTCGGAACATAGAGACGTCGGAACATAGAGACGTCGGAACATAGAGACGTCGGAACATAGAGACGTCGGAACATAGAGACGTCGGAACATAGAGACGTCGGAACATAGAGACGTCGGAACATAGAGACGTCGGAACATAGAGACGTCGGAACATAGAGACGTCGGAACATAGAGACGTCGGAACATAGAGACGTCGGAACATAGAGACGTCGGAACATAGAGACGTCGGAACATAGAGACGTCGGAACATAGAGACGTCGGAACATAGAGACGTCGGAACATAGAGACGTCGGAACATAGAGACGTCGGAACATAGAGACGTCGGAACATAGGGATGTCACCGTTTAGACACAGCACAGACGTATACACTGTTCGTACGTACACGAAGTAGGCTACGACTGTTGTACACATCCTGTATATCATCCAGCAACGTAAGTATCTCATTTTAGCTGTAATTTTATCGGTGAAAGACTACCGATAAGGTGCTCACTTGAAACCAAGGCTTACGCATTGCCTGAATATCCAATATACTTTATATACGTCGCCACTAACAGCAGTATTATTGGATGGAAATTGTGCATATTAGCCGGTTGTATGGCATACTGTACCTTAGGCAAGCCTAAGCTAGGTACTATAGGGTAGGAGGTATCGAGTGTGCCGAGCCGAACAAGTACCTATCTCTGACATTAGGCTACTTGTTTATATTTGAAGGTCATGAGTAGGGGGCTTTGGGGCTTCCTTGCTGTTCTAAAGAATTGTAGCCTAAATTTACGTGTTACTACTACTAGTATCATGGTGGGATAATTGACGCACTTAAGCCTATAGGATTTGATCAACGATGTACAGTACTGTATATCAAGGAAAAATCCAAATCACTCAACTGTATGTGTTTTTCATATGTGTAGTTCCTCAGAAATGTAATGATCTCTAAATATTTAGGGTTCTGTGCTTATGCACTGTACAATTGAGCAGAATTTGACCTCAAAATGTCTGCCGTGTCAAGTTCTTTCATGGCCGTGGCTATTCTTACGACGAGTCGTAACAATTATTTATAAACTATTCTTACGACAAAGGCAAATTCAAGTGCAGTAAAGTAAATAAAGCAACTGCCATGTAGTAGGGGTAACCCTAACCCTAAACATAACCCTAAACCTCAATCCTAACCCTTACCCTAACCGCAAATTATTGTTACTCCTCGTCGTAAAAATAGTACTCCTGGTCATGAAAATAGCAACTGCGCATGCGTAGTCGAAAATTATTCTTACAACTAGTTGTAAGAATAGCCACTTTGTTCTTTCATACCCCTAAATTGACACATTCGTTGATAAGCTAACTGTAGTGTAGTGTAGTGAGGCCTTAGTATACATCAATTGACTTTGTATGCAGTTTGCTATGCTCTGAGCCTCTAAGCTCAGACAGGTCAGGTCCCAGAGATAAGTGGTATCATATTGAGGTATTGTTGGTTATTTTTAGGGTGTAAGATTCCAAATGACCAAGAAACGTGCAAAACTGGGTGGAGGGTGTTAAAAGCTTAAGAAAAACCACAATTTGGTCAGCAAATAGCTGAAATGGATTCAAGCTGATGAAATATGTAATTCTGCTACACTGCAAAATGTTTAGGTGGCCTGCTGTATCGTTGCTAGTAATATTTGAAGGTGTGTCAATTACGAGGGTGCGTCAATCATGAAGCCTTTACTATACTACAGTTAGTTACTACTGCACGTGTAATGTACTGCATTAAATGGTGATACCTAGTACTAGGTACTGCAGTACTACTACTGGTAGTCCTACAACTTACAAACTACGTGTAGGCTAATCAATCGCAAATTCAACTAATTCAATGCATCCTCACTAAGAAAGTAAGTATCCCATTTATCATGCTGGCAAATCAAAGCAGCTGTCACCACTGCCATTACCACTCAACAATTTGAACAATAAAGTACTACCGTGGTATTGGCCATTTTCGTTGAATAAAGGACCCAAGGAGTTCTCAATCATCATATTTTTCTGATGAAATGCAATTGGTTTTTGATTTGTTAGTGCAATGTGAATTGTGTAATTTCAATTGAACAATGCTTTGATAGGGAAATATTGGAAGGTTTGGCTGTCAATAAATTTGAGCTTAGGCTGGACAATTGTTTAATCAAAATCTTCATGACTTATGGAAGTGGATTGACTTCATTTTAGTCCATATAAGATTGTATATTCAATCAACAGGGAACATAATGAGAATGCTCACGCTTCAACCTACCTTTTGGAGATAAAGCCCACCAGCCTGCTATGCTTGACTAGTCTAGAATTTTTTACTCATTTATGGCCAGACACAATTGTTCAAATAGTGCAGATTAGAGAAGGGTGTCTTTGAACTCAGTCACATCTATGTATAATACTCATAGAGTAACATAACATATCCTAGGCCTATACTGTTACTTTAGTCTTAGAAGAGTTGTGACCATCCATCTTACACCTATTTTGTATTTCAGACCTGTAGATGAAGTTATGTCCAAGATTAAGAAAAACTAGCCATTTGCAGGCAGCTACTGTATTAACTACTGCAAAGAGAAAACAGATCACACTTCATTGACATCTTGTTGGATAGATGACAAAATAGGTACAGTACATTGTTAAATTTTGTATCTTTTCCAGTTAAACTTAGTACAAAGCATTTTGTCAGAGCTTATATGTAACTTAAAGTGTGCTTGCTGTATTCCAAGTTCCAACATTCAACATGCCAACTCTACAAGAGATAATGCTCAAGCCAAGCTAGACATGATCTGAACCTCTCAGAATCAATCAGTTTAACAACATTTATTTTTTCATCGTCTTTGCAAACTGAACTGTACCAGAAGAACACATACTAGTGAAAAACATAAGAAGAATGATGTATATATTTCCAGGCTAATTTGAAGTCAGAGCTTTTTTTTTAACTTCTACAGTCTACAGCTAGAATGTAATCTCATAAGCTTTTAAAGTGATAGCATGCTTAATATGGGGCCAGTAAGTACAGATCTTTAAGATACAATTAGTTGATTTGTTGCAGTTTCTGTGATCATGGGAGATGTATACGTCTCACATCTCAATTGCTACACATACCAATTTTCTTGCAAAATTTCAAGATTTTGTGTCATGTTATATACAGAAAAGGTCTTGATCCGGCTGCAATAGTCTCTTTAAAGCTTTGATATGAGATTGATATAAACTAGTGTTTGCACAAGTAACCCAAGTACCCGCCCAACTGATTGCTACCTGGTTCCGAACATACTACCCGGTTCCGACGTAAAATGTAAAGTTATATTTTTGTACAAAATGTATAAGTTTGTTCAGGAAACCTATTGCCGCATTGTGTTTAATGTTTGCCTCAATGCCCCCGAAAAATAAATTACAGTTACTGTAGAAATGTTGATACGACTTGAATCCATAGTCGCCATAGTCACAAGCTGCTACTGTATTTCATCAGTAAACACGTCTGATTCTTCAAGAATTAATGTATGTTACGCCTAATGTTCAGTTGTAACATAAGAACAGGCCTCGGAATATGGCCAATATTTTTACTCAAAGTAATGATGCACAAGTAAGAGCAAACTTCCCAAGTTAAAAAGCAACATTGGAGTAGTTTTTAGTTGTTATGATTTTTTTATGTTATGTTCTGTCTGGTAATGTTCTACAGTAATTCTAGAGAAGTTACCACAGTACCGTTAGGTACCTGAACCTCCCCCCCCCCCTTCTCCTTCATATCTCTACTTACATCAATTCTTTAAAGTGCATTGAATTTCATCTATATTAAAATCAATTGAGGAGTATTTGTTTCTCTTTAGCAGCCAGAGAATGAGGAAGAAGCTACAGACAGTGATGTCAGAGATAACTCTGTAGTACCCGTAAGTTTTTGTTGCACTTGTTTTTCATTCTGTTGTTTCGGACAAATTTGTTTATAAGTCAGGTAAGTTGCAGACATTTATGGATATGATTGCACCTGTGCACTAGCTCTTTTTACCACACAGAAAAGTTATACTCTGATAAGCCCTTTCTCTGGAGAGTTAAGACTTTGTATTTCTGTGGAGGTGTGAGTGTGTGGGGGGGGGGGGAGGGGGGATAGCATGGGATTGGCTGGTAATCAGTTTGTTCATGGCTGAGTGCCTGAATTTCTTGCTGTCAAAAGTTCTTGCAGTCAAAAGTTTGCTGACTACTGGTTTAAGTACACTGGTTTGAAACCACAAACCTATTTCATATAAAATACACTTATATTTAGTGTTGCCCTTTATTTAAAATACTCTTTCATTATACTTCATTCAAATCTACAAAATGAAATTTCTTCCAGGCAGCGACCAATGACAGTTCCAGCCTGGAAAACATGTCCTTTTGTGGCCTTTTGAAGGTAATCCTTCTGCTTTATTGATCATCTAAGAAAGATTCATCAATAGACTAGGCTGTGTAAAACAGAGCAATATAAATCATGCTCATCTAATCAATACTGTAGTTCGTTTAACAGCCTTTACTGTACATTAACTTTGACAAAGGCTTGCTTTTATTTTACAGTATTGATTGATTGTTTACTTGGTTGATTAGTTGGTTATGTTTGATTATTTAAATATCTATTTTTATTGCAACCCCATTAAAAGAAAACATTTAATAAAATGGATAAATCTAGGACTATGTCAATGTGTTAAAACTATAAGATATCTCTTTGCAATTGCAATGCAAGAAAGCAAATTGCAAAAACACGTGTCAATTGAGCAATAGGATCTATGCTACATGACCCTAACCTGCTAGGATCACCTTAAATAAACTTAATGTTGACATTGTAAAAATGTGTCAGAACTCATTCATGCTTGCTTCATATGTTATTCCATACAGATAGCAATTATCCCCTACTCATAACTTAAAGTTAAACCAGTCCATGATGAAATGTTGAAAGGAATAATATATCCTAAAGTATTCACTAGAAAGCGGACAAGTCAATACCAAATAATTGGAAAAAGGCAAAAAGAGTACTGCATAGAATCCAATATTAAAGCACTATAGTGAGGTTGATCTGTATACATCTTATTGCCATTTATGCATTTGGGATTTTTAGTGGGTAAACTTCATGTTCATTGTGTATCTGTAAATGTTTGTTCATTCATTCAATAACTTTAAGAAATTGTGTATGCCCAGTTAGAATACTCACTCTAAAACCACATTGAGAGTTGCCTCCTCTGTTGATTGCCTAATTTTGTTACTGCAGGCAATACTGCATGTGCAGAGGTTAACATTGATCCCTTTTGACCCTGTTTGTAATGGGGAGAAACATTGGGGCTGTGAAAAATTATCCCTTGGCTTCTGTTTTGCAACAAATGGCAAGGGGATGGGGAATTTCTTGTCCTATATTGCTCTGTACGTACATTAAGGTCAAAAATAGCAGTGCTAGACATTTCACTATTAATATAGCATACTTAATAATGTTGCCCCACTCCAAAACATCTCCCCTTTCTATTCAATCTCGACCCTACCCCTCATCTAAACCTGTTAAGCAGACCCAATGCAAGATAACATTGAAAGTTTCCTCCCTTTTAGATTGCCTTATTATGTTATTGATAACTTTCAATTATGAAGAGGTAAACATAGACCCCAATTATACATATTTGCAATGGGCCACAGGGATTTATTGTGGGCTATCAAATATTCCCCCAGCTGGCTACCATCTGGAAGCTAAGGGTAGATTTCTTGGTGGTCCTGATTTATCCCCCCCCCCTTATCCTCCCCTCCTTGTTTGGCTAAACTACAGGATATATCCCTACCCTACTTTTCTTCTTTTTATTATCTAACCGATTTAATTTCACGGTAGTATTCTTAGATATACTTCCCAATATACCTTTGCCTATATGTAATAATGTTCACCTACTCCCAAATATCTTTGTCACATTTTTCCTTTAATCTCTACCCTCACCCATTCTCCATGCCCTCGTATGCATGAAACGATGTAAAATCAAATTGAGAGGTGCTTCCTTTATTGATTGTCTAATTTTGATAACTGCAATACTCAATGTGTATAGGTTAACAGAGACCCTATTTTAAACTGTTTCCAACGGAAGGATCGGAGAGGGGGGGGGGGTGATCATTGGGGCTCTGAAGTGTACCCCCAGCTGGCTTCCATCTGGAAGCTGAGGGTAGACTTCTTGGTGGTCCTGATTATGTTTTTAAGTCTTCCCTGTGGATGCTCTGCCTCCCCCCCCCCCCCTTGTTTGTCCAAGCTACTGGGCATATTCCTGCCCTGTTTTTTTCTACCTAAGGGATGAACAAATGTCAGCGGTATTGTTTAAAAATCTTCTGTTATACCTTCCATCTGGAAGCTAAGGGATGACTTCTTGGCGGTCCTGATCCCCGTTTGATCCCCTTCCTTTTGATAAGCTACTGGGTATATCCTCTGCCTTCCTTTTTTGTTGCCTGGCTAATAAATTAATTTCAAAGGTGGTATTCCTATATACTTACCAATACCTTTGCCTATATGTACTTAAGTTATCCCAACCCAATATATTTCTCTTGATCACTCTTAATGTATAGAGGTTAAAGATGTATAGGCCCCTAACTAAATGCTATACTTGCTATATGATTTCAAACTGCACTTTTCCTGGAGGCATTACCCTCTAAACTTTTCCCATAATGCTAAATAAGCAAAGAAGATGGCTGGATGTCCCAGTGAGGTAAATTACCTTCAGGGTGGTAATATGAAGAGTATAAAAATTATGACCATATGCAATGGACCATATTTGAAAATTTTGCATATTTGGGGTCAATACAGCATACCTTTAACATAGACCCTTTTTACCCTGTTTGCAATGGGAGAATCATTCAGGGGCCGGGCTGTGAAACATTTCCGTTCTGTCTTGAAGCTAAGGATGTTGGGGGGGGGGGGGGGGTTTGTTGGAGTTGCCTTGACCTCCATTGCTTTGGCTATCCTGTACTTTGAGGTTAAAGGTAGCAATAGTAGTATTTCATTTATGTACTATTTTAACCCACGTTAAAGAACCCTCCCACTTTCTGTTCAATTCCTACATTTACCATCATCTACTCCTGGTATGTATTGAAAACCAATGCCAAATCACATTGAGAGATAACTCCCTTATTGATTTTGTAATGTTGTTACTTTCACACAAAATATTGTATACCTTGAAACTTTTGCTATAACCTGTATAGGTTTAGTATACACCCCATTGAAGGGTAGGGGGAATGGTGATGGCAAATGGGCTGTAAATTTGTATCTCTTGGCTTCCACTTCAGCTGAAGGGATGTACATACCACATAGTATATGTCCCACCTATTTTCTCTTGCTATAAGAATTTGACTCTCCTGTACAAAAAAAAAAAAATGCAATGACTCTCTGTAGAGTAAGCAATTACCCTGACATGTCACACAATTGAATAGAAGCATGCTGATAACAGCCAATCATATATGGTGTAAAATAGTTTTTGAATAATCTACCATTTGATTTTAAAATGTTGTATATAGGACTTTTGACATCATATACTATTTTAATTGTACATGATTTCATCTCATTCAGCTAGTTATGTTCAATCTTCCTGATCTTCCAAAATTATGATGTGTTGGATATTTGTTTTGCAGAAACACACACAAACTGACTGCAACAACAAGACAGATGGAAAATATTCAGTCTCTGAATCAGATGAGGATGGTGAGTTTGACTGTTTCTCCACAGGATTGTCCTTAGCCGGCTAACTAAATGTAGTACCTTGTAAATTTCCAGCTAACTGCACTCTGCTTGCTTTTATGTTATCTTTATGTTACTGTACAATAAACCACATATAAAAAAGTGAGGTATATGACTAGAACAGAACAACTGTTGAAGATATAATCTTATAGGTCATACTGCTGTATTGGCCCCAAATATAGCATGCTACCGCAAAAAAAAGTTTCCTACAATTATGTAATCCACCTGCCATGGTCGTAAAATGACCTCATTTTAACAGTTAGCCTGCACTGCCTGGCACATATCTTTCCTTGTATCAGAATCTTTGTGTATTGACACTGTCTTGTAAACTACACTGTCGACATATAACGATATATTACCACACAGTGTTTACACGAAGAACCTCACAGTGTCAAGCTGTGCAGACTACTTCATAGTGACCATCATCGAGGTAAATGAATCTGGAGAAACTATCACACAGTAAATACGCGCGTACCATGCATGGAGGGTCATGTGATGTGTTCCAGGGTGGTACTAATATATTACTCTCCCCATTACGCATGATGATTTCACCCAACTAGTACGTAAATGTGTACGCGTGCTTAGAGCAGCAGACGACACCCGTTACCTAGCAATAACCGTGCATGTAGCCTAACGTGATAGCTATATTCCCGTCGAGCAGCATTAGGCTCTGTCCCATGGAGAATTCCATGGTTGCACTGAACTAAACATTTCCCCACAGCAACACGTCCAGTTCAACAATCCTTTTCGACAAAAAATCGTTCTTGATAATACAATTCAGACATCGACATTTCCCGCTGCAAGCCCAATGTATCTGTACTTGTTCTGTGCCAGCATGTCTAACGTTAGCATATTAGCTATGAAGTACCAGTACCTTCTTATGCCGGTAGTTCCCATGTCCGAACCGACAAATCTTTCACAAAGTCACTAACACTATTCTCGAACTGCTACACAGAAATATCAGTTTGGTACCACCCTGGAACACATCACATGACCCTCCATGCATGGTACGCGCGCGCCCAATTGACATGAATCCTCCAGATTCATTTACCTCGATGGTGACCATCAGTGAAGGTGGCAGGTTGATAACATAATTACGAAACTTTCCTGGCTATTGCGTGCTATAATTGGTCACAACACAACAGATATTGCAATGTAGCATTTACACATACTGAAATACAAACTTTTCTTACTTTGGTAATAAACTGGAAACAACAATTAAGGCTATTTAGGGACCATTTTCATCTAAAGGCTAGAGGGTTCAGTTGAAATTCACTGCCAAAGTCTGAAAACCTCAAGTAGCAGTGGGTACATTGTTTAGATATTAACTCTTTATCTTTAGACATTGATCAATTTATAAAGAAGAATTCCACTCAAAAACTTGCCTGAATTCATCCTTTCATATACAAATTTAGTCAGACTATAATCAAGCATTCACATTTAAGCATGTCCGATATGAGGAGAAGAAAGAGCATGGGGAAATTCATCCTCATCACAGTAAGCTGGTCAACCATTAATACTCATTTACATAAGGACAAGCACACAATCTGTAGGCATACATGACACTTAAAGAGGGGGTGAAATGGACAGATTTATGAATCATCATTTTATATACACTCGTAGCTTTCCAATGATACACAATTTGTGTCAAACAAAGCTTGCATCCTTCAGGAATAAACAATCAAAAATTCTCGGGCAATAAAATCTTTCCAAAAAATTGTTGTATATATGGTCGAGGAACCCAGTTCACTTCCGAGACGCTTTTTTACATTCTTAAACTTCTGAGTACACACAACATTACACTGTTGCAGTGCTCTATAGTAATTGAGATTACCTGTAGGTGACTGGCGTTGTGTTATGATTTTAACGTAACAATTGGATGATACAACTTTAACACACAGGCTAGCCTGTTATAGAACGTCTATTAGTTAGGTCTAGACCCATGTTACTACTACTAGTACTATAGGGTTGCACTTGCACTGTAAGTAACACAATTTATAGAAGATTTGCTACTATGTTAAGTAGCAGGATCATTGACATTCGAGTAAATTTAACTCATATTATGGTCTTAATAATGGTGGTTTTGTCAAAATTCCGTCCAATTTCGGTTCAGGATAGTCCAACCATTCTGCTCGGGGACTTCCATCGGCAGCAACCCGTCTCGGCCATCGGGAACGTATTACAATTCTTCTGCAAGGGGCTCAATTGATAGGATAAAACACCAATATCTTCATCACCCTCAAAAACTATTTCCTCTTCTTCTTCCTCAAGAAAATAATTGTTGTCAAAGCTTTTGAATGTTCTGAGAGGTAAAGGCCCATTTCCTCGGAATCGGAAGATTCGGGAGATGACTTTTTCAGTTGATGAGGAGAGTGTGTTGTAGTTACCTGTACTTAGTAAACTGAATGACTCCGTAACAGTAAATATCGGGCAGTCGGCTTTGGCTGAAATGGTCCCTTTACTGACGTCATATGAACTGCAGGTTTTTTCACAAGTGTCTGCTCGGGAGTTCTCTGGGGAATACTTCGACAGCGAATTTCTGGCTTTGGCAGCTGCATTTACGGGAAGTAGTGAATGCATGGTGTTGAAGTAATGTAGATAAATATTTCTAAGACATGAAAATCCACCATTTCATCCCCTCTTTAACTTCCAAGTTATGTCTCATACAAGAGTTGAATTTGATTAATAAACTCATGTGTTTTTGCACCATATTGACTGAAAAAAGCTTGCTTTACTTTTGGAAATGTCAAGAAGTAAAACCATAGTCAACCAGGAAGCTCATAGCCCATAGTTTTTATGTCTATGTTACTTCAGATTTAAGACAATGAAGACTCGCCCCAAACCGCGTGCGGCCATCTGCAAAACTTAACTTTCTGTTGGTTGCAAGTGAAGTTTTGTTCGTGTCGCTTCAAAATGCCGACAGTAATGAAACGTGATACCGTGTTATCTTTAGCTGAACCTGAGATGTCCATTGCTGTATCGTGTATACACTGTGCCATGGGTATTGACCGCAGCTGTATGTACTGACTGTACACTAGTGTCTTATTACCGACGGTAGCAAGCTGTGTGTGTATTTTCTGGCATCGATGGTGGTGTCTAACACTTCTGTTACACCTCATTCGAAACTAGGTCAGATTACCGGCATTAGATGTTCTTTTTGCGCGAGTCTTCACACCCTTTAATTGCCGTCATAGTTTGTTTTGAGTCAGCCAGAATGAAAGTTTGAAACAGTTAAGTGTAGTAAAACAGAAATGAAGTATTTTGTTTTTCCTTTAAAATGTAGAAGCCTGTATTATTCATTCTCTTCATCGTTATGTACCGTTGCTACACAACATTGCTAATCTGTCACTCACATGTAATATTGGTTTATTGCAATGTGAAATCAAGTGGTGAAACACACAGAATGGACAAGAGTGGACTAACTACACTGTAAGACAAGACTGGACTAACTACACTGTAAAACTCCTTGTCCCTTAAATCATTCTGAAGCACAATATGGCTATGTTGATGAATAATCCAACCAGAGTTCATAAGTAATTTAGGCTGTTATCATATATATATCATATACCACAGGAAAATTTACACCAGAACCTGATGAAAGAAGCATGGAACTGGGAACACTTCGTGAAAGTTGTGAAAGTGTCTTCATCTGAATTTATTGAAATCTATATTTCTTTTTAATTAAAGAAGACATCAATGTCGATATCAGTAATGATTGGCTCTGTGTACAGTGAATGTAATTGGGCAGTTTGTGGTGACCGTGGGTGTTACCAATGCATTTGCAACCATGGTTTAAGTGCAATTTGTCATTTCTTTTACTTCTTATTTACAGCTCATAAACCGCTTCAGCAAAGGCAAGGATGTCCACAGAGATTGTCACAGTGCCCATTCTGTTTAAAGACCTTGGCTGGATCTCAGCTTTCTCGACAAAAAGAAATCAAGAACCATTTCAATTAAGAATTTTGACAAAAGGTGACCATATTTGACTATATAGCATATTTGGGGCCAATAGAGCATACCTTTGATACACTGTTCATTTCTATCACTTTACCTCCATTGATTCATTACTGTGAAATTTAATTTCTTATCAGTACAACTTTCATGTTTAATAAAAGCAAAATTGACAGTCTACTGTAAATGTGATGCCCATTTGGATGAATCTCAAATAATAGTTAAAGTAAATTTCACATGGCTTTACTCAGCTTAGTTTTTCATCAATATATCATCATGATACATTGTTGTTACACGATGCACATTACAAACATTGTACCATGGGTGATTCATTAAAATGTGTATATCTGATCATCACCACAATCTTCCTTCTTGCAGAGCATAAATCCTTTCTACTTTAGCTGTTCTCTTGTTGTTATGTGACTGTTCATTGCCAATTTTCTAAATTACTTATCAAAGTTTACTTATTTTTCAACTCACAATATTCACACAACACATTTTTCTTAGAGAGTTTTGTTTATTTTCCCTTCTTAATAGTTGAATCAATGTGCCACATTGGAATAAGAAAAGAGACTTTAAAAAGAAATAAAAAAGAAAAAAAGGTTTAGCAAGTTCAACACCAATTGACTGTTATTAGTCACAAGAAGTTCAACAAGATACTTACAAGTTTATACAATAGAAAGCAGTAGTGGCTCCTGCTGTATTTATCATTTAAGTCACAACAGGTTGAAACAAGTTTCATTGGAATTTGCTGTATTAATGGGGAGAAATCTGTCAATTCGATAAAACCAATAATAATTGATACCCTATTGTATGACACTTAGTTTGGCTCTTGTTTGTTAATCATAAGTGTCTGCATGTGTTATGTTGAGACTCTTGTCACTGAAGCTAATTATCACCAGTATAACTGTCTTCATTCTATAAATTGAATTATTATATTATATTGAATTGTATTGAGTTATTGTAATGAAATGACCTAATCTTAATCTTCATTTTTCATTGGATCATTTTGATCTCTGGAGTTGTTTTTGCATTGTTGACTTCAATTATTCAACAAGGATTTTCCTAAAAATATATGACATTTGCATTCAGTGTTGTAGCCATAATTGACATAATTTTGCATGAAAAAAGCACCTAATATACTGTCACACATTGAAATTAATTATCTCATGCATTCTGTGTTGTATCTTTGACCTCCTATGTATAAAATAACCAAGCATATAGTGTCAAGCATTGGAATTCTTCATTTCATTCATTTTGTGCTATAGCCACCATGTACTTCACTTAATGTTAAAGAAATAGCATACTGGTGCATTCTTCATTTCATGCATATGTATTGCAGCTATCTTTGATCACCTTCGCATGAAAAGAAATCACCAAACCTACTGTGAAAGTCAATATTGAGAATGACTTAAAATATGATATAGATAGTCCCACCATTCAGATGTAATTTTTTTATTTAAATGCACACTGAAAGTGCCTTTATACTTGGTATGTTAAGGATCATGTATGCACTTTTAACAGTAGAGTTAACAATTGAAATGGAAATAACTGGCTGAAAAATTACGCTTTAAGCATTGTTGTCTAATCATTCCAAGTAGCTGGAGTACTACTCAGTCTAGCACACATACCCCACTAGGACTTCTATGGCCTGCACTGACAATCCCATGTTCAAAGACATTCACAATTTATGAAGGACAAAAGGCATTGTAGTCAAGCCTAAGTGGTCTTGTGGAGCCAGATTCGCTGATAAAACATTTTACCCTTAGGTTTGCAGGTTAAAGAAAGCAGCATGAAAGCTTGAAAATAAAAGATAAAATAAAAAAAAAATTATATAAAAGACAGAAGGAAACAACTTAGGCTCATATTCCGCTATTTTGTAGTACCGGTACTATAAGATTTCAAGGCCAGAATTCTGCCTAAATTAAGCATTTCATAGTGATGGAATCCTCTGTTTCAGGTATTGTTTAAAGTGAACTGTCACAAATTGGTATTGTCCTATATGCATAATAGACCCATTCATTAATGGTTCATCCACCTGTCCTACTTTTGAATATATTTGTTAACTCACAATTGAAATATTATGTAACATCTTGCCAGTCCAAACGCTTTGCATAAGTTTAATCCTCTTGGGATTACATAACACAAGTAAAACCCTTTGTGTAGGTTAATAAATGTGACAATTAAAAAAGCATGAAGTTTGTCTTCATTTGTGTTTGTGCTTTTGTAATCTTTTGTAGATTATTTAGGCAACCAAATGGAACAAGATGGAAAATGTAGTAATTCACTTTGCAGTACATTTCCCCATCCTTATCTTTTTTCTACATTTAGACTGGAGAGGAATGTGTTTCTTCAAAGTTTCAAACACTCATTTGGAACAAATAATTTCAGCTTCATTGTTTGTTTTCCATGATTGAACCCTATACTATAGGAGAGGGGTGTTGAAACTGTCCAATTTACCTTGGCTATGTACCTAATGAGGTGTTATGTATCATCCTCCCTTTTCAGTGGCTGACCTGTCCATTCAGGTCAAGGTAGTAGCAGTCCTGGATATTTCACTTATACCATTTGTAAACTAAATGAACCTTCTCCAAAACATCTTCCTCTTTCTCTTAATTGCTGCCCTTACACATACTTCACCCCTGGTATGCAGTGAATCAATGTATCTGTCTTGCAAAAAGGGGGAGGTACAAAGCCTGCCCACTCATTAACAGTGTTCGATATTTCATTTACTTATGTTACCCAACTCCAAGACACCATCCCCTGTTTCTTCAATCTGTACCCTTACCCATTCTCCATCTCGTGCTATGCAGACCCAATGCAAACTCAAATTGAGAGCTACCTCCCGTATTAATTGCATAGTTTTGTTACTGTAATTCACAACTGAAATAGACCCTGAAAACTTTGATGCAATATCTGATGACAATAAATATACTGGTTAACATACACCCCACTTTTTGGACAGTGAAGCCTTTCCTGTTGTTTTAATGCAACTAGGCGGAGGGGGTTTTGGCCCTACTTTTTTTCTATGACCTGTACATTGTCATAAAAGTAAGTATTCCTAAAGCATTAACTAACAAGTTTGCCTATATATAATGTTTCACCACTCAAAATCATTTTCCACTTTGTGTCCACCCCCGCCCCCTACATCCCTGGCATGCACTGAAGCAATCCAAAATGACATTGGGAGCTGCCTCCTTTATTGATTGCATAATTTTGTTTCTTTCACACCAGATATAGACCTTCAAAACGTAAGTGCTAAATCTGATAACACTAAATATATGTGGAGATTAATATACACCCTTTTTTTGGTGGGGGGGGGGGGCTGTGAATCATTTCCATTTGTCTTTTATGCAACTGAGGGGAAGTGGGTGTCCTGCCTTTCCTTTAGTCTATGGGTTACCTGCACAAAGTTAGTATTCCAGGATAATTTAACACATAACTTTGCCTATATATGATTTTACACCACTCCAAAACATTTTATCCTTTGTGTCCAGGGCCCACCCTTACCCATCCTCTCCCCCTAGCATGCAGTGAACCAAAGCAAAAACACATTGGGGCTTCTTCCCTAGATAATTGCATAATTTTGTATCCTTCACACCAGATAAAGACCAGCCTACAACATTAATGCTATATCTGCAAATGCTAAATGTATGTAGATGTTAACATACACCCCAGTTTTGGGGGCTGTGAATTATTGCTCTTTAATTATGCTGTTAATGGAGGGGTGTGCTGGCCTTCCTTTTGTTTATTTGTAACCTGTACATTACATCAAAGTTAGTATTGTAGGATATTTCACTACAATAACTTTGCCTATATATAATGTTACACAACTTTGATACATTTTCTCCCTTGTGTCCAGCCCCACCCTAACTTCCCCCTCCTCCAACCCCTTCCACCCCCCACTCACCTTCCCCCTGCCTCACCTTCCCCCCTAGCACTCACCTTCACCCCTCCCACTCTCCTTCCCCCCCTAGCACTCACCTTCACCCCTCCCACTATCCTTCCCCCTTGCCTCACCTTCCACCGCCTCACACTCACCTTCCACTGCCTCGCACGCACCTCTCACTGCATCGCACCCACCTTCCACCCCCTGCCTCACCTTCCACCGCCTTGCACCCATCTTCCATCCCCTCCCACGCACCTTCCCCCTACCCACTCACCTTCCATCCCCTCGCACACACCTTCCACCACCTCCTACTAGCCTTTCCCCCTGCCTCACCTTCCACCGCCTCGCACACGCCTTCCACCACCTACTAACCTTTCCCCCTGCCTCACCTTCCACCGCCTCGCACGCACCTCCCCCCCCCCCCTTGGCATGCTGTGAACCAATGCAAAACATATTTGAAGCGTCCTCCCTTATCGATTGCATAATTTGTTACTTTCACACCAGATATATACCTTGATAGCATTGGTGCCATATATACTAACACTAAATGTATGGTGGTAAATAAACACCACAAAAATGGGATATGAAAAGCGCTCTGGGCATATGTTAACCGAAATGGATATACCGTTCCCCTATGGGCTATAGAATAACCCCTAAATAGTTTTGCCATCATAAACCCCCTGGTATTTGACAAGTGGTATACAAGGTACAACATGACACCCTTACCATAGTGTTTGGTCACATGTCCAAAAGGCAACCGATTCCCCACTTAGAAGGGTGTAAACATGTGTCCCAATCCAGTGCTATATATATATATATATATATATATATATATATATTTATATATATATATATATATATATATATATATATATATATATATATATATATATATATATATTTATATATATATATATATATATATATATATATATATATATATATATATATATATATATATATATATATATATATATATATATATATATATATATATATAATATAACGAAAATCCACGTTTACTCCAAAAGAAAATATTAATAGAGAAAACCAGAGAAATAAGATATGACTCATAATTGACAAATAAGGAGTAAGTTTTAGAAAATAAACCATGACTATACAGGAAGCGGATTAAGGAGCAAAGAACGGATTACATATGCTTGTAGAACTGGTAGTTGTTAAGGGGTCCCAATTCTTTGTTGAGGCCGGTGATGTGAGACTTAATACGAAAGATCCAATCGATTTCTTTGCGTTTACGTTCAGTAGTTGATTTGAAGTTCGAGGCAATTAAAATACATTTTAGGTTTTTTAGAGAATGACCATGAAGATTGAAATGTTCGGACACTGGGAATCCTGCACAATTATCACGAATAGATTTTTTGTGATTATTAAAACGTAAGCGTATAGTCATGGTTTATTTGGTTTTATATATATATATATATATATATATATATATATATATATATATATATATATATATATAATATATATATATATATATATATATATATATATATATATATACATACATATATATATATATATATATGTATACATATATATGTATATATATATATATATATATATATATATATGTATATACATATATGTATATACATATATGTATATACATATATGTATATACATATATGTATATATATATATATATATATATATATATATATATATATATATATATATATATATATATATATATATATATATATATATATATATAAATATATCACGATTTGCGCGAACAATTTTAAGGATGAAAGTTGCTAAGCGCCTGCACCCAATCAAATGCCCCCCCCCCCCCCTTCCCAATATTTGAGACAAATCGCCGCCCCTGTCAAAAGCTCTGCGAGAGCTCGCGTTTGTGAACACAATACAAGAGGAGAAATGAGTTTTTGTCTTCTCTTATCGTACTATATCTCTTCCTCCCTCCCCCTCCCTTTCCCCTATGGATGTCACCATCAGATATTTCTAGCCATCTGGTCCTTTCAGAAAGAAGTACTTTCTCTCGTCGGTGAAATTTTTATATCCTAATATTCAATAAACCACCAAAGCAGGCGTCCATTTGTTAACTGAAATAAGTTGCCAGTAGGTTTACATAATCAATCCCTAGACCATTCAATTATAGGTGACATTATAACTAAGTATCCATTACTCAATTTGACCTGTCACTGGTTATCTGTATAAAGTGCCCAAACTGAAATATATCAGCAGTGGCGTCGCCAAGGGGGGGGGGTGGTGGGTGGGCACGTGCCCCCTGGAAAACCTAGTGCCCTCCCGAGTGCCCCCCCCTATCTGAGATTTGGGTTGGTAAAAAAAATATATATATATTTTGTTATATTCAACTCCCATCATCTGAGTTGGTTTTTCATAAGGACAAAGAAGCACAGTAATTCCTATTTTCTTCAAATGAGCTGCGAAAAAATGAAAAAGTTTATCCTTGACCGTCGGGTATCGAAGTCGTAACCCGCGCCATCACTACAGGTGTCGTTATTTACATTAAATGTGTCAGTGTGAGAATGTGAGGGTCCGCAGGCACCATACTTGCCTATAATTGTGGTCCCATATATTAACCCTGTTGTGTAGGGGGTGCAGAGATCATTTGAGGTCAGATGCTTGTAGGAACAAATGGCGAATGTTCACACCTGCAAACTGAGCATTACTCGATGTGTGATCAAACTTTGAATTGCATGGTGAGATCCCTAATAGGAGCCAATAACGATGCTGGAACCTGTTACATCTTAATAGATAATGGGAGAAAACGAGAAGGACAAGAAAGGAGTCGGGGGTCATGCACACATTAATTCAACAAATGAAGGTTCTATTGATAGGGTTAGGCATAATATCGACAGCATGTGGTTCATATCCTCTGCAAAATTCTGCGCGATGTTAAAATCATTACCTCAAAAATAGCAATTTCTGGAGATATCTTCAAATGTGGCACCATTTTGCATCTAGCCCATCCTCCGTATGCGAAAATTTTCCAAAGGGGGAGGGGGCACCCCCTCCCCTTAGACCCCTCCCCAGGACGGCGATCCGTATCCACCTAAGTGCCCCCCATCAAATGCTAGTGCCCCCCAGACTGAAAAGTCTGGTGACGCCACTGTATATCAGGACTTCTATTTTGGTTAGTCTAGAAGACTGTTGTGTGTATTTTCTTATGTATTATTATAACAATTCCACAAAAAGAAGTACTGAAATGGTTATAAGAGTTGTAACTCGACCAAGTAATTTGTTCAGCTAGAATTCGAACTTTAAGTTTGGGAGTCAGGACAAATTAACATGAGTGTCTATGACTTGGGAATCTCTGTTATAGTATTGATCAGGTTAATCCTTGAATTGATCTCGTCCAATTTATCTAAACGTGGATCAATGGGACCAGTCCATCATGACTACCACATACATGACTGGTGAACTTTCACATCCTCCTTATTTCCTCACTAAATCATTTGCACTCATGCTAAAGGCCTTGCTTTTAATTAGCCCTTCTTTGTCAGATTAAGAGATGGTACTCCCGATAGCATAGAGTAGCGTGGGTAACTGGGGCGTCGGAAGCTATTTGGGATTGGTACGGCAGATCAGAGTGTGGCCATCTATCATAATTACCGGGGGGACATTTGGTAGGTCAAACCACGCTACCATGGTTGGCGCGTAGCGTAATGGAGACAATTTTGAAAAATGGCTCCCATATTGCAGGAAATGGCACTTCCCGAGCTTGAAAACAAGACCCCTGCCATCCCGATTAATCTTCTGAAACATATTTTTGAAATATGTTTCATTTTGGGTTTTTTTTTTTTGCCATTTGTTTTTTCTTAATCCTACTTTTTTTTTTTCTTTTTTTTTGCGCCATGAATATTCCGACGCCCCTGGGTAAGCAGATAGGAAATACTGATCTTGCATTGAGATTTAGTAACGGTTAGGCTAGGAAGCCTTCAAATCAGTTTCAATAACTCAAATAAATGATCAGACAGGTCAAGATAATTATCTTTATTTATTCTCCCATATTCCTGAATAAGTGATTTGAAGAAAAAAAATGAGTTCTCTCAGGTAACTTACAAAGTGGCCATGTAAAAAAATATTATTATAAAACATACTGGAAAACATCAACACTTTAAAAATATTACTATTGCTGTAATTAATTAAATACTTCAAAGAACCAATCACAAGTGAAGTCAAGATGTTTCCAGTAAGCTCAGTCTAAAGTACACGCATGTTTCCTGACATTAAAAGTATTTGCCTAGAGTACCATTGTTCTGAATGACTTAAATGTAGGTGTTACAAAATACAAATTCCCAGCCTGTTCTTTAAATGCAAAGTTAAAAACTGGAGTTAATACGTTCCAAGGATGCAGCAAACTTGAATGTATTGCTACAATATGACATTCTCTTAAAAGGAATGTAAGAAAGTGTATATAACAATAGTAGATGCAAGAGAGATCTCATGAAGTGTTAATATACAATATATAACTGCATTGGCAATTATAGTAAATTGCCTAAAATATCAAAATTTAATTCCAAATAAAGACAAAATGAACGTAAACCAACGCATTTTTTTCTAAAGGGTAGGGATTTGATATCAGAACCAGAAAGTCATTGTGAAACAAAATGATGACTTTTCACGGCACAACAAGTTGGCACAAAATGCCTGCCATAGTTAATAGAGAATATTTATCAGTTCATGGACCAAAAGAATATGTTAAATGCTGAAAAGCTTCATATGGCCTTCTACTAACAAAAACAAACATAATTGTAAACATGTTAACAAATTGAGGTAACATTTTGTGTTTTGTGTTTGTGAGTGTTATTCCAGATGTAATATTGTAGTTTCTTGGGGGATTTTTTGAAATTCGACAATGCGAATATAAAGTGTGTTTGGTACGTTTATGCTTAAACAGTATAACAGAGTTCTACCTTCCAACTTTCATGAGATTCATAAGAATAATATTACAAGTCGAATTGTATCAGTCATAAACTTGCTCGGCTGCTTAATTCTCTGCTTGAGACTTGTTAGATTTAAATTGTTTGATCTCTTTACCATTTCTAAGTAGTTGATAATGGATTCTTCTTTTCTTGATCATTTTTCCCTACAATAAGACCTCGAATAAGCTATGTTGTAATCAAGTCTCCACCCCATCAATATAGTTGTTGGTAATGATGTAATAGTGTAATTTAATGTACCATACGGCAAACGTTTAATGTTATTCTTTATACCCTTCTTTACTTAAGTTACGAATGTAAAGAGTGTAAGTTACGTATATAAAGAGTGGAACTGAAAATTTCAATGTAATGTCATTCAGTGCATTGATAAATAATTTAAAACAAAATTTTGAACTGCAAAATTGTAAGCAATGGTTATATCGAATGACAATGGGCATGATTCCTGCATGGCCACACGATATGCAAGGTATCCATTTGAAAATGCGCCCTTTAATACAACTGCCATTACAGTTTACCTGCCTCGAGCATTTTAATAGGCTCTCGCAGTAGATCAAAGGAAATTTGAGCTGAGCAAGTGACTTTTCCACGCTTTTTTCCTTCGCTAGGCTTGGCCAATAAATTACGCAAAACACAGGCTAACGTTCCAGACTAATCACCTTGAAAGGTGAAGAAGTGGGCAGTGACGAAAAATGAACTGCTTTCATACTAAAGGGCGGTTTTTCAATGCATAGCTTCTGAGTAGCGACCCCAGAAGAAATTTCAATATAGGAATCATTGAAAAATTAAGGCAGGGTACCTCAGTTTCTATATCGCAGGAGTTGTGATGCTGAGGTGACTGGTTCAAATCCGTTCCATAGAAATTGTTATTTGGTCTTTTCCATCAAAATGAGCATGTGTTATAGTTTTGTTACTCAATGTACTTGAACATTATACCTACTTAATCCAATCCAAGAATGTTGCACTTATTTTTTTCATAAACTTCAATCGTTCATTCAGTACCAATGTTATAAGATCGTCGTTGATACCTGTACTGATTTATACTGATGTGGCAGTTACGTGGCTGATTTATACTGATGTGGCAGTTAGCAGTGGCGTCAGTGTATCATCTTTGGGTACCTTCAGTTTCCTTTCTCTAGCCTTTTGACAGTCTGTACCCCTGCAGTAAGATAAATTGCAACAAAATGTGAACATAGATCTACGTTACAATGCAAATAACGTTTAACATTGTTTAACCCAATTCTATTCAATAAAACATAGTTCTGACTTTGCTGGATTGAACAGGCTGCAGCGACGTCATCTATAATTCATTCTTAAAAAGATATTCATACGTAATATATATATATATATATATATCAATTACGTATGGCCATCAATGCATCTTATTTGATATACACAACCTACATACTGTACAAGTGTGTATCCTTTATCTAAAACCCATAAGTAGTATATATCATGCTGCTTCACAGGGGGGGGGGGAGGGTGGGGGGGTTGAAGTAGCATAATGTATACTACTCCCTTGTTGGTCAAGCCTGTCTATAGAAAAACAGTCCTCCTCAAATTCACTCAAGCATGAATAATTTGTTACTTGATAGCATAAACTACCCCAAATACTGCCATAAGTATTCATCCTTAAGTGCACCTATTTAATTCACCAGTCACCTGTATGATTGTAAACACAAGTGCTCTCATGGCCAGTACTACTTTCTGGTGTGCGATGACAAGTTTGGCTTGACACTGAAATGATACACTGTGTTTAATCGTGAAATTGTGCAGAAGAGCGTTCAGTATGGCTATAGCATTACCAACTCCGGTAGATATTCAATCTCCCCTATTTTTGGTCAAAACAGGGAATTTGGGTGGTATTTGCTATAGGCAGGGATTATCGTAATGATGGGGATTTGTGTATGCTAACTCAATAAATCACCAATCGTACGAAAATATACACATAAAAAAAAACTTACTGCCATACTTCCCGGAATTCACTAACCTGTATGAAAGAAGTCAATCATAAATGATAGCTGTAATTTTATTGTATGACAAAATAATTCAAATTTCAAAAGTATGGCTGTTAGGGATTTGCGAAATCACATTGTCAATCAAATGAGATTAGAAAATATGGAGCAATCAACTTAATGTTACCCTTAATATTACTTTTTCATAGTAATATGAGTTAATAGAGTAACATTAAGAAGCTTATTGTTTGTTATGTCTAATGAATCCGTGAATCACTAATGTTTACTAAGATCTAGTAGCAAGCCTTATGTAACTTATATAAAGATAGCAAAACTCAACATTTCCTATTTGTAATATGTAATCTATTCTTTTGTGTTCAACGTGCACACAGCTACCATATTTTTTTTAATCGTCCCTTTCAAACATTATTATATTTCTATACATACCAAAAAATGTTCAGATTATTTTGTAGGTTAATGATCAATCTCCATTACAATGTTCATCGAGATTAAACCAATGAATCTGTGTGTATTGTAATACATTATACTTCACTACCTACCTCCTTGCTGTAAACTGCATCTGTCACATCGAGCGTACGATCATCATACTGTAAGTTAGATACAATAGGAAGGTTTATGAGCTCTAACAATATGACGTCACAAAATCACTCCAACAGTTATGAGGCGAATCAAGAATTAATTTTCTTTTCAATTTAAACAAAGAAGGAAGTATGCTACAAAGAAAAATGTTACTTTGGGATGAATATCAGAGATGCTTGGGATCAAAGTTATAAAAATAATATCTGTCGCGTGACACTTTGACGACACTCTGATGACGTTAATATTCAAACTGCAATAAGGAGCATGTATCTGGTAATTACAGGAGCAAAGGTGACAAGAATGAATGATCTATCAACTGTTCTTTTTTGCCTCTTAATCTTTTTGATATTTATGTAATGGTATCGTAGACTGACGCTGATCAAAAGTTAATGCAAAGACTATACGATACTGGACACACACGCAGCAGTTGTAACTGACAGTGCGAAGCAATTGATTCTGGATTCGAAAACTCAACTGTTATACAGAAGATAATTGCATGAGGTTTTCATCTACTACTTTCAGGCAAGATGCACGACGGTACTGTAATCAATGTTAATTTAATGTACTTGAGTGACCACAACAAAAAACTCTGAAAACTAACCGGTTGAACATTTTTCCATATAACCCCTGAACTGTTAATTGAAATCAATCAATCGATACGAACACTGGTCAAAGTAAGGTTACACAAACATGATGTTATTCTGTTTAATTTTCTTGTTACTTGATTCAATATGTGAGTCCACCTCAACAATCTGAGCAAAATATGATGATACATCTTACCTATCAAACTGTTCCTTTCTTTTATTGATTCATTTTGATAATCACTTAACAGTCGTTGGGGAGTTCCGATTCTTTGAATACATTAATACTTCTTTCCAGATAATTATATAACCAGTTGTCAAGCAATAGGTTAGTGAAATATGTTTTGATAAGTTCTTAATACTCACCATCCATCTACCAGATTCAAGGTTGAGGTCATAAATTTTGCCACTATCGTACGGTAACCAAGTGACTAAAATGAAAGAGGTTACAATGTCATGATGAACAAAATAAAAATAAAACATGATTATTTCACTCCCAGACACCCCAATGACCTACACTACAGTCACATAAGCCTTGAGCAATTTATTGTGAAGAGACTGTACAAGAATCTGCTATGCCCAAGCTATTTTACATAATTACATTAACATGTAGAACATGCACAAAACAAGGCAGAAGGGCAAGTTTTGCCATCATTCTCTGTTCTGTTATCGAGTGAAAAATGTAACTTTCATTTATGCGGAAAGCTTTGAAACGGGATAAACCAGTTTGTGTATCATTGTTTCTTTAAAACATTTAACCTGACATTCTTTAGAAAAGCATATCATTAGATTAAAGTTAGATCATGGTCTCCCCTTCACTGGCATGTATCATGCAAAAGGCCAATGTTTGATGCACAGCATATGTAACATACTGGATGTATTTCATGTAAACCCTGATCTGGAGATATTCCCAGTCTTAAATTACCCTCGCTGCATAATGTTATTGTGACTGTAGAACTTCCTGAGGTATCTAATACTAATTCAGTCAGGTTCTTAATTCCTCACCATATCTCTGTGGTGGTTTGTTTATATTTAGACACCTAGTGTATGTATAATTGTCTAGCAGTGACAGACACTCTGAATACAGAAGTCAAAACAACAACATCTCAGCCAGCTGAACCACCTCTCTTGAGTCTTGTATCAAGCTTATTACTGCATGTAGCATGTATTAGAATATAAGACTACACACTTTAACCTTCCCAACCATACCATGAATAACATGTCCCAACAGGGGATTGTTTCCTTAGGTAGCCGCCCTGACCTGGTACGAAACAGCAGAGGGAGACTGTGGATGCAAAGCCTTCACACCATTCAACCTCATGAGCTCAACATTCAGGAAGTTCATGACTAACTTTTCTTCTGTTCCCCCTTCTCCCCTTGTCCCCCCTGTCACTCCTCTTCCCGTAGCTCTCTTCCACCCCCTTTTTTTCTCCACACATTTCTGTCTGTGTCCTCCAGTTTACTCCCTACCCTGTTCCCTTAATCCTCTCTGGATCTCCTACCGCTCCTCTTCCCCTGTTGGTTTCTTTCTTCTCTTGTCTATTAATCCTCTTACATCTATCTCTTTGTGTTCACCATGCTCATTAACCTGTTTGTATTCTGTGTGTTTTTTGTCCCTTCTGTTACTGATACTTTTCATTTAGCCTCTGAAGAAGTTCCTGCTACTGTAGAATTGAAATGTCAGGCCAACTTATTTTTACACATTCTCTTACACAGGCTCCTTAGTGGATAAGCAGCATGCTAACAGTTTTATTTCATTTTGAATATAAAACAAGTTAGAAGGCTTGATGTCTCAAGAATCGTCTATAAATATACATCCTTTGCTTGATGTTTCACACATTTAATTTATTATTTTAATGATAACTTCAGGCAACCAATGATAAGTAATACAGTTAACATTATTGACTACAATGATTGGCTGCTGTAATAATAGTAATCAGTATCAGATCATAATGATAATCTACAAACTGTCGATATTGATCAATCGACAGAGGTTAACCTGAGCATTTGCATAAAGTACCTCTCACTTTCCTTGACTTCAATATTGAAGGAATATCCTCAGCAGCAATAGACTGGGGCAACAGACAAAATAAGAACCTGTGAAATAAAGCAGAACCATGAGTCGGTCAATTGCCTGATCACAATTCACAAAAAGTTATCCGATTTCATTATTGGTAAATTTTTCAGATGATTACTGTCAATGACCTGAACGAGTAAAGCATTGACAATAACACAGACGATAAAGCTAAAGTGTATATCATATATAAACAATGAGTAAAGCTATTCATTAGAAGGAAAGTCATTCAATGATATAGCATTTGTTTTGCGAAATATTTGAAATATATCTTATTTTCTGCCAAGTCCCAAAAAGGACAACTAACCCGAACAAAGCACCACTCATCACGATCCAAATGTAGAGTTTAACAAACAAGGCGAAGGTAAAAAATGGGTCTGTAAATACTCAATTCAGAAACAATAAAGTTCTGTCCTGTGAGAGTATCTTTCCACTTGGCAAATAGTGATGAAATCTTGTAGGTACTGTATTTATGCCTCTATAAAGTGTGAAATCAAGATTCGCATTACTAAGATACGATATTCATTGAAATACTCACATTAGCTTTTCCAATCGCTGTGAATGTTGTGCAAACATCAATATGCCAACAACCTCTGTCTCTGTCAGTTCTCTTCCCTCCTCATATGTATCTATCGATAGCTTCTTTAATGACACAGGACAGGACAATTGTAGCCCTGAACAGAGGATGATGTTACCAGCATCAGCCTTGGAGAAGGATTGTAGAAGCTCCAGATGGAAGATGGGGATCTGAAGGAAGGTAACATTCGATTCAATCAACATTGAAACGATTTAGAGCTATATCAATTACTTACACGATTATAACCTACTGTGGCCAGTAACTTTCCTGAAGGTATCACTTATCCATCTTAATACTAGCATAAATCCACTCCTCGCATTATTACGATTAGGGTCAAGTTTGTTTATTGAAATCTAACATTAATATTAACAGAAACAACATTTTTCTTCACCATTTTTAATATGGGTTGATCCAACTTCTTTATCTAACATAGTACACAAAGTATAAAAAAGACAGTAACACTAAAATGAATAAATGCATGAAACATAAAATGGGCAAAATGACTGATATATGAATGACAACCAGGATAAAATATGGACTGTTAGACTAGGAATGTAGTGAGAAAATGTCTTCATATGAATTAGTTATGTTAAACGTCCTGTTGTTATTGTGTCAAACCACACACCTTTTGAATTATAGATATATTGTCACTACAGAGTGATATGTAATCTTAAATCATCTTGTGTTATGTGTGCCACTAGCTGGAGTACTCCTTGGACGAAATAATTCATTATGATATGATTATCTTATGTGTACACTTAGCGTGAAAGTTAGTACACTGTGAAGACCAGTATGGTTACTAGGATTAAAAGTTTAACAGCATTTGAGTCCGCTCAGAAAAACTTGCGTCCCTGTAGTCCTCCATGAAAAATGCAAAGTAAAATACCTCTACAGGGAACACATAATACTGAGCTATAATGACCCCTGAAAGCACACTGGCTTGTGCACAACAAGAAGCCTATAGTGATAGGTCTATGCCATGCACAAAAAATCATCAAATGATAAACCTGTAACTATTATACACCAAAAAATGATTTTCAAAGTTCCGAAGCGAGAAATTTTACCGTAGACTTGTTACCATATATGCTTTCCTAGATCACACAATCCATACTACTGCATGGTAAACAACTTCCTTACAAAGCGTGTGTGAAATGTTATAGGCTATGCATATGCTGTGAATGTTGGAAATTCATGTTAAGTAATAGGAGTGCTTAGAGAGAACATGTAAAAGCAAAAACACTGCACGTTAAACTCATTTTATTGAGCCCCTTAAATTTTGTAGAAAATATAAATAGATCTCGATGACACAAGAACACATCCCTAAATGCCTAGAACTACTTGCTCACAACTTTTATGAAGCCCTGTCGTAAGTTACAATGAACAGTTAACCAATGTAATGTTATTCATAAGTTTTATTTAAAATTGAACAAAGTTTTCCCTTTCCTCAACCACCATTGGCAAGTTGGCCCAACCCCGGCCAGTTCTGACCCATTGCCCCTTACAGTATGTAAATAACTCTTCACACAAAGTCCAATAAAAACTCAAGCTTCAATAGCTACTTTTGAGGATATATGAATGTTGCACAAGAAAAATAAATCAGTGGGGCACATGGTCAAAGACAGTGCGAAAACTTTGCGACAAAGAAAGTACTGCGGTATGAATGTACATATTACTTGAGCAACTCTCAATGCTGAGAGAACAAACGTACTGTGAGGTGAAAATAATTTTTTAGTATCCGAGATGTTAGCTTCCTACAAAATTCCTAACTTGTCTCAACTCACAAATTGTTTTGATCAAAACAATAACTCAAATATTACGTGATATGATAGAAAAAATTCAACCAAAAATTTCATACCATGACTGTCAACAGGGCCTAATGTTATGATATTTGAGTGCACACATATGATAGCTTATAACACAAACATTGTTATCTCTACACGGGAAAGTAATGTACATGTTGTTAATTTACTTAATATGTGTTCATTGAGCACTACAGACACAAGAATGTTTCCAGACAATGGGTAAGGAACTATAAGCCAATCAGATCATGGGAAGTTTGGAAAAGAACCATGACTATTGTTTGCATGTAAATCTCTGTAATGTAAATGTTGTTATAACAAGGTACCTTGTGGTTGATTGCTATGATTTATTTGATTTAAGACAAATTCAATCATCAGAATGATTGGAAGAAATTTTGATTACCCTGAGGTTTGGAAAATAATGTTCATTCAAAAGATATTCATTCAAAAATTTGTTTTGTTATGTTTTGCATATAGGCCTAGTTGTGAGTGTGTGTACTTAGGGTTTCCATCCGCGGGATGCAATGTGAAAGGTTTGCATCCATCTCTGGAACTTTGCGTTCCGGATGCAAAATCCTGCATTCGTAACACTGTTGAAGACAATGAATCAAATTTGTTAAATAATTTGACTGCAAAATGCAAAATGATACTATGGTATCTCATAAAACACTTAATAACATAATGGGGATGACATATCTAGTACATAATGGGGATGATGTATTTTGACATATCTAGTCCATCATAGGGATTTTGATATTAGACTACTGACTTACATCATTGTTAGATGCGTTCTTCAGTAGCTGCAAAGTACTATTCTGTTGTAATTTACTATCTTTAGTCCAGATCTGTAACCTCTCTGAACACAGTGACTCAATAATATTGATATTATCAACCTGAAAATAAACACAAAATGAAGCAGTGTAAACTTATCTCTCTGTTTTTACTTTTTTACTATTCTAATTGTAGTATCATTGGTATTACTATAGCTTAAAGAAAATCCATTGTTATGAAAATAAGTCAAAAACACATCCAGCAAAACGTCCTTTTCATACTACCACACTTACCACTATGTACAGAAAAGTTCAAAATACTCTCAATAGAAAAGAAACGTCATACACGGTTTCCTTGAGTATCTTCAGTTGATTAATGATCTGAATTAATTAGTAATCAAAAATGTCCAATGACCAACTCATATTTTAAAATATTGTTTCCACAATCTAGAACTACACATTATATTCCCTAAGCTATGTCACGATCTCTGTCGTTGTCTAGTGGTTGTCGGCATTTACACTACTGTACTTCCAACTTGTTCTGCACTAATGGACATGTACACAATAACAAAAAGCCCTGGCAACTGAAAACAAAAGAATCATACCTCCCAATCACCAGAATGGAGATTCAGGCTGTAACCGTAGTCTCGCCAGTATACTATGATGACAAGTATGTAAAAATATGTTAAATTTTAAAAAGACATTTTAGGATTTATGAAGGAGAGGAATTAACTTTTTCACATAAATGAAAGGGATACCTCTACACTAAAAATGGAACACTTAAGACCTATAACTTTGAATTTGGTGCTTTTCATCCAATAAATATGGCTTGACTTAAAATGACACGATTTCTGTGTTTTAACTTAAAGTAATGTTCTTAAACAAATATCCTAAGTATAGGTATGATATGTTAATAACATTACCATTACAGTAGCTTGTACCAAAGGAATGTGTCGAGCAGGACAAATCATTTAGGAGGTTAACACTAACTGCTCCTGAAATCAATGTAATCCTCCTGACAAAGCAATTTATTTTGTCATATTTTCTACTTTTGCATCATTGTTGCTTTTACCAAACGCTTACAATCTGCTCTTTGCACTTCTTATGAAAATGTTACAATATATTATCTCTTATATCAGCTCCTTAATGACTAAATTTTATCAAATAATCAACCAATACTGACAGAATCGATAGTTACTTTTAAGTTTCCTAGATATCATCTCTGCATTGATAGACTCTTGAGAGGGCGAAAGAGGCAGCAGACATTCACTGAACCTTTGAAGTAGAAAGGAAGAAACAAACCAACATGAGAGAAAGATAGCAAAACAGTGGACATCATTTTGTGGACATCATTTCTGTGGACATTATTTTGCTGTTTAATATGAGCAAATGAGCCCATAACTGCAGGAAGGTAATAGTGCAATGTACAGTATGTTTAGGCTCATCCTTAGGTCGTGCTAGGAGTCCATGAAAGGAATTGGTGCGCAGACAATCAGATAGACTGTAAAATAAACTTGTTTGTAATACAATTCCACGCACAGTATGTTGTCCTCCGTTTCTAAGAGTGGGGGATTATCTCATACTACCACATTACTGATTAAATCCTCCAAAATTCATGAAGAAATTTGTTGGGTTCAATTACACCTTGGCCTTTTTGATGATACTTATCATATCATGTAAGACATATTCCCAATGATATATGAAAAATATTCTTACCTTCCAAATTCACAACTGTCATTGTTTCTTTTTGTTATGATTAATACCGTGATGGCTAGTCATACCAACATAAAAAACTCATCTTTTTTCATGATTGTAAACACTAAAATTTCTGATTACAATGTATTTCTTGATGATACATCATTTCTCATACCAGTTTTGTCAGAGCTCTGTGTTTATCTCTATTACTTTGGTAAATCAGTTATTTTAAATATAACCAGAGAGAGTACTTGTAGGTACATAGTATGATAACAAAAACATGAGATTCAACTTACGACAGCTCCTTAACAGACTGACAACGAAGCCCAAAACAGAAGATGTTTGTTAACTGTATCTCTGATATTGCATACGGTTCATTTCCCTCCTTCTCAAGCTCTATGTGTATCTTTTCTACTGTCACTAAAGGACAGAGAGAGAGGCCAGATTGGAGTAAAATAGTGTATCCATCACACTCCTTGAAGGCCATGGTCAGGTGTAGGCAAGCTATGGTAATCTGTTAGAGAAATGAACAAGGTTAATGTATTGTAGTTATCCTCTAGTTAAAGAATCATGCTACATTATGAACGGATGTAATTGAGTTAGACCAGTGTTTTAATGAAGTCTCGAGAAACTTCTTCGTAGCGAAATACTGAACTGTATTCCATCACTGGACAAATACCAATTCGCATATCGCAGTGGCAGATCGACGGGGGATGCCTGCCTGCTTCTGGACACTATTCTACGTCAACATGTGGACACTCCTAGTAATTATGCAAGGATTTGTTTGATTTTTACATGAAACCACGTAGATTTTACACGATCCCACATATGCGGACAGAACGGTTTAGGCGATCATTTTTACCTAGAAGTATTAAGACTTTGAATTGTATGATACATAGATACTGTAACTTTTCTTAAACTATTTTTGAGATGCTGTAGTCCATTTTATTATATTGTCATTTTATGATGAATATCAATAAATTTTACTTTACTTTACTTTAGACCATACATTTACATTGTGAGGTCAAAATGACATTTCAACAGTAGCTTACCATGGCAATGAAACGCTACTGCATGAATCATTTGGCGTTTTACTTTTAGTTTTTTGCAGTAAAGGGGACCTCACAACTATAACTCAAATTATTTGAATATTTTCAAGGTTTGAATTGTCTAAGTCATAGTGTGTTCATTTATTACTGGCAGTATGGCCACATGAAAGCAATAAATCAAGTGACACTCTTGGTAACGACATCGACACTAAGTGTTGTTAGCATTTGATATTGTTTACGTTCGTATGGTCATTACAGTAGGTCATTATTTTGGGATTCAACCCCTGAAGATATGTATACAATTGGGTAACTGATCTCATGAATCGATTGCTATTATATAACTTTCAAGAAATGCAGCGCAAACTGGAAAAATCAAAACAGGACTTGGCAGAAAAATAAACCAAGCACTTAAATACATGAGAGGGCAAAGGTTCGAATCCCTGTGGAGGCTGGAAGTTTTGCACTGTTTTTTGTAGGTATAAGGACACACTGATTATAATTCTTTTGTACAATAACAGTACAAGACCGTGACCACATGACCACAAACCTGAGGAAATATGTCTTGATTGCACTGAAAGAAAATTATTTCACCTGTGTTGCACTCGCAAATTCCAAAACTTGTAAAGTAGATCTCTGATGTACTTGACTGTCATCGCCATGTACGTGGACCACTTTAGAGGCCAACTTTGTGATTGCATCAACAATATTCTCACTTTTATAGTCTTGTTCCAGCATACACATCATAGCAAACTTTTTATGTTTAAGGTTGTTTTGCAGATAATTTACAATTTTACCCGAAGCAGTCTTATTTAGACCACAGGCAAATCTGTAAACATAGTGAAGTTCAAAGGGATCCAAATAACGGAGCAGTTCAGCTACACTCTGGCTCTCTGTTGTGGCAGAGGTTAAAGATTCTTGAGATAGATAATCAGCAATGTAGTGGGCAGCATACCACTCACAGAACAATTTGTGGCAGAATCTGACTTCCTTTTTGTAGAGAAATTGATCACCAGTCAGTATTTCTTCCTCAAAAAATATTCCAGTTTTAAGATACTGCTCATAAAAGTCATCCCCAAGTCGTTTTCTCAGGGAAGTACTATCCCACACAATCAGTTGGTTTCTACAGCTCAATGCCTCAAAAGCAACCTTGTTCAACTCATCATGTTTTAAGTCAAAAATTACCTTTTCAATTGGTTTGTTCATCAAATGACTATGTAAGCAAGCTATCACATTACGAAAGAAGCTAGTAACGGATTTGAATGTCTTCAAGTCTTTGTTCTCGTGGCTCATGTGAGCAAACAAAACAAACAACAAACGAACTTGACACAAGTCACCAATTAGAGGGTTTTGTTGGAGTTTAAGTATTATTTCCCTGGCAGCTTGTTCGTCACCGTGTACAACTGCTTTCCGAATATATTGATCTCGGATATCCTCGTTGAAACCTGTTAAACGTATTCGATCAGTATGCGGTGCAAGTTCTTTCGGTAAGTAGAAAGGCCTGGTAGTCAGAATGACGTCTATATCCTGCAACATTTCTCTCCGAAGGATAAGAGAAATATCAGTTTCTTGATCGTCTTTATCAGGGTATTCGTCAAATCCATCCAAAATAACCAACACACCTGAAAAATTCTTTATGATTGATTCCACTATAACCTCACTCAGATCTGAGTCTCTGGGTAATATAAAACGCCGTATTGCTTGGTATATTGACTTCACCCCTCTCAGTTGTCTTAGCCGCAGGTAAATAAGTACCGGTACGTTACTTAAAGGGGATTTTGGAACTCTTTGGCACCAATCGTATGCAAGCTGTAGTGTCAGTGTTGATTTTCCGGATCCAGGTTCGCCCTCTATAATTTGCCTGCCACAATTCTCAGGTTTCTTTAGTAGTTCATGATGTGACTCTAAAAGTTTCCACATTTTGTTTCCATGTGCTTGTTCAACTAACCGTTCAATGCCACTATAAACATATACTTTATCAACACAATACATTCTGTCTCTGATGTAAGGCAATGGTTGTACGGAGTGATAAAGTAACTCATACTTTGCCTTTAGTTCCTTGATGAATTGTTCCTCCTCTGTAGGAAACCAGAAAAGTGTGATTAGTAACAATCTTATTTTATATCAGGAACAAATTCGATAATGAAAATGGTAAGAAGAAAGTTGTTTTATTTTTAATTGGAATGTCATTATTGGTAGCTGCTCAACCAAATTTTGCTGTAGAAAATAAAGTCTTGATTTGTTAATTTAATTGCTTAACTTTAGATTCGTTCTCAAACTAAATGGTTATTTGAACAGCTGCTTTAATTGCAAAGAGTCAATCGATTCCAACATTTGGCAAAGATGTGTAAAAAAAAAAAAATTCTTGGCCCAGACCATTTGGGAGTCATCATTGGGTCATAATTGTTATCTGAAGTGGGATGCATTCTGATGTAATCAGAATGTTCATCTTATTTTTATAAACAATAAATACTGAAATACAAAAGGACCGTGAAATTATTGTGTCATTAATTAATCACCATTTGGTAAAGTTAACATAACATGAATTTGATATGACAGCAAAAAAGTCACTGGAATCAGTTACATTATTATACATTATCACTTGTAGAGGATATGTATGTTGAAATTCATTTTAATTGTATGCGTGGTATTTTACAGTATCTTAAAGCAATTGAAGGTATTGTTTGCAGCATTCACTGCACTCAGCTTGCAATAACTTGTACATCAGACTTACCAGGTGTGCGGTGAGTCTTAGTCTTGGGCAACATCTAAACAAGAGAGGGGTAATGATACTTTCAAACATATTATCAATAAAATTATCAATTTGAAGTCACTATTTGCAAATAATTTGACTATGTAATTAACATTTTCTATTAAATAGGATACAAGTTACAGTAACACAATATGTTTGATGTTGCTAAGTAACCGTAGGTTGTACCTTATTCTTATATAAATGTACTCAGAGTCTACATGGCAGTCAAGCTTGCCCATAGAAAAACTGTCCTCTCCAAATTCACTAAAGCATTAATAATTTGTTACTTGATAGCATAAACTACCCCAAATACTGTCATTAGGATTCATCCTTGAGTTGACCAGTCACCTGTATGATTGCAAACACAAGTTCTCTAATGGCCAGTACTACTTTCCTGTGTGTGAAGACAAGTTTGGCTTGACCACTGAAAAAATACACTGTGTTTCTTTAATCATGAATTTGTGCAGAGGAGAGTTCAGTATGGCTAGCATTACCAACTCAGGTAGATATTTAATCTTCCCTGTTTTTGGCTAAGAACAGGGGAAATGGGGTGGTAATTGCTGCAGGGAAGATCGTAATGTACATGTCATTCTCAACACAAAACTGGTAGAGAAAGGATTTCCTGACAGTTGCGTGTATTAACTTATATCTATTACAACATGAAACTATCCATTGGTAGGAATGTTATTTCAAATGAGTATAATGTTAACTTGTTGTTGTAACATATTATGTGTATAGTTTAATTCAGTTGTTCACTTCCGGCATCAAAAATACTCAATAAATAGAGGTAGTGCAAGTTAATATATAGTATATTTTTTTAATCATGTGTAGTCTCTGAGTTTCCCACGTGTTTGGTGATCATCAGACAAGTGACACGTTTGTAACCATTTTCTATGGTACAGTATGTACTGTGACTGATTATAGTAATAGATTACGAAATCTCAGCGCCTGTTTCTTCACCTAAGTTTATCCATGTGTTATATTCTTTGCATGTAATAACAAGATTAAAGGCTCGTCGTTACTAACATACAACCATCCAAGCTGCATTTGTTTCCATACCACCACCAGTCCTCAGTAGGGAATATTTAAGTTCCCCCGGAATCTTAGCCTGAATTAGCGTTACAGTATGTTTAACAGCTTTATATATTTGTTTTCTTTGATCTTATTTATATTTTCAGATATAACAGTCTTACCTCTTCTTCTTCCAAAATTTTCCTCTGACTCCTTCGGAAGTTTAACACTGCAGGAATGTTATGTAAGGTTAATGAACCAGAATGCAAAGATGCATCAAGGTTTCGATGATGTAACATCAGCAGTTTTCTTCATGAATTTGACATCATGTACAGTGAGGGTGTACAACACACTTGAACTTAGTAATACAGTGAAAAGCAGTGTGATGTGGAAAAAAAAAAGTCACAATGACAGAGGCTGTCCTGAAATTACCATTCACCTCAACAACAGGCATCTTGTACTAAATGTGATAGATACATCAAGATACTAAATATGACATCTGTCCTTGTTAAAATATTGTGTAAAACATGGGTCTCACAATTTGACACCTGGTGAACTCAAACGACCACTGACCTCCGCCCAATGTGGTACCAAATATGCGATCTGCCCAAGCTCATGATATTATGTTAGGAAGGTGTGTTAGTGTAGAGAGACAGTTAAGAGGGGAGTGAAGTAAATGTTTGGCATTTGTTGCCTTCATATCACCTTAGACCTCCACCAAAAACAATAATAGGCTCCTTAACTTGTCCAAGGTTCCCTTCTTGCAAGATCATGTTTACAAAGCTTTCACGATTTGACCTGTTGTCCCCAAGTGAACCTTGAACTCCACCAAATCAATGGGCTTCTTTGACTCAATGCTATATCATACCAAGTATGAGATCTGCCAAAGCTTCTAATATTGAGATATCATGTTTACAAGGTTTTCATAATTTGACCTCTGATGACCCCAAATGACCTTCCACTTCCCCGAAAAAAATGAGCTTCTTTTAATCAATAAGGTACTTCTACACATTAAATGTGAGGTCTGTTCATGCTTTCCTTCTTGACATATCGTGTTTCAAAAGTTTTCACAATTTGACCCCTAGAGACCCCAAATGACCTTTGACCTCCACCAAAAACAATAGGCTTCTTTGACTTAATTCGGTACTTCAACAAATCAAATATGAGGTATGCCCATGCTTCCTAACTTGAGATATCGTGTTTACAAGGTTTTCACAATTTGATCCTTGGTGACCTCAAATGGCTTTTGACCCCCACCAAAAACAATACGATTCTTGTACTCAATGTGAATTTAACCTCACCAAATATGAAGTTGGTCCGACCTTCCTTTCTTGAAATATTGTGTTTACCATGTTTTTACAATTTGCCTCCTCATGACCCCAAATGACCCTTGACCTTCACCAAAAACAATAGGCTTCTTGTACTCAATGTGGTAAGTCTAGACATTATATGATATTGGTCCGAACTACCCTTCTTGAGATATCATGTTTACAAGCTGGGCATTACAAACGTACACATACACAAAAATGCCATCATCAATGCAACGGTTACTATTATCATCAAAATAAAAAGCAAACAAAAGTTGCTATACTTTTCTGTTAGTCAATAAGGATAATATAGATGCAATGAATACAACTAGAATACAAGAAAATAGCTGACAAACTTTGCTATATATTGCAAAGTAATTGTGCTATGCACTATGGTACAGTACCTTTCATACAGACGACCAAAACCACCAGAATTAGAAGTACTACAATTATAATTGTAACCACAGCAACTTTCGATGAACCCAAAGTCCCCTTGTTGTCTGTAAATTGGAAAAACACATGTTAATTAGTAATTTGAAATTAAGCATTGGAAAATATTAAGTGATGATCAAAACGGGTTAACATTATCACAAAGACAACAATTATTCAATAAAATAAACTGCACTTTCCAAGTGCACATATTTCAGATACTGTAGATTTAGACTACTGTACTCTGTATCAGTATTCATCAGTGTGTGAGAAAAGACTAGCCTTTTGGCGATATAAAAAAGCAGATAAAAATAAAGTTGTTCTGATGGAGCTTAAAGTCAGATTTAGAAACCATAAGTCGGATCGAAGAAGAAGTCATTGGAGATGCAAACTAGCCATTCATTTAGAAGCATAACTTCTATCAGACATAAAATTCACTGAACATACGGGCTGTATTCTAACTACACGAGCAGGCTACTGTACTGGATCTCACAATTGCAAAATCATTCACCTCTTAGAACAAGATAAAAGAGAATATTTAGATCAATTCTAATGTAACTTCAGGTATAAAACACTCATTATAGAACACTCTAATGTGATCCCTCTTTCAGGCGCTGATAAAATGTTGAAGTTTGTTGTAAGAGAAATGTCAAAGATTCCTCACTTTTCTGTTGATGTCCTTTCCAGCTCTGTTAGAGATAGAGCAGGATAGTTTCCCTAAGTTCTCCATTGGAGTTTGACTTCTGGTCTTATTCCACGAACTGAACACGTCACGTTTCCTGCTCTTGCGACGTCGAGTACACATACTGTGTATGGTCACATCCTTCTACAATTATGTACGGCGGGCTTGGATAGGCTAGATTCAAGAAAAAAGGAGAAATTGTGTTTTTTTTTCCCACAATGACTGGTAAATAACTTAAATACATTGTACATTAGTCAATACGAAGTTAACATACAAAGAAGTCTGTACATTAAAGAAAACATATTAGACAGATCATATAAACGTATACGTTTCATTGTCCACAAATGTTGCATTACAGTCCATTCATATAAAGTAATACCTCTGGGTGTGAAAGGGAGCAGTGCACTTACTCAATGACTACTGTAGTGTCTACAGTTATACAGTAAAGTAAAACATCTTGGTGTGCAAGGAGTAGTGCAGCACTCAAAGAATAGAAGGAAAATTATACAGTTATGTAAAACCTCTGGGTGTACAACTGGAGCAGTTCAGTACTCAATGACTACAAGTATCTAAAGGTATACAGTAAAATAAGACCTGAGCTGTGTATGAAAGGGAGCAGTACAGTACTCAATGATAATTGTAGTGTCTACAGTTATACAGTAAAGTATTACAGTACAGTACCTCTGGGTGTGTAGGGGAGCAGTACAGTACTCGATGACTACTGTAGCATCAACATTTATACAGTAAAGTAATACCTCTGCGTGTGTAAGAAGTAGGGCAGTACTCAATGACTACTGTAGCGTATACAGTTAAACAGTTAAGTAATACCTCTGGGTGTGCAAGGAGCAGTGCAGTACATATTCAATGATTACTGTATGTACAGTAAATACAGGAAATATTTACCTCTGGGTGTGTAAGGGGCAGTGCAGTACTGAATGACTACTGTGGTGTCTACAGTTATACAGTAAAGTAATACCTCTGGGTGTGCAAGGAGCAGTGCAGTACTCAATGACTAAGTACTGTAAGTATGTAAAGTCATACAGGAAAGAAATACCTGTGGGTGTGTTAGGGGGTAGTGCAGTATTCAATGACTACTGTAGTGTCTACAGTTATACAGTAAAGTCATACTTCTGTGTGTGTAAGGAGCAGTGCAATACTCAATGACTACTGTAGTGTCTACAGTTATACAGTAAGGACAATACCTCTTGGTGTGTAAGGGGGCATTGCAGTACTCATAGACTACTGGAGTATACACATTTGCAGTAGTCAATGGGTACAGCACTGCACCGTACACACCCATAAGTATTACTTTACTGTAAATCATATTCCAAGGTCATGAGATCCACCTCTCATTTGAAACTAAACAAAACCTTGACCTCTGATAACTTTGCGCATGAAGGTGGCACAGGGACCAACCATGGACAACTTTTATCAGTTTGAAGATTGAGTTTTCGACCCATAATTGACCTTTTTTTGACCTTGGATCACATGACCATTATGTTTGGAAACGATCCCTAACCCTATTCACAACTAGTCCCAAAATGTCAACCATATTACACCCCATCAGTGGGAGTTTCACAAGTTATTGCCCCCAAAACACACATTTTGAGCCATAATTGACCTTCGGTGACCTTGGATTACATAACGGGAATTTTGGAAAACGTGCAACTAGTTAATTCACAACTTGTCCCAATATATCAGCCATGTCAGACTTTGTCACTGGAAGTTGTTGCATAAAATTAACATAAGTGGGCAGATTTTGTCAATAAGAGATCTTGCATGACCTTGGAAGGCATGACAGCTTTTATGAAAAATATTCCCTTTGATGTGCACTTCATCCTAAAATTGTTATGAACTCCAATGTACACACACAATGTTATTGCTAAAAGGTATCAAATCCAACCTTTGGCACCTCATACTGTAACTTATGAACCGGGTGTTCAATCGAAGCGGGAGTTAGTTTCATCTTTAGAGCATGTATAGCTCTATCATATAGTTAAATATTGACAAACTTGTTTTGGTTTTATGTCCTGTACAGTATCTCCTAAAATGAGCATAAAAAAAAAAACTTAATCTCTGTTAACTTTGCACCTGAAGGTCGCACAGGGGTCAACCCATGGACAATTTTGATCAAAAGACCATTTGATATCTGGATATGGCCACAATAAATTCAAATAACTAAAGAAGCTAATACAGGTCACCAGAGGTCAACCTAAGGTCAACGGTCACAAAGATGTGGGTCCACTATTGGATTACAAAAGCGTAACTCCCAACCTTGACGGACATTTTATTCTCAAGTTATCACAAAAATACCTGTTTTTGACCTCTAATTGACCTTTTTGACCTTGGATCTCACCAAGTTGTTAAGCTGGAAATCGATCCCCTACGTTATTTTCAAGTACATATTATTACATAGCAAGTTCCAAAATAACAAACATGTCGGACCCTGTCAATGGGAGTTATTGCTTGTTTATTGTTTTGGTTTTTGGCCCCTAACTGACCTTTGGTGACCTTTACAGGCACCGAGAACAATAGGGCACACCTTCTCACTATGGCGGATCTAGTTGACAACAAGGAACCAAAAAGCGTTTAAGTCCTTTATGTTGCAAATAACATGCTAACATACATGCTAACGTATGCATTGCTAACTTACATGTATGCTAATATACATGCTAACATATATGCTAACATACATGTATGCTAACAAACAGACTAACAGCCTGACGTAGACGCTACCAGCTTATAACATGCTAGCATACAGGCTAACAAACAGGCTAACATACAGGCTAACATACTTGCTATCATGCATACTAACATACATGTATGCTATCATACATGCTAATATATGCTAACATAATTGTTTGCTAACATGTATGCTAACATACGCGCTATCATACATGATATTCGTACAGTAGCCTTCAAGCTAACATATATGTATACATGCTAACATACATGTATGCTAACTTACATGTACGCTAACAAACTGTACATATATAGATGCTAAAAACAGGCTAACATAGAGCCTGACATACACGCTATCATACTGCTTATAACATGTTATACAACACCTAATTATATTCCGGCCATTTGATTGGTCAATTGCTCGTCGATTGCATGCAAAATCCGCTCTATTGCGCTCTATGAAATAGAACCATGTGTTATACTTTTTTGATAGCACTTTTTCAATGGTAAGAGAGCAGAGAAACCTGTCTGTTCAAAACAATCTGTTGCATTAGTGCATTTCCACCCAAAATTTTTCCAAATTTGAAGGTGTTGTATAAAACAAATAATGAATGGTTTCCATTCGTGCAATAGTGCAAATATTTCATTCGTTGAAAGATGTAATTTGTTCCATTCAACTCGGCTGCGCCTCGTTGAATGGAACATTCCATCTTTCAACTCATGAAATATTTTCACTATTGCACTCATAACCATTTATTATTTGTATACTAACATACATGCTAACATACACGCTAGCATACACACAAACAAACACACAAACATACATGCTAACAAGCAGGCTTACATACAGGCTAACATACTTGCTATCATACATGTATGCTATCATGCATGCTGACATACATGCTATCATACATGCTAACACACATGCTAACATTCATGCTATCATACATGCTAACATACATGTATGCTAACATACATGCTAGCATACATGCTAAACATACATGTATGGTATCATACTGCTTACATAGCCTACAAGCTATGTAGTAACATGTATATGCTAACATACATGTATGCTAGTTCATTCATGCCAATATGTATGCTATCATACATGCTAACATACATGCTAATATAGGAGACAGCATTGCTAACAGATTTATATGCTACAGTAACATATTACAAATAGTACAGGTATCGCTGCGTGCAAGTCAATGGGAGCAATTAATTGATCAAACCTTTATGCAAAATTGTGATTTTTCGCAATTTGGCCGAAATCCAGTATGTTAATGGCTCCAATGCTTACAGTAGCATACATACAGTAGTGTAGCAATTGATATTTCAGGAATGATGTTCCGTGATATCATGCGTCAGTGATTTCTGTTGTCTAAAATGAGTATTTGGGCCAAAATTTAGACTTTTAGGCCTGAGATTGCTGAGATGGACTCTGTTGGGGTCTAATTAATGTCACAAAGTGAGCTATTTACTCACTTTTAGCTAGTTCCTATATATATATATATATATATATATATATATATATATGAGTGTTTGACACTAGTTTCACGAAGCCTTCTTGCTTAGCGACAGTAATCAATGTACATGATATTTTGTTGTAAGGATAACTCAGTAAATTTGGAATAAGTTTATTCAAAATACATGAAATGTGGTTGTCCCAGCCAGGAAACTGTAATTCATTCCTGCCTCAGGACCTACTGTACGGTAAATGGTAGCAATGGTAAGCTCAGTAGCAACAATAATATTACACTTGATTCTTGAACACTCATGCTGGCATGATTAGCCTTATATCTTTGCCAGTTTGCTAATGTAATAAACAGATGCCTACTGTAGGTAGTGTTGCCCAGGCCTAGCATTTTGACCACTGATTGTGTTCGACACATAATCATAGAGCACCTGTAATGTTTAGACGTGCACATAGCTTACTTGAACTACCATTATATTGCTCAAGTGAACCTACATGTGATAGGCTTACATGTATTTCTGCTTCTCAAAAGCACTTGGTGTTCAGAATTTTACAGAACATTGACTGTCAAATTCATTGTAGAGTATTAGCTAAACTACTGGGATTTGTGGGAAGTACTAAGGTGGCCAAAAACAAGGTAAATAATTGATTTCGTACAATATGCAAAATCTGCACTCACCTTGGTTCCTGCCACTACAGTACCCACTCCCCTTTAAGATAGGAATGCTAATGATCTCAAAATATGAATTGTTCTGTGCCCATATGCAAGACCAATTGAGCAGAATTTGACTACAAAATGTCTGCCGTGTCAAGTTCTATAATACCCCTAAATTACAGTAACACATTCGTTGATAAGCTAACTGAAGTGTAGGCCTAAGTACATACATCCATTGACTCTAGATGCTGTTTACTATGCTCTGAGCCTCTAAGCTCAGACAGGTCAGGGCCCAGAGTGTAGTAGGATGGTGACTTCGAAGTTCGCCCACTTAAGACTTAAAACACCCCAAAACTAAATCTTCTGGTATAAATCATTTGAAAATATACTTCATATGGTGGGAGAATTTTGTTATAGTACGATACACGGCCAAACTTTCTTTCCTGCAAACTGTTTTCACGTTGTTTTCCAAGAAGATTCTTCGTGATTGTGGAACTGGTATTTCTTGCTAGAGTATTGCGAATTTCGGCCACGCAACCTACAGTGTGGCGCTGGTAAAAATTGGTGGCGCTGTTGCTCTTTCAGTAATTATAACAGACTTCATAGATCTTCGTCATTTTATTGACAAATATGTAAGTAATTTCTTGCACACGGGTCATTTTGGAGAGAAAATAACTGTAGCTTCGTACTTTTTGGTGAAATTTGGCTCTTCCTGTAGGTTTTCATGGTGAAAATCGTGTATTTCTTAGGGTGCCCGAACTTCGCAGTATGGCGAACTTCGCAATACTGACTATACTGTACAGTACAGTATGTATGTGGTAATGGTATCGTAATTTGTATGTGGTACTGAGGTAAGTTTGGCTTTTTTTTTAGAGGGTAAAATTTCCAAATGCCAAAAACATGTGCAAACCTGGGGGGATGTTAAATGCTTAGAAAACCCCATTTTGATCAGCATATAACTGAAATGGAATACAATTCATCAAATATGTAACTCTTCTTTGCTGCAAACAGTTTAGGTTGCCTGCTGTATGTTGCTAGTAATATTTGAAGGTCAATAATAAAGGTGCGTTAACTGTGAAGCCTTTGCTATACACAGTTACGGTTCTGATAGTTGAATTAATTCAATATGGTGGTTTACAATATTCCAACGCTATCATGAAATTTTGTAGGGCAACCATACAGTATTAACATCGTTCTGAAGAATATGGTCGACACACATACTGTAGCTTCCGTTTAGTATTACTAGTAACGTACTTAGGCTAGGCCTACAGGCTACACTAGTTCATGTACAGGTACTAGTACATAGAAGACATTTATGATAATAATAGTCAAATTGTTCAAGTAGTCCTAGATATTAATTAATAAATAAAATGATAAACACTTACCTGTGTTAAACTTAGTTACCAACTCGAATTATCAAGATGTACAGTAAGTAACAGTGTTTTGAAGCAAATAAGTAGAGAAACCAAACGCGGAAAGATCCTGTTTTACCAGCGCGTAAAATAATGGCTGCATACAGTACGAACCATCGTTTGCAAGCACCTATGGCGTACCTTGAGGCTTGAACAAACATAATTAATGTGTGTGAGCGAACGGAAGGTAAACTTCATGTAAAAACATGGTTAGGCCACTGATCTACAGTGCCACAGTGTAGATCAGTGGGTTAGGCGGTTCATAACTTCAACAATCATTCCAATGCCTTGAAGCCACTAAATACTAACCCGCGTAGCGGTTCGGTTCATCGGTAAAGATCCCGAGCGAGAATGATCTCACCTGACGTCACAGTCTTGCATAACTACGTAGATGCACATGTTGTACATTTCACGTTAATAGTGGGGGTACGAGCTCGTGTAACACGTACGAATTGCCGGGCCAAGTCCCGCTCGCGATTAAGTAAAAGAGGGGAAATAGGAGACAAATACACAAATATCCAAACGTTTCACGGTTTATTCTTGACATTTTAAGTTAACAAATGTATATAAGAAAGCTGCAACATAACGGAACATAGCGCTCACGGCACTCCGAGAGGGTCCTTAACTGTGTAGCGCAAGAGCCATTTTGTGTGTGTTTTGACCTGTATCTTCATGTGTATTTAGTCAATCATTTTGGACCATCCACATTTTGAAAGCTTAAACTGTTAGCTTTCTGGTGGTGTATGCCTTAATCCATATATATTTTGGTAACCTTACGCCAATTTTTAATTAAAAAAGTGATTTTAGGACATTTTCAATGAGAGTACACTTGAAAACCCTAGTTTTTCCGCACTGTGTGGGCTATTTTTGCCCCGTAACTTTTGTTTGCTAAGTCCTAAAATCCCAGTTCAAACGGTGAATTAAACTATGAATATTCATCACGTTTTCTACCGATTCTTAACTAAATTGACCAATGAGAACCTTACGCCAAATTGCAAACTAAAAAGAAATCAGGGATATTCCTTCTGTTTCCCTTTGTTCTCAATCGACATGACGTCACAATACTGTACTCAGCACACGTTGGTGAATGTGCATTCAAGAAGTGTTGTCGTTTGATTGTGATATCTTGAGTTATTGTTAGATTTAACTCAAAATGCTTCTCAGTAACTTTCAGAAGACTTTATTCATTCAATTAATCGTAATTTCGGTTGAAAATAATACCTCCAAAGTGACATTTTCTGTATCCTTTTGAACCTGTTTCTGACCACGCGATGAAACGACTAAGTTGGAGCGTACCAAACCACAGTTTGTGGGGTATGTAGTTGTTCTAAAGACTATAGTTCTGTACTGTTTAGCACGCAATATAGCCTTGCAGTGTAATGTCTATACTAGCTGCGTATAAAACAGTATTAGTGATACTGTAGCCTATAGACTTATTCAAGTACAAGTCGTAGTGGGGTTCGGCCTAGTATCACATTGGTATTAACCCCCTAATGTATAATGGAACAGTCCCTGACGCTCTCCGCCGTCGCGTGATTGTCCACAGAGCAGCAGGGAAAAGTAGGTCAGCAGAAAAACCGCAAAGAGGTGCTTGCTGCAAAGGCAAATCTTAGTTTTCGCTGTGAGCGTTTTGGTCTAAAACTTTCCGTTATGTAAAGTACTGTTGTATTTATCTTTATATCTCAAGTATAGCAGGTCTCACAAGTTATTACACAGAGTTAACTAACCTCCAAGACCTGGTTGTGTACATATATCATTTTAAAAACTGTGAGTACCGTTTAAAACCCATATATCTATCTTCATCTCAAGTAACAGGTCTCACAAGTTATTACATAGGGTCATGGGCGTCAGCAGGTTTCAGAAAGTGAGGGGGACACTATACTATCTAAGCGGAGCGCCACCATTGGTTGGCGCGTAGCGTACCAGAAAATTTTGGGTACATAAGACCCCCTAGATCGCAGGAGGCGGCCTTCCTGAGTCGTTTTTAGTTACATCAGAACCCATGGGCGTCAGCAGGTTTCAGAAAGTGAGGGGGACACTATACTATCTAAGCGGAGCGCCACCACTGGTTGGCGCGTAGCGTACCAGAAAATTTTGGGTACATAAGACCCCCTAGATCGCAGGAGACGGCCTTCCTGAGTCGTTTTTAGTTACATCAGAACCAGATCTGTGAGGAGAAATTTTGTCTCACAAAACTAAATTCCGACAGAAAGTACTGGTAGAAAGATGCCGTTCTGACACCAAGGGAGACGAATTACACAGCGTCCATCTCAAACGAAATATTGAAAAAGTGGCGCCGTCACCTCCGGGATGAGTGGAGTGGTATATATAATACATGCATGTAGGTGCGAGACGTCAGTTGTTATGTGCCAGGTACTTTAATAATAATAATCAGAAAAAGGCACCGCGCGCAGAGCGTGTGTAGCGCCTAGCCGGCACTCAACAATAAAGATCTACCATATCCGGCGAATACATGTAGCCTTAATTACCTAACCCCTATTCGTCCGTCCAGTCCAAGGGACTGGAGGTAGTGATATGAACATAGTAACTCATCACCATCTACCTGTATGGCTTACCTAATCCCTTGGAACCCATACAAACAACATGTGTGCAAGATTCAATACACTTTCGAATGGTCTCCCCCCCCCCCCCCCGAACGAATTAAATGGGCAGATTTAGGATATTGGGAGAATGGGAGATAAATGACGGTGTAAGTGATAGATAGCAGGGGCCCAGGGAGTCCAGATTTCTTGACCTTAAATAGAAAATCGCGAATATGCATGTGATTGTTTTTAATAACTACTCTGAAAAGTGGGTGGGACAAATGATATGATATCCCCTCCACTTTGGAAAGTGGGGGGACATGTCCCCCCGTCCCCCACCTGTTGACGCCCATGCATAGGGTCAACTAACCTCCTAGACCTGGTTGTGTACAAATATCAAATTTAAAAGCTGCAAAATTCACTTCAAACGTTTAGATCTATCTTCATTTCAAATAACAGGTCTCACAAGTTATTACATAGAGTCAACTAACCTCCTAGACCTGGTTGTGTACAAACATCAAATTTAAAAGCTGCAAAATTCACTTCAAACGTTTAGATCTATCTTCATTTCATATAACAGGTCTCACAAGTTATTACATAGAGTCAACTAACCTCCTAGAACCTGGTTGTGTACAAATATCAAATTTAAAAGCTGCAAAATTCACTTCAAACGTTTAGATCTATCTTCATTTCAAATAACAGGTCTCACAGGTTATTACATAGAGTCAACTAACCTCCAAGACCTGGTTGTGTACCTATATCATTTTAAAAACTTCAAGTATCGTTTAAAATCGCTATTGTATCTATCTTTATCTCGTAGCAGGCCTCACAAGTTGTTACATAGAGTCAACTAACCTCCAAGACCTGGTTGTGTACATATATCATTTTAAAAACTGCAAGTACCGTTTCAAACCGCTATTATATCTATCTCTATCTCATAGCAGGCCTCACAAGTTATTACATAGAGTCAACTAACTTCCGAGACCTGGGCAAAATAACGTAATTCGGGAACCGAGAGAGCCGAGCACAGTTGCACCCGAAACCGAGTTCCGAGGGCACTCGAAATGGTCCGACCCGCTGTAGGACCCGGGTTAGTATTTAGTGGCTTCCCATCAAAGGTTAAGGTCAATCGTAATGCACGCCGTTTGCGCCACATTTTTGATCTATATTACAGTTGCTGAATATGTTGCCTTCGCAAAAACTCCCGTTGTCTAATTTCATTCCGTTCTTCAATTTCATTCCGTTGTCCAAGTTCATTCGGTTATCCAAATTCATTTCGTTGCGAGGTATTCCGTCGCGGAGAAATCCCGTTCGTTATGCGAGAAGTAACCCGTGAAGGTGGGCCCTGTCCCAATTCTATCAATCAATTTCTCAATAAAGTTTATATCTGGCACGTAGAACGTGAATAACAAGCCCACGTAAGCCTACCACGTAGGCCTATCCATGATACCTTACCATAACAATATGAAGACGTCCCCGCCCCCCCCCCCCCCAGTTACTATGCCTCTATATAACTAAATATGTTCGGGACAAACATTAATAGCTACATCTAGGCTACATCTTCATCGGTACTCTGCAATAGACTGGTGTCCATCTCGCAAAGGATGATTAGTGACATCAGTCACATCACCAGCTAAGATCAGAGCACTATATACATTCACAAACAAGGATTATAAGAATATTAGTTGACTTTAGGCCTACCTGGTAGAATTATGCAAAACTGGTCAATTGCATGACTCGTAACCACAAGTACCTGTTAACAAAGGTACTCTAAATACAAACTTTTTCCCTCAAAATATGCTAGTGTAGGACGGGATATGCACTCGTTTATTTGCAATTAGGGCACTTCAAACTAGTGTAGGGATATGAACTGATTTATTTGCAATTTCGGCTTTCCAAACTCCATGAAGTTGAGGGTAAGAAACCCGAAAAAGTTTGTGGCCAGGACCATTCACAAAATGGTTCGTAAACGAAATCTAATTAAGGTGTACGAATCCAAAACTATCTTTTTACTGTTGATTCAATTTCCCTGCGGAAGTTTATCATCTAGGCTCTATAAGGTAACAATATGTTTTTCATTTGAAACTTTTCAAAGATTTTGACTGATTTGATGCATTTTTGGCAGCTTTATGTGAAGTTAGGGTTTGCAGAGAAATGGTCGAATTGCAGTAGCATGGACACTTCGAAGTTCGGACACCTAAGATTTAAACAACCCCCAAACTATAACTTCCTTTTAGAGACAAATATGTAAGTACCTGCTAGCATCGTAGTTTTTTGTGAAATCGGCTCTTGCTGTAGGTTATCAGGGTAAAATCGTGCATTTCTTATGGGTGTCCGAACTTCGCAGTGGTCCGAACTTCGCAATACTGTACTGTACAGTACCTAGGCTGTACAGAGATAGTATAATCGGCTAAGTTCGATACCACGTTTTAAACAGTTTAGGTCCTAGCGTGTGATATATTATATGATTAGCCTACTATCACTGGATAGTACTGCTATATAGTACTACTATCACTGGATACTACTACGGGATCGAATATGTGTTCGTTATGTGACGGATGACGATTAAAGCATTCTTGTTCGCTAGCATTGCATATCGTTTATTGTAGGTGACATCCATAGGTAGACAACCTAAGACTTTGAGGCTTATACACCTACTTGTACTACTAGTTACTAGCTTAGGAAGCAGTTAGGCTAGACAGGTTGAAATAATTCTGAGGTATTTGCCAGTAGCACCCTCAGTTGTATCTCAAATCTTTGTAATGAAAAAGGCCGGGCCCATGTTTTGGTCAAAGTAGACAAAGGCCTACAGTCAGACCCCAACGAGTGAGTTAATGAGCTCAGAGAGCAGTTTTCTTGTAGCCCGCCCCCCCCCCCCAAAAAAAACTGAAGGCCAGACATAAGAAATTTTGCGAAACTGCTTGCGACCTACCCCTCTGGTTTGATTGTTTGAATGATGCAAAAGAAGGCGTCATCAGCCACTATGACGCGCAAGGGCGGCGGAAGCACTTTTAATCTGGGGGGGCACCGACATCAAAGGGCACTTTGCAGAAATTCGATTGGACTGATGCAGCCTTATATTTAGTACCCATTATAACTCTTATTGTATTATCTTATTTGCGTATACACATCACTCCATCAACGCACGACTATGTGAGCGGAGCGCCACCATCGGTTGGCGCGGAGCGTACAAGAAAATGTTTGGTTTTACAAATCCCTCAGATGGCCGGAAACGGCCCTTCCCGAGTATTCATTCTAATTCCCTGGCCTCTTGCTAACTTGAGACACCTCAATTTTTATGAAGAAAAAGGGCACATTTTTAACCTGAGGAAAAGTGGGGGGGGGGGGCCCTGCCCCCTGTGCCCCCCCGGTTCCGCCGCCCTTGATGACGCGGTAAGGTTAATCTCACAACATTTATCTTCGTAATAAATCAGTAAAAAGTTCAATTTTTGTCGTATTTTGTGATAAATCTCCATTGAATTTTGCGCCTTTTTTTCATGGCTAGTTACAGGAGAAAAATGCACATTTTTAGGTAAAATTGGCTATAGTCTAGATGATGCTTTTTTCAACAATACCAAATTGGCGATTGGAAATGCACTAGTTTTTTCAACTGTTATCTAATTAATTTACGGCAAAACACAGCGTTATGATATACAGATACAGTTAGGACTTTGTATTGGCTCTGCGTATACAATGATCCATCTATCCTATCCATCCATCCTATCCATCCAGCCTATACATCCTATCCATCCAATTATAGCTACACATTCTTTACACCCATCCAATTGCGATATTATCCGATCAATCCTATCCATCTTATCCATCTATCCTATCCATCCTATCCATCCATCCTATCAATCCATCCCATACATCCATCCTGTCCATCCTATCCATTCATCCTATCCATCCATTATATCAATTCATCCTATACATCCAAAACATTCGAATGATCGAATCCAGAATATCCATACATCATATAAATTCATCATATCCATTCACCTATCCATCCATCCTTTCCATACATCCGATCAATCTTATCCATCCATCTTATCCATCTATTCTATCCATCCTATTCATCTATCCTATCAATCCATCCTATACATTAATCCTATATACCCATCCTTTCCATCCATCCTATCCATCTGTACCTAGCCATTGATCGTATATATCCACCAATCCATCCATCTCATCCATCCATCCATCCTATCCATCCTATTAATCCTATCCATCCATTTTATCCATTCATCCTATCCATATATCATCCATAAGATGGATATACCCAGCAAACACAAAAACATTTTTAAAACGTTTCGTCTTTTGATTTGATAACGTTATTTGTGGTGTAATAAATATGTCACGAAAACGTTTTCAGGCTATTATTTCCAAAGAATTTTTCGTTAAAACATTAATATAACATTAATATCTCATAAACACGTTATGCCGACGTTTTTATAACACCAAATTAAACGTTATAAAAACATATTTTAGAGGCTCTTTTAAAAATGTTATGATAACGCTTTGTGTTTGCTGGGTATATCCATCTTATCCATCCTATGAATCCATCCTACACATCCTATCCATCCATCTTATCCATCCATCCTTCCTATCCATATTACCCATCCATCCTAAACATCCATGCTATCCATCTATCATATCCATCCTCGCCTTCCTATCCATGCATCCTCTCCATCGTATCCATACATCCTATCCATTCATCATATCCAGCCATCCTATCCATATTATCCATCCATCCATCCATCCATCATATCCATCAAATTATATCGATCCATACTATACATCTATCCTATCCATCCATCCTAACCATCCATCCTATCCATCCTATCTATCCATCCATCCTATACATTCATCCTATCCATCATATGTATCCATCCTATCCATCCATCAACATCATATCCATCCATCCTTCCGATCAATCCCATACATCTTATCCATCTATCCTATCCATATTTAATGTATATACATATAGAGATTTCTTTTGAATTGAACCATCGTCACCACATACATTTTCTTAGACTTAAGATCAGAAGCCATTTTTTTACCCAGCCATGCACAAAGTGCGGGCTGGGTCTTGTATCTTATGGTTTCTTCTTGTTCTTCTTCTTCTTTCTGGAATCGCTATAGCTTGTACATGCCTTTACCGTGCTTCACCAAACTTAGTCACAAGAATCATTGACCGTAAGGGTACCTCAGGCCATGTCCAGTTTGGGGTCAAAGGTCACACAGGGGTCACTAGGGTCAAAATGGTTAACTGCATAAAAAAAATAGAGTAAGCTCAAATTGCAAAATTGAGTATCTCATCTTGTAGATCATGACCAAAGATAAAGAAAAGTCAACTTTGACCTTTTCATCTGACATACGGTTAAGGGGTCAAAGGTCAAGATGTAAAATTTACAAAAAACGCTACTCCTACAGATTATGTAGCCTGATCATATGTCATATGCCTTCTACAAAACTTATTTTTTGAAGTTTTGATCAAAGGTCATTTGGGGTCACAAGAGTCAAAAACAAGGTCAAATGTAAAACAAGCTCAAATGATAAAAGTAACAGTGTCAATGTGTTGGCCTTGGACAAACATAAAACAATGTCCACGGTGACCTCTTCGTCCAACCTATAGTTATGGGTCAAAGGTCAAAGAAAGATCAAATCACAAACAACCTCAAATGGCAAAAGTAACAGTGTCAACATGTTCACCTTTGGCAGAAATCCAAAATTGTCCACAATGACCTCTTCGTCCAACCTATGGTTAAGGGGTCAAAGGTCAAATCACAAATAACCTCAAATGGCAAAAGTAACAGCGTCAACATGTTCACCTTGGACAAGCATCCAAAATTGTCCACATTGACCACTTTGTCTAGCTTACAGTTAAGGGGTCAAAGGTCAAAGAAATGTCAAATCACAAACAACCCCAAATGGAAAAAGTAACAAAGTCTTCATAGTCACCTTTCGTGGACATCCAAAATAGTCCACAGCGACCTCTTTGTCTGACTTACGGTTGAGGGGGGTCAAAGGTCAAAGAAAGGTCAAATCACAAACAACCCCAAATGGAAAAAAGTAACAAAGTCATCATGTTCACGTTCTTTGGCAGACATTCAAAATTGTCCACAGTGACCTTTAAGTCTGACATAGGGTTAAGAGGTCAAAGGTCAAAGAAAGGTCACATTTCAAACAATCTGAAATGGCAACAGTAACAGTGTCAGCATGTTGGCTTCGGACAGAAATTTGAAATTTGTCAGTGGTGACCTCTTCATCTGACCTATGGCCGTATGGTATATGAATGAACTGTAGTCAGTGTCATTGGGTTGTGCTCAATTAGGATCGAAGGTCATGCATGACGTCACAAGGGTAATAAACGTTAACTGTGCAAAGAAAATTAAAACAAGGTCAAAACACAGAACTAGATGTGCCATCTTGTAGGCCTTGATAAAAGATTAAGAAAAGTCAATGACTACCTTATTATATGACCTCTGCTTGTGGGGTCAAAATTCACGCAAATGTGTTAGTAGCCTATTCGACACACCAACTTTGCAGATTTACCCATTTTTAAAATCCAATTTAAATTAAAAGCTTTGAATCTCATGATTGTAATGTAATTTAAAGCAAATAGGCCTTCTTAAAAGAAACTGCATGTTAGAAAACAACAAACAAAAGAAACATAAACAAAAAAATAAAAATAGAACAAAAGCATAATAACGGTTATGGGGTCAAAGGTCAAATGCGGTCATCTAGGTGTCAATGATTTAATTTACTCCGATGCCTATGATAATGCGACTAACACGTTATGCATTGCTTTTCACCAGTGTCTATGAGGTATACACAAAGTTAGGGTCAAAGGTCATGAAAGGATGAATGGCTGGGTCCGTGTCACTCCGGTGACACAGTCATGTCTAATTTTTATTTTATTTTTGGGTTCTGTTAACATACGCAGTTTTAGTTCCATAACAATATTTTTCTGCTAATATTTACCCAAATACGAATCAGCAGAGAGAGGCTGTGGATGCAACGTCTTCGCACCATTCAACCTCATGGGCTCAACATTCAGGAAGGACATGACTAACTTTTCTTTTGTCCCCACCTCCTTCTCCCCTTGTCCACCCCCCCCCATCACCCCTCTACTCATAGCTCTCTTCCATCCTCTTTTCTCCACACCTTTCTGTCTTTGTCCTTCTCCAGTTTATTCCCTAACCCCTTCCCTTAATCCTCTCTTTGTCCCTCCTCTGTTTATCTCCTACCTCTCCTCTTCCCCTGTTGGTTTCTTTCTTTCTTCTCTCCATCCCTTGTCCACTAATCCCCTTACATCCATCTCTTTGTGTTCATCATGCTCATTAATCTGTCTGTATTCTGTGCGTGTTTTTGTCCCTTCTGTTACTGTTACTTGTCATTTAACCTTTGAAGAAGATCCTGCTAGGATCGAAACGTCAGGCCAACTTACTTTTACACAATATTCATCATTGTTAGATAATATTATTAATTTGGTGTTTTGGAAATATTCTCTATTGGCAAACGACATTTGGAATCTTTTGAAGACTTCCTTGCTGACATGGATTTTCGTGGAAAAAGTAGGCTGCTAATTGAAAGTACTTTAAAGCAGCATTCAGTAGATTTGGGCAAAAACCACACAATAAGACACATTATAACAGAACTACATAGCAGAAAAAAATAACGTTTCCTATGTGTGTTTAGTTTACTAAATTCACTTTCTACTATAGCATTTACTGCTTCACTTACCAGTTAGATATTTCTGCCAGATACTTTCAATACGGCTGGGGTTAACAACACTTCTCGCATAACCGATGGAATCTGTAAACCGATAGAAAACTTGAAATCTTCATAAAGTAGCGTCAACCTAGATTGGTGAAAAACCAAAAGTAGTCACCCTGGCCTTAGTATTGACGTAACCAACACAAAAGGTATTGAAATAGTTTCTAGTAACTTAGCATTCCGTACCATATGTTGCAGTAGAAAAGCTGCGACAGCAAAATACACCCAAGTACACACGTAAAGCTCTATTACCACGACTTCCCCGAATATCATCAGGTAAAATCGAGGCGATCGGAAAATATAGTTACACAGATATGTTAGGAATGTATACAGTTTGAATGTGCTGAGAATTTGATAAAAAGTTTCATATCTTGCTTCAACAATTGTAATAATGATAAATGGTAGCAAGCTGATTTTATTTTGGAAAAATGTACTTTGGTGTGAAAATGTAATGATGGTTACCGGGAGAACAGGGTGGGGGATGTTAGACAGGGGTAAAAAGGTAATATGAGGTTCCATCAATATAACGGATACAATTAATTTTTTTTTTTTTTGGCAGGGCAGACTCATAAAAAAATGCGATGGTTAAATCTAGAGGTAGAATGGAGAGTGGGGGTTGGCGGTGGATGTGATTGAAGTTCGAAGAAGTTTTAACAAACTTGATGTATAGCATCCGCGTTATTTCATTGTGCGTTTTAACATGACAGTTACTATGGATACGGTATCGCATTTGCAAGACGCTTCGCCAAGGTCGTTTTTTTGGAAGATCAGAGTTAAATAATGGAAGACAAGGAATTTGAGATTTGGTAAAGATGATAAATAAATACAACAGGAATAAGTAATAAATGCTTCAGTTTCGGTATTTACTTTCCTTAGGAATGTATTAGAATTATATGTATTCTACGAGGAAATGGAGGTTTGTGATTCGAATGTGTCTAGCATAAAACGTGATATGTATAGAGTAGCCAAAATAGCGAATTACACACCACTGTAAAGAATAACGAACCATACATTGACTCTATGCATGACTACACATAGATGCTTGTAGGATTGTGACGGATTACTACATTGTTAAAACAAAAGCAGCAACGCTGCAAAAGCTTAATTAACCTTCTATTTGAAAAAAATTGTTATTTCTTGTGCAAAAGACATACGCGAAATAACGGTGTTATTTCCTTTCCTCCCATCTCCTCACCCCCTTGCCCTTATGCTCCTTCCTAGCAGCCATCATTTTTGTTTGAATGCTAGAAGGTTGTTTAATTTCGGCTCTCTCAATTAGTACCTAACATAAGTGTGTTAGTTATAACTCTAATATACCGCTGGACTCTTACGTTAATAACGTTTTGTCTCTTGAATACAATATATTCGTCGCCTGAACCACATGTAAATGTTCCCCGCTATATCAATATAGTGAACGGCCAATATGGCTATATGGTCACCAACATCGATTAAGGTCGTATCACCGTATTTAAAGCATGTACGCATGCTCATATGTACTTCATATATCTGGTACCTTCTCAGAAAGTTAAACTATATTTTATATGCGGATCGTAGTAATGTGCCATTCAACTTTTATTTTTGTCACAGGTAATAGGTATAACCTGCATAATGAGCTTCTACTTAATGCGAATTAATCCTAAACATTAATTTTAAATGCACTAGTTGTTGTGAGGTCGGCTACATCGAAATAATACTTGAGGACATGTAGTTAGGTATAGTTTTTATAGAAGCTTTGAACTACAAATGCTGTGAAGAGACAAATACACGCACATAATACAGACAGCTTAACACAGAGGTTACCACAGTGAACACAAGAGAAAGATTCCACTACCAAAAGTCTTTACAGGGGATGTTATTCCCCATAATACGTCATGCTACAATATCATTTGGGGAGTGGTGAGGAAAAAAATACAATATGTTGACTTAATATACTGTGCAAGTATCGGTTCTCTAGTTGTAGATAGCTGTCTCATCCGACTGGTGACACGTGACCTATTTACTGTAGGAAGTGGTGGGTACGTTGACTTACTTTTATAATTCCTAATTGATTAGAATATATTTATTGTTAAACAAAGAAGTAAGCACACCACATAGGAGAGTTCAAAATCAACAGCAAATACAAGTCACACACACACATGTACCTAAAATGGAACAAATCGGATACAAATAGACACTAAATGGTGTATAAATACACACTAGCGTGTCTGTCTTTGTGTGTTTGTAGGGGAAATGGTGGATTCCCTCTAAGTCACCAGGTCTTGCACTTTACCCACCTCACTTAATTCCTCCATTTATTAATACAATCTATTAACCTTATTTACTCACCTAATGATGGTTTAATTGGATGACCTTTGTTCTGGTGTAAATAACATTGACTCAAGAACCTTTAGTTTCAATAATATGGGAATCCTTTTTTGTTATATTCAATCCTTGTCTTATTGGTTCCGTTGTCGAATGGTCCTGGAATGGGAGGCGATATCCAACTGTTTGGTTGTGCAAGAGGTGATGAATATACAATGCCGTAGCAATAGATCAAACCTTGCTAATCTAAGAACAATGTGACTGTATCGGTATTCCATTACAAAACTAGGCAATATATCCAAAATGTGCAGACATCAATCCGATGTACAAAGCTATTTGGAGAAACACATCCACTATTTCATGTATTACCGTGATCGCCGTGTTAAGCCTGTCGTACAACTGATGTACCATACGTTCTGATTTAAGTAATTGTATCACATTTATATACTGTTTACTTTTATTCCAATAAAAAACCTTTAAAATGTGGGTCTTTCTTAAGTATACGTTGTAACATAACAAATCTATTCATAATTATCCAACCGAGGCAGAGGTCATACTACATATACTATAGCAGGGAAACGTCAGTTACTATATGTATACACTGATGACGTGAAAGCTTTTATAACGCCTTTTAGAATCGTCCTGTTTTAAGTAACGCTTTTTGGTTATGACACGCACTTTGCATATGGGTACGGCTCAATGAGATTCTCGCTAAATTGAACCTACTATAACGGTTATATTTAGAACTTAAATCACATAGATCATCGCACTATGAAGTCCTTGCCTAGCTAAGTGTTAGCTTGGATCAAGTACTAGAGCTCCTTTGTACTTGTCGACGAGCCACCCGACAATTACTCAGCCTTCGTCGTATACGTTAACCTTGACCAAATATTTCAATGCGGAATCGCGTAAAAAAAACGTTCCAACCCCGTGACGTGCTCCCTTGTGACACTGAACGCTTGTAGTACTCATTGAATGTATTATAACGCTGTCCGTTCCAGTTATGTTGTGGCGTAGTCGGTTGGTAAGTAATGTGTGTGTGTGTGGGGGGGGGGGGGGGTTGGTAGGGATAGAATCGAGGACACCGTTGAATAAAATACACTAACAGTGCATCCTGAGATTTATAAGTATATGCACTTGTCTTTTTACACTGTACCTGTAGTACATCTTTCCCAGTGTGACAAACAAATAAATATATATAAGTAGGAATACCCCAGTGACTAAAACACGACACACGGATAACGTACATAAACTAACCCTATCCCGGCACAACTATTCTGTAATTCGCAAGTTGCCTAGCAGCGCGTTTAACTGTCGGCATTGCGCTATAGACAACGCAGCGCAGCAAATGATGAATTCGTGAAAGGCAAGGCAGCGCAGCTAACGATGGACCGCGTCAGCCCGTGAACCCTACGCTGCAACGGCATTGTAACCGCACACGCAGTGTGCGCAGCGCAGCTGCAGAGTGCATCAATCCGATCCATATGTTTTCTGCAGAAGCCCAAAAATAACCTTTAAAACATTGCCTCTGACAAACGCTATAAAATTCGGCAAGGAGTCTGCCTGGAACTTGTTCTTAATGTATACCACATTAATGTATAAAAACGCTACTCGCATAGCAATATAAACGACACCGTAACTGTGTAGAAGCCTATACACGAGTAACTGACCAATTAGGACATATCCGATAGCATTGACACATATCAGAAACCAATAACAAGCCGCACCGCTCTCTACCCTGCTACATATATGAGCTGACCCCCTCCACATGGTATATCCTTTTCTTGTTACTTCCCCGTATACTAAGTTCAGAGACAAAAATGTCCACCAGACTGTTAACATAAACCCCGGCAGCAAGAACCAACTCTCTTCCAGCCAGCAATATATTGATACCCCTAGATACACAGACTAGCGCACATACCAGGGACCCCCCCCCCTGCTTAAGCATTAAACCAGGGTTTCCCTAACTTTATTCCCCCACGAACCCCCTGTGGATGTCACAGTTGTCCACGAACCCCCAACTTTTCGAGACACGATCTGAGTCATTATTATACTATAATACGCATAACAGCCTGTGTCTGTTTCATAATTCAGTGATTTATCACATGCACAGTACGGTACTAATATGGCAACATATGCGTATAGAACGCAAAAATAGTTGGTCGATAGGCTTTTGTAAATTACTAAATTATATGGCCCTACTATAAGGTGCCATATTTTCCTGACTGGAACCAGGGACATTTATTGCGTGACTGATATGGGGGAGGGGTATAAGGGGAGGGGGTACCCCCTACCCTTAGAGGTGCTTAATGTAAAATGGTGATACTTAGCACTTTTTCAATCAAGTTTATTTTCAAAAAAGTAGCTTTTTCTTAGATGAAATTCACTAATATAATTGTGGTTTTGTCGCCGTAGTTGCAATTATACGGTCGAAAGAGTGCTAGGCTAGATCGAGCTAGCATATTTTAACAGTGTTTCCACTTTACACTGGACCACCTGAAATACTGGTTATAAGTACCGTTCTGCGACTGCACACTTGACCATTTTTTCTTTATACAATTATTTTACTAATAATGTGGAATATTTTCGAAATTCCTGAACATTTTGACGAATCGGAGACATTTTCAGGGAAACTTGTTTATCGGGGACAGCACACTGTAATCGGTGACTGTCCCCAAAAATCGGGGACGTCTGGTCACCGTACCCTACTAAAGGTTACGTAAGCCGCTTTCAGGTATAACAGAAAACAAAGACAATTTAAGGTGCATAATGTTGTGACGTTATAGGTTATTGCACAATCAGTACTTTTCTTTTTTATGACTAAACTCAAACATATTTATATCTCAGCAAAAGAAAAGATGATTCTCGAATTCCCCGCCCCCACCCCATTTAGCCTTCTTCAGCGGGCTGGGATACTACTGTAATCGGTATTTTGCTTGCAAGTTGTTATAACTTTTTAAAGCAGCTTTTTGCGTTTTGTCGCCGTTTAGCCACCCTTTTGACATCCATCGGGGTTTTTACATGTATTCATCACAAAACATCAAACTAAAATATAAGCCAAGTTCTTCCCTACCTAGAGCACCAATTGGCGAGTAATAAAGGACTTCTTCAGATATAAGTTAAGAGTCTTCCGACAAATTTCTCATTTAGAAGCAATCGCATACAGTTCCCCAAATCCACTACTTTGAATCCAACCAATGCGTGAATAACTGACAAGTTTATTTATAAGCTGTTGCTTAAAAAAGATTCATTCATAATCCGAAAAAGCTGAGTCGTTATCACAGCCATACTCAAGGCACATAAATAGAGCATGGTGTTGTAGTATATATTGGTGTACTGGATTGCTTACGACGTCGGCAAAGTGAAATTATTTACCTCATTATTCCATGACGTTCAAATAATTTAAATATTCATGTTATAGGCGGGGCTTATTGCGAACCTAACGGAAAATATCATCGAGAGAAACAACGTTCAAATTTGTAAATCCTTCGACCTTATACCACCATTTGAAGTTAGATTTGAATAGATAAGCTAGGTGTGTATGTCGTTATGGTATCGTGGGGTCAATGCGGTTGAGATAATCATAGAGAGGACTCAAAAAGCTGCTTTAAGATTTAGATAAGTAGACCTCGATCATTCTCCTGACAGCAAACACAAAATGATCATGTTTTTAGCGTTTGGTTTGACTCTGTAAATAATCTATAAATAAACATAATTCGCGTGACAGTCATTCAACTTTAATTTCTAAGATGGCAATCATGGCTTTTAAAAAATACCTTTACTAAACCGTTTACTGGCAATTATGTAAAAACAAACTTCGTTCTTTTAGTCTCTCCCCCAACTACTTACTTGCTTAGATTTCTAGTTCCATAAATATACACGTGGGAACGACGAATTCAATGGCTTTTATTTGTATCCCAGAACCGTAGTGGGGATCCATTGACCATTGCAGTACTGTCGGATATTTCGTGTTTCTTTCGTTTCTTATCCTACCCACACCATGAATTTACGTTCCTGATACAAAAATAATCTTCGTAAAATTCGATTAATGACTAGTCTATGACAAGAGTGATAGCACATCAGTGTGGATTAACGTAGTTCAGTGTAGGGAACATGACCAGTAATTGAGAAGACCTCGCTATGTAGGTCTGGATTTAAAGCTTGCAGAAACTAATCTTACAATAACTGTATTCACATTAAAGACATTTTGCTTCCAGCATATTGTAGTGTACAATATCTGGCATAGCGAAGACTGGGTACTTTTACAAACTTAGTAGTCGGGTAAGTTCCGTATGCATAAAATACTTTATAAACTTGAACAAATGAAAACAACTGATGCGAATTTGTTGCCACAAAGAGACAATAATTATCATAGAGAAGTATAGACACAGTGACGTCAGACGGAATAATTGTATCATGGCAACCGTTACGGAGTTTAAGCACTTTATAGTTGTTCTTGCTGTTTTAATGTACGCTTCGATGCAAAGTAGATTTTCTTGAACAAGCCATAATCCATGACATGTTTTTTTTTTTTTTTTTTTTTTTGATGGGAGGGGACTGGGGTACAAGTCTTTTGCATGGCTATCTGGTTTTACACTATCCGTACCTTCCTTAATTCCTTCATTGATTAGTACAATATAATAACTTTATAAAATTCCAAGGTACTTGTACAAGTACAGGGTTTGTTGTACAGGGTTAGTTGTTGATATGTGCCTTACCAAACAAAATGCACGTGACCTATATAATGTACAGAGCATGGCCGGGTTGAGGGGGGGGGTAACGTTAACTCTCGAAGGGACCTGTGAAACTTTTTTTCCCTAAGTTCCTAGACACAATCGTCCAAATAAAATATCTCTATTCCGCAACGGGAATGCAAACGGGCTAAGCGTAGAGCAATAAATGCTCAAATTAGTGCAGGTTGTTAACAAAAAACAAAGAAGAAAGTGAACCACATAGGTGAGTTGAAAATCAACAACAAAGGGAAATCACACATACACAAACTCACTCCAAAATGGAATAACTTGAATACAAATCGACACCTAATACAGTCTAGCGTGTACGTGTGTGTGTAGGGGGAAAGGGGGAGTGGTGGATTCCTCCTTTGTCAGCAGGTCCTGCACTATACCTCCCTCCCTTAATTCCTCCATTTATAAGTACAATATATTAACCTTACTTACTTACCTAATCAGGGTTTAGTTGGATTTCCTTTGTTCTGGAGTAAATATCGTTGACTCAATCACCTTTAGAGTAATATGGAAATCTTTCATTGTTATATTCAATCCTTGATAATTGGTTCTAGTATCGAATGGTCCTGGAATGGGAGGTGATGTTCAACTGTTTGGTTGAGGAAGTGCTGATGAACATACAATGCCATAGCAGTAGATCAAGCCTTTCTAAATCTAAGGTCAATGTGACAACATCGGAATTCCATTACAAACACAGTCAACATATCCAAAGTGTGCAGACATCAATCCGATATACAAGGCTTTTTGGAGGAACACATCCACTACTTCGTGTATAACCGTGATCGCCGTGTTAAAACCTGTCGTACAACTGATGTGCCATACGTTCTGATTTGAGCAATTCTATCACATTTTCTATTGTTTACCTGTATTTGAAAGCTTTACTAAAATATAAGTCATTTCTGCAGGTAACGCAGTAACATAACAAATCTATTCATATGTATCCAACCGAGGCAGAGGTCATACTATATACAATAGCAGGGAAACAACAGTTACTAAATTAATACACTGATGGTGTGAAAGCCTTTGTAACGGTTTTTACGAATGCGCCTGTTTTAAGTAACGTTCATTGGTTACGACACGCACTTTGAATATGGGAACTGTTCAAATGAAATTCTCGCTAAATCAAATTTACTATAGCGTTTTCTATTAAGAAGATATTCACATGTCACCCTACTGTGAAGTCCTTGCCTAGCTAAGTTCTAACTTGGATCAAGTTCTAGTTTCTAGTTTGTACCCCAAAAATAATCTTACCGCTTGTCGACGAGGCACACGACAATTACTCAACAATCGGCGTGTACATTAACCTCGATCGTATATGTCAATGCGGAATCGCGCATAACAACGTATACCAACCATTGTGACCCCTTGTCCCTTTCGACACTCAACTCTAGTGGTTCGCCTTGCATGTATATGATTCCACAACAACTGAGGTCATGATCTTATAGCTGCCATGTATAGGATGCAAATTATTATTGCTATGCAATGGCGTGTGACAATTTCTACCAGAAAATGTGACGTTTTGTATTGCTCAGTTTTATGACGCATATGGAATCTACCTTTTGTTGCTTAGGGCAAGTTAATATCTCGTCGAATACTCCTGAGAATTACGATTATGGAACGGTTTCATAAGATTACATATACATGTCATTAAATGCATCACGTGCGACCTCCAACAGTGATGCAATGATTTGTTTGACAACACAACAAACAGTTTAATACTTAAATTACCAATTCACCTTTATCATTTGATAATGGTGAGGACTGATTGAAACTATGCAAGAACTAGTCAATCGTAACGTTGATCTTTGTTAAGCCTCGCTAGCCTTAGTAGAAAGAAATACCAAAGGCAGTTGTTTGTTCACCAGTGACCACGCACTTTTTCACATACTCCATTTGCTTTTCTCTTACACGTAGTAAAATAATTAAAATATATGAACTTCAGAGCTGGATTTCCATAACACACACCAATAAGATCTTTAATTTCCCTGTGGTCATGTGCCGGCACCTACGTATCACATAACATACTGTGGCATGTATGTGTTTTCATACTGGGATTTTTGTGGGATATCTATAGTGGTCGATGAGAATAACCTTCCTAGTTCCAACCTGCCAACTAGGTAGAACTTCGGCGGAACTTAATTGTGACAAGTAAGACCAGCAAACCGAAGCAAAAACTAGCTTAATTCGTTGGGGGATATCCATAAAATGCCTATTGTTACTTATTTTTGCGAGGTGTTTGATCCGAGGTATCCCTGCCATATATCCCAGGTGTTTACCAATATATACAGAGATTAAGTCATAGTACACTAGTGCGACACGTTTTCTATTAGATATTGCACACATACAACGAACTATGAAACTTGCAAGAATCCAAGACTGCGCTACCACCCCTGCTTCTTCCCACACTTACAAGTGTCATTTTAAATTTTATACAACACCTAGTTATATTCCGACCATTTGATTGGTCAATTGCTCGTCGATTGCATGCAAAATCCTCTCTATTGCACGCTATGATGATAGAACCATGCGTTATACTATTTTGATAGCACTTTTTTCAATGGTAAGAGAGCAGAGAAACCTGTCTGTTCAAAACAATCTGTTGCATGACTGCATGAGTGCATTTTACATCCAATTTTATCCACATTTGAAGGTGTTGTATAAAACAAATAATGAATGGTTTCCATTCGTGCAATAGTGCAAATATTTAATTCGTTGAAAGATGTAATTTGTTCCATTCAACTCGGCTGCGCCTCGTTGATGGAACATTCCATCCTTCAACTCATGAAATATTTACCCTATTGCACTCATAACCATTCATTATTTGTATAATATACAAGAAAGTTGGAATCGATTTGAAGTAACAACCTTACCCAATCTTTTTCTGTCTATTCTGAGTAGAGCGCTAAAGTGAAAGAGAAAAGTTTCTAGGCGTTGTAACACATACATCTAATCAAACCAAGGCAGTATCTGGATATAAATGAAACTGGTCCTTGCAAGCACGACATTTTTATGCTGAACATTATGGAAACAAACTTCACGTGTGCAAACGATCCGAAGAAAATATGACTATATTGGAGAGGGAACATATATTTTGGAGTGAACAATAGACGGCTAATGAAAAAAAAAACAAGACAACAGATACAAACAATCTTCCAATTTATGCTATTAAGTAAACATGTACAAATAAGAATCCGAATGTTTTCAACTGAAATAAGTGTTACGATATTTTCTTTATTTGAATGATTCCTAATTCCTAATTACTGCAAGGCAATTGCTGATGTCGCCCAAATCTAGCCAAACCTAACATATTATACAATGTGTAAGGGTGCCAAGACTGGCAGAATGTACAAAAGTTGCAACAAAGCAAATGTTAGTATGGCAAACTACTGTTTGTAGTGTCAATGGTACGTACGTTGGTTGTGTTTAGCGAAGACAACATCAACGTATAATGGCAGTAATAAGTCATCATAGTTTTTATTAAATGTTTACACAGGACATATATCTCCTACGATTTTCATTCATGTTAATTAGTAGATCGATGATTAGAGTAGATTCACGACTAACACGAATCACATATTACGTCCATAGACCGACGAAGAACGGTAAAAGTGCTCTATTCAAAATTTCTACCAGTTAAAAAGGGTTCCTAGGGTCATCGGAAACCTAACCTCTACAGTAATATATATATATATATATATATATATATATATATATATATATATATATATATACCACACTTAAGCAGTTATGTGTACAGCAGAAATTAGAACTATGAAGGGGGCATAATTTTAAAAGGGGCACTTCTCACAAAGGGAACATTATAAAACTTCTAAGCGCTATGAGGTACAAACAAATGATTGCCCAAAATGACTCCCACGTTGCAGGAAATGAGCAAACATGAGAGTATTGTATTACGTATATACACTGTCTTAGTAGGAACCAAGGTGAGAAAAAAGTGTCCCCATTTAAATCACACAATTTTGAATTTTTATATCAACATTTTTACCTTTAGGTTCACAATTCTTAACCTTTTATCTTAAAATTATGAATTCAAAAGTCACAAACAAAATGTCAACATTTTGAATTTGCAAGTCAAAATGTTGAGATTAAAAGTCAAAATATAAAGATAAATGTAAATATTTTTCAAAAGTTAGAGATTTGAGAACATCTTTTTCCCCTTCCTATGTCCTTGTTGAGCCTCCATACGTGGCAGACGAACTTTCAGGGGAAAGATTGAGGAGGCTCGCTTAGCTTCATTCAACCTGAAAAGAGTGCTTTAGTGATACTTCCTGCTTTTAATTAAATTAATTTTTCGTGGTACTCAAGGGTGGGGGGGGGGGGCGATCGCTGGGCAGATCCATGGTATACAGTAAAATATAGGAATATGTGTGGATGGCATGTCTTGCTAGCTTGATGTATATTAATGGAAGCGATGCTATTACCAACGTCTTAACTAATGTACATCTTTTTTTTGCAATTCAGTGCATAGTTCTGTTTAATTTATACATAGCTTGAATAACAGCCAACGGTAAAAATATTGGTTTTCAGAAATGTAACATTAAATTTGTCCTTAAAAACTAATACTCCTTAAATCCAATCGTCATAGTCATTTGAACTTCCTCTTTTAGTTCATATTATTCTTTTAACACTGGAGAACCGCACAAATTCATACAACCCAGCTAACCACGACCAATTCCTTTATAGTGTGTGCAGTCTGTCTTAGTCAATGATGTATGGCGGTAGGAAGCAACAATGGTATTAAGGTGTTATTTCTAAATCGGTTAGTTAAACAAAGCAGCCCTGGTATTTATCGCCCCAGGTAAAATGAGACAATCATCTAGAAATGCTGTTATAATTATTCATTCAGTTGTGAAGATTTGGTAGATTATACTTTGACTGATTTGGTCCGGACTGGTGTGTTATAAACAGCACAATATTACACGTTTATATTGCAAATCGAAAGTAAACTTATAGAAAACCTTATAGTACACACATCACACGGTGTGTGCTTCCATTACATATGTGCACCGATACGATTACATCGAAGAAAACGATATTTACTATTACGAGGAGTGAAATATCACACAATAAACCAAGTTATAATAATTGAAGGCAACGTTTCAAAGTTAGTTATTTATACCTGTTGGAATATGTTTTTATTTAATCTTTAATAGAGGTACGCTTTGAAGTTTCGGGATACATGCTTTATAGGAATCACAAAACAACCTCACGTATCGTCGTAATTGACTACGCCTAGTATAAGGTATTTCTGATGCAAAATTGAATTTCGAAAAAAGCATTGCCCTAAAAATTAAGGATAACCCAAAGGCCTTCTTTTCTTATGTCAGGTCAAAGCAGAAAGTTAAAGATGCAATTGTTTCCCTTAGGGCACCACAGGCTGATAAGATAGTTACTGATAGTCAGGATCTTGCAGATCTTTTGAACGACTATTTTGTGTCGGTTTTCACAAGGGAAGTAGTATTCCAGATTTTCAGGGGGGCAGTGATAGGCCTAAACTGGATACGGTCTTATTTTCGGATGATGTTGTCTTAAAGGAGTTGCTTCGTCTAAATGTTTCTAAAGCTTCTGGACCGGATGCAATCCATCCGTATTTGTTAAAGACTTTTGCACACTATTTCTGCGTTCCAATCTCGTTAATTTTTAGTAAATTTATGGATGAAGATTATGTTCCTAGGGACTGGAGATGTGCTAATATTACCCCAATTTTCAAGAAGGGTGATAAGACTAAGCCCTGTAATTATAGGCCCGTTAGTCTCACTAGTGTAGTTTGTAAGGTCATGGAGTCTATTGTTAAAAAGTCTTTGGTCTGTCACTTCAGCAGTCAGTCTTTGATCAGAGAGTCTCAGCATGGCTTTTGTCAAAAAAGGTCTTGTCTCACTAATATCCTTGAGTTTAAAGAAGATGTAACAAGCTCACTAAATAGGCAGAGGTCTGTAGATGTTGTGTTCCTGGATTTCCAGAAGGCCTTTGATAAAGTTCCCCACCAGCGTCTTTTACTTAGGCTGAAGAGCATGGGTGTCATAGGGAATTTACTGTCTTGGATAGGGATTTGGCTTGGTAATAGGGAACAGAGGGTGGTAATTAATGGCTGTGATTCTTCTTGGCAGAACGTTACTAGTGGGGTTCCACAAGGATCTGTATTAGGTCCCCTGTTGTTTGTTGCCTATATAAATGACATCGACGGAGATATTTTGTGTACAGCTAAGAAGTTTGCTGATGACACCAAATTGTATTCTGAGGTCTCTTCCAAAAGCGATTCTGAGAAATTTCAAGCGGATTTAGATAAGATTTTTTCCTGGTCTCAGGGGTGGCAAATGCTTTTTAATATTGATAAATGTAAGGTAATGCTCATTGGTAGTAGTAACCAAAAGTTTACATACAATCTAAATGGTGTGGAGTTACAGGAGGTCTCTGTTGAAAGAGACCTAGGTATCTACATTGACTCGTCTCTGCAACCTTCCAAACATTGTCTTGAAGCTGCTAAAAGAGGTAATAGGGTTGTAGGTATTATAAGGAGGAACTTCAGTTTTCTGAAAGAGGACATCGTAGTTAGGCTTTATAAGCAGTTGGTTAGGCCTCATCTGGAGTATGCTGTGCAGGCTTGGAACCCTTATTTTGCTAAGGATAAGGAAGTACTTGAAAAGGTCCAGAGGAGGGCTACTAGGATGATTAGTTCCTTAAAGAGGGTTCCTTATTATAGGCGGTTACAACTGTTGAATCTCACCACACTGGAGCTTAGGAGGTTACGTGGGGACTTGATCCAGGTTTTCAAGATTGTGTATGGTTTCGACAATTTATCCTTTTCCGACTTTTTCATGTTTGCAAACAGTAGTTGTACTAGAGGTCATTGTCTTAAACTTCAAAAGTCGCATAGTAGGATTAATATTCAGCATAACTTTTTTTCTAATAGGGTTGTGAATGAGTGGAATAGTTTGCCTGAGAAAGTTGTACTTGCAAGTAGTGTCAATGGGTTTAAGAATGCTTTGGACAAGCACTTTAAGCATTGTAATCGGGTCTGAGTGTTTGTGTCTTCAGCTTTTTACCCTCTCTTTACAGGGTCCTTGATGGGGACTTAAGTGTCCCTCCTGATCCTTTTTTCTACTAAACTAAACTAATATTATATACGGTAACTATAATTTCTTTTGTATTAAATTAGCCCTGAATCACAACCATCCCCTCCACGAATTACACAGTGAAGCCTTAGTCCTAGATGTAACCTTATAGAATGTTAAAGGTAAACACATGTCACGTGAACTAGTTAGATAATTGTGGCGAGAGCGAGAGTGACAATGATAGTATACACCATTGACAGGACCAGAGATATTGTCTTTACAGAAAGGTTCACGATTCAAAATGCAATAATACATTTTTAGTCTAATATGAATAATAAATAATGATATTGCTTAGGGAAACATTAATACCGTAACATCGACGTCCACAAATTCTTGACAGTATTTCTACATCAGCTTAATTATAGTGTGTTATTGTTAGTATTATATAATATTTTATATACATCCTATACAGCCATCCTATCTATCATATCCACCCATCATATCCATCCATCCAATCCATCTATCCTATCCGTCCAATATATATATCCATCATATCAATCCTATCTATCCATCCTATCATTCTATCGTATCCATGCATCGTACAAATCGTATCCATCCATCCAATCCATCCATCCAATCTATCCATCTATTCCTGCCATCATATCCATCCATCCTATCCATCCATCCATCCTATCTATCATATCCATCCATCCTATCCATCCACCATATCCATCCAATCCCTCCATCCAATCTATATATCTATTCCTGCCATCATATCCATCCATCCTATACATCCATCTTATCCATCCATCCTATCTATTATATCCATCCTATCTATTATATCCATCCATCCTATCCATCCATCATATCCATCCAGTCCATCCATCCAATCTATCTATCTATTCCTGCCATCATATCCATCCATCCTATCCATCCATTCTATCCATCATATCCATCCATCCCATCCATCCATCATATCCATCCAATCCATCCGTCCAATCTATCTATCTATTCCTATTTGTGTATCTGCCATCATATCCATCCTATCCATCCATCCTATACATCCATCCTATCCATCATATCTATCATAAGTAACAACTGCGCTGTATTCGCATCACGATAACATGTGTTACAGGTGGCACAGTAATTACTGCAAAGCTGTTACACGTAGAACTACGAGTCCGAAAGGTGAAAATGCGCGGCGGCTGGGTAACGTAGACTATACTCCCTAGCCGTACAATACGGAGTGCATGGTCGGCGCTGACACAACACGTGGACGACACACTGCGGCGGTTATTTTATACTGCATGCGAGATTCAGATGGTAGCTTAACTTTTCTCTAATCGTATTGGTAAATCCATTTGATTAAAACATTTTTTTTTCACGGGCAGGTGAGTGTGTGCAAGTCTCAAATAGGTACAAAACAGATACACGAAATGGGACCTAAGGTGGGGGAGGGGGAACCAACATTAGCCTTATGGGTAGTTACACGTCTAAATTAGGCCTTAATATAGTAATAGTTTACCATCATCTACATTTACAAGTGAACGTGTAATAGCTTTGCAGTAGTAACTGTGCTACCTGGTGCACACGTTACCGTGTTACGAAACGTGATCGTATCCATGCATCCTATAAATCTTATCCATTCATCCTATCTATCCATCATATCCATCTATCCTATCCATCAATCCTATCTATCATATCTATCAACCCTATCTATTCATCCATCATATCAATCCATCATATCCATCAATCCTATCCATCCATCCTATCATTCCATCGTATCGATGCATCCTAAAACACCTATCCCTCTATCATATCCATCCATCCTATCCATCCATCCTATCCATCATATCTATCCATCCTATGAATGCATCCCATCCATCTATGCTATAAATCATATCCATACATCCTATCCATCCATCATATACATCCTATCCATCCATCCTATCCATCCATCCTGTCTATCATACCCGTCCATCGTATCCATCCATCCTATCCATCCATCATATCCATCCATCACATATATAGAGGATAGTGGATAGTTGTCCTCATCGTCTACATTTAGTGGATTCATTGGTTCCGGTCTATTTCAAATATCAGTGTCAAAAAATAAGCTAAACTGTTAGAAAACTGCTTATCCACTAGAGAGCATGTGTAAGAAAATGTGTAAAAGTAAGTTAGCCTGACGTTTCGATCCTAGCAGGATCTTCTTTGAAGGCTAAGAAAAGCCTTTCAGGCTTAAAATATCAGTGGAGTTCTCTGTCCATCTTTCCATTAATTCGTCCATACTGCTGACTAGGTGTCCGTCTTTATTCATAAGGAAAAACACTCCCTAGGCTTTCATTACAAAGGGTATTTGTAAGTTTGTATATTGCTTGCATATTCTGACTGGATGCAGCTGCTTCAGCTTCTTTTGCAATATTTTCGACCCAATGCCTCTTGTCGGCTCTAATAAACCTCTTCACCTCTCTGTCTTTCTCTTTATAGTCGTCTTTAAACTTCTCTTTATTCTCTCTGATCTAGTACTGAGAGAATTTTGCTATTTAAATCAGTTCTTTGTGCAATAATTTCCCATGTCTCTTCACGTATCCATGGTTTCTTACTCTTCCTTTTCCCTTTTTTTGCCTAGAACCTTCTCAGCTGCCTCAATGTACACTCTCTCTATTCGTTTGTACGCTTCCTCAATTGTTTCCAGATCATTTTCAATATTTTTGCACCATTCTACTTCATCTTCCAGTACCTAGTACATGTTCCACATCGCTGTAATGAATGTTGCCTTCACTTTATTATTTCGTAGCCTGTCGGTATCAAATCTAGCACGCAACGTTTTCTGTTCTCTTCATGACTTTCTTTAGCTTTAACTTAAAGGATTAGTTCAGGTGTCACAAATGGTTATCTTATATGAAAGAGGACAATAAAAGAAACCCAATAGTGAAGAAATTAATCAAATATCTTTTTTCGTTTAGGAGATATTCAAGTTTAAAGTTCTGTCTGATTGTGTAGAAACTGCTGAAATCAGACTAGCTGTGACTTCATATCCTCACATTCCTGAAAAGTCTTTGTTATTTTATTAAAATATTTTTTAAGATTTTATGACTTACAACCAAAAGATACGTCAGGAGATCTGATATGTGTCAAGGGAAGTATTTGAGATTTAACATCTGAAGAATGTTTGATTATATTTTTTTAGCTTTGTGAAAAAAAAATGTAATTATTTTTTAATGAAATATATTGACGCATGTTAATGAAGTGAGGATGTGACATCACACCCTCACAGTTAGTCTTTCTACACCAGCCATTTACAAAGAAATTTTGAAATCTTCAAAGTGTGATATCTCCTTAACAGAGAATGCTATCATAGTAGTTTCTTCACTATTCTGTTTGTCTTTTTAAGCTCTTTCATACACGATAGACATGTCAGACAACTGAACCAATCCTTTTATAGTGATACGTAGTAGGTAGTGGCCGCTCCCAACATCAGCTAACCTCAATACTCTAGTGTCTTGAATTAAGCTTCTAAATCACCCGTTACACGCATATAATACAGACAGTTTAATACAGAGGTTAACATAGTTAACACAAAAGAGATATTCCACTACCAAAAGTCTTTTCAGGGGATGTTAATCCCCATAATACGTAACGCAATAATATCAGTGGGGAAGTTGTGAGGAACAAATTACAATATGTTGACTTAATATACTTTCGAGGTACCTGTGCAAGTATAGGTTTTCTTGTTGAAGATAGCTCTCTCACCCGACGGGTGACAAGTGACCCATTTACTGTACGGAATGTCGGGTATGTTCTTAATGTCTTAATTGATTATAAAATCTATTAATTATTAAACAAAGAAGAAAGCACACCACATAGGATACTTCAAAATCAACAGCAGATACAAGTTACACACACAGACATACATATGCACTAAAAATGGAACAACTCGGATACAAATTGACACTAAATGGGGTCTTAATACAGTGAAGCGTGTATGTCGTTGTGTGTTTGTAGGGAGTGTGGTGAATTGCCTCTGTGCCACCAGGTCTAGCACTATACCCACTTCCCATAATTCCTTCATTGATTAGTACAATTTATTAACCCTATTTACTTACCTAATGAGGGTTTAATTGGATGTCCTTTGCTCTGGTGTAAATAACATTGACTCAACGACCTTTAGTTTCAATAATATGGGAATCCTTTGTTGTATATTCAATCCTTGAACTATTGGTTCCGGTGTCTAATGGTCCTAGAATGGGAGGTGATTTCCAACTGTTTGTTTGCGGAAGAGGTCATTTTGACTGTATCGGAATTTCATTACAAAACCCAGTCAATATATCCAAATTATGCAGCCATCAATCCGATATACAAAGCTATTGGAGAAACACATCCACTACTTCATGTATTTCCGTGATCGCCGTGTTAAACCTGTCGTACAACTGATGTACCATACGTTCTGATTTAAGTAATTGTATCACACTTATATACTGTTTACTTTTATTGCAAAAAAACCTTTAAATGTGGGTCCTTTCTTCAGTATACGTTGTAACATAAAAAATATATTCATAATTATTCAACCGAGACAGAGGTCATACTACTAATACTATAACAGGGCAACGTCAGTTACTATATGTATGCACTGATGACGTGAAAGACTGTAACGTTTTTTTTCGAATCGTCCTGTTTTATGTAACGCTTGTTGGTTATGACACGCACTTTGAATTTGGGTACTGTTCAATTAGATTCTCACTAACTTGAACCTACTATAACGGTTCTGTTTGGAACTTAAATCACATAATGTCATCGCACTATGAAGTCCTTGCCTAGCTAAGTATTGTCTTGGATCAAGTACTAGATCTCCTTGGTATTTGTCGACGAGGCACACAATTATTGCTCAACAATCATCGTATACTTTAACCTTGACCAAATATTTCAATGCAGAATCGAGTAAAACAACGCACCAAACATGTGACGTGCTCCATTGTTGAACTGAACTCTTGTAGTGCTCACTTAATGTATTGTACCGCTGTTCGCTCCAGTTATGTTGTAGCGTACCCGGTTGGTAGCTTAGGTGTGGGGTTGGTAGGGAGAGACTCGAGGACACCGTTGAATAAAATACACTAACAGTGCATCCTGAGATTTATAAGTATATATACTTGTCTATATACAATGTTTCTTTAGTAAATCTTTCGCAGTGTTACAAACAAATAAATATATATAAGTAGGTATACCTTAACGACTAACACACGGACAACGTACATTAACTAACCCTATCACGGCACAGCTATTCTGTAATGCGCAAGTTACCTAGCAGCGCGTTTAACTGTACACATTGCGTTAAAGACAACGCAGCGCAGCTAACGATCAAATGCGTCAGTCTGTGAACCCTACGCTGCAACGGCCTTGCAACCGCACAAGCAGTTTACACAGTGCAGCTGTAGAGTGCATCAAGCCGATTCATATATTCTGCAGAAGCCAACAAATAACCTCTAAAAACATTGCCTCTGAGAGGATTCTGCCTGGCAATTAATGCATGAAAACGTTACTCAAAATTTCAACTCTCCCAATGTCTACATTCATATTTTGTTGAGTTTGTCATATATAGAAATGTGTTTATTTCTTCGTAGTTTTGCTATTTTTATAACTTTTTTATGTTATTAGCCTCTCACCTGTTTTGGGTCTCTCCTGCGTCTGCTACCACGAGGTACAATAAAACCGAACCGGTTCAATTTTTACTATTTAACCGGTGAATTATTTTAGTGTGAACAGGTTACTTCTTGTTCATGCAGATATGTATTAATGTCATCAACAATCGCCTTGCAAAGTTTCTTGTTTTACTGTTTGTACAAAACAGGACTGTGTTGGAGATCTATCTGATGATCTCTGAAATGAATCCAACATAAATAGTGTTAAATAAACAGTACTCTATTTTTTAAACAATCTTCCAACAAAGATTGTAAACGTTCGTGTATTTTCACATCATGATATCATCTTCCCATGAAAATGGTTAGGTGATGACGTCACGCTGGTACCTGACGATGATTGCTATTCAGGGATAATTTGTAATTCGATGAGCAGAGGATGTGTCACGTGACCGAGGTAAATTATAATTGAAAAACTGGTTAAATTTGTTTAAATTTGGTACCTCGACGTCTCGATCTTTACTTTAGCAGTGTACTATTTAAAAAAATTGTAGGCATAAATTACAGTAGATACCTTTTTATATTACACACGATCAAAACTAAAATTATGGCAATATCATAAAAGTGCTGAATGTGTAAGCATGTAAGTGCTGACTGTTTAAGCAGCAATTATCTTTTATTACTAACTCTTAGTGCGGCTGAAAAGCTACAAATATGTTAATGATATTTAAAAATTGTACTTACAGCAGTCCAAAAAAAAAAAAACATTTATAAAGCAATTAAACAAAAAAATCTTCAAATTTTGCAAATCACAAATAGGCCTATACCTGTTTCACAAAAAGCTAATTGAACACTTTCATGTTTGCTAATTCTTCACACGCGACTACAATGTATGATGAGAGACATTAGTTGAGGTAGATCATATTATGGAGCTATGAAATGTGTATCAGAAACTTCTCAAACAATGATTGCAGCTTATTAACCACAATGTATGGTGACAGACATTGGTTGAGGTAGTTTATAGTACAGAACCAAGGGCGTAGGAACCGGGGGGGGGGCTGGGGGTGTCACATTAGAGTAGATAGGACAGTGTATTTTACTATTGGTAATGATAAGCTTGGTCATCTTTTGCATGAATGAACAAGCTGTTGTGTATTAAAACTTTTAATCCAGGGAACCAGTCAGATCTAGTATAATGATGCTGACTAGGTAGTAGGAATGTGTCAGCATTATAGTGGCAGGTATGAATAGGGAAGGCATGGGTAGACTGAGAATGCTATAGAATTGCTCACAATGTCCAGGTGATCCTATTATCTGCGCTAATAGATGCGACATATTTTCTTTACAATGGACTAGCTATTGCATGTATAGGCTAGTGCTGAACAAACACATCACTCTAAGCTAAAACACCATGCTGTGAGAGTCATATGATTTCTATATGTATATCTCTTGGTAAGGCGCCCGATTTAATTTTCCGTTTCAACACATGGCATGGGATTTATTTCACTTATGAAAACCTATATAAGCCGGGAGGCCATAATGTTGTGAATTTAGATTTCATCATTGGCGAGAATTGTGTTGGGAAAAGTCGCCTGGGTACCAGAATCTTGATAGAGTCTGAGGAGGGCAGCTGTTTGATGGCAGTATTGGATGCTGACATGTATCGCTACAGCTGTACTACGGGGCTTGCCAAGGGACGTCAAATGTGATATCATTTGCCACTTTTATATCCGTTTGGGATTCAACGAGAATAACGAGTGACTTTCATCTTACTGGGATAATCAATCCACACTGACTGGTGTAACATCTTATACTACTGAAGAGCGGTAGAACTTTATGATTGTAACATCTATAGTTACAAGAACTGTCTCTTACTGAGAAGCATTGGACACTGGAACGTCGTCGAATTTTGAACTTTAAATATTGTGTTCACAAGTAAACTTGTTCTCAAATACTGGTAATATCATATTGTAAAATCAACACTATCGAGGTATGAGTAATTACTTAGTTTTTCTGGGGCAAACAAACTACTTGGGTATTGAGTAAATCATACGTTTTGGAAAACAACCAAATTTTGTCTGAGCACCTAAAACATGTTAAACTCTTGTAAATGGTTTCAACTTTGTGAAGTATCTCAACTCCATGCTTGCAGCAGGAGAATATTAGAATCCATGGTATTATTGACTTAGAATTATATTCATTTATTTATTTAAGAAAGAAGAGACTTTGATGAATTAAATTTGTATTATTAAGATTACTTGGATGTCTTTGTGAATTACTTAATTGTACTGTGTCTTAATTTATATCGGTCGGATAGCCTCCATTCGAACGCGCTAAATTGTACCCCATTCTTGTAGGTGACAGGGGGGGGGGCGCCAGCCCCCCCCCCCAATGAAAAATGTGAAGAGGCTGAAGTATCATTCCGCCACCCGCTTCGCAAGTCAGAAAACCCCTTTTTCATTTCCAAATGAGAAAAAAAAATCTCATTTGGAGCACCAAATTGCATCTAAGGCCAGGTGAAAATGCAAAATTATATACAAAATGGAGTGAGTGGGTTGAAGTGTGCTATATTGCACCAAATTGCATCTGAGGCCACCTGGAAATGCAAAAAAAATCCAATGGGGAGGGGGACACCCCCTCCCCTTAGAACCCTCCCCCAGGCCGGCCATCAGTCTTCAGCCCCCCCCCCCCACTCAAAAGTACCTTCCTACGCCACTGTACAGAACTATGAAATGTGTGCCAGAAACTTCTCGAACAATGATTGCAGCTTAAACTGTTTAATTTTGTTTGCAGCTTTAAGTGTTTAATGTTTGAGAGATCATCTAATACCCCTGACCAAAATCTGTACCAAGTATAACTTTAAACTAACTTATGCACACATGCTTTATCTAGTAGATTTAACTCTGGTGTCGCCAATCATTAATATTTAGTGATGTGATGGCATTCACAATACCTGCATATACTCCACACCAAATATGAAACAGATCATGCTCACAGCTGCAAAGATAATGATCTTTAAGAATACATGTTTAGCCCCACCCACGTTAGTATTTAAGAGATCTGCACCTGGCGTTACCTACTACTGATGCCCAACATGTATACCAAGTATGAAATTAATGCTATGATAACTGAGATAGTGTCACCAAGTTCATGACTACAAAATTACACAAACACACATCAACTTAATTGGACATGATCACTCTGCCCATAACTTGATAAAAAAAGGGGAAAAACAATCGTTGATCAAACAACAGGCCCTACGAAAGGTTAGGTATAAGCCTCTTTCAATTATAAAAGCAAACAAAGACAATTTTAGGTGCATACATGTTGTTCTTGATAGGTAATTGCACAATTAGTACTTTCCTCGTTCATGACCAAACTCAAACATCTATCTATATGTATATATATATAATATAACGAAAATCCACGTTTACTCCAAAAGAAAATATTATTAGAGAAAACCAGAGAAATAAGATATGACTCATAATTGACAAATAAGGAGTAAGTTTTACAAAATATATTGGAATTTTCGGTCCCCCTGGGACCTTCGTCAGCAATACTTGGCAGTCGAATGAGAAGTACAAAATGTGACACAATGAAAGTATGACGCTAGATAAGAGTAAGTTGCAATGATGGAATTAAAACCAAATAAACCATGACTATACAGGAAGCGGATTAAGGAGCAAAGAACGGATTACATATGCTTGTAGAACTGGTAGTTGTTAAGGGGTCCCAAGTCTTTGTTGAGGCCGGTGATGTGAGACTTAATACGAAAGATCCAATCGATTTCTTTACGTTTACGTTCAGTAGTTGATTTGAAGTTCGAGGCAATTAAAATACATTTTAGGTTTTTTAGAGAATGACCATGAAGATTGAAATGTTCGGACACTGGGAATCCTGCAAAATTATCACGAATAGATTTTTTGTGATTATTAAAACGTAAGCGGAATCGGGAGCCTGTTTCACCTACATAATTGCCCTCTTTGCAAAGTACACAATAGAAAATGTAAATAACATTAATAGAATCACAAGAGAGGGAAGGGGGTCTAAGACTAAAGTCAACATTGGGAATCTTGACCACGGTGCCTGGGGTAATATGGGGGCATATTTGGCATCTAGGTTTACCGCAAGGAAAATTGCCTGCGGAGGTGGAAACTGAGCGGGGGAGTCTGGAGGAAGTGAGAAGAAATTTAAGGTTGGGGGGTTGACGAAATGCTAGCATGGGGGGTACCTTAAACGATTCTCCTACAGACTGATCGTCTTGAAATACAGCAAATTCCTGTTTGATGGAGCGAATGAAAGATTTGATGAGGGGGTTGTAACTGGTAACGAACGGAATGCGTGTGTTGGGACTTTTAGACTTGTATTTTAATAAGTCCTCACGGCTCAACTTGTCGGCCCTGGAAATACCCTGTCTAATTAAGTGAAGGGGGTATCCGACGTTCAAGAAATAACCAGTTAATATGGATACCTGGTGTTTAAAATCACATGGGTTGGAGCAAATGCGTGTAAGTCTAAGGCATTGGCTGTAAACAATAGAACTCTTGAGATTATGTGGGTGAAAACTATTAAAGTGTAAATACATATGAATATCAGTGGGCTTATAATAGACCGAAGTGGTTAAGGAATTGCCATCCAACTTGACCAGAACATCTAGGAATGAAATTTGATGTTTGGAAACTTCGACAGAAAATTTAATGCTGTCATGAAAAGAATTAACATGATCAAAGAAAGACTTAAGAGATTCTTCACCATGTGGCCAGACAAAAAATATATCGTCAATATATCTATAATAATGTGATGGCTTAAGAGGAGAAGTGGATAGCATTTCCTGTTCTAATTCGTGCATAAATATGTTGGCGTAACAAGGTGCCATCTTAGTGCCCATAGCGGTACCATTGATTTGTAGATAATATTTCCCGTTAAAAGAGAAATAATTATTACTTAATATGAAACGTAAAATGGGACCAAGATCATCACCTAAAGTGGGGTTGGTGGCATGCTCACGAAGAAAATTTTGACAAGCGATAATTCCCTCATCATGAGGGATATTAGTGTACAAAGAGGATACATCCATAGTAACGAGTAAGGAATTAATTGGTAACGCCTGAATAGTGTTAAGAATTCTCAAAAAATGCGTAGTGTCCTGTATATAAGAAGGAATATGGGTTAATAGAGGGTTGAGTACGGAGTCCATGTATACTGAAAGATGCTCAGTTAGCGTACCAATTCCTGAAATAATAGGTCGGCAAGGAGGGAATAGCTTGAGTTTCCTGGCTAGCTTACAAATGTCAGAACGGCGGATATTCTCAGGGTCAGAAGGGGTCACTCCGGGTAGTGCTTGTTGAGCCTCTGTTATTAATTTAGGTAGTTTGTGGACTTTAGGTAAAGTATAGAACGTACCCAACGACGGATCCTTAGGTGTAAGTTCTGCTATCTTAGTTGCTACGTGTTGTGGTACCGATTGACATAATTCGTCAATTTTGGGTTGGAAGAGTCTGGAAGGGTCTTCCGGTAATATCTTGTAAAAATCAGAGTTACTAAGTTGCTTCTCTGCTTCAAAAATGTAGTCGGTAGTGTTAAGAATAGTGGTGGCACCTCCTTTATCCGCTTGTCGTATAACGACATCCGGGTTGTTCCGAAGTTTCTTAATAGCCATGGACTGAGTACGGTTGACGTTAGAGGAGAGTGGACGTTTGGCATTCTCTAAAATAAATTTGTCGAGGTAAGTTTTGGCTTTGCAGGCAAATGAGTCTATAAATCTGTTGCGTCCTTCTGGTGGTGTCCAACTGGATTTTGTGTTGGAAACTGCGTAAACTTGAACAACTAACCACACAGGACCCGCTACTTCACCATCTGCAAAGCACTGGCCATCCATACATCACCAGTAAGTTTCCCAAGCCATTATCTCATCGGGCTGAAAACGTTACCACGGATAACGTCTTAAATCTATCGGACTGTGTTCTTACCAAATACGAACAAGAGGTTTTACAAAATGGTCTATCTTTCTGTCCCTCCCGCAAACTAGATCCAATTGGTCTATGCTTTGACTTGGATAATTTTGTTCGCCGTATGAGACTTAGAGAGTTTTTCGAAGATAACACTTCCGACCCGATTCCAGACATCAACAGCAAGGACACGCAGCCAACACTACATGTTCCCAACACAAAATCCAGTTGGACACCACCAGAAGGACGCAACAGATTTATAGACTCATTTGCCTGCAAAGCCAAAACTTACCTCGACAAATTTATTTTAGAGAATGCCAAACGTCCACTCTCCTCTAACGTCAACCGTACTCAGTCCATGGCTATTAAGAAACTTCGGAACAACCCGGATGTCGTTATACGACAAGCGGATAAAGGAGGTGCCACCACTATTCTTAACACTACCGACTACATTTTTGAAGCAGAGAAGCAACTTAGTAACTCTGATTTTTACAAGATATTACCGGAAGACCCTTCCAGACTCTTCCAACCCAAAATTGACGAATTATGTCAATCGGTACCACAACACGTAGCAACCAAGATAGCAGAACTTACACCTAAGGATCCGTCGTTGGGTACGTTCTATACTTTACCTAAAGTCCACAAACTACCTAAATTAATAACAGAGGCTCAACAAGCACTACCCGGAGTGACCCCTTCTGACCCTGAGAATATCCGCCGTTCTGACATTTGTAAGCTAGCCAGGAAACTCAAGCTATTCCCTCCTTGCCGACCTATTATTTCAGGAATTGGTACGCTAACTGAGCATCTTTCAGTATACATGGACTCCGTACTCAACCCTCTATTAACCCATATTCCTTCTTATATACAGGACACTACGCATTTTTTGAGAATTCTTAACACTATTCAGGCGTTACCAATTAATTCCTTACTCGTTACTATGGATGTATCCTCTTTGTACACTAATATCCCTCATGATGAGGGAATTATCGCTTGTCAAAATTTTCTTCGTGAGCATGCCACCAACCCCACTTTAGGTGATGATCTTGGTCCCATTTTACGTTTCATATTAAGTAATAATTATTTCTCTTTTAACGGGAAATATTATCTACAAATCAATGGTACCGCTATGGGCACTAAGATGGCACCTTGTTACGCCAACATATTTATGCACGAATTAGAACAGGAAATGCTATCCACTTCTCCTCTTAAGCCATCACATTATTATAGATATATTGACGATATATTTTTTGTCTGGCCACATGGTGAAGAATCTCTTAAGTCTTTCTTTGATCATGTTAATTCTTTTCATGACAGCATTAAATTTTCTGTCGAAGTTTCCAAACATCAAATTTCATTCCTAGATGTTCTGGTCAAGTTGGATGGCAATTCCTTAACCACTTCGGTCTATTATAAGCCCACTGATATTCATATGTATTTACACTTTAATAGTTTTCACCCACATAATCTCAAGAGTTCTATTGTTTACAGCCAATGCCTTAGACTTACACGCATTTGCTCCAACCCATGTGATTTTAAACACCAGGTATCCATATTAACTGGTTATTTCTTGAACGTCGGATACCCCCTTCACTTAATTAGACAGGGTATTTCCAGGGCCGACAAGTTGAGCCGTGAGGACTTATTAAAATACAAGTCTAAAAGTCCCAACACACGCATTCCGTTCGTTACCAGTTACAACCCCCTCATCAAATCTTTCATTCGCTCCATCAAACAGGAATTTGCTGTATTTCAAGACGATCAGTCTGTAGGAGAATCGTTTAAGGTACCCCCCATGCTAGCATTTCGTCAACCCCCCAACCTTAAATTTCTTCTCACTTCCTCCAGACTCCCCCGCTCAGTTTCCACCTCCGCAGGCAATTTTCCTTGCGGTAAACCTAGATGCCAAATATGCCCCCATATTACCCCAGGCACCGTGGTCAAGATTCCCAATGTTGACTTTAGTCTTAGACCCCCTTCCCTCTCTTGTGATTCTATTAATGTTATTTACATTTTCTATTGTGTACTTTGCAAAGAGGGCAATTATGTAGGTGAAACAGGCTCCCGATTCCGCTTACGTTTTAATAATCACAAAAAATCTATTCGTGATAATTTTGCAGGATTCCCAGTGTCCGAACATTTCAATCTTCATGGTCATTCTCTAAAAAACCTAAAATGTATTTTAATTGCCTCGAACTTCAAATCAACTACTGAACGTAAACGTAAAGAAATCGATTGGATCTTTCGTATTAAGTCTCACATCACCGGCCTCAACAAAGACTTGGGACCCCTTAACAACTACCAGTTCTACAAGCATATGTAATCCGTTCTTTGCTCCTTAATCCGCTTCCTGTATAGTCATGGTTTATTTGGTTTTAATTCCATCATTGCAACTTACTCTTATCTAGCGTCATACTTTCATTGTGTCACATTTTGTACTTCTCATTCGACTGCCAAGTATTGCTGACGAAGGTCCCAGGGGGACCGAAAATTCCAATATATTTTGTAAAACTTACTCCTTATTTGTCAATTATGAGTCATATCTTATTTCTCTGGTTTTCTCTAATAATATATATATATATATATATATATATATATATATATATATATGTTGATACTAGATGAGACTAGTGGAAAACTAGTCTCATCTAGTATCAACATATATATAGTCTCATCTAGTATCAACATATATTCCGCTCTGCCCAATGGACATAGAGCACTCTGCGCCAAGATAGACGCCAACCTACTCTCTCTCTCTCTCTCTCCACCTCTCTCTCCGCCTCTCTCTCTCTCTCTCTCTCTCTCTCTCTATATATATATATATATATATATATACATATATATATATACATATATATATATATATATATATATATATATATATATATATATATATATATATATATATATATATATATATATATATATATATATATCAGCAACAGCAAATATGTTTCTCGAATCCCCCCTCCTCACCCATTTAGCCCTATTCAGCGGGGTAGGATACAACTGTAAATCGGCGTTTGCCTCCAAGTTGTTACAAGTTTGTAAAGCAATTGTTTGCGTTTTGTCACCGTGTTCCAACCCTTTTGACATGTCTATCGATTTTTTTTATATGTATTCATCACGAACCAGCAAACCAAGATATTTGCCAAGTTTTTCCCTGCCAAGACTCCCCAAGAGCATCATTGGCCAGTAATTAAGGACTTATGCAGATAATGAATAAGAGTGTCTTCCGACAAGAAATTCCTCATTTAAAATAAATCGCATACAGTTCCCAAAATTCACTAGTTTGAATTCAACCAATCAGTGAATAGCTGACAAGTTTTAATATGAGCCCTTGTTTAAAATAGATTCATTCAGTAATCCGAAAACAAGTTAAGTCGTTATCACAGCCATACACAGAGTACACAAACAAAGCATATTGTTGTAGTACATATTGGTGTACTGGGTCGCTTACGAAATCGGCAAAGTGAACATTATTTACCTCATTATTCAATGACGTTTGCAGAATTTAATTATTCATGTTATGGCGGGGTTGATTTTGATCCTAACGGAAAATATCTTCGAGAAAGACAACGTTCACATTTGTAAATTATACTACATTATACCACCATTTGAAGTTAGATTTGAATAGAAAAGCTAGGTATGTATGCCGTTATGGCATCGTGCGGTCAATGCGGTTGAGAAAATTATAGAAAAGGACGCAAAAAGCTGCTTTAAAACTTAGAAAAGTAGACCTCGATCATTCACTTGATAGCAAACACAAAATGATCATTTTCTTAGCGTTTGGTTTGACTGTGTAAAGAATCTATAAACATAATTTGCGTGACAGTCATTCAACTTAAATTTCTAATACGAGATGGCAATCATGGCTAATAAAAAAATACCTTTACTAAACCGTTTACTGGCAATTATGCAAAAACGAACTTCGTTCTTTTAGTCTCTCCCCAACTACTTGCTTGCTTAGATTTCTAGTTCCATAAAAATACACGTGGGAACGACGAATGTAAATGGCTTTTGTTTGTATTCCAGAACCGTGGTGGGGATCCATTGATCATTGCAGTACTGTCGGATATTTCGTGTTTCTTTCGTTTCTTATCCTACCAATACCATGAATTTACGTTCCTGATACAAAAATAATCTTCGTAAAATTCGATTAATGACTAGTCTATGACAAGAGTGATAGCACATCAGTGGAAACAGTCCTCCCTGAGAGTGTACACTATATATTGTAAGCAATGGTAATCAGTGTGGATTAACGTAGTTCAGTGTAGGGAACATCTCCAGTAATTGAGACCTCGCTATGTAGGTCTGGATTTAAAGCTTGCAGAAACTAATCTTACAATAACTGTATTCACATTAAAGACATTTTGCTTCCAGCATATTGCAGTGTACAATATCTGGCATAGCGAAGACAGGGTACATTTACAAACTTAGTAGTAGGGTAAGTTCCGTATGCATAAAATACTTTATAAACTTGAACAAATGAAAACAACTGATGCGAATTTGTTGCCACAAAGAGACAATAATTATCATAGAGAAGTATAGACACAGTGACGTCAGACGGAATAATTGTATCATAGCAACCGTTACGGCGATTAATCACTTTATAATTGGTTTTGCTGTAATAATATACGCTTCGAAGAAAAGTAGATTTTGTTGTTCAAGGCATAGTCAATGATATGTTTTTCTTTTAATATGTTGATGGGAGGGGACTGGGGTACAATTCTATTGCCTGGCTATCAGGTTTTTGTACTACCCTAACCTTCCTTATTTCCTTCATTGATTAGTAAAATCTAATAACTGTACATACTTTCAAGGAACGTGTACCAGTACAGGGTTTCTAGTTGTTGACAGGTGTCTTACCAACAAAATACGGTAGAGAGAATGGGGGGGGGGGGTACGTAGGCTCTCGTAGGGACCTGTGATTCGTTATTTTATTTTTATTCGTTAAGTTCCTTCATACAACTGCCCAAATTAAACCTCTCTACCTAGCAACGGGAATGTGAACGGGCTCTGTGTAGAGCAACGAATGATGGAAATTATTGCATGTACTCTCTTAACATGATAGACTGAATGTTTCAGTTTGAAGTGCGATTGCAATTGTTTTCAGTGTATTGGACTGAGTTTAGACTAAAAATCACTCCATATCATATAAAGAATCCGTTGCACCGCTCAATATTTGTTTACACTGACCGAAGTATCCAATCATATTATTCAATTTTGCTACGGGATCGCGTTGATGTAAGTCTTTCTATTCCACTGAAATCACGTCCAATCAGGAAAGTAATATATGATCACGTGTTCATGATATTTGCATGATTACAATGAGTGGTGAACATGATAGGACCGCGCACACTAGCGCATTGCAAGTAGTGCAGGGATATAAACAAATTATTTATATATGCACGCAGGGACGTCGATATGGGAGTGTCTCACCCCACCCCCCCCCCCCCAAACTTGGTAAAACTGACGATAGTTGGAAAATTTGAGTGCGACAGTCGGAATTTCCGACTGTCACACTCTAATTTACCTGGGCCTATTCATATATTCCTGTAATTGTGTATGACCTAAAAATTGAAAAATTTCGTTCAAAATTTACTTTTAATTAGTCATGTTTACCGTTTTTCTTACCACTCTGAGAAACTGTATCTCGCGATCCTTATACTCCACCATACAAAACTTCGTATGATTTTGAATATGCCTCATAGAACCACTGTACAACGTTCGCCAGCTTCAATTCGGTTTATTTATGTACCCATTTTGCTATTAGGTGGGTTGACCCTGTTCGCTAGCTTGAAGTAAGTTCAGGATATATATTGCCTCTATGGTATACAACTAAAACGCTCAATACTAATCTACGGAAGCTTAAAAGTGCCATCAACTTAAGAAAAACTTTGCCACATAAGTTGACATTTTTCAAGATTAAATCTTAATATAAATCAGAAAAATGTTGGATTGCTCAGTTGATTTAACTGAGCAATTGAACAATTTTCTGCAAAATGTTTAATTGACAACTTATTATATCTCGTCAATTGGACATTTTTTCTGCAAAATGTTTAGCTGACAACTTATCATATCTCGTCAATTTAAAAAAATTCTGCAAAATGTTCAATTGTTCACTTCATTCCAAATGGAAATAATGTTAAGTGCGCTAGGAAAAAGCACTGTATTTTTGTCGTCGAATATAATTTGTTGAAGAAAAAAAAATCCCCTTTGTTACATTAACATAGCTTTTGTAGTTAGTAGTCTATATAGCCTTCAAGCATAAAACTTATACGCAGCTTACTTGCTTAACCATAATGATTCATAAGATTGTGAAGTGAGAGCCAGTGGTACAAATGATTCGAAAAAAGTTCGGAACAAAAGTGCAGTCGCGAAAGACGGGGAGTCTGAATGACACTGACCGTATCGTTGACGAGTAGTGCATGGAGGGTACAAGGCAGCAATTGGAATTTTCTGGCTTCAAAACCCATCCAGTTGGAAGTTCAGCCATTACCCCCCCCCCCCCCAATCACCAGGCCTTAGCTACGTCCCTCTATACACGTATGTACTTGGAAGTTCCAGTGAAAATGGCAGAATTGCCAAGAACGTTTCTTGCGGAGAAGGCTTTGGTGACGAATTCCTTACGCAGTTCGAGTGTAGGCCCTACTTTATTCTTTTGTTTAATTTATATAAAATGTTAACAGGCACAATTGTGTGGCTTAGCCTGCGTGCATATTGTACATTTGCAGTTTAGAACACTGAATAGGATGTTGACTGGCGGTAGGCATAGTCTAGTTAGGCCTAACATACTGACAGGCTATATGGCTAGCGTTAACGAATCACTGTACGTAGGGCTAGTATTAACTGTTAGTAATTTAGGCCTAGGTTAGAGTTAGGCCTAACGTTAATCCTATCATGACAAACTTAGCATATGCAAATTATTTTCGAGTGTTCTTGTCCTATACACTTTTACTTTGATATGTTTGTGGAAGCTCAAGAAGTTTATAAATAAAGAGAAATGATGAAAAGATGTAGGCCCTAACTTAGATGGTATAGGCATACGGTAAAACCGCGATGCTAATTTGGTCTTTTTCTTTCTCCAAAAACTGATGATGCAGCTGATCGTTCTGTTTCCTGAAGATTATTTAATATTATACTCTCCTTCAAATATTTGACTAACTTGAAGTTTTGACAGGTGAAGCCTCAGAAAATGTCTCTAAAATCGTGGACGCACAAAATGTACCCGTTGGGATATTACGGACGTGATTAATGGTCATGTCGTTTTGAGATATTCTCTGATAGAACCATGATGCAAGATTAAATTAATCCTTTGTAAAGGTATCCGTACAACAGTTTTATGACAACAAAGTTAGACTAGGCCGACCTTAAATTATTTTATATTGAAATTACACGCAATTCACATGCACTGACTATTCGCATGCCGATGGTATAGACAAATTGGAGAAACATAAAATAAATTTATTAAAACACAGTTCAACATAGCTGTTTCTCTCTCATGGTGAGAAGGTAACATACTGCTTTGAATTTGATCGAATTTGAGGCTTTTTGAGCGTCTATTTTATTCTTCGTGCTTTACGTATCGAATCATTCAAATTTGCGTGTGATCACAAGATGTCACGTGATACGCGATTTTACCGTCTTCTACATCCCTACGGCTAGGTTGTAAGTTATAGTTGGCTGGTACTACTGTCTAAAGCCTAGGTTTAACACAACAGGGCCTAGTCTTGGTCTAGCACTAGTTATAGTAGGCTAGTTAGTAGTTGGTAAATATGCAGTTAAGTCAAGCTAGCCTAGGCCTAACTTGTATTTAATTTACCCATGTTAAGTTACCTAAGCCTAACGAGGCTACGCTAGTTAATTGTAACCTCGGCCAAAAGGCTTAGGCTGTGCCTGTGTCTATGCTTCTTAATAACATTGCGTTAGGGATATAATGTTGTAAAGGAAGAGAAATAAGGTGATATGATGCCTGTATCATACTCAAACTACTATGTGGAGCCAAACAAGTTTTGTGTACAGTGCTCAGATTTGATCATTAAAAAACAATAGTAACTACGTAAGTTGTAACTTAGAGTAGCTATTGGGTGTAAGGTATCAGTGGGCCGTGTGAAAATAAGCATCAGCACGTTATCAGTGCAATGCTATAAGCCTCAAACGGGTTAGTTTAGTTTAGTAGAAAAACAGGATCAGGAGGGACACTCAAGTCCCCATCAAGGACATTATAGTCCTGAGAGAGAAAGAAAACTGAAGAAACAAACACTCTGAGCCAATAACCATGCTTAAAGTGCTTATCCAAAGCATTCTTAAACCCATTCACACTACTTGCAAGTACAACTTTCTCAGGTAAACCGTTATACTAATTTACAACCCTATTAGAAAAAAAAGTTATGCCGAATATTAAATCTACTTGTAATACCATCTGTAAAAGTTGTAGGAGGTGGATGGTAAATCTCTCAGCCTGTGATTGGGAAGTAGCTTAATGAACAGTCCATACCATTTAAACTAGATGGTGCAATTTATGTGATGTTCTAATTATTTAATATTCTTTCTTTTCATTTCAGAAGGACATCTGTACTATATCTACTCTAATCTACATGTTGCACAGATAGTTAAATATGAAGAGGTATATTTATGGGAAGCTGCCAACTAGTAGATCTGGATCTCTCCTATACTTCGTACAAAACCTGTCTCAAACCTTAGCTTCTTGCCAAAGGTATTAGAGAAAGTTGTTGCTCGGCGCCTCGATCAGTACATGGACGACAACGAACTTCAAGAAAAATATCAAAGTGCCTATACCAAGTTACATTCGACCGAAACAACCCCAATCAAGGTACAGTCCGACATCGTGCATAACATAGACGACGGAAAGGCAGTAGCATTAGTTTTACTGGATTTATCTGCTGCATTTGACACCATCGATCACTCAATTTTGCTAAATCGGCTTCGTAATATGTATGGGATAACCGGAAACGCCTTAAAATGGATGACTTCTTATCTTCAAAATAGACGCCAGTCCGTCATCATTGATAACATAAAATCTGCACCTCTGTTACTTAAATATGGTGTTCCTCAGGGATCAGTACTAGGACCAAAGTTATACTCCATGTATACTAAACCACTGGGCGATCTTATGAGGCAGCATGGCCTTGATTACCATATGTGCGCCGACGACACCCAAATTTACCTTTCGTTTAAGCCACTTGATTCTCCTGATGCAATTAATCCTCTACATATATTGGAGACATGTCTTGAAGATGTCAGAAAATGGATGGCTGTTAACATGCTTAAGCTTAACGATGACAAGACATGATAATTTTCCATTCAAAGCATAGCAAACGAACGATCCACCTTCCTTCATTGAGAATGGGCAATGATGTCATTCCACCCTCGTCATCAGTACGGAATCTTTGTGTGTTATTTGACTCATGTTTGTCCATGAAAAACCATATAAATTTAATTAGTCGGTCTTGTTACAGCCAATTACGTATCATCGGGAGAATTCGTCTATCCCTTAACGAGGAGGTAACCAAGTCTCTCGTCTATTCGCTGGTTGCATCTCGTCTGGATTACTGTAATGCTCTCTTGAATGGAACGTCATGCTCCTCAATCAAAAAACTACAGAGGGTCCAGAATACGGCTGCCAGAATCATCACCAGAACCCGTCGTTACGAACATATAACTCCTGTACTCCGAGACCTGCATTGGTTACCAATTCATCGCCGGATAAATTACAAACTCATTCTGCACGTTTTTCGTGTTCTTAATGATCAATCTCCGAGTTATATGTCTGATTTAGTTAAACGCTACACGCCAGCTAGGGCATTACGGTCCCAAAGTCATCTTTCTCTAATCATTCCTCATACTAACAAAGTCACATATGGAGATTGTTCTTTTAGTGCTGCAGGTCCTAAACTCTGGAATTCTCTTCCCCATCACTTAAGAAATATCACACATATGGACACTTTTAAGAAGCACTTGAAAACTTATCTTTTTAGGCTCGAGTATGGGCATTAATCTTATTCACATTTCTTTGTTTTATTCACTTTACTGTGCCCATATTTATGTATTATTTATATATTTTATTTTTCTTTATTGTGGTTTATTACCCTGTCTTTTATCAGGTTTTACTTTTTCTGCTGTTGTTATTACTTTTAGGTTTTCTTAAGTTTGGTATTTTTATATTCCAGGTTTTGGTTCTTTTGTACAGTGCTCTTGAGCATGTTTTACTTCTACTTTTACTGCTGTTGTTTTTACTTTTAGTTTTTTTTTATGTTTGAGTATTTTTATAGTCCAGGATTTGATTCTTTTGTACAGTGCTCTTGAGAATTATTTTTTTCATGATAACAGCACTTTAATGTATGGTATTTATTTATTATTTATTTACAGAATATAGCTGTTAGTTAAATTATGAATACATTTTAAATTATTGTCAGGGCCGCTGAACAACCCTGCAAATAGTGATGCGTCCATCACCTTGGTAATAGTAATAGCTATGACCAACCTACATATTGTGCTGATATCATCCTCGTGTTAGTGTCTGCAATCACAATCTTTCCAATTGTGTATTTCTTACTACAAATATTGGCTAATTCACAAAATAGCAGCAATGAGACCGTTGTTTTGTAATATGTATCACTGTGTATGGTACAGTGTGGCCGTAAGTACATGCACACCAGAACTCAGAAAATGTAAACACGGGGGTATATGTGAATAATCGCCTGGTTTGTTTTGATCTCATTTTGTTTAATTGTTCAGATTTTCAATACAACCTAAATTTTGAAGAAAAGAACATACAGTATATGTGGAAGTGTGATTATAGGCTTACTGTGTACAAAGAAATGATAATTTGTTTACTTGAACGCAACATGGGACCTAAAGGCATAAATCAGGGTTTATTTTGTAATAAAAATCTTGTCAGCATTGAAACCTCATCACAATACATATTTAGTTTTCCAAATGTATTGTGACAGATTCGTATCTTTGGAACTAAACTTACTGCTATAGTAGCCTATAAAACGGTGGGAGAACATTTGGCGACAACATGCCACAAAAATACAGTTATGGTTAATAAGTAATGGTAAGATGATTTAGTGTGTGAAAGATTCATAAAGGGTTTTAATCACTACCTCAAAGAAAAACATATGACAAGATCTCCTTTCTGTGAAAGAATGGTTCTCAGACCTCAGACCCTGATGTGTGCTTTAATTCTTGCAAAGTTGACATCTTGATCACCTTATCACTAATTGTACTAGTATTGTTAATCAGCAAAATGCCATCAATGATAGGTCAGTTATCCCTCACTCATTCTTATCATTATGTTTCTTTGCTGGCTATTCTTCATGTTACACATCACATCAAACATACATTGCATGTGTGGTGACCTAAAGTAGCTTTGCCTTCTCTTGCCAGTCATATTTCATTTTCTTTATTCTTTCCTAGGGAAATACAAGTACTGTATCCTTTGTTTCTTAGCTCCAAGTTAAAGAGTCCCATGAATAATCTGATTTATCCATGCCAGGGGTCCTCAACAATTGGGTTAATATAAAATGCATTTACGGGTTACGCTCACTGTCTAAACAATTCTGTAAGAATATTTCTTTAAATTGATTTCATATCCTTACTCAACAGGAAGGCACAGATGTTGAAGCTGCAGCCCGGAAAAGAAATATTGTCCAGTATAGTCAGCAATTTAAACTTTCTGGTGGACATGACACTGGCCATAAGTAACTGTTTCATTGTAGCTGAGCCAACAAAACAGTTATTTCCAGCTGGGCAAACATTGTGGAGGCAGCCGACAAGCTCTTCAAAAGTCACTGCGTCTCCAAAAATGTGGGAGTTTGTGAAATTACATAAACAATTGCTTGTTAACGTTAACCACAGAAATACATTGGATAGAAGTCGCTTCACAACATCTGACAATGCTACACTTTTGCAGCGAACTGAAGATGACTCACCCCATTTGAAGTCCACTCAAATCAATATTCATGTACATGACTTGCACATTAAGTGAACAAGATTCGACTGTTTCGATCCTGTGTGGCCATTTACTTAAGAACTATGTTACTATGGACTGTAGGGTTCTTGTTTTGTGGTATCTCTCTTTTTATACTAACAGTTCACATTAATAATTACAGGCATTTTAATTGTTTACTCACATATTTGCAATGTCTGTGCATATTTATTGAAAACTTTGTTTTTCTATCTTTATTAAGGTAATCCCATAGTAAGACAAATTATCATGCCTTGGTTGTCTGATGTTCATGTTATATACAAAACAACGGTGCACGCAGTCTATGTTTTTGCACTTCAAATGTTCGAATCTTGCCAACAGTAGAAGTCACTTCTTTCCAGTGCAGCTCTGAGATGTTAATGTATCAAGTTACAGAGATAGAAAGCAGATAGATAGAACAAATACACAAGCTAGTACAGGAATGTACATGAAGCATATAAATGATAAAAAAGTCCATTTAAAGCTGAAAACATAGGCCCACACCTATGTTTATCCTATCACTAAAACAAAACAAAAAGGTCTATGTGGAAGCAAATTCCACCACTCTGTGATGAATTTAATACTCTTTCATATCTGAAGCCAAATGTTAAACTGTCTAACATGTTATACCTGTAAGATATCTACAATTCTTGATCAACTGATAGTATTTCCAAAGTACTCAGTTCACCGATGTTTAAAGTATCATTGTCTACAACCAATTTTTAACTTCCACTGAATAATGTTGAAATCACAACATGATTTGTTAAACATTGATCAGAAAAGTGACTTGTGTTTCGGCCTTTTGGCTTAGATCATATGTAGTATAAGTAGTATGTGTAGTATCTTTCGAAGGGAATGGTAATGCACACCCGACGATGACCTCTCAGTCACAGTCCCGATGAAAGGGGACTGGGGTTGAGAGCGCATCAGTCGTTCGGTAGTTTGGTTTTCGTGCCCAGGTTCTTTCCTAGGCGACTTTTTCTTAACAAGTAGTGTGTTTTCTGGTGCTTGTGTTGAGAAAAAGACTGAAATACAGACCATACTAACTCAGGAGCCATTATGCACCTTTCAGTAAATTCCCTTGCATTAACATATCTTAGAATGTTGTTTTTGAGGGTAAATGCATCAACAATGAAGAATTTCAGCACTTAGCCAACATGGAGGATCATTAGAAAAGCATTTTAAAACCAGAATTTGCAATTCATTAGATTGACAGTATAGCTATGATGTGTTATAATTCATTCTGAACGACTGACTTTTCAGCCTATATATCAGACTAATAGACTAGAAAGTGTTCAATCTAATTTAGACTGGTGCTGCAATAATTCGGTCTAAACTTCTAACTGTTCAGTTTAAAATGGTTTGATTTTCAGTCTATTATACTGCAGAGTATTTAGTCTAGCTAAGACTGACATTCAGTCTTTACATTTTAGACTGGAATTTAGTCTATGTAGTTTGATCCCTAATACCATCCATCATTATACTGAAATTTCAGATGATTAGACTAACATTTCAGTCTTTCATTTTAAGGAGAGTAGATTACATAAACAAAGAAAAAAGTGAACCACATAGGTGAGTTCAAAATCAACAACAAAAAGACATCACACATACACAAGCTCACCCTAAAATGAAATAACTTGAATACAAATTGACACTAAATGAAGTATATCGTTTTGTGTGTGTGTGTAGGGGGGGGGGGAGGTCGGGAGTGGTGGATTTCCCTCTTTGTCACCAGGTCCTGCACTATACCACCTCCCTTATTTCCTACATTGATCAGTACAATCTATGAACCTTATTTACTTACCTAATCAGGTTTTAATTGGATGTCCTTTGTTTTGGTGTAAATATCATTGACTCAATGAGCTTTAGTTTCAATAAAATGGAAATCCTTCATGTTATATTCAATCCTTGATTATTGGTTCCGGTATCAAATGGTCCTGGAATGGGTGGTTGTGTCCAACTGTTTGGTTGAGGAAGTGTTGATTAACATACAATGCCATAGTTATAGATCAAGCTTTTCTAAATCTAAGGTGAAAATGACAGTATCGGAATTCCATTACAAAACCGGTCAATATGTCCAAACTGTGCAGATGTATAAAGCTATTTCCAGTAACATATCCACTACTTCATATTTTCCATGATCGCCGTGTTAAAACATGTCGTACAACTGATGCGCCATACGTTCTGACTTGATTATTTGGTTACACTTATATTCTGTGTACTTTTATTAAAGAAAAATTTCAGTTATGAGTCATTTCTTCAGTAAACGTAGGAACAAACAATATATTCATAATTATCCAACCGAGTCGGAGGCCTTACTGCATATACAATAGCAGGGAGACGTCAGTTACTAAATTTTAACTGATGACGTAAAAGCCTTTTGTAACGCCTTTGCGAATAGTCCTGCTTTAAGTAACGCTTAAGTGACTTATTAAAATTAGCCCTATGTACAGACTTTTTTTATTATATTACTTATCTCCATTGGTAAATATATTGATCACTGAAGACTGAATTTGAATTGAAAATTTAGATCAAAGGAACAAATTTAGTCAGTTCCTCTGTTAGCTGTTGTTTAAAGATTTGCTTTTTTCTTCTCCAATCTGATCGATATCTTAGGAAATGTTATAGCATTGTTTGTTTCTTTTTGTTGTATAGATATGAATATCCTCCTAGATTCGCTTAGGAGGTTTACAGAATAAACGTTTGGAATTTAGCACAATTATTCCTTATTAATATTCAACCAGCAACTGCACGTAGTCCCCTGTTTCCCATGATCTGAGTGATTACAAACAGCTGCCATTTAACTGTTTACACCAGTATAATTTATATGTCATTTTTGTTATAAAGGTTAACAGGCTGCAAGTTATGTTTATTGAAGAAAATCATGAGCAAGTCAAAGTTCTTTAAAGATGGGTTATACTCTGCTTATTGATGTGAACGTAGTCTATAGGCCTATAATAAGTAAATTTTTCTGGTTGTTGAAGATTTGATCAAATAAAATTATATATAGCAAAAATGAAGAAATAGCAACAGTGTTGTAGCCAAGTACATGTATCCTAGTACCAAGTACTTTCGAAATGAGGCTCCGAGTACCAGGTATCATAGTCCGATGACTACTTCGTATGATCCGAGCACCGAGTACCAATTTTTGAGAACAATATTTAGAAGCCGAGTACCGAGTACGAAGTATATTATTTCATACGAGTACATTTGGTTTTTGAAATATACAAAAAAAAAACTTATATTTATAACTGCTCCCGGTGGTAATTATAAGTAAAAGATATATACCAGTCGAATATGAATACATTGTTCGTGTCTTGTTATTGTTTGATACATTTTCAAATGTAAAATGTCTTAAATGATGGGTTAATATGGGTCCAAGTGTAATAGTAATACTAAGAACATGCTACACATTATTAAATGTTAGAAAAATACATCACTTATGTTTTCTCTGTGCATCCTATATGTAACTGTACGTGATAATATACTCGGCTATTCCCATTACATACACAAACAAAAAGAACTTGGCACCACCAAATCTCTCCCTAACATGAAAATACAGATACCGAAACGGTCAAACTTCTTTAAATCGAAGTTACTAATGAGAAACTGATTAAAATAATTTAAACCTTAGGCTACTTGCTAATGAGGAACTGATAGAACGTTATACGGAAGTGAAATCCTTTGTTTTTCATCATCATCATCATCATCATCATCATCATCATCATCATCATCATCATCATCATCATCATCATCATCATCATCATCATCATCATCATCATCATCATCATCATCATCATCATCATCATCATCATCATCATCATCATCATCATCATCATCATCATCATCATCATCATCATCATCATCATCATCATCATCATCATCATCATCATCATCATCATCATCATCATCATCATCATCATCATCATCATCATCATCATCATCATCATCATCATCATCATCATCATCATCATCATCATCATCATCATCATCATCATCATCATCATCATCATCATCATCATCATCATCAATACTGACCAGAATGTAAAACCGACATTAAGATTCTGGGCGGCATTTTCGTTCCTGTCAACATCTCATATCTAGACTTTGGCCTTTAATAGAAACTAAACGATACACCGGACCTAGCTTTTCAGTTATTTTAATAGTAAATACATGTTTCGTACAGACTGAGATATTGACAATGTACTTTTGACAAACTTAGGAGTCGGGTAAGTTTAGTATGCAGAAAATACTTTAAACTTGAACAATTGCAACCACTCATGCGAATTTGTTGCCGCAAAGAGACAATAATTGTAATAGAGAAGTATCGACACAGTGACGTCAGACGGAATAATTGTATCATGGCAACCGTTACGGAGTTTAAGCACTTTATAATTGTTTTTGCTGTAATAATATACGCTTCGAAGAAAAGTAGATTTTGTTGTTCAAGGCATAGTCAATGATATGTTTTTCTTTTAATATGTTGATGAGAGGGGACTGGGGTACAATTCTATTGCCTGGCTATCAGGTTTTGTACTATCCTCACCTTCCTTAATTCCTTCATTGATTAGTACAATATATTAACTTTATATACTTTCAAGGTACTTGTACCAGTACAGGGTTTCTAGTTGTTGATAGGTGTCTTACCAAACAAAATACACATGAACTATATATATATAACGTACGGTCTAGGGGATGGGGGGGGGGGGGGGTTATGTTGGCTCTCGTAGGGAACTGTGATTCGTTATTTTATTTGTATTCGTTAAGTTCCTATACAAAATTTTCCAAATTAAGCCGCTCTATTCCGCAACGGTAATGCAAACGGGCTACGTGTAGAGTAATAAATGATCAAATTAGTGCATGTAGTTAACAAAAACACAAAGAAGAAAGTGAACCACATAGGTGAGTTCAAAATCAACAACAAAGGGAAATCACACATACACAAACTCACTCCAAAATGGAATAACTTGAATACAAATCGACATTAGATACAGTCTAGCGTGTACGTGTATGTAGGCGGAAGGGGGGAGTGGTGGATTCCCCCTTTGTCAGCAGGTCCTGCACTATGCCTCCCTCCGTTAATTCCTCCATCGATAAGTACAATCTATTAACCTTATTTACTTACCTAATCAGGGTTTAGTTGGATGACCTTTGTTCTGATGTAAATATCATGACTCAACGACCTTTAGTTTCAATAATATGGGAATCCTTCATGTTATATTCAATCCTTGATAATTGGTTCCAGTATCGAATGGTCCTGGAATGGGAGGTGATGTCCAACTGTTTGGTTGAGGAAGTGTTGATGAACATACAATGCCATAGCAGTAGATCAAGCCTTTCTAAATCGAAGGTCAATGTGACAACATCGGAATTCCATTATAAACACAGTCAACGTATCCAAAGTGTGCAGACATCAATCCGATATACAAAGCTATTTGGAGGAACACATCCACTACTTCGTGTATAACAGTGATCGCCGTGTTAAAACCTGTCGTACAACTAATGTGCCATACGTTCTGATTTGAGCAATTGTATCACATTTTCTATTGTTTACCTGTATTTGAAAGCTTTACTAAAATATGAGTCATTTCTGCAGGTAACGCAGTAACATAACAAATCTATTCATATGTATCAAACCGAGGCAGAGGTCATACTATATACAATAGCAGGGAAACAACAGTTACTAAATGTATACACTGATGGCGTGAAAGCCTTTGTAACGGTTTTTACGAATGCGCCTGTTTTAAGTAACGTTCATTGGTTATGACACGCACTTTGAATATGGGAACTGTTCAAATGAAATTCTCGCTAAATCAAACTAACTATAACGTTTTCTATTAAGAAGATATTCACATGTCACCCTACTTTGAAGTCCTTGCCTAGCTAAGTTCTAACTTAGATCAAGTTCTAGTTTCTAATTTGTACCCCGAAAATAATCTTACCGCTTGTCGACGAGGCACACGACAATTACTCAACAATCGGCGTGTACATTAACCTCGATCGTATATGTCAATGCGGAATCGCGCCTAACAACGTATACTAACCATTGTGACCCCTTGTCCCTTTTGACACTCAACTCTAGTGGTTTCGCCTTGAATGAATATGATTCCACAACAACTGAGGTCATGATCTTATAGCTACCACGTTCCTCGTGAAGATATACCAGAACAATTGAATCTAGCTAAATGGTACATTTCTTGATGATTACCGCAATTTTCAATTAAAACATTTTCATTTTGAGTACTTTTCAAACATCAAACTGCAGCTGGAACTCACGCAGCTAGTCAAGACTGTACACAAATGTACATAGACACAAACAGCAGACGACATGACAGTTGTTCCTTAGCAACACAAATCTCCTTGCCAATTTCTATATTCTGCAAATATTTTTGACTACGCTTGTCATATAGCAAGTCGAAAGGATAGCAATATGTCGAAAATTTGACATCTTATTTCAAATTTTCACTGTCTTGTCTGAAAACGTTGGCCATTTTATTGTAAATTTGTCACTCATTGCATTTTCCAAATGTGGGCAAGGGGGCTGAAGATTTGACAGTCACGTTGAACTTCATTAGATAATTGTATATTATAACATGTGTGAAGGCAGCTTTCTTTAAATTGATCCTATCCCCACCCCTACCCCCCCACTCCTACTTGTGACTTCTAAAAATTGACCCTGGCTGCAAACGTTTCTTATTATTATTATTATTTATCTTTATGGGTAAATTGATTGATCACCCAAAATTGAATTGAATAATTTGAATACATAATTTCAATGAGAAGAAAAATTTAGTCAGTCCCACTGTTAGCTGTTTTTTTTTTAAGTTTTGCTTGTTTCTTCTCCAATCCGATAAATATTTCAAATGTTATAGCATTTTTTGTTTGTTCCGTGGTAAAGATATGAAGATTTCTCCTAGATTCGCTGAAAATTTGACAGAACAAAAGTTTGAAATTTAGCATAATTATTCCTTAGTAATATTCAATCAGCAGCTGCACGAAGTTCCTTTTTTCCATGATCTGATTTCAAATAGCTGCTATTCAACTGTTTACACCAGTATAATATATGTTATAAGTCATTTTTATAATAAAACAATGGGCCAGTCCAAGTCAATTAATGATGAGTTGTACTCTGTTTATTGGTGTGAAAGTAGTCTATAGGCTTATAAGAATTTAATTGTTCTGGTTGTTAAAGATTTGACCAAATACAATGATATCAAACAAAACTGAACAGAATAGTAACAGTGTTGAAGCCAGGTACATTTATCCGAGTACCAAGTACTTTTAAGTACTTGAGGTTCCCGAGAACCCAGGTATCCTAGCCCGATGACTGGCTTTTTAGGATCCGAGTACCAGTTTTCGAGTACAGTATTCTATATACAGTATTCAGTACCGAGTACGAATTAAACTATTTCATACGAGTACTTCTGATTTCTTAAATTATACAAAAACCTAATATTTAAAACTGTTCCCTGTGGTGATTATAAGTAAATGATATATACCAGTCGAATATGAAGACATTGTTCGTGTCTTGTTATGGTTTGACAAATTTTCAAATGTAAAATGTCTTAAAATGATGGGTTAATAGGGTTGCAAGTGCCATATTAATACTACAAACATGCTATAAATTGTTTTATGTTAGACACATAATATACATCACTTATGCTTTCTTTGTTCATGCTATATGTACTGTTCTTGGTAATATAAACGGCTATTCTGCTGCAGTAGAGACACATGAGAACGGTGACATTACAGAGTAATAAAAATCATCGATAACTTATAATAACTACCTACTGTAACGTCAGTATTACGAAACTGTTTGTTTTACATTACTAGTCTTAAAGTATTCGTCACGAACAAGTACCAAGCACTTTGAATCGAGTACAAGTACGAGTACTTAAGCATCAGAGTGCGGTTGCGAAAGGATGAGTACCAAGTACTGTTAACCTAGTGCGAGTACCGATCATTTGAAAAAAAAAGATGTTTGAAAGCCACTCGAGTGCCGGGTGCTTTTCGAGTACTACAACACTAGAAAATAGCTTCTTGACAAAACTTTACCAGTTTTTTTTTTCATTTTTATTTTACTAGTGCTTGGAACAAATTTCAATTACATACAAAAACAAAAAAACCTTGGCAACACCAAATCTCTCCCGAAATTGAAACATACAGATACCGATACGGTCAAACTTCTTTAAATCGTAGTTACTAATGAGGAACTGATTATATGTAATTTAAACCGTACTTACTAATGAGGGACTGATTAATGTAATTTAAACAGTACTGACTAATGAGGAACTGATTAAGGTAATTTAACGTAAAACGGTAGTAACATACCTTGTTTTTTTTATAAGATAAACCAAGACAAAACTGATCAGCAATTGATTGAACATATTTTATTTTCTTATTAGGATCATCTTATTCGCAAACCGCTAGCTTGAACTGATCATGCAGTTAGTGATAATGAATGATATTTTAACGCTTCTTTGATATATTATTTTCAAGGAAAAACAGTAGATCACTAAGCTACTTCTAAATAATTATGATAAAAATCCGACTAAATTGAAGGGAAGAAAGGCGCCCGGCCATTTCAGATTCAACCAACTCCTTTCCAAGAGGCTGTCGAAAACTGTCGTTTTCGAGGGCGCTATACTTTTTTGCGGAATGGTCACGCTATTAATTCTGAATTGTCAGAGTTTGCTCCACGATCACATTATGAATAATGCAATTCAATTAAACTTTCGTTACAACTGACACAATATTCTAGATTTTTCACAAGTTAACGGCAGTTTGCGAGAACTTTGAAAGATTCTATTCGAATTTGAAATTTCGTCGACCTTCTCAAATATCCAAACACAGAAGACGCATGAACAATATACGGTTTTACGAGAAAAGATACAGAAATATAGAACTCTGTAATATTGAAATGTTTTTGTTTTGTACCTTGTTCCTGATCACGATAACTTTTTTCTTATTATCTTAGCCTCTTACCTGTTTTCAATCTTTCCTAAGTCTGCAACTACGAGGTAAAATAAGACCGGACTGGTTAAATTTTGACGGTTAACCGGTTAATTATTTTATTGAAACATGTTAATTCATGCTCATGCGCATATGTCTTTAATGTGATCAATATTCGCCTTGAAAACGTTTCTTGTTTTACTTTTTGTATAATACAGGATTATGTGACATGTTTGAGATCTTCTTGATCTCGGTAATGAATCCAACATTAACAGTGTTGTATGTACAGTACGTTATTTATTAAACAACCTTCAACGAAGATTGCAAACGTTCGTGTATTTTTACGTCAGGTTCATGCTATAAAGTAAAGTATATGAATGTGTTAGGATGGCATGTTTTGCAAGCCTGATGTATATTAATGGAAGCGATGCTATTACCTATTGACAAAGTCTTAACTTATGTACATCTGTTTTAGCAAGTCAGTGCATATTTCTGTTATATTTATACATAGCTTGAATAACAGCCAACGGTAAAGAAAATATTGGTTTTCAGAAATGTAACATTAAATTTGTCCTTAAAAACTAAATCCAACCTCTACCCGTCATAGTCATTTGAACTTCCTCTTTTAGTTCATATTATTAGTTTTTACTTTGGAGAACCGCAAAAGTTCATACATCCATTCCCAGCTAACCACGACCAATTCCTCCATAGTGTTTGCAGTCTGTCTGGGTCAAAGATGTATGGCGGTAGCAAGCAACAATGGTATTTAGGTGTTATATCTAGCTCGGTTAGTTAAACAAAGCAGCACTGGTATTCATCGCCCACGGTAACGGAGACAATCACATAGAAATTCTGTTATAATTATTCATTCGGTTGTGACGATTTGGTAGATTGTACATTGGCTGAGAAGGTTCCGACTTGTGTGTTATAAACAGCACACTATTACATGTGTATATTGCAAATCGAAAGTAAACTAATAGAAAACCTTATAGTAAACGATGTTCGCTGATACGAGGAGGGACATATCACATGATAAGATTTATTGAAGGCAAATTTTCAAAGTTAGTTATTTGCACCTGTTGAAATATGTTTATTTCATCTTTAATAGAGGTACGCTTTGAAGTTTGGGGATATATGCTTTGTAGAAAATACAAAACAACCTCACATATCGTCGTAATTTACTATGTCTAGTATATAGTAGGGATGCACCGGATATCCGGTCCGGCTGGACTATCCGGCCGGATAGTGAGCAATTATCCGGGTCCGGTTCCGGCCGGATATTTTTCAAAATCCGGCTGGATCTTTTTCAAAATCTGGCCTGGATTATTCCTTAAAAAGGTTTTGGTATTAACTTAAATCAATGTAAACTATTTCCAAAAATTAATAAAAACATTCAAAGTAAGGAAAAATTAGGTTTAACATGTTTAATTTAATTTTCTCAATGGTCTGACCCACTGTTTCTAAAGATCCAATTAAATAATCTTTTAATTCAGTATAAAGTATGAGATTTGTGAAATGTAGCTTCCCGTTTTAAAACAAACTTTATAGGTAGTATGCAGTGTTTTTCCAGCAAACAAATTTACATACAATATCAAGCTTGTCAACAATTATATTGTAGTTATTTTATTAAAGAATGTAGATTACACCACTTCAAATAATATTTAACCTCATTAATGGGGTCTTAATTTCACCTTTTTTAATAATATGCGTATACCTCACATATGATTTGCTCCTTGTTTCATACTTCTACTTCTTATTAATGATTTTCTTTTGTGTAATGAAAAAATCCGGGTCCGGCCGGATTTTGTCCGGCCGGATTTTGTCCGGCCGGATTTCATGTACTATCCGGCAAAATCCGGTTCCGGCCGGATCCAAAAATTTGTATCCGGTGCATCCCTAGTATATAGTATTAATATTATATACGTTAGCTATCATTTCTTTTGTATTAAATTAGGTCTGAAATCACAACCATTCCCCCCGAATTACACAGTGAAGCCCTAGTCCTAGATGTAAACTGCATATAAGTCAGTGACGCGGTAAGCTACATCCTATTAATTCAGGTTTGCATGCATTTCAACTGTGCAGGAAGTGTGAAACGGCTTCTTATACGAGGTAAAAGGTAAACAAGTCTGACGTGAACAAGGAAGATATATGTGGAGAAAGCGAGAATGACATTGATAGTAAACACCCTTGACAGGACCAGAGATATTGTCTTTACAGAAAGGTTTATGATTCATAGCAATAATAGTAATAAGGATACATTTTCATTCTAATATGAATAATTATAGTATTCATATTGTCCAAATATCCTATCCATCCTATCTATCCTATCCATCCATCCTATATATCTATCTTATCCATCCATCCTATCCATCCATACTATCCATCTATCCATCATATCCTTCCAATTATATCCATCCATCATATCCATTCATCCTCTCAAATCCTTCCAATCCATCTATCCTTCCATCCATCCTATCCATCCATCCTATCAATCCATTATATCTATTCATCCAACTATCCATCCTATCAATCCATCGTATCCCTTCATCCTATACATCCTATTCATCCTTAGAATCTATCCTATCCATACACCCTGTCTATCCATCCTATCCATCTATCCTATATATCCATCATATCCATTCACCCTATCCGTCCATCCACCCACTCCCTCCATCATATCCATCCATCCTAAATATCCATCTATCCTATCCATTGTATCAATCTATCTTATCTATCTATCCAATCCATCTATCATATACATCTATCCTATCCATCCATCATATCCATCAATCCTATCCAACCTATCTATCTACCATATTCATCCACCCTATCCACCTATCCATCCATCGTATGCATCCTATACATCCAATTATATCTCTCCATCCTATATATCCTTTCTATCCATCCATTCTATCCATCCTATCCATCTATCCGATACAACCTATCTATCGTTCCTATGAATGTATTGTATCCGTTCATCTATCCAATCCATCCATCCTATACATCCATCATATTCATCCATCCTATCCATCCATACTATCCATCCATCCTATCCATCCTTGAATGCATATTATCCATCTATCCTATCCATCTTATCCAACATATTAATGCATATTATCCATCTATCCTACCATTCCTATCCATCCATCATATCCATAATATCCATATATCTTATCAATACATCCGATTCTATCCAGTAATCCTATCCATCCATCATATACACTCTATACACACAAAGTTTATTTAGGTAAATTAACTGCTAAGTTGAGTAAAATAGCATATTTACAATGTAAAGAAACACAGACAATTTGAGTTTTGGACGATCACTCATCAAAGGAGATAACAATAAACACCGATTCCCGTTGCGCATGTGATAATACTTACGTAATGAGTTAAACAATACGCACCGGGTTAAACGTACCCGTTTACGATCAAGAATACTCGTAGTAAGTTATTCTAGTCACGTGTGAGTTTCCTGAACAACAACTTCTACTCACTTTCACGGTGTTTTAACTCTTGATCTGTGTTTTTGAACTATCCAAACGGTAGATGTGAGTAACTTCATCAGCACATGTATACAATTTGTACATGTATGTACCGTATATGCAACACTCGCCGCGCTCTACATGGCTGGCTGCACGACTATTCGGATATCTGAACCAACACCTGTGATTTAATTCACTAAGTGAGCCAAATTACGATGTTAAACTTCTAACCTTAAAATCTGAAGCTTTATCGTACTGTTTGCCATCAATTACAAGTAAAAAAAAATACATCAGGTGCATTTCGTATCATTTAAATGGTGTTTAGATGTTCCGGGGTTTGCACGATAGTTAGGTTACCGTTGATAGTTCATATCCCTAATGTATTATGTTAGGCTAGTATAAGTATTGGCATAGCCTAGACGAATTAGCCTACTGTCTGATGCGTAACGTAGTTTGATTGTGTTGATTAATATCATTGTTTCAGGGTTGGGATAGCTTGCCATGATAACCATAACGTAGGGTAATAGTTTTGGTTATATTATACACAAACTTAAGTTCTACTTCTTAGACAACAGGCAGCTATCCCATCCACCTGTTCAGTGCAGTTGCAATTACTATGTCTAGCCTAGTCCTGTACACTAAAGCCTGTTCTAGTGTTAGTTAATAATTTTAGGCTTGGACTTGTATGACCCAAATCATGTGTAACAGACTGGTGTACCTAGCCAACCCAGACATTCACATTTTAATTTGTGGGTCACTGTATATAAGGTGTAACCTTTTAAAGAACTACCATCATCAGTCAGTGTAACAGTAACAATCTGTGTTTCAAATCATATTAGGCCTTGGGGAAACATCACATTTGGGTTATTTGCAGTAAGATGATTATAAATCAGTAAAGTTGAGCAATGCTCTTTTTGTACACCTGACCAACCATGATTACTCTGGTTAGAGGGTCACACACTGGCATTTAATTTTAACATGTGCATGACCGAGTATAAGGCTGTTTTTTCCATACTTATGATATCATTCCCTGTATGTATTATCAACAATTTTGCTCTTTCGGTTAGGTCATGGAAAAATGTGTGGCTTTTTGTTGGCTGAATGTTTTACAAAATCTAAAAATTATTTCATAGTCTGTCAAAGTCTGTAGATAAAGAACAACATACATTTTTATATAGAACAACATGGATCCAAATGACCAGTTGGTATATCTTTGTTATCATTGTCAGAACTTTCAAACAAGAACATGGCTAATTGAGCATTATAGATTAGTTCATTCACAGGAGCCAAATTTCGGTATCCGGTGTGGCATAGACAGTTGTGAGAAAGTCTACACTAATGTAAACTCTTACACAAAGCATATCCAACGCATTCACAAAAGATTTAGGATGGATGTTTCTGAGGAAGATTATGTGCAAGGTGATCTTGTTGATGGACATAGTGAAGATATAGGGCCAAATTTAGATCAAGATGTACATGCAAAGGAGAATGATACATTTGAAAAAGATACGTTACATGATGCTGTAGGTTTGTTTGTCCTGAAAGTAAAAGAAACACATTCTCTTCCAAAGACGACAGTGAATAAACTGTTACAAGACTTACATTCGGTATTAACATGTGCTCAGTTTCATCAGAATGAACAAATAAAAAGTGAACTTATAAGTCAAGGGATTGGTGCAGAAGGAATTAGGGCTGTTTTTGAGACTATAGAAAAGAATTCCCCACTACATGTTTTGGATTATTTTGGAAGTGAAGCAAATCAAGAGAGATTTATCAAGAATAAAACCTATTATGTGTCACCAGTTGAATATTGTCTTGATGAAACCAAAATGGCTACATACATGTATGTACCAATTCTTGAGAGCCTACAGTCCCTTCTCAAACATGATGATGTTTTACGAGAGGTACTAAACACACATCAAAATTGTGGAAGAGGTGTTTTACATAACTTTTGTGATGGGGACTTGTATCGCAGTAACCCACTATTTTCAATGCATTTATCATTACAAATTCAACTCTTTTTTGATGACTTTGAGGTCTGCAACCCTCTTGGGAGCTACAATAAGAAGCAAAAGCTAAATGCAATGTATTTTTCAATTGGAAATTTGCCAGCCAAATATAGATCAAAGCTGCATTCAATTCAACTAGTGTGGTTATGTAAGACAAGTTTATTGAAGGAGTTTGGTTTACAAATTCTCTCAAGACAATTGATAAATGACTTAAACATCTTAGAGACTAAGGGACTTACTGTTAACGCAAATGGTGAATTTTACAGCTTCAAAGGTACAGTGTCTTACGTTGCAGCAGACAATTTAGGTAGTCATGGAATAGGAGGATTTATGGAAGGATTTACTGCTTCTAGAATTTGCAGGGGATGTATGTGTACCTATGCAAGTTTAAAGCAACCTGCATTGTCAACAAAGTTTACAGCAAGAACCATAGATGGCCATGACCATCAACTCCAAATGATAAGGCAACATCCAAATCTATCTTCTGTTTATGGTGTGAAGGCTGATTCACCTTTAAATAGGTTATCATTTTTCCATGTGATAAATGGGCTTCCGTTTGATCCAATGCATGACCTTTTGGAGGGAGTGTGCCCACTTGTTTGGAGCCAAGTACTGACATCACTTGTAGAAATGAAATGCATAAGCATGTCTCAAATAAACAGTTCTTTGAAAGCATTTCAATACACAGGATCAGACAAGACATCGAAACCAACTCTACTCAGTTGGTCATTAGGCAAAATGCTTCACAAATGTGGTGCCTATGTAGATTAGGCCCATTTATATTTGGTAATAATGTACCAGAAGATTGTGATGTGTGGAATTTAGTTCTACAATTGAATGATATATTAAATCTTGCTTTTGCTCCAAAGATAAACTTTCAAATGATAGCATATATGGATGGCCTTGTCCAAGATTTTTTAAACTCCTATCTGCTTGTTTATCCAGAAAAGGGGCTTACACCCAAAATGCATTATTTAACTCATTACAGCAAGCAAATGGAAATGTTTGGACCACTAACAAACTGCTCAACAATCAGATTTGAAGCAAAGCATAGTTATTTCAAAGACCTTGCTAGAAAGACTAAAAATAGAAAAAACATACCCAAAACACTTGCAATGCGTCACCAAAGTCTAATGAGTTTGTACTCAACATCTAAAAATTTCTTAGCAGTAGACAACATCAATTCTACTGGCTTAAAGGAAGAACATGTTGATGCATTTAATCCAGTGGTTAGAGAAAAACTGGTGAAAGAGTTAAAATGTGAAAAATTTCAAACAGCCTATTCAGTTACAATTCATGGCACTCTGTACAGGCCAGATTTTGTTGTGGCATCTCAAATGAGTGAAGGTGTATTGTATTTTGCAAAGATTGATAAAATTATAGTGCACCATTCAGAAGCTCATTTTTTGGTGAGAAGCTTTTTAGATTGTACTTTCTGTCAAAAGTTCCATTGCTACATTGCATCAGAAGTATTTTCAGATCCTTACTTGGTACGGTCATCAGATATTTTAGACTTCCATCCTCTGTCAGGTGGTCGTTGCATTGAAGGTTTTTTTTATTGTCCAGAGATACAGGTACGTGGACGAATTCTTGTAACAACCACATAGCTGCAACTCAGGTTTTATGTCTTGTGTGTTTGTTTCTTGACAGATTCATGGCTATATTTTCAGACCTGTCATTCGTAATTGCCTTTTTAATGCCTGAAGACTTTTCTAAAGTTCTTGATGTATGTGGAGAATTAGTGCTGGATGTAACAGATACTGTTATTAGGGACAACAGAGCCATTGCCTTTTTTGAGGTTTCAGCATTTCTTTATGTCATTAACTTTTGCTTTGAAAAACATTTTGATGTCAGAGTACATTTTTTAAACAATACTTGTCTGTGATGTGTCACTATAAGCTTCCACAATGCATATCTTGGTGACCTTTGGCACTGAGAACAGAATTGTTACAGTAATTAATGGAGAAAACTGTGACGTTATCAACAAAGTACGTGACCTTTTCAAGATTCCAACTGATTATGTCATCAAACTGAAGAGATACTGTAAAGAGTGGGGGGAATGGCTCACAATAGAGCCTCCAGACATTGAAGCAAGAGACAAAATCAGAGTTGAAACATGTATGTTTTTGGACATAAACATGCCAGGCACTAGCGGTATTAGTGTCAGTGAAGCAAGTTTGTTCAGTGATCCAAGTGGTGTTTCGCTATGTGATGAAAGTTTGGATGAGGTATCTGCAGTTAATCAGCCAGCCATTTTGGGGCTCAGTGATGTATCTGAAAATATCGTATTGGCTGGACAAAACAGCAAAGATGAGGGCCTGAAAGAAGATGCAATTCTAAAGGGAGCTATGAATGCTACAGAGAGGTAGGTTGAGGATGTTGCTGTTAGTCAATGGATACTATGTTTTGATCATTTGGTTCTTTTAAATGCACAAATAACTGCATAAGTTTGTCAATTGGTTGTAATTGTTACCTGCCACCACGTCTAGGTAGCCCCTAGTAAATGGAATGTAATTCAACATAAGATGTAAGACTTAGATGTAAGTACTATGCACAGTATTGTCATGCTACCAAATTTATCAGCAATGAGTCAAAGCAACTTTCCTTTGCTATGAAGAGCAGACTGCAATGCCATAATGTTGTAGGTCAAGTCCAAGGCTGCTTAGTTATAGGCAGTCCAAAATTTAAGTTCTTGTCCTCATTTAATAGCTACAGCCCTGCAAAATAGTATCATGTTAATATAAAGTTTACTTGCCCCAGTATAAATAATACAAGACATACATAATTTACATCTCGATTCATGTTGAAAGTTGTGATCTTGCATTTCAGAGTGAATGTTGAATATAAACCATGGCCGACCAATGTCAGAATCCCACGAGAAAATATGTCACCTTTGTTGCGACAAACATTACAGAAAGGAGTGTTCCCAACTGCCAAGCTTAGAATACAACTAATACAGGTCTTGTTCAACTATATGTGGCAATTTGGAAGGTTAGTATTCTTATTCATATGTGTCCATTACAAACAGCTCCTCAAAAGCAGTATAACTTAACTTGTGCCATGAATGCATGTTACTAACTATTTGTGTACTTTCTGTGTTCTACAGAATTCCAATATTTAGTCAAGATATTGTAAACATGTTTGTCCAAAAGAAGCCAAGCCAACACCAGGCTGCAAAATCAGTTGTTGTGGACAATAGTTACATATCTAGCTAAGCGTGCGAAACATGAAATGTATTTAACATGCTTGATCATTGACACTCTAGTTAGTTTTCACCTTTATACCACATGTATTATATTCTACATGGCAAAGTGGTTAAATCTTTGCAATGCAGAATAATTCCTGTATGGGATATGATATGCATTTGTGTTTTAACAGTATTTAATGAGGCTGGGAAGTCATGCGACTCTCACCGTGCCCTAATTGAAAGGGCTTTTGGAGTTCCTCATAAAACATTCAGAGGCAGTTAGCAGCCAAAAAAATTAGTAATTCTAAGTGACCCTAACACAGAGCTGTAATAACTCCTATGATTCCTCTTCCCCTCGGTCATGCCACAGCCTTGCTTACATGTAAAATATTGGCCCCAATATCAAAGTCCAACATATCCCAATGCCACTAAATACACCCCCCCCCCACAAGAAAAGGGTCTCTAGAGCTGTACCTGGGCTGCAGTGGTGCCAGGTGTTCATTATTTGTGATCAAACAATCCTATAGTGGTGTAGTATATCAGCCACATCAGATTCGCTGGTTCTAACATATGGTATTTTATTTCACAGCCACCCAACCAGACTCCAGTATGAACAGATAGCACAGCAGCTAGTGAAGGAGTACCCTTGTCTTGCCCAGACCACAATACCTGCAGCCAAACCATACGTAAGATAACACAGAAATATTATGATTTAACTGCAGTGAAAGGCAGTGTTATGTTAGTTATAGGTAACCAAATATTAAGGTACTGGTTTAGTTTATTACAATGCATGAGATTTTGCTTCTCATACAATAATAGTAAATGTGGTTCATGCTTAGAAAAGAATACTTGCATAGTAGACCGTTTAAAATTCAAGATTGATGGGAGTAATCAAGTCCGAAGGAAAATGCAGACCTCTTCATTACAGCATGCTTGAAATTGGTGAATGAACCAGAGTGCATCATCACCATTGCAGGAAAAAACTCAATATTCTTGATGTGTAAAGTTACATTCACATGCATTTGAATGTTTGGAAGGTTAAAATGATTAAGTAAATGTTGCCTACACTTCTGAAAGGGCAAAGAAGACTACTTGTTTGAGCATATTGGCAAATGACAATCCCTGATCATTTAATTTATTGACCAAAGTAATTCAAGTTTTTGTCAATAATAGTTTTTCCTGTGTAAACAGAAGCATCATACTTTATCCCCATAGGACTACTGGAAACTAAAACTGTCAGACAAGTTTAGAAATGAAAGGAAGAGCATCCGTTCTGGATCATCAGAAGACATCAGACAACCCAAGAAAGCCAAACGCTTGCCTTCTCTTTCCAATCCTGGAGAGGACTCGGGATCTATTGCTGCACATATAAGGTAATAAAAACTTAATGCTCTTATACAGTTAGTGATCTCATTTGATATTACATTTTATTTACAATGATTTTCATCTATTCCTGACATCAGGTGGGAGGACACTACTTTAAATATGTTATGCACCATTTTTGAAGTGGCTTCATATCAAACATACATCAAATATATAGAAGTCATTATCACCATTGATTTTAGAGATTACAAAAATTCCCATATTAGGTACAAGGAGCTTTTTGTTTTTGGTGGAGACCAAAGGTAATTTGTTGTCAACAGGGGTCAAATTGAAAACTTTTTAAACACAACATCTGTATGCTCAGTACAAGAAGACTATAAGTGTCTGTTTCGGTCATCAACTGTGGAGGTGAATATTGTTTGTCATATCTCAATGCTTTTTGTTGTACTACCTAGATTAAAGCCTGTTGTTCATCCTGGATATAGCCTACATTACACATTCTTATAAAGATTATACATGTAACATCATCAAAACACAATGCAGTTTGCATTCTGGTTCAAAGCATTGAGAACGATTATTACAATACTTGATTTTCAGTCAGTCAGTGCTCAAAGCTCTCAAAACTTTATACATGGAATCATTTTTTAAAATATGTTACTCATAGAGTTCTGATGAATATGACAGTTGATATTGTACATCTTTCAAAGGAACACACTGAACTTATTCACTTTAGCTAATGCAAAATAATGACTATTTATCAGCAATAATATACCTCACAATGTTGCCGAGTTAATTGGTATAGTTAAGGTGCATTGACCTACCCATTGCGTTGTTCACTATAAATGTTATACACAGTTCAATCCACACAGCCATAAGTGAGCTTGGTGATTATTACCTGGACAGTAGATTCACACTGATGTCAACCACACTTATACCATACTAACTTAAATGCTAGAGTTTGAAGTCCAGCTACTTTTGTTTAACAATTCCATTTAAAGTGTACTAGTTGTTAATGCTGAAAATGGAAGAATCTATATTCCAAATTCAAATTTAATTGCAAATATTCATGAATTTTTACTTAACTTAGGTGGATGCAAGAAGAGTTTAAGAAGAGAACACCTGACCAGGGGAAGGTGACTAAGCTTATGGAGATAACATTTGAAGAGAGAAGGAAGGATGTTAAAAATAAGATGGTCATCCTCCACATGAAGGGGAAGTATCCATTCCTGTTCACTTTAACTGAGGTATGAAGAATATCTAACTCCAAATGACATAATTCTTTCTAGCTGACCAGGGTGTACTTTTAGAAGTGTAATTAGGAAGAGTAAATCATATAATTTGAAAGTTCGCCCTTTAAGTGGGGCTGCAGTGGCATTTGAGGTGACCTGTTGAAGGTCACTAGTTTGAAAAGTGAGCCTGTGTATTACATAACTATTTCGCTTCCCGTAGTAAAGGTAAAGCATGAATAATTTGCTCGTTAAGGTGGGGTTCCCCCTGAATCTACCTCATTGGCCTCTTAATTGTCTCAGGCAGTAATAACCCAATGGTAGTAGTATTATAAGGGCACATGTTAGTTAAATCAGACTACTCATGTATTGCAATTAGCTATTCAAAGTTTCGTTCTTTAGTATTGCACAGGCAGAAACAACGGATCAGATCAGTTATTAGTTTTTTTTATATATTCAATTAAATTTGTGGGTAACATGCTTAAAGTTTTATTGACATTTACTGTTTTCAGATTCATAATGAATTTACAAGAATAACAGGGATTGCAGCAATTGAGGCTATATCAAGCAACATCAAGTCATTCCGAGATGGAATTCTCAACCTTCAAGTGAAAAACCAAGATGCTTCTGACTTCAAGAAGATAGCAATTGACAAAGCAGACACTTCTGTATCAGTGGAAAAGGCTGAAGGTAGTTATATGCATAAGCTAACTCTGCAGTTCTTCTGGGATTGGGGATGATTCCCATTTCAATCATGTACAGTAGCAATGATAGGTCAATGAAACAACCTATTAGTTTTAATGAGGAGAGCCCACAAATGTTTGTATTTATGATTATATGCGTGTTTGTTTGTGTGTCTGTATATGCAGGAGCGGACTATAAGTGGTATTCATTCTGTGTGCAGTGTCTTGTTATGTCCTGCAGATGAATATGTGCCCTGTTGGTTTTGACTCAGATGTTAAGTGTTTCATAAAATGGATGTTTTATTTAACTGTCAATATGCTCACAGTGTCTGGAATAAGTTCCAAGCAGCGTGAATGAAATAAATTTCTTTGGTTTAATCACCGGCTGACTTCTAACTACATAATAAATATGTTAGTCAGTTTGTGCCTTCCTTTTCATCTTTGATTGTATAAACAGCATTGACTATGGTGCTACAGTCCCACCTTCTGAAGGACAGTTCTGGTTGCAAAAAAATATTGGATGCTATTCTTTGTGTGTGTTGCACACTTTAAGTGGTGGTTCCACTTAGTCTTCAAAATGTACCCGATGTTAATAAAAGCATACTTCTCTGTTGGACCATACAGTTTGAGACTTGGCTATAATTATTCACAACTATATATACAGTAGTTTATCTTGCTGCATTTATCTCTGCGTTTTGCCTTTACTTGTTCACAATGAGTATGCAATGACTAACTTTAACCCACTTTTACATCTTACCAATAGAAATGAAAACCATGGCTGCATTATACCTAATACCATCCGTATTTAAACAGAAGCCATCCTTGATAATGGGGACAGATGAAGACAACATGGTAAGATGAATGTACAATATTCAATGATTTTGTGCTTCCAAAATGTGGTCTGACCGCTAGCTTATCATCTTTGTAGCTCACATTGACACAACTAAATTTTGCAGGTTCCCTGTGTTTGAACCTTCTTTTTTTGCAAAACCTTTCATTTGTGTTTGATTATAAGCAATTCAGTCTTGAATTGTCGAAATCCAAATGTATTCCAATCTGGACCAGGTAGGTGATATTTGTCCCATAAAATTTGCCTAGCACTTTTAACTAAAACAGTTGTCATTATGAGTGACACCTTAAATAATATGTGTAGCTTAAAGAAACTTTCATGATGACAGTATGGATTTGCCAGAATAGTAAAATGACCTCAGGCATGACAACCATTAGGCTCACAGCTCTATACGTAAAGACTGTGTGGTCTGTGTCCTTATGTCTACAGTGTAGTTTACCATACACTGTTCACACAAAGGCCCTCAAAGAGGTAATTTTACAACCGTGGCAGGCTGGTTATATTATACCAAGAAACTATTCAAGTGATACCTTGGCATTTGGGGCCTGTACAACAGATCTTTAAGATGCTTGTCCTTTGTTCTCGTTTTACCCTGCATAAAACTCACTGATCTTTAAAGGGCCACTGTTTAAGAAAGTAGCACCTGGAGTGTTTGTGCAATTGCCCAGTTAACCATTTTTTCCCCTGTATACATGTATACTCACTTGTAGTTGCTATAATATATAAGCATTTGCACAGAATGTTGTGAAATTCATGAAAGATGTTTGTTTGCACAACATATTAACAGGTACTCTGCAGCATAAAACATTAACTGTTCATGAGATAACCCTGAAGTGGTGGCTGCAAATCTTTCAGATGATTTTAGTTTCATTTCTCTTTACTTTTCACTTTTAGGGAAACCTGTCACCATATATGCTTATGAGTGCAGATGTGTTTCAGGCAGACGGAAGCTTCATTATAAACTGCGAAAGAGAGACAGTTGTGACCGCGAGCACTTTTCTGGAATAACTTACAACTCTCTTTGAAGTATACTGGGTATTTGGTATGGAATATCCCAAACAGACAAAGGACATATTTAACTTTATCGAGTGCTGCCTCCTTAAAATGAGGAACATTAAGCCAACCCGTTGTGTTTCATCTCTCATAACCAAGTTAGCAACTGCATGAATAGTCAGCTATTGTGGAGAAGCAAAGTTTTTATTCATTCTTAAGTTCGGTCAGTATTGTTATTTGTTTTCCATTCATTCTTCTTATTTTTTTTTGTTCCGTTGAGACAAAAGTGGTTAAACTTTTGTTTTAATTTCCATCCATCTTCTCTATAGCAGTGTTGTAATAATGGGTTTGAATAAGCTTTTCATATTTTAACCTGAATATTTTAAACTGCATAAAGGTCCATTCATTAAAACCCTGTTGTAAAGCGTTAAGTAAGAAAGTAAAGAAACTTTACATGTTTTATTTGTTAGAAATATATTGACCTTTAAATAGGTCATGTGTCCAGAATTCTGGACTAAGTACCACCACCTGGTCCTGTTGACCATTGGTGATATGTAGCCTGCAATCACATCATTACATTATCATCAAGATGACATAAGAGTTGTGAGCTGTGGTTATTCCCCAAGGGTTATTTCTCACGTTCTGTGTGTCTATTCTTGCAAGGTTCTTACATACTGTAAGCTGTTTGAACATATTTTTAAATTTTACAATTTCAGTCATTTAAACAAGAGAGTAAAATACATTTCCAGTTAGAAATGTACAAAGAGACAATTATGAGTGTTGCTTTCCACAATCAGGCTTCAATAAATGACCTAACCACCTGGGAATGTTGACCTGTTATATTTTCACTTATAGAATGCTGGAGTGAATGCACAAAAAAATATGTTGAATCTTTTAAAGTACAGTTAATGATTTTTCATATCACACTTTCATAACAACACTCAAAAGGAAGCATGTGATGTAAACTTGTTTTGTTCTTTAATATGTTGTATCTCCCATATCTCTGGTGTTCATTTTGTTCTAGTAATCTTAAACATGCAATTCTTGCTACAGTATGCCATTGTTCCTTGTATAACGTATCCTTTATTTCCTTTATTCCCTTTCATTTATGGTACACAGTGTGTGTTGAGCAATCTTAGTCTTCCAACCTGGTTCTTGTCACAAAGTATATTGTGTTGGTTATCATTGATTTGATTATCAGCTTTTAGTTGTAGTTTACTTTCATTCTTCTTGTACTTGTTCTCCTTGTTTGAAGCCAGAAATATACTCAGTTAAACATATTAAATCACACATATCTTTTCTCTTCATTTGGGTGTTTTTACTCCTCTTTAGAACTCATTTTTGCAAACTTATGATTAAAAAACCCAAAAATGTGTAAATTTTGGGACAAATGCGTAACCGAAAGATGTGAGTAAGTGTACTCCAAAAAATTGAATTTACCCACCATGTTTGAGTTATAAAACGCATATTTCATGAGAAAAATTACCAAGTAAATGAATAAAATATGGGACAGAGTTTATTTAGCGCAAATGAATTTTTTAACCCAGAACAAGTTAAGAGTGTACCTACTATGCATCCAACTATATCCATCTATCATATCCATCCATACTATCATATCCATCTTATCCATTCATCCATCCATCCTATACATCCATCTGTTTCCATCTAACCTATACACCAATCCTGTCCAAATATCCTATCCATCCAATCTATCCTATCCATCCATCCTATTTATCTATCTTATCCATATATCCATCCTATCAATTCATCGTATCAATCCATCTGATCAATCCTCACCATCCATCCTATCCATCCGTCCTTTCCATCGTATCCATCTATTATATACAACATATCCATCCATCTTATCCATACTATCCATCTATTCATCATATCCATCCAATTATATCTATCCATCCATCCATCGTATCCATCCATCTTCTCAAATCCATCCAATCCTTCCATCCATCCTATTTATCCATCCTATACATCCTATCTAACCAATTCTATCCATCTATCCTATCAATCCATTATATCTATTCATCCAACTATCCATCCTATCAATCCATCGTATCCCTTCATCCTACACATCCTATTCATCCATCGCATCCATCCTATCCATACACCCTGTCTATCCATCCTATCCATCTATCCTATATATCTATCATATCCATTCATCCTATCCGTCCATCCACCCACTCCCTCCATCATATCCATCCATCCTAAATATCCATCTATCCTATCCATTGTATCCATATATTCTATCTATCCATCCAATCCATCTATCATATACATCTATCCTATCCATCCATCATATCCATCAATCCTATCCAACCTATCTATCTACCATATTCCCCTATCCATCCATCGTATGCATCCTATACATCCAATTATATCCGTCCATCCTATATATCCATTCTATCCATCCATCCTATCCATCGTATCCATCTATCCTATCTCTCCATCCTATCCATCTATCATATCCATCTATCCTATCTATTCATCCAATCCATCTATCTTATACATCCATCCTATCCATCTATCCTATATATCCATCATATCCATTCACCCTATCCGTCCATCCACCCACTCCCTCCATCATATCCATCCATCCTAAATATCCATCTATCCTATCCATTGTATCAATCTATCTTATCTATCTATCCAATCCATCTATCATATACATCTATCCTATCCATCCATCATATCCATCAATCCTATCCAACCTATCTATCTACCATATTCATCCACCCTATCCACCTATCCATCCATCGTATGCATCCTATACATCCAATTATATCTCTCCATCCTATATATCCTTTCTATCCATCCATTCTATCCATCCTATCCATCTATCCGATACAACCTATCTATCGTTCCTATGAATGTATTGTATCCGTTCATCTATCCAATCCATTCATCCTATACATCCATCATATACATCCATCCTATCCATCCATACTATCCATCCATTCTATCCATCATATTAATGCATATTATCCATCTATCCTATCCATCCTATCCATACATCATATCCATAATATCCATATATCTTATCACTCCATCCAATACATCCGATTCTATCCATTAATCTTATCCATCCATCATATACACCCTATACATACTATGCATCCAATTATATCCATCTATCATATCCATCCATAATATCAATCCATCCTATCCATTCATCCTAATTAACCTATCCATCCATCCATTCATCCTATCCATCCATCGATTCATATACCTACCTATATACCTATCTATATATTGATCTATCTGTATCAGTATAATAAAAGTATTTGATACTTTACCAAACTAGCTAATTTATAAACGTATACAGATTACATTTTAATTGAGCGGTCCGTCATCACATACATATTCTTAGACTAAAGATCAGAAGCCATTTTTCATTTACTTTTATTTTTTGGCAATGTTAGCATACACTTTTAGTTCCTTAACAATCTTTTCTTGCTAATATTCATTATTATAAGAAAATATTATTAATTTGGTGTTTTGTGAAAATTCTGTATTGGCTACATTTGCTTTTTTTTACACGACTGCCTTTCCGACATGGATTTTTGTGGAAAGCCAACGCATTTTGCGTTGCTGGAAAGATAACTGAATACATTTATAGAGAAAGTAGGCTGCTAATTGAAAGAATTTAATAGCAGGATCTAGTAGATGTGGGCAAAACTACACCATTGAAAGTTTGTCACCCTGGCCTAAGTATTGACGCAACCAACATAAAAGGCGTTTGAAATAGTTTCTAGTAATTTAAGCATTCCGTACCATATCTTGCGGTAGAAATGCTGCGACTTGCAAGTAAAACACACCCAAGTACACGTTAAGCTCTATTACCACGACTTCCCCGGATATCATCAGGTTAAATCGAGTCTATCGGAAAATAAAGTGACAAAGATATGTAAGGAATGTATAAAGTTTGAATGTGCTGGAATTGCTTAAAAGGTTTTCATGTCTTGCTTCACCAATTATAATAACGATAAAATGGTAGCAAACTGATTTTCGTTTTGAAAAATGTACTTTGGTGTGAACATTTAATGAGGGTTTCCTGGAGAACAGGGTAGGAGGAGGGTGGTTTGGTGTTAGACAGGGGTAAATATGTTAGATTAGGTTCCATCAATTGAAGTATACAATCAATTTGTTCTACTATTTCGCAGGGGAGACTGATGGGAATGGCTGGAGTTAAATCTAAAGGTAGAATAAGGGTGGGGTTTGGCGGTGGAGGTGATTGAAGTTCAAGATAATTTAACAAATTTGGTGTTATAGCCACCGCGATATTTCTTTTTGCGTTTTAAAGTGACAGTTACTATGAATACGGTATCGCATTTGCAAGACGCTTTGTCAAAGTCGTTTATTTGGAATATAAGAGATATATAATAGAAAACAAGTAACATGAGATTTGAAAAAAAGATGATAAATATATACAACGGGAATAAGGCATGAATGCTTCAGTTTTGGTATTTACTTTCCTTAGGAAGAGAATATTTTGCTATAGCTGATTTATCAGAATTCTATTTATTCTACAATGATATGGAGGTTTGTTATTCTAGTTTGTCTAGCATAAAACTTCGTATGTAGAGTAGCCGAAATATCGAATTACACACCACTGTAAAAATTAATGAACCATACATTGGTTGCATGCAATGACTACACACAGATGTTCGTAGGATTGTGTACGGATTGCTGTATTGTTAAAACAAGAGCAGCAACGCTGCTAAAGCTCATGTTACCTACTATTTGAGAAATTTTGTTTTGCTTGTGCATAATACATACGCAAGATAACGGTGTTATTTCCATTCCATCCATCTCCTCTACCCCTTGCCTTATGCTCCTTCTTAGCAGGAAGAATTTTTTATTAAATGATAGAAGGTTGTAAACATTTGTTTTGAATAAAAAAGACATAAAGAATTTTTTTATTCAATTTGTGCCCTCTCAATTAGTACCTACTATAAGTATGTAAGTTATAACTCTAACGTACCGCTGGAATCTTACGTTAAACTAGTTTTGTTTCTGGAATACAATATATTCGTCGCCTGAGCCACATGTAAATGTTCCCCGCTATATCAATATAGTGAACGGCCAATATGGCTATATGGTCACCAACATCGATTATGATCGTATCCCCGTATTTACAGCTTGTACGCATGCTCACATGTACGCCATGTATTTGGTACCTTCTCAGAAAGGAAAACTATATTTTTCATGCGGATCGTAGCAATGTGCCATTCAACCTTTATATTTGTCGCAGGTACTTATAAGTATAAGCTGCATAATGAGCTTCTACTTAATGCGAATTAATCCTCGACTCTAAACATTAATTTAAAAGGCACTAGTCTTTGTGAGGTCGGCTACACCGAACTAACTTGAGGACATGTAGTTAGGTATAGTTTTTATAGAAGCTTTAAACTACAAATGCTGTGAAGGGACAAATACACGCACATAATACAGACAGCTTAATACAGAGGTTACCACAGTGAACACAAAAGAAAGATTCCACTATATACCAAAAGTCTTCATAGGGGATGTTATTCCCCATAATACATCACGCTACACTATCATTGGGGTAGTGGTGAGGAACAAATTACAATATGTTGACTTAATATACTTTAGAGTGACATGTGCAAGTATAGGTTTTCTAGTTGTAGATAGCTGTCTCATCCGACTGGTGACACGTGACCTATTTACTGTAGGAAGTGATTCCTTAATTGATTAGAATATATGTGTTATTAAACAAAGAAGAAAGCACACCACATAGGAGAGTTCAAAATCAACAGCAAATACAAGTCACATACACACATGTACCTAAAATGGAACAAATCGGATACCAATAGACACTAAATGGGGTCTAAATATAGTATAGCGTGTCTGTGTTTGTGTGTGTTTGTAGGGAGTGTGGTGGATTCCCTCTATATCACCAGGTCTTGCACTCAACCCACCTCAATTAATTCCTCCATTTATTACTACAATCTGTTAACCTTATATACTTACCTAATGAGGTTTTAATTGGATGACATTTGTTCTGGTTAAATAACATTGACTCAACAACCTTTAGTTTCAATAATATGGGAGTTCTTTATTGTTATATTCAATCCTTGAAATTATTGGTGTCGAATGGTCCTGGAATGGGAGGTGATTTCCAACTGTTTGTTTCTGGAAGAGGTGATGAACACAATGCCATAGCAATATATTGCTAATCTAAGAACAATGTGACTGTATCGGAAATTCATTACAAAACAAGTCAATATATCCAAATTATGCAGACATCAATCCGATGTACAAAGCTATTTTGAGAAACACATCCACTACTTCATGTATTACCGTGATCGCCGTGTTAAACCTGTCGTACAACCAGGGGCGTCAATCCGATTTGAAACGTGGGGGGGGGACGGAATCGATTCGAGTATTCCGGCCGTAAGTACTATCTAAGCGGAGCGCCACCATGGGTTGGCGCGCAGCGTACAAGAAAATTTTTCTTCTGGCAGACCCCTCAGATTGCAGGAAACGGCACTTCCCGTGCATTATGGCAGAAAGCAACACCCCTAAAATTGATAAAAATTTCCGGCAATTTTTTATTTTGGGAAATATTCTCGAAGGAAGTGATCGCCATGTATTCCTAAGTTTACCAATTCCTCGTCTCCCAGAAGCGCCCAACATTTAAGATATCGAAACATTTTCGTGTTGGCTGATCCATGATCACCGCCCATCAAGGGCGGCGGAAGCACTTTCAATCTGGGGGGGGGGGCACCAACATCAAAGGGCACTTTACAGCAATTCGATTGGACTGATGCAGCCTTATATTTAGTTCCCTTTACAACTCTTATTGTATTATCTTATTTGTGTACACACATCACTCCATCAACGCCCCCCCCCCTCTCAAGGAAAATATGCATACTAGCACTGCAATATCCAATGTGCAAATTGGGAAACAAGGAACAAGTTTTCTTTTGAGACAAAATGAGGCGAAATCATGCTAATTGCTAATGTAGGAATCTTCCGAATTAGAGTTTATTTCTTGTTAATATCTTAACAAATTTGTTTCATTCGAAATAGCTTTGAGTTTGACCCACAGAAATTCACTAAGAGTCAGAGGCGTAGCCATGCAGGAGTTGCAAAGTTGTATGCACGACTATCTGAGCGGAGCGCCACCATCAGTTGGCGCAGAGCGTAGTAGAAAATTTTTGGTTTTACAAATCCCTCAGATGGCCGGAAAAAGGCCCTTCCCGAGTGTTCATTCTGGTTACCTGGCCTCTTGCTAACTTGAGACACCTCAATTTTTATGTAGAAAATGGGCACATTTTTAACCTGGGGAAAAGTGGGGGCACGTGCCCCCTGTGCCCCCGGTTCCGCCGCCCTTGCCGCCCATGCCCGTGAGAAGTGGTGACTGGGTGAAGAAAAAGCCATGCCGTTTGAAAACATGGGCAGAAAAAGTGAAAGTAGCGAAACCTAAGGTAAAACGCGCGATAACGAAGTGATTATTTTCCAGGTTAATTGAGACTGTATCAAACGCGAGCTTAGGACAAACATATTCAAAGGTAATGGCATTACTAATCCCGATATGTGGTCTTTGAGGTGTGTGGAAAATCCGCAACGACCATCAAAGAGCAATTGAATATTTAGTCTACTTTTCGATTTCGATTTCGATTTTAAATTATGACAAAATGTTATGACACCTTTGATTTTTTTTTTTGGGGGGGGGGGCTGTGCCCCGGGCCCCAATGGGCACGACGCCACTGACCCCAGGGCCTCAGATATAGGCCCATTGCAGGGGTGGGCAACCTTTTGAATGAATGGGCCAGATTTTAGGAGTGAAAGATTGACAGGGTCGCATCTAACCAACGGCCTGCTGCTGATTTCAAACCTTTGATTCCGAGGACGTTCAAGCAATAGGTGTGTGTACTTAATCTGTATTCACAAAACCATAATGTCAATACAATCCTGTTGATAATTAATGGTGATAATAGACCAACCTGACAGCATCATAAGTGCAGATAAATTCTAAGCAGCTAGCTCGTTTTTGGTGATGATGCAAAATAGATTGAAATGTTTTCTTTTTCTTGAGACATCTCACGGGCCGCAAAAAAATCACTGGCGGGCCGCATGTGGCCCGCAGGTTTCCCACCCCTGGTCTATAGGAACGATGTCCCAAAATTTCCCAGGACATATAGGCGAAGGAAGCTATCCGCCGCGACTGCATGTGAGTTTCTCGACTTTCTGTCCTGGGAGTCATACCACAAAATGGTGCATTTCCTCATACGCCATTATTAATAATTTAAATAACTAACTGATAAGGCACAGCCCATATCCGAGTTCGTATAGCGAGCTTAGCGCAAATTTGGCGCCAGCATGTTAAACCAGGTTGCTAGGTCTACGAGAATACATTTACATGAAATTTGAAAACAAGGATAGCAAGACAAACAACTTTTATTATGTTTTCAGGACCTCACACATGCGCATGTATCGTCAGATTTAGAATAGGTCCCATGTGAGTGGTGGCTAAAGTGATGAAGGCATGAAAATAAATTAGTGGTTGATCGTTGGAGTCCTCAAGCAAGTTACCTCGGTTGCTAGGTGGATTTGCATCTGGTTATCGGGTGAATTCTGGTCGGAGCGTACTATGTTACCACCATGTACCCAGGGACGTAGCTAAGGCCTGATGATTGGGGGGGGGGGGGTGTAGTGGCTGAAAATCGGTTTTGAAGCCAGAAAATTCCAACTGCATGCTGCTTTTGTACCCCCCACCCTCCCGCTACTCGTCAACGATATAGTCAGTGTCAGTCAGAAAACCCAATCTTTCGCGACTGCACTTCTGTTACGAACTTGTTGCGATACATTTGTACCCATTGGCACTCATTTCAAAAACTTATTGCCCCCCCCCCACCCAACCAAATATTTTTGTGAAATTCGGGCAATATGCTGATAGCTTTTTGGATAATTTGCAATGTGCTTTTCAGTGGTTATACTGGTATTATTATTACTCAACAATTATCACCAATACGGAAGGGTAATAAGACGGAAAATGATTGTATGCTATTTGCATGCGATGTAAAAACCGATGCATGCCTGTATGATATGCACATGATCATGTGTGATGCGCATGTTTTGGTTATATTTTTCGGGCAAGTCGTTACAACCCACCCCCCCCCCCCCCACAAAACAAATTGGGCTCCTACGCCTATGACGGTAGTTGTATTAGGCATTTTTTGTAGTATTCAAAATCATAAGACGTTTTGTACGGTGGAGTATAAGAATCGCGAGAAACAATTTCCCAAAGTGGCAAGGAAAACGTGGTAAATATGACACGTTAAAGGTCAATTTTGACCGAAATTTTTAAAAACAATTACATGAAAAGGCCTAGATAAACTAGAGTGCGACAGTCGGAAATTCCGACTGTCGCATTCCAATTTTCCAACTAGCGTCAGTTTTACCATGGCTTGGGGGTGAGACACACCCACACCCCCTCTAACGACGTCCCTGCGCGGTGAATATGGAACACGATCACATGATTCAGCCTCTGTTGAGTCATGGTGCTCCGTAGCCTTGTCTTCAAACGCCTCAAAGAACTAAAAGATCTCTCGGCTTCCGTCGAACTGGCGGAGGAGACGAGGAGCAACCGCAAGAGAGCTTCGACTTCACCAAACATAGCCCGTACTACTGGATTCATCAACTTGAATAATTGTCTATACCCTTCAACCGACGACGAATGGAACTGGCCTCGAAATAAAGGCAGACTAAGCTTAAGATTGTTGGAGACCTCAGGGTACCAACTCACGAGATCTGGGTGGAATTCTCCATTCAGCAACATTGAGTGAGATTCGAGGATATGAATCCTAAGATGTGTAAGCCGTAACCAAATAGAGCCACGACACTACTCTTTTTCCAAATGTGTGGGGGGGACATTTGATATTGTTTCCCCCATCCATCGAAATGTGGGGGGGGACGTGTCCCCCCGTCCCCCCTGGATTGACGCCCATGCGTACAACTGATGTACCATACGTTCTGATTTGAGTAATTGCATCTCACTTATATATTGTTTACTTTTATTTCAAAAAACCTTTAAAATATGGGTCCTTTCTTCAGTAAACGTTGTAACATAACAAATCTATTCATAATTATCCAACCGAGGCAGAGGTCATACTGTACTATATAAAGTAGCAGGGAAACACCACTTATTAAATGTATACACTGGAAGCCTTTGTAACGCCTTTTCGAATCGTCCTGTTTTAGGTAAAGATTGTTGGTTATGATACGCACTTTGATTGTGGGTACTGATCAATGCGATTCTCCCTAAAGTGAACCTACTGTAACGGTTATATTTAGAACTTAAATCACATAACATCATCGCACTATGAAGTCAATGCCTAGGTAAGTGTTAGCTTGGATCAAGTACTAGAGCTCCTGTGTACTTGTCGACGAGGCACACAATAATTACTCAACCATCGTCGTATACGTTAACATTGATCATGAATATTCCAATGCAGAATTGCGTAAAACAACGCACCGACCCTGTGACGTGCTCCCTTGTAACACTGAACGCTTGTAGTACTCATTTAATGTATGTATGTATGTCCGCTACAGTTATGTTGCGTACCCGGTTGGTAAGTAAGGTGTGGGGGTGGGGGCGGGTGGTGGTGGTAGGGAGAGACTCGAGGACACCGTAAAATAAAATACACTAACAGTGCATCCTGAGATTAATAAGTATATATCTTGTCTACATACAATGTACTTGTAGTACATCTCTCGCAGTGTGACAAAGAAATAACTATATATAAGTAGGAATACCTTACAACTAGAACACGACACACTGATAACGTTCATTAACTAACCCTATCACGGCACAGCTATTCTGTAATGCGCAAGTTGCCTAGAAGCGAGCTAAACTATACGCATCGCGTTAAAGACAACGCAGCGCAGCAAATGATGAATTCGTTAAAGGCAACTGTTACGTTGGAATGCGAGAGGTCTCGATAATTAATTTTAACGAGACACAAGCCTGGGTTCGTTTCCGTAAGGAACACAGACAAATTGACAAGTCTAGAGAATTTAAATGAGAACGTAAACTATATTGAACAATGGATTTCGAACCAACAACAACAAGTAGTAATTACAAATATATAGAAAATTACTCACAAACTTAACAAGATAGGATACACTTTAAAACACGCTGGTCTCTTCCAACGGCGATATCCCTCAGCGGCCACGACCTCGATGACGACGATTCTCGGTCCGTTGCACCGCGAAATTCACTGGTCCTCGACGAAGTTTCTGGCGATCCCAGAAACAACAGTCACCTTCTTTCCGGCGATGCTCCAAAATAGAAGACGGACTTCCAGCCACAATAGAGTGAAGCACAAGTCGAACTTCTCGCCGACTAAATATTACCAGAGTCAGTCCAAAATCAGCTTTATAGCCACCAACTCCTGGCGTAACGAACTTCCTCAACGGAGACAGAAATTCTTCACCTTCTCCGCAATAACGACTGAAAACTGTAGTATCACAGTAAAGTCCTCTTCAAACTTCTGAATGGAAGTGTAGAATCAATCTTGGTATCGATATCTCAATCCTTCAGAAAATACTGGTAGTTGAGCACTGACGATATATAGTAGAATGGTATAATATGTGTCGTCGCTTGTATTCGTACAGAAACTGAGAAACTCTCCGATCTGGGCGGGTTTTTATATGATTCGCCATGTCAAGAATCATCTAGATCTCTCTCGATACACTTGAGTAACAACGCGACCCGGTTTCTCTATTCTTGGAAGTCCTTTGCATCGCTCGCAAATATTCCAGAGAATCCACGAAGATGTGTACAGCTTACACGCGATCTCACGTAAACCGACGTTAACCCGAGACCAGCGCGTCATCATGAGGAATATACTAGAACAATCGTGTATTATAACATTCTGACACGGTTACCCGACCTAATTTCTCAAATACTGATTTATCACGTAGGCAATTTCAATACTTTCTATATTATAACATAAGGTTCCTTACTAGCAGTGACTAGCGTTAGGCTACAATAGGCCCTCGTAACACAACGCAGCACAGCTTACGATGGACCGCGTCGGCCCGTGAACCCTACGCAGCAACGGCCTTGTAACCGCACAAGCAGTGTACGCAACGCAGCTGCAGAGTGCATCAATCCGATCCATATGTCTTCTGCAGAAGCCCCAAAATAACCTCTAAAACATTGCCTCTGACAAACGCTATAAAATTCGGCAAGGATTCTGCCTGGCAACTTGTTCTTAATGTATACCAAATTAATGTATAAAAACGCTACTCGCATAGCAATATAAACGACCCCGTGTAGAATCCTATGCACGAGTAACTGACCAATTACGACATATCCGATAGCATTGACACATATCAGAAACCAAAAACAAGCCGCTCAACGCTCTCTACCCTGCTACATATATGAGCTGAACCCCGCCCCACGGTCTATCCGTCTATGGTTACTTCCCCGTATACTAAGTTCAGAGACAAAAATTGTCCACCAGACTGTTAACATAAACCCCGGCAGCAAGAACCATCTCTCTTCCAGCCAACAATACATTGATACCCCTAGATACACAGACTATCGCACATATCAGGGACCCCCCTGCTTAAACATTAAACCAGGGTTTCCCTAACTTTATTCCCCCACGAACCCCCTGTGGATGTCACAGTTGTCCACGAACCCCCAACTTTTCGAGACACGATCTGAGTCATTATTATACTATAATACGCATAACAGCCTGTGTCTGTTTCATAATTCAGTTATCACAAGTCATATGCGTATGGAACGCGGAAAGAGTTGGTCGATAGGTACGACTTTTGTAAATTACTAAATTATATGGCCCTACTATAAGGTGACCATATTTTCCTGGCTGGAACCAGGGACATTCATTGCGTGACTGATATGGGGAGGGGTCTAAGGGGAGGGGGTATCTTAGATGTAAAATGGGGATACTTAGAAGCACTGTTTTAATCAAGTTTATTTTTCAAGAATGTAGCTTTTTCTTAGATGAAATTCACTTACTTTACGTGATTCTTTGAGAGCTTGTGAGTGGTTATGCTTACAATATAATTGTGGTTGTGTCGCCGTAGTTGCCAATTATACAGTCGAAAGAGTGCTAGGCTAGATCGAGCTAGCATATTTTAACAGTGTTTCCACTTTACACTGGCCCACCTGAAATACTGGTTATAAGTTCCGTTCTGCGACTGCACACTTGACTAATTTTTTTATACAATTATTTTACTAATAATGTGGAATATTTTCGAAATTCCTGAACATTTTGACGAATCGGAGACATTTTCGGGGACACTTGTTCATCGGGGACAGCACACTGTAATCGGGGACTGTCCCCGAAAATCGGGGAGGTCTGGTCACCTTACCCTACTAAAGGTTACGTAAGCCGCTTTCAATTATAACAGAAAACAAAGACAATTTAAGGTGCATAATGTTGTGACGTGATAGGTTATTGCACAATCAGTACTTTTCTTTTTTATGACTAAACTCAAACATATTTATTGCTCAGCAAAAGAAAAGATGTTTCACGAATTCCCCGCCCCACCCCATTTAGCCTTCTTCAGCGGGGTGGGACACTACTGTAATCGGTATTTTGCTTGCAAGTTGTTATAACTTTTTAAAGCAGCTTTTTGCGTTTTGTCGCCGTTTAGCCACCCTTTTGACATCCATCGGGGTTTTTACATGTATTCATCACAAAACATCAAACTAAAATATAAGCCAAGTTCTTTCCTACCTAGAGCACCAATTGGCGAGTAATAAAGGACTTCTGCAGATATAAGTTAAGAGTCTTCCGACAAATTTCTCATTTAAAAGCAATCGCATACAGTTCCCCAAATCCACTAGTTTGAATCCAACTAATGAGTGAATAACTGACAAGTTTATTTATAAGCTGTTGCTTAAAAAAGATTCATTCACAATCCGAAAAAGCTGAGTCGTTATCACAGCCATACTCAAGGCACATAAATAGAGCATGGTGTTGTAGTATATATTGGTGTACTGGATTGCTTACGACGTCGGCAAAGTGAAATTATTTACCTCATTATTCCATGACGTTCAAATAATTTAAATATTCATGTTATAGGCGGGGCTTATTGCGAACCTAACGGAAAATATCATCGAGAGAAACAACGTTCAAATTTGTAAATCATTCGACCTTAAACCACCATTTGAAGTTAGATTTGAATAGATAAGCTAGGTGTGTATGTCGTTATGGCATCGTGGGGTCCATGAGGTTGAGAAAATCATAGAAAGGACTCAAAAAGCTGCTTTAAGATTTAGATAAGTAGACCTCGATCATTCTTCTGATAGCAAACACAAAATGATCATGATTTTAGCATTTGGTTCGACTGTGTAAATAGTCTATAAGTAAACATATTTGCGTGACAGTCATTCCACCTCAATTTCTAATACAAGATGGCAGTTATTGCTTTTAAAACAAAAGTAAATTTACTAAACCGTTTACTGGCTATTAGTGAAAAAAAGACTTCGTTCTTTTAGTCTCTTCCCAACTACTTGCGTGCTTAGATTTCTAGTTCCATAAAAATACACGTGGGAACGACGAATGCAAATGGCTTTTGTTTGTATTCCAGAACCGTGGTGAGGATCCATTGACCATTGCAGTACTGTCGGGTATTTTGTGTTCCCTCGCAGCGGTTTTCTGTCGTTTCTCATCCTACCCACACCATGAATTTTCCCTCCTGATACAAAAATAATCTTCGTAAAATTCGATTAATGACTAGTCTATGACAAGAGTGATAGCACATCAATGGAAACAGTCCTCCCTGAAAGTGTACACTATATATTGTAAGCAATGGTGATCAGTGTGGATTAACGTAGTTCAGTGTATTGAACTTCTCCAGTAATTGAGAAGACCTAGCTATGTAGGTCTGGATTTAAAGCTTGCAGAAACTAATCTTACAATAACTGTATTCACATTAAAGCCAGTTTGCTTCCAGCATATTGCAGTGTACAATATCTGGCATAGCGAAGACAGGGTACTTTTACAAACTTAGTAGTCGGGTAAGTTTCGTATGCAGAAAATACTTTATAACTTGAACAATTGAAACCACTGATGCGAATTTGTTGCCACAAAGAGACAATAAATGTAATAGAGAAGTATAGACACAGTGACGTCAGACGGAATAATTGTATCATGGCAACCGTTACGGAGTTTAATCACTTTATAATTGGTTTTGCTGTAATAATATACGCTCCGAAGAAAAGTAGATTTTGTAGTTCAAGGCATAGTCAATGATAGTTTTTTTTTTTATATGTTGATGAGAGGGGACTGGGGTACAATTCTATTGCCTGGCTATCGGGTCTTGTACTATCCTCACCTTCCTTAATTCCTTCATTGATTAGTACAATATAATAACTTTATATACTTTCAAGATACTTGTACTAGTACAGGGTTTCTAGTTGTTGATATGTGTCTTACAAAACAAAATACACATCAACTATATAATATACGGTAGAGGGGATGGAAGGGGTATGTTGGCTCTCGTAGGGAACTGTGATTCGTAATTTTATTTTTATTCGTTAAGTTCCTATACAAAATTTTCCAAATTAAACCTCTATACTCCGCAACGGGAATGTGAGCGGGTATGTGTAGAGCAATAAATGATAAAAATTATTGCATGTAATTAACAAAAAAACAAAGAAGAAAGTGAACCACATAGGTGAGTTCAAAATCAAAAACTAAAGGACATCACACATACACAAGTTCACCCCAAAATGAAATAACTTGAATACAAATTGACACTAAAAATGAAGTCTAGCGTGTTTGTGTGTGTAGGGGGTGGGGAGTGGTGGATTCCCTCTTTGTCACCAGGTCTTGCACTATACCCATCTCCCTTAATTCCATCATTGATCAGTACAATCTATTAACCGTATTTACTTACCTAATCAGGGTTTAGTTGGATGACCTTGGTTCTGATGTAAATATCATGACTCAATGACCTTTAGTTTCAATAATATGGGAATCCTTCATGTTATATTCAATCCTTGATAATTGGTTCCAGTATCGAATGGTCCTGGAATGGGAGGTGATGTCCAACTGTTTGGTGAGGAAGAGTTGATGAACATACGATGCCATAGCAGTAGATCAAGCCTTTCTAAATCGAAGGTCAATGTGACAACATCGGAATTCCATTACAAACACAGTCAACATATCCAAAGTGTGCAGACATCAATCCGATATACAAAGCTATTTGGAGGAACACATCCACTACTTCGTGTATAACCGTGATCGCCGTGTTAAAACCTGTCGTACAACTGATGTGCCATACGTTCTGATTTGAGCAATAGTATCATTTTCTATTGTTTACCTGTATTTGAAAGCTTTACTAAAATATGAGTCATTTCTGCAGGTAACGCAGTAACATAACAAATCTATTCATATGTATCCAACCGAGGCAGAGGTCATACTATATACAATAGCAGGGAAACAACAGTTACTCAATTTATACACTGATGGCGTGAAAGCCTTTGTAACGGTTTTTACAAATGCGCCTGTTTTAATTAACGTTCATTGACACGCACTTTGAATATGGGAACTGTTCAAATGAAATTCTCGCTAAATCAAACTAACTATAACGTTTTCTATTAAGAAGATATTCACATGTCACCCTATTGTGAAGTCCTTGCCTAGCTAAGTTCTAACTTGGATCAAAGTTCTAGTTTCTAATTTGTAACCGAAAATAATCTTACCGCTTGTCGACGAGGCACACGACAATTACTCAACAATCGGCGTGTACATTAACCTCGATCGTATATGTCAATGCGGAATCGCGCATAACAACGTATACTAACCATTGTGACCCCTTGTCCCTTTTGACACTCAACTCTAGTGGTTCGCCTTGAATGTATATGATTCTACAATAACTGAAGTCATGATCTTATAGCTACCACGTTCCTTTTGAAGCTATACCTGAACAATGGAATCTAAGTGGTACATTTATCGTTGTTTACCGCAATTTTTAAGTAAAACATTTTCATTGTGAGTACTTTGTCAAACAATCGAACTGCAGCTGGAACTCACGCAGCTAGTCAAGACTGTACATAAATGTACACAGACACGAACAGCAGACGACAGGACTGGTTGTTCCTTAGCAACACAAATCTCATTGCCAATTTCTATATTCTGCAAATATTTTTGCTACCCGTGTCATATATCAAGTCGAAAGGATAGCAATAAATCGAAAATTTGACATCTTATTTTCAACTTTCCACTGTCTTGTCTGAAAACGTTGGCCATTTTATTGTAAATTTGTCATTCATTGCATTTTCCAAATGTGGGCAAGGGGGCTGAAGATTTGACAGTCACGTTGAACTTCATTAGATAATTGTATATTATACCGTGTGTGAAGGCAGCTTTCTTTAAATTGATCCTATCCCCACCCCTACCCCCCCCCCACTTTTACTTGTGATTTCTAAAAAATCAAACTGGCTACAAACTTTTTTTATTATTATTATTATTTATCTTTATGGGTAAATTGATTGATCACCGAAGATTGAATTTGAAGAATTTGAATACATAATTTCAATGAGAAGAACAATTTAGTCAGTCCCACTGTTAGCTGTTTTTTATTTAAGATTTGCTTGTTTATTCTCCAATCCGATCGATATTTCAAATGTTATAGCATATTTTGTTTGTTCCGTGGTAAAGATATGAAGATTTCTCCTAGATTCGCTGAAAATTTGACAGAACAAAAGTTTGAAATTTAGCATAATTATTCCGTATTAATATTCAATCAGCAGCTGCACGAAGTTCCTTTTTTCCATGATCTGATTTCAAACAGCTGCTATTCAACTGTTTACACCAGTATAATATATGTTATAAGTCATTTTTATAATAAAACAATGGGCCAGTCCAAGTCAATTAATGATGAGTTGTACTCTGTTTATTGATGTGAAAGTAGTCTATAGGCTTATAAGAAGTTAATTGTTCTGGTTGTTAAAGATTTGACCAAATACAATGATATCAAACAAAACTGAACAGAATAGTAACAGTGTTGAAGCAAGGTACATTTATCCGAGTACCAGGTACTTTTAAGTACTTGAGGTTCCCGAGAACCCGGGTATCCTAGCCCGATGACTGGCTTTTTAGGATCCGAGCACCGAGTACCAGTTTTCGAGTACAGTATTCTATATACAGTATTCAGTACCGAGTACGAATTAAACTATTTCATACGAGTACTTTTGATTTCTTAAATATACAACAACCTAATATTTGTAACTGTTCCCGGTGGTAATTATAAGTAAATGATATACCAGTCGAGTATGAAGACATTGTTCGTGTCTTGTTATTGTTTGACACATTTTCAAATGTAAAATGTCTTAAAATGATGGTTCAATATGGGTGCAAGTGCCATATTAATACTACAAACATGCTATAAATTGGTATATGTTAGAAACATATATACATCACTTATGCTTTCTTTGTTCATGCTATATGCACTGTACTTGGTAATATAGTCGGCTATTCTGCTGCAGTAGAGACACATGAGTACGGTGACATTACAGAGTCATAAAAATCATCGATAACTTATAATAACTACCTACTGTAACGTCAGTATTACGAAACTGTTTGTTTTAAATAACTCGTCACGAACGAGTATCAAGCACTTTGAATCGAGTACTTAAGCATCAGAGTGCGGGTGCGAAAGAATGAGTACCAAGTACTGTTCACCTAGTGCGAGTACCGATCATTTGGAGACAGATGTTTGAATGCCAATCGAGTGCCGGGTGCTTTTCGAGTACTGCAACACTAGAAAATTGCTTCTTGACAATACTTTACCAGTTTTTTTTTATTTTAAGTTTACTAGTGCTTGGCACAAATTTCAATTACAGATACAAACAAAAGGACCTTGGAAACACCAAATTTCTCCCGAAATTGAAAAACACAGATACCGATACGGTAAAACTTCTTCAAGTCGTACTTACTAATGAGCAACTGATTAATGTAATATTAAAGTAAAATATCTTGTTTTAAATTGGATTTATTAGACAAACCAAGGCAAAACTGATCAGCAATTAATTGAATACATTTATGTTCTTGTTAGGATCATCTTATTTGCAAACCGCTACGTAGAACTGATCAGTTAGTAATAATGAATGATATTTTAACGCTTTTTGATATATTATTATCAAAGAAAAAAAAAACAGATCGTGAATGGTTTGAGTATAGATCACTAAGCTACTCCCAAATAATTATGATGAAAGTCCGACTAAATTGAAGGGAAGAGGCTGTCGAAAACTTTCGTTTTCGAGGGCGCTAGACCTTTTAATGCGGAATGGTCACGCTATTAATTCTGAAATGTCAGAGTTTGCTCCACGATCACATAATGAATAATGCAATTCAATTAAACTTTCGTTACAACTGACACAATCTTCCAGATTTTTCATAAGTTAACGGCAGTTTGCGAGAACTTTGAAAGATTCTATTCGAATTTGAAATTTCGTCGACCTTCTCAAATATCCAAACACAGAAGACGCGTGAACAATACACGGTTTTACGAGAATAGAGACAGAAATATAGAACTCCGTAATATAGAAATGTTTTCGTTTTCTACCTTGTTCCGGATCACGATAACTTTTTTTTTATCATCTAAGCCTCTTACCTGTTTTCAATCTTTCCTAAGTCTGCAACTACGAGGTAAAATAAGACCGGACAGGTTACATTTTGACGGTTAACCGGTTAATTATTTTATCGTAAACAGGTTAATTCTTGCTCATGCTCATATGTTATTAATGTGATCAATATTCGCATTGGAAACGTTTCTTGTTTTACTTTTTGTACAATACAGGACTGTGTGACATGTTTGAGATCTTCTTGATGATCTCGGTAATGAATCCAACATTAACATTGTTGTATGTACAGTACGTTATTTATTAAACAACCCTTCAACGTGATTGCAAACGTTCGTGTCTTTTGTACGTCATGATGTCATCTTCTGATGACAATGGTTAGGTGATGACGTCACGCTGATAAATGACTTTGATTGTTAGTCAGGGATAATTCGTCATTCAATGTACAGAGGATATGTCACGTGACCGAGCTCAAATTACAACCTTAAGAAACGGGTTAAAATCGTATACTTTTGTTATCTCAAGCGCCTCAGTCGGTACACTACATTTGGCTTTTTTATTGATGTATAGTCATGCTCTGCGCCTTACCACTTTTATACGTCATTTGATGATCACTTACTGTTTTACAATACTTTATCGGTTTTTCCTCTCAACCAGATTCCGTCTGCTCAGTTTGGCCAAATATGAAGAAGAGTATGAAGCGAAATATGAGACCGCTTTGAGGAACCTCATTAGGGCACCCTACTATTCTAACTTAACTTAACAGATGAATCAGCTGATAACTTCAACATGGTCCCGTGATGGTGACCAAAAGTATAATCGAACAAAACGATTCGAGACTTTCATAAGCCTCTTCTTTGACGTATCGTACGTGATAGTGTACTATGATACACGATGTGTGTGTGTGTGTGTTTTTATATATGTATTCAAAAACCGACAATGATAACATTTTATATCACCTTCACACAAATGTTCCCACCAAGATCTACTTCCAATCTGCACAACACCCTTTCCACCGAACTTTCATGACAATAGTATGCTCCTGGTTATAAACCACGTCCAATGTTACCATAGTAACAGCAGCAGTTGCTTTCAGAAGTCGATATTTTAATATAACGACCTTCATCGAAATTCGATCCGGACGGGATCATGGACTTACAATCGTGATGTAGCAAACGAAACCATTTTAACGAGGAACTCAAATAGATATATTCATACCCTAATGCATCTCTTATGTATCATTTCTCATACAAGAATAAATATGTTTGCAATATATGTATCTGTTTCCTTAATATCGTATCTCCTTCTTCTCAAGTGAATTCATGAATTTCTTAAAATAGTGTGTCATTTTACCATGTATGCCCAAATACAAACATCATTCATTTACGATAATCTATTTTTTGGCAGGGATTGAAAAGGGGGGGGGGGGGCTATACAAAAGAGGTACTTTCAAATGACATATTTCTAAATTTAACAACAAACGACACTACAAAAATGGAAAGGTTCAGGCCTTTTCTTAACCAGTTTCCACAAAACTGGATGGGAACGTACCAAGGTCGAGGTTTTTTGTCCCAAACAGGTTTGCAATTGTGTGTAAATAGTCGCTCATGATTGGTCGGAAGTTTTGTCATCACCATAGAAACCTGGTACTTCGCGGTAAGCAAAATGTCTGAATCAGTTCGTTGCAACGAAGGCTTAACCGTTCAAAATATCCCGAATCTTTTCGTAAGTATATGTAGATATCTTTGGAATTGGTTTAGACATATTTCATTTCATTTATTTGTTTTTTCTCAATATACGGTACATTGTATGTCATACAAACGTTTACAGATATGAAATTGAGTATAACGAGAAAGGAAGTGATCTAAAAACCTGAAAGGCTTATCGAGTAGAGCCACTCCCTAAAGAAGGAAAATAATTAAGTTATCAGTGTTAACGATATAAACAAACTTAGATTTCTAAAAAGTATTATGGATCAATAATCACTTATGTAAACCTCGCTTAATTGACGTTTAAAGGAACGTGGTGACTGAGAATCATTTTGTATGTGATCATGATGATTAAGTAGATAATTCCAGCAAGTGTTTGCCCGATAACGTATACTCTGTTTACCCAGGTTACTATGGGGAAAAAGTCTCTGTATGTGACCAGCCTGTCTTGTATTATAATCATGGATTTCCTTATTAACAGTGAATAAATGTTTACATGTGGGCGGATTATAACCATTAATAGAGCGATAAGCGAATGTAGCAAGATGAACTTTCACAAGGTCCGGTAATTTCAGTAGCTTAAGTGAGGCAAATAAGTAAGTATATTTAGCACACTAGTTTGTTAGATTGTATGATCTACTATATCCATGTTTGATCGAAGTTTTCTGTGAAGGCATCGATAACATAGCACAATGCACGTAACAGTTTTGTACAGTGTGCATCACACATACGCTGTATGCCTATGTGTATTAAAACTGTGTACACATTTCAGCGACGGAAGTATACCATACTGTACACTATACAGTATGGACATTTAAGAACTGTGTTGTGATGCAAAAACAGTTCAGTTCTAAATACCCCCTCCCCCACCCAACTCCCTTCCCCATTCTGGAACCACTTCTTAATATTGGTCAGAACTTTTGTCGAGATGACAGGATTGCTTATTAGTAGCTTGTGTCTATGCTTTGACTCAATAAAAAGGACCGACTTCCTCTCCACTAAAAATATTTCTTCGAAGGATATCAGTCATTGATGACGGTTACCCAGCATTCTTCACACCTCACTTGAGCTTCGGCCTATCCTGTTCAGTCCTATATGTACTGTATATATTCAATATATTCCACTATATATGATCTAACCCAATGGAGATACATATGATTTAACAGAAAAGTTGTGTAAATTAAGCATTGGTTATTTGCAAACCATTTCCCAAATTTTAGACAGGAAATTTGCAGACTTACTGTAGTCCTAATCTAGTAGCGCAATACACTCACGTATAGTACCGATTCAAACTATTGCTGCTGTCATGTTTGCGTATATTCATTTAAGACTTGCTATTTTAGTGTATCCATTGCACGAAGGAATTCCGATTTCAATAGAACGACTCACGAATCTTGCAATGTAGCGTATGTATCATAAGTAAGGTCAACATGTGATCCAAGCATTAAAGGTTAACTTAGGGCGTTTAGAAGGTAACCCCGTAAGTAGACTTAACTAAGTGTCACAGGACAATCAACAACAACATTTTATCTGTTCAGCTTAAGCATCATGTTTCAGTGACATCAATGAACTCATTCATGTTTTGACATTTAAGACCCATGTACCTTATCATTCTTCTGATTCAGTGTTTGTCTTCCAACTGTCTATCAAGTGATGGTCATTATTGATGCTGACGTTCAGAGCAATCTGATTAAATGAAAACTCTGTATTTGCAAACCTTTTCGGGAAAAATCGCGCCCTGGCCCCGCAATGGAACTTTTCAGACTATTTGGAAATTCAGTAAACAGCGGGTGATTACTGGAATTACTCGTCATGACAATACATACTTTTCTCGTCAGAGACTTCGGTCAAAAAAAGTTAAGTAGATTTTCAAAAATACAGATCACGTTATAGTAGCGTGTAGAATGCTTTGACAATATGAAATATCCGCCGCATCTAATCTCATATATTTACGACACTGGTGACAAATCTACAGTGGTTCTGAAGGGACAGGCGAGTTCTGCAAAACACTTTAAAGTTGTTTATTTTTGTTGAGCCGACGAGTTACGCTAACGTTACCGCTTGACGAAAGTGATAAAACAAATCAAGTTCGCTGTTTCAAGTAACTTGGCAACAAGTCAAAGATATGATTTTGATAGAGTTGTCAAGTATACGCTCTATTCATATCTTGGCCAAATTTTATAAAGATGACTATGTGCATTGTCAACTCGATAAAAATCATTTGAAGTGACTACAACTCGCCGGCTCCTTCAGAAGTAAAGCGTGATTATTCCCTGCTGTGCAGCGTCGAGAGAGATAAAGGAAGATTTCAAACAGAATATGTGTAACCTACCCTCGATATGTTATGTTATGTCTTTGACTTTCAGGACTTTGGAGTACTACTCTTGTAAGCAATGGCAGAATATGGCGGTATCGGGGAAGGGGAAAGGGGGGGGGAGGAGCAAACTTTATGGATAGTGGGAGGTGTGAGATTGACTTGAGTGCAACACATTTTCTCAAAAGTTTCTAACGATATCAATCATGAAAAGAGGAGGGTCTCTTTCTTTTTAAAAAGGTAAACCTTTAGCTGTTAGACACTGTTATCTGTGACTTCCACCTATCCTTACAATGTGACAGCCTGTGGTTTTTATATTGTTTATAAAATGTAAACCAAATGGAAATGAGGGCGGTATTGATGAACTTAGATCAGAGCCGTATATAGAGAGAGTTTGGCCAACCATGTAACCGATTTGGATTGGTCGAGAGGGACAACGCCCACACAGGGTGGTAAAATAGGTCCACTTGAAAACTTTATAGCAGGCGACACGCATACTCACAGTGTATAGACTATCGTTTGTGTACACGAAAAAAGTACGAAATTATGAATAAAATGGTGCTGGGGATGCTGCAATCGGTCAGAACATGGATATTGTTGTTTGATTTCCCGACTGACCATGAAAGAAGAGGATTTTTTTGGAAGTAGAAAGAACAAAATGGAGATCTAATGAAAAAAAGTCTGTGTAGCCTAGGCCCATAGCCATAGTGTAATACGAGTAATGTACAAGAATTTTACGTTCAGACTGGTTTCTGTAATTACATTCATGGCCATTCTCTCTCGTTTTACGATCCACAAATTTTCGATTTCATTATGCCAGCTCTCCTAATCATAGGCATGGCAGTTTCAGTCGCACATATAGCTATCCTAATTCCTAGTTATTGTATGCCTAGCCTAAAAAAGTATAACTTTTAGTTTAATGTAAAAGGGTGGGCTAGGCATAACGTAAAGCCCTAATCCTAAGTTAAGCCCGAAGCATAAGTTAAGCCTGGGCTTAGTTAGACCTGGACCATTCTTGCTATTACTACAACTGTTATAGCACATTACATAATATGGCACAGTATACGGCCCAATTAAACTAGGCCTAAGGAAAACAAAGTAGCCTAGGCCTAAACTAGTTAGGCTAGGTCTATACTCATTGGCAACTTGTGGGTTGTGTACACATACAGGCCTAATTATATAGACCCTTTAAGTATGCCATAAACAAGTGCCCAAATGGTTAAATGATCTTAGTTTGTGTTAATTGTCAGCATTGGCCTAGCCTTTTTATGCTAACATGAATTCAGCCTAACTTTTTCTTCTTCAAAAGTATAGCCTAGGCCTTGGTTTAATTTGGATGCAGTCAACTATCATTTATCAAAGTAGCAGGGGCCTAGACTACATTTCAAAGACCACTAGGCCAAGGCTAATTATGGTACTGGTAGACTAGCCTTAGTTATGCTTATTGCAAAGACTACCCTACACTCTTGTCTTGGTCACTGAATTATCTTAAGAGCCCTGTCACCACATGTTGATAAAAATTTGCGTAGGCCTAGCTTGGGCAATGCACGGTTTCGTTTGACTGTTTTAAAGCAAGACTTGAATTGATTTGAAAATTTAGTGTTAACTGGTATTTCATTAAAAAGCAAAACTGTCTGTGCATTCCAACGGAGTGCAAATTAAGAGGGGGGGGGGATGCAGAATGATACACCTTTCAAGTTTTAACACATTATAAATGCACTTATGCCAGAAACTCATTGCATCAGTAACTCCTTATTCCCCTAATTGACACCCACATTGACGATTGAAGTTAAAAAAAATCTTTTAAAATTATCTTTAGACAGTAAATTACAACTCCCTGAATTTCAGGACTTTTTTTACAAATCAAAGGTGACATGTGCTCTGAAGAAAAACTCCTAACATAAAAAGCCACAGTTAGCAGACTGTGATAATGACGAACCTGGTGAGTGACTATTAGACTGAAATCCAGTTCCTGCAACCACAGCAATAAAGTCTTTGTTTTAATCAATGCACTTGTGTGTTTGAAACTTTCAAATGGACACTCAATGGCAGTTGGTTAAGATATAAGGTTTTGCCTTCATCATGGAGAGTTGAAGGGAATCTGCCTCATCATCTGAATAATGGACTCAAGGATAGCATCAAATCATGATTGGATAATAATTTTGAGCAAGTAAATATCTGGCAATTTGAAAGTTTGTATTATTTTTTTACATATTATTTAAGCTGTTTAGCTCACACACAAGCAAATGATCAAGTGACAACAACCGATGCAGTATATTTAAAGGTATTGAAGACTCGCCCTAAACAGCATGCCGCACTCTGAAAAAGTTTACTTTCCGTTGCTTGCAAGAAAAGTTTTTTTTTGTGTCGCTACAAAATGCAGACAGTAATGAAACCTGATACCTTGTTATCTTTTATCTAGACCTGAGATGTCCACGCTGCTATGTGCACTGTGTTTTGGGTATTGACCGTGATGTTTGTATTGACTGTACACTAATGTCTATTTACAGATGGTAGCAAGCTGTGTGTGTATTTTCTGGGATCAATGGTGGTGTCTAACACTTCTGTTACACCGCATTCGAAACTAGGTCAGATAACGGGCATGAGACGTTTCTTTGTGCGGGAGTCTTCACACCCTTTAAGGAGAAGTATTTATATCCCATTAATAGAGAAAGAATTATGTTTCAATTGGTAGCATGCAACTTTAAATTTTGCAAACATTAGATACAATCAAACAAATGACAAGGTTCATTTACAAGGTAATCTACGTACTGCCCTATATTTCACATTAATCTGTCACATCAGAAGGTCACAGCTTTCAATAATTATACAAACAAACTCCCTTGATGGGTGCTTGGTTAGATTCCTGCAATTTTCAAGTTTATCAATGTAATAAGTTCTGAATGTGGCAATGTGGAGAACTTTGGGATAATCCGTGGATAAGACTGCCAGACTATCAACAAGATTCCACATCCATGCAACTCCAACTGCTTCCTTCACCTCCTTGCAGATGTACCACATGTCCAATAAAAAGTCAGCATTGGTTAATGTAATTAAAATCTGGCTTCCTCCTGAGCTGGCAAATACACATGAATTGTCGAGTACAGAGGTCAGCATGAAACCACTGAAAGATCTTCTCAGCTTTCAAGAAAACAAAGACTTGAAGCCAAATTGACAGAGGCCACACTTATACCATTCCACTCTCATAAGATGAAGGTATCACACACACTTCATTTTGCTTCTGCGATGCAGTGCCTGATAGACTGTGAGGGTCACCCAATGGATGTTTTAACAACTGCCTGGTATATAGAGCTCTGCAACAGATAATTCATCCTGATGACGAGTCGTCATCCTGTCATGGCCTTGAGCAAATTGAACCCAGTTCAACACAAAGCAGCTATTGAATTCTTGTCTAGGTACTGTCAAATCCACATCACCATCATTGCTGGTTCCAGCTAAGCAGACCATAATAAAAGAGTACAATGAGGGTTGTTTAATTCACCCAACAGAGCTTGCATTCCAGTACCTTTGGGCAGCTGAAAAGATATTCAGAAATTGTTATATGAGTGTGTTTGTATGCATGCATATGTGTGATTTTCTTGCTTTACAGAACAGCTCCATTTTGATAAGCTATGTAACGTGGAAACCTGCCAATCATATGTTTGAAATAGGACAGGCTGAAATGATTCTTAAATGAAAAGCTTAACGACTTCTTGCATTTTGATACATCACTGTTCAGTGTGTGTACTAAAACGGTGATGTTATCGGGTATAAACGGAATTGATTTGAAGGGCTCCCTAAAAAAAGATGATATGCGAAGGGGGGGGGGGGCGGCGAAGGAAGGGGTGTTGGTGGGTACAGGTAAGCTGTCTGAAGGGGAGTGGGGCAGAGGAGGCGAGACTAAAATTACCCAAGAGCACACTGGGATTGGGGTAAAGTATTTAGTCTAGATAGGGAATCAACATTCTCTGTTACATTTTCTTTATAGTCAGACCAGTTTACCTCCATGGTCAGACCAAACAAAACCCCCGAATTGTATTATTTCCAGCAATATTTTCTCCGCGGTGACAGTTATTCCCGGAATGGCGTTGTTTCACATACAACATACGTTAAGCAGCTTTCGTTCTCATATATTTCATTTATGTAACTACTCAATAGCTTTTGTCTTTTCTTTCGAGATTTGGGTGATGCGCGGTGGGCGGGGGGGGGGGGGGGGGGTGGGTAGGTAGGGGTTACGGGTGCGACTTAAATATTTTCTTTTTTTAGTAACACGTCAGCTGTAAGTTGAAGATGTTACTGATTATGTTGTAAATGGTAAAGACCGAAAGGAGAAACTTTTACGAGGTTTGATCTGTAAGACCAAACAGGGCAAGAGGAGGAGAGAGGGGAGGGGTTGGTTTGGGGTGGGGGGGGGGTCTAAAATAACACTGCATGGGAACGGACCAACCAGGGACGTCATGATCGAATCAAGTATGAAGTAACATTAATACGAGGAATATTAAAATATTAAACAGTTTTTGTTTAAAGTTATCAATTATACAAAGTTGGAGCTCTCGGTTAATTTTGTAATTCTTGTTTAAAAATTAGGTTAAAATATAAGCATAAACCATAATTTAGCTTATTTTGTATAACGTCATATTTCAAACTATAACGAAAAAAGTGATGTAGTTTTAAATGGATTAATTTAAACCTCTGAAATTAATCAGATAGAGATTTGTCTTTAATGATATTTATGGCAATATTTTTTTTTAATTTTATAGTTATCTCAATTTAAATTATTTATTTCCTTCTAGTTAACTTTTATTTTGTTTCAATTCGTTAACTTATTTTGAGTAACTGTTTTTTTTTTAAATTTCGACAACTAAAACTGTTTTATTGGTTGCTTCTTTTGTATACATTTCAGTTTTGCTAGAGTGTCATAATCTGATCACAATTATGAGGAGTTTAAACAAACAAAGTTATAAGTTATAAGTTATTACTATTTTCATTGCCATCATTTTACTACTTTAATATTAATAACGATTGTCAATCTCTTTCGTTTCTTACATTAATTGTACATAATTGAGAATCAACTATTTCGGAGGTTTCAGTCAGAAGTGACAGTTATTCCTTATAAAACTTTACTTTAGAATATTAATTATACTCGCTAGAATTATTAAAATCCAATTTCCTTGTCTATATTTCTCTTATTTTATCCTAATAAACATTCCTGTAATTCTAAAGCCTATTTAGTTAAAGTTTAACATTAACATAAACATAGAACATTTAAACAACCACCACCCACCCCTGCACCCCTCTATTACCAACACCCTCTTAAAATATTCCCTATTTATCCATTATATTTTGTTTTATTAATCATAACATTCTACATAATTCCTTTCACGATGACCTAATTATTGAAATAAATTCAACTAAACTAATTAAATCCAATCCTTGACATTAAAATACAGCAAACTTTACATTCCCTATTGTTAGTTTAATATTGATAACTTTTATTAATTAAATTAATTCCCTGTTTAACTGTTATGATGATTCTAACATCTACACCGGAATACTTACCCCAGCTCCTTCAAGCTTGTACACTTTGAGGTTTAAGACAAGATGGCCGCCAACTCTTCATTAGTTAGTCTCCTGTTGCTGTCCCAGATCTGCAGCTTCTGGAGAGAACTCAGGATAGAGAGAGAGACCAGACTGAAGGATAAGGTTCAGACCAGACTCATCAACTCTAGGATAGCAGGAATCTAGCCACACACAGGAGATAGGAATCTAGAATGAAAGAATAGAGTTACTGATAATAGAGTAGTTAGAGATAAATAGATTGGATTTGGTTAGGATTAGAATAATTATCATGATATTATAAATGATAAAAATAACGAAATAAAAATAAAGGAAAGTAAAGCAATGAACTAGGACACTTAGGTCGTGTTTATTTGTAAGATGGAATCAGTTATTGAAACGGAAATAAGGGGCTGATTTTAAGGGGAGACAAATATAAACAGGGATAATTAGAATATATTAGAGAAAAATAAAGTGGTAATGTAGGATTAAAGGATTAGTTTTATTGTTTAACAATTAAATTATTAATTAAAGTTGTTATAGCTAGTAAGGTTTAATAAAATAAGAATATGAGGCTACATATTTTTATTTATTAGTTAATAGGAAACAAATCTCAATGACGGGTTGAGATTTTGATAAGAAATGGGTAAATAATAATTGAGATTATCTATCTTTTGAAGAAAATATTGATCAAATTTATTTGTATTTTTATTTAGAACTTTCAGAAGGAAAATGTAATTTAATGTTATAGGAAACATGAAAAGGAAACTTCTACTCTAACTAATACCAGGTTTTTTTTTTCATAAAGTTTAATGAGATTTGGAAAAATTATATTTAAATAATGTTTCTTATAATTAAAATGCAATTTAGAGAAGCAGATGTACCGTAGATCAAATTCAACTTTCAAGAAAGAAGGTTGACGAGGCTTAAACTCAAATTTTAATATACAAATTATTTAATTATTGATCCAAATCAGACTATTCTGCTTGAATTATAATTATTTCTAATTAATACGATTTGTTTAAATGCTGATGTCCATCTGTGTTTAGTTTCAAATTCATTCCTAAGTTACGTTTTGAGTGTGACATAACTTCTAGTGGATTTTTTTTCAAAATGTAGCTTTGGTCTTTCTTTGTGTTTGTAGATATTCCTAAATTGGGTATTGCTTATAATCTTAACTTTCTAAACTTTATCGTTTCTTCCAATTAAATAGTACCATCCGCTTTCTACATTTTTTGACAAATAATATTGTTATCTGAAAACACTTCATATCCTTGAAGTGTTTAATTATACTAATTAATTATTACTTGTAAGTTTAATCAGGTTAATTGGGTCTTCATTGAAAGATCTTCTGTTACTATGGAGTTCACCGGGTGTGAACAGTTAGCGGAACAATTAACGTTAAAGCTACGGCTCTGGCAAACTTCTGCTATTGAGTGTTGCAGCAGGGTAAAATAAGTGGCGCACTTTCAATTTCAGAACCATTCTACGTTTTAAATATCATGAGGCCATAAATCTGTAGGCTTGGAAATGACGTACGGTTTTTATAACTAAGTGGGCAAAGTTAAGACAAAACCAGCTGTGAGTAGAACACCACGATCTAGTTGCTGCTGGAAAGACATGGACGAAAGATTTCTTTTTAATAACTATGTATTTAATTTAATTATTATAAGACTTAAGTTGGAAAGCTGTTTTATAGAGGCTCAAAGCTCTAGGCCCTATACAGTATTTAACAAAGCTATATTTCACATAAAGTGTCAGGTATATTGACAGGAGTATGGTCTTTCAACTAATAATCAGTTATTAAATAACATTATTTCAGTTAGCCTGCTCGGTAAAAAGCTGCAGGTTTCTCACACAAGTGGCTCAAACGTCCGACCTGGTAGATTTAATAAGTTAGGTGATTACAATAATAATTGTGGAATGTTATAGATTGACTTGTATTCACGCCTATGTTATGTACGATTAAAACTGAGTTGAACCATTTTATGTGATTAAAATTTTTGAAGGGATAACACAGCTCCAAAGTTTGTCTATGGTTACTTTTGTTAGCTAGAATGAAGTAATTGTTTTCGAAGTATTAATTTAAGATCCCTAAAGAAGACTTAGTGTCTCGATTGTATTTTATTCAATTCCTTTATATTTAAGATATGCTTTAACTTGGAATTTTTTGATAATCAGTAAACAACTATATAGGCTAAGATTTGTATTATTTATTAGTTAGATTTGCTAAGCATGTCCTCTAGCTAAAAGTAGTAATTCTAGCTTTTCGAGGGTGATGTTTCAAATTTTTAACATAGCCTAACTGTATAACTAGTCTAACCTATAGCCTACATAAGTTTGGCCTGGCCTTTGTACACATCCTAGCTATGCTCCTATTATCTATTCCATACCGTCGAAGTATCTCTCTGATCAGTAATTACTGTTTTAACTATACACAGCGGTTCCTCTCCATTAAACAATCCATCTTAACAAGTCAATGGTAATATACAACCTCCACGAATATACTACGTACGCTGGAACTCTACTAATATAACACTAAACCGTTCATTGTCAGTGATACTGGAAATATACTAGATGTGAACAGGTATTCAATAGCATGAGTCACCGATATTCATATACAGGTGTTTCCCAGCTGTTCGCATGTGATGTTTGAGATTTGTAACAGACATTTTGGCGCCAATAGAAGTAAATGTACGTAACGTTATACATGCCCGGTGGAAACAGACAGTTTAAAAACTGACGTCGATTGGGTATGTAGTTAGGAAAGGGTCGAGGAAGTAAATAATACAACACAACCTATATCAAGTAGATCAAGCTATCATTGACATTTCTCCCTAAGCGGTAAGGTCCTAGTCCCCATGCACCCCCCTCCCCCACCACGGGTTAAAATTTGGGCAGAAAAGCATTTTATGTACTCATTCACCCTCCTTATTATCTTTTAGTGGATGCATAAACAAACAATTAAAACAACAGTTTGAATACCGTCTGTTTCAAATTATTTGAAGGATAACATGTTTAATGAATATTAAAACCTAAATAGAATAAAATAAATTGAACATCCTTGTTCAGTCATACACATCTTGCAGACACATCGTGCAGACAAAACGTGTCTGTGTCAAGTTACATTTTTGTTTTTACAAATAATCACTTGAGCATTATGAACTTATTGGAATAAATGCTACTTTTGTTCATCCATCCCCATCCAACGACCTTTGTAAGTAATTCCATTCCATGTCAGTGCTGGATTATGCAGCTAAATCTTTGCACCAGTAAAGAGAGTGTAAGGCAATCAAGCAATCAAACGATGTTTTGTCTTTTCACGTACCTCGTAATTGCTCAAATCAAAATACCATGTCGACATTTCATGTAATAGTCAATTCAAGTAGAACCCCCCCCCCCTCTTTTTCTCCCTTTTTACTTATTACCATCCTCATCAAGAAAAGTTTATTTTTTGAGATAAAATAGTTGAAATTTGTGTAAGAAAGAAATCTTGATTTCTAGATATGCAATGGCAATTTCGAGAGAAACGTACAAGTTCGAGATAAAACGCCAATATTTGTAGTTGAGAAGTCGACATTTTAAAAGTTTAAATTTAATACAAAAAGAAATCGACATTTTACATGAAGGCAATTAAAGAGGTCGAAATTAATCGAAGAGGTTTTAAATTTTAGAAAAAGTAGTTTAATGTCGAGAATTTCGGTTACATTACAGATTGGAAATTTAAGACAAACTTGATTTTCAAGAAAAAGGTTTCAATTTTGAAAAAGGGTTGAAATTCCCAGAAATATTCAAAACTTTCGGGATAAAATAATTAACATTTGGATTTGAAATTTTTCAGTGCATGTATATATATATATATATATATATATATATATATATATATATATATATATATATATATATATATATATATACTCTAAATGGTCACTTCAGTCGACAGTAAATAAATTGGTCACTTTGGTCGACAAACTTGAAATATAGATACAGCCACCACTGAGATGCTTTGGAGAGCCAGTCGGTCTTGCAGAATACAACTGGGCAACTCGTTGTATGATTCTGAGACTTAGTTTTTGGGTTGCATGCGATCGCTAAGATATACGATTTTTTGCCCTGATATCGTGTCTACTTAATGTTTTTTATCCATCCGGGGTACGTTAGGAGTACACGTTTCGTGTACACTTAATACCTTCAATATAAAGTGCACATGTCTACGCCTGTTATTACCTTAGGTAGACATAATGGTCAATATATAGGCCTAATTTCGACGTCATGGAACGAATGAGGGAAAAGGTGCACCCTGATATGATTGACATTAAAAGGTATGCCTGTCATATTTTATTTATAATAGAACATTATTTAAATGGGGATGGGGGAATTGTCACCAGTCATTCTACCAGTGAATAACAGGAAGTACTGTTACACATTAGCTATTTATAGCTGTCGTAGAGTACCACATGATTGTAGGTTAACTTGATAGTGCTGATATATCATTGCTTATGCAGCCGTCGAGTCTTCGGTATAAGTAATTCAAAGACTAAATTCACACTTCGCATGCGGCTAGTAACACTTCATAAAGGTTTCCTCTTGAAGACTTATTGTATCATTTCACATCTTGACGACATATAACACATTAACACTTATGTGTTGATGTGTTGTTAAACATAATCGAGGCCCAAAAAGGTAATATGCACTCGTGTCTACATAGGATCTCCAGTCTTAACACGATTGTTCCATTCAGTGATATGTGGCAACAAATGTACATCACGTGGTACTTTATGCCAGCCTCAAAACAAGCGTAAATTGCTAATCAGTGGCAGAGTGCCCATATAGTCAGGGGCGGTAGCCCCCCCCCCCCGACGGATTCAAACTGACTATTGGTGCCCTTTTCACGCACCGTACCTATGGTGGCGCTCTGCTTAGTAGATTGCGCCTTACAGACCATTCTCACCCCCCTGACCACTAACCCTAGCTCCGCCACTGTTGCTAACTGATATAGTCATTCCTGATACAGAGATGGGTAGATGGGACAAAAACACATGTGTGGTACAGAAACAGGCAACAGGTAAGTCCATTGGTATGAATCAAGTTACAAAAGCAACAAGTCTTCCCTACTAGTCCTGATATATAGAGATCACTAAATCCTAAAAAGTCATACTTCCGATACTTGCGGGGTGGAGTTGATAAGAAAATGCAGAATTCCGCTGTCTTAAGAAGCAACTATATTATGCCTTAAATACACTGTATGACATGTATGGGTGGAAGTGGCAGTTTAGTATGTAGAGCTAAGCAAAATCCTTAGGTGTCATAGCAGGTCCCTAGTGTTCTGGTCGATGTTCCCCGAAGCTTTTCTCAGCTTCAAGCAAACAGGCAACAGGTAAGTCCATTGGTATGAATGAACTGAAATTCAAACCACTGCCTCTCTGGAGGAAAGCCAAGCCTTCAATGACCCAAGCTAACTGCTTCAGTTAACCAGAACTCTTGCACCTTATGAGAAATGGAATTCCATGACAAAATTGGGAAATTCCAAATTTTCTTGCCAATTTAAGTTTACTACAGTATTTGTATGGGCCTTTTTCAAGTTACCTCATATCTTAAGTGTTTTTGATCAAGTCTGGTGAGGACATTGATCAGACAGCTTTGTGTATATTTTTGGCAGCACAGCTGTTTTCTGAGCATGGCTTGAGTGGCTTCTCAGTGTTGCCAGGAGGAAAGCCCAATATTCAGGCTTGAACATATTATACAAGATTCAATTCACAGTCATTTAAAAATCAATATCTGTTCTTATATAAAAGCTACTAGTACTGCTGATGATCAGCAATAACATGTTTGTTTGTGACCGAATACAAACAAACCAGCCTTCCTAATATGTAAGTGCCAATAAAAGGCACACAGTTCAGTAGTTGACATGAAATATTTGCTCTGTTGAAAACTGGAAAGAGTGACGATTGCTATTGTGCAGTACAGTGTAGCTTTTGCAGTATCTCTGATGTGTCAAAATAATAAATTTCAAGTATTTAAGAGCAAACAAACAAGGCAAAAGAGCAAACAAACATCTTAAATTTATTTCATGGAAGTTGTTTTATTGGAGAATGAGTGAGAGGTGTAGCGTTAACAGACCTCACTCTTCCACTGCAAACTTTGCTGATGGAATCTAGCCTGCTTACCACAACAATCACAAGAAAACCAACAATAACAAAAAACATAAAAAACTCTGGGGTAAATTTGGAACTGCAGTCTTGAGCCTTTCTTATGCAATTGAAAATATAGCACAATGCACCTGACTTCATGTGAAGCAGTCTCCCACACTTTCATAACTTTGGTGACGTTTAGTCTCTGCTCATCTCTGTCGGAGCTCCTTCAAAACAGGAATATGATCTATGTTTGGATTTGTCTGATTAGGGCTTCATGCCTCAATCTCTTACATCCTGGGTTAGACAGCAGTGCCAATGCCATTTTTGTAGTTGTAGGGCACTGAATTGATTGGTAACCCTACTGCAGAACATCCCTCAGTATACAGTTAAGTGGAATAAACATAAATACCAAAACAGTCATACAACACTGCAATAAAGCAAAAAATTCAAGAGATGAAAAGTGATAATAAAAAATGGAAAACCAACAATGATCTTAAATGCATACAATTATGCAACAATAAGCCAGTTCATGATTAGATTAATATTATTATAACAGTCCAAGGTCACTCGGTATTACGCACAGCATGTACAACACAAACAGTGTACAGAAATATCTTTGAAAAATCACCTGAGCAAAACGGCTCATCCTGCTAACATGAAATTAACACAAATTAAGTTGGTTTAGTTTCCAAAGAGTGGTAACAAATTAAATAAAAGCCGTAATGAAAGCTCTATGGGGGATCGTCGCATTTGTCGTTGTGAGTATGCACACTTGAAATCGTGAACTAGCTTATTGAACAAGACAATGATTATCCACACAAAGCATACCTTCAAAGGCCCACACTACAGTTACAGTAGGCTCACATCATCCTCATTACTCTGCCAACATTCAATGTTGTTTACAATTTCTACATGGTTCATTTTTCTGGTAAATGGATAGTTTTAAACATTTAAAACATTGGAAAAACACTTGTAAAATTTGGAAAACTCTGAAGTAATTAACCCGGTCTTAGCCATCATGCGGCCAAAATGTGAAGAAAAAAAACTTCTCCGATTAGCCATTTTCAAGTGTTTTACCCCAGCATTTTCCCCCTCCTAGCTGAAATTTCACTGGTGACAGCATGGAAAATTGCAACTTAAATGCACCCAATTTGGTATACCATATAATGAAGGCCTGTAGTAGTCATTCCTGAATGCCTGTAGTGTCGACCCTAACTACTGTACAAAAGAATCATCAGTGGTTTTAAAATATTTCTCATTTTGATGGGTTGTAATACTGTAGAAGCCTAGGAGGAAGATTACAGCTTTCCACATATGCACAGTTATATTACTTTGAAAAGCTGTCCTGCTGAGTACCAATTCAATTTAGAAGACTAAGCTGCAACCTGCACTAATACCTTTGGGCAGGCACTTATGCCCTGCCCCCCCCCTCCTCCCCACCCACAAACCGGTCTTAGTTTAGCATTATGATACTTTAGTTCGACAATTTTTAAGTGCTAACTTTCAAACAAGAATACTTCCTTTGATAACAGTCCCTTCAAAACACAATCATTCTCATTAATTCACAACTTACATGCAGGGTTTATCTTTCCAAGCAATGATCTGGCCCAGTTTTTCAAATGATTTTAAATGTGTATGTTCATGCAATGTATGATTATTTATTTTACAGTATCATATGTTACCTTTCCTTCCTTCTTAAGGATATTGTGCCCCATGCATGGGATCACTTACACAAACCTATATATGTACCGCCTTTGCCCATGTACTAAATTAATATTGAATTACATATAGTGCTCATGCTCATAGTGAAGTCCATAATGGCAGAGCAAATACTGTACGGGCCTTTCTCTTTTCTCTAAACAGCAACTACAGTGGTCTAGTGTAACCAGAAAATTGAGGTCAATGCAAGATTTTGTTAACCTAATATTAACATTGCAAACAAAAGCTTACGAGTAGGAACTGAACTGTCAATTTACCTTTGACATAGTTAAGGAGTATGATGTGTCTCAAAATGTATTGGAACATAATTCTTCTTGTGTCCCAAAACAATGTTTTCTAATTGCCAATAACTGCCCAGTGTTATTGTTATAACTGCGCAAACAAATCAAATTTACTGTTTTTATTTCGGTTTAATATTAATGCAGTCAACATGCAGACCTTAGCATGTATGGAGAAGCTTTTACCAAAGATGTATGGTGCACATGTAACAGATCACTGAATAACCAAGCTAAATTTACAGTGTTACACATGACCTTGGTTAATGTTAATTTCACCAGATCTTTGTGTCATCTTCTTTTTCAGTTTCGCTCTCTTATTGAAGACCTTTGTCTTGATGGTCAGCCAGACATGTTGAATCTTTGTATGGATAATGAATGCTTCAATGTCTTGACGGTCTGAAATAATCAAAGAGCCAGAAATAAGTTGTCTGTGAGAGGTGTATCACATAAAGTACATACAATAAACACACATATATATTCATGTACACATACATATATGTACATACCAGTCGAGTAGCCAAGGGCCCTGTTGGGTGTTCAACCCCCCCCCCCCCCTCCCACGACCCAAGTGACAAAAAAAATGATTTTGTTCGGTCTTTAACAAATATTTGTGAATGTTCAGTGGAAATTTGACTGTTTTTCCACAAACATTGCTCCATTTTGCACCTACGGGCCTGTGGATATCATTTTTTTCTCTAAAAAAGGTATTTCGGCAATCCCCCCCCCAGAGCCTCCCCCCTCCCAAGAAAACATTCTTGCTACGCGCCTGGTACATACATACTGGAGTAGCCTCAACACTGACACGTATGACTGATATACTGTAGGTTTCCAGTGTTCCAACAGAAATATAAAATGTACCCCTAATGTTACATGGTAATAGTGGACACATCAGTATCTCTATTACAGATTGTACAGAGAGGCAATGAACATGCATGTTGACTTCTATGGTGGATGTCATAAGGCCATGAGAACTTAATAGAGGTCATTTTAGTAAAAAGCAACTCTTTTAGGTGTAGCATGTACTAGAGCAGGTAGGTACAGTAGGTTTATTAAATTTATGACAACCCAACACGTCTGTGTTATACATACAGTGTCGTTCAGTTGACAGTAACAAGTCCTCTCTTTTAGTCACTTCTGACAGGCAGGGAATTCTACGGGCCTACTGTTTTCATTTTACTGCTCAGGACTCACAAATGGCAAACCTCCATCCCCTGCCACCCGAGGGGATCCGGTTATACTATTGTTATACTAATTGCAAACAAGTGGATCATTGCCCTGATTGAACAATTTTGTAATTCTTTTCTGGGGAATTTAAGGATTTGAGCGAAATCATTTTAACTATCTTAACTGCTACTCTATTGTATGTTCAGATGTAAGGAATCTAAGGAAACTTGCAGTGTTACTTTAGTATTTTTTTCTGCAATACTAATGACAAAAGTCAGGTCAGTAGAGTAGTACCATGGTATTTCAAAGGACTCAAGTAAACTACGGTACAGCTTGGCAAAGCTGATTTGCAATGTCAAGAACACTGATGATGGTGCCAGTACAGTGATAGTGCTGAAAGGATTGAGTAACCATGGCTCATTGCTAAGAGCATGGAAGAGAAATTGTGGTTATACCACCCTGCTACATAAATCCACTGTACATTCCAATATGGGTTACTATTTTCACACTGCATTACTACATAGTACATGTATATACTTTATTTTTTTACTGTACATGCATTACCAAACTGCTATGTAAATTTCAAAAGTCCCCAAATTATCCTGTGTAGGATGAGCTGAAAATAAAATGGAATGCAAAAAAAAAATAAGTGCAAACTTACCACTTGCTGCAAAAAAAAAAAAAAAAAAATCCCACTGGAGACTTCATATCTACAGTATCATGCCTCTTTCTTGTTTTGCTGTTATATGCTCCCCGGGATATTTTACCAAAAAGTCCTCCTTTTTGAAGCTGCAGGTTGCAAACACACCGGAACCTGCAATAAAAGTATCAATATTGGTTCAGGTCGATTCCTTAGTGCACATCAACACATTATGTGTAATATTTTGTTTCAAGATAAAACAAGAACAAGAAGTTGTATTCCCCTTTGGTACACTGCTGGCATAGCTATCAGTCTAGCCTGGCAGAGGGGCTCATTTCACTAGTCCATAACTTAATTGACAAAATATGCAACACAAAATATAAACTTTGGGTGACTGCCACGGATAAACTATGCATGATTTTGCGGGTGCTTGTTCATATAGGACTCATTGATAGTACTTCCTGTTGGCAAACTGGTAAAGAAAGGCAGGGGATTTTACAATAGTAGCAAAGCAATAGTTTTTACTACTATGAGGACGGACTGCATGGTCAAGTGGTAGAGCATCTGACTTGCAGCCGGAAGGTACGGGGTTTGATTCCAGGTCAAGTCATAAGAAAGACTTACAAACTGGGACCTGCCGTTGTTTATGGTGCTCTGCATAAGCAACGAAGTAGGAAAATGATCCAAACTGAAAAAAAGGCTGTGGGAGTGCAACTAGGTAAAGCCGGAACGTTTAAAATTGAGGTGTAAACCCTACCTAACTTACATACTATGGGCTAAAAATGTACCCCTCATGTCACACATACATATGATAGAAACTTATACTACACACAGACATGACTGCAAAGAGGTTTCCAATATTGTTCCACCAGAAATATGAAAGTGTACCCCGAATGTTACATGGTTAAGAGTGAAAACGTCAGTACCTGTATTGGTTTAGAGGCAATGGACATGTTGACTTCTGCAGGGCTTGACGTAATTTTCAAAATCAGCATGGTAGATATAAAACATATTTTAGTGCACTTTTGGGTTCCCAAAATCCTGCATTTTGTGCTATTTATTTATACATTTTTGTGCATTGTGCATTTATTGATACTATAAGTTCCATCAGAATCAGTGACCGTTCACTACATGAAATCTAGCTACAGTACCAACCAAGCAACAAAATAAAACCTACCAATAAAATCATCAATAAATGTGACTTCAAGTCCGGGCCTGTCCGCCTGGGAGCGGCAAATAACCATGCCTCTGTAGGGTTTTTGGAATGGGCTGTACTGCTGCAAAGTGCTCTGCTTGTTCTCCACTTCTCAGACTGGATTGGAAAGGGGAACATACACACTATGAGTTACATATATTGAAAAATGTTTTACAAATCAAATAATCCATAATGAAATAATTGTCCATAATACATAAAATTATTATCCAAACAAATTCAATAACATACATTGAATCACAGTATTAAATAACCACATGTGCAATGGGCACTATGCACTTTGAAAATATACAGTAGTATTACCAGTTCTACAATAAACCTCTTAGCCATGGCACCAAATTTATAAGACAAGTATTTATAACTTGTTTAAAATCCATATTGAGCATATTGAGAATTTTACTCAGGAAACTTTATGGTTAGAAACCAGCATGCCAGGATATATGTACAGTATGAAGTTGGTATAAAGCCAGATGTATACAACCCTGCACAAATAGCCTGCACTTAAAGGCAAGAAGCCTTTGGTAATACTAATAACTCATTGCATTGCACAAGTAATCTCCTTACATTGTTGTTTAGAACTGACAAAATTAGACTCTTCCTGCTTTCCTTCACAACATTCAATGACAAGAGTGCCTGTCAGTGATATGTCATCAACAGTGCACCCATTACAGTATATGGTACAGCCATATAGGTGTCAATAAAACCAGATTCTCAACCAAATAACCAAAAAACTTTCCTTTATCCTAAAAAAATAGTTTAAGCCTAGCATAATTTGATTCTTTGGTCCTTTTTTCACAAAATTGAATAAAAGGAAAGCATTTTAGTAATGTCCTTAACTTTACCCATGTTATAATTGAACAGTCTATCCCTCCAGCCAGCCTAAAAAGGGATCAGAAACTGACTAAAGTGCTGTCACTTTGTCTAATATTTTCATGTGACATATTGTGTGTTAATTATTTTTAAGCTTACAAAAAATGAAATAAGATTTAATTCCACACACCAATTTTGCATCTCAAACTAGGGTTTAGTACAGAAGAATTGGTTTGCATTTTTGTACAAAATGTACTAATAAGACTGCATGTCAGTGATGTCAAAAACATTCAGATATAGTAGGAATGTAACAATCCTTATTACCTCCAGCAACCAGCCAAAAGGTGATCAGAAACTGGCAAAAATGTTGGACATTTTTCAACATTTTTATTTGACAAACATATTATGGAGAGCTATTAACCACACTTTATATTAGTAATTAGGCTAGGCTAGTATTATGTAATAGTAGGGTGTCCAGTACTCGTCTACAGTAGATGACCGTGATGACTTTGGCGTTTACCACACAGACGTCATGGAGATAAAAGGCTTCTTTTGGCAGTCTAATGTTTACATTTTATCATTAAAATACTTCCAAAAACTAAATAATTACTTTTCTAAAAACATTACAATACATTTGTCGTTTGCCTCAAGTGCTGATTTCCTAGTTGTGACAATTGTAAGTGAAATTTACGAAAACACTGTGACAAATCAGTCTTACTGTACAAGTCAATATGGGCAAGGTTTGCTATTTGGTAAGGAAATTTTGATTGTGTCAATATTTTAATCTTTAATATGCACGGCAGCGAAAGACAGAGCTGTGGAATAACTTTAGTAATATTCAAAATGTAGATTTTGTAGTACTAGTTTTTATGAGAAAAAACTAATTTTCCAGTGTTTTTTATTGCTGCACGATACCTCCAAAGTGTAATGCTCATGAATTATGCAATATTTCTAGCCTATTCCACTATCTGCTAAATGTTAGCATAGTTAGGGTAACTTCATCCATAGCGTGGGTAACACAATAATGTATGCATTTTATATACACTACAACTGAACATTGTGTACAAAGTGTTGCACGCACCCCGTAATCATGCGCATTTGACACGCACAATGACACAGTGCAGTGCATATTTGCCAAGAAAGTTAGCAGACACACAGAATTAAGAGTACCAGACATATGCCTAGAGAAAAATTCAAAACCAATTATTTTGGTCTTGAAATGTGGTAACTCTCATCAGTGGTGTAGCCAAGTAGGGGGAGGGGGGGGGTTGGGGTTCAACCCCCCCATGACCCAAGTGCCAAAATAAATTGAGTAAAAAGAAAAAAAAAAATCAGTTTTTTTTCACAAACATTGCACCATTTTGCATCTACAGGACTGTGGATTGCATTTTTCGAGGGTGGCAACACATCCCCTCAAACCCCTCCCAAAGAACCCCAAGACAAATCTCTTGCTTTGCACCTGACTCATTTTTCTGCATGAAAGTTGCTTTTAGTGTAATTTGAGGGTAGTGATGAGTTTAGTGCAGTGTTCGGGCTAAGGCACTGGATCTGCAGCCAAAATCCCGCAAAGGAAGAAATAAATAAATTTATGTAGTACAGTCATAGTACTGTAGGGATTATAGGAATAGTGTTCAGCAGCCAGCCATGTTTACTGTTCATCGATCACGATCTTGCCACATGGAAGATGTTTGCATGCTCAGATTTTTGTCGTTCACGTGCAGCGCAGTCTACTGTGAATAATGCATGCATGCACAACACTAAAGTGTAACGATTGGGCTAAGTGCCTTTGATCAAAATTTCGCAGCACGAGTACATGTACAAATTTCACATTGACCATATGGACTATAGTAAAATATTATCATTGTACAAAAACGTAAGAAAATGCAACTTCAAATTATAAAACAGACATGTAGATTGGTTGATATTCATGAGTACTTTTTGTTAAAGTTTAAAAAAAAAATTACACAAGGTCTCTACAAAAGATTTATTTTTACTGTATATTAAGGCTTAACTACCTCCCATGTACAAATCCACAGTGACATCAACAGCCTAGGCCTACTCGTACGACCAAGTGGAAATATTCCAATACCGTACCCAAAGTTTCAATGAAAAGTATATACCTGAAATTTATATATATTCTAGAACCCCGGCACTTTGTGTAAATCCCCCAATTTATTTTCATGTGTAAGAATCCCCCCCCCCCAAATGAAATTCCTTAACACGAACACTGTTTGTGTGTGCTCTCTCACCCTAACTAAGGCTTAATTTCCGTTCAATTGACTTGAAATGCAAAAGTTATTGCATGCAATAATTACAAATAGGCTACAAAATTTGTTGCAGCAAGATTTTACTTTGACAGAAATCCAATTGACTTTGTATTGAAAAGTCATTTCTAGACTAGGCCTAAGGCTACAGTAATAAGAGCCAAAAATAACATAAACTGTAGGCCAGTGGCCTTGACATAATCCTAATAGCTATATATATTTATACCATAGCCCAGGCCAAGACTGGAAAGTTTTGTTTTGTTTTTCAATTCACGGCCATGACCAAGTTAGAAAAGCCTGGGCCTAGGCTTACAAGTAACATGTGAATAATTAATTGTTGGGTAAGATTTTTCGCGGCCAGGTGCTGTATATCGCAGCAAGATAAACACGGAGCGTTGTAACGAGTCACTTACTTTCGGAAAATGAAATGAATTGAAACTGAGAGACCTCAAATGATTTCCTCAATTGGAATTGGCCTAAGAACAGTGACTCAAGTCTTTAATTAACTCAAACAAATCGCTTAATGTTAGGCCTAAAGTTAGGCCCCTATCCTAGTCACTAACTGTCACCTAAGGATACCTACCTGAGTCACAGTGTAGCAACTGTATGCAATCTATTTACATGTTATACTACCTTCAAACAAGCTGATCATTGTTGTGAAGGTTTTACAAATCGAAAATGTACACCTAATGTTACATGGTTAAGGGTGGACACATACAATATACAGTACTTCTTTCACTAATTATACAGAGAAACAATGGACATGTTCTGCATATTGACCTTCGCTTTTGTATGAATTCCCAATTACATACATATGTACTAACTAAGTCAAGTCACTAAGTTACCTGCCTGCAATTAAGCATATGCAAGGAAAATTCACTATCTGGGCCAAGCTTCAGACTTGGGTGTAGGCCTAGTACCGTAGGCTAAACATAAAACGGAAAATTAAAGGTAGCCTCGGCTTAAAATGCAGTGGGCCTAGTATAGGCTAGGCATTAACTTAAGCCTAGCATAAGAAACAGTTACGTTCTGTCTGCCTGAACATTTCTTGAAATTCTTAAATGGGTATTTTACCTTTTCATTACTCATCAGGTTTGACAATATTGTGAAATAAAACTCAAAAGATCAACATACCTTAGTCCCCATGATTTTTGTGTCCAAAAACTGGCCAGTTTCGAAGGCTCGACAATTGTGTGCAACCAGTGATGTACAGATCAGTGTATGCAACCGCGCCGTGCGATTGATCGAACGTACGTTACGCAGGCGCGGCGGCGCCTATATTCTAAAGCTAGCGTCATGCATGCAGGTTAGCGCGTATTAGGCTCATTGCGCATGCGTTGTATATCTGCACTTTGGTCAAAAAAGGGGGCCATATATATATATATATATATATATATATATATATATATATATATATATATATATATATATATATATATATATATATATATATATATATATATGTATATGTATATATATATATATATATATATATATATTTATATATATATATATATATATATATATATATATATATATGTATATATATATATATATATGTATATATATATATATATATATATATATATATATATATATATATATATATATATATATATATATCATGACGCGTGTGTGTGTATGGACGATATGAAACCAACTGTGGCTGGTCTTGAACTCGACCGAGTCGTCGGGGAACATGACGTATTTCGGTATTAGACCAGGATCTATATGCGAACTGCACTACACATGTCCTTCGATGCAACACTGCCATCCAGAGATAAATGTTATACAACCCGACTTGAATGCTAATTATTACCCCAAAACCTAGTGCCGTAACTCATACAATGAATCTATCAATTAAATTCCGCATGCGATTTGAGAATTGAGCACATTTCCTGTGAATATAATGTAGTGGATATAACAAGGGTGTATCATTGCCGGGGGTGGGGGGGGGGAGGCGGACGCACTCATCACTTCTTGAGATTGTTCCCATCTGCATGAAAACGCGCGCCCCACAACCCTACACCCACACCTCGAGTTACGAAACTTAATTAATGACCTTCGCCCGTAGTTCCAAGACCTTGACAAAATCCGGCAACACACCACTTCATCGATAACAAGTGATCTGTTGTGTTTTAGTGACGTGTAGAGGTCGTGCACTGACCTACATGGAGTGAAACCACTCACGATTTTGTAATTTCCCAAGATCAGGCCCCGAAAAATCCCGAGAAATCCCAAAGACACTGTACTGTACATGGATATCTAGCAATATCTAGCGATATCTATAGGGATGAAAATCCCAAGTTCTTCCCTAAACTGAAGGCAAATAGAGAATTGAAGCCTTCAGTGTGTAATGAACTTAAAACTGTGCGTCTTTCGAAATGAAAAGAATGTGGGGCATTGCAAAATAAACCGTCAGATAAAAGTGATTTATTTCAGTCTCATTTCAATTATTCGAATTTGTAAAGCAAACAGCAGATATAACATCATACCAGTGAGCATGAAATGACGTTCCAGGATGAACAGCCTCAAAACTGTCTATGTGTGTAGAGTTCGGTTTCGGAAATACCTGGAATTTTTTCATTTCCTTCAACGAAGTTTGATAGTAGCCGTTATAAGAGGTTTTATTATTTGTTCACCAATACATGGGCGCAGATCCTGACGGGGACAGCGGGACGCGTCCCCACCAACTTTTCAGTGGCGGGGACATGATATACCGTGTCCCCACCAAGTTGTCTTGACCAAACGTTGCATTTAAAATTCCCTGTATTGAACTTTGACGCAGTTTGATCCAGCATTGTGCAAATGGCATGCTATAAAAGACGAGAATTTTTTACTATTGACACTGTTAGGCGTGACTTCTCCGCTGAAGTATTAACACATAAAAATGCATTCAATCATGTGAAACATAATTTATACACGAAACTGGTAAATTGTGGTCAGCAAAACGGACTGAGTGCGAACAAAACAATTGTTAAAAACTCACACTGTGTGTTGCCAATTTGAGCTAGCTTCACGTCCATGCAATTCTCATTTTATTATATTTATAAACAGTTGTTAAATATAGGACGGAAATTGTATTATTGTTTTCTGCGAGAGGACCCCAGACCCATCGTAAATACAAAAGTCTACTTGGATTATGTGTCCCCTGATTTTTTTTTTTTCTGCAGACGCCCGTGTATTTCCCCAAACTAAACTTCTAAGCCATGAGATCTAAAACTTAAGGTTGTTTGGGAGCATCATTTGGTCCAGGAAGTGTTATTTCCGGCGATCTGGGAGGTATATTTGCCAAAAATATATATATATACACTTCGCGCGAACCCATGGTCGTGCTCCGCTTAGATAGTATCAGAGAACAGACACGCGTCCCCACCATTATCCAAGACTGAACTACGCCCATGCACCAATTAATTAACTATGTCTGAATTTTCGAAAATTCCCTGACCAACATTCTTAATCATATTTCCCTCTACTCGTGCAATTTTGACCGGTTTGTTAGGGGTTGAAAGAGGTTTTTTCTATATCGGTTGTCCATTGATGAAAATTTGTGCAACATTATGGCAAGGGCGGCGGAAGCACTTTTAATCTGGGGGGGGGGGGGCACCGACATCAAAGGGCACTTTGCAGAAATTCGACTGGACTGATGCAGCCTTATATTTAGTACCCTTTATAACTCTTATTGTATTATCTTATTTGCGTATACACATCACTCCATCAACGCCCCCCCCCCCCCCCAAGGAAAATACGCAACCGAGCACTGCAATATCCAATGTGCAAATTGGGAAACAAGAAACAAGTTTTCTTTTGAGACAAAATGAGGTGAAATTATGCTAGTTGCTAATGTAGGAATCTTCCGAATTAGAGTTTATTCCTTGTTAATATCTTAACAATTTTGTTTTCCATTCGAAATAGCTTTGAGATTGACCCACAGAAATTCATTAAAACTCAGGGGCGTTGCCAGGATTTGCAAAGTTATATGCACGACTATCTGAGCGGAGTGCCACCATCAGTTGGCGCGGAGCGTACACGAAAATTTTTGGTTTTGCAAACCCCTCAGATGGCCGGAAACGGCCCTTCCCGAGTGTTCATTCTGGTTCCCTGGCCTCTTGCTAACTTGAGACACCTCAATTTTTATGTAGAAAAAGGACACATTTTTAACCTGAGGAAAAGTGGGGGGGGGGGACGTGCCCCCTGTGCCCCCCGGTTCCGCCACCCTTGCATTATGGGTATGTTTTGAAGTGAATTTTTCTCACGAGAAATGTGAATTTTCAAATTCTGAACAAATAATGGGCTTACAACCTTAAAAGTGGGGCTGACGGGTTTTGTGGGCCGCGACGTTGAATCAGCTACAAAAGCAATGACCCAGAGGAGATGTGATGAGGTCGAACATGATGTGTGACTGGTGACAATCATCAAAAAGGTTATGAATGCAAAAAAAAAAAGAAAACTATTGGGAAATACTTGGTTCTCAGGCAAAAGTGGTTGGTCATTTTCAAGCCCGAGATGTGCCATTTCCGGTGATCTGGGTGGTATCAAAACCAGAAATTTTCTTGTACGCTGCGCGCCAACCGATGGTGGCGCTCCGCTTTGTGAGTAATACGCACCCCTCGGGTTAGAAAATCCTGGATACGCCCCTGAGGTGGGTCACAATAATGACAAAATGTGTATTGTTTGCTTAATTGGGATGACTCCCGACCCCTCCTCAACCAATTCATTTTTGCTCCCTTCCTACGCCAATCAAGTGAATTGTCACATGTCTACATAGATATGGGGAAGGGTGTAGAACTGAAAGGAGGGGTTCATCTTGTGGCTAGTTTGTGTATTTTTTCGGATTAAGTCCATAAGCGGTAAGTTTGCCTCTCCAATCCTGAAAACGGATCGACTCTCCTGTATGGTTTAGTACTCAGTAACGTGGGTTTACATTCCAAAATTATCACGATCAAGTTAGGAAGGGGAATGTACCTTTATAGTCAGACTATAGATGCCGAAAGTTTTGATGGTGTTGCTGTGGAGTCGCTGAATGCAATTCCATGTAGGGGGTTGTGTGGGAGTCCTCCGACTGAACTTACAATTCTGAGGTGTAGTTTGACTATAATATCTGTCTAAAGTTAAGGTTGTGCTAAAACATACTAGTGTGAAGTTTGAAAACTGAACTGACCGATATTAAAATCACTATTGTATAATTGTATAAAAAATCAGAAATATAGTCTTGATCGCGTCCAGTTATTCGGTAAATGGGTACCATGCTGATTTTGAAAATTACGTCAAGCCCTGCAGAAGTCAACATGTCCATTGCCTCTAAACCAATACAGGTACTGACGTTTTCACTCTTAACCATGTAACATTCGGGGTACACTTTCATATTTCTGGTGGAACAATATTGGAAACCTCTTTGCAGTCATGTCTGTGTGTAGTATAAGTTTCTATCATATGTATGTGTGACATGAGGGGTACATTTTTAGCCCATAGTATGTAAGTTAGGTAGGGTTTACACCTCAATTTTAAACGTTCCGGCTTTACCTAGTTGCACTCCCACAGCCTTTTTTTCAGTTTGGATCATTTTCCTACTTCGTTGCTTATGCAGAGCACCATAAACAACGGCAGGTCCCAGTTTGTAAGTCTTTCTTATGACTTGACCTGGAATCAAACCCCGTACCTTCCGGCTGCAAGTCAGATGCTCTACCACTTGACCATGCAGTCCGTCCTCATAGTAGTAAAAACTATTGCTTTGCTACTATTGTAAAATCCCCTGCCTTTCTTTACCAGTTTGCCAACAGGAAGTACTATCAATGAGTCCTATATGAACAAGCACCCGCAAAATCATGCATAGTTTATCCGTGGCAGTCACCCATGATGTAGGCACAACCGTTCATAATTTATGTTCGCCTATATATACCGAACATTAACTTGAAAGATAATGTAACACCTAATTAATTTAAATGCAATGAATTCCAATGACGGTTATTTAAGGCTAATGATGTATTAATACCCTCTCATATTTATTGATATGGTTGATGATTATTCATGAGATGCTGATTATATTGTTTACTGTTTAAACTTAAATCCTATTTTTCTTTGTTTATCATTCCCAGCTAGTTTCCGTTGTTCATTTATACTTGTATATTATACTTCATGTATATTATGATGAATTGTTAGAGGAGTGGATAGGGTGGGGAGATGGAGGTGTTTGAGGGAGATGGAGGGGGTTGGGTGGATGGGGGGATGGAGGGGTTTTGAGGGCGATGGAGGGGGTTGGGAACGGAGGGGTTTGGGAGATGGAGGGGGTTGGGGAGATGGAGAGGGTGGGGGATGGAGGGGGTGGGGTGGGGGTGGAGGAGTTTGAGGGAGATGGAAGGGTTTGGGAGATGGAGGGGGTTGGGGATATGGAGAGGGAGGGGGATGGAGAGGGTGAGGATGGAGGGGGTGGGGGATGGAGGGGTTTAAGGGCGATGGAAGGGGTTAGGAACGGAAGGGTTTGGGAGATGGAGGGTCTTGGAAAAATGGACAGGGTATGGGATGGAGGAGATGGGGATGGAGGGGTTTGAGGGAGATGGAGGGGGTTGGGGAGTCGTTGGGGGTTGGAGAGATGAAAGGGTGGGGGATAGTGATGGTGGGGGATGGAGGGGTTTTAGGGAGATGGATGGGGTTGGGGAGATGTAAAATGTTGGAGAGATGAAAGGGTGGGGGATGGAAGGGGTGGGGTGGAGGAGTTTGAAGGAGATGGACGATCAGGGGTTGGAGAAATGGACAGGGTATGGGATGGGGGATGGAGGGGTTTGAGAAAGATGGAGGGGGTTGAAGAGATGGAGGGGGTTGAAGAGATGGAGGAGATTGGGGAGATGGAGGGGTTTGAGGGATATGGAGGGGGTTGGGGAGATGGAGGGGTTGGAGAGATGGATAGGGTGGGGTACGGTGAGGTCGGGGGATGGAGGGGTTTTAGGGAGGGGTGACGGTTAAAGACGGTGTTCGTTCTATCTTTCCTGACAAACACCTTTATTCCCATATGACTTCCCCTCACCATGTTTTGGCTACGGCTACAACCATATGCCAGAACTGGTATTGGTACGCTATGCGCCAACTGATGGTGGCGCTCCGCTCAGATAGAGTCATAACGGTCCTTTTTTTGGAAATTACCAACCCAATACAATTTCATGAAAAAGGGCCTGGTATATCTGCACATCAAAGCACTGCTATGAAACATTTGGACGATATATAGTTTCTCGATGTTTCTAAACTGCCGCTAGGAATTCTACCCAGGCTACGGCCCTGAAGTATATCTTTATTTGATTGATTTGTTGTTATCGATGAAGTGAATGTGCCTAGATACCAAATAGTGCTTTTCAAATGTACTTATAAGACCATATGTGTGCATTTTGTAGATATCTGGATAACAAGGTATTCTCGTGTGCAAAGTTTAGATGTTTCCATTTGGGTTTAAGGCAGCATTTTGCGTTTGGTCGCCGTTTTCTACTTTTTTGACATGTCCATTGAGTTTTTACATATATCAATCACAAAACAGCAAACTAAGATATCAGCCAAGTTTTTCCCTGCCAACATCGTTAATTGGCGAGTAATTAAGGATATTTGCAGAGAATGAGAAAAGTATCCACGACAAAATTCCACATTTAAAATTAATCGCATACAGTACCCCAAACCCACTAGTTTGAATTCAACCAATCAGAGATGCAGGTTTAGTTATGAGCCGTTGCTAAAAATAGATTCAAGACTTTGCGTTGGTACAACCAGGAAGTTGTTATGGAACTCCCTGGTTCAACTTCCATATAGACTGTACACAAATCAAGCTTGGTGTTGTATTAAGTATTGGTCAATGACGTTCGTAGTGTTTAAATATTCATATTATGGGCGAGGTTAATTGGGATCCCAACGGAAAATATCTTGGAGAAAAACAAAGTTGAAAGTTGCAAATTTTTCGACTTTTATGCCACCATTTGAAGTAAGATTTAAATAGATAAGCTAGTTATGTACGTCGTTATGGCATAGTGGAGTCAGAGAGGTTGAGAAAAATCATAGAAAAGGACGCAAAATGCTGCTTTAAGTTTCAATTTGAACAATCATGATTAAGGTTCTAAATAACATTAGGATGTGAAAAAGATAAGTCTTTCTTAATTAAAGTCTAATCTTGTCAAATGTGACTTTTATTAAATATATTTATGAATGACATATCAATTGAGGCACCAAACAGAAGTGAACCTGGAAATTTGTAGAGTCTGACCCCTGGACCCCTGGCTGGGTTTCGCCCCTGGACCCACCCGAAAAGGCTTTGCACTTAGTCGCTCGCCGACTCCTTCAGTTTTATTCATATTCCCTTATTTTGCCCCCCCCCCCCCCCGCCCCACCCAACTCTCAATTCGGATTGACGCTCCTGATCAGAGCATGATCGATTTTAGCTTAAAGCAGCTGGTTGTGTGTGTAGCTTTATCTCCTATGCCTATATACTGGTCAAGTAATCACTGTCTACTGTTAACTTGTAGTAATAACTGATTAATGAAACAATATGTGCACAAAACTCGAGTCTGTCACATCTCAAAACAAACAAAGAAACTTTAAGTAGTATTATCCTAACAATCCGGTGTTACCATCCTCTATCAGTTAGTGGGGGGGGGGGGGGTGATTGGAATTAATTTGTCCACCATGAATGTTGAAATTAGACAAGAAGTTAGAGGATTTGCAAATGAGAGAATAAAGCATTACATTAATATAATTAAGAGCGGAGACACGATTGAGGTGTTTGTTATGATATGCAATATTTCATGACTTAGTCTGAACATGTCACAGAGGTACACAATATATAAATGAGCACCTTTATCTTGCTTTATCTGCCTCGATTTATTTTAAGCGAAAATATAGTATCGTGCTGAAAATAAAGCTTGCGTACGAAAAAATACCCAGATTATAGTGAAACTATCTTCACCTTTTCACACCCATGCCCCCCCCCCCAAAAAAGTGTCCCATCTCCATTTTATACGCTCATTTCAAAGAAAGTGAATGACTTGTAGATTTGAGGCCTAAGTTAGCGCTGAGTAAGTATCGTACATGGAATGTGTAACATTCGGTAATTATAGCAGGGAGTTCTATATGTAACAGCTACCTACTTATACCAGGGAGCTCTCTCAAAGTAAGCTCCCTATAGCAGGGAGCTATTCTCAGTGACAGCTCCCTAATGATAGCAAGGAGCTCTATATGTAACAGCTCCCTAATTAAGATTAATTAATTGCAATTATTATATACACTCATAATATATTATGACATATCAAGTTATACCAAAGAACTCAGCTCCCTTTCTCTTCATTCCGTGACGGTTCCTTGCAAAGTATGGAGCAACACAGACACTACATTGTATCGCCCGATAGTCAGGTACTACATCTCTCTGCAGGGGTCCTAGACAGTGCGCGCAGGAGTTCAAAAGTGGAGGACACATTCAATCTTGTCCATGGATGGATTTAGTTAGGTACCTGAACCTTGGCAGAAGGACTAGAGGCGAACCAAAGAATTTATAAGGAGAGGATGATGCCATGTGGTCATTTAAGTGGACTATCCCGTAGTGGGTCTGGGTCCCCCCTCCCCCCCCCCAAATAAAAGTTTAGACGTCAATCGGTGCATTTTGAGGCGTATTTAGAATATAAATTTCATCCATATAGTAGCTCTAAACGCAAGGTTTTGCTAATAAATACTTTGTGAGCTTGAAAAAGGGAGAGGGTTATCCCGTAGTAGTGGTCTAATTATTTTCCGGCTGAACGCAACAAAAATTCCGTGAATGACGATGGGCGGTCGACCGCCCTTTCCTTCTCCCCCTTTGGCATGTCATTGTTCGTAGATTATATGCCATACACAAGGGATATTGTTAACTGTTGTAACTTAATATATTATAATAATTATGAACCGTATACTTAGGCTATATTGTTGACAATTGTTTACGACAGATTTTCTTAGTTAGTTTTGCTTGCCTATGCAAACTGTATTATGTGGTCTGACCGAATGACGTCATATAGGCTTACTTTGTATGTAATGGGTCAACATGCTGACTGGAAATTTAAGAAAACAATTGGACTAACCTTAAACTTAAATGACTTCTCACATCAGTTTACAATAACAAGCCTAAAAAGAACGGTTTTAAAATCTGAATGAAACATCACCCTCTCCTCCCCTGTCTATATGTAGGGATTGCTAGGGTGTAATGGACCTTCCTTCAGAAACAATCACTCCATTTGTAAAGGGATCTAATTGACTGTCTTGGTGTTGTCCTATATATACGGTACTGCTATGGTTGAATATTTATGTTCTCCTGATTAATAACAAATTGTACATGACTCTGCAGAACAAGGTATTTAAGTTTCCTTTTTTAAAGAATTCCTCAAGCGGCTGAGTGACCAATATATTAGTGAACTTTGTATGATGTATGGGCCAGCGACTGTATAATTCGGTTATGTCCATGACTTATACCCAATCATTCATAGTTCATGTTCGCCTTTACATACAGTACATTTACGCGAAAGGTAATTTAAACCATAATTCACTGAATAAGATGTATTAATACCCCCTCATGTGTATGTATCTGGTTGATGATTATTCATGAGATGCTGATTATATTGTTTACTGTTTAAAACTTGAAATCCTCTTTTTCTTCATTTATCATTCCCAGCCATTTTTCGTTGTTCATTTATACTTGTATAATTGTACTTTATATATAATATAATACATTGTTAGACTCCAGCTGAACTTAAACGAGTGAGTTATTGTTTTGTTTGTACATTGCATTTATATTTACACTATTAAACTAAGGATTTTGTAATACTACTACGTACGTAAAGTCCTGGTTAGAATTGAAATCTAAACCACGCTACCTATTAGTTTGGTATCTCGGTACATGTTATCACGAAACAGTGTTTTGCTCCCACATGTCGCAGAAAACAGTGTGTGTTAACTAACCCTCCTCTTCCTGGGGTCTGGAACGACTTGTCTGTTTGTTCGATGTTGTTAGTATTTACATACAATGCGCTAGTTGTACACAGTTTCCATAGTACAATGTAAGCCTATATTTCACTCGATATACGATGAAAAACGTGACCCACTGCATGGAGTCACTCATGGAGTCACAAATATAGTGGAATCACTAGGGATAGGATGGTGATGGGGCGTGATGGTTAAAGACAGTTTTTGTTCTATCTTTCCTAACATTCATCGCATAGCCCTGTACACGCAGTAGTTTAATATCATGGAATTGGATTGCGTTGAAGACGGAGTGTTCTTGTGACGTTAATTAGTATAATAACACAATTAAAGGTTATATTCGTTGTACCGAATGACTGAATACCTGGAGTGTCAAAGGGAGGTGTGAGTCGGAGGGGGAGGCCGGAGGGAAGAAGGGAAAGGGGGGGGGGGATCATCACATCTTCCTTAGTTCACTTGTTAGATCAAGATATTCTTCAGTGACGACAAGACCAGCTCCAATCATCAACGATTGTACTTTAATACATTACTGGGTCATTCGGCTTGATCCTTGGTTAGCCAAACAATGCGAGGTAATAAAATGTTCCATTTTTAATGAAATTCATATTTTCAGTAAACGTTTGGTGTCGACATTTCTAGATAAACGTCAAAACTTCATGAGAAACGTTACAACTTCTATAAAGCGTGGAAAGTTGCGATATCAGTCTAAATTGTTCTATAAGAAAAATCAAATATCAGAAATAAAACCACAAAATGTCAATATGTAAAATCGTTTTTGTTTTCGAAAATAATAGTCAATAGTCGAGGTATAAGCAGGGTTAATTCGACCAAGAATGTTTTAACAAAATTTTCTGGGATCAATGTTCCTTCTGAGCAACCCTCATATATTATATTGCGTACTTGGTAATAACAGTTGGAGCGGATGTTGACACCTGGTACAGATAAAACCAACAGAAAAAAAGGAGACCTAGGCAATAATGTTTCATACTATAATGTATACCTCTATCATTCCAATTTAGATACTTTCAAGGGGTGGCAGACAAATATTTGAGGGCCTATGGCCCTCCCGTATAGACCCTTCTGCTCCTACTCTGCCCTCCATTATGATACAAGATTAGTCTCTGTACAGAGTAAGTAAATCTTTGATTTTGTATTAACGTTATATTTGCGTATTGAGAGAGTAAAAGTACACCTGTTTTACACTGAAGTTCAGTTGCTGCCCAGTGTACATGACTGGGGGTGGTAGACATATATCTGACGGCCTATCCCCCCCCCCCTAGCTAACCCTCTGCTCCTGCCCTTCATTATGGTACAAGATTACTTCAGTTGCTGCCAAGTGTATATGACTACTCTTGTAGTCATCTAAACGGCAAATGATACTGACTTGATACATCCCAGCAGCATAGGTCACAACACAGATGTCGTAATTGAAGGTAAATGTTACATTCAGTCTGCATTATGTAATAAAATCTGCAAATAACTAGAACACTTGTATACAAATACGTGTCATTGTGGTGCGCGATGAAGGTGAAATTTAGTTTGTTGTAATTGATATTCAATGGATGGATCTTTGTAACCGTATTGTATTTAAGAAAGACTCACGTATTTTCCGGACGTGACAGAGAATACCCAGTCCTGGACACTGATTGGTCAACTTGAACAACATGTTAACGTCACTGTATCCTCGTCATAGATATTGAACAAGGAAGAAAGCTGACACAGTTTATCGCCGTTTGTTTAAGCAGTAAAGCCTTAAAAAATAGAGGGCGCTTTGTAGTGTACGGCCAAATGCCAGATCATTTGTTAGTCTTTACATATACATATTGTGCATTCGACTTTGAAACTGAATTTGATTTTACCGGCTTTTTCTGAAAGAGTAGGAGTACTTTGCGCAACAGAGACATGTTATGGTGACCATAGTGGTAAGTACTATACTCCTGGCTTTTTCTCGCATCTATAATGACTCGAGTAAGTGGAGTGTTTGTGCAACTTTTAATGTCTGGAAAGTGTCATTTCTGGTATCTGTGAGGCATATGGCAAACATCTGTCTTGTTTTTATTATTTTAGTGCTCCACTCAAATAGTGACATAGCCTAGTTGTCCCTAAAAAAATGCCGTGTAAAGGCAACCCTCCACCCCTCTCCCCCATCCCCTTCCGACACACCTTGTTTTGTGTAATATTTCCATATTAGTCTGTACATGCAGTTATTAGTTTAATGTTAACGTTGCAAAGTCGGTAGTAGCCTAGTTTACTTTTACTGAATTGTTAGTGGTAAGCCCACGACATCATAACCATCATTCCATGTTATTCTGGCATGTGGATCTGTCATTAGGGATACAGTTTTAAGTAAAATGAGGTGTTAACATTTTTAAAATTAGGCTTTAGTTATATCGCATCCGAAAGCCGCCGTGGCCGGTCTAGGGCTTAGGCTAACTTTATCCAGGGTCCAGTGAATAACAACATCAGCTGAGCAGACGACACTAGTAAAGACATTAGATTCCTATGTAATTGCTTCTATTATCGATACCTAAGAATAACTTGTAAAACTTACAGTCCACTGCCACATGTTTGGCACCCAAATGCGGCACACGATATCACCATTTCGAGTGATTTATGTCAACTTTATCACTTCAGTTATGTCAAAGACGTAGTGCTTGTATTACGCGCAAGTACTTTCTTGTCGTATAAGCAAAGCCCCACCAGTTGGATGGGTGGCTTCATTATATGTCGCATGACGCCATTCCCCTACTTCAATTTCTATGATCCTCGCCTAGTTAGCGAAAGTTAACTAACATACGGTGATTTACACCGAAGGCCTAATGCACAATTACTCTAAGGAATACAATGTAGGTCCAGTCTCTCATTGCACTATTACACACTCCGGGCGATTAAAAACTGCTTGTTCGGTTTCCTGGCCCTGGTTCATGATCCAAAACACGTAATATACGTACAGAGCAGCTAGCTCTGGCAACTAACTTTGACTGTGTAGTATATAATGCCATACCATTACGGGCTAGCTGTTCGTGCCCGAGATCACCAAATAACACCGAGTCGTTGTGCATAATACGATTAACATTTGTTGCGTGCAATTTTTTTTTTGTTTTTTGATTAACTCAAATGCGTTCAAATGTTACCTGTCTTGTTCAATTCGAGAAAAACGAACCAAAGTAGAGAATTTTACGTATTGTTTTGAAGAAGTATTCTACTCAATGGGGTCATTTTTGTTTACGTGTGCCAGTGCAGAATTAACTGTTTGCCGAAACAATTCTTTGCAAATCTGGGTCTGGATTTTTTCCTGCGTAGCCAAGATGTAAATTTGAGATTGCTATGAAGAGTGTATGTTCAGCTGGCATTCACCAGCCAGACATGCGGATGGTGGAGCGGGCTTGTATTCCCAATATTGTAGCGCGCGTGCGCACTACAATAGCTAGAACGGTTGTAAATTCTGAATGAAATATCACCTTCTCCTCCCCTGTCTGGTAGAGATTTTTAGGGTGTAATGGCCCTTCTTTCAAAAGCCATCATTCGATTTCTAACTGGATTTTATTGTTTTGTTGGTCTTCTACTTATCTGGTACTGTCATGGTTGAATCTTAATTTGTTCATTGTTAATAACAACGTTTACATGACTCTGTAGATCAAGGTATTAAAGTTTCCTTTTTTGTTTAAATGCTTCGTCTTAAACTTAATATAAAAGATCGAGTATATTTTCATAACTTATTTATAATTCATTATAATAATAATACTAATAAAGTAAAGTATGTATGCTATTGTATGCATTTAGTCTCATGTGTTATGACGTGCATTCACATTGCATCTTAGATATAATGGTAATGTTATGTCTCATTCCTTATACATTTCATATTGCATTTATCTTATTAAAGGAAAAGTTTTTTAACCAGGGGTCTTTCGGCAACCCCACCTAACCTTCAATACCACTCTGCCTATATAATACATCTGTAGTGATTACAATGGTATAATGGTATAATTCAGCTATTTCTAACAATCCATTGTTCCATCTTTCACCATCCTCCACCTTTACAGGAAGAAATCAATTTAACCTAATATGTCACAATTAAACACAACAATTACACCAAGAATGTTGAAACCAGACAAGCACTTTGAGGATTTGCAATAAAACATTACATAATTATAATTAAGAGCTGATAAACGATTGAGAAATATGCACAAATGAGTGATATTCCAAGATTTGGTCTCTGCAACTGCAACCTGTATGTGTAATATATATGCATTTCTTTTTTGTACCTGCAGTGGTGAAGAACATTTGAGTCAATACAAAGCTATATGTTATGTTCGTGGGAGAGGGGAATGGGTAAAATTATTTTCATATCCCTTGTAACGCAGATACAAATGAGAATATTGATTTAAAACTCAAACATCACATCAATCATCGCGCACTAAAAGTCACTTATGTTACACAATTCATAGTATTTATTTAGCCTTCCAGAAACCATCACTCGATATTTACATAACAAACAAACAGTTTACCATATCACTGATCAGCTGATATTGTTATCTATTAATACTTTGATCCAGTACAATGCTATATTCGCGTCTTCGATACTTCAACGCAGCGAAAACAAAACATTGATCATGACGGGGGGGGGGGGGGGGCTTAGTGTAACACCAATGACCTCTCTCCGTGACAGCTCCCTAATTATACCAGGGTGCACCCATTGTGACAGCTCCCTAATTATACAAGGGAATCCTTTTTTTGTGACAGCTAATATTAATATCAGGAGCTCCCTGATAATACCAGGGAGTAGTCTCTGTAACGGCTCCTTTATTATACCATGGAGCTATCAACAGATGATTATACCAGGGAGCCCACTTTTAGACAGCTCATATTAATTCTAGGGAGCTCTTTTGTTACAGCTCCCTAAAAATACCAGGGATTACGCTATGCACCAGCTGCCTAATTATACCCTGGACCTCTCTGTGACAGCTCCCTAATTATACCAGGGAACCGCCTTTTTGACAGCTCATATTAATTCTATAGGGAGCTCTGTTTGTGACAGCTCTCAAATAATAGTGGGAACTTTTTCTGTAACAGTTGTTTAATTATACCAATGACCTCTCTGTGACTGCCGCCTAATTATACCTGGGAGCCCTCTTTTTGACAGCTCATATTAATTTTAGGGAGCTCTGTTTGTTACAGCTCCCTTATAATACCAGGGAATTATCTCTGTGACAGCTTCCTAATTATACCAGGCAACCGTCTTTGTGACAGCTCCTATTAATATTAAGGAGCTATGTTTGTGACCGCTCCCTAACAACACCAGTGTGCTCTCTCTCTCTGTAAAAGCTGCCTAATTATAGCAGGGAGCTCTCTCGACGACAAAACAGACCTTGTAAATTAATAGTGACATTTTGAAAATAAGATGTTATGGACATACAACAGTGCCTTTATATTGTAAATTAACATTCAGCATTGGTTGTATATAGAATAACAGTTGAATGCATTATAAACTGCATGACGCCAATAATAATTTGTCTTTAATAGTGGGTATTATAACACCTTTGCATGAATGCACAATTACAAGTTATCACTGTTCGGTATCAACAAACAAACATCGGACACTGTTCAATTTGCATATTAATAAAAAATTGCTACCCAAATTATGCGGGTTATATTCTCGTTTGTTGATTTCTGTGTTGATTTATGCGCATCATGTTTCTAATTAATTTAAAACTTGGTAGAGTTACTTCATTTGATATCAAAGCATGTGTTTACTGGTTAAAACTGTTGTTGTTTGGGCTAAAATTAACGTCACAGTGTTCACTTTTTTCCCAAATACACAAAGTCGGTATATGTAATTGACTTAGCTCTGAAGCATTTACTAAAACTAAAATTAAACGTATAACAATTAGGTGTTCCCTTTTGAAGGGAATGGTGATACATACCCGACGGAGATCGCACAGTCACAGTCTCTATGCAAGGTGACTATGGTTGAGAGCGGATCAGTCGTTCGGTAGTTTGGTTTTCGTGCCCAGGTTCTTTTCTTGGTGTATTTACTTAGAAAAGTACACACACTGAAGCGTGTCAATTTTAATTTACACTAAATGGGTTGGCCACTGAAGAATTAATTGCAATAGAAGTAAAACAATCGACAAACTTTGATAACAGTAGGAATCGTTAACAGGAGAGAAGATATTCCTTTACAGAATTAACTCTTACTTGTTGATTCACGGTTCGAACGGTGCACCAACTTCTGTTATATTACGCCTTAGCGCATACGTCCTGGCTGCCGGTATTCTACTGTATGAATACGTTTTTGTAACAGTGTGTTAATAACATAAACCTCTCGCTCTCAGTGGCATCTCCCTGCACCAGGCAACTATATCGGTGATAGCTCCTTACATGACTGGAGGCTTCACTGAAACTACATTAGTATGGTTCCATCAGTGGCGCATATATGTTCCGAAGAGTGGGGGGGGGGGTGATGATATTAGTAAACTATCTAAGCTGGAGCGCCACCATCAGTTGGCGCGGAGCGTACATGGAAATTTTAGGCTTTACAATCTCCCCAGATGTCCGGAAACGGCCCCTTGGAGTGTTTTAGGCTGCATGAGTTCAGCTTTGAAATATAAATTCCATGTATGCAATTCCTCAATTACTGAGAAAATATTCAATCTATGAAAAAAGTAATACATGTCAGATGAGTTGAGATGGTACAATAATCATAATGAATTGTGAATCCTCTTTCATTTATTCTGTCTGCCATGCTCCCGTATTCACCTTCTGTATCTCTTTTACCTTTGTCCATCACCCCATCCATAGTCCATACATGTTCATTACTCAAGTGCCTCACCGTCCATAGTCGGTGTTGTGGTCGATATAGACGGTTCTCTGTAACAATCCCTTCCTGGTGGCTAATGGCTATCAGTGATCGTCGGTTTGCATTCTTATATATACACTACAAACAGCAAAATGTAACTGATAATCGTCAGATATAGAACGCACCTGGGCGTCAAAGCCTCATTACAATAAAGAACAAGTTAAGTTGTTAATTGGAATACTTTTTGACATCTAATGCCCTTTTTAGAAACACCTAATTTTTGAGCGCCTGATGTGTATAGTGTTCAAATCCTGAACGCCTACTGTTCAAATGCTTTACGCTACAGCGCTCAAATTGAGAACGCTTGCGTTCAAATTTTGAACGCTAGCAAATATATGTAAGTGTTTAAAGAGGCATTTAGACGTCAACACGATGCAAGCTCTTCAAGTAGGCTAGGCATATCCCTTCATCCTCAACATGTTCTGACGCCCCGAATCGTTATATCATAGGCCTATATTTATTATATTGTGTTGTTGTTTGTTTGCAGTGTATGGAACCCTGGAGTGAGAACAGCTTGATAAAATACTGAGGTTGAAATCTCAGTATTTTGACCTAACCTAATTTTAACTTAACTTTAATTTATTTTATTTTAATTTGAACCTAATTTATTTTATATCGGACTGGAAATTGGGGGGGGGGGATGATTGTGTAGACCATCCCCCCTTAACCAAAAAGTGGGTGATATATCCCCCCACCCCCCGGCTGCGAATTTTTTTCCCAAACAGGTTTGCAATTGCGTGTAAATAGGCGCTCATGATTGGTCGGAAAAGTTACGTCATCACGATAGAAACCGTCACTTCCAGGTAACCAAAGTGTCTGCATCCATTCGTTGCAACGAAGATATACCCGTTCAAAATTACCCGAAGCTTTGGAAAATGTAATTCTGCTTGACTGCAAAAGTTTAGGTGGCCTGCTGTATCGTTGCTAGTAATAATTGAAGGTGCGTCAATTACGGGGGTGCGTCAATTATGAAGCCTTGACTACACTAAACTGTTTGCGTATATTCATTCAAGACTCGTGAAGTTGATTTTAATGTAGGCCTACCCATTCCACGAAACAAATTCCGATTGCAGTAGAATGGCTCACAAATCTTGAATAACGTAAACACGAACCCAATAGAATGTAGCGTATGTATCATAAGTAAGGTCAACATGTGATTCAAGCATTAAAAGTAAAGTTAGGGCGTTTGATGGACCGTAACTAGACTTAATTAAGTGTCAGTGTGTAACTCAGTGCATGTCTTCGAACTTCAAAGCGATGCCCATTATTGATGCTGACGTCACGAGCAATCTGATTGGCGGAAAACTCCGTAATTGCAAACCTGTTTGGGAAAAAAAAATCGCCCGCGGGATGTGCGCCCCATGTGGGTTCCATGACCATAAACTACAGCCCCTGTCAGGGTTGTTACTACATTAGTATGGTTCGATGACCATACTTTACACCCCCTGTAAGGGTTGTTACTACATTAGTATGGTTCAATGACCATACACTACACCCCCAGCAAGGGTTGTTACTACATTAGTATGTTCGATGACCATACACTACACCCCCAGCAAGGGTTGTTACTACATTAGTATGGTTCGATGACAATGCACTACACCCCCAGCAAGGGTTGTTACTACATTAGTTTGGTTCAATGACCATACACTACACCCCAGCAAGGGTTGTTACTACATAAGTATGGTTCGATGACCATACACTACACCCCCAGCAAGGGTTGTTACTACATTAGTATGGTTCGATGACGATGCACTCCAACATATACGGCTTGTTGTTCCAGGTTTAATTCAATCATTTGAAGCATTTAACTGTTATTTAAAGTATTGAAAGACTAGCTATTTATTCGTAACGGAAGAATCTGAAATTCCAAAAATTAACACTTATGTGCTTATGTTAAAGTATACGTTCAATATTATCAATACATCATCAGTATGATAAGAGTTTAAGCGCAATTTGGCACATGCAGAGATTATTCTGATTGGTTTAAATATACTATGACATCATTTGCAATTATCCTCAATACACCACTGTATATTCATTAGCTAGAAAAACCATCCGTCTTCTTTAAACCTAAATTTTTATGATTTAAAGTGGCTTAAATAATAGTTTTCAATGACTGTGAATAGACTTGAGAATAAAGAAAACAAAACCATCATAAAATAGTAAACAGTTCCTAAATTAGGTGTAGGAAAAAAATGTAAAAGACTGTTTATTTATTAGCTAACTTGCATTATTTTTAGATGCAATCTCCAGCAACTGTGTCGTCGATCTTTGAAGAAGAGCGCTGTCGTTTTTGTTTATCCTAACTTTACGCGAGCAGAGCTCTTTCACCGAATCCATAATGTCGTTGACGTCACCAGTTAGTTCCAGGATACAGAGGATGGCAAACCTACCCCCCCCCCCTGGTAATTTCTTCAAATGGTTGATGAGTTTCTTTCCAGCATTGGGATCCAGACCACAGGCGAATCTAAACAGGTACTGAAGATCAAATGGATCTAAGAAGCTGAGCATATCGGAAAGATCGTGTGCGTTCTTTACACTGAAAAAATAAACTAGTCAATATTGCCACGGACTAACGTTAAATTAGTCTGTAACGTTAGTTAATGCACACGGACAAGCAAAAATCTTCGTTTCATCGTTGCTTCTTAGTCAGTTTACACTGACTAAGGAAAATATAATCGCAGCTTGGTCGATGGCGACGGACTAAGGTATTTTAACCCATGGACTAAGAACGATACGGACACTCGATTTACGCCATAATCGTAGCTTAGTCGGTGTCGACGGACTAATGTATTTTAACCCACCTCGATTCACTTCAATTTGAAAACCGAGAGGCAACGGCAGCTTGCTGGACTTGGCATAGTTTCATACGATCACTCTAAGCAACTTTCAACCGTAAATCACCCAAGAAGGTCTTTAGAAGAATGGAGGTATTAACTGCCATCATCGGCCTACCTGTTATTCCTTTAACTTGAAGGTAAAATTAAAGTTAATTGTTAGGCCACTGGCACTACACACTAGTACTGTATTATGGTTAGTGTAACGCTACCGTTGTAACGCTACTGTTGTCACGCTGGCGTTTCGCAATACACAAGTGCAATGACAGTGAGTAGCCTATAGGCTTCTACTGGGTACTGCAGTGCATTCTCAACACTAAAGTGTGCATTCTAAACACCAATTAACAATGTGTTATGTGTGTATTGGGCTAGATTGAACAGTGGCACATAATCTTCTAATTTATTCCCAAACAAATGCTGGAACTATAAGTCTCAATAGTTTATTTGAAGTCTACACTCATTTGGTAAAGATTTCCTGTAATTTCCCATGTGAATCTAAATGGGTAGGCTTTGTGATATTGAATAAGCAAGGCTAGACCTTCAAACGTACAGTCACAGTAGGCTGAACAAATTATGTTGGCTAGTCAACGGTATTATACGTTGCGAGCAGTCAGGATGCACGCTTCAGTTCTATTTAACCTTTTCATTTATCATTTTTTAGTATTTAATTTCCGGTCACGCTCAGGAAACAATTGCGACATTCCTTCACGGTCGACTTGTTTACTGTAAGAAGTATTAACCGTTTTTTCCTCAGGAAAGCTTGATAGTCTGAAGTTATTATAACATGTGCTTTTAGTATACTGCCAAAAGAGTAAGTTGTTGTATTTGTATTGATATTTTATGTAGAAGTAACGGAAAATTTAGTATGTTTAGTTTGGTCTAATTGTACGTTTGTTTCTGTCCAATGTAGTGCAGGGTTCACTTGCGCGAATTCAAATTATTCTGTTTATGTATATATGTATATGCATCGATTCGTAGATTGTGATGTTTTTTGACATTTATTTGTAATTCAAGCATATCTGTTTAGTAGCAAAGTTTAAAGGTTAAGATTAATTAGTTTTCTCTTTTTGATCCTAGATTAAATGAAACTCATTGACGTAAATAATAGATCAGATGATACAGTTTAACGCAGTTGCTAAAACTCTGGGTATTCTCTAGTCTTCGCTGGTCCATTATGTACTTTAGTATAGTCAAGGCTTCATAATTTACTAGCAACGATACAGCAGGCCACCTAAACTTTTCGCAGTCAAGCAGAATTACATATTTTATGAGTTTAAATCCATTTTAGCTATTTGCTGACTAAATTTCGGTATTTTTTAAGCTTTTAACACCCTCCCCCCAGGTTTGCACGTTTTTGGGGCATTTGGAAATCTTACATCCTAAAAATAACCAACATTACCTCAATATGATAACAGTATTCTCTAGGACCTAACCTGTCAGAGCTTAGAGGCTCAGAGCATAGTAAACAGCATCTAAGTCAATGGATGTATACTAAGGCCTAAACTACAGTTAGCTTATTGACGAATGTGTCAATTTAGGGGTATGAAAGAACTTGACACGGCAGACATTTTGTGGTCAAATTCTGCCCAATTGTACGGTGCATAAGCACAGAACCTTAAATATTTTGATTTCATAACATTTCTGAGGAACTACACATGAAAAACACATACAGTTGAGTGATTTGGATTTTTCCTTGATAGACATCGTTGATCAAATCCTTAAGTGCGTCAATTATGAGCCCACCATGCTACTACTAGTAAGACTAAATCAAAACGACCGAAAGACAAACTTAGTGTAACAAAGTACTGATTCTCCTCTAGCCTAGGTCTAAACAGGCTTGTTATGTGAGCAAGCAAAATAACAACTAAAAACGATTAGGCCTATAAATAAGTTGGCTCAGTGCATTTGTGTTTCTCAAATTTTATATTGTTAAAGATCATAAAAACAAACAAAGATTTAGCCCATATTTTATTATCTCTGTATTCTGGGCATTTGATTCTGGTTGCAATGGTGATGACAGTCTCGTTCAAATTTTCAGCTTTATACAGTCTGCTTCAAACTCTTGGATTGTTTTTTGAGACTATACTGTAGTGGAAGCAAATCTCACATAACTTTGTGGTGACAACTTTATTTAATTTTGTTTTTCAAATGATGAATACTTTGCTGTTTCTTTTTTCCACCAGGAATTGAAAAGCCAAATATCTAAGTCAAGGGTGAGGTTTCCTGTGATGCACGACACCAGTGTGGAGGCAACAACAGAAGAGGAGAACTGTGTTATATATGGCTTAAAGCCATGCTTTAAGATGATATATTGGTACCCTTTGCAGAACAAAAGAGTTTATCCAAGAGTCCAAAAAGCAAAGGAACAAGTACCATAGAGAAGAAAGATGGAAGAGTGAGTTTAACTATTGTACCCAACTGTTTAATGATATTAAAGATACTTTTCATAACCTGTTTAAAAAAAAAAACAGTCTAGTATATCATTTACGTGCAAGCTTCATAATTTTGGTCAAATTTTCACTGATCTGTGGAGCGGGAGTCCAGAGGGTTTGGTTAGCTGGGAAGGTAACCAATTGCCTGGTACATCACAATGTTCACAATGCATTCCTGTATATGAAACCTGACGACTGGCAAACCGACTGTGGTGGATGTGGCTGGGAGAGCAATTTTAAAGTCACCTGATAGCTAACCTAGATCAGTTTTCATGGTAACACATCAAAGTAAGAACAATGTGTCAGGTATGGCCCCAAGAGCAACAAATGGCCATCGCCAGTAATTATTGGTGGTGGGGTACCCCTGCCAGTGATCAATAATTGACCCCTCATGGCTGACCTAGGTCAGCTCATGAGGTAACCACTTGAAACCTACTGGAAAATGTTGGTTAGGACTTCAGATACAACTGATGGGCATTGCCAGTAATTTTTATTGGTGGGGTACCCCTGCCAGTAGACCCCCAAAATGCCCATTCCCTCATTGACCTAGGTCAGCTCATGAGATAACCAGTTGAAAAATTACTGGAAAATGATAGGTATCACTTCATATGTAAGGGATGGGCATTTCCAGTATTTTATATTGGTGGGCCACCACTGCCAGAGTCCGCCCATACCTTACATATAGAATCCTGTCAATCATTTTACCGTAGTTTTCAACTGGTTAAATCATGAGCTGACCTAGATCAATGAGGGGGGGGGGAATTTTGGGGGTCTACTGGCAGGGGAACCCCAGTAATATAAATTACTGGAAATGCCCATCCCTTACATATGAAGTGATACCTATCATTTTCCAGTAATTTTTCAACTGGTTATCTCATGAGCTGACCTAGGTCAATGAGGGAATGGGCATTTTGGGGGTCTACTGGCAGGGGTACCCCACCAATAAAAATTACTGGCAATGCCCATCAGTTGTATCTGAAGTCCTAACCAACATTTTCCAGTAGGTTTCAAGTGGTTACCTCATGAGCTGACCTAGGTCAGCCGTGAGGGGTCAATTATTGATCACTGGCAGGGGTACCCCACCACCAATAATTACTGGCGATGGCCATTTGTTGCTCTTGGGGCCATACCTGACACATTGTACTTACTTTGATGTGTTACCATGAAAACTGATCTAGGTTAGCTATCAGGTGACTTTAAAATTGCTCTCCCAGTCACACCCACCACAGTCGGTTTGCCAGTCGTCTGGTTTCATATACAGGAATGCACTGTGAACATTGTGATGTACAAGGCAATTGGTTACCTTCCCAGCTAACCAAACCCTCTGGGCTCCCGGTCTATTGGGATCATTATTAACATGATTAACATAATTATTAAGCTTTGAAAAATAACTTGGTGTTATGCTGTGCAAAGCTAATAATTATTTGGTAAAGCTGCTATCCCTGGCATATAATTTGAGGGACCTAGATTTAAATGCATACCTCCCAATATGTTAGAAAATTTTAATGTAAATGTATGTTTATGATAATGTGAGTTATCATGTGCTATATCTGTATCTGTGCTTACACATATATCATATTTTCTGTTCACAGGTCAATAATGGTGCAGATTTTGGCTTCCTGAAGACAAGTGGGAGGCCATTTGTAGTTAAGAGAAACACTCTTTGTTCGTGAAGACTTAACTGGTGTCGATTTGGGGTACCACTTCAAAACGAAAGTCATGAGGAACCCTTGCCCAAGATTCAACTTTGCATTATTGTGCAGTGCTATACTTTTGCGATTCATGTTTGATCCATTAACTTGTCTTAACTTTGTTGGAATAAAATCAGATTTTCAGATTTTTGTTTACAGTGATTTCTTCTCCATCAGTCGAAAGTCAGCCTCTGTAGACATCAGAAGTTTTATCAGAAATAAATACTGCCAACGTACACATTATTTGTGTTTCTTCTGCTCTCTTTTCTTTCAGTGATGCTAGTCAGTGAAACTAGTCGGGTTTAATTCTTTCAGTGATTCTAGTCAGTGCAACTAGTCAGTCGATACCGACTAAGAAAGGTTAGTCGGGAGAGGCACCATCCTGACTAATGTAAAACCTGCTATAAACTAGTCGGTGGCTCATATAAATTAGTCGGTAAAGACCGACTAATGTCACCAACTAATGTAACTGACTAATATACATTTACCGACTAAGACATTGTTTATCGACTAAGCTGACGAACTAAGATGACCGACTAAGAAATCCAACTGACTAAGGAATAAATTAGTCGGTATAGTAACTGACTAAGGCTATGTTAGTCGGGAGAGGCACCAGATGGACTAACGTTATGTTAGTCGGTGAACCAATTTAAGTTTTCAGTGTACAAGAGTGACAAGGTGGTGGGCTGCATACCATTCACAGAATAGTTTATGATAAAAACGAACCATCGTTGTAAACAACACATTGTTTCCAATAGAATCATCGCTAACTTCATCTTCTTCGACCAAAATGCCAATTGAAATATACTGGTCATATAATTCTGGCCCGACTCTTTGACGAAATCTAGTCTTAATCCATGACAATTGTTGGTTTTTCTTGTTCAATCCTTCAAAAGCTATTTTGTCTAGCTTATGATGTTCCATTTCATGAAGATATAACTTGTTGCTTCTATTGTCTTTAAATTTCTGTTTCTGATGGTCGTAAAAACATCTAGTCATGTGTTTGAAGAACTGTGTGACATACTTGAACTTCATGAAGTCTTTCTGATCATGAGCCATGTGGGCAAACATCACAAATATGAGAGGCACCTGGCAAAGATCAGCAAGGATGGAGTTTTCATTGAGCCGTTGTTTTATTTCTGCCACTGCCTCATCGTTGTTACTTACTACAGCCTTGCGAATGTACTCATTCCTAGCTTTGTCATCGAATCCTGTTAGTTTGGCCCTCTTAGTTTCTTTTCTAAGATATTCTGGAAGATATCTTGTCGTTAAGCTGACATCAAAGTCTGCAAACAGTTCCATCTTGATGATCCTGTGTACATCGTCATTACTGTCATTGCTGTCCCTGACAGGATACTCGTCATATCCATCCAAAATAATGTGGACGGACGAGCAACTGTGAATTATCTTTTCAATATCATGTTTGCTAACACGGGGTTCTTTGGAGAGAAGAAATGACTTAATCGCCCTGTAGAGAGACTTTACACTTCCAAGTTGTCTTAACCGAAGAAGAATTAGTATTTCTACATTGTTCATCGGGGAATCCGATACGTCATTGCACCAATCGTAGGCCAGCTGAAGGGTTAACGTCGACTTACCATACCCGGGCTCTCCTTGTATAATGTGTCTCTTGGATTTAAACCGAAAGTCAGTATAAATACTTTTGTAAGATTCCAAACGCTCCCATGATCCTCCAGTGCCTCGCGTTAGCTCTGGTGCCAGACAAACTTCAACGCCCCAATCTACAAAGACCTTGTCCACACAATAAAGTCTATCTTTTATATATGGTAGGGGTTGAATCGCATCATATTGGTCTTTGTATGTCCTTTTGAGACATTCTATCAGAAATATTTTCTTCTCTAAACAAAAATCAGAAACAAAATGTGTAAATGTTACCACGTATGACTAAATTTGACGAACAATAAATTAGTGACACACATGGGAACACCTAAATCTTAATTGTTTATTAGTTACTGATAATACAGTTTTGTTACTGTTCTATTTGTTATTAAGACGACAGAGCGGGGGGGGGGCTACATGTTTTACCAAAAGGAAGTAAAGATGCACAAATGACAAAGTCAAAGAATAAGGCATCTACCTTGAAGATCAGGAGTCAGCTCCATTGTCACGTGATTCACTTCAGACAGTCTACGAAGCGTGAAGGGGTCGTGTCAGAACAGCTCCTGCCCATCGTTTCGGTGAATCTGTTTTTCTTTCTTTAAAATATGAGAAAAATAGGGAATCTAAATAATTACATTATTCTGTTAACTTTCAAAATGTATACTACATTGTGTTGTTGTTGCATATGGATGGTTCAATGTTTTATTAATAACCAGACAGCAAACCTGCAATGTGGTTTCAATGATGCTACATCAATAATCTTATATGAATGTGACACACTAGGCTGTAGGGTATAACCATGATGAACAGCATACCTCAATATAAGCAAAAAGCATTGAGATCATATAACAACACAATATTCACATTGGCACCTGAAGACAGAGATGAAAACTTTTCTTGTATTCCACATAGAGATTGATCGCTACCAAAGACAACTGGCTTCTTCCACTATATGTGGTACACCTACTGTACAAGCCGTACATTAAACATGCGTCAGTCAAATGTTAAGCCCCCTCCCAGGTCCCCAAGATTTTGCGTCTGATTTGCCTCTAAAACATCAAACCAGGCAATAGTTAATTTTCGTAAACAGCGCCTGGTCATTTCCCCAACGTTACTACATCCAAACCTAAAGTTTTTATTTGGCACTGAATCTTGACAATTGCAAAAATACGCCGGAAAAGTTGACAATGGTAACAAAGGTTACATATAGATTATTCAAATTGATATCGGCCATTCCAACACATTAAGCATGTACAAACAGTACAACGTTTCATTACACACCTTTGTGCACAGGCATGTATGCAGCAACGTACAGTAAGTTACCGACACACTTAAGTGAATGGAGATTTGGTCGAAACTTCTTGATTCTTATCTAAAGATGCCCTTTAGCTAATTTCCAATTGCCAACAGCCTCTCCTATATAATGAGGCGTAACACACATGAAATATCATAGGCTGCACTGTGGGAGATGCAATAGATTATAAAACAAGGTTTCCACAAGTTGACCACTGGTGACATTTGACCTCCGCAAAAAAACAAAAGGATTGTTGAACTAACTACATACTTTATTAGAGGTTGGTCCAAGCTTCCCTTCTTGAAATATCGTGTGAACGATGTTCACAATTTGGCCCATGGTGACCCCAACCTTTGACCTTCACAAAAATCCATTGGTATCTTGAAGTCATTGTGACACAACTACTGTACATACTAAATATGAGATTGGAGATATCGTCATTACAAGGTTTCACAGTTTGACCCCTAATGACATTTGACCTCTACAGGCAGTAGGCTTTTTCTACTCAATTTGGTACTTTTACACACCAAATATGATATTGGTCCAAACTTCTATTCTAGAGATATACTGTTTCCAAGCAAGGTGTCACACACACTCATCTGCCCAGGGACGTAGCCAGGGGGGAGCAGGGGGAGCGACCGCTCCCCCCTTTCAGTGTCGAAAAAAATGTTTAAAAACTGTTGTTTTTTAGCATGGTATGTTGTCAGTGCTTTTGATCTTGAATACTCGTCAGCTCCGTTAACTCAATTATAATCGTAGTAACATTCACGCCAACTGATTCAACTACTTAGTTTGGCAGATGCAATTAGCTAAATTTAGCCTATAGCCTATTACAAGCCTACAGTTGGCCACTGCGTAATAAAATACATATTGCCTACCTAACCGCACTCTATGGAATGTCACGAACCGTATGCACAACAACGTCGACAACGTTCGTTCTCATCCTTTCTATGATTCGTCCTAAGTTGTTGCACGAACAGCATGTTATGAAGCTAAGCTAGCAATCGTACGTGATACGCACTTCCTATAAATAATTATTACACTGCTAATACACTGCGATAACGATATTTGTTTTTAGGCCACTGCATATCTGGCTATATTCCAAAATATGAAAGTTTATATTGTCCATCAGTTAAGTTGGTCAAATGTATTAAAATCCAGACATTGGACAATAAACAAGAATCATCCTACTTGAAAAATTGTAAAAGAGCACTATGTTTGTCTTTCTGATATATTATGTAAAAGAACATGTAAAAGAATTCAAACAGGAAACAAAATCTGTTGATAATATGATATCATATGATCAGGGGCGTAGCCAGTATGTAGCACTGTGGGCCTGGGCCTACACTTTTTTGGCCAAGTTATCTTTTTTTAAAAACACCCATATTTCAAATCTATAAGCTTGCTGGACGAGTTTAAGAGTCTAGACAGGAATAACTATTGAAATGAACGTAGCAAGAATATGGCTTAATTAGGTGACCTAGTCTTCTAATTTAGGCTGTCATTTCTATCGCGTGCCGTTTCATTCAACACTCTACCCGCCGAAAAAGACTATAGGATCCGATCTTGTCAGTGTTGTAACATCTAGTTAAAAACCTGTTTCGCAGATAATATTTCAGTTGAGAAAACAGTTGAGAAATTTGAATCAGATGGCAATCGTCGGATAGCTCTCGCCTTCTCTTATTAGGCTAACTTAAACATTTACAGTTGTATCAAAGACAATTACTGGCTATAGTTGTATATAAGACATTTCTGGCCTATCTATATATGTAACTACAAGTATCAGCAGTTGAAAAGTAAGACTACCCTGTACATGTACCTTGCTAATTTTAAATACATTATGTATTATTGAATTATGTACTATCTTAACTCGTTTGTTTTTTTTTTTTGGTTGAATAGTGATATTGAATGAGATGTCTCAAGTTAGCAAGAGGCCATGGAACCAGCATGAACACTCGGGAAGGGCCGTTTCCGGCCATCTGGGGGGTTTGTAAAACCAAAAATTTTCTTGTACGCTCCGCGCCAACCGATAGTGGCGCTCCGCTCAGATAGTCGTGCCTAAATTTTTGGAAATCGATATCAATCGCAAAAAGTGCTCCCCCCTTTCAAATTCCTGGCTACGTCGCTGCATCTGCCTGCATGACTACAAAGGTTACGATTATCATCGAAATCAAACATGTGCTTGGAAAGAATATTTTATTCCTAGAAGGTGCAATGATTTTACAGTACATGAAAATTAGATATCCAGACAATTTCAGCCCAATACCCCTATGATGCCAAACTCTATGCTGGGAGTTACAAGCATGGACAATATACACAGGCTTTTTATACCTGAAAGTGTTAAAGTGCCATTTTGTGGAACCTAAAGAGAAAAGTAAATGGTCTGAAACTAACTTACGATTTGCCCTTCATGTCTTCATCTAATCCTTGTAGTTATGAGTTCATCTGCAGGTTTGTCCAGCTGTCAATTTGTTAAGAAAATTCCCGTAAATAGCACATTGTAAACAAACAAAAAAATCAACAATATAGACAGTTTCTTTCACTGTGTGCCGTTTAAAGAAGGTGCAATTCCATGTTCAGTACACTTGCCTAAAATCATCATAACGGTGATCATAGAAAAAAGAATTTAGTACAACAACTTTCCCAATACCAAATGTACACATACTGTACAACGCATGTTTCTTATTAAAGGAATTTTTGGGCAGTCTATTGGGTATATATATGTAAAAAACTCCATATATATTTTTTTTTATAGTGACAGAGTTAGTTCGGGGATTTTCTATCCTATGATTCAGGAGAAGGGAAATGTTAACGTCATGCCAACTTCATCTAATATATTTTGAACAGTGGAGAACGATGGGCGACTGTAACGTCATCGCGACACATCGTTTCAGGAGCTGCAGAGACACTATCATTGGAAAGCTACATTGTAGCGAGGAAAGGTAACATTTCTGAGAGTAAAATAGCAATTGAGATGAAAAATCCCCAGTGAAGTTAAAAGTTAGCAATCGTTTGAAGATTTAAAACATTCTAGAATTCCCTAACTAGGTTTTCTTCATAATATGTTATTGTTCTGAAATAACAAAGTTTTGGAATCACAGCCATAGAGCAAAGTCTGTGCACATTCCAGTGTACTCTTACAAGGCCAAGCTTAGAGTGAGATCTTTTGTTTTCACATCCATTCACACAGTATGTTCATATTCCTGTGTATTGTCTCGTGGCCAAGCTAAGAGTGAGATCTGATCGATTCTGACCAATGTGCCGCACTGACGTCACTTCTCGACATGAGTCAGTGTTAGACTCAAATTTTCTGGCAGGACGGGCCAACATTTCAACCACTCTATCACAGAAATCTTTATCTCTAATAACTTTGCACACAAATGTTGCAGAGGAGTCAACATGTGTACAATTTAGATCGGAATATGGCCACAAAAATTCAAATAGTCAACTTAAAAGAAAGTAATACAGGTCAATGGAGGTCAACCTGAGGTCAAAGGTCGCCCAAATACAGGTCGACTATTGGATTACAATAGCGTAACTTCCAAAATCGATGGTTATTTGGTTCTTCCTCTCACTATGGGCTATCCACCCATCAAGTTTGGTCATGATACATCATTTCTTTATTGAGATATCGTGTACACAAGTCAAGCGTCACATACACACACACACACACACGCCGAGTTGAATGCATAGATGCATAGGCTCCTTGCTTTGCAAAACGCAAGGAACCTAAACTGATATGACCGGAAGGACTGGATCCTATTTATCACTAACATGTTCCTTTAATGGATGTCATTTAAAAACAGGCATGGGCTTTCAGTATATTTGGGTCAATCCATGCTAAATCAATAGTGGCCTCCACGTCGACCCCTCAGATTCGCCTGAAATTGATATGGTGTCTTGCCATATGTCTCAAAGGATGAAATTGGGCAAAACAAATTTTGACAACTTTTTGGTTGCTAGGATACGGCCCCGCCTAGCAACCCGATCCAGATTGCATTTTAAGAGCCCTACATTTGTGTCAAGTTTGGAGATATCTTTGCATAAATGTAAAGTATTTTATGTCTGATATTGCAGATATTGTGGAAGACATGTGCCCAGTCTTCGAATTTAGCTAATTTTGAGGAAAATGTACGGTCTCAATTTTTCGTAACAAGTAATTAAAATGGCAGAAAATGAGATAGGGGCCTTTTCTGGCCCTACTTTGCGTGTGCCCTATATTCACAAGCAAAGGCATGTTTGAGTTTTAATTTGCATAGGATCCCTGTCCAGTGGTAGTTGTACGGGAAAAGTGCAAAAAAAAAGTCAAGCGGGTCGTACTTTTTACGAACAGCGTCCTCAAACTTAAGAAATCTCACTTCTGGCCCTAATTGGGGGTCCAACTTGGGCCTGTGGGTAAATTTCAAGTTGTATTTAAATACCATTTTTCAGGAGTGTATTAACCCTATTTTGAAAAACTCAAAAAAAAAGTTGTATATTTTGTGTTATCTACTCAAATTGACGACTCCAAAAATTGCAAAAATCACTTGGTTCATACAGTATGTATGAAAATACTTGCACAAGCCGATTTGAGTAATTCAAATGACAACAAGTTCTTAACATTAGCATACAGGTGCTTAACAATTTAGAGGGTGGTCCACTAGCATAAACACTACAAATAAACTGCATTTTCAGGGTCATATGCCCAACGATGCCTGTGAACAGCGCCCTCAAATGTCACATTTTACCAATATTTTGGGCAGTTCAAGGTCAAATTTGGTCACAATTAAAAGCTTTTTTGGGGGGTTTTCAATACAAAACTAGTAAGATATGTATAGTTATGATGCAAAGAATGAGCTAAAACATCTTTTTTTATAAGATATTAATGCTCTGATGAGCAGCTTAAAGTGGCGTAGATGAGAGTTACATCAGCTCTAGAGAAACAGTGGTAACATTGTATCTTCATTCAAGGAGACCATGTTAAACAACATTAGAAACTATGTATGTATATGTGATCTTCCCGCAAGGAGGAACTCGCGAATATATATATATATATATATATATATATATATATATATATATATATATATATATATATGTATATATATATATATATGTATATATATATATATATATATATATATATATATATATATATATATATATATATATATATATATAATATTCCTTATTATTAGAAAATATTATTAATTTGGTGTTTTGGGAATATTCTCTGTTGGAAAACGACATTTGCTGTTCTTTTGAAGACTCCCTTTCCGACATGGATTTTCGTGGAAAAATGACGGTGCTAATGAACAGTATTTAATAGCAGGAATTAGTAGATGTGGGCAAAAACCACAACATAAGACACATCATAAAAGAACTACATAGCAGAAAAGATAACGTTTCCATATGTGTGGTTAGTTTACTAAATACATTTTGTACTAAAGCATTAACTCCTTCACTTACGAGTTAGATATTTCTGCCAGATACTTTCAATAAGACTGGGGTGATCAACACTTCTCGCATAAGCGATGGAATCTGTAAACCGATAGAAAAAATTGAAATGATTCCATAAAGAAAGTAGCGTCAACCTACATTGGTGAAAAACCAAACGTAGTTCTTATGATATTTAACAATATTGAAGTTGTGAACAGTATAACGATTTATTTTATGTTGATATCTTGTTCGTAATTGTGTTCGGTCAGCCGTTGAAAGTTTGTCACCCTGGCCTAAGTATTGGCGCAACCAACATAAAAAGGCATTAAACTAGTTTCTAGAAATTTAAGCATTCCGTACCATACCTTGCAGTACAAAAGCTGCCAATTGTCAGTAAAACGCACCTAAGTACACGTAAACCTATATTACCATGACTATCCCGGATATCATCAGGCAAAACCGAGTCGATCGGAAAATATAGTGACAAAGATATGTAAGGAATGTATCAAATTTGAATGTGCTGAGAATTTGATAGAAAGGTTCATGTCTTGCTATACCAATTTTTATAACGTTAAATGGTAGCAAACTGATTTTATTTTTGAGAAATGTACTTTGGTGTGAAAAGGTAATGATGGTTACCGGGAGAACAGGGGGGGGGGGGGTTGGGTTGTTAGACAGGGGTAAAATGTCAGATGTGGTTCCATCAATAGAAGGATACAATCACCTTATTTTCCTTTTTGCAGGGGAGACTCATGCAGGTAGAGAGGAGGGTAGGGGTTGGCGGTGGAGGTGATTGAAGTTCGAAGAAATGTGAACAAACTTGATGTTAAAGCATCCGCGTTATTATCTTGTGCGTTTTAAAATGACAGATACTAGAAACGGTATCACATTTGCAAGACGCTTCGCCTTGACGCTTGTGATTCGAGTGTGTCTAGCATAAAACGTGATATGTAAAGAGTAGCCAAAATAGCGAATGACACACCACTCTAAAGATTAATGAGCGATACATTGGTTGTATGCATGACTACAAACAGATGTTCGTAGGATTGTTTACGGATTGCCGTATTGTTAAAACAAGAGCAGCAGGGCTGCATAAGCTCGTGTTACCTACTATATTTGAGAAATGTGTTATTTCTTGAGCGAGATAACGGTGTTATTTCCTTTCCTTACATCTCCTCTCCCCTTGCCTTCATGCTCCTTCTTAGCAGCCATAATTTGCTTATATGATAGAAGGTTGTTCAATTTCGCCCTCTAAATTATTACCTTACATAAGTATGTAAGTTATAACTCTAACGTACCGCTGGAGTCTTACGTTAAACTAGTTTTCTTTTTCTTTGAATACAATACATTCGTCGCCTGAGCCACATTTAAATGTTCCCCGCTATATCAATATAGTGAACGGCCAATATGGATATATGGTCACCAATATCGATTATGGTCGTATCACCGTATTTACAGCTTCTACGCATGCTCACATGTACGTCATGTATTTGGGACCTTTTCAGAGAGTAAAACTACATTTTAGATGCCGATCTTTGCAATGTGCCATTCAACCTTTATTTTTGCTGCAGGTACTAACATGCATAATTAGAGGTTATGAGTTTCTATACTTAATGCGAATCAATCCTCTAAACATTAATTTAAAATGCAGCTTTGGTGAGCTCGGCTACACCGAAATATGTCTCAAGGACATGCAGTTAGGTATAGGTTTTCACAGAAGCTTTACAGTTCAATTGCAGTGAATGTCTGTATTTCTTTCATATGTTACTCTCGCAATTTTCCAGTCATTTCTTAAACAAAAATGCATTCGAGAAAATCAAACAACATCTGAAAATCATGTTACTACAGGAACATGTTACACGAAGGAAGATTTTGAGAACAAAACATGTGTAAAAGTAAGTGAGCCTGACGTTTCGATCCTAGCAGATTCCTCTTCAGAGGCTGCATGACAAATAACAGTAACATAAGGGACAAACACACGCACATAATACACACAGGTTAATGAGCATGGTGAAAACAAAAGAGAGACTCCACTACCAAAAGTCTTGTCAGGGGATGTTACACCCCGTAATACGTCACGCTATAATATCATTGGGGAAGTGGTAACGAACAAACAAGAAAGCAAACACAGAGCTTAGTTTAAACTACCATCCACCTTTCTTAATTCCTTCATTGATTAGTACAATATATTGACTTAATAAACTTTGTAGGTACTTGTGCAAGTATAGGTTTTTTAGTTGTAGATAGCTGTCTCATCCGACTGGTGACACGTGACCTATTTACTGTATGGTGGGGCGGATACGTTAACTGACCTTCATTCAAACTTAGTAAAGATTCCTAAATCCTATTGGTCCATTCAGGTCAGCTGACCGTGGTTAATCCTGTGAGTACCGCACGGTAAAATTACGGGGCATCACTTTAATAAATCTTTGGTTATATGTAACCAAAAATGTTTTGTTTTATGATTTTCCCCCACACAAATGGAAGTGTATGAATGAACGGGGTTAATCAACGGTCTAGCGTGCGTTACTCACATGATTAATGCACTCCGGGTGTTAATGCTATCGTTGGATGCACTCGGGCTCCGCCCTCGTGCATCGCTTGCATTACCCCGATCGTGCATTAATCCTGTGAGTAATGCACGCTAGACCGTTGATTAACCCCTTATTTCTAAATTCCTTTATTGATTAGTACAATCATATACTTCATATACTTTCTAGATACTTGTGCAAGTAAAGGTGTTTTAGTTGTAGATTGCTGTCTCAGCCGACGTGTGACACGTGACCTATTTACTGTAGTGAGGGGCGAGTACGTTAACTAACATTTCTCAGTTCCTTCATTGATAGTACAATATATTAACTATTAAACAAAGAAGAAAGCAAACTACATAGAAGAGTTCAAAATCAACAGCGAATGGAAATCACACACACACACATGTCACATGCACTCAAAATGGAACAACTTGGATACAAATTGACACTAAATGCGTTCTAGCGTGTCTGTGTGTGTGTGTAGCCGTAGGGAGGGGGGGGGGGGGTGATGGATTCCCTTTTTGTCACCAGGTCCTGTACTATACCCATCTCCCTTAATTCCTTCATTGATTAGTACAATATGTTAACCGTATTTACTTTCCTAATCAGGGTTCAAGTGGATGTCCTGTTGTATTGGTGTAAATATCATTGACTCAATGACCTCTAGTTTCAATAATATGGAAATCCTTTTTATGTTATATTCAATCCTTGATCATTGGTTCTGGTATCGAATGGTCCTGGAAGTGGGAGGTTGTGTCCAACTATGTTTGTGGAAGTGTTGATGAACATACAATGCCATAGCAATATATCAAGCCTTTGTAAATCTAAGGTAATTGTGACAGTATCGGAATTATATTACACAACCAGTAAATATATCAAAATTTTGCACACATCAATCCGATATACAAAGCTTTTTTGGAGAAACGCATCCACTACTTCATGTATTACCGTGATCACCGTGTTAAACCTGTCGTATAACTGATGTACCATACGTCCTGATTTGAGTATTTGGGTAACATTTATATACTGTTTACTTTTATTTGTAAAACTTTTTCAAATATGAGTCTTTTCTTTTAGTAAACGTAGCAACATAAACAAATATATTCATAATTATCCAACTGAGGCAGATGCCATACTACATATATTATAGCAGGGAAACGTCAGTTACTAAATGTACGTACTAATGACGGGAAAGCCTTGTTAAAACCTTTTTCGAATTCGCCTGTTTTATGTAACGCTTTTTGGTTATGACACGCACTTTGAATATGGGTACTGTTCAAATGAGATTCTTGCTAAATTGAACCTACTATAACGGTTCTCTTTAGACGAAAATCACATAATGTCACGGTACTATGATGTCTTTGCCTAGCTAAAATTTTAACCTCGGATCAAGTCGTAGTTTCTAATTTGTACCCCGCACATAATCTCACCGCTTAGCGACGAGGGTCATGACATTTTAACCATCGGCATATACTGTACATTAAGACTGGCACCTAGGGGAGGGGGAGGGAGGAGAGGGGAGGAGAGGGGAGGAGAGGGAGAAGGGGAGGGCGGGGACAGGGACGGGGAAAAGGGAGGAGTGAGGAGGGAAGTGGGAGGAGGGAGGAGGGAGGAGGGAGGAGGGAGGAGGGAGGAGGGAGGAGGGAGGAGGGAGGAGGGAGGAGGGAGGAGGGAGGAGGGAGGAGGGAGGAGGGAGGAGGGAGGAGGGAGGAGGGAGGAGGGAGGAGGGAGGAGGGAGGAGGGAGGAGGGAGGAGGGAGGAGGGAGGAGGGAGGAGGTAGGAGGGAGGAGGGAGGAGGGAGGAGGGAGGAGGGAGGAGGGAGGAGGGAGGAGGGAGGAGGGAGGAGGGAGGAGGGAGGAGGGAGGAGGAAGGAAGGGACAGCAATACCCTTTCATGTTTTGTATTTGACATAAGTATATTATTCGAGCAAGAATGGCTGCCATAAATATCTAACTCAGGGAAGATGCTTCTGCATCTTCATTTGTCATATAACTCTCGATCAATATTGTTCCCCACCAAACGTGAAACGTCTCAATTTGTTGTGCATATTTACAAGTGATATCAGGGTTTTTTTCAGCAGAACCATTTTATTATCATCCTTAATTTCAAATTTTCGTTAAAGTTTTTACGGTTGTCACACAGTGTGAAACACAGTTTGATTTGCACCTAGTTTCTCCTTTCTATAGTTGTAAATAACATTACATTGTATACATGCAGCCTTAGCCTATATGTTACTGTAAAGTTCTTAATTAATTGCTGGTAATAATTCACACAAAGAACTGTATTTGAGGAGTGAATCTTACTTACTGTGTATATTCCAATAGCCCACTGGCAGCTGTGTAGTGTATACATATATGATATAACACAATATGATATAATGCAATGTTTACAGCTATAATATGATGAGATTCAGCATTTGGTAGGATTGTTTAGACTAAGGGGTGAGTAGGTCCTAACTTATTGACCTTTAGGCTGGCCTGGTGGTGGACTGTAGAATGTGTTACTAGGGGGATTGCTTAAGAGGTATTTGGAAATAGTAACAGTTGGACTATTACATTTGTATTACAGGGGGTATTATTGTAGCTTAAAGCAATATAAAGGTCTAGTACTTATCATTTCAGTTACTATGGTAGGCTACTTTCGAGATACACTTCTTTATTCAGCAACGATTTCTCTAGTGCGCAATCACGGAACTTGGGTGAAACTGACGGACGTATAAGTACGGGTATGTAGCTACAGTGTTACATCACGTACTTATTTCATATACATACGCTATATATTCACGAGATTGTACAAAGCTTACGCATTGAGGATTTCAAGCACACAAATGCATAGTGATTTTGACAAGAACCAGTACTAAGAGGAATTTAATAGTATTCTACCTTCATATTATAATGGGCTTTACTTCCTGAGATATGTTCTATTCAAGAATTTGAATTATTTATTGATTTTCAAGACAGTATTGAAGTATCCATAACCACTATAAATACGAGTCGTATCTTCATTATTTTCTCCCCCTCAGTAGTAAAATTACAAGATAGTCCCCTCCCTGCCGTTCTCCCTGAAAGAGGTCAAACTTAGAGTGACACAAGGGAACCTACTTGACATATAGTTCCAAACACCAACAAAAGGTAACTTTCAATAAATATCTTTAAACAAAATTACACCCAATCAAAATTTGGATCGCAAATAGCTAATCTTTGCCCCAAAATTCCTAATATTTGATGTAGGCATACAATTGAGTTACGGCAGTGATGTATTGTGAAAAAAAATATCAATGTGTCTGAGTAGTGAGGGACAAGCGTTAATGTTAACAACTCTATCGTTTAATAGCTTAATTCTATGACCTACATGTAGGCAAATCACATTGTATGCACAACGCGCTAATCGGATCGAGCTGATATTTAATTATAACTGGGCCTATACATGAAGTCAAAAGTAGTCATTTTGTACGTACAATTCAATTCGCCTGATCCAATCTTCTCATAAAATAGTGTAAAAGATGGCTCCGTGGTGTACAATAACCACTATAGATTTCTGCACACAGCTTCATCGTTGAAGTTGTTTTTGAGAGTGTATGTCATAATGCAGCATATATATATATATATATATATATATATATATATATATATATATATATATATATATATATATATATATATATATATATATATATATATATATATATATATATATATATATATATATATATATATATATATATAACTGGCGGAAGGATGCAATAACTATTAATCCTAACATTGCTTATAGATATTTATTAGAAATACTCCTAGCACGGTCATTTCCTTTGCAGGAGAAATCCAAACAATATCTAGCCTGATTGAATTCGGTTTCATTTTCTATTTTTCCCGCTGTAAGTTTAACAATGTGTTGGAAGGATGGAAAACATATCAAAACAAAACAAATGGAGTAGAGCTGAAGAGGCCACTCGTATCTTTTCGTGCAAATCCAATTCACAGAAATGGTAGCAAACATAAAGAAAAGCAATATAAAAAGAGAAATATAGAAAAGATAGGAGTATATTAATAACAATACAACAAACGAAAGAATACTTGACGAAGGAAAAGGAAAGACATGCTGTTTATATGTAACCAATTATAGCAATCCTAATATTCTACAATAGTAGTTGCTATATTTTTGTTCCCATGTACCAAGTGTAGCAATTCTAATGATCTACGTAAGTATCTGTAGTTTTGTTTCCCTGTATCAAGTGTAGCAACCCTAATGTGTTACATTAGTAGTTGCAATATTTTTGTTCTCTTTTATCAAGTGTAGCAATCCTCATATTCTACATAAGTCGTTGCTTTAGCTTTGTTTCCCGGTAACAAGTGTAGCAACCTTAATATTTAATATTATTATTTGCTATAATTTTTTCCCCTGTACAAAGTGAAGCAACCCTCATACGTTACATTAATCATTGCTCTAGTTGTGTTCCTCTGAACCTTATGTAGTAACCCTAATATGCTACATTGGTATTTGCTATAGTTTTGTCCCCCTGTATCAAGTGTAGCAACCCCAACATGCTACTTTAGTAGTTGCTATAGCTTTGTTACCCATTTAAACGTGCAGCAATCCTAATATGTTACATGAGTATTTGCTATAGTGTTGTTCCCCTGTACCAAGAGTAGCAATCCTAATATATTACATTAGTATTGCTATATTTTTGTTCCCCTGTACCAAGTGTAGCAACCCTAATATGCTACAGTGTTGCAAGTACTTTAGCTTGTTGACGGTATAACATGCAGCCACAATATGATATATGCTCGTGTTACTATGCGTTATAATGCTGTTGAGCACTACTCGCTGTTTACGCTTATTCACTCATATGTGTTAATTGGATGATACTAAGTGTTCCCTATTCGACCTTCTATCCCATGCATGATGCAAAGTTACACTTTTACTAGTAGTAATTGGGACAGCACTAACCAAACTTTCTGTGAAATTCGAGGTTGCTAGAGTTGTAGCCATATGACAATATACATATCGACATAGGCGTGGGAATTTGGGCGGGGGTTGCAGCCCATAGGAACATCACAAAATGAAATCTTAGAAAAGAGCAGGGTAAGTTAATGTCCACAACAGGGTTCGAAACAGACCTCTGATCCGAGTCCAGCTATCGCTATAAATGTCTTTACTCTTTCCATTGTTTAAAAATGCCCAGCCATTTTCCGTTATTTGTTTACTTTTTTAAATATTGAATCTTGTCAGCAAGAGTTTGATTAATATTAGAGATGTAATCGTTGATATACTTTGCAACCTCAAGATCATTTTCAATTCCATTAGCATTATGTAAAGCTTATAATTATTAACCCGGGCAGAATCCTTTCGTTTTGCCAATGATTTCCTTAATAACATTCCAAGGTTTCCTGAGGTCAGTCATTTATTCACAGAAAATGTTCGTAAAGTTAGATTTCTTTGCTACGCGAATACTGGTTGCCAACTTGTTTTAAAATGGTGTATTTAAGCTTGTTTGAAGGAGTGCGGCTGTAAAGAAATGCTTTGTAGTTACAAAACGAACAATACCGGAAGTAATCCATGGAATGACTTTCTCAGATCTCTTAATTGTGTGACATTTAAGTGAATAATGTTTACTTAAGAAAGATTTAACATATGATACATAAATTACACTTCCTGTCCTCTAACTATGTATGCCAGTATACTAAATAGGCCTTCATAACATACATCATACAGACACATGATGTCCTCTAATGTTCAAGAATAAATACATTATAAATAATACCAGTATCTGTCCTCTTACTGTAAACAACATATGATACATACATTACAATTCCTGTCATCTAACTGTATGTGTCAGTATACTTCATAGGCCTACATAGCTTACATTATACAGACACCTGATGTCCTTTAATGTTCAAGAATACATATATTATAATACTAGTATCTGTCCTCTTACTGTATTAACCATATGCTACATACATTGTACTTCCTGTCCTCTAACTCTTAGTGCCAGTATACTTCATAGGCCTACATAACTTATATTATACAGACACATGGTATCCTCTAATGTTCAAGAATGCATACATTATAATACTAGTATCTGTCCTCTAACTGTATGTACCAGTAAACTTAACAGGCCTACATAAGTTACATTATACAGACACATGATATCCTCTAATGTCCAAGAATACATACATTATAATACCAGTATCTGTCCTCTAACTGTGTGTACCATATGCTACATACATTGCACTTCATGTCCTCTAACTCTTAGTGCCAGTATACTTCATATGCCTACATAACTTATTATATGTGTATCCTTTCACCGTAGGTACCACGTCTACTCATAATTTACAATGTCAAAGTATTATAGTAAAGTATAGTAAAGTATAATATATATATATATATATATATATACTTAAAACTGCAGTTTGTGTTGAAAATCTGCTTATTTAACACTAACTGGTTATAAGTTACAATAAAAAGAAGCTTAATAACCTCACTAAAATTGGCCAAATAAACGAGGAAATTGGACATAAAAGCGTTTAGTTTATGGAAAAACCAAGCTCGTGAACTAGTTGAAAATATTCATTTACCATGTCTGTTTCGCACTTGCTAGATAAAACCTGAACACTGATTGGTTACGAAATATGAATGTGAACGATTCTAGTATAATAACAAAGCCGAAACTTGTTTGTGAAATTTCCGGAATCTGCCCTATTTAATGGAGAGTTCATAGTTCCTATGATTCAAAACCAGTGATATCATCAGGAGCTTTTTCTCAGGAGGCACTGCTGGGGAACAAATGTCTTCAACACATTTAATCACCAATAGAGAAGGTGCATGGTGTTTTAATGTTTTAATGGTGTGACTCGGGGGGGGGGGTGGGTGATTGTATTTTTGTACGGAGAAGTGCCCCTGCAGCATATACTATTGCCTCTAAATGTATGTACCTTAATACAAATTTACCTGTCCAGCATATGTTGGTATAGGAACAAGACGAGTGTCTTCAGCAGATGTGGGACAATACAAACTACAGGACGGACAGCAAACAAGTCATACTGAGTCTGATACTACAGACATATTTGGTTATCGGATGGAAATAATCCTTTACAATACTACGAGTTACACTAAACGTGTGTCTAAACACGTAACCGACTGCACTAACGTCCAACTCTTCATTAAAATATATGTATTACTTAATTACAGTACAACTTCACATAGTCACGGGTTTTATGTAAAATTCGATACATTACAAGCACAAAAGGCTCCATGCAGCAGTTTTCTTGTATAACTGTAACTTAATGAGGTAAAATATGTTGTAATATTGCAGTTGTAGTTAAACAAATTAATGAAATGAAGTGTTATTCATAGAACAATATAGTTAGCTAACAGTATTGTCATAAAAACTGCAATGTTATTCATACTCTAAAGTCAGCGGAGGGAACAGAGGTTACTAATAATGAAATAATTCTCTCTATTTTGTCAGACTTTTACCAATCGCTTTACACCAGTGATAATTGTGATCCACATATATCTTTACACAATATTACTTGTAATAATCCGCTGTCACTGACGGATGCCCAAAACTTAACTGGTAAACTTAGTGCCAAGGATTGTTGGGAAGCCCTTAACTCATTCAAAAAAGGTAAAAGCCCTGGAAGTGATGGTCTTTCGGCCGAGTTTTATGTGCGTTTTTGGCCAGTTATCAGTGATTTGGTTGTTGATTCTTTAAATTATGCATATGATATTACCAATATGTCAAATGAGCAAGGTCGAGGAATTATAACTCTAATCCCTAAACCAGATAAAGATTTAAAACAGGTTAAAAACTATTGGCCGATTTCATTACTTAATGTTGATTATAAGATTGCTGCAAAGGCCTTGGCTACCAGGATAAAATATGCTATTCCCACTCTAATTAATTCTAACCAAACTGGCTTTATCAAGCGGAGGTTTATATGGGAGAATATTCGTTTTATCATTGACTCTATTGACTACTGTAATGATTATAATGTTCCTGGCATTCTCCTTTTTGTAGACTTCGAGAAAGCTTTTGATAGACTAGAGTGGAACTTTATTCTTGAATGTTTGAATTTTTTTAATTTCGACGAAAGTCTTGGCAGATGGATAAGGACTTTATATTCCAATTCCACCGCATGCGTCTATAATAATGGGTATTCTTCCGCATTCTTTGATAATACCAGAGGTGTGCGACAGGGATGTCCTCTCAGTCTGTATATTTTTATTTTATGTGCAGGGATTCTTTCAATTCATGTAAACAGTTCTCCCCGTATTCGCGGAATTCGCATTCTGGATCATGATATTAAAATTTTACAATATGCGGACGACACTGCGATTTTTCTTGATGGTACTCATCAAAGTTTGATCGCTGTTGTTGACATTTTTCACTCTTTGGAAATGGCTTCAGGGCTGAAAGCTAATTATGAAAAAACTAAAATTGTCGCTTTGGGCCCTTTTACTGCAAGAAAGCCACAGTTCCTTAACGATTTGCAGTTTACTTGGACCTTGGGTCCTGTCACTGTCTTAGGAATAACATTCGATACTGATAGGGATCATTTGTTTCATTTAAATTATACTCCTAAGCTGTCTCGCTTGAAGAATAAATTAAATGTGTGGTCTATGAGAGATTTGACTCCTATTGGGAGAATTACTATTGTCAAAACCTTCGGTCTCTCCCAACTTGTTTTTCTTTTTCAAGTGCTGCCTGATCCACCACAGGATTTTATAAAAGGAACTCGAGTCTTTCATATATCGGTTTATCTGGTCAGGCAGACCGGATAAGGTTAAGCGTAACACTTTAATCGGTTCAATTGAACACGGCGGTTTGAAAGCAACCCACATAGTTTCCTTCATTCGGGGTCTTAAATGTACATGGGTTGCAAGATATATAAATAACATCAAAGCGGGTTGGAAGCCTTTCTTTGATTTTCACCTGAAGAAATACGGGACAGAGTTGCTCTTCAGATGCAATTATCAGTTCAGTGATATTATTATTAATAATCCTTTCATAAACGACGTCTGTCGAGCGTGGTCCTGCTATGCCTTCAAAACCCCTGTAATGAACTTTAAACAGCAAATTCTTTGGAATAATTCATATTTGAAGGTCGAAAATCGTCCATTCTTTTATAATTCCATGTATAAAAAAGGTGTGGTGAAGATTGACGACTTGTTTGATGATAATGGCTGTTTCTTGTCCTTTTTGGCTTTTAAAAACAAGTTCTCTTTAGACTTACTGCCATTTACTACGTATTATGGCATTATTTCCAACATACCGAGACATTGGAAAGATAATATGGCCTTGGTGAATACAAAAGAGGAAATAATTAATACTGATCTTTCTTTGTTGCGTTCCCGCCATATCTACAATTCTTTGATCAGTACCATAGCTGCTCCTCCAACTGCCATTAGAAAATGGAATGGTGAATTCTCATTTGATGATTCACAACGGCAAACTATATTTCGTATTCCATTTTTGTCTTGTAGAGAGAGCAAGATTCGGTTTTTTCAATTTCGTTTCTTACACCGTATTTTAGGAACAAATTATCTACGTTATAAAATGAATCTCACTGATAATGCTAGGTGTAATTTTTGCGGAAGTTTCGAAGAAACTCTAGATCATCTATTTTGGGGTTGCCAAATTACTTCGTCTTTTATTTTGGATTTAGAGCAGCGTATTTTCGGGTTTCAATTCGTTTTCAGTAAGCGTGATATTTTGTTTGGGTATAGGTTAATCCCAAAACATCTATACAACTTTCTTATCTTTCCTCTGAAGTATTATATTTTTAGCCAGAAGATGAAAGACAAAGTACCACATTTAACCGAATTTATGTACAAATTCAAATTTCTGCTTAAAGTAGAGAAAAGAATTGATAAATCAAATGCAAGTAACAATATAAGTTATGAAGACATGTATAGAGCATTCCGAACTTGTTGCACTCTCTTTGAAACACCGTAATTAAACGTATCATACCAGTTTATTCGTCAGTTTTGTTTTTACTTATATTAAGCGAATATTTGTATATTTTCTCTCAGATGTATGATACAGACCAAAGATTGCAATAAAGGAGATGAAAAAAAAACTTTACAGTATTGTACAGTTTCATATCAGCTTCAGCTTGTATCACGATATAAATGTTATAAAACACATGTAAGTATATCATGTTTTCATTTCACTATATGGAACAAACTACGTCACGGTCATTTGACATCATTATAGTTGATTTGAAATCAAACAGCTCCTCTTGTAATGTACAACATACACTGGTCATATGAAGCAAACCTACGTTAACGGTAGAAACTAACGTTATCTCGCTCTGCAGTCTAATACTGTGATTTATTTTTATTTTTATAGAAATTGGCTAGAAATGGAATTTGTTCTCCTTGATGGTCAATTAAATCTTACCTCTACTCTGATTTTCTCTCCTGGAACTATTTCGTTAACTTTCCAGACTCTAAAAGTTGACATTATAAAATGGCGGAACGGTTCATCATGCTTATCCCTGTTACGATGTGATACAATGTAATTCACATACACTCAGTATGGAATGAAAAAAACATGTCTTCATTACTTACTGTTGAATCGAAATATTACGACCCCTGAACAGATAGTTTCCTGTTTCCAATAGTTTCCATTTGTAAATAAATAAATAAATATATATATATATATATATATATATATATATATATATATATATATATATATATATATATATATATATATATATATATATATATATATATATATATATATATATATATATATATATATATATATATATATATATATATATATCTATATATATATATATATATATATATATATATATATATATAGTTATTTTGAATGAACGGAGTTCATCAATTTTCAACCCTAATTTTGGTTTATAATCAATAGGCAATACAATGAAATGTGTATACGATTATGTGGACGGTCCACATAATCCGCTCGTACACTTACGATTATATATTCCAATTGAGATTACGTGTGTTACAGAAAAAAAAAGATGTTAATACTTCTATATGAATATATTAAATACATTCAATACACATGATTTAAACAGATTTACGAGTTCGGTAAATACAGGATATAAAACAGACCCATATTTGACGGGTTGATTCCTTCCGGCTGAATCTGTCGATATTTGGTGCAGGGTCCTTCCTTAGAACACAGTTATTTTGAATTAATGTAGTTGATAAATTTAAAACCCTAATTTTGGTTTATAGTCAATAAACAATACAATGAAATGTGTATAAGATTATGTGGACGGTCCACATAATCCGCTCGTACACTTACGATTATATATTCCAATTGAGATTACGTGTGTTACAGAAAAAAAAAAGACGTTTATACTTCTATATGAATATATTAAATACATTCAATACACATGATTTAAACAGATTTACGAGTTCGGTAAATACAGGATATAAAACAGACCCATATTTGACGGGTTGATTCCTTACTGAATCTGTCGAGATTTGAGGGTGTGTAGCCCTTATTCAGAAGACCGTTATTGTGAATTAATGTAGTTGATTAATTTTTAATATTTTCAATTACGGTTTTGGTTTAGAATCAATAAACAATACAACATCATACGTATAATATAATGTGGACGATCCACATAAACCGATTATACAATTACGATTATATATTTCAATTGAGATGACGTGGATTATTAAACAAAAACGTCAATACTACTGTTGCATTCCGGGGCCCATTAGCACAGCAGAGAATACTGTCAGAAGTTCCTTTATGGAAATGTCGTGGTTAGCTTGTGTATCAGTTAATCGTAGTAAATAGTGACCAGGCCATATTACAATTACAAGAAAATTAAAAATCTCTGCGTACAAGAATTTAGTATACTTTTTAAGAAAAAGTCACCCAGGAAAGAACCTGGGCACGAAAACCAAACTACCAAACGACTGATCCGCTCCCAGCCCCAGTCCCCTTGCATCGGGACTGTGACTGTGTGATCATCGTCAGGTGTGTATCACCATTCCCTAAAAGAACAGATACTACAAATGAGAATTTAGTATATGTGAATGCAAGTTTACAATGTAGATTAATTTTCAAAATCTGTGCCAGAAGTGACACTCTGGTACATATAATAAGCAATAAAACAATACAACATGTGGTGTAAAATCTCTTTAACTATTTTATTAACAACAGCAACATTATCCCCCCAAACATATGCAGATATGTCGTAGACATTTAACTCACTGATAATACCGATTTAATAAACCCATAACTCTCTTAATTAGACTATAAAACACATCAATTAGCATGTAACCCTCCTAACTTACATCCCACTTGACTATAAATATTCATGACATGGCTGGCTATGTCGCTAAGTGCACAGCTTACTACGGATGAGTATAATGACCATTCACGTTACACTGCTATCCTATAAACATTATTGTCTTAACAGCTTCGTTTTAAACAATTAGTATTTGAATGGTTATGAGTATTATCTTACAGGATAAGGGTAATAGTAAGTTTTATTTTCACTTTTCTTTTTAAGTCGGGGGCTAAGGGTGCGGGGGGGGGGGCACCAATACCAACCATAACCCGTGCACCGGTGGTCATTGAAGTCAGTTTACGGGAGTGGTTCATTTCCAATGTTCCCAATTAAAGTTGAGATCAAGTTTCATTACAATGTAGGTAAACCGACTTTCATGCACAAATTTAATATGATATGGCTATCTAGTTTTAATTTCAATTTTTCTATGCTCATGACACATGATATAGACAGACCTACAAATTCGGAAAATAAAAGATATAAACAGACCCTTGTTTGACGGAGTGATGATTAACTGAAATATTTCGAGATTTGAGGGTTTGGCCCTTGTTCAGAAGGCTGTCAGTGTTAATTAGATTAGCTGATCATTTCTGAATATATCCAAGAGGAGCTTTGCTTAAGAATCAATATGTTATACAATATCATGTGTCTCAGATTATGTGGACGGTCCACATAATCCGCTCATATACTTACGATTGTATATTCCAATTGAGATTATAACGTGTGTTACTAAAAAAAACGTTAATACTACTATCCAAATACATTCTATAGACCAAAAGAAAATATTTAGATTGTGATCTTTCTTAACAAGCTGCTTTTAAGACAATTATTATGTGCACGGTCAACAGTATAATCATACTAATATTAAGGGTTAAGGATTAGGGTTTTTCTTTCGGGTTTCCTATAATAATCCTAACCCATGTAACGTGGATTGTTGATGCTTGCTTACATTTTTTTCTTCCCAATGTTCCCAAATAAAGTGTTGTTAAGACTATATTAGCCTAAAGGTAAACCGTATGACATGCAAAAATATATATTTATTGGATAAAGTTATCTGTTTCTAATATAAATCTTTATATGCTCAATGATACATGATTTAAACAGATCTATGAGTTCAGTAATTCAAGGATATAAATCAGACCCATATTTGACGGGTTGATTCCTTCCGGCTGAATCTGTCGATATTTGGTGCGGGGTCTTTCCTAAGAACACAGTTATTTTGAATGAACAGAGTTCATCAATTTTCAACCCTAATTTTGGTTTATAATCAATAAACAATACAATGAAATGTGTATAAGATTATGTGGACGGTCCACATATTCCGCTCATACACTTACGATTATATATTCCAATTGAGATTACGTGTGTTACATAAAAAAAACGTTAATACTACTATCCAATTACATTAGATAGACCAATAACATATACTTAGGTTGTGATATTTCTTAACAAGCTGCTTTTAAGACATTTATTATGTGAACGGTCAACAGTATTTTAATACTTATATTAAGGGTAATGGATTGGAGACATTCTTTTGGGGTTTCCTTTAATAATCCTAACCCATGTAACGAGGATTGTTGATGCCAGCTTACAATTTGTTTCTTCCCAATGTTCCCAAATAACGATTTGTTAAGAATATATTAGCCTAAAGGTAAACCGTATGCCATGCCAAAAAATATAAATTTGATAAAGTTATCTGTTTTTAAAATCATTCTTTATATGCTCAATGATACATGATTTAAACAGATTTACGAATTAGTAATCAGTAATTAAAGGATATAAAACAGACCCATATTTGACGGGTTGATTCCTTCCTGAATCTGCCGATATTTGGTGCGGGGTCCTTCCTTAGAACATAGTTATTTTGAATTAATAGTGTTGAGCCATTTTCAGCCCTAATTTTGGTTTATCATCAATAAATAATACAATGAAATGTGTATACGATTATGTGGACGGTCCACAGAATCCGCTATACACTTACGATTATATATTCCAATTGAAATTACGTGTGTTACAACAACAAAAAAGACGTTGATACGATGTGATTACTTTCAATGCATTCAATACACAGATCTACAACTTCGGAAAATAAAGGATATAAACAGACGCTGACCCTTGTTTAACGGAGTGATGATTAAGTGAAACATTTATATATCTATTTTTAATTTGAATTTTTCTACGCTCAATGACACATGATATAGACAGATCTACAACTTCGGAAAATAAACGTTATAAACAGACCCTTGTTTGACGGAGTGATGATTCCATGAAATCAGGGACGTAGCTAAGGCCTGATCATTAGGGGGGGGGGAGGGGGGTGCAGTGGCTGAAATTCCAACTCGATAGGTTTTTGAGCCAGAAAATTCCAGCTGTTGTTTGTTCTCCCCCCTCCCCTGCTCTACTCGCCAACATTCACATATTGAATACCACTTGCCCTCACTTCACAAACTTCTTAAACACTCTGGTTAAGCAAAGCAGGTAAGCAACTCAGTAAAGTTATCTGTTTGAAGGCTTTATAGACTACTGACTACAAAAGCTATGTTAATGTAACAAAGGGGAAAACTTTTTATTTTCAACAAATTATATTCGACGACAAAGTGAGTAACCAAAAATACAGGGCTTTTATTGGCACGCTTAATAGTTTTGCTTTGAGGGGGGGGGTGGGATATTTATTTCTCACATGAAATGTTTTAATTGTTCACTTCATTCCAACTGATCATCCGGAATGAAGTGAACAATTAAACATTTTGCAGAAAGATGTTGAGTTGACGAGATACGATAAGTTGGCAATTAGACACATTGAACATTTTGCAGAAAATGTTTCAATTGCTCAGATGCAATGAAGTGAACGATCGGAAATTTTGCAGAAAAATGTCAAACTGACGAGATAATGATAAGTTATAAATTAAACATTTTTCAGAAAATTGTTCAATTGATCAGTTAAAGCAACTGAGCAATCCAACATTTTCTAATTTTTGATAACATTTTATCTTGTTACTGAAAAATGTTCAAATTATGGGCCAAAGTTTTTGTTATGTTGATGGCACTTTTAAGCTTCCGTAGATTATCATTCAGCGTTTTTTGTATACATAGAGACAATGTATATCCAGGGAGTTGTTATGGAATGGAGTTCTGTCTTCAGTGATTTTATCACCATGTCCTTAAAACAGGGAGTTGTTATGGAATTCCATAACAACTCCCTGATATCATGCACGTATAGCGATGAATCGCACGTTTAAAGTGTATAAACAAATACCCATCGCAATATATGTACGATACAGAAAACTATACTGCTTACTATAAATACCATTTCCAGATAACCAAACCCGTAAATGAAAATATTACACATTTATCAACTACTATAATTCACAATAAGAAGAATCTGGGAGGGACGCCCACCCATAAAATCTCGATATTCTACAGGAAGACTTAAACCGGTCAAATATGGGACTGTTAATATCCTTTATTTACCGAACTGGTGGATCTGTTTAATTCATGTATCATTGAGCATAAATAGATTCAAATTAAAAATAGATACCCCCCCCCCAATCTTGGTAAAACTGACGATACTTGGAAAATTTGAGTGCGACAGTCCGAATTTCCGACTGTCGCACTCTCATTTTTCCGACTGTCGCACTCTCATTTTCACATATTCTTGTAATTTGTGAGTGAACTAAAATTTTCGGTCAAAATTGACCTTCAATCAGTCATTTTTACCACGTTTTGCTTGTGACATTGAGAAATTGTATCACGCGATCTTTATACTCCACCATACAAAACTTCGTATGATTTTGAATACTCCCTGTTCGCTAGCTTCAAGTAAGTTCACGATAACAACTCCCTGCTTAAACGCATTCTTGCAAGTACGTGCTGACGAAGTTTCCAAACGTACTGCAAGTTTGCTTTGCCTTTACGACTAATACTCGCAGTGTGATAAAAAAAATGTCAACGGTTCAGGATTGATGTTTGCTTGCAATTAAGGACGTTGCTGGGTTTATATCTCAACGCAGACGATCATTTTCTATAAAAAAAATCTAGATCTCTTGATATCAAATTAAAAATAAAAATCATTTTAGTTAAACAAACAACAATTTAACAGATTAAGGTAAATTATCCAAATGCAATAGTTTCCATATGCAAACGCTATAATAATGCCAGTGAGCATGTGTTCGTGTAACCCGTGATGTTATTTGAAAAACGTAATTGAACTGTATACTTTATAGTTACTTTCATTTTGAAGTCAATCTGACCGCTTCCCTTCTTGCCTTATCACATATAGTTGAGGTACTCTCGAAAAGGAAAAGCATAATACTACAAAAACAAAATATTTAATATTCTTATTAACATCTGCGTATCGTTCATGATGTATATGATTGATACTATATCATCGTTAGTAGTTTAGACTGATAGATTGTGACGATTAAATATTTAACGTTTGTCATATTTCAGACATTTACGTTGACATTGTATGTCTATTTCACACTACCACAGACCCTACACATCTAATATAGACAAGTAGTCATATTTATTTAATCAGCTGAATGTATCTATTGTATACTTCCTTTAATTGATATCGCGTGACTACTACACTCTCAACTACCTCCCTATACCCCACCAATGACAACAATATCTGTCTTCCACCATTTAAGACATTTTTCTTTAATTAACATTATAAGTTATTGTAACTATTTCACACCTCCCTTTCCTCACCTCCCCTCCCCCCCCCCCAAAAAAAAAACATTGTCTAATTTTAACAGGCAAGTAGTCATATTTGAGTACTTCCCTAGTCATATCAATGGACCTTTCTTAAATTGTCACTGAATGAACTACTTTACCCTACAACTCCCGCCTGATACCACCAACACATCCTCTATTCTAAGAGTTTCTATATTTTGACATCACTTTTTGAAATTCCTTCTAAACTAACACCCGTTCCGACAACAGGTTCTTATTTTTCACATTACTTTTTCAAACAATTGTATAGGCAATTACAAAACAAATAGGCTTTACTGAAGAGAAAAAAACACCCTAAGTATTTCAACGATATAATATGACTCCAACAAGGCAAACATTACTATAATGTCCATTTGGATGCCAACAAAACCAGTAAGCCATTACGTGAATCGTGTACAAAAATGTGGTTTTATTCGTAAAACGTCTTCTTTTGTTCATTGATTGATCGGTAACATCGCGATATTGTTAAAAATGTTTTGGATAAGGCCTATAGGGTGCAACAAAATCACGTATCGTTTTAGATCAGGTTAGTATCACAGTTGCACTGATGAGGAAACATTTTATACATCGACGCTAATTTAAATAATTGAATTGTGCCGTTCTTTACTTAAGCCTTAGCATTTCTCCTTCTAAAACACTGTTGTTACAAGATAACAAAACAATCAAATTCAAAGTATGATTTAATCAAAAGAAACCCCAAACATCATGATTGTGTAGGAATTTATGAGCCAAACAATAGTCTTGTTGAGTTTAAAAATATATTTGAAAAAAAAAAAAATCATGAACAATTAACCAAAATGATTTTCGCCGTTCTAAAAAATGAAATGAAAGAAAACTGAATTGTTACTTCTTGGCTAACATAGTTGTAAAACTGAGATGCATGTTTACCGACTGTCAAGGTGAACTTCAGCTGTACATCTCTTTGATGTATTAATGGAAAACCGAGAGATGTACGATGTACGACATGTACTGTAGCTGTACATATTACAATGTGATTGACATGCATAGACATTAAACTAGGACGAATGCTGACACAGTGCCTCGCCTTGTGTATATCAGTGAAGCCTTGAAAAAAGTGAGGGCGCTTTGCGTTGTACAGCCAAAAAAACAGATCATTTGTACGTCTGCATACATACATTGTGTATTCGACTTTGAAATATGAATTTGATTTTACCCGTTTTTGTGAAAGAGTAGGTGTACTTGGCACAAACAGAGACTTGTTATGGCGACCAGAGTGGTTAGTTCTATACTCCTGACTTAAGAACCAACTTTGAACATTTTGTATCGCCTCTAATGACTCGAATATGTGGAATGTTTTGTGCAACTTTTGATGTCTGGAAAGTGTCATTTCTGGTATCTGAGAGGCACAAGGCAAACATTTTTCGTGCTTGTGTTATGTCAGTGCTCCACTCAGATATTGTCATAGTTGTCCCTTGAAAATGCCGTGAAAATGTAACCCTCCCCACACCACCCCCCCCCCCCTTCCGCACTCACTTACTTTTGTGGATTACTTCCACATTAGTCTGTGCATATAGTTCTGAGAAATAATGTTGCAAAGTGGGTAGTAGTTTTTGCAAGATAACAGATCCCACCGAGAAGCAAGGCTACGTACATAGGCCTAAGTTAGGCTAAGCCTATTTCCTAGTATTGAAATGTTAGTGATAAGCCCATGACATCATAACCGTCATCCCATGTTATTCTGGAATTTGGATCTATCGTTAAGGATACGCTTTAAAGTAAAATGAGGTGATGATTATTTTTGTCAACAGGCTTTAGTTATATCGCACCCGAAAGGACAGTCGTAGCCGGTGTAGGGGCCTAGGCTATAACTATTTCCAGGGTCCATGGAATTACAAAACAGCAGCTGGGCAGACGACACTATATAAATAACTATATTCCTATGTATTTGCTTCTACTATTGCTTCCTAAGAGTTAAATGTGAAACTGCACTCCACTGCCACATTTTTCACGATTTTGGCACACAAGTGCCGCACACGATATCACATTTCGAGTGATATATGTCAACTTTATCACTTTAGTTATGTCAAAGACGAAGTGTTGTAATACCCATCGGTACTTCTTGCAGTACAAGCAAAACGCCACCAGTTGGATGGGTGGCTTCAGTATAAGTCGCATGACGTCATGTGGTTGTAACAACATATTTAGATATCTTAAGTTGTTGCAGGAGTATCAAGTTATTCATTTCTGCAACTTACCAATATTTTTTTTGCAACTTTTATTTTCTGTTTCAGCGACTTCTATTTTTGTTTTGGCGACATTTCATCCTCTCTTTTAGTATGTCTAGCCTGAAGTTTAGTTATGCTACATTGCTACTCCAACTACGATAGGGTGGTCGCTGTACTAATCACATGATATTATTAACCTATATTTGAGCTATAACGGAGGCTACTCCGAATTAGAAATATCTCTCGTAAGAAATATTGACCAAACTATGACATTATTCCGACATTAAAGATGATTGATCAATCAATTACAATTTATTTCACGATGTTCAAAAGTAATTCGCAGGAATGAAACTTGGTGAAAACCGGTTGTGACGTGTTTCTACAAAACTAAGATCGAAGACACACTGCAGAACTAACTACCCACCAAGTGCAAATCTAAGACCTTTCTGCAAAACCATAGGGTCAATACTGAGCGGCCTTGGATACCACACCCCCCCCAAGCCCCCCCCCCCACACACTTTCCTTGATTTTTTTATTTTTGTATATTTTATTATCGAGCATAAACGATTGGATGATAAGTAAGCACTTTGAGGCATCTATGCGTTACCCTATGGGTACCACCCCTATAGGCAAATCGTTGAAAAGACGGAATCGTGGCAAAATACACCCCACGACATTTTTTTAGAAACTAGGGGGCTGTGCTCCAGTCCCCTTAATTGAATTTAAAACTTCCTTCCGCATTCTGGGTCAATATTGACCCAAATAATCATTGAATTTAAAAATAGTACTCAGCCATCTTACATCCTACAACATTCATTTAGGTATTGAAATGTAGCTAAGACCATGCGTTTGTGTAGAAAATAAATACAAAGGGGGTTACTGTGATTTTTTTTTAGTGGGTGGGCCTCAAATGTCAAAGATCAATCTCAAAATGACGTAATTTCGCTAAAAATCGATGTTTGCATAAAAAAAATCGTGACAGAACATAAAAGTTGAACAGAGCCCCCCATTGTATTTGGAATAAATCCTAACATGTTTTGAACATATTCTGAGCATTTCAGCAATATATCTATAGAGGGTTCTGAGAAAAATGCAAATGACCTTGAAATTTACATTGATTTGCATACTCAATACTTGATTCTTGTAAATTTATTATATCCTAATTATATTCCTAATAGAGATAGTAGGCTACCCAACTCCTCCAAATCACTTCCAACAAATGTATCATGTTCAAATGTATACATGATTTGATGTCCACATTGGGTCATAAAAGTGGGCCGAACCTAACATGTGTACTAAATATGAAATCAGTCATAACTCTGTCAATCCTCAACAGATTTCAGAAAAGTTGGTATCATCTGAAAGAACAACCCAAGAAAAACCTTTATCATATATTTTGATGTCAATTTTGAAGTCATTAGTGATTTTATTGGGTTTTATGGTGTTTTCCATAAAAAACAAAATTGCGGCCTAATTTGCATATTATAATTTGCATATTTTTTTATGTATCAATTCCAAATTTTGTTCCCTATTGATCTAAATCAACTTCCTAATAGAGAAGTTGTCCCCAACCTTTATAAACCAGGCCTAACAAGATAAGTGCCCCAAATCCTAATTGTGTGCCCAACCCCCATGCGGTAAAGGGTTTGCCACTTCACTCAGCTCATCCGCCCCCCCCCCCCCCTTAGGTCTCCTTGGCATATGAAACAAAGATTGATAACACAAAACTAAGAACTAACCTACACATAAATTGATCATGTGACTTCCTCTCAGCATAAGTAGGCTATTGCTACCATACTTCTATAATATTCCAGTTTCTTTCGGAAGTGTTACATTTTAAAGCAGCTTTTTGCGTCCTTTCCTATAATTTTCTCAACCTCACTGACTCCACGGTGCCAAAACGACATACATAACTAACTATTCAAACCTTACTTCAAAGGGTGGCAAAAAAGTCGAAACATTTACAACTTTCAACGTTGTTTTTCTCGAAGATATTTTCCGTTAGGAGCGCAATAAACACCATGGTAATATAACAATAACAGTAACACCATGGTATATTCATATACATTGTCTATGGCAGTGCATGTAATCAACGCAACTTTTTTTAATCTTATTTTAGCAACGGCTCATAACTTAACATGTTAGCTACTCACTGATTGGTTAAATTCAAACTAGTGGGTGTGGGCGAAGTGTAGGAATTTGTCGGAAGACATTTTTCTCATTATCCGTAGAAGTCCTTAATAACTCTCCAATTAACGCTGTTGGCAGAAGAAAAAATGGCTAATATCTCTGCTTGCTGTTGTATTGTGTGATATAATATATGTAAAAACTCGATAGACATGTCAAACATGTGGAAAGCGCCGACCAAACGCAAAATGCTGCTTTAAAGAAGGAGATCCCAAGATAAAGAATGTTAAGTTGCAACTTATAATGTCAAGTCTTTTGTGAAATCGAGAATTACCCTTTTTTGTCCTGACATTCTAGATCAGCCACTGGTTACAAGGCTACAAATATCATTATACACTCCAAATGGGTTAAGTTTCGCAACTCCATACATTGTAAAATCGTTTCGTTTTTTAATCACCGTACTGTAGTTGAACAAATTTATTTTCATATTTTAAAATTTCTTTTCATTGATACCAAAGTTGTGTTTGCCCACCAGAGGTGCACCTTTCGTTTTATTAATCTAATTTTCCAGTGTTAATATATATCGTGATATTTTTAACAACCAGGGTTCGGTTTCTTCCGGAAGAAACCTATTTCTTCCGGGGACGTGGAAGAAACTGGAAGAAACCTGTTTCTTCCGGTTTCTTCCAGTTTCTCCCGGAAAAAAACTGGAAGAAACAGGAAGAAACAGGAAGAAACTGGAAGAAACTGTGAAAATTGGCATATATGCAGCACAGCCCACATATATGATAAAGAGACAAATAGTTTACCACCATCTGACTAAAATGCATACCATTGAAACCATCAAAATATGATATTTTTGTTTTGATTATAATTTAGGGTTGTTTTTATAAATCACAATATTGAAGAACTACTTATCATCTCGTGATCCCCCCATCAACAAGAATTGTATAACTGGCCATACTGTATGAATGATTAACCTGGATTGGCCCATGAACTAAGGATTTAATACAATGAACACCAAGAAAATAGCCAAACAATATCTGTTAGATTTAGGCAACAGTGTATTTTCTGCAACTCCCTAAATTACAACTTGTAGTTAGGAGGACTTGTCATCCCAGCAGCAAAAAGAACAAACATCCACAATTAAACACAGCTGGCCACGAGTCAGCCCTCATTTCACACTACAACTTCCAGTCGAATCTGTAACCCTCATGTCTTGAGTTCAATCTTCACAAAATATGGTCATAGTGGTAAATGTAATCGTAGTAATGAGTGTGCATTGTAGTAGGCCTACACTAGTTTCCAGGGAACACTTGCCCCTCCACTCAGAAACTAGTTTTTAACTAAGAACTGGGCTATAATCAGGATCATTCTGGTCTGCAAAATATTGCTTGCCCATAGTTGTTCCCTGAATTGTCCGCTGCTAGTAGCCTAGTACTATATTGTGTACAGTATATGCAGGAAGCAGGTCATGTGCTCCAAACCTAGATATAGACTACCTAGATGACACTATAGTGCTTCTTGTCCATTTATTACATAGTTAGAAATCATTGCAGGTTGTTTTAATACTTTATCAACAGTTTTTCCCCAAAAAAATGAGTTTCTTCCATTTTGTCCGGAAGAAACTGGAAGAAATCTATTTCTTCCGAGTGGAAAAAACCGCGGTTTATTCCGCGGTTTTTCCACCCCCGGAAGAAACCTGCGAATCTTGTTAACAACATCCATGCATTTTAAACACAAATTCGGGGACCTTCCCCTGGCCCTTCTATCACCCTTCTCAGTAATTTGGTCCCTACAAATTGAGATTAATAAATGTGTTAATAAAAACAAAGTGAAACTTTTTGGGGAAAGAAACTTCCTTTAGTTCACTCTCTACTAACCATGTATGCTTAATCATAGAATGCGATTTGCAAAATGCACAGAAATTAAAACCAAAGTGCAAACATCTCACTCTAAAGTGACGTTGGGTGGATGTAGGATTTCGCTCTTGAATTGGTTCTGAATTGCTCAAAGCCATCTGAGTTAATATTGACAAATGTCTAAAACCAGTGTTATATTGAAACATGTACAGGCGCGTAGCCAAGGGGGGGGGAGGGTGTAGGCGAAGGGGGCGACCCCCCTTGAGCATATTTTTTCTACGTTTTTATGATATCGCTAGTAATTTCAAATAGGAAATGCTTAGATGCAACTTGCAAGGCCTGGGAAGTGACATTTCCATCGATCTGGGAGGCACTTTCGGACAAAATTTTCTTGTACGCTTCGCGCCAACTCTTTATGGCGCTACGCTTAGATAGTATCCAACGCCGAATCTACGACTCTGATAATTTCCTTACAGGTTCGCCCCTCTCTTGGCAAATTCCTCGCTACGCGGCTGCATATGTATATCTTCATCGTGGGAATTATTTTAAAACAAGTATACTATCGGTGTACTATTGACTCTAGCAACCGTTTAGCATTATTAGTACTTTGACATTACAATGCATTTGAAATGTCATATTTAAGCAGTGATGGATTTTCAGGAATTTGAGAAGGTTGTCCGAAGGACTACCAGTTTCAAAGATTTTCAAATATTTGGTAGTCCTGCCAAAAACTTGGTAGTCCTTCCAAATTTCTACCAAAATTGAAAATGAACACAAATAATACAAAACAAAACATTTTGGTGCTCAATCTGATTGTGTCAACCAAAGCTTTATTAGTTTAGCATATAACCATAATAAGGTACATCAAACACATTAATTCCAACAACAACAAAATACGATTTGTACATTTGATTGTTTGTCAAAATGCAAACTTTTGTAATGTTGATGTATTTGTAATCTCTGTTTTATTAATATACTACCAACTACTTTAAAATTGGATTAGTTGACTTGTCTAATTGGATTCAATGTCAGTGGCGTAATTACGAGGGACACGCACGCCCCTCTCCAATCGGAAAGTCTGCATTTGCCCAAACCCCGCCATCGTTATACGGAAAGCGCAATATTTCATATTTGGCATGCACGTCTAGTCGGTCGGATATATCAATCTCATGTACACGTTAACTGGTGAAGACGTGGTTTGTTTGGATTCCCTTTATGATGGTTATCATTGTATATAGGACTGAACGGTATACTTAAGAAACAAGAGAATACATATTACACTCTGATTGGGGGGTGTACAATCTTTCCTTATCGACGTAACATTTCGCCTATAGACATTTCACTTATTTTGCCGTCCCATATTTTTCCTCACACATTCGGACCAACTCTCGATATCTCTTAGTACACATATAGAGATTGAAAAGTGCAGCTCGTGAAATGACTGGACATGAATATTCATATGTCACGCAAGTAACACATGTCGCTGGCAATTACGATAAATATATGAACGTACGCAAACTAATGTTCATGATTTTTGACGGAACGTCTCAAAATAATGTTTATCACCGTTGTCTTTAGAAACGGGGTTGATTTGATGATCGATATGCAGGTACGTGTGCAATAGCTGGAAATATTTGAAATGGAAATTACCCTTCCAAGCTTTTTACTAGACATATTCATGTAAAGTTGAGTCAAGTCATTTGAACCTCGTCTATATATGTTTGACATCAGTTGAACGTATTAAAGGTGCCAATAATACCTATTCGCGTCCTACGTCACATGTACAGGTCTTGTTATCCTTCAACTGTACAAGGAATCTTCCTACAGAGACAAGCCGAACAATACAAATCAATATTGTTTTTAATTAAAGTGCAACGTAGTGAACTGAATCAAGTGACATTACTCAGGCGTTACTGCTTATTTTCACTCCTAAGCTTGTTTCCTTATTGACGGGTTGCTCTTCAATAAGATAAGTTGATACATTTTCATAGGTTATAATGTCATGTCCTATATTAGCATTTAGTTACGTAGTCTGTTCAATGCAGTCCGGGTATATCCACCTGACCAGCGATAGTTGTTTTCAATAAAAATGTAGTGATTTATTGTTTTTGAAACGGTTGCCCCGTTTATAAAACACCCAGTTCCAATCATTTTGATCAACAGAGATGCAAAATGATTGGCTCCAATTTTGGCGAAGTTTCGAAACATGTTATGACAACATAAGGAGATCATATGAATTACATTTAGTATATTGCTTTAGGTCAATAATACAACGTTATTGTTTCATACACTCACGTTTTCTTTTAATCATTTTCCTTTGAACTATATAACATTTCTGTCAACAATGTAAAGTGATGATAAATAATTTCATTTCCTGCGTTCACAAAGGCGACAAAACGGTAGTATTAGCTCATATTTAATTATAAATGCACCATTGGGTCCTGTTTAAGTTTTCCCTTCTCTTCGAGATAATTAGTGATATAAATGTGTATTATAAATTATTTTTGGTAATTATCCACACATGTTATTAATAGATTGTTATTACAATGGTACAATCAGACATTCATTTAAACTGTCTTCAGTTTCATTATAATATTTAACGTTGAAAGTGAATATTCTGTTCAAAGAAAATACTCTACGGGTGAACCCAACGTGAGCATAATAATATGTCATAACCACTGCAGTGCAATATTTGCAAATATTGTTACCGAACAAATTTTAAGATATCCGTACACATATATGAATTTTAATCGTACTCAGTATTTGCTACGATTGTGTAAACCAACAATCCTGAAGGAGTATCATAATTTCCGTGTGTGCTGTCGCAATGTAACTTGGGAAATGTCTGGGAACTTTAGATGCAGATTTCAAAGAAGAACAAAAAAAAAAAAAAAAAAACATTATCTAAAAGTTTCAGACAATTCCATTACACCTGTTTGTTTCAAATTCAGTTTGGTATAACAGGTGACAACTTCCACTGTCCAGTTTTCACACACTGGAGAAGATATTTTATGTAATTTTCACCAGAGAAGGTATTGTTTCCTATCAATTTTTTTATAGCCAAGACTACCTATTTTTTAAAAGATTGGGGAAAGAGATCAGGGCATTGCTTCACGGGACACACATTCCTGGCTGCCCACGTCATGAAATAACGAAATGGCACGCAAACGGACATTCACAAAATTATTTGTTAGAAAATATAAAATGTATTTTCCAGCACATATCCCTCGCCGCCACCAAACCCCGCTAGCTGACCCTGAAATATTATGCATGTGGCAAAGAGTAGGGTTACTTAACGCTTTGGTAACTAACATTTGTCCGTCTTGGTAAGATGCATGGTGATTTTGGTTCATAAATAAGGTTTCAGACAATTCCGACTGACAAGTTCATTTATTCATAGTTAAAGGTATGTTGAAGTAACATTTGGTGAACTAAAATTACAATCCAAACTATGCCCAAATATGCTGTCGTCTGCGATGAAAATGTGGCAAATATAAACGTTATGTTGGGAATAATGTCAGTGCATAATAATAGCAAAACGCCAAACAGCGTTACGCAGAAATGTATGACTGGGGAAGCCCCAGCAATGTTCTAAGAATTAAATGACGATTACTGCTATTCTGAGCCCTTTATACCGAGCTGGAATATGCTTAATTTGTATGCATCATTAGTTTTGTTTAACCCTGATTATTGTTAACAATTTTATTTTCCATGGGGAGTGCAAGTCCCCTGATCTTTCCTTGCATCCTACAGGTGCTCATAAATAAGAGCAATATGTCAATAATCATATAAAAAAACAAGATTTGTTACAACGAACACCTCTAGCGTCGAAGGCGTGAAATAAAGTATAACTATATACTCGTGTAACTTTATCGGTAGTAAACTTGAGAATTCAAGATAATTAACTTAAGCAAATCATATGTTGTTAGTTTGGTTCCCTATACTGTGTACAAGAATCTTATCGATAGCTATATGTACGGTAAATGAGTGTAGTATATGTTAACGACTTACACAATTTTGGAGCAGATAAAAACTCATTTAAGGTTAACCTGTAACGGGAACATTTTGTTAAAAAAATCCGTAATAACAGCAAGGAAATGTCATTCACATAAAAGCAGTGATATTCATGCCGTGATTCAAACTAATATTCTGACTTCTCGGGTAATGCTCTTGGCGTGATAAATTCTACCAAGAAATTTAAAATTACTTCAGTAATCCGAATTTTGATAATACTTTTATTGCATTCTGATTAGAATATAAATATGTCTTTCATCAACAATGTTCACACACATATTTGTATGTTACTCCAAATATAAGGCTAAAATTAGTCCACAACTTCTAGAAGAAGAAAAAAAAAAAACACTTCCTAAATTTACAAAACTTCCAAAATACCCCAAACTTGCCAAAAAAACCCATCCCAAGCGAGATTTCACTTCCTCTCAAGGAGCAATGTATTGCTAAGGAATACCTCCTGCTTAAGCTTTGAGGGTATATCACCCTGTCAGTTTAATACATATGTGATATTATTTCAATACAAGTAACCGCATGAGAGTAATCCTTTGGATTATAGTTTCTTTATAAGTATTCTATTTTGGAAAATTAGCTTGCTAAATTTTAGGCCAATACAACAGATCCTCAAATACCACAGTACACTAATGTGCTTGAAGTTGATTTGTCAAATGTTTTGGACGTTTATTCAGCAGCGATATATATATATGGCAGACAATACACAGCAGACTCATAGGCAGTGTGATTACAATTCTAGTAACTGACTGCATTTATAGTTTTTTTTTTATCTATAAATTACTGTCGTGATACCTGTAGAGTTTGGCAAATTGTATTTGCCTCAAATAAATTTAGGTTGTACTGTTTACGCGACCTATTCCGCTAGGGCCACAACGCAACTGTCAAAAGGCGCTTAACTCAGAAAAAAAAAATAACCCAGTGCAAACTACATACCGCATATGGGTGGAATCACCCAATCACACAACCTACGAACGTCACCCGACCAATGGAGACCAATGCATACACTCAATCGACTATAGAGTATCCTACTGACAGACTGACCAGTTTAACTGGATTTATTTTACTACTAGATTACCTAGTTTTAAGTTAGTACAGAAACGCAGGATTAAGGTATTGGCTAGTTTATCCCGTATAATCGTGTAGTCACACTAGGCACTGCATGGACTAGAGTTCATCCTAGTCGGTATGACCTGTTTATGTTTTGTTAAGCTTGCACAGTTAACAACGTTCAGCTTACTGGAGCTTGCTAGAAATATAAGATGAACTTGTCTCGGACTCGGACAATTAAGTTGACTCCAAAATTGAACATTGAACTTATCAAAAAAAAAAAACTGATTAAAATGTCGCTAGTTTAACATCAGAAATACCTAATCATTAGGAATATTAGAACAATTCTCCATGAACAGTGTTAGTCACTGATATAAAATCGCAAGAAGTACCGCTTCGATTAGATACTAACCATCATAGCTTCGTAGAGATACTAACCATCATAGCATCAATTATATACTAGCCATCATAGCATCAATGATATACTAATGATATACTAACCATTTACCTATGCATATATATGCTGAGCTCATCGGCTATAGTAACATAGCTGTTGGAACCTATAGGTTACTCTGCATTTGAATTGGTTTTCAATACGACAATTGGGACAAACTTCAAAGCAAATTTAGGATTAGGAATGTTTAAAAGCATGGTATACTCATGTCAGTTTACAACTTGTAAACGGTGTTATTTTATTAGTCGCTTAATAAATGTCTTAAAAATCTGCACCTTAAGCCTTACGTGAAGGAAATTCAATATAGGTGGCCCAGAAATTAAGCCGTGTACCATCTTGTCTTGCTCTAATGGCCTCAAGTTTAACATGTCTTAGCTAAACAGGCTTTTTGATTACGTTATCCAGCTGCTGTGGTCGCAAAATGACCTTTCGCTGCCAGTTAGGCCGGTTCTGTTTTACACTTTTCTTGTCCGATTCAAGTTTGTATAAAACAAGTTTACTAGCATGTTTGCTTGAACTTGCTGTATAGCTTATGAAGACTTGGTGTTTTGGTTGATAGGGAGCATGTTAGATCAGTGTGTCATTGAGCGGTACCTATTTAGTGTTAGCGTACTAAATTAGGGACCAATACAGCAGACCGTCAGCCTCCAGCATTCATTTACCTCAAATCCCATCGCTGGCTTCATCAGTCTATGAATGTACTCATAGACACTAACGTGGATTTGCGAAATCACAGATGACATCATTGACATCTTTCCACGAACTCCTCGAAATCGTTTGTTTTTATCGGGAATTCAGAGGGTACGAGCGCGTTAAGGGATTTTTTATTTCATAAAGTGAATGTTCCTAGCTTTTGTGTGTGTTGGTGCATGGTTTGTGATAATTGGTGTCCATCTTTGAAACATATGAAACCTATATTCTTGACTCTGAAGATAATGAAACCTTCGGTTGCGAGTTTCGTCTATTTTATTTATCAATATATATATCAATTAAAATCTGTTTTAATCATCCAAAGTGTTCAATTGTTAAATTACTTTTTATTGGCTGATGATATTTGAGTCATACGCAAACCCTCTATCAAAGTGAGCTCTCCTTTATTACGCACATACGATCGAGACATTTCAGATCATGTAACCGAACCGGTTTGGTCGCAATATGACCTTAAAGCTACAGACTAGTCTGTGCTGAGCGACACACACTTCTCAAACAACGTTTTGTAGTAAATATTTAACAATTATATTCAATACAAATAATAAACAAAGAGGGTAATCCGCGGAGTTGTATATCTCATTGCCAGCACACTGAAATTTACTGAAAACTTCCATGCAATTAACCAATGTTGACAAACGTATTGTATAAGCTTGTTGACGCCGTTATAATGTAATTACGTACCATAACAGTGCATGTATATAGTGCGCCAGAACCTGCCACATTTATTTGGTTATTGGACAAGTCTATGCCGAGTTAGGACGCGCGGTGCATGTCAAGCTTGTTTTAGCCTTGTAGAAGTACTAACACGTCACGTAATAACATGCACATGTTGCTTCTTAAATATGAGCTTTCATTTCGCATTTGCAACAATAATAATTTGGAATAAAGGATATCAAATGGTATGGTAATTGTTTCCAACCTACTCAACAATACAGTTAATTATGTTCTCCAAATTTCAAAGTACACCAAATACATATTAGCAATTCGTTCACCGCGGAACTAAATTTTATTTTGAATATGTAAATTGGTGTTAAAATATATACAGAATATAAGTAATACACTAACATTTAAAAATGGACAAATATGCACTATAATTTCATGCATGCACAACCCATACAGGTATTAGCTTTACGTCTGTATGTACAGTAATCACCTGTTATATTAGCCAAGTCTTAAAATTTAAACCAAACTAGGTTAGAAGGCATTATTTTTATTTGCTGAAAGTAGTAATTAGAATAATAAACAATGACATACTCGTGCAGTACTGAAAATTAAATGTTATTTTCCAATACATTTCGAGAACAAAAGAAGGAAAGGCAGTAGAGGTATGTATAAGTTAGGCAACAGTGGTGCTTTCATCTCAGTGAATGGAACATTAACATCACACACACACGCACCCACACCCACAAATGCAGGCACACCATCAAAACTCTTTCTGAAATACGTTAATTTGTTCTACCTGCATGGATATAATATTCTCATGGCGAAAGTGTGATATTACATTAGTGAAGGAATTATTTGTACCGACATTTTGACGGTAGGTATTGACCAGTTTTACTTAACGCCCACTAATGAATTATGCGAAACAATAATTGGAGATAGATTGATGAATTAACAGTACATAATTCGACTTGGTACTTACTTAAAATGATATTGTAAAATCAAATAAGGTTTGGTTCTATTTTACATTTCAACAAACAAGTTTCATACTCTGGAATGATGACTAATTTACTTTTATTATGAAAAGAAATGAGACACAGGTGTCTGTGTTATTTGTTTCTGGTGTGTGTGTAAGCAGCACAATTGATGGAACATGACTGCGCGATATAATTCCGTCTCTATGAAGAAAGTGAAGGACTATTGTCTTACATAAATTCACCTTATTCTAAGCTTTTAGTTTGGGCTGGGGTGGTGATTGATCATCGGAGGATGTTCAAACAATAGTTTAACTATAAAGCAATTTAGGCTGCTAGTTGGTAAGCCGCTATTTTACTTTTCGACCGGTAACAGCGGTATCCAATGTCTGTTTCCCTTCCGATCGACATTTCAGGAAAGACTATTGAAATTTACCCTCTATCCTTTTAAGACTTAAACCAGCTACTTTATAATTGCCAGTATTTGTGTGTAACATTGTTGTTTACATTATGCGATGCGTATATATTCTGTAATTTGATTTATTAAACTTAATTGCAATAAAGGACATTTATAAGTTGCTTATTTTATCAAGCCTATTCAACTATCATTAATACAATACTGTATGACTAGATATAGAAAACCTGAGCCTGGAATGTTTACAAAGCCACGTGTGGTTTTCTTTTCATTCATTTCTTCTTCGGAACAAAGAATGGGATTTTACGCATATTGTTATGCTAATCTTACCGGATGTTTCCTCGCATATCGAAAGTATTCCTGAAACACGTGTATGACAAAGCAAAAAAACTCACTCATTATATATTCCAGTTTTATTCTGTCGGAAAAATGGATTATCGCTCGATGCCAGTCTTGTTTTGAATCAGTACTCCAGGTTATTCAAGTGAAAATGAAATATTATCGGCAATAAAATTGGATATTGGGTTACAAATCAGACCGATAATCCGCTTAATTATCGGAGTTTATCATTGTTAATCCAGGTTTCTCGACCGATAATTCAGATTTATGGGCCGATTAACATGGATAAGCGTTTGTATTCATATACGACAAATAAACATGTCTTTGTACTCCTATAGCATGACTATATCATTCAAACTACTGTATTAGCTATAACAACATTTAACCTGTAAATGTATAGTTGTATTTACAACCTAAGCGAAACCAAATCGGTTATAAAAAACGATCAAAATCTTCCACAATAAATGGACAAAGCTTTTACAGTAGTAAGTTGTACATTACTCTGGTTCCACCTTTGTTTCTGTTGATGTTTAATATCTATATCATTATGTTCTTTGAATATTCATTCTTGTGAACATCAAAAACTAACTTATGTCAGGGCGGCCCTTCTAATCTCAAATATGCATGGATGATCGAAATAATCCTTTAACCTCACTCTGACTATCCTGACCGTACTCCACAGTCTTCATCTTACGATACCTTTGTTATAATCAGAAGATAGTTGTGTCATACGTGTGATGCAAACTTTTTTATTTTAGAGGGCGCTCGTACCCTTTATTCTAAGATAAATGAGAACTTCGGGCGATCAATGCTGATATTGTTAAGGTCAGTGCATAGAAACGGTTTCACGTTGAATGAAATATATATTAAGTGCATTTTTTTAGATTGAATGTTAGTCTCTAATGTTGGACTATTTCGTTTTAGGCTAAATATATTATTATTTGTATATTTAAAACTAATATTTCGGTTTATTTTGAAAAATCTGTTATTTGCTTCAGGAATACCGTAGTCAAGTTGTTCGTTAAAATTTTAAGGAATAATTCAAACAAACAGTAAATTAAAGTTTGGATGTTTCTAGTTCATCTTTAGTTCTTCAAAGGATTTAATCTGAAGAAAAAATATCTGGTAGGTTGCAATCTTTATGTACTTAATTACTATCATTAACCGACTTAAAACAAGATACCTTAATTTGATTAATTGCAATTTAATTTTGAATACTCTGAAGATTTTGGTAACATTCTTGATAAGTCGAAATTGGCTGCATTAATGTTAACAAACAGAGGAAAATGCCTTTTCATCGCTGATGTGTAAAGTAACGTTTGCTTCAGAGTAAGTTCAGATAAATTAAGATACCATTAAACGGTGTAACAATGTATGCAGAGCGAAGTCACTGCATTTGTGTGTTAGATAACACAAATTTTTTTCATCGTGTAGTATCAGTCCAAAACGTTTATTTCTTATCGGCAGTTGTACGGCCACATTCACATGGTTAGATATATTGATAATATTATCATAGGAGTTAACATTACACATTAGTCTTCCACACCCATCCCGGTCCTGCTTCACTCTTGAAATGGATCGACTGTCGTTTACCGTAATATATTCATCTTGGAAAACAATGACTTCCGGCAAAATACAAGTCAAATTTGCTTCATTTATACTTGACTTTGGCAAGGCAATGTTCTTGGTAAGATATTGATCCACATGTGACCTCAGTACAATGTACCTTGTCCACGCCAAACTCACCCCCCTCACCTCCACCTCCAGTCCAGTCTTGTCATGGTATACCGTGTGTGGTGATGCATATCTTACGCCCCACGAAGTAATCATGGCGTCATATATGCTAGTGTGTTCAGATTTCCAGCCACCAGCACCAACTTACATTTCGTAATTTGATGTGTGATCTATTTGGTTTGTTTATTAATGTAATGATTATAAACACGTAAACAAGGAACAATCATTAACCCATCATTGAACTTTGTATCAAGTTGATACTATTGTTGGCTTAGGATGAATTTCCACAATCTGCCAGCTGACGGTATACCATAGACGGCGGTGCTAACGAGACGATTATCTCTTTTACTGCAAGACCACAAAATCACACCATGAAGGATGAAAGAAGCCATTTATATTACTGCCAGACATCAATATAGGTCAATGTTACGACCTTTAGAAACCAAGGCAACGAGAGTGAAAACAAGAAAGGATTGAAATCTATGCTGAAAACAAGTCTATGAAGCAAACCTTCAAATTCACGACATAAAATTATAAAATAACATAGAATTGGATATCGTCATCGATGTATTAATAAACATTCTCAGCATATTTACACTTTCGTTTGCGTTTTAGGGTACAGTTTAAGGAAAACACTGCAGACGGGCGTGACGAAGTGTTACCTAACAAAGGCCTCAAAAAATGTTAGCATATATTGATAAGCATTATGACGTTATCAATACACAGAAACAGACATACGTGGTATCCAGGCAGTACAGTTGAGGACGAACGGGGAAGGGAAAGGACATTATACGGGAGAAATGATTTCAGTAAGAATATATAGTGGCCAGGGGTAACGGTATCGGTAGGGAACCCACAAGGAACATACCTCCCCACTCCCACCCCTGCCTCACGCGTGCAGAGACGTCAATGGTCAACACAACCGGATGTTGATATGGAGATATCTTCGCATGGGGACAAGGAGTAAAATTTGATTTCTTTAAGATAAAACACAAAGACAATTTAAAACCGTTAAAATCCTGCCTGTAGATGATTCAGATATTGCCCAAACTACACTATAAAATCAGATAATGGTCACCAGATGCCACATTGAGCAATGTACTTTACGATCAGTTTATTATACACTTTTGAATATTTGGTAATAAGTTGGAAGTTTATAATCTTTCAAAAGGCACTTGTTTCTAGAAAATGTTGGGATGAACTTGAAGAGAAAGTATAAATTTATGGCACACATAGCGATATCAACACTTTTATTAGGACAAGAATTTCTTAATCTCAACCGAAACTTTACCAGCCTCACCTGTTCTTCCGGGGAGCGAGATTTTTTTTCCCCAGCGCGGTAAAGGCCATCATTTGCATACCTCGCTTCTCATTGGCTGATGCTGAATTGGGAAGTTCTTGCTTACGCTATGCGAGTGTGTATGTACCATAGAAATTTATGTACATGAACATACACGTGCACGCAGTGGATCGTGATTCGCATGCACGTGCTGTAAGAACTGGCGACTGTCTTGAGACAACTTTTTTATAAAAAAAATGTTAAATTTGTGTTTTTCTTTGCTTTTGCGCGGACTTGTTTGTGTATATTTACATCCATAAGTTCGTAAAACAATACTGCGACCATGGACTGTGAGTGTACACGTCTCATTGTAGATTGGTTGACTATTTACTTCATGCTTTTAAACTTCAAACTGATAGACTCTTAATTTTGAGCATAGACATTGATTTGAATTTCAAAATTATGACCCTTTGAAACGGTTTATTATGACCCTTTGGTACGGTTTTCAGATAATATAATACGAAAGATATAGGCCTAGTATTTAGTCATGCATGTTAGTATATAGTACCACTGCCACTGTGGATTATAGTTATTGAACAAAGAAATTGTCTTACGTTTATATTATATGGTGATTTTTGGATCATCTTCAAACTGTTTCGGTTTGATTTAACTTCTTTATATATACAGCAACATTTGTGATACATAACCACATACCCTCTACACCCGTGGGCCGTGGCATAACACACCGACAAATAAATTAACTCTACTCAAACGCGTACCATCGTACATTCTGCTGCTAGACTGTGTTCTTTTTTGAGTGTAGCAAAGTGGCCTTGTGAAATGTGGTATGTGATGAACGATTCAGTGCATCAGCTGCTAGTTGATATTGTAATGAATCTTATGTGTACGGACCCCAGCCAATGAGAAGCGAGGTATGCAAATGATGGCCTTTACCGCGCTGGGAAAAAAATCTTGCTTCCGGGAGTTACTGTATAGCCCTGACCTTCTGTGTGACCTTGATGCAGGACAGGAAAAGAGTAAGAGGTTGATATTACAAGTTATAGACCGGCAGCCCAGAGCACTTTGATCAAACGAACGAGGTACCAATATCTGAGTATTGGAACATTTGTGGAAAAACCCAGTATATCCAAAAGTGGACGTCTGCCGTGGTCGCTCTGCTGCATGTGGCCCATGGGGCCGGTTAAAGGGGGCCAAAAAATGCATCTGATCAAACGAACGAGGTACCACTTGAAACCAATGTCAACTTAATGCATGAATGCCACATAGTACTGAATGGCCCATGACAGACAAATTTTCTGCTGCAAAGGGCCCGCCAGACGCCCCAAAAGGGCCCCTTAAAATGCATCTGATCAAACGAACGAGGTACCACTTGAAACCAATGTCAACTTAATGCATGAATGCCACAAAGTAATGAATGGCCCATGCCAGACAAATTTTCTGCTGCTAAGGGCCCGCCAGACGCCCCCAAATATGGCCCAAATGCCCATTATCGTAGCATTGACCCAGATTAAATATGCAAGGTACCACTCAAAACCGGTTTGGAATGTTCGGGTTGACCTTACAGACTATGGAAATAATCATGCCAGACAAATTTTCTGCTACAAAGGGCCCGCCAGACGCCCCAAAAGGGCCCCTTAAAATGAATTTGATCAAACGAACGAGGTACCACTTGAAACCAATGTCAACTTAATGCATGAATGCCACATAGTACTGAATGGCCCATGACAGACAAATTTTCTGCTGCAAAGGGCCCGCCAGACGCCCCAAAAGGGCCCCTAAAAATGCATCTGATCAAACGAACGAGGTACCACTTGAAACCAATGTCAACTTAATGCATGAATGCCACAAAGTAATGAATGGCCCATGCCAGACAAATTTTCTGCTGCTAAGGGCCCGCCAGACGCCCCCAAATATGGCCCAAATGCCCATTATCGTAGCATTGACCCAGATTAAATATGCAAGGTACCACTCAAAACCGGTTTGGAATGTTCGGGTTGACCTTACAGACTATGGAAATAATCATGCCAGACAAATTTTCTGCTACAAAGGGCCCGCCAGACGCCCCAAAAGGGCCCCTTAAAATGAATTTGATCAAACGAACGAGGTACCACTTGAAACCAATGTCAACTTAATGCATGAATGCCACAAAGTAATGAATGGCCCATGCCAGACAAATTTTCTGCTGCTAAGGGCCCTCCAGACGCCCCTAAATATGGCCCAAATGCCCATTATCGTAGCATTGACCCAGATTAAATATGCAAGGTACTACTCAAAACCGGTTTAGAATGTTCGGGTTGATCTTACAGACTATGGAAATCCTCATGCCAGACAAATTTTCTGCTACAAAGGGGCCAACAGACACACTAAAAAAAAGGGCCCCCAAATGGGCTATGATCAATCATAGTTGGTAACACAAAAAAACCAATATCAAATGCAAAGGTACTTTCCACAGATTAAAGAACTGCCAATGCAAGACAAATTTTCTTCTGCATAGGTCCCACCAGATAGAAAGAATAGGTTGCCCAATGCGGCCCTATATGGGCCTAATGGATTGTATATTGATGCAGAATATATGTGCCTTGTGACATGACATTTGTAACATTCCACAGAGTAAAGAAATGCCAATGCAATACAAATTTTCTTCTGCAAAAGGCCCTCCACATGTAAAAGAAATATGCAGTTTAAATAGTTAAGATGCCACAAGAAACCAATCTATAACAATCAAGAACATCCTGAATTATTCAAATTCCTTCCCGCTACATAGGCCAATGGAATAATGAGATTAGTATACTAGTAGGTGTATCAATTACTGAACATTTCATTGAGCAAAACAAAAATGACGCGAACTCAGTCTTTGAGGGAGATCCTGACAGTTATAATGCATTCTCAAATCCATTCTTGTTCCTTTTATCTATTCTTTTTCCTTTTATCCAGTCAGTACTTTGTATCGTGAGCAGTGTTTAACTTGACAGTTACTTTGTTTCGCTGGAAACACTGGAGCAGATTAAAATCAGTTTATGTATTGTAAATAAGAAACCAAAAATCATTTTGTATCTTAAAACACTGTGTTTACGTTAGCATTGTAAATCTACAAAGTTTAAAATCTTGAGAAAGAACGCTCAAGTGTCATCTTAAGACATACATGTAGTCGAACAAAAGAGATTGTTTTGTTTCTTAAGCTCAGACAAAGAAACAATTATCAAACAATGGTGAAAATGCTTTATAACGTGTACTTAACGATAAAGGTTTGGGTTGAGAGTAATGCTTCAATTATGTATCTTTTAAAAACCATATTGGACAGTTTCAAGTTGAAACTGTCCAATATGGTTTTTAAAAGATACATAATTGAAGCATAGAAATGTATATGTACCTTTATGCTAGGTACACTCTTTAAAGGACTTAAAATGCTAAGATTGAACAAACAAATACTGATATCACCACGTATGACTCCATTCCCTGATACAAAATATAAAATGAGTAATTGGCGTATATTACTCCATCTTGGTCTTTTAGAACTTCCATCATTACACTAATTCAATTCGAATAGCTTGTAACAAGTCCAACAAATAGATGTGGCATCCATTTTTCAGAAATATGAATGCTAGATGAGGGTTTTTGTTTTCATCTATGAAGGGATCTTTTACCTTTGAAGAAAGTCATCTTGCTAGTTTAAAATGTACTAAAATCATAATTGGCAAAGATAGTAACAAAAGATCATTATGTGATTACTCTGAACATGACACATGTTAGGTTCGAAGTATAAGAACTGAGAATTCATGTCTCTTGACAGTGATTAAACACTGGAGTGTGTGCATTGTAAAAAGACACTGCATTTGCCATTCAGACAGATCTCTAAGTTTATGAAAATTAAGTATTCCCATGAACTTGATTCTAAAAAGACAATGGAAGCTCAAATCAATGTTTCATTGTCGGAGTCATCACTCCAAGATGGTTCAGTACTTGAATCATCGCCATCAAACTCGGAAGCCACGTCTGGTCGGCTACTTTGAAAATCTTCGCTCAGTTCCCCCTCTTGGAATAGATGATCTGGGAGAGCCGGTCCCTCAAACCAGTCAGGGCTGTAGCACCCATTCTTGCTCTTCCAACCGTAGTTCTGTGGATCCAAGCCAGGCAAGACTCTTCCTCAGAGTGTTAGAAGTATAATGTGGGGAACTGTAATTGTTGCCCAGGCCAGCAAATCCCAAAATATTTAGAGGCTTAGGTGAAAGTGTTATCTTTACTTTGCTTAGAGCAGCGAATAGCTAAATAAGATAAAACATTGGTCTTGTGTACAGTAACTCCAATTTATGCTGGAAACAATATAATCATGAGCTTGAAATGTCATGTTACAAGGCACATATATCCAATTCTTTAGACCCATATATAGGGCCACATTGGGCCACCTATTCTTTCTATCTGGTGGGACCTATGCAGAAGAAAATTTGTCTTGCATTGGCAGTTCTTTACTCTGTGGAAAGTACCTTTGCATTTAATATTGTTTTTGTGTGGATCCAAACCGGTTTTGAGTGGTACCTTGCATATTTAATCTGGGTCAATGCTACGCTAATGGGCATTTGGGCCATATTTGGGGGCGTCTGGCGGGCCCTTAGCAGTAGAAAATTTGTCTGGCATGGGCCATTCAGTACTTTGTGGCATTCATGCATTAAGTTGACATTGGTTTCAAGTGGTACCTCGTTCGTTTGATCAGATGCATTTTAAGGGGCCCTTTTGGGGCGTCTGGCGGGCCTTTGTAGCAGAAAATTTGTCTGGCATGAGGATTTCCATAGTCTGTAAGATCAACCCGAACATTCAAAACCGGTTTTGAGTGGTACCTTGCATATTTAATCTGGGTCAATGCTACGGTAATGGGCATTTGGGCCATATTTGGGGGCGTCTGGTGGGCCCTTAGCAGCAGAAAATTTGTCTGGCATAGGCCATTCAGTACTTTGTGGCATTCATGCATTAAGTTGACATTGGTTTCAAGTGGTACCTCGTTCGTTTGATCAAATTCATTTTAAGGGGCCCTTTTGGGGCGTCTGGCGGGCCCTTTGTAGCAGAAAATTTGTCTGGCATGATTATTTCCATAGTCTGTAAGGTCAACCCGAACATTCCAAACCGGTTTTGAGTGGTACCTTGCATATTTAATCTGGGTCAATGCTACGATAATGGGCATTTGGGCCATATTTGGGGGCGTCTGGCGGGCCCTTAGCAGCAGAAAATTTGTCTGGCATGGGCCATTCATTACTTTGTGGCATTCATGCATTAAGTTGACATTGGTTTCAAGTGGTACCTCGTTCGTTTGATCAGATGCATTTTTAGGGGCCCTTTTGGGGCGTCTGGCGGGCCCTTTGCAGCAGAAAATTTGTCTGTCATGGGCCATTCAGTACTATGTGGCATTCATGCATTAAGTTGACATTGGTTTCAAGTGGTACCTCGTTCGTTTGATCAGATGCATTTTTTGGCCCCCTTTAACCGGCCCCATGGGCCACATGCAGCAGAGCGACCACGGCAGACGTCCACTTTTGGATATACTGGGTTTTTCCACAAATGTTCCAATACTCAGATATTGGTACCTCGTTCGTTTGATCAAAGTGCTCTGGGCTGCCGGTCTATTAGTACATATACTACACGTAACACAGGGATAACACTGTTGACAATATAGCCTATCTCTGATTAGTTTTCTTTTATTGCTTCCATCGATTTTATAATATCAATACATATCAATAATTGCATTATAATATTCTACAATAAGAACTTATAATATAGTAACAGATACACGGGATGAATATGTTGTAATTGTATCACAATGAGAGACCAGGATCGCCTCAAAGGGAACAAGTGTGTTTGGTTGCAAAACTTGTATATTTGTTCAAGCATACAGAAATATGGAAGATACCAAGAACAATTACAAAATAAAAGAATAATTATTTCCTTGGAAATATATCATATCATAAACAGAAACTGCAACGCAATGATTTCTTCCATATTTATCTGTTAGTCGGTGTTTGTAGTTATGTAAGTATATTCAGTTTTGCGGGCCGGGGGTTGAGTAATATTGGTAAACTTTATGGCTTCATAATATCCAATTGGTTTAAAGCAAATACAACAAAAACTGAATTACAATGAAGATATTACGAATATTCATTAATCCTTAACCAGCACCATTAATAAAAAGAAGCAAAATTACGATGCAAGAAGAATGAAAGATATGTATGTAGAGCCGATCATCGCATTTAAGGTTCATGTTAAATATACAGAACATTATCTTCGTTGCTATTATGTTAAAAGCTTACTATAATACGTCAGTCACGTGTTCCTATTGTCTTCAAAGAAACGTCATTAGAGATCATAATAATGGAACAAAGAACTGGATTGAAAAACAATATATGTCATTGTAGTAATTAATGTCTAAGACAATGTTTTAGTTTGATTTTGAATAACACAATCAATGGTATAACGGTAGACAGCCAGTCATTGTTATTATGATAACATTGAACAATATTCTTCTAATATTCACTGTATTACGCGTGAGTAATATCAAAGATTAATTCATAATATAGAAATAGGAGGAACGAAAGAAAGCAAATAAATCTTGAAAGAAAGTAAAATTAATGAAAGGATGAAGTAGAATGAAATCTAACAATTAATGACTAAATATAACAATAATTAGAGCAAGTATTAGAATTGTTACAAATCGAAGGAAAATATCGGAATATAAAGAAATAGGGAAGATCTGAAATAAAATGAAACCAGTAGCACCATTTATAAGGCGCATTAATATAACAATGAAAGAATACAATTAAACGTATATACTATACAGAGCCGATCTTTGTTGTTAAGGATTACTTGATATACACATAATATTATCAGCTTTACTACGCCAAAATTATGTAATGCTAAATGAATAACTTGTTAACGTTCTACTTATATACCGTATTAAAGAAGACTTTAATGAAGCAATTAATGAAGACAACTTCCAAATGTCAAGACTTATTCAAATCTACGAGTCTTGTATCTTAACAAATATGGAAGAAACGGTATCTCCACAATTTAAATTATTTTTTTCTCAAATGCCTAAAGGACTTAAAGTGACTTGCTCATCGATAGCTTATCTATCACATAATATTAAATATGATCCATAGCTTACCTATCACATAATATTAAAATGATGGATAGCTTACCAATCACATACTATTAAATGATCGAAAGCTAACTATCATAAAATATTAATATGATCGATAGCTTACCTATCACATAATATTAAAAATGATCGACAGCTTACCAATCACATAATATTAAAAGATCGGAGCTACCTATCATATAATATTACAATGATCAATAGCTTACCTATATACTATTAAAATGATCGATAGTTTACCTATCACATAATATTACAATAATCGTTGGTTTGATTCTCCTTTGGTCTCACAAACAAGTAGAAACTTTTAAAGATGCAGTAAACTAAAACACTTTAATTAAGGAAATAATAAAATGAAAAGTAAAACACAGAGAGCATTCCATTGCATATAAGACTTACTTAATGTACAGAACATTATCAGCATTCAATCTTGTTGAATTATGTAAGCTCACGTGATCGTATTTTCTTAAAAGCGAAGGCTTTACTTATGACTACAATTACAACGTAGGGTAAATGAAGGCTGTGAAATATTAACAAGAGCCCGACGGTCACTATGGTTCTTCGGTAAGTGGAATAATAAAGTGTTGTATGCCATCACTCATTATCATAATATTTATGCCTATATGTACCAGCTACTAACCAACAACTGTATTCCAAGATTAGATACAATCAGATATACTTAAAGGTTGTAGAGTTATTGAGATAAAAAAATGTTGGCCCTTCCCAAAACTTGGGCCCAATAAAACGATGCCCTCAAATGGTCCTAAATATATTGCGCCCACAAAATTCGGGCCTAAAGAACTTGTCCCAAAAAATGCATTTGAGTTGAAAACAAAAGTTGGGCCCTGCCGGCCCAAAAATGGGTCCGGAATTATTGGGGTCCAGATGGCATTCATGTAACAGCTATTAACCAACAACTGTTTACCAAGTTTGGCTACAATCCGAATTAGGGTTGCGGTGGTGTTGCAATGGAGAGAAAATGTGGGCTCAGATGGTCCCAGAATATTGGGACCCAAAAATTCGGGCCCAAAGAAGTTGCCCCAAAATTTAAGTTGGAAATAAAAGTTGATCCCACCAGCTCAAAAATGGGTCCAGGATTTTGAGAGGGCCCAGATATTAACCAGCAACTTGTACCAAGTTTGGCTGCAATCCGACTTCGTATTGCGGAGTTATTGCAATGTAAAACGTTTTACGTTTGACACCATAATCTTATTAATATTCATAAGGTCAGCGCTACAAAAATTGGGCCCACCTTCTTACTATAATACATCTACATAACAAGTATGATAAAAATGCATCACTCCGTTGTTGAGTTATCGCGGACTCAAGCAAGTGTCACAGACGCACACGCCCTCACCATTGCATATATTCCTTTTGCCTTCGATAAGGAATAAAAACTTGGTATGCATGTATTTTGCAATTAATAGGTATTGTCATCATCACATACCCTAAAGCAAAGTTGGGATCCTTTTCAATCCAAAGTCAAACTAAGGAAGTAAAAACATAAGAAAAATGGAACATTTTGCTGTCAGTGTGCAACTATGACATCACACCTGTTTGCTTCAAGTTCACTTTTGGTACAATCTGTTACAATTCCAGCAATCGATATATCCAAACCGCAATGTAGAAATTGGATACAAATTTCAACAGGATGCTTTGTATATGATTCTCTTCAATAAGTCAAATTAACATTTTTTTTCTCTAATTTCCTTTTTAAGGTTATCGACGTGACAGTCTCTTTTGAGTCAAAACGTAAAGAACACTTCAACAGACAGTTTTCAAAATGTAGCAGAAATTTAAAGTAAGCAAATGAAAAATAACAATATGATATCCATTAAAAGCGCTAACAATAATGGAAACATGTCTATCTGATTAATTTCTGTAGTAATGTTATTAATCTTATATTGACGTCATTTCATCATACCTGGAGAGATTTAACTAACTGCGCATGATCAAAGCGCATTTAACTTGACTGTTATTTTCGAAGAGTTAGCATTCACACTAAATAGAAACGTTTGTATGTTTGTTTGTCGGTGAACTATTTTGAGCGTTCATGTTATATTCTTCGTGCGCTGATGGGATCATTTAATACAACAAATAGGATATTAGGTAAAATTGATAACAAAATAAATTATTAAAATGATGATTTGAAACAAACATATTATAAATCAATATAAACGATAATAAAGCGAAGCTTAAAATAATAATAATAGAATAATAAAATGAAAGTATTGACAAATGAAGTTATTGAAGTCTCAGTTACGTAATAAACAGAATACACATTTGTTATTTTAAATCAGATGATATGACGTCATCTTATTGTCTTCATGTTAAGAACGATAATTCATAGGAACAGAAAGAAATGAAGAAATGCTGACATAGAACAAACATGTCACAGAGATTAATTAATATAACCTCTAAGTTCTTGTAGATCGATTTTAATGACACAATGGTATTGTAGATAACCAATGAATGCCACTTAGTCCTAACGTTGACACAATTAACGTGGCTCTATTCTTTGTTAGATTTTAGACAATACGTAACCGATACGTCACAGTTTACATCAAATGTAGTAAAAGGAAGAACGAAGACAAAGTGTAATCATGCACTCCTAGTTACCAAGTGTATGTGGATACAGTATGTACATATGTTTACCAAAGCATTCCAAACATGTCTGCTTAAAAAAATAAGTTTAGGAATATTAACACAATTAGACGTATAATTAATTTTCTGAGTAGATAAGTGTTTGTCGGAGTGGAGGTGGGGGGGGGGTGGTGGGAGGTAGAGATATGGGTCTGGAATTGGGATGAATCATAACATTACACATTTCATAACATTACCTTTCTCTTCATTCACACAAGTAACGATGACTTTGTTACATACTAATTTAAATTGGAAAAAATACTGTACGTAACTGTTATTTTCCGTTATTAACCGTTATACAAAATTCCCATTATACAAATTAGCGTTCTGGTTGTGGTGCAAATAACTACTATAACATCTACTTGGTCACCAATGTGTTGGGTCTAACCCCTCCACCCCCCCCCCCCCCGCTCCTCCACATACACACATAGAGAAAGGTAGGGATTGTGCTCTCTTTCTTCCCTCTCTCAATAGTTGACATCCAAGAAAATATAGTCTCCTATACTGATGACGTAGTGGTTGGTAGATGACGTCATTAGAAGCTTGATTGGCTCTTAGCAAGTTTGAATTTGGCTTGAAGAGCAAACGAATTTAGAGTTAGAAAAGAAAGTATATTTGGATAGTAATGTGGGTAATAAAACGTAAGAAAAGACTGTTGTACACTTTACAATAAAATACTAAGTAGCCTATATGATCATGTAAGATATCGAATCCTTGTTGGGAGTTCTTTATTACAGTTTACAAAGTTAACCTAATCCCTTGATATGATGGAGAAGGAATCCACTAGAAACCCCATCCCATCTCCAAAAAATAATAGAAAACGCTATCATTACATTAAATTATGTATGCTACCTGTGGTTAAATCCGCCTAATAGGTGGGTAATATATCTTAATTAATAGTGGAAGAGTTTCTCATAATTAATCATTCTTTCTAAGATGTACTTTTCTGTTATCGTTTTGTTTTCAATTTCATCGAGTTAAATTCAAGATACATAAAAAGTAAATCTGTTGTTTTCTTCAACTTGGTAATCAGTGACGTCACCAGACTATTTTCAGTTGGTGGCGAAGATGAGGTCGATGTCTCTTAAAAAGAGATATATAGTGTACAGTGAGCTCATTACAAAATTAGATATACAACATATTAAGAAATGGCCACTGTAAGATAACATTTATGTCCCCTTAACCCACCCCTCTAGTCCCCCGAACGACAGCAATGTGACTAACAAAACCTAACAAAATACATTTTTACATTTTAGCGCACAAAACTTAGTAGTTGAACATGTAACATATTAAAAGATGACTTTAAGCACAACATGAATGTTGTTATGTTTTAGACCACTGGCTTTCAGTCTAGGCTGCTTTTACTATAACATTTTGTTTCATGTTGAGACACGTTACCTTAAACATCTGAGTTTATCAGTGCAGGTAACTGGACTATATAATATAATACGGAGACAGTTATGTCAGTTCATCAAATACAACACAAAACTCAATGGGATGAGAAAAATGTTATGGCCTTAAATAACATGTTAACAGTGAAGTACAAATTCTACACGGACAGATGTAGTTGAAAATCATCTAAATATGCTCTGTTTTAAAAACGAAGTTACACAACTTGATTTTGTTGAGTTATTCAATGTATAAATTACATTATTAACATAAATATTTAGGCCTGCACTCAGGGGCTGAAGTCATTATCACTTTAGCATTAAAAGGAGTATTCCAGACATTTATCATATTTTAAAGGTGAATATCTAACAAACCCAGAAAAGTTGAAGAAACTTTAGTAACATTCCATGTTTGGACTATAACATTTAAAGACTGAAATTTAGATTAAATTAATCCTTTAAAACCACATGTAAATTGAACAGTTATCTTTTACTTAACTTCGTTATTGTGTATGGAATTATTAATATTATTACACAACCTAATCTCTCTACAGGATCCCTTCACAATGAATGTAAAAGTTAAAGTCTTCATAAAGTCACCATTACATTCACTTGAGAATATAGGCATTTGATGACGTCACAATCATACTAGACTAGTTCCATGTGTATTATACTGGAGCTCTATCTGGCGCTGTTTGTAGTATTTGGGAGATATTAACAGTTAACAACCCAAATCTTTATTAGATCTTTTCTCACTGAAATTACTACCATCAATTTGAGAATTGAGTGGATGACGTCATAGTCCTGCTGATGATTGTCATCGCCAGATGAACATGCATTTTTCATTGAGCTGTAATATAAAAATAATATGATATATATTAGGTCATATTGTTATCATAATAAACGGGTCAAGGAAACACTTATTCGTAGAATAATGGGGAAGTAATACCTAGACAACCCCCTCCCAACCTGCCCCTCCTCGAAAAAGCGCCAGCAGTACCATGAACCGACAAATAATTTAACCCAACAGCTAAACAAAACATCGCGACACGGGAAACAAGCGAACGATGTTTCTGTTAATGGAAGGAGCTTATCACTCATTTCAATACATTTAATCAGGGATTTGCTTTGTGAAAGAAAAATATAATAAAACCAATTATAGTTGAAGCAAATGATATTAGTGACCAGATAAAATTAGATCATCGCAGATATAGGAATACAAATTCTGGTTATTGATGGAGATTATTATTAAAAATATATTAAAGTTTGACAACTAAAAGTAGCAGACAATCACTGTTAACAAATACAATGTTATATACTAAGGTAGAGATTATTCAGCTGTATTGACTTACAGTTACTTGCGCCTTGCCTGGTTGAGTTTCGCCAAGCTCAACTGGTAAAATCTCCCACCATCGAACCCCTTAATAAGAGGAAAATATAAGTAATGAATATGTATAAGATATGACAGAAACAAAGTCAATGTAGTAACGTTAAATGTTGTTAATATTCATCATATGCATTCCATATTAAAAGTGTAATTTCAGATCAATCGATTCATGTTACATTAAACTTTGCATGTTTAAAATGTCTTGACAATTTTTGTCCTGTTTATTATTATTATTATTATTTCAGTTATTATTTTAGTACGCCCTGCGAATATTTAAGTACTGGACATGATATACATATGAAGCCTAAATTCATGAAACCATGGTCACTAATGCTGTGGTCCCTTTGATTCCATGCTTGAAAGGACTGATTTGTGACGGTTGAATTCTATAAGAAAAAGTTCGACTATGTGCTTGAAATATTGATACCAAGTATATAAATAACAAATATTAATAGTTAATGTCAACAAATATTGACTCATAGCGCAAAGATATAATCCTCTCCCAATCTATATAAAAGTGATATATGTGTAGAACAGGATTACTGTACAAGAATCAGTTCACTCAACTCCACACCCCATCCTCTTCCCTGCCGGTAACAATAAATGACCTGTTCAAGGGATTTCCCCTTCATATCACTATGACTGAACCAATATAACCCAATGCACTATCACATTATTACCTAGTGAAATTTTCCGTCATGTTTTAACACCAAACCGATTCACACAGGGATTACAGTAACTACTATTAAACTAAAAGTTTATTTCCAGAGTAAAAGCTGGATCGTGCTGATATATCTGATTAATTGATAGCATTTGCTTTTACGATTTCAGTAAGAACTGAGGATAATTGTAATCCTAACAAATAAACTTGATTTGTTGGGATTACACATATTTTGAGTTCTTACTGTAATCCTCATAGAATATGCTACCGATTTGTAACACAATCCAGTTTTTAGTGTGGTACAAATGATTTGCAGTATTTACTGTGTTCTCTGTGTACATCGGGTGTAACACTGGTCTCGTCAACTGGGGTCGCCATTTTTATATGAGCTGCAGGGCCTAACATTCTACTCTTTATGAAGTCCGACAATTCCTTCTAACTTTGATAATATCGTTACATAACTTATATTCATGTCACTCACCCTTCCGTTAAGTCTTTTTTGGAAGGTAAACTGAGATTGATATATTCATTTGGTAGAAAAATGTTCAGCTGTTTGAAACCCATTGGATCATATGTTTTGTATAAATGTGAAATGACCATGCTGGACCGGGGTCTGCTCTCATGTTTTGTAATGGTGTAACTTGTGTTCTCATTATCAGCTTTTACTTTCAGTGGAGGAATATTAATAATTAAGACTTTAATTATTAAAAACATATTATGTTGTTACAGGCAACGTCTCCTTGTTTCTTTCTTTGCATTTGCTAGCGTTACCTTGTTCTCCCAAAACTATAATTTTATCAAGGATAAGTCATTCAGATTTGAGGTCAATGGTGATATAAAAACCAGTCTTAACTTGGTTCATTGCTCAAGTTTAAAGATTGAGGGGGGGGGGGGTGGTGGGGCGGGAGGCAGGGGTGTTGGTAGGTGAGGGGCTAAGACATACCGATGGTCAGTGGTGCTGAAAGTGCTGCACTGTGTTTGTTCACACGGTGTAAGAGCACGCTTAAAGACCCTGGTCATAGGCATTGTTGGACCCGGGGACATATTGCCTAAGAAGTCGTAAAACTCATGCAATGGCTTTTTTAATGTACTCCCAGGACCCCAATGCGAAAGTACAATTCCTATCAATGTTTTGTAAAAGTTATTCGCGATCATGATACACTCACATCATCTTCCGCAGCACACGGGCATGTGTGGTTACCATAGTACCAATGTCTGGAAGCCTGTTAGTTTGCAGATACTAGGCCTATAGTAACAGTTAGGCTTGACCCCTCGACTTCATCTAGCTCGATTTTATTTGACAGAGAAATTTGTGAAACTGAGTGAAAGACCACAATGTTATTGTTTTTAGTAAAGAGAACCGATTACTAATATTCATGTTTATATCTTACACAATGTGTTTGGCCAAAGAGGATCAAACTCAAAACCATTGAAAACAGGAAATTGAAAGCCAGATTCCTTTCTTATAAGACTTGGATAATTTCTTACACATGTGTTAGGTTTGTCAACATAACAGTAAAACCAGCTAGCAAGCTAGTCACAGCGCCTACCACAAACTAAACTTAAACATTATGCTGATATGTACAGTATGTTGTGGGAAAATGCATGACGTAATCCCTCAGATGCACGTGATCCCTGAGATACTGAAATATTTACATTTTATATTTTTTTCTAGTTTCCTTCTATTTGGTATCGCAACAGCTTGGTATGCTTGAATTCCACAGGGAATGGTTTCCACCCCGAGTTAGTCATTTTATGCCACAGAGGACGCCCTCGTATATCACGATGAATAATAATGATGCTATAACCCAACGGATACCCTCACAACGCAGTAAATCATCTTTCTCCTAGACTTTCACATACTGAGTATAGACTTTTAGAGTTAGCCCTTACGTGTGAAGAAAAAAATACTATCATAACAGTGTTGAATGTTCACCTAACATATTATTGAAATTGAAGAGATAACCCTGGTCCGCTCTGTTGGTACTCTAATTATACCAACAGAGCGGACCAGGTTATCTCTTCAATTTCAATAATCAATATCTTACCGATTACCGGTTATGTGGTTACTTATATACGAAGATGCGTCCTCATCCATTCCCCACCCGCGCTCAGTCCCAGAGAATGATTATAATAACTAAATATCAAATAATATCGAAAAATAAGAGCGATTTGAGTATAGACCTCTAAAGTTAGCCCTTACGTGTGAAGAGAAAATTACTGTCATAACACTGTTGAATGTTCACCTAACATAATGTTTTAATAAAGGTTACTTTTAAGGTGTTATTGTTACTTCCTTTAACAGTCAATAACGTGTGAACATTTATTTCGTGAAAAATGCACGAACAAAGCATTTAATATCATAAATCTAAAAATGTTCTTTTTTAATCTTTTCGAATTATTATCTGCACCTCAGCAAAGTGAAAAAAAAAAATAATCATGAAGCATATGGTTGGGGTGGGGGTCGTGGGTGTGTGGTGTTGAAGGCTGACATTTTTAAGGCGATATTCCAACTTTGTGTTATAGAGTTGTTGGCTTGTAACGCTCCATAACATCTGACTAAACCTTTAGTATTTAAAAGTCTATCCGTTTCTTTGTTTATCATTTCTTTGACTGTGTGCGGAAGTAAGATTATTTAGGCCGCATCTAAACTTGACATTGAGAACAGTGCTATCATCATTACGAGATATAAACTTGTAACTGGCCTATCTAAATTCGCTGTTCCATACACGTCAATTATAAATCTTTTCCTCCTGATGAGAAACAAAGTACCATATTCTTTTGTCTTAGTTCTTTGTTCCACATTAATTAATACCTCTTCGATTGTTACTAAATTACCGTTACTATTTAACAGGAACATGAATCTATGTATTGTTGTTCATGTAGAGATATCCATGAAAGTTTGGAAAATTCAGTTGTAGGATGAATACATAAAATAAGAGACACAAGGGGAGAATTAAATAGACTACTGTAGATCTGTTAACATTAAAAGATATCATGAAATATAATAAACCCTGCACATATTTTTTCTTTTAAATTTACTGTACCCTGTATGTGTGTAGGGATGCACCGAATCCAAATTTTTGGATCCGGCCGGAACCGGATTTTGTCGGATAGTAGCCTACATGAAATCCGGCCGGAACCGGATTTTTTCATTACACAAAAGAAAATCATTAATAAGAAGTAGAAGTATGAAACAAGGAGCAAATCTTAAGTGAGGTATACGCATATTATAAAGAAGGTGAAATTAAGACCCCATTTATGAGATTAAATATTACTTGAAGTGGTGTAATCTACATTCTTTAATAAAATAACTACAATATATATAATTGTTGACAAGCTTGATACAGTATGTAAATTTGTTTGCTGGAAAAATACTGCATACTACTGTACCTATGAAGTTTGTTTTAAAACGGGAAGCTACATTCCACAAATCTCATACTTATACTGTATAAAAAGATTATTTAATTGTTGTAATAACACTACTATCTGGATTTAGAATTGTCTTTTATTATTCATTATTTGGTAACAAATTTTTACACTGCAATATTATCTGTAAAAAAAATATAAAAAAAGGCTTCATATTATTACAGTACTTTGTATTATTTTGATTGATCTTTAGAAACAGTGGGTCAGACCATGGAGAAAATTAAATTAAACATGTTAAACCTAATTTTTCCTTCCTTTGAATGTTTTTATTAATTTTTGGAAATAGTTCACATTGATTTAAGTTAATACCAACACCTTTTTAAGGAATAATTCAGGCCAGATTTTGAAAAAGATCCGGCCAGATTTTGAAAAATATCCGGCCGGATTTTGAAAAATATCCGGCCGGAATCGGAACCGGATAATTGCTCACTATCCGGCCGGATAGTCCGGCCGGACCGGATATCCGGTGCATCCCTATATGTGTGTATGTTTAATTGGAAGTTTGTACAAGCGCACATAATTAGTTATACAATAGTTGACTCTCTCTGCTCAACGTTAGACAAGGAACATTTAGACCAGGAAGCGACGGTCTGTAAATTAAGGAATTAAGGAAGGAATTAAACGACGAAAGAAATAATGCAAATATTTTAAGCCGTTATTAGTTCAGATTCACCGTTGCCATTTTTTGTATCATAATGCTGTTGCTTATTCATAGTACTGTACATACAGAGGGTGGTACTAAAAGACGTTTCTGGAAAGTTAAATACAAATCTTAAATTTAACACCTTTAAGTTTACCTTTAATGTATATTCAACTCTACTTTAATTTTCCTTGCATGTTAAAGTACATCTAATTGATGAAATCTACCTAAGAAAAACATACTTGTTTCTTTGTTTCAAGTTAAAACCATATCTGCCATTTCATATATACGCCTGCTTGGACCAACATATTTATCTCAGTCACGTATATATACATTAATCTAAATAAATATTAAATTATAATCAATGGGGATCCCTCAAATACCATTACGACTGAAACCATTAGAACCGAGTTACATTTACTGAATGTTGTATTATCGTGTACAGTGACGTCACAACGTAAAGATTCTAGAGATGTAAAGTATACATCGATAATTTCACCAAAACATTTTTGACTGAGACGGTGTGGAAGAGAGACACTTGAAGCACGATAGATTCATTTCGCTTTATATGTTTTTATCTGTCTGAATAATCTCTACTTTAAAATTGATAATATTAATTGATTTACAAGACAATAACTTCTATAAGGAGAGCATATAGGGGTCTATATGCAGAGGAAGAAGGACAACAATAATTAGGAAATAGGATGAAAGTGCTGGGGTACGGGGGTGGAAAGGAGGCTTCATTTATTTTCATTTATTTGTACCAACCTCGTCACAAGGTTTCTAACGTATATGTTGTAATGTACGATATATATATATATACATCCTGGAGAAATAACTCCTCGTCGTTGACCAATTGCAGATTTATCTTTAAATATAATTGTCCTAGCCCCCCTCCACCAATTATAATCTCTTGTGAAGTTTTTTTAATTTTTGATATCATAATTAAAAATAACAAATCAAACCAGAGAAAGTGTGCCATTACAATGATTAGGCAATACGTAGATTGTTATTGACCAATTGTCTTTATTTGGGTTCAAGTTTACTGAATTAGAATATTGTCCTAAAGTGCAACTTGTGATTAAATGAATTACCACTTCATTAATGCGCACACACCTATCTAAACATTTACAGTTGTATAAGGTTTCGTTTCATGTTAAATTAATAATATAATACAACAACGGATATGGCTGCTTTGGGGACACATGAATATGTTTCCAAATCAGATGAAAGGGCATTGAAAGAAAGTAGGGACATTTTATAGTAGAATATGGAAAGTAGTTTTCTAGCACCAACAAAGAATTGAGCAAAATACAAAGCTTAGGATGACAAAAGAGCGATGGAAACTTTTTAATGTCATCACGAGGGTTTCTAACGTATACTGTGAGTCTTGCAGGAAGTAGACACTTGACAATATGCACGATTGCGCTCATTTCCAGAATGTCGGGTGAAATGAAGATCATATCCTAGATTAACGCTCTCTGTCCTACCGTGACCTGTATTACATACTAATGTGATTAATCACAGCTCCACCGAATCATCGGTAATGAATTACTCCACAGAGCCAATCTGGTGCCACTAAAAATGTGTATTTGCAAGATCTTCTTCTACATTTTATTCCAAACCACAAATATAATATTTTCACAAAATAAAATAGTCTTCAATTTTCTTTCATTTTATCATTAAACGTTTCACCTCTTCCTTCATTCATATCAACCGCCAACAAGTCCAGCATGTGCACTCTGGAAAACAGTGAGTCTGATGTTCACAAGCAATTTCGTTGATATATGCACTCCACACACAAATAATAGGCAATAAAAACCAGTTTCTGTTATGATTTTAAAACCATATACAAAGAACAACAATGTTGAATCGCGCTGCTTTGCATCGGTCACCATCCGTTACACTACCAGTACATCCTCATTTCTGACCTAGAAACTACAGGTATTTGATGTCATATACACATTAGTGTACGTGGAACCGTCGCAGGAACATTTACCCTGATAAATTTGAGTTAATAATAGCGTAAGATTGAACTGAGAAGAAAGAGCAGCTATAGTGCACTAGGCTGTACTTTGTGCTGTTTTTGCTACAATCTGCTGGTAGCAAACTTGGCCGTTAAAAGGAATGAGAAGGACTTATAAACATTATGTTACTTCAGTCCACCAGGGAAGATTAAAGTAAGTTTTCTAACAAACAAATACAGTATCTATGACACTCCAGTTATGTGTGAATATTATATGGATTGGTCAACGTTATAACCTATTACGTAGCAGGCCTGCAGCTTTATTTAATTTTTTTATTAAAACGTTTACGCATTGACTTAATTCTCAACATTATTTGAGTTAAACACTACGAAAGTATAGAAACCAACTTAAAATAAGTTTTTAGAGTCAAATTCCTTACACATCTGTTCCTATTACTAACTTCCAAATTCCCATCACCATCCTGTGCATTTGATCAATTCGCAAAGTACCATAGAAACGGGTAAATATAATTTGATTAGTAATTACTTGAATCAAGACCAACAATTTGAAGCAATATAGCTGTTAGTGTTATAATGCTGCATGGAAGAGCCACGTCTCACACCAACAGAAACAGCTAAACACCTAAACGTGACCAGTTAAAACCAGAGAGCTGCTACAGTAAGATACATGGTCAGTTAAACGGACTGTTACGACTGTTGTTGTGTGTTATGATGAACAACTACACAGAACTTACAAGAACAGACCTGTTCAATATGATGTATAACATTCTACGGTTTCATCTCAGAAAAAAAAAACGTGAAGTTTATTGGATGCAAATTCACAACCTCGAATATTAATACAACGGCATGTGTCAAAAACGATTGTACAATATATAGCAAACCTGTCCAAAAGTCAATCTTTTAGCTATAACTATATGTTTGAAATATCAAACTGACATGGAAATTGTACGGGTGTGTCAATACAGAACTAAGCGTTGTGAACGCTGAATGAGATTCATTAGGACAATGTTCACACGCAAGATTCTATCCGCTCTCTCCACAACCAATAACCCCCCCTACCAGGGACGTAGCCAGGGGGGAGCAGGGGAGCGACCGCTCCCCCCTTTCAGTTTCGAAAAAAATGTTTAAAAACTGTCGTTTTTTAGCATGGTATTTTGTCAGTGCTCTTTTGATCTTGAATACTCGTCAGCACCGTTAACTCGATTATAATCGTAGTAACATTCCCGCCTACTGATTGAACTACTTACTTAGTTTGGCAGATGCAATTAGCTAAATTTAGCCTATAGCCTATTACAAGCCTACAGTTGGCCACAGTGTAATAACATACATATTGCCTTATGTCACGAACCGTATGCACAACAACGTCGACAACGTTCGTTCTCATCCTTTCTTTGATTCGTCCTAAGTTGTTGCACGAACAGCATGTTATGAAGCTAAGCTAGCAATCATGATACGCACTTCCTATAAATAATTATTACACCGCTAATACACTGCGATAACGATATTTTTTAGACCACTGCATATCTGGCTATATTACAAAATATGAAAGTTTATATTGTCCATCAGTTAAGTTCGTCAAATGTATTAAAGTCCAGACATTGGACAATAAACAAGAATCATCCTCCTGGAAAAATTGTAAAAGGGCACTGTTTGTCTTTCTGATATATTACGTATAAGAACATGTAAAAGAATTCAAACAGGAAACAAAATCTGCTGATAATAAGATATCATATGATCAGGGGCGTAGCCAGTATGTAGCACTGCAGGCCCGGGCCTACACATTGTTGGGCAAGTTACCTTTTTTTTTAAATACACCCATAATTCAAATCCATAAGCTTGCTGGACGAGTTTAAGATTCTAGACAGGAAAAACTATTGAAATGAACGTAGCAAGAATATGGCCAAATTATTGGTGACCTATTCTTCTGTCATCTAGGCTGTCATTTCTATCGCGTGTCGTTTCAATCAACACTCTACCCGCCGAAAAAGACTAGATTCCGATCTTGTCTGTAGTAACATCTAGTTAAGAACCCGTTTACGCAAATAATATTTCAGTTGAGAAAACAGTTGAGAAATTTGCATCAGATGGCAATCGTCGGATAGCTCTCGCCTTCTCTTATTAGGCAAACTTAAACATTTACTACCTTGGAGTGTTAGCTCAGTGGTTAACGCCGGTGCCTTTCAATCATAAGGTCCCCGGTTCGAGTCACTCCCAGATTAATGTATATCGTCCAGTTACAGAGTTGTTGACAATTAACAATTCATAATTATGGACGTTAAATATGAATGTAAGAGACTGACTTCGGTCAGCTTGCGGCTTTGATAAGCCTATGAGGCTTCTTCGCGAGTTCCTGCTTGCAGGAGGATCTAATATACATACATATACATACATACATACTAGCTACAGTTGTATCAAAGACAAGTACTGGCTGTAGTTGTATCAAGTACATGTTTGGCCTATCTTTGTATATACAATTATCAGAAGTTGAAAAGTAAGACTACTCTGTACATGTACCTTGCTAATTTTAAATATATACATTATGTAGTATTGAATTACGTACTATTTTAACTCGTTTGTTTTTTGGGTTTAAAAGTGATATTGAATGAGGCGTCTCAAGTTAGCAAGAGGCCAGGGAACCAGAATGAACACTCGGGAAGGGCCGTTTCCGGCCATCTGGGGGGGTTTGTAAAACCAAAAATTTTCTTGTACGCTCCGCGCCAACCGATGGTGGCGCTTCGCTCAGATAGTCGTGCCTACAACTTTGAAAATCCATATCAATCGCAAAAAGTGCTCCCCCTTTCAAATTCCTGGCTACGTCGCTGCCCCCTACCTCCCCCCCCTTGGAAGTAGGAGCGGGAAGATGTCTTAAAGTTCTTTCTTTACGTCAGAACTTCTTTATATTACCAGCAACACGTAAACTTTACAGATAATGTATCACCACATTGATTTGTTTACACTTACTGAGGACTGAAACAGTGCTAGAGCAGCATACCGCAAATAAGCTGACCAGACTTGCATTATGAGCAATAGCTGAATGAAAGGTGATCAAATTCTTTACCTGCCATTGACCGGTTTGTAGATTCAGACGACGACAATTGTTCCAGTCGATACTATTCCAAACTGATGAAAAACATAAAAGAGAGATATGTTAATGATAAGTGCATACTTGTCAGAAAATGAAGTCCAAATATCGACGGTTTAGAATATTCTAAATAATGCACAAACTGACTTTGACTTTGACTACATCGTCTCCGAATCTCTCTCTAAGCTGTTATCACGAGATAATTTAGTAGCTTTTATACAAACTTCTGTCTAAAATTGGCAAACGTGTTTTTAAACAGTTAATTACGTATGTTTATGAGATTGAGCAATGATGACATCATCAGCACTCAGCAGTGACGTCACTCCACCATTAGCAATGGGAATCTCGATGTGTCCTTTAAACACATAACAATAAACGAGCGTACAATGTGTACGAGTCTGAGAAATAATGTTGAGTGGTGAATATAGAGAGGTTTGTATGTATTTACATTACTATTAATTAATTGAAATAATAAATTTAGGTAGAATCTTAGTATAGATGTGTTATTGTACAGAGAAATGAAACATTTGTTTTCTCGTGATGTTTGTAAAAGCTACCCGGTTTCAAGATATTCAGCATTATAGCGAAGCGCATTAGTGACGTCATCAAAGATCATGAAAACCACTAATTTATATATTGATAATAGAAAAAGACTAAATGTATTTGGAATTACTTAATTGAGTTAAGTTATAGAGCTACAAGACTAGACAAATAATCGTCATAATCACGTGATCACATTTTCAATGTCCTGAGAATATGCCAGTTGTGTACACTAAGGTGTATTGTCTTGTTTCCAGCCACTTTCTTAGGAGAGTTGTATTAAGACTAAATACATCAATCTCTCTACTTGTCCCTTAAAGCCTGTTCCCACGAACGCGGGCTTGCTTCACTCTTGATCGACCTATTAGGGGGGGGGGGGAGGGCAAGTTGCTCCACTGTTTTACTGCGTGGGAACGGGGCAAGTCCGAGCTTGATCAAGCCCCTCATGAGAGGTGGGGTTAGGACAGCTAAGCACGGGTAAACTTTGACAAATGTAAATAAACAATTGCATTGGGGTGTAAAAGATACGATGGATTTTATCAGTTGTGGTTTTTGCCGCTTGCCAATTTCTTTATCGACATCGACTGTGTTTATTCTCAAATTAGCTGTGTGTACAAAGGACCAATGCAGTGAGAATAGAGGAATAAAGGAACGTAAGGCATAGCTGAGTAGTACACAGTGTAGCTGCCCGCGTATATCCGCATACATACAGTAAAAAGTTTGAGCTGCTTTCTTGAAGACGTCCAGATAACCGGAAAGCCCATTATTATTATTATTAGTGTTCAAACGATTAACTAAATCGGAATCTGCCCGATTATTGCATAATCGGAACATAATCGGAATCGGTAAAAATTAGTTCTGTTATACCGATTATTCAATAACATATGGAAGGTGAAAATATAATGATTCAAAAACATATGGAAGGTGAAAATATCAACTGATTTATTAGGTTTGTTCTTTTACTACGAAACATTAAAATAAAGACACATTCTATACGTCTTTCACAATCTTATTTCATCAAATTAGGCTGCCAGTGTCGCCGATTTTGCTTCCCTCGTGGTTAGTGACTTCATATTTTTCTGCACAGTTAGCATGGTAACAATACCAATTTCGCGAATTAACGATTGTGCTGGATATATAAATTATAAGGCCTATGTTGACTAGCTGAGTATAGGTCAGGGTCGGAAATAAGCCGGCGACGGGCGCTTCTAAAGCACAATTGTGAAGGCGAACAAGAGAATTGTGACATGCTAGGGTTTGCAGTAGCAGCGCGAATCGCGCCCGCATCAAAGTGCGGGAGGGTCGCGCACAATCATCGGGAACTTCTCGCACAGTCGCTGAAAAATTACGGCCTCCACTAAGCAATTTTCAGTACCAGCGACAATAACCTAAAATCCCCACAAATCTCCGACCGCATGGTAGCCTTACTTCACACGAAACCCCATGGAAATCTAACCTAGCCATTTGTTTATTGGTTTAAGCTGTGTCGCAAATGAAAAATCAAAATATCCATGAAAAACTGCAATCGTCGACCACATGTCGACCACATGTTACCCTAACAACCACACTACGTCAATGGGAAATGTAGCCTAACCATCGGTATGCAAAAAAAAAAAAACCAAAACACAATACTTTGCGTAGCTTTGTTTACATACTTTCCTTGCTGCTATCGTCGCGCGAATGATAGCCGAACGCCACACGTACTGTAGTCAACGGGAAAATCTAGCCTAAGCATCTTTTTATTCGCTAAAATTGTGACTCAGTTAGCTAGATCTAAAATATCCATGAAATACTGCAACCTTCGACCACATGTTAGCCTAACAACCACACTAAGTCAATAGGAAATGTAGCCTAACCATCGGTTTGCAAAAAACAAAACAAAGTAGCTTTGTTTACAACTTTCAATCAGTTGGAAATCAGCAGTTGTTTGGAAGGTATGTGCTATGTATTAACAAGAGCCCAAGGGCACTGTGGTTCCTTGCTTGGGGTATATGACAATACACATAATATTATCAAGCAAGATTGGGCTGAAATAGTCCAAGTAATTGCGGTCCTACATGTTCCCATAAAGTAACCAACACTATAGCCAACACAAAATGTCATCGGATTTTTTATCAAAAGGCACTTTTGAGATCTAAATATGGCGTTGGAAATGTAAGAAATATAAGAGACCTACAAGCATGTCAACAGATATGATAACAATGGTGACCTCAGATGACATGACCTTTAAGTTTCAAAATGTTCCACCACCCCATTCACAACTTGTCCCAAAATATCAACCATGTCACACCATGGCAATGAGATTTAATTGCATTAAATGTCAAAAAATTAACTTTGAACTTGTATGTAACTTCACACACAAAGGTCACCCGGAGGTCAACCAATTGACATTTTTGATCGGTGAGACCTAAATAGAGCCTGACTGTAAAAATTCAAACATTTTTTCTTTGCCCATTTTCTCCCCCCATAATACTACTTTTTTAACATAAGCTGACCTTTGATCACATGACCGTTAAGTTTGAAAATATTCCCCTATACCATTTGCAACTTGTCAAAAAAAAATCAACCTTGTCACACCTTGGCACTGGGAGTTATTGCATTAAATGTGTGAAAATTAACTTTGACCTCAAATAACTTCACACACGAAGGTCAAATGGGGGTCAACCCATTGACATTTATGATCAGAAGGTACCTTTAACATCTGAAAATAGCATCGAAACTGTAAAAAAATCCACAAAACACGAAAAGGTCACCAGAGGTCAAATTGAGGTCAAGGGTCACCCAGATGCGGGTCGACAATTGGATTACATTGAAGCAACTCCCAACCCTAACGGACAATTTGTTCTCAAGTTGTCGCAAAAATACTAGTTTTTTATCATTAATTGACCTTTGGTGACCTTGTATCACATGACCGTTAAGTTTGAAAATATTCCCCTATACCGTTTGCAACTACTCCAAAAATATCAATCTTGTCACACCTTGGAACTGGGAGTTATTGCATTAAATGTCTGAAAATTTACTTTGACCTCATATAACTTCGCACACAAAGGTCACACAGGGGTCAACCTATTGACATTCATGATCAGAAGGTACCTTTAACATCTGAAAATAGCATCGAAACTGTAAAAAATCCACAAAACACGAAAAGGTCACCAGAGGTCAAATTGAGGTCAAGGGTCACCCAGATGCGGGTCGACAATTGGATTTCATTGAAGCAACTCCCAATTCTAACGGACAATTTGTTCTCAAGTTATCGCAAAAATACTAGTTTTTATCATTAATTGACCTTTGATGACCTTGTATCACATAACCGTTAAGTTTGAAAATATTCCCCTATACCATTTGCAACTACTCAAAACATATCAACCTTGTCACACCTTGGAACTGGGAGTTATTGCATTAAATGTCTGAAAATTAACTTTGACCTCCTATAACTTCACACACGAAGGTCACACGGGGGTCAACCCATTGACATTTATGATCAGAAGTTACCTTTAACATCTGAAAATAGCATCGAAACTGTAAAAATCCACAAAACACTAAAAAGGTCACCAGAGGTCAAATTGAGGTCAAGGGTCATCCAGATGCGGGTCGTCAATTGGATTACAGTGAAGCAACTCCCAACCCTAACGGACAATTTGTTCTCAAGTTATCGCAAAAATACTAGTTTTTTATCATTAATTGACCTTTGGTGACCTCGGATCACATGACCGTTAAGTTTGAAAATATACCCCTATACCATTTGCAACTTGTCTCAAAATATCAACTGTGTAACACCTTGGCACTGGGAGTTATTACACTAAATGTCTGAAAATTAACTTTGACCTCATATAACTTAACATACAAAGGTCACCTTGGGTCAACTTATTGCCAGTTTTGATTGATGAGACCTAAATTAGAGCATCAAACTATAAAAATTCAAACATTTTTTTCTTTGCCCATTTTCTACCCCCAAAATACTAGTTTTTTGACATTAATTGACCTTTGGTGACCTCGGATCACATGACCGTTAAGTTTGAAAATATTCCCCTATACCATTTGCAACTTGTCCAAAAATATCAACCATGTCACACCTTGGAACTGGGAGTTGTTGCATTAAATGTCTGAAAATTAACTTTGACCTTGTATAACTTCGCACACGAAGGTCACACGGGTGTCAACCAATTGACATTTTTGATCGGAAGGTACCTTTGATGTCCAAATCTAGCATCAAAACCAAACATTTTCTTTTTTGCTCGTTTCCTCCCAAAATAAGCACATTTTTTCTAATGTGACCTTTGACCTTTTGACCTTGGTTTCAGATGTAGTTTAATCTCCTGATTCCAAAAAACAAAACGAAAAGTCTGTACAACCATCCTAACTCCGACCGAAAAACTTTGACCCCATATAACTTCGCACATAAAGGTCACACTGGGTCAACCTATTGACATTTATGATCAGAAGGTACCTTTGACATCTGAAAATAGCATCGAAACTGTAAAAATCCCAAAAACACGAAAAGGTCACCAGAGGTCAAATTGAGGTCAAGGGTCACCCAGATGCGGATCGACAATTGGATTACATTGAGGCAACTCCCAACCCTAACAGACATTTCGTTCTCAAGTTATTGCAAAAATACTAGTTTTTTATCATTAATTGACCTTTGGTGACCTCGGATCACATGACTGTTAAGTTTGAAAATGCTCCCCTAACCAGTTCACAACTTGTCCCAAAATATCAATCTTGTCGCACATTGGCACTGGGAGTTATTGCAGTTTTAATATTTTCGGTTTTTGGACCATAACTGACCTTTGTGGGCACCAAAAACAATAGGGCACACCTTCTCCATATGGCGGATCTATAGTTCAAGTTTGGCCTCAATCCAACATTCCCTTATTGAGATAGAGCGTACCCAAGCAAGTGTCACAGACGCACACACACACACACACACACACACACACACACACGCCAACCTGACTGCATAGGTTCCTTTTGCTAAAAGCAAGGAACCAAAAACTAGTCTTGGTCGATCGTAACAAGCACATTCTATGACTCTTAAGTTATAGGCTAGTATTAAACTAGGATAAGTTTAAGTTAACTCACCAAGGAACGCAGTGTCAGAAAAACAAGAAAAAAAATATCAACAATGAAACAGTCGTAGCTGGATATTCAAAGAGATCTTTATTCCCAATAAATTCCTGTGTTACTTGACGTACTACAGTACTGATTTCGCTTAACTCCCGTTAAAATTCGTTGAAAGAAAAATAACCGAATTTCTACGTGTTTTTAATCGAAATTCCCCGATTTTTAACGAAATTCCCCGAATTTTAACGATTGGTTATCTCAGTCATTTCCTTCGTGGAATTTTCAACGATGTGTTGAAATTCTTTTTTAAACGAAATAGAAGGTCAATATGTGGTTACGCGAATCGTTGGAAAACGCGTAACTTCGTTTACCAGTATCAGACTTTGGTACAGTCGTTTGAAAGAGGGAATATTTACAAGAGCATTCTCAGGCTTGTATGAGTAGTAATGCACATAAATTCATGTAGCTAAACTGACGGGGGACGTTTTCTTACTGTGAACCCCAAACACAGTGACATAAGTCTTAACTTGGCCAGGTCAAATGGAAGGCTGCAGTACAAGCTATGTACCACGAGGCACCCTTCCAGATAAGTTGAGGTTCTGTTTAACCATTTAAATAACAATGAATGGACATATAAACTTGGTTTACTTGCAGATTACGAAAAATAGTTATTTTTAAGAGACATAAATTTGGTTTTTATGAGAGTTGAAGTATGAAACTTTGTTTCCGAGCAAAAACATGTTACTTGAAGCAAAATAAAGATGCCCCGCCCATTCTGCGAGGACGCTTCCATTTTTCAAAAAGGCGTTTTCTCATTTTATTTTTTCTATTTTCTTTACATTTTACACATGAAAATTATTTAAAAATATGTCAAGAACTTAGTAATGTACTGCAAACTATCTATAAAAAAACAGAAAAACGATGTTTTAGGGATGAATGTGTTCAATATAACTAAAGTAGTAGGCCAATAGTCATGAGCTCATGATAGTGTCATCAATTCGTTTTCTCAGTTTATATTTGCGACATATCACCCGTGTACATCGATCAATGGCATGGTGAAATCCCGTGTGAATATATGTTGACCCCAAAAGACGCAAATGGTCGTTCCAGAAAGTACCGTTATAAGATTAACAACACATGGCCAGTTTGCTCTCTCAGGTCCGCACGTGTACAGCCATTTTTTTCACACATGGTACTATGCTGTGCATGCATTGCGGGCGGGATTGCGGCAAACATAAAAGAAAATGAATGAAAATGAAAAACTTACGATATTTTTCACAAATATTGATGCTTAGGTAAGTGCTTCCTCACAATCAACGAGCCGCCCTTAAATTCGCTCCGCTTACGTAAAAACTTCTATATATATAACACATGGAAAAACCCGAGTTTTTACACACATAATTCCCACTGACATTGGTCACAGAACATAAGTAGGTCATTGACATTCGAACTTGGCAACTTGCCCAAGTTCATCGCACCATGGGAACGACACAACACATTGAACATGATTTTAAATTCTCCCGCCATCTGGACGCCGAGTGTAAATTTTAGTGTAATATGCAAATTATGAATGGTACTGCGCAGCGTGGTTAAATCTTAACCTATTGCGACACAAATTTTGGGAAGCTGTTGTTGAAGTTACTTTCGTATCAAATGTAAGGTACTGTATCATGTATGTGACACAAGCATATAAGTTATATGGACACAAGAGAAAGAAAATGAAATCGGAGACTGCTCAAACCAGTTTCAACTTGATTTTTACAAACCATCGCACAACACGTGCGTGCGTAATTTGTTTTCTTAACATGACTTTTAATGAGTAAGTAGGAAAGGTGGGTAAGTTTGCTAATTTAGGCGAGTTTTTGTTTAAAATCTTGTGAAAGATAGACAAATATATTGTTTTTTTTTCTTCAAAAGTTACGACGTTGCCGAAGGCCGAGTTATATAAATTCAGTGATCTGAACTTCTGAAGACCACGAATACTGATCATGTGTGTTAGGCAATAATTATTACACGAAAGGTTCGCAATATTATTGGGCCTAATTAGTAATTAACATACATTGATCGTTGTCTTGCTGCCTGAATTGCTACCTGCTGGAAAAGAAAACTTATATTAGGAAGCGTCACTGTTCTGAAATTGTTATGTGGTCCGATGTACACAGTCACACAATATTATTGCTAAAATATACCACAAATCAACTGTTGGTCCTTTTGAGAACCTGTTGAGGACCAGGTGACTGATATGAGCAAGAGTTGGCTTTTTTTTACAGAACTCACAGAATCATCCTAACTGTTCTTATTAAGAATTTTAACAAAACCAAACGAAACCTTGATCTCTAATAACTTTGCACACAAAGGTTGCATAGGAGTCAACTTATGTACAATTTAGATCGGAATATGGCCACAAAAATTCAAATAGTCAACTTAAAAGAAACTAATACAGGGCAATGGAGGTCAACCTGAGGTCAAAGGTCGCCCAAATGCAGGTCGACTATTGGATTACCATAGCATAACTTCCAACATCGAGGGACATTTGGTTCTTCCTCTCACTATGGGCTATCCACCCATCAAGTTTGGTCATGATACATCATTTCTTTATTGAGATATCATGTACACAAGTCAAGCGTCACATACACACACACATGCCGAGTTGAATGCATAGGTTCCTTGCTTTGCAAAACGCAAGGAACCAAAATTGATATGACCGGAAGGACTGGATCCCATTTATCACTAACATGTTCCTTTAATGAATGTCATTGAAAACAGGCATGGGCTTTCAGTATATTATATCTCTGGTAATCAATATATAAGCAGGAAATCCCCCGTCAGCATCAGGGGAGAAAACTAACATTTGGAAAGAATAGATGACATAGTAAGTGGAATAACTGTTGAGAAAAGGGAGAAAAGTCACGTTAAGGGAGGAAAGATAACGCGTTCGGTTAAGGAAACTAACATGTACTTTTTTTCAAGGGAGGCTCTGACCGCATATTTTGTTTGTATAGTAAGCTGAATAAACTTGTGACAGTAATGTATGAAGGAATCTAGGAAATGTGACTTGGTACCTTCTTTGTGTAACGGTCCTGTGATCGGAAAATATAAAGTGCTTGTGGAAAGGCTTGATTGTGTGCATAGGACATGTGAACATGGGGTAATTTACAAACATGCGTGATATTCAATGTGGTAATGAGAAGATCAATTGAGTTTCTGTTTTAAAGGTGTATGGTAATCATTGTAGGATGGAGCCATCCGCACCACAAAGATTTTGAAGGTATGTCTCATCAATCATGTTTTTTTAAATTAATATATCACTTCTATTACTGGTCATGATGGTAGTTTCTCATTGTATTTTATGTACACATGAATTAATATTTACACATTGGATTTCAGGATAACACTGCTACCTGAACCAAATCACAGGGAAGAGGGTACCATTTTACGAAACTGTTACAACCGTACACAGAGAAGCAACCCTTGTTGCTGATCGGGAGGAGACTGAGGAGGGTCCAAAACAGGCACAGGACAATGCAGTCTCGAGTGCAGCAGTACTGGGAAGGGTTTGATACAGGTTGGGAACGAATGCGAGACTCCTCAAGGCCTGTTCTGAACATGGACACAGAACAACAATTTAGACAGCCATAGTCAGCTGGAGACAGATCTGGCATTTTTCAGAAACTTACTCCTCGTCTGTCCTCATGGGGAAAACAATGATTAAGCGTTTCCTTGAATGTGTTCCAGGTTTCTTCTTCCTATGCCTTAAACACAAGGAATGCTACAGGTAATAAGAAAAAGAAACTCACCTTTTTATTTCCACTCCAATCATTTGCTTAATGATAAGTATTGTGTACAAGAATCCCTATATTCTTGTACCATTGTTTAAGTGACTGGAAACTACTTTAATACTCACTTATCAGAAAAAAATACTAAACCATCTAATCACAGCCTTCCACAAAATTCTTCCTATGCCAAATTCTAATTACAGGGAAAAACATCAACAATATGCAGGCCTACCAAGCTGATATTGATAGAACTCAGACCAAACCACCTAGGCTTAATCTTTAATACTTTCAACAATGCATTCCATACCTACCAGCTTTTACTCTTTCCACAGCCTAGATATGCCTTCCTCGGTTCCTCCCCTAAAAACAATACTTTCCTCCCTAAATCAGTTACTAGAGATTCTTTCATTACAAAAAAAAATCTTCACACATTGCCCTCAAGTCCCTTGAAAATATGTTATCTTCTTTCACTAAAATCTCCTAAATCACATGAATATTTACTTCAGTTCTTTCACTACCTTATTTAACTCTTTCCACTTAGCCTAGCCAATATGCCTTCTCTCTTTCTGCTCCTGAGAAATGTTTGTTTCCTCCCCTGAAAAACGTTAGTTTCCTTCCCCTAAAACCTAAGATTTAGGGGCGGAAAGTAACGTTTTTTAGGGGAGGAAACTGACACAGAAATAGGTTAGGAAATTAATGGAAGGGCTAGTGCCATCAGTGATGGGGTCATTATCTGCAGAATAACTATTGAATTCAGCCCATTGCTACTACAACTTCATTAATTATGTCTTATTTTATGGTGCTGGGGAATACTGTATCATCACTGCATTGCTATCACTGTATCAGTGTCACTTAACTTACATTATAATTAGTGTGCGCGAAATGTATGCATTGACGATACTACTAGTACTAGCCTACTAATACTAGTATTACTACTATTACGGGATTCCGGGCTTGGGCTACATCGCGTGACATATCATTACATTGTATTTTCGGCGGCTAAGTTTGGCCTTACACAATGGTCTTCAGATTACTATTTCCGGATAGAAACGATCTTTATCTGACAAATTAAAAATGAAAGACCGATTTACAGAAGACAACTTTGAATGGGAATTCTTAGTTTAGCGTGCAAAATGTGTACATCATGCGGGTGAAAGTATAGGCTAGGCTCTAAAAAAAATTCATCGCAGTTTCTAGATGCTTGCGAGTATAAGACTAAAATCAATTCTGATATCATACCAAACAAAGATTCCCTTATTTTTATATTACTTACTTGACTGGGATACCTCTTTTGTCAATTTCAGAAGGAATGACATCTTGAGACGGCCAGTCACAGTTCACGAATAACCGCACCCATTTTTGCGTTATCTCAGTTGACAGCCATGTTTCGATTTGAAGTTAGCATACTTGTTGGAAGCGATAGCTTTTCATAAAGGTACTACACCACAATTAGCGTATACAGTAGCTCGCAAATGTGACCATAAGTCAGAAGAAAAGAGCTACAATGGCCTAAGGTAATGCTTGTTTTCGCATATTTTCAGTTGTCATCATTGTTTATTCTGCCTTTATGTGAAACAGCAAAAGTTATTCATCAAAAGCCATGGGCGGCGATCATGGGGGTGAGGAGGGGGGGGGGCACCAATATTTGGTGGCATAGTTTTTTGGGGGCTATAAATAGAAAATAATGCGTGAGATTATTTATCCAAACAATACTAGGCGGCGGCTAAAACCTTTATCCAACACAAGCTGTATTAGGTAAATGACACTTCGTGGTCGTTTCTGTGACCGTATAGCAAGTTGTCACTCATGATTATCATAATATCTGTACATCCAGATCTTGTGTATGAGTGTAAGTACGTACAATCGTATACATGATCCACATCGATATGGGTTAACTTGGTTTCCATTTGGAAACCATATTTTTATGATATCGCTAGTAATTTCAAAGTAGAAAATGCAAAGATGCAACTTACAAGGCCTGGGAAGTGCCATTTCCAGCGATCTGGGAGGCATTTTGGCAAAATTTTTCTTTTACGCTTCGCGCCAACCCATAGTGGCGCTACACTTAGATAGTATGCCTTCACGATTCGCCCCTTCCTTGGCAAATTCCTCGTGTCACAATTTGTTACTAAATTTCACCAAAAAAACGTCACAGACTTTCACCGAAAGTAGTTTTTACTTTTTCAAAATGAATTGCTATAATTAGCTAGACGGACTGCATCTGTAATGAAATTTGGATTGCCGATAACAAAGGAAAATAGGGCTGTAGCAACCGGTTACTCTATACATTTATACATCTACATGAAGGCCTATGTATATATATATATATATATATATACAAAATATCACGATTTGCACGAACAATTTTGGGGATGAAAGTTGCTAAGCGCCTGCACCCAAGCAAATCCCCCCCCCCCCCTTCCCAATATTCGAAACAAATCGCCGACCCTGTCAAAAGCTCTGCGAGAGTTTGCTTTCGGGAACACAATACAAGAGGAGAAATGAGTTTTTGTCTTCTCTTATCGTACTTTATCTCTTCCCCCCTTCCCTTCCCCTATAGATGTCACCATCAGATATTTCTAGCCATCCGGTCCTTTCAGAAAGAAGTACTTTCTCTCGTCGGTGAGTACTTTGATGAAAGTAAAATTTTGATATCCTAATATTCAATAAACCACCAAAGCAGGTGTCCATTTGTTAACTGAAATAAGTTGCCAGTAGGTTTACATAATCTATCCCTAGACCATTCAATTATAGGTGACATTATAACTAAGTATCCGTTACTCAATTTGACCTGTCACTGGTTATCTGTATAAAGTGCCCAAATTGAAATATATCAGGACTTCTACTTTGGTTAGTCTAGAAGGCTGTTGTGTGTATTTTCTTACGTATTATTATAACAATTCCACAAAAAGAAGTACTGAAATGGTTATAAGAGTTGTAACTCAACCAAGTATTTTGTTCAGCTAGAATTCGAGCTTTAAGTTTGGGAGTCAGGACAAATTAACATGAGTGTCTATGACTTGGGAATCTCTGTTATAGCATTGATCAGGTTAATCCTTGAATTGATCTCGTCCAATTTATCTAAACGTGGATCAATGAGACCAGTCTATCATGACTACCACGTACATGACTGGTGAACTTTCACATCCTCCTTATTTCCTCACTAAATCATTTGCACCCATGCTAAAGGCCTTGCTTTTAATTAGCCCTTCTTTGTCAGATTAAGAGATGGTACTCCCGATAGCATAGAGTAGCGTGGGTAAGCAGATAGGGAATACTGATCTTGCATTGAGATTTAGTAACGGTTAGGCTAGGAAGCCTTCAAATCAGTTTCAATAACTCAAATAAATGATTAGACAGGTCAAGATAATTATCTTTATTTATTCTCCCATATTCCTGAATAAGTGATTTGAAGAAAAAAATGAGTTCTCTCAGGTAACTTACAAAGTGGCCATGTAAAAAAATATTATTATAAAACATACTGGAAAACATCAACACTTTAAAAATATTACTATTGCTGTAATTAATTAAATACTTCAAAGAACCAATCACAAGTGAAGTCAAGATGTTTCCAGTAAGCTCAGTCTAAAGTACACGCATGTTTCCTGACATTAAAAGTATTTGCCTAGCGTACCATTGTTCTGAATGACTTAAATGTAGGTGTTACAAAATACAAATTCCCAGCCTGTTCTTTAAATGCAAAGTTAAAAACTGGAGTTAATACGTTCCAAGGCTGCAGCAAACGAAGTTAGCTTTTAAGGACTTGAATGTATTGCTACAATATGACATTCTCTTAAAAGGAATGTAAAAAAGTGTATATACCAATAGTAGATGCAAGAGAGATCTCATGAAGTGTTAATATACAATATATAACTGCATTGGCAATTATAGTAAATTGCCTAAAATATCAAAATTGATTACAAATAAAGACAAAATGAACGTAAACCAACGCATTTTTTCTAAAGGGTAGGGATTTGATATCAGAACCAGAAAGTCATTGTGAAACGAAATGACTTTTCACGGCACAATAAGTTGGCACAAAAGGCCTGCCATGGTTAATAGAGAATATCTATCAGTTCATGGACCAAAAGAATATGCTAAATGCTGAAAAGCTTCATATGGCCTAGTACTAACAAAAACAAACATAATTGTAAACATGTTAACAAATTGAGGTAACATTTTGTGTTTAGTGTGTGTGAGTGTTATTCAAGATGTAATATTGTAGTTTCTTGGGGGATTTTTTGAAATTCGACAATGCGAATATAAAGTGTGTTTGGTACGTTTATGCTTAAACAGTATAACAAAGTTCTACCTTCCAACTTTCATGAGATTCATAAGAATAATATTACAAGTCGAATTGTATCAGTCATAAACTTGCTCGGCTGCTTAATTCTCTGCTTGAGACTTGTTAAATTTAAATTGTTTGATCTCTTTACCATTTCTAAGTAGTTGATAATGAATTCTTCTTTTCTTGATCATTTTTCCCTACAATAAGACCTCGAATAAGCTATGTTGTAATCAAGTCTCCACCCCATCAATATAGTTGTTGGTAATGATGTAATAGTGTAATTTAATGTACCACATGGCAAACGTTTAATGTTATTCTTTATACCCTTCTTTACTTAAGTTACGTATGTAAAGAGTGTAAGTTACGTATATAAAGAGTGGAACTGAAAATTTCAATGTAATGTCATTCAGTGCATTGATAAATAATTTAAAACAAAATTTTGAACTGCAAAATTGTAAGCAATGGTTATATCGAATGACAATGGGCATGATTCCTGCATGGCCACACGATATGCAAGGTATCCATTTGAAAATGCGCCCTTTAATACAACTGCCATTACAGTTTACCTGCCTCGAGCATTTTAATAGGCTCTCGCAGTAGATCAAAGGAAATTTGAGCTGAGCAAGTGACTTTTCCACGCTTTTTTCCTTTGCTAGGCTTGGCGAATAAATTACGCAAAACACAGGCTAACGTTCCAGACTAATCACCTTGAAAGGTGAAGAAGTGGGCAGTGACGAAAAAATGAACTGCTTTCATACTAAAGGGCGGTTTTTCAATGCATAGCTTCTGACTAGCGACCCCAGAAGAAATTTCAATATAGGAATCATTGAAAAATTAAGGCAGGGTACCTCAGTTTCTATATCGCAGGAGTTGTGATGCTGACGTGACTGGTTCAAATCCGTTCCATAGAAATTGTTATTTGGTCTTTTCCATCAAAATGAGCATGTGTTATAGTTTTGTTACTCAATGTACTTGAACATTATACCTACTTAATCCAATCCAAGAATGTTGCACTTATTTTTTTCATAAACTTCAATCGTTCATTCAGTACCAATGTTATAAGATCGTCGTTGATACCTGTACTGATTTATACTGATCTGGCAGTTAGGTGGCTGATTTATACTGATGTGGCAGTTACGTGGCTGATTTATACTGATGTGGCAGTTAGCAGTGGCGTCAGTGTATCATCTTTGGGTACCTTCAGTTTCCTTTCTCTAGCCTTTTGACAGTCTGTACCCCTGCAGTAAGATAAATTGCAACAAAATGTGAACATAGATCTACGTTACAATGAAAATAAAGTTTAACATTGTTTAACCCAATTCTATTCAATAAAACATAGTTCTGACTTTGCTGGATTGAACAGGCTGCAGCGACGTCATCTATAATTCATTCTTAAAAAGATATTCATACGTAATATATATATATATATATATATATATATATATATATATCAATTACGTATGGCCATCAATGCATCTTATTTGATATACACAACCTACATACTGTACAAGTGTGTATCCTTTATCTAAATCCCATAAGTAGTATATATCATGCTGCTTCACAGGGGGGGGGAGGGTGGGGGGGGTTGAAGTAGCATAATGTATACTACTCCCTTGTTGGTCAAGCCTGTCTAAAGAAAAACAGTCCTCCTCAAATTCACTCAAGCATGAATAATTTGTTACTTGATAGCATAAACTACCCCAAATACTGCCATAAGTATTCATCCTTGAGTGCACCTATTTAATTCACCAGTCACCTGTATGATTGTAAACACAAGTGCTCTCATGGCCAGTACTACTTTCTGGTGTGCGATGACAAGTTTGGCTTTACACTGAAATGATACACTGTGTTTAATCGTAAAATTGTGCAGAAGAGCGTTCAGTATGGCTATAGCATTACCAACTCTGGTAGATATTCAATCTCCCCTATTTTTGGTCAAAACAGGGGATTTGGGTGGTATTTGCTATAGGCAGGGATTATCGTAATGATGGGGATTTGTGTATGTTAACTCAATAAATCACCAATCGTACGAAAAAATACACATAAAAATAACTTACTGCCATACTTCCCGGAATTCGCTAACCTGTATAAAAGAAGTCAATCATAAATGATAGCTGTAATTTTATTGTATGACAAAATAATTCAAATTTCAAAAGTATGGCTGCTAGGGATTTGTGAAATCACATTTTCAATCAAATGAGATTAATAAATATGGAGCAATCAACATAATGTTACCCTTAATTTTACTTTTTCATAGTAATATGGGTTAATAGAGTAACATTAAGAAGCTATGTTTGTTATGTCTAATGAATCCGTGAATCACTTATGTTTTCTATGATCTATTAGCAAGCCCTATGTAACTTATATAAAGATAGCAAAACTCAACATTTCCTATTTGCGATATGTAATTTATTCTTTTGTATTCAAGCTGCACACAGCGACCATATTTTTTTAATCGTCCCTTTCAAACATTATTATATTTCTATACATACCAAAAAATGTTCAGATTATTTTGTAGGTTAATGATCAATCTCCATTACAATGTTCATTGAGATTAAACCAATGAATCTGTGTGTATTGTAATACATTATACTTCACTACCTACCTCCTTGCTGTAAACTGCATCTGTCACATCGAGCGTACGATCATCATACTATAAGTTAGATACAATAGGAAGGTTTATGAGCTTTACCAATATGACGTCACAAAATCACTCCAACAGTTATGAGGCGAATCAAGAATTAATTTTCTTTTCAATTCAAACAAAGAAGGAAGTATGCTACAAAGAAAAATGTTACTTTGGGATGAATCTCAGAGATGCTTGGGATCATAGTTATATCAATAATATCTGTCATGTGACACTTTGACGACACTCTGATGACGTTAATATTCAAAATGCAATAAGGAGCATGTATCTGGTAATTACAGGAGCAAAGGTGACAAGAATGAATGATCTATCAACTGTTCTTTGTTGCCTCTTAATCTTTTTGATATTTATATAACGGTATCGTAGACTGATGCTGATCAAAAGTTAATGCAAAGACTATACGATAATGGACACACACGCAGCAGTTGTAACTGACAGTGCGAAGCAATTGATTATGGATTCGAAAACTCAACTGTTATACAGAAGATAATTGCACGAGGTTTTCATCTACTACTTTCAGGCAAGATGCACGACGGTACTGTAATCAATGTTAATTTAATGTACTTGAGTGACCACAACAAAAAACTCTGAAAACTAACCGGTTAAACATTTTTCCATATAACCCCTGAACTGTTAATTGAAAACAATCAATCGATACGAACACTGGTCAAAGTAAGGTTACACAGACATTGATGTTATTCTGTTTAATTTTCTTGTTACTTGATTCAATATGTGAGTCCACCTCAACAATCTGAGCAAAATATATTGATGCATCTTACCTGTCAAACTGTTCCTTTCTTTTATTGATTCATTTTTTAAATCACTTAACAGTCGTTGGGGAGTTGCGATTCTTTGAATACATTAATACTTCTTTCCAGATAATTATATAACAGTTGTCAAGCAATAGGTTAGTGAAACATGTTTTAATAAGTTCTTAATACTCACCATCCATCGACCAGATTCAAAGTTGAGGTCATAAATTTTGCCACTATCGTACGGTAACCAAGTGACTAAAATGAAAGAGGTTACAATGCCATGATTAACAAAATAAAAATAAAACATGATTATTTCACTCCCAGACACCCCAATGACCTACACTACAGTCACATAAGCCTTGAGCAATTTATTGTGAAGAGACTGTACAAGAATCTGCTACGCCCAGCTATTTTACATAGTTACATTAACATGTAGAACATGCGCAAAACAAGGCAGAAGGGCAAGTTTTGCAATCATTCTCTGTTCTGTTATCGAGTGAAAAATGTAACTTTCATTTGTGCGGAAAGCTTTGAAACGGGATCAACCTGTTTGTGTATCATTATTTCTTTTAAACATTTAACCTGACATTCTTTAGAAAAGCATATCATTAGATTATATTTAGATCATGGTCTCCCCTTCACTGGCATGTATCATGCAAAAGGCAAACGTTTGATGCACAGCATATGTAACATACTGGATGTATTTCATGTAAACCCTGATCTGGAGATATTCCCAGTCTTAAATTACCCTCACTGCATAATATTATTGTAACTGTAGAACATCCTGAGGGTATCTAATACTAATTCAGTCTGGTTCTTAATTCCTCACCATATCTCTGTGGTGGTATGTTTATATTTAGACACCTAGTGTATGTATAATTGTCTAGCAGTGACAGACACTCTGAATACACAAGTCAAAACAACGTCTCAGCCAGCTGTACCACCTCTCTTGAGTCTTGTATCAAGCTTATTACTGCATGTAGCATGTATTAGAATATAAGACTTCCCAACCATACCATGAATAACACGTCCCAACAGGGGATTGTCTCCTTAGGTAGCCGCCCTGACCTGGTACGAAACAGCAGAGGGAGACTGTGGATGCAAAGCCTTCACATCATTCAACCTCATGAGCTCAACATTCAGGAAGGACATGACTAACTTTTCTTCTGTCCCCCCTTCTCCCCTTGTCCCCCCTGTCACTCCTCTTCCCGTGGCTCTTTTCCACCCCCTTTTTCTCCACACATTTCTGTCTGTGTCCTCCAGTTTACTCCCTACCCTGTTCCCTTCATCCTTTCTTTGGATCTCCTACCTCTCCTCTTCCCCTGTTGGTTTCTTTCTTCTCTCCATCCCTTGTCTTTTAATCCTCTTACATCTATCTCTTTGTGTTCACCATGCTCATTAACCTGTTTGTATTGTGTGTGTTTTTGTCCCTTCTGTTACTGATACTTTTCATTTAGCCTCTGAAGGTGGCATACTCCTATTAGAGTCTATATCAATCCGCTTGATTGTTCTCCATCATGAAAAGTGCCAAAAAGCAGCAGGAGAACATCTTTTGTGACCTGTTATCAATCATAATCTAGTTTTTTGTGGCTTGCATGTTGAAGAGCATGAATGGAAGTACATGTGGTGAGAAAATTGGGTCAATTTAGGCAATTTTAGACCCCTTTAGGTCTCCCAGGAGCAACGTAGGAAATTTGTTTACCACTGAGTGAAGAGGTTTGTTTACAAGTGACGAAAACTTCCGGCTCGGATAGCAAAAAATCTACATGGTCATGATTCGGAAAATTGATGGTGCCATGATAGGCCAACATGTCAGCTATCTGGTGATGGGTAGCGTGTAGCTAGTGAAAACATCTATCCAGACTTAGAGACCACATTACTTTTGTGATTTAGTGTGTAAGTCAATGGGGCTTTTAATGGGTGTATGCTACCTAAAGAAGTTCCTGCTACTGTAGGATTGATATGTCAGGCCTACTTATTTTACACAATTCTCTTACACAGGCTCCTTAGTGGATAAGCAGCATGCTAACAGTTTTTTTTCATTTTGAATATAAAACAAGTTAGAAGGCTTGATGTCTCCATCATATCAGAATCGTCTATAAATATACATCCTTTGCTTGATGTTTCACACATTTAATTTATTATTTTAATGATAACTTCAGGCAACCAATGATAAGTAATAAAATTTACATTATTGACTACAATGATTGGCTGCTGTAATAATAGTAATCAGTATCAGATCATAACGATAATGTACAAACTGTCGATATTGATCAATCGACAGAGGTTAACCTGAGCATTCGCATAAAGTACCTTTCACTTTCCTTGACTTCAATATTGAAGGAATATCCTCAGCAGCAATAGACTGGGGCAACAGACAAAATAAGAACCTGTGAAATAAAGCAGAACCATGAGTCGGTCAATTGCCTGATCACAATTCACAAAAAGTTATCCGATTTCATTTTTGGTAAATTTTTCAGACGATCACTGTCAATGACCTGAACGAGTAACGCATTGACAATAATAAAGATGATAAAGCTAACCTGTATATCATACATAAACAATGAGTAAAGCTATTCATTAGGAGGAAAGTCATTCAATGATAAAGCATTTATTTTGCGAAGTATTTGAAATATATCTTATTTTCTGCCAAGTCCCTAAAATGACTATTAACCCAAACAAAGCACCACTCCTCACGATCCAAATGTAGAGTTTAACAACAAGGCGAAGGTAAAAAATGGGTCAGTAAATACTCAATTCAGAAACAATAAAGTTCTGTCCTGTGAGAGTATCTTTTCACTTGACAAATAGTGATAAAACTTTGTAGGTACTTATGCCTATTTAAAGTGTGAAAGTGGTATCTAGGTACACATTACTAAGATACGATATTCATTCAAATACTCACATTAGCTTTTCCAATCGCTGTGAATGTTGTGCAAACATCAATATGCCAGCAACCTCTGTCTCTGTCAGTTCTCTTCCCTCCTCATATGTATCTATCGATAGCTTCTTTAATGACACAGGACAGGACAATTGTAGCCCTGAACAGAGGATGATGTTACCAGCATCAGCCTTGGAGAAGGATTGTAGAAGCTCCAGATGGAAGATGGGGATCTGAAGGAAGGTAACATACGATTCAATCAACATTGAAATGATTAAGAGCTATATCGATTATTTATACAATTATAACCTACTGTACTGTGGCCAGTAACTTTCCTGAAGGTATCACTTATCCATCTTAATACTAGCATAAATCCACTCCTCGCATTATTACGATTAGGCTTAAGTTTGTTTATTGAAATCTAACATTAATATTAACAGAAACAACATTTTTCTTCACCATTTTTACTATGGGTTGATCCAACTTCTTTATCTAACATAGAACACAATGTATAAAAAAGACAGTTACACTACAGTGAATAAATGCATGAAACATAAAATGGGCAAAATGACTGATATATGAATGATAACCAGGATGAAATATGGACTGTTAGACTAGGAATGTAGTGAGAAAATTTCTTCATATGAATTAGTTATGTTAAACGTCCTGTTGTTATTGTGTCAAACCACACACCTTATGAATTATAGATATATTGTCACTACAGAGTGATATGTAATCTTTAAATCATCTTGTGTTATGTGTGCCACTAGCTGGAGCACTCCTTGGAAAAATAATTCATTATGATATGATTATCTTATGTGTACATTTAGCATGAAAGTAATAGTACACTGTGAAGACCAGTATGGTAACTAGGATTAAAAGTTTAACAGCGTTTGAGTCTGCTCAGAAAAACGTGCGTCCCTGTAGTCCTCCATGAAAAATGCAATGTAAAATACCTCTACAGGAACACATAATATTGAGCTATAATGACCCCTTAAAGCACATTGGCTTGTGCACAAAAAAAAGCCATAGATAGTGATAGGTCTATGCCATGCACAAAAAATCATCAAATGATAAACCTGTAACTATTATACACTCAACAAAATGACTTTCAAAGTTCCACAGCGGGAAATTTTACCGTAGACTAGTTACCATATATGCTTTCCTAGATCACACAATTCATACTACTGCATGGTAAACAACTTCCTTACAAAGCGTGTGTGAAATGTTATAGGCTATGCATATGCTGTGAATGTTGGAAATTCATGTTGAGTTATAGGAGTGCTTAGAGAGAACATGTAAAAGTAAAAACACTGCACGTTTTATTGAGCCCCTTAAATTTTGTAGAAAATATAAATAGATCTCGACGACAAAAGAGCAAATCCCTAAAGGCCTATAACTACTTGCTCACAACTTTTATGAAGCCCTGTCGTAAGTTACCATTAACAGTTAACCAATGCAATGTTATTCATACTGTAAGTTTTATTTAAAATTGAACAAAGTTTTCCCTTTCCTCAACCACCATTGGCAAGTTGGCCCAACCCCGGCCAGTTCCGACCGATTGCCCCTTACAGTATGTAAATAACTCTTCACACAAAGTCCAATAAAAACTCAAGCTTCAATAGCTACTTTTGAGGATACATGAATGTTGCACAAGAAAAATAAATCAGTGGGGCACATGGTCAAAGACAGTGCGAAAACCTTTGCAACAAAGAAAGTACTGCGGTATGAATGTACATATTACTTGAGCAACTCTCAATGCGGAGAGAACAAACGTACTGTGAGTTGAAAATAATTTTTTAGTATCTGAGATGTCAGCTTCCTACAAAATTCCTCATTTTTTGATCAAAACAATGACTCAAATATTACGTGATATCGTACAAAAAATTCAACCAAGATTTCATACCATGACTGTCAACAGGGCCTAATGTTATGATATTTGAGTGCACACATAAGATAGCTTATAGCACAAACACTCTACACGGGAAAGTAATGTACATGTTGTTAATTTACATAATTTTGTTCATTGAGCACTAGACACATGAATGTTTCCAGACAATGGGTAGGAACTATTAGCCAATCAGATCATGGGAAGTTTGGAAAAAAAATCATGACTATTGTTTGCATGTAAATCTCTGTAATGTAAATGTTGTTATAACAAGGTACCGAGTTATAACTCCGTACCTTGTGGTTGATTGCTATGATTTATTTGATTTAAGACAAATTCAATCATCTGAATGATTGGAAGAAATTTGGGTTATCCTGAGGTTTGGAAAATAATGTTCATTCAAAAGATATTCATTCAAAAATTTGTTTTGTTATGTTTTGCATATAGGCCTAGTTGTGAGTGTGTGTACTTAGGGTTTCCATCCGTGGGACGCAATGCGAAGTGTTTGCGTCCATCTCTGGAACTTTGCGTTCCGGATGCAAAATCCTTTATTCGTAATGTTTTGTTGAAGACAATGAATCAAATTTTCAAATAATTTGACTGCAAAATGCAAAATGATACTATCGTATCTTCATAAAACACTTAATAACATAATGGGGATGACATATCTAGTACATAATGGGGATGATGTATTTTGACATACCTAGTCCATCATAGGGATTTTGATATTAGACTACCGACTTACATCATTGTTAGATGCGTTCTTCAGTAGCTGCAAAGTACAATTCTGTTGTAATTTACTATCTTTAGTCCAGATCTGTAACCTCTCTGAACACAGTGACTCAATAATATTGATATTATCAACCTGAAAATAAACACAAAATGAAGTAGTGTAAACTTATCTTTCTGTTTTTACTTTTTTTACTATTCTAATTGTAGTATCATTGGTATTACTATAACTTAAAGAAAATCCATTGTTATGAAAATAAGTCCAAAACAAATCCAGCAAAACGTCCTTTTCATACTACCACACTTACCACTATGTACAGAAAAGTTCAAAATACTCTCAATAGAAAAGAAACGTCATACAAGGTTTCCTTGAGTATCTTCAGTTGATTAATGATCTGAATTAATTAGTAATCAAAAATGTCCAATGACCAACTCATATTTTAAATATTGTTTCCACAATCTAGAACTACACATTATATTCCCTAAGCTATGTCACGATCTCTGTTGTTGTCTAGTGGTTGTCGGCATTTACACTACTGTACTTCCAACTTGTTCTGCACTAATGGACACGTACACAATAACAAAAAGCCCTGGCAACTAAAAACAAAAGAATCATACCTCCCAATCACCAGAATGGAGATTCAGGCTGTAACCGTAGTCTTGCCAGTATACTATGATGACAAGTATGTAAAAATATGTTAAATTTTAAAAAGACATTTTAGGATTTATGAAGGAGAGGAATTAACTTTTTCACATAAATGAAACGGATACCTCTACACTAAAAATGGAACACTTAAGACCTAACTTTGATTTTGGTGTTTTTCATCCAATAAATATGGCTTGACTTAAAACGACACGATTTCAGTGTTTAGACTTAAAGTAATGTTCTTAAACAAATATCCTAAGTATAGGTATGATAAGTTAATAACATTGCCATTACAGTAACTTGTACCAAAGGAATGTGTCGAGCAGGACAAATCAGTTAGGCAGTTAACACTAACTGCTCCTGAAATCAATGTAGTCCTCCTGACAAAGCAATTTATTTTGTCATATTTTCTACTTTTGCATCATTCTTGCTTTTACCAAAGGCTTACAATCTGCTTTTTGCACTTCTTATGAAAATGTTACAATATATTATCTCTTATATCAACTCCTTGATGACTACATTTAATCAAATAATCAACCAATACTGACAGAATCGATAGTTACTTTTAAGTTTCCTAGATATCATCTCTGACTTGATAGACTCTTGAGAGGGCGAAAGAGGCAGCAGACATTCACTGAACCTTTGAAGTAGAAAGGAAGAAACAAACCAACATGAGAGAAAGATAGCAAAACAGCCTTGATGAAGCCAATTCCATATATGATTAGGAAGTGCTTCAAAATGATTGGAAACGAAACACCTTACTGTGGACATCATTTTGCTGTTTAATATGAGCAAATGAGCCCATAACTGCAGGAAGGTAATAGTGTAATGTACAGTATGTTTAGGCTCGTCCTTAGGTCGTGCTAGGAGTCCATGAAAGGAATTGGTGTGCAGACTATCAGATAGATTGTAAAATAAACTTGTTTATAATACAATTCCACACAGTACGTTGTCCTACGTTTCTAAGAGTGGGGGATTATCTCATACTACCACATTACTGATTAAATCCTAAAAAAATTCATGAAGAAATGTGTTGGGTTCAATTACACCTTGGCCTCTTTGATGATACTTATCATATCATGTAAGAGATTTTCCCAATGATATATGAAAAAAATTCTTACAGTCCCTTCCAAATTCACAACTGTCATTGTTTCTTTTTGTTATAATTAATACCGTGATGGCTAGTCATACCAACATAAACAACTCATGATTGTAACACTAAAATTTCCGATTACAATGCATTTCTTGATGATACATCATTAACAAGTTTTGTCAGAGCTCTGTGTTTATCTTTATTACTTTGGTAAATCAGTTATTTTAAATGTAACAAGATAGAATACTTGTAGGTACATAGTATGATAACAAAACATGAGATTCAACTTACGACAGCTCCTTAACAGACTGACAACGAAGCCCAAAACAGAAGATGTTTGTTAACTGTATCTCTGATATTGTACATGGTTCATTTCCCTCCTTCTCAGTCTCTATGTGTATCTTTTCTACTGTCACTAAAGGACAGAGAGAGAGGCCAGATTGGAGTAAAATAGTGTATCCATCACACTCCTTGAAGGCCATGGTCAGGTGTAGGCAGGCTATGGTAATCTGTTAGAGAAATGGACAAGGTTAATGTATTGTAGTTATCATCTAGTTAAAGAATCATGCTACATTATGAACGGATGGAGGGTTTTATGTAATTGAGTTAGACCAGTGTTTCAATGAAGTGTTTTGAGAAACTTCTTCGTAGCGAAATATTGAAGTGTAGTCCATCACTGGACAAATACCGATTCGCATATCGCAGTGGTAGATCGGGTGGGGATGCCCGCCTGCTTCTGGACACTATTCTACGTCAACATGTGGACACTCCTAGTAATTATGCAAGGACTTGTTTTATGGACTTCAGTTCTGCATTTAACACCATTTGCTGTTATGAAGACCTCACAACTAAAACTCAAATTATTCAAATATTTTCAAGGTTTGGATTGTCTATGTCATAGTGTGTTCATTTATTACTGGCAGTATGGCCACATGAAAGCAATAAATCAAGTGACACTATTGGTAACGACATTGACACTAAGTGTTGTTAGCATTTGAAATTGTTTACGTTCGTATGGTCATTAAGTCATTATTTTGGGGTTCAACCTCTGAAGATATGTATACAGTTGGGAATCTGATCTCATGAATCGATTGCTATTATACAGTATAACTTTCAAGAAATGCAGTGCAAACTGGAAAAATCAAAACAGGACTTGGCAGAAAAATAAACCAAGCACTTAAATACATGAGAGGGCAAAGGTCCGAATCCCGGTGGAGGCTGGAAGTTTTGCACTGTTTTTTGTAGGTATAAGAACACACTGATTATAATTATATTGTACAATAACAGTACAAGACCGTGACCACATGACCACAAACCTGAGGAAATATGTCTTGATTGCAGTGAAAGAAAATTACTTCACCTGTGTTGCACTCGCGAATTCCAAAACTTGTAAAGTTGATCTCTGATGTAGTTGACTGTCATCGCCATGCACGTGGACCACTTTAGAAGCCAACTTTGTGATTGCATCAACAATATTCTCACTTTTATAGTCTTGTTCCAGCATACACATCATAGCAAACTTTTTATGTTTAAGGTTGTTTTGCAGATAATTTACAATTTTACCTGAAGCAGTCTTATTAAGACCACAGGCAAATCTGTAAACATAGTGAAGTTCAAAAGGATCCAAAAAACGGAGCAGTTCAGCTACACTCTGGCTCTCTGTTGTGGCAGAGGTTAAAGATTCTTGAGATAGATAATCAGCAATGTAGTGGGCAGCATACCACTCACAGAACAATTTGTGGAAGAATCTGACTTCCTTTTTGTAGAGAAATTGATCACCAGTCAGTATTTCTTCCTCAAAAAATATTCCAGTTTTAAGATACTGCTCATAAAAGTCATGCCCAAGTCGTTTTCTCAGGGAAGTACTATCCCACACAATCAGTTGGTTTCTACCGCTCAATGCCTCAAAAGCAACCTTGTTCAACTCATCCTGTTTTAAGTCAAAACATACCTTTTCAATTGGTTTGTTCATCAAATGACTATGTAAGCAAGCTATCACATTACGAAAGAAGCTAGTAATGGATTTGAATGTCTTCAAGTCTTTGTTCTCGTGGCTCATGTGAGCAAACAAAACAAACAACAAACGAACTTGACACAAGTCACCAAGTAGAGGGTTTCGTTGGAGTTTAAGTATTATTTCCCTGGCAGCTTGTTCGTCACCGTGTACAACTGCTTTCCGAATATATTGATCTCGGATGTCCTCGTTGAAACCTGTTAAACGTATTCGATCACTACGCAGTGCAAATTCTTTCGGTAAGTAGAAAGGCCTGGTAGTCAGAATGACGTCTATATCCTGCAACATTTCTCTCCGAAGGATAAGAGAAATATCAGTCTCTTGATCGTCTTTATCAGGGTATTCGTCAAATCCATCCAAAATAACCAATACACCTGAACAATTCTTTATGATTGATTCCACTATAACCTCACTCAGATCTGAGTCTCTGGGTAATATAAAACGCCGTATTGCTTTGTATATTGACTTCACCCCTCTCAGTTGTCTTAGCCGCAGGTAAATAAGTACCGGTACGTTACTTAAAGGGGATTTTGGAACTCTTCGGCACCAATCGTATGCAAGCTGTAGTGTCAGTGTTGATTTTCCGGATCCAGGTTCGCCCTCTATAATTTGCCTACCACAATTCTCAGGTTTGTTTAGTAGTTCATGATGTGACTCTAAAAGTTTCCACATGTTGTTTCCATGTGCTTGTTGAACTAACCGTTCAATGCCGCTATAAACATATACTTTATCAACACAATACATTCTGTCTCTGATGTAAGGCAATGGTTGTATGGAGTGATAAAGTATCTCATACTTTGCCTTTAGTTCCTTGATGAATTGTTCCTCCTCTGTAGGAAACCAGAAAAGTGTGATTAGTGACAATCTTATTTTATATCAGGAACAAATTCAATAATGAAAATGGTCAGATGAAAGTATTTTTTTTTTAATTGGAATGTCATTATTGGTAGCTGCTCAACCAAATTTTGTTGTAGAAAATGTCTTGATATGTTAATTGAATTGCTTAACTTTAGATTCGTTCTCAAACTAAATGGTTATTTGAACAGCTGCTTTAATTGCAAAGAGACAATCGATTCCAACATTTGGCAAAGATGTGTAAAAAAAAAAAATTCTTGGCTCAGACCATTTGAGAGTCATCATTGGGTCATAACTGTTATCTGAAGTGGGGCGCATTCTGATGTATTCAGAATGTTCATATCTTATTTTCATAAACCACAAAAGGAACCGTGAAATTATTGTGTCATTTATATATCCCCATTTGGTTAACTGCAACATGAATTTGATATGACAACAATAAAGTCTCTGGAATCAGTTACATTATTATACATTATCATTTGTAGAGGATATGTATGTTGAAATTTATTTTAATTTATGCGTGGTATTTAACAGTATCTTAAAGCAATTGAAGGTATTGTTTGCAGCATTCACTGCACTCAGCTTGCAATAACTTGTACATCAGACTTACCAGGTGTGCGGTGAGTCTTAGTCTTGGGCAACATCTAAACAAGAGAGAGGTAATGATACTTTCAAACATATTATCAATAAAATTATCAATTTGAAGTCACTATTTGCAAATAATTTGACTATGGAACTAACATTTTCTATTAAATAGGATACAAGTTAACATAATGTGTTTGATGTTGCTAAGTAACCGTAGGTTGTACCTTATTCTTATATAAATGAACTCAGAGTCTACATGGCAGTCAAGCTTGCCTATAGAAAAACTGTCCTCATCTAATTCACTCAAGCATAATAATTTGTTACTTGATAGCATAAACTACCCCAAATACTGTCATTAGGATTCATCCTTGAGTTGACCAGTCACCTGTATGATTGCAAACACAAGTGCTCTAATGGCCAGTACTACTTTCCTGTGTGTGAAGACAAGTTTGGCTTGACCACTGAAAAAATACACTGTTTCTTTTAATCATGAATTTGTGCAGAGGAGAGTTCAGTATGGTTTGCATTACCAACTCAGGTAGATATTTAATCTTCCCTGTTTTTGGCTAAGAACAGGGGGAATGGGGTGGTAATTGCTGCAGGGAAGATCGTAATGTACATGTTATTCTCAACACAAAACTGGTAGAGAAAGGATTTCCTGACAGTTGCGTGTATTAACTTATATCTATTACAACATGAAACTATCCATTGGAAGGAATGTTATTTCAAATGAGTATAATGTTAACTTGTTGTTGTAACATATTATGTGTATAGTTTAATTCAGTTGTTCACTTCCGGCATCAAAAATGCTCAATAAATGGAGGTAGTGCAAGTTAAAATATAGTATATTTTGTTTAATCATGTGTAATCTCTGAGTTTCCCACATGTTTGGTGATCATCAGACAAGTGACACGTTTGTAACCATTTTCTATGGTACAGTATGTAACGTGACTGATTATAGTAATAGATTACGAAATCTCAGCGCGTGTTTCTTTACCTAAGTTTATCTATGTGTTATATTCTTTGCATGTAACAACAAGATTGAAGGCTCGTCGTTACTAACATACAACCATCCAAGCTGCATTTGTTTCTATACCACCACCAGTCATCAGTAGGGAATATTTAAGTTCCCCCGGAATCTTAGCCTGAATTAGCGTTACAGTATGTTTAACAGCTTTATATATTTGTTTCCTTTGATCTTATTTATATTTTCAGATATAACGGTCTTACCTCTTCTTCTTCCACAATTTTCCTCTGACTCCTTCGGAAGTTTAACACTGCAGGAATAATTTATGTAAGGTAAATTAACCAGAATGCAAAGATGCACCGTGGTTTTGATGATGTAACATCAGCAGTTTTCTTCATGAATCTGACATCATGTACAGTGAGGGTGTACAACACACTTGAACTTACAGTAGTAATACAGTGAAAAGCAGTGTGATGTGGAGAAAAAAAAAGTCACAATGACAGAGGCTGTCCTGACATTACCATTCACCTCAACAACAGGCATCTTATACTAAATGTGATAAATACATCAAGATACTAAATACAACATCTGTCCTTGTTGAAATATTGTGTAAAACATGGGTCTCACAGATTGACACCTGGTGAACTCAAACGACCACTGACCTCCGCCCAATGTTGTACAATTACATACCAAATATGCGATCTGTCCAAGCTTCCCTCATGATATTATGTTAGGAAGGTGTGTTAGTGTAGAGAGACAGGTAAGAGGGGAGTGAAGTAAATGTTTGGCATTTGTTGTCTTCATATGACCTTAGGGCTCCACTAAAAACAATAAGAGGCTCCTTAACTTGTCCAAGGTTCCCTTCTTGCAAGATCATGTTTACAAAGCTTTCACGATTTGACCTGTTGTCCCCAAGTGAACCTTGAACTCCACCATATCAATGGGCTTCTTTGACTCAATGCTATACACCTTCATACCAAGTATGAAATCTGCCAAAGCTTCTAACGTTGAGATATCATGTTTACAAGGTTTTCATAATTTGACCTCTGATGACCCCAAATGACCTTCCACTTCCCCGAAAAAAATGGGCTTCTTTTAATCAATAAGGTACTTCTACACATTAAATATGAGGTCTGTTCATGCTTTCCTTCTTGACATATCGTGTTTCAAAGGTTTTCACAATTTGACCCTTAGTGACCCCAAATGACCTTTGACCTCCACCAAAAACAATAGGCTTCTTTGACTTAATCGGTACTTCAACAAATCAAATATGAGGTATGCCCATGCTTCCCATCTTGAGATATCGTGTTTACAAGGTTTTCACAATTTGATCCTTGGTGACCTCAAATGGCTTTTGACCCCCACCAAACACAATAGGATTCTTGTACTCAATGTGAATTTAACCTCACCAAATATGAAGTTGGTCCGACCTTCCTTTCTTGAAATATTGTGTTTACCAGGTTTTTACAATTTGACTCCTCATGACCCCAAATGACCCTTGACCTTCACCAAAAACAATAGGCTTCTTGTACTCAATGTGGTACGTCTACACATTATATGATATTGGTCCGAACTACCCTTCTTGAGATATCATGTTTACAAGCTGGGCATCACAAAGGCGCACATACACACAAATGCAACGATTACTATTATCATCAAAATAAAAAAAACAAAACAAAAATACTGTAGTTACTATACTTTTCTGTTAGTCAATATAAGGATAATGTAGATGCAATGAATACAAATAGAATACAAGAAAATAGCTAACAAACTTTGCTATATTTCATTGAAGTTATTGTGCTAGATGCACCATGGTACCTTTCATACAGTCGACCAAAACCACCAGAATTAGAAGTACTACAATTATGGTTGTAACCACAGCAACTGTCGATGAACCCGAAGTCCCCTTGTTGTCTGTAAATAGGAAAAACACATGTTAAATGGCAATTTGAAATTAAGCATTTGAAAATATTAAGTGAGGATCTGAAAGGGTTAACATTATCACAAAGACAGAACAATTATTCAATAAAATCAACTGCACTTTCCAAGTGGTAATGAAGATTAGGCACCAATTTCAGATAGATTAAGACTATACATATCAGTATTCATCAGTGTGTGAGAAAAGACTAGCCTTTTGGCGATATAAAGAAGCAGATAACAATAAAGTTGTTCTGATGGAGCTTAAAGTCAGATTTAGAAACCGTAAGTCGGATCGAAGAAGAAGTCGTTCGAGATGCAAACTAGCCATTCATTTAGAAGCAGAATTCTATCAGACATAAAATTCACTGAACATACGGGCTGTATTCTAACTACACGAGCAGGCTACTGGATCTCACAATTGCAAAATCATTCACCTCTTAGAACTAGATAAAAGAGAATATTTAGATCAATTCTAATGTAATTTCAGGTCAATAAACCCTGGCTATTTGATTTCTCTGAATCCGAACATCCTTTTAAAATATAAACATATCGCACATAGTTTAGTTTAAACCCCATAACAAAGCATCCATAGCAAACAAACACCTACTGTACCATGTCGTTTTAAGGTCTATTGTTGCTACTTTTATAGAGGAATTGAACACATCTGAATTCTGTCCTACAATATAAAACACTCTAATGTGATCCCTCTTTCAGGCGCTGATAACATTTTGAAGTTTGTTGTAAGAGAAATGTCAAAGATTCCTCACTTTTCTGTTGATGTCCTTTCCAGCTCTGTTAGAGATAGAGCAGGATAGTTTTCCTAAGTTCTCCATTGGAGTTCGACTTCTGGTCGTATTCCACCAACTGAACACGCCACGTTTCCTGCTCTTGCGACGTCAAGTACACAATACTGTGTATGGTCACATCCTTCTACAACTATGTATGGTGGGCTTGGATATAGGCTATTCAAGAAAAAGGAGAAATTGTGGGTTTTTTTCCCGCAATGACTGGTAAATAACTTAAATACATTGTACTGTACATTAGTCAATACGAACTTAACATACAAAGAAGTCCGGACATTAAAGAAAACATCTATTAGACAGATCATATAAACGTATACGTTCCATTGTCCACAAATGTTGCATTACAGTCCATTCATATAAAGTACCTCTGGGTGTGTAAGGGAGCAGTGCACTTACAGTACTCACTGACTACTGTAATGTCTACAGTTATACAGTAAAGTAAAACATCTTGGTGTGCAAGGAGTAGTGCAGCCCTCAAAGAGTAGTAGGAAAATTATAAAGTTATGTAATACCTCTGGGTGTGCAACTGGAGCAGTTCAGTACTCAATGACTACTGTAGTGTCTACAGTTATACAGTAAAGTATTACCTCTGGGTGTGTAGGGGAGCAGTACAGTACTTGATGACTACTGTAGTATCAACATTTATACAGTAAAGTAATACCTCTGGGTGTGCAAAGAGCAGAGCAGTACTGAATGACTACTGTAGTACAGTAGGTACATTATACAGTTAAGTAATACCTCTGGGTGTGCAAGGAGCAGTGCAGTTCTCAATGACTACTGTAGTACAGTATGTAAAGTTATACAGGAAAGAAATAACTGTGGGTTTGTTAGGGGGCAGTGCAGTACTCAATGACTACATCGTGTCTACAGTTAAACAGTAAAGTACTGTAATACAGTACCTCTGGGCGGTGTGCAAAGAGCAGTGCAGTACTCAATGACTACTGTAGTATGTAAAGTTCCTGAAAGAAATACCTGTGGGTGTGTTTGGGGGTAGTGCAGTATTCAATGACTAAGTACTGTAGTGTCTACAGTTATACAGTAAGGTACAGTAATTCCTCTGGGTGTGCAATGGAACAGTGCAGTACTGGATAGTAAGTACAGTTATACAGTAAATACCTCTGGGTGTGTTATGGGGCAGTGCAGTACTCAATGACTACAGCAGTAAGTACAAGTAAGTAAATACCTCTGGGTGTGTAAGGGGGCAGTGCAGTACTGAATGACTACTGTAGTGTCTACAGTTATAGGTAAAGTAACACCTCTGGGTGTGCAAGGAGCAGTGCAGTTCTCAATGACTACTGTAGTACCGTATGTAAAGTTATACAGAAATACCTATGGGTTTGTTAGGGGGTAGTGCAGTAGCCAGTGACTAAGTAGTGTCAACAGTTATACAGTAAAGTCATACTTCTGTGTGTAAGTCCTGAGCAGTGCAATACTCAATGACTAAGACTGTAGTGTCTACAGTTATACTTAAGGTAATACTGTACAGGCTCTTGGTGTGTAAGGGGGCATTGCTGTACTCATAGACTACTGGAGTATACTGTACATATGGGTCAGATCCAAAACCTGTCAACCTCAGGGCTAAAATTTAGATGATCATAGTTATCAATTTTGATAGTTTTGTCCAAAAGAAGAACAATTTAAGCTTGCTTGGCAAACAAATTAAATTTGTATGTTTCTTTGTTAACGAGTACTGCTTAATTATATCGACAATGCACTTAAGCCAGCGTTATGGACGGAAACAGCAATTTGTGCCACTGAACTGCAAGGAATGATGGAATTCACAGGAATCTGCACCCGAATAATTGTTTATGGTACTGATCTCTCCAAAATAGTTTTTGGAAAAATTAAGTAGGGCATCCCTAATTAAGATGCTAATCGAGAAGAAAATCATTAATTCCGTCCATAACGCTACCTGATGTCATTAATCTCCTGGCAATTTTAAAGTTCACTTCAGTGATAAAACTTGCATGTAATCTTCTGAAGGTTATCAATGCCATTAAGGATGATGTGAAAAATTACCAGATTCTTGCACATAGATAAACTGGGGTTCAATGAAACATCTGTGTTATGGATGGAATTAGGAAAACGTTATGGACGGAATGTGAATGTTATGGATGGAAATTACTATGTTGGGAAAAACTATGCAGAATGTTTTTTAATAAGTTGCCTCAAAGACATCAAATGTGAATGAATGTTATTTAGGATGGAAAACCTTTTTTTTAACATGTACATTACAGTATTTTGCTAGGCTTTCAGGTGATGTATACCCTAACATTAGGGAAACAGTCCCCTTACACCGAAGGTGCAAAATTTTCCACTTGAATTGTTGCAAAGTGGCTGATTATCTGGCTATACCACACATGGTTGAGCAGGTTTTGTAAGATGAGCAAGATAAGAATGACCACAAGATCGCTTATGCGAACTAATTTAATTAAACCAGTTTCACAGGACTTAAGGGATTATATGCACTTCAATGAGCAATCAAGACAGTATAGAGTGTATAGCTGAAATGATATTGACTTCTTAACGTGTACTGTGTTGAGTGGAAGACTCATCTCTGTACATGTCAAGACCTCAACTATCTTGTAACTATGTTTCTATGTAATATATAAATAATAACACAGATTTAGGATGACAGAAAAGCGAAGCGGGGGGAGGGGGGCGGAATGATACTTCCGCCCCTCCATATCTTTCACAGGGGGGTGCGGGGGGGGGGGGGGCTGGCACCCCCAGCCCCCCGGTTCCTACGCCCTTGTGAAACAACACCGACTCTGTTAAAATACAATCTTTCTCAGTCCGTTTTCTTGTATCTGCTTATATAAAGGCAGTTAAACAAAAGGTTGATGTGTCAGCTTTATGCCTGGCAAATACATAGCTGAAGGGCAAAATTATATTCTTTATGTTATTGCGAGTCCATGATGCATGTGAACTGGATGGAAAACTATTTGAGATAAACTGAAAGTCTTCTACTGTGTTTCAATTTCATGTCGTAGGCACACTAATCCTTTCACCAAAGAGTGATTACAATGATAACTTTTGCATTATGAATCTTATTTGCTGTTTTTTACAATATTTTTTTTTATATTGCTTCCTGGGCTTTGTTCAGCTATTACATTATATCAGCTCTTGGGTATCGAAAGTTTCAACGCGCATGTTGAAATAACTAGCATAGTGTTGGTTTCCAAAACTTTCCAGTTATTATTTGCAAGCCCAATTTTTGATTATTCTTTTATTTCCATTTTTTTTTGTAGTTGTCTCCACTTTACAGCGTTAATTGTTTTGTATCTGTACATTTAATTGTTTTTGTATTGCTATGTTTTACTTTTTATGTATAACGTTGAATGTAAAAAGCAGGGCCTTATTGGAAATCAGCTTTTGCTGAATAAGCAACTCTGGATAAAAATGCGAATAAATAAAAAATGTCGGGCATTCGGGCCCTCCATACACTCGCTCAGCGCCCGCAACACAATTTCATAATCTAAGGTACCTCCCTCCGACCATCCTATTGATATTATGTGCTATTCGCCTCATAAGAATAGGAGGATGCTGTTAGCATTGAATGTACTATATAAGGGGATCCGTAGATACAAATTGGCACCCGTGATCAAATCTCCGTATATTTAACTCGGTTAGCGTAAAGCTAACTTCTCCCGAGGACCTGAAGTATCATAACCAATAGTGAAATGAAAAATATAATAATATACAATAATAATAAGAACATTAATATAAGAAAATGAATAATGACTGGGAGTAATTTTTCCAAGAACAAGAGCCATTTCTGAAATCACGTAAAGGTTGCCACATATTCCAAACTAGTATAAGAAAAGAAGAACGATAGCCGCCCGTTTTTTCCCTTCAGATCTCAGTACGAGAAACATGTATTTTATTTGTATAATAGAACAACTTTCGTTAATATTTTCCTACCCTAGCTATATGTCGATTTTAAAAAACCTTCATGAAAACAGACTTTTTGAAAATGGATTTTGAAGCTCAGTCAACAATTTAAGAAATGCTTAGGCCTACCGTTAAATACTGGCGTCAAAAAATACATTTCGTATTTATTCCACTGGCGGATCCAAGGGGGGCCAAGGGGGGCCATGGCCCCCCCAAAGGTGAGCCAAAAAGTGTTTCCGAACATCCGCTAAATCTTATGATTGGAAATTAAAAAAATCGAGAGGAATAGCAGTGGTAGACTAGTCTAAACCTTAACGTTTTCTGGTTTAAAATTAAATGCAGAGCTCCCAACTGACCCGCAATTCGCGGGAATTAGACCCGCATTCTAACACCCAAACCCGCTGACCCGCACAAGCGTCCGAAAAAACCGCATTGTAATTGTCAAGTATACATAAAAAAATTTACATCAAACTTTGACTTAGCAACCATCATTTCTTTAGCATTTAGCATAATAGAGTATAAAACCTCCTTTACAGCATCATTTGAACCTCAAATTAGCCTATATTTCTTTTCATTGGGGCGAGCAGCGAACATTTTCATGCCACGGGAAAGAATGAATTATCACCTACTATTCAATTTATTGATGTTACACACAGAAAAATGCATATTTCTCAGAAAAGTTTGGGTGACAAAAGCCTTTCTAAGTGCCACCATTTTACATGTAGGCATCACCAGGATTCCAAAAAATATCAAAAGGGGAGGGGGACACCCCCTCCCCTTATACCCCTCCCCCAGGACAGCGATTCGTGGCATGGACCAGCATTTGCCTTCTCAAGAGTTGGGAGCTATGTAAATGTATGAGCATGAGGATTTACAGTTTAACACCATTTTGCAGTTACAGGCTGGTTGTAAGAAATTTATAACCTATGAGAAATAAAATTTCTTGAGAAAGATGATCCCAACTTTGTTTCAACTTTGGCTCAGCCCCCCAATGAAAAAGTTGAGGGGGCAAATGCATGATAAGCCTCCCCCCAATATTTACCAAGGTTCCGAAACGTGCATCTGCCCATTTTTCAATGCATACTTGTCGATCTGTCCGATGCACACGTATACTATATAGGTGTAATAATTTTAGTAATTGCTGGGGGACCCTCGGCCCGTCCCCTGGCTATAGACCACATTGTCACCCCAACCGCGTCTTCACGCCCCGTGAAAAGTGGAAGAAGTTAGTGTGAGTACCGGTAAGCGTAACACAACTTCGTCTTAGGCCAATGACTTGCCTCATTTCAGCCAGTTCTCCAACATCCCCTTACTTAGTGGCGGAGCGTCCATATATACAGTCAGGGGCGGATGCCCCCCCCCCCTGACGGACTCAAATGGACTGCTGGCGCCCTTTTCAGCTTTTCACTACTTTTTTACTTATTCGCGATTATTGACTATTTTATTGCGCTCTCATATACCTATTGACATTTGTCATATTCTGTTGGTGTAATTTTCCGACAAAATGGCGACGACACCTATTTATTCTCCGTTTATCTGCAAATTAGTAAGGCCCGAAAGGGTGATTTCCTGCAATCTAGGGAGTGTCTTTACTCAAAAAATTTCTGACCGCTCCGCGCCAACCTGTGGTGGCGCTCCGCTTAGATAGTGTCGAAAGCGCCCCTACAGACTAATTCTTGCCCCCCCCCCTGACCAATACCCCTAGCTCCGCCACTGCTCTTACTACACTCAAAAACGTCTTTGCGAGTACACTTCGAGTAATAGCTACTCTCTTATTAAAACACCATCGAATATACAAATTACAATGTTTTTACAGACTTTCGTGCAATCTGAGAAATTGCAGGCTTGAGACCCATATTCTAGGGGTAGGTATTCGAAGCATAAAACACTCGGGAAGTGCCGTTTCCGGCCATCTGGGGGTTTGAAAAAACCCAAAATTTTCTTGTACGCTCCGCGCCAACCGATGGTGGCGCTCCGCTTAGATAGTGTCCACACATTAGCCCCCCCCCCCAATAATTTTTCCGTTCCGCCGCGCCTGCCCGTCCCCTTAGACCCCTCCCCCATATCACTCTAATTCCACTTTGGCCCCTCCCAAACAAAGGCCCTGGATCCGCCAGTGATTTATTCCAATAAAGATCCACAACGGATAACAATGCTAAGTAGAGCTTACTTAAAGAGAAATAGAAGCTGCATGTACAGCATGGTCATTTTAAGTATCCAAGTACTATACAAAGAGATCGAGTTCACCGAAACATCTTTCCTTATCACCTGAGGAAAACCGTCTTTTATAAATTATAGTAGGCCTACCATACAGTACTTTACATTTGATACAAAAGTTTCTTCTATACAACAGTTTCCCAAAATTTGTATGTGTCGCAGTAGTTTTAAGTTTTAACCAAGGGAAGTACCATTCATAATTTGCATATTACACCAAAATTTACAATCGGCGTCCAGATGGCAGGAAAATGTAACATAATGTTCAATCTGTTGGGTCGTTCCCATGGTGCGATGAACTTGGGCAAGTTGCCAAGTTCGAATGTCGATGACCTACTTATGTTCTGTGACCAATGTCAATGGGAATTATGTGTGTAAAAACTCGTGTTTTTCCACGTGTAATATATATAGAAGTTTTACGTAAGGGGAGCGAATTTCGGGGCGGCTCGTTGATTGTGAGGAAGCACTTATCTAATCATCAATTTTTGTGAAAAATATCTTACGTTTTTTTTCTCCAGAAAATGTTTTTGACTAGTAATTGGAAACTCAATGTATCAAGAAATACTGAGTCTAGACCTTATCATTGCATTTTGGGGAAGACAGATCTTCAAGTGCAAAATATTGTTTTTTCATTCAAGGTTATCGTGGTTTTCTTGCGAGGTGTATACGGCGTAACTTTCGATGTAGGCTTAGAATTAGGATCGGCCGATGCCTACCTAGTTTGCATGAATTTTTACCTAAATTCAATTTAATTTAACGGGAATCACTAAGCATGTCGGAAAGACAGGACTCGACTTACTACTAATACTTAAAGTTTAAAAGTTCACAATGAAAAGTTTTTAACTATCAACAAGTCCCCACCTGTTTGGAACTTCAGACAACAATAATGTAACTTAGGGGCTACATAAATACGGGATTATAAACTACATATATAAGAATAGTTCAGATTTATTTATATCGTTAATCGGCTGTTGTTTACTCCAGAAAATATACTTTCAATACGTACAATATCAGTCTTCGTACAAAAGTTCTTAAAAATAAAAAAAGTAGCGAAAGATAACTAGAAATGACATCGTGGAACCCCCCCCCCCGCATTAATAAACAAATCCATTTCATTACAGCATCAACTCTCAAGCACCGAACAGCAGTGTGTAACAGTACCGTACCCTATGCTATAATAATATACAGTCCCGTGCGAAGATGGATTTAATTTGATATGCTCCCTTCGGTTTTGGATCAAAAATTATTAAATCGTTATAATTATTATCACAAAATGTGGTGAAATGCATAAGGGTGAGATTTTGTACATGGGAACCTTCACAATCATCGTTTGAAGGAAGAATAAATAACGAAAATTTCTGAATAACTTTGAGGTCTCGTAACATGCTGAGTTCACTAACGTTCGATATTTGGTGTAGGCTATAGGTCCAAATTACTACGTGAAAAGTTGATTCGTTAATATGTCTAGGCCAGTGCGTAAATTGATAAGATATTATTCAAACTAAGAACACAGGAACCAGAAATAAACGTGTTTTCTTTTCTCTAATTCAAATAGTAACACGTAGATATTTTTATTATGTCCTGGATTCCCGGGAATGATACCGAAACGAATGTAATAACCAGTTGTTTTCCCAATACCGGTAGTAGTTACACATTGCACTATGAACGGGGTTAGTCAAAGCCGGGATCGGGATGCCGGTATTCACTTGACTACCGGGATCCCGCACAACCCTAGTAATTGGTACATTGTACTTAATGCAACTCTTCTCATGCATGTAACAAAGGCTTGTATGTATCCGTGTGTATGTATAGGCCCCTACTAAACCACCTCAGGAGTTTCGCGGAAAAAGAAAAAGAAAAAGGATTTCCCAAAAAAAATTTCCAAAGATAAAAAAGATGACGATTGTCCGTACCAAGTAACCATGTGTTTATGAATAGCGAATGGCCTAACCTACTAGATGTGTTAATGGCCCGAAAAGCGCCAAGAATAGTTACCCAAACTTTCCATCTCAAAAAGTATCTCAAACAAATCATCCATCTTCAATCTTTACCAAAATGTTAATTTTAATACCTAATTCTTACACTCCGACGTTATTTTGTACTTATGATCAATATAATTCCGTTTATGAACAAATAAAAAATATGCCGAACTTAAGTGTTTAACATCCTTTTTCGTCACTATTATTAACTCCATTCAAGCTTAATTAGAAATTTAAGCTTAGGCCAATCAAACTAAGTAAATAGTGACAACGTAACTAGTGTAGGATTACTGTTTAACGTTTCCAGATTGATATAAAGGAATGATAAGAACTAAAAACAACTCCCATGTTGTTTCTAATAATAAAAAATTGCATTTACTTGTGCAGCATTAATTTGAACAAAAATATAGACCGTATTCAGAGGCCGGTTTCTCAATGTTACAACATAGCGTTAGGCCTAATGCGACAGCTATGGATTCGGGGCACATGAAAATCTCAGGTTTGGATGTAGTAACGTTTGGGAAATTTCCAACCGTCGGTTATGAAAATTAGCGGTCGTCTGGTGTTATGTATTAAAGGCAAGCCAGACGCGGAAAAATCAGGAACCGGTGAATAAAAATCACGAAAATCCGAACCGGCAGCTAAAGGGAACTAAGACACGGAATACACTTCATACGATCATATGTCGGGAGTACTGTATGTACGCCTGTAGCTATAGCTGTGCATGCCTGTGAACAACGTTGATCTGTTGATCACTTGCATATAGCTGACACACTAGCTAATGCCGCGAGCAAACCGCATGTTCGTTGGTCCGTGTGATAGGGTTAAGATAAGTGGTGTAAGCAGAGCTGAAGCTCGAGATAAGCCCAACCCGAGCTCCCCCGCTTGAGGTCGGGTTGGAAATGCAACTTCGCTGTAAGGGGACTGTTTCCCTAATGATTAAAAAAAAAAAAAGAAGAAATTATCGCTGCCTTACCCTAACCCCTACCCTAACCCCCACCCTAACTTCTACCCTAACCCCACCCTAACTTCTACCCTAACCTCTACCCTAACCTCTACCCTACCCGTCTGAGAAACGTTTTTTTTTTCATGTGTGCCTTTTCATACTACAAAGTGCACTGGTCCATCCGCTGTGATGAGTCATTGTTCCATGCCTTGTGCAGTGTGTCATGTCCTGGTGAACACAGAGCAAGACATGCTTGAATCTGTTTTCTCTTTTGGAGCAATGTCAATGTGGTGTATTTTTAGTTGAGTTTGTTGCAGGAGAGACAAAAAAAAATTATACACGTAGCTAAAGAGTCAGTTTGATGGGGAATCAGTTCACCAAAACTACAATCAAGAGCAACAGTAGTGGAACTGGTACACATAGTAAGTATGCATACTACTAGTAACATTAGGCTTTAAAACTTGCTTGAAACTAAATTGTACCGTAGAACAGGGATACTTTGTCCCACTTAGTTATTTTTATTCATGATATGGAAGGTGCTTCTTCTTAGACATCATGTCCCTGAGTTGCATACTGTTCACTTTTGGTCTGACGGATGTGCTTTAAAGCAGTTCAAAAGTCAATACTGTTTCTACCTACTTACAATGTATCCATCAGACCTAAAGGTGATATGCAATTACTTTCAGTCTCATCATGGGAAGGGCCCTGTGGATGGTGTGGGGGGTCAAGTGAAAATGAGTGTTTACAGGGATGAGAAGGCAAGCAAAGTTGTTATCAGAGATGCCAAGCATTTTGCTGAATATGCTGACCAAAATCTGAAATATCAAAGTGCTTTACCTTGGGAAGGAAGCACTGCCTGCACTTGACATAAGTGACAGTAAAGGAGTCTCAGGCACTCAGCAGGTTCATTATGTAGAACGCCTAGTGCAGCCCACAGAAAAGTCAGAAACTACTTTAAATTTCTACAAAAATAGCCAGTATGGTGCAGAACGTGACAGAACATTCCGTTCATTGATGTATGACAGTGGCACAGTCAGCAAAAAGCGAACAGTTGCAACTGACCTGACTGATGAGGTTCGACTGCATGAACGAAATGAACCTACACTTCTAACAGCAATTTCTGATATATCCAAGTTGTCATCCTCATGCAACGTGGTTGTTGTGTATGAAGGAGACTGGTGGTTGGCAAAGGTGGACAAAATATCAGTTGACAATAATGATGTCTATGTCTCCTTCCTACACCCTAAGGGCCCTACCAATACTTTCTTCTGGCCATCACCTGAAGACAATCTTGGATCCCACTAGGAAATATCATGGGGAAACTAGAACAGCCTGTCCTCCCAATTTCAAGTAGCAAAGTGGGAATTGCAACAAAGGTGGTTGAATATATTAGGGACAAGTTTCAAAGAGATTGTGAGCCGTGATGGTGACGGAAAATTTTGACAAATATGAATCGATGTATTTTGTTAAGACTGAAAAGTCTATTTCAAATTTTCATGACTGTTCAACCATACAGGCCTCCCATGTCCACAGTTTTTGTGGTAATATTAAAGTGTTGAAAGTTTACTGATGTTCTCGTTCATGACCTTAATAAAATGTTTAAAAGAGGGCTATTGCTGTCCATGTACAGGTCCAAGGTTTAATATTTTTTTATGAACAATAAGGTTCATCTTGTTCACTGTTACAGCTGAAAGTGTTTTGAATTAAAAAATAAAAAATATTTGCATGTGTTGTTTTCTTTCATACAAGTTTTGCAGACTGGTGAAACTTTGATTTCATTGGCATTCTTTGAAGGAGGTGAAGCCACAAAAGTGAAAAAACAAATGGGAAAAGTACTGACAGCCTCTGCTTCTAGTGCTGAAAGCCACCTGATGTGTACCTTCAGCAAGAGTGAAACTTTTCATGTGCTATAGCAATTCATTTTAGGCTAATTCAATACTTTCCGTCCATAACATTCCGTCCATAACAATTCCTATTTCAGGACTAGCTCTTTCCCTTCTTATAATAAATTCAATTTTATTTGATATTATTACACATATTGGCCATAAGTATTAACTTATCACACACACTTCACAATTCAAGAGTTGATCCTAAATCAGGACAAAACCTTCCATCCATAACGTTGAACATTCCGTCCATAACACAGAATTTTGGTTTGGGGTAGTGGGTTAATGGAGGTACATTGAAGATTATGAGTGGGAGTATGATAAAGCTTAGGTACCAGGCTTGTGATGTTAAGTACCTTATACTTTGAAATCCTGAACACTTCACAGAGTTTTGACCCACTATGAAGGTTGGTGGGAATTGATCATTTTTCTGATTCCGTCCATAACGAACACCTAATTTGCATATTCAGACTAATATTGCACCACCCAATTAATTTTTTTCCGTTATATGGTAGAGGTATCCCAACTTAGATCAATCATGCATACCTCACCAAATACTAACTCTCACACTATTTTTGATGGGACTTTATCTCTGTGAATTCCGTCCATAACATTGGCAGAGGTTTTGGATCTGACCCATATATGGGCCATTCCACACCAAGTGGTCCCAACATGGCAAAATTAGAAAGGGTTATTAGTTGTCTCTCTTTGTGTATAATGTAAAGTAAGTAGGTTAGACTTTCATAAACGGTTAAAGTTTTCTTCTTCTGATTTCTCAATCTTGGATTATAGCAATGAGTATCCATCTCAAACTGTAGGCACATTTATGGTGCATTATCATATAATAATTGAAAGTAGAAAAAAATCCTTAAATGAAAGGAAAGTCCAAGCTTTCTTTTAATGTGGCAGTTAAATGCAGTCTGCTAATTTATATAATAACACAATTTAGCAAATTTCCTTTATTACTGGTAACACAGATTATGTTAAAAATGCCACACTCTGGCTGTGACTTACGTGACAAAAATAGAAGGGAACGTTTTCCTCCAATAATATATAGTGTGTGAGAGCAAAGTGAGCTACAATTGTAAAGGTAGCAATAAAGGTTGATCTGTAATACCACCACTTTTGATCAATGTAACAAGCTTTAACAAATTTAGGGACTCCGGAAGTGTGTGACTTACGTGACGTCACGTAAGTCACAAAGGGAAGTGTAACTTACGTGACAAGTTCGTTCTCAACACATTCACACAGTTTTGATGTCCTCTATACTATTTACAGGTTTATAACACCTTCCTATTTATCAAAAATACCCACTCAGTTCTAAAATGCAGGAACAACATTTATAATGTGAAGTAAACTTGAAAGGTTACATAAGTGAATTGCAAAAATGGCTCAAACAGCTCAAACTTAGAACAATATTACTTGTTACCTTAAAGTCTCATGACGTGTTTGCCAAATGTAAACTTCAACTTTTCTAGCTTACTGCACTGAAAGCTCAGTGAAAATGACACCCTTCTATGCAGTTTCCATATCAATATTCATTATTTTTATTTGTTTATATGTCGATAAACAACAGATTTCTTAATGAGTCCATAGATTTTACAACATTCAATCAAAATGTGCAAACCCGGTCGACAGATCATGCGCCAATCAAATCTCTCTGTTTTGTTTACAACGGTTATGCCTAGGACTACTTTCACTTTCGTGGCTCTCCTGTGGTAGGTTCGTTCTTTTGAATAGTATCTTTCTGTCGATCTTACTGATGTAGCTTGCAAAATTGTATCATTTCCTTCCATTGCAATGAATAAACAGCTATTTTCAAGAGTTGCCTCCATTAATTGGGTAAAAAAAGTGGATGATAAGAGTATAAGTAAAGTAGGTTACATTTGTGTAATGAACGCGCTGATATGGGCGGTTGCAGTGATTTTACAGTAAATCGTTCGCGCAATACGGGCAACAAAAAATAAATTTCTTTTGTTTGATTGCGACAGTTTTTCTCCATTAAACCCCCCTGGTCAGAGTGCATTTAGAAGTTAAGAAACCTTGAATCTGCTTCGGAACTTTGTCTTCCGAGTTTCATCAGCAAACACATATTGAGACTTTAAGTTCTTTAAAGGGGAATTGCAGTCTACTCCTGAACTGCACAAGGTGCTTCAGGGGGTATAATTTGTTTTAATAATGTTTTCGAGCTAGTAGGAGATTTTATCTACCATAAGAGGCCATTTCCACATTGTGGTGGTGGCAGGCACCATATTTGTAACCTCTCCTGGGTACAGTACATCATCATATTTTACAACAGCCCAGTCATCTACATTAATATGAGAGGTCAGAGCTGGAACTACAACATAAGTAACTGACATTAGTGGATCTCCTTCAGTATCTAATGCGGCTTTCCACATACACATCTTGCCACTTTCTGCCTTTACCACATGGATTTATATGGATTCATTATTTTAATCCAAATTCCCAATAGTGACTAAAATGTAACCAAAAAGCTTTAAATTAAAACCAAAAATGTAGAAATGCAAATACATTAGAAGTATTCTGTATTAACTAGTCTAGAAAAACTTGTTTACTCCTAATTAAGCAACTATTTAGCTACTGTAGCACTTAAACTAAGATATTTCGCAAAACTAGTCTTTAGGACTTTTTATGTACAAGTGAACTTCTAGATTCTATTTTTATGTGGAATAGATCCCTCCCCTTCCCCCCATCTCAATATAATGAACTTGTAATCATGTCCATAGCCTGTGTTACTTTGTATCTTTGGAAACTGTGAGAGGAAACTGAGCAGTTTCACACGTGTGACTTACGTGACAATTTTTTGTGACTTACGTGACGTCACTAATTTGCATACGAATACCGGTATAAATCGCATATCAATTAAATTTTAGCTTGAAGTTATTCCTTAATGTGTCCTTTTCAGATATAATAGGCAACTTAGCAGATTTCTCTCAATACTTCACAGGATTTATTGATTTCCTTCAAAAAGTTGAAATTCTTCATTTCTCTGCGTGACTTACGTGACACAAGTTGAGGGCGCTATAATTCGCAATGGGAAAGCATTAACGTTTTGCAGTGGGGACAAAATTTATTGTGGGTATTCAAAGTTCAGGAATGATAGGCATATGACTTAACTCTAGACTTGCACTGAACTGGAGATTGAAAACAAGTGTAAAATGTCTCTCTGATTTGTGACTTACGTGACGTGGAATGGCCCATATACATGTACATTTCCAGTAGTCAATGGGTACAGCACTGCACCTGTAGACACCTATAAGTATTACTTTTACTGTATATTCCTAGGTCATGAGATCCACCTCTCAAAACTAAACAAAACCTTGACCTCTGATAACTTTGCGCATGAAGGTGGCACAGGGATCAACCATGGACAATTTTTATCAGTTTGGAGATTGAGTTTTTGACCCATAAGTGACCTTTTTTTTACCATATTGCACCCCATCAGTGGGCAGGTTTTTGTCCATAAGAGACCTTGAATGATCTTGGATAGTATGACAGTTTTAATGAAAAATGTTCCCTTTGATGTGCACTTCATCCTAAAATTGTTATGAACTCCAATGTACACACACACTGTTATTGCTAAAAAGGTATCAAATCCAACCTTTGACACCTCATAACTTACGAACCAGGTGTCCGATCGAAGCGGGAGTTAGTTTCTTCTTTAGAGCATGTATAGCTCTATCATATAGTTAAATATTGACAAACTTTTTTTTTTTTTGTCCTGTATATCTCCTAAAAAGAGCATATATTTATAAAAAAAAAAAAAAAACTTAATTGTATCTGTCAACTTTGCACCTGAAGGTCGCACAGGGGTCAACCCAAGGACAATTTTGATCGAAAGACCATTTATGATCTGGATGGCCACAAGAAATTCAAATAACTAAAGAAGCTTATACAGGTCACCAGAGGTCAACCTAAGGTCAACGGTCACAAAGATGCGGGTCCACTATTGGATTACATTTAGCATAACTCCCAACCTTGACGGACATTTTGTTCTCAAGTTATCACAAAACACCTGTTTTTGACCCCTTATTGACCTTTGTTAACCTTGGATCACACGACTGTTAAGTTGAAAAATGATCCCCTATGTTATTTACAAGTATACAGTATATTACAAGTTCCAAAATAACAATCATGTCGGACCCTGTCAATGGGAGTTATTGCTTGTTTATTGTTTTGGTTTTTGGCCCCTAACTGACCTTTGGTGACCTTTACAGGCACCGAGAACAATAGGGCACACCTTTTCACTATGGCGGATCTAGTTGACTACATAGGTTCCTTTTGCTAAAGCAAGGAATCAAAAATGGTGTAAGTCCTTCATGTTGCTACAGTAATAACATGCTAACATACAGTACATGCTAATGTACAGTATGCTAACTTACATGTTTGCTAACACACATGCTAACATACATGTATGCTAGCAAACAGACTGACAGCCTGACATAGATGCTACCAGCTTTTAACATGCTAACATACAGGCTAACAAACAGGCTAACATACTTGCTATCATACACACTAACATACATGTTTGCTATCATACATGCTAACATGTATGTTTGCTAACATACTAACATGCTAACATACTTGATATCTTACATGCTAACATAGCCTTCAAGCTAACATGTATGCTAACATGTATGCTAACTTACATGTATGCTAAAAACAGGCTAACATACAGCCTGACATACACACTATCATACTGCTTATAACATGCTAACATACACGCTAGCATGTATACACACTAACAAACAGGCTAACATACAGGCTAACAAGCAGGCTTAAGTACATACAGGCTAACATACTTGATATCATACATACTAACATACATGTATGCTATCATGCATGCTGAAATACATGCTATCATACATGCATTCTAAAACACATGCTAACATTCATGCTAACATACTGGCTATCATACATGCTAACATAGCCTTCAAGCTAACATATATATGTATGTACATGCTCACATACATGCTAACTTACATGCTAACATACATGTATGCTAAAAACAGGCTAACATACAGCCTGACATACATGCTATCATACTGGTTATAACATGCTAACATACATGCTACTGTAACATACACGGTAGCATATATACACACTAACAAACATACAAACATACATACAAACAAGCAGGCTTACATACAGGCTAACATACTTGCAATCATACATACTAACATACTGTACATGTATGCTATCATACATGCTTACATACATGCTAACATACATGCTAACATACATGCTAACATACATGTATGGTATCATACTGCTTACATAGCCTACAAGCTAACATGTATGCTAACATACATGCTAACATTCATGCCAATATACATGCTATCATACATGCTAAAATACATGCTAATATATACTGTAGGAGACAGGACTGCCAACAGATATGCTAACATATTACAAATAGTACAGGTATCGCAGCTCAATTAGCCTACTGTAGTGCAAGTCAATGGGAGCAATTAATTGACCAAACCTTTATGCAAAATTGTGATTTTTCGCAATTTGGCTGAAATCCAGTATGTTAATGGCTTAAATGCTTAGCATATAGTGTAGCAACAGATATTTCAGGAATGTTCCGTGATATCACGCTTCAGTGATTTCTGTTGTCTAAAATGAGTATTTGGGTCAAAATTTAGACTTTTAGACCTGAGATTGCTGAGATGGACCCTGTTGGGGTCCTATTAATGTCACAAAGTGAGCTATTTACTCATATTAAAGTTACGACTTAAAGCGTACTGTAGGTCCTATATAGATATATGAGTGTTTGACACTAATTTCACGAAGCTTGCTAAGCAACAGTAATCAATGTACATGACATTTTGTTGTAAGGATAGCTCAGTAAATTTGGAATAAGTTTATTCAAAATACATGAAATGTGGTTGTCCCAGCCTGGAAACTGTAATTCATTCCTGCCTCAGGACCTACAGTAAATGGTAGCAATGATAAGCTCAGTAGCAACAATAATATTACACTTGATTCTTGAATACTCATGCTGGTATGATTAGCCTTATATAGTTGCCAGTTTGCTAATGCTATAAACAGATGCCTAGGTAGTGGTGCCCAGGCCTAGCATTTTGACCACTGATTGTGTTAGACACATAATCATAGAGCACCTGTAATGTTTAGACCTGCACATAGTTTACTTGAACTACCATTATTGCTCAAGTTAACCTACACCTGTTCATGTGATAGGCTTACATGTATTTCTGCTTCTCAAAAGCACTTGGTGTACAGAATTTTACAGAACATTGACTGCCAAGTTCATTGCAGAGTAATACAGTAGCTAAACTACTGGGCAGTACTAAGGTGGCCAAAAAAAGAGAAAATAATTGATTCTGTACATTGTATATGCAAAATCTGCACTCACCTTGGTTCCTGCCGCTACCCCACTCCCCTTTGAGATAGGAATGCTAGTGATCTCAAAATATTAATTGTTCTGTGCCAATATGCAAGACCAATTGAGCAGAATTTGACTACAAAATGTCTGCCATGTCTAGTTCTTTCATACCCCTAAATTAACACATTCGTTGATAAGCTAACTGAAGTGTAGGCCTAAGTACATACATCCATTGACTTTGGATGCTGTTTACTATGCTCTGAGCCTAGTCTTAGCTCAGACAGGTCAGGGCCCAGAGAGTAGTGGTATGTGGTAATGTACTAATGGTATCGTAATTTGTACATGTTGTACTGAGGTAATTTTGGGTTTTATTTGGGAGTAAGATTTCCAAATGCCAAAAACATGTGCAAAACTGGGGGGAGGATGTTGAAAGCTTAGAAAACCACAATTTGATCAGCATATAACTGAAATGGAATAAAACTCATCAAATATGTAACTCTTCTTTGCTGCAAACAGTTTAGGCTAGGTTGCCTGCTGTATGTTGCTAGTAATATTTGATTTTGAAGGTGCGTCAATAACGAAGGTGCGTTAACTGTGAAGCCTTTGCTATACACAGTTACGGATCTGAACAGTGATAGTTGAATTAATTCAATATGGTGGTTTACAATATTTCAACGCTATCATGAAATTTTGTAGGGCAACCATATTAACATCGTTCTGAAGACTATGGTCGACACACATCGCTTCCGTTTAGTATTACTAGTAACGTACTTAGGCTAGGCCTACAGGCTACATTAGTACTGTACTTGTATTATTACTATTAGTTGTAGACATTTAATATGACAATAATAATCAAATTGTTCAAGTCCTAGTCTCCTACATATTAATTAATAAATAAAATGATAAACACTTACCTGTGTTCAACTTATAGTTACCAACTCGAATTATCAAGATGTAAGTACCCAGTGTTTTGAAGCATATAAGTAGAGAAAGCGAACACGGAAAGATCATGTTGGTACGAGGTAAATGAATCTGGAGGATTCATGTCAATTGGGTGCGCGCGTACCATGAATGGAGGGTCATGTGATGTGTTCCAGGGTGGTACTATACTGATATTCCTCTGTAGCAGTTCGAGAACAGTGATAGTGACTTCGTGAAAGATTGGTCGGTTCGGACATGGGAACTAACGGCATAAGAAGGTACTGGTACTTCAGGCCTACGAAATAGTGCTAATATGCTAACGTTCAACCTTATTCTCTTGAATGAAGGCAGGCTTTCTACATAATCTTACTTATTAATACAGCTCTAGGGGCAAGCTTTGTCTCATATGGCCTAACGTTATAACTACACGCTATAAGTGAATGTAGAAATGGGAAATGTGGGGAAATGTTTAGTTCAGTGCAACCACGGAATTCTCCATGGAACAGAGCTTAATGCTGCTCGACGGGAATATAGCTATCACGTTAGGCTACAGGCACGGTTATTGCTAGGTAACGGGTGTCGTCTGCTGCTCTAAGCATGCAAACACATTTACGTACTAGTTGGGTGAAACCATCATGCGTAATAGGGAGAGTAGTATATTAGTACCACCCTGGAACACATCACATGACCCTCCATACATGGTACGCGCGTACGCGCGTATTTACTGTGTAATAGTTTCTCCAGATTCATTTACCTCGTTGGTTGGTACAGTACCAGCGCGTAAAATAATGGCTGCATATTAACGAACCATAGTTTGCAAGCACCTACCGTACAGTACCTTGAGGCTTGAACAAGTATACAGTTTATGTGTGCGAGCGGAAGGTAAACTTTATGTAAAAACATGGTTAGGCGTTTCATAAATTCAACGTCAAAGGTTAAGGTCAATCGTAATGCACGCCGTTTGTACCACATTTATGATTTACGTTACAGTTGCAGAATATGTTGCCGTCGCGAAAACTTAGGTTGCCATCGTGGAAACTTAAGTTGCATTCGAGGAAACTCCCGTCGTCTAATTTCACTCCGTTCTTCAATTTCATTCCGTTGTCCAAGTTCATTCGGTTATCCAAATTCATTTCGTCGCGAGGTATTCCGTCGCGGAGAAATCCCGTTCGTTATGCGAGAAGTGACCCGTGAAGGTGGGCCCTGTCCCAATTCTATCAATCATTTTCTCAATAAAGTTTATATCTGGCAAGTAGAACGTGAATAACAAGCCCACGTAAGCCTACCACGTAGGCCTATCCATGATACCGTACCATAACAATATGAAGACGTCCCCGCCCCCCCCCCCCCTCTCTCCCAGTTATTATGCCTCTATATAACTAAATATGTTCGGGACAAACAATAATAGCTACATCTAGGCTACATCTTCATCGGTACTCTGCAATAGACTGGTGTCCATCTCGCAAAGGATGATTAGTGACATCACCAGCTAAGACCAGAGCACTATATACATTCACAAACAAGGATTATAAGAATATCAGTTGACTTTACCTAGTAGAATTCTGCAAAACTAGTCAATTGCATGACTCGTAACCACAAGTACCTGTTAACAAAGGTACTTTAAATACAAACTTTTTCCCCTAGGACGGGATATGCACTAGTTTATTAGGGCACTCCAAACTAGTGTAGGGATATGAACTGATTTATTTGCAATTTCGGCTTTCCAAACTCCATGAAGTTGAGGGTAAGAAGCCCGTAAAAGTTTGTGGCCAGGACCATTCACAAAATGGTTCGTAAACGAAATCTAACTAAGGTTTACGTATCCAAAACTATCTGTTTACTGTTGATTCAATTTCCTTGCGGAAGTTATCATCTAGGCTCTATAAGGTAACAATATGTTTTTCATTTGAAACTTTTCAAAGATTTTGACTGATTTGATGCATTTTTGGCAGCTTTATGTGAAGTTAGGGTTTGCAGAGAAATGGTCGAATTGCAGTAGCATGGACACTTCGAAGTTCGGACACCTAAGATTTAAACAACCCCAAAACTATAACTTCCTTTTAGAGACAAATATGTAAGTACTTGCTAGCACACGGGTTATTTTGGAGAGAAAATAACTGTAGCTTTTCGTGAAATTGGCTCTTGCTGTAGGTTATCAGGGTGAAATCGTGCATTTCTTAGGGGTGTCCGAACTTCGCAGTGTTCCGAACTTCGCAATACTGTACTGTACAGTACTAAGGCTGTACAGAGATAGTATAATCGGCTAAGTTCGTTACCACGTTTCAAACAGTTTAGGTCCTAGCGTATGATATATTATATGATTAGCCTACTATCACTGGATAGTACTGCTATATAGTACTACTATCACTGGATACTACTATACTGGATCGAATATGTGTTCGTTATGTGACGGATGACGATTAAGGCATTCTTGTTCGCTAGCATTGCATATCGTTTATTGTAGGTGACATCCAGTAGTAGACAACCTAAGACTTTGGGGCTTATACACCTACTTGTACTACTAGTTACTAGCTTAGGAAGCAGTTAGGCTAGACAGGTTGAAATAATTCTGAGGTATTTGCCAGTAGCGCCCTCAGTTGTATCTCAAATCTTTGTAATGAAAAAAGGCCGAGCCCATGTTTTGGTCAAAGTAGACATATGCCTACAGTCAGACCCCAGCGAGTGAGTTAATAAGCTCAGAGAGCAGTTTTCTTGTAGCTTGCCCCCCAAAAAACTGAAGGCCGGACATAAATAATTTTGCGAAACTGCTTGCGACCTACCCCTCTAGTTTAAATGTTTGAATAATGCAAAAGAAGGCGTCATCAGCCCACCATGACGCGGTAAGGTTAATCTCACAATTACATTTATTTTCGTAATAAAGCAGTAAAAAGTTCTATTTTTGTCGTATTTTGTGATAAATCTCCATTGAATTTTGCGCCTTATTTCATGGCTAGTTACAGGAGAAAAATGCACATTTTTAGGTAAAATTGGCTATAGTCTAGATGATGCTTTTTTCAACAATACCAAATTGGCGATTGGAAATGCACTAGTTTTTTCAACTGTCATCTGATTAATTTACAGCAAAACACAGCGTTATGAAATACAGATACAGTGAGGACTTTGTATTGGCTCTGCGTATACAATGATCCATCTAATCCATCTATCCTATCCATCCATCCTATCCATCCATCCTATACATCCTATCCATCCAATTATAGCTACACATTCTTTACACCCATCCAATTGCGATATTATCCGATCAATCCTATCCATCCATCTTATCCATCTATCCTATCCATCCTATCCATCCATCCTATCAATCCATCCTATACATCCATCCTGTCCATTCTATCCATCCATAATATCCATTCATTATATCAATTCATCCTTTACATCCAAATCATTCCATCGATCGAATCCAGATTATCCATACATCATATAAATTCATCATATCCATTCATCCTATCCATCCATCCTTTCCATCCATCTGATCAATCTTATCCATCCATCTTATCCATCTATTCTATCCATCCTATTTATCTATCCTATCAATCCATCCTATACATTAATCCTATATACCCATCCTATCCATCCATCCTATCCATCCGTCCTAGCCATTGATCGTATATATCCACCCAATCCATCCATCTCATCCATCCACCCATCCATCCTCTTAATCCTATCCATCCATTTTATCCATTCATCCTATCCATATATCATATCTATCCATTATATATATGCATCCTATTAATCCATCCTATACATCCTATCCATCCATCTTATCCATCCATCCTTCCTATCCATATTACCCATCCATCCTAAACATCCATGCTATCCATCTATCATATCCATCTATCCATCCTCACCTTCCTATCCATGCATCCTCTCCATCGTATCCATACATCCTATCCATCCATCATATCCAGCCATCCTATCCATATTATCCATCCATCCATCCATCCTATCCATCAAATTATATCGATCCATACTATACATCTATCCTATCCATCCATCCTAACCATCCATCCTATATATCCATCCATCCTATACATTCATCCTATCCATCATATGTATCCATCCTATCCATCCATCCATAGGCGTAGGAGCCTCATTTGAGTTGAGGGGGGGGGGGGTGCTGTAATGACTTGCCCGAAAAATATAACCAAATTTTTTTGCGCTCTCCGCACGCGTTCCACGTGTTACTGTGCATATCATATAGGCATTCATCAGTTATTACATCACATGCCAATAACATAAAATCATTTTCCGTGTTTTTACCCTTCCATATTGGTTATAATTATTGGGGAAGTCCTTACAACAATATTGATAATAATATACGTGTAAACCATTGAAAAACACATTGCAAATTATTCTTCTTTCAGTAGGTGCAAGTGGCGGAGCTAGGGGTATTGGTCAGGGGCGAGAGAATGGTCTGTAGGGGCGCTTTCGACACTATCTAAGCGGAGCGCCACCACAGGTTGGCGCGGAGCGTATAGAAATTTTTTGAGTAAAGATACTCCTAGATCGCCCGAAATTACCCTTTCCAGGCCTTGCTAATTTGCAGATAAACGAAGAATAAATAGGTGTCATCGCCATTTGTCAGAAAATTGCACCAACAAAATGTGACAAATGTCAATAGGTATTTCAGAGCGCAATAAAAAAGTCAATAATCACGAATAAGTAGAAAGTGTTAAAAAGCTGAAAAGGTCGCCAGCAGTCCATTTGAGTCCGCCAGGGGGGGGGGGGGGGGGGCATCCGCCCCTCTGACTGTATGGACGCTCCGCTACTGGTAGGTGCCCGAAAATATTCTCAGCATATTGCCCGAATTTTCACCAAAACATTTGAAAAACACATTGCAAATTATTCTTCTTTCAGTGGGTGCTCGAAAAATTCACAGCATATTGCCCGAATTCTTACCAAAAAATTGAAAAACACATTGCAAATTATTATTCTTTCAGTAGATGCCCGAAAAATTCTCAGCATATTGCCGAATTTTCGCCCCAAAAAATTTGAAAAACACACTGCAAATTATTCTTCTTCCAGTAGGTGCCCGAAAAATTCTCAGCATATTGCCCGAATTTTCACGAAAAAAAAATTGGTTGGGGGGCTGCAGCCTACTCCTACAGATTATGTAGCCTGATCATATGCTTTATGCATATGATAAAGCTTGAAGCCCTCTACAAAACTTATTTTTGAAATTTTGATCAAAGGTCATTTGGGGTCACAAGAGTCAAAAACAAGGTTAAATGTAAAACAAGCTCAAATGATAAAAGTAACAGTGTCAATGTGTTGGCCTTGGACAAACATAAAACAATGTCCACGGTGACCTCTTCGTCCAACCTATGGTTATGGGTCAAAGGTCAAAGAAAGATCAAATCACAAACAACCTCAAATGGCAAAAGTAACAGTGTCAACATGTTCACCTTGGACAGGCATCCAAAATTGTCCACATTGACCTCTTTGTCTAGCTTACAGTTAAGGGGTCATAGGTCAAAGAAATGTCAAATCACAAACAACCCCAAATGGAAAAAGTAACAAAGTCTTCATATTCACCTTTCGTAGACATCCAAAATAGTCCACAGCGACCTCTTTGTCTGACTTACGGTTGAGGGGGTCAAAGGTCAAAGAAAGGTCAAATCACAAACAACCCCAAATGGAAAAAAGTAACAAAGTCATCATGTTCACGTACTTTGGCAGACATTCAAAATTGTCCACAGTGACCTTTAAGTCTGACATAGGGTTAAGAGGTCAAAGGTCAAAGATAGGTCACATTTCAAACAATCTGAAATGGCAATGGTAACAGTGTCAGCATGTTGGCTTCGGACAGAAATTTGAAATTTGTCAATGGTGACCTCCTCATCTGACCTATGGCCGTATGGTATATGAATGAACTGTACCCAGTGTCTTTGGGTTGTGCTCCATTAGGGTCGAAGGTCATGCATGACGTCACAAGGGTCATAAACGTTAACTGTGCAAAAAAAATAAAACAAGGTCAAAACACAGAACTAAATGTGCCATCTTGTAGGCCTTGATAAAAGATTAAGAAAAGTCAATGACTATCTTATTATATGACCTCTGCTTGTGGGGTCAAAATTCACGCAAATGTGTTAGTAGCCTATTCGGCACACCCACTTTGCAGATTTACCCTTTTCCAAAATCCAATTTAAATTGAAAGCTTTGAATCTCATGATTGTAATGTAATTTAAAGCAAATAGGCCTTCTTAAAAGAAACTGCATGTTAGAAAACAACAAACAAAGAAACTAAAACAAAAAAATAATAATAGAACAAAAACATAATAACGGTTATGGGGTCAACGGTCAAATGCGGTCATCTAGGTGTCAATGATTTAATTTACTCCGATGCCTATGATAATGCGACTAACACGTTATGCATTGCTTTTCACCAGTGTCTATGAGGTATACACAAATTTAGGGTCCAAGGTCATGAAAGGATGAATGGCTGGGTCCGTGTCACTCCGGTAACACAGTCATGTCTAGTTTTTATTTTAGTTTATTTTGGGGTTATGTTAACATACGCAGTTTTAGTTCCATAACAATATTTTTCTGCTAATATTCACTTAATACGAATCATCAGAGAGAGGCTGTGGATGCAACGTGTTCGCACCATTCAACCTCATGGGCTCAACATTCAGGAAGGACATGACTAACTTTTCTTTTGTCCCCACCTCCTTCTCCCCTTGTCCACCCCCCCCCCCATCACTCCTCTACTCATAGCTCTCTTCCATCCTTTTTTCTCCACACCTTTCTGTCTTTGTCCTTCTCCAGTTTATTCCCTAACCCCTTCCCTTAATCCTCTCTTTGTCCCTCCTCTGTTTATCTCCTACCTCTCCTCTTCCCCTGTTGGTTTCTTTCTTTCTTTCTTCTCTCCATCCCTTGTCTACTAATCCCCTTACATCCATCTCTTTGTGTTCATCATGCTCATTAACCTGTCTGTATTCTGTGCGTGTTTTTGTCCCTTCTGTTACTTGTCATTTAACCTTTGAAGAAGATCCTGCTAGGATCGAAACGTCAGGCCAACTTACTTTTACACAATATTCATCATTATTAGATAATATTATTAATTTGGTGTTTTTGGAAATATTCTCTATTGGCAAACGACATTTGGAATCTTTTGAAGACTTCCTTGCCGACATGGATTTTCTGCTAATTGAAAGTACTTCAAAGCAGCATTCAGTAGATTTGGGCAAAAACCACACAATAAGACACATTATAACAGAACTACATAGCAGAAAAATAACATTTCCTATGTGTGTTTAGTTTACTAAATTCACTTTCTACTATAGCATTTACTGCTTTACTTACCAGTTATATATTTCTGCCAGATACTTTCAATACGGCTGGGGTGATCAACACTTCTTGCATAACCGATGGAATCTGTAAACCGATAGAAAACTTGAAATCTTCATAAAGTAGCGTCAACCTAGATTGGTGAACAACCAAAAGTAGTCACCCTGGCCTTAGTATTGACGTAACCAACACAAAAGGTATTGAAATAGTTTCTAGTAACTTAGCATTCCGTACCATATCTTGCAGTAGAAAAGCTGCGTCAGTAAAATACACCCAAGTACACGTAAAGCTCTATTACCACGACTTCCCCGAATATCAACAGGTAAAATCGAGGCGATCGGAAAATATAGTTACACAGATATGTTAGGAATGTATACAGTTTGAATGTGATGAGAATTTGATAAAAAGGTTCATATCTTGCTTCAACAATTGTAATAATGATAAATGGTAGCAAGCTGATTTTATTTTTGAAAATGTACTTTGGTGTGAAAATGTAATGATGGTTACCGGGAGAACAGGTTGGGGGATGTTAGACAGGGGTAAAAAGGTAATATGAGGTTCCATCAATTGAAGGGATACAATTAATTTGTTTTCTTTTTTTGCAGGGCAGACTCATAAAAAATGCGATGGTTAAATCTAGAGGTAGAATGGAGAGTGGGGGTTGGCGGTGGAAAGATTGAAGTTCGAAGAAGTTTTAACAAACTTGATGTATAGCATCCGCGTTATTTCATTGTGCGTTTTAACATGACAGTTACTATGGATACGGTATCGCATTTGCAAGACGCTTCGCCAAGGTCGTTTTTTTTGGAAGATCAGAGTTAAATAATGGAAGACAAGGAATTTGAGATTTGGTAAAGATGATAAATATATACAACAGGAATAAGTAATAAAGGCTTCAGTTTCGGTATTTACTTTCCTTAGGAATGTATCAGAATTATATGTATTCTACGAGGAAATGGAGGTTTGTGATTCGAATGTGTCTAGCATATAAATATGTATAGATGATATGTATAGAGTAGCCAAAATAGGGAATTACACACCACTGTAAAGATTAACGAACCATACATTGGCTTCATGCATGACTACACACAGATGCTTGTAGGATTGTGACGGATTGCTATATTGTTAAAACAAAAGCAGCAACGCTGCAGAAGCTTAATTAACCTATTTGGAAAAAAATTGTTATTCCTTTTGCAAAAGACATACGCGAAATAACGGTGTTATTTCCTTTCCTCCCATCTCCTCACCCCCTTGCCCTTATGCTCCTTCCTAGCAGCCATTATTTTTGTTTGAATGCTAGAAGGTTGTTTAATTTCGGCTCTCTCAATTAGTACCTAACATAAGTGTGTTAGTTATAACTCTAATATACCGCTGGACTCTTACGTTAAATTAGTTTTGTCTCTTGAATACAATATATTCGTCGCCTGAACCACATGTAAATGTTCCCCGCTATATCAATATAGTGAACGGCCAATATGGCTATATGGTCACCAACATCGATTAAGGTCGTATCACCGTATTTAAAGCATGTACGCATGCTCACATGTACTTCATATATCTGGTACCTTCTCAGAAAGTTAAACTATATTTTATATGCGGATCGTAGTAATGTGCCATTCAACTTTTATTTTTGTCACAGGTAATAGGTATAACCTGCACAATGAGCTTCTACTTAATGCGAATTAATCCTCGACTCTAAACATTAATTTTAAATGCACTAGTTGTTGTGAGGTCGGCTACATCGAAATAGAACTTGAGGACATGTAGTTAGGTATAGTTTTTATAGAAGCTTAAAACTACAAATGCTGTGAAGAGACAAATACACGCACATAATACGGACAGCTTAATACAGAGGTTACCACAGTGAACACAAAAGAAAGATTCCACTACCCATAGTCTTTACAGGGGATGTTATTCCCCATAATACGCCACGCTACAATATCATTGGGGTAATGGTGAGGAACAAATTACAATATGTTGACTTAATATACTTTAGAGTGACATGTGCAAGTATGGATTTTCTAGTTGTAGATAGCTGTCTCATCCGACTGGTGACACGTGACCTATTTACTGTAGGAAGTGATGGGTATGTTGACTTACTTGTTTAATTCCTTAATTGATTAGAATATATTTATTGTTAAACAAAAAAGAAAGCACACCATATAGGAGAGTTCAAAATCAACAGCAAATGCAAGTCACATACACACATGTACCTAAAATGGAACAAATCGGATACAAATTGACACTAAATGGGGTCTAAATATAGTATAGCTTGTCTGTTTTGTGTGTGTAGGGGGAGTGGTGGATTCCCTCTATGTCACCAGGTCTTGCCCTGTGCACCTCACTTAATTCCTCCATTTATTAGTACTATCTATTAACCTTATTTACTTACCTAATGATGGTTAAATTGGATGTCCTTTGTTCTGGTGTAAATTACATTGACTCAACGACCTTTAGTTTCAATAATATGAGAGTTCTTTATTGTTATATTCAATCCTTGAATTCTTGGTGTCGAATGGTCCTGGAATGGGAGGTGATTTCCAACTGTTTGTTTCTGGAAGAGGTGATGAACACAATGCCATAGCAATATATCAAGCCTTTTTAATCTAAGGACAATGTGACTGTATCGGAATTCCTTTACAAAAACCCAGTCAATATATCCAAATTGTGCAGACATCAATCCGATGTACAAATCTATTTGGAGAAACACATTTACTACTTCGTGTATCGCCGTGTTAAACCTGTCGTACAGCTGATGTGCCATACGTTGTGATTTGAGTAATTGTATCACACTTACATACTGTTTACTTTTATTTCAAAAAACCTTTAAAATATGGGTCCTTTCTTCAGTAAACAAATATATTCATAACGGTATCCGAGTCATTATTATACTATAATACGCATAACAGCCTGTCTGCTGTGTCTGTTTCATAATTCAGTTATTTATCACAAGTCATATGCGTATGGAACGCGGAAAGAGTTGGTCGATAGGTACGACTTTTGTAAATTACTAACTTATATGGCCCTACTATAAGGTGACCATATTTTCCTGACTGGAACCAGGGACATTTATTGCGTGACTGATATGGGGAGGGGTCTAAGGGGAGGGGGTGTCTTAGATGTAAAATGGGGATACTTAGAAGCACTGGTTTAATCAAGTTTATTTTCAAAAATGTAGCTTTTTCTTAGATGAAATTCACTTACTTTACGTGATTCTTTGAGAGCTTGTGAGTGGTTATGCTCACAATATAATTGTGGTTGTGTCGCCGTAGTTGCCAATTATACGGTCGAAAGAGTGCTAGGCTAGATCGAGCTAGCATATTTTAACAGTGTTTCCACTTTACACTGGCCCACCTGAAATACTGGTTGTAAGTTCCGTTCTGCGACTGCACACTTGACTAATTTTTTTTTTATACAATTATTTTACTAATAATGTGGAATATTTTCGAAATTCCTGAACATTTTGACGAATCGGAGACATTTTCGGGGACACTTGTCAATCGGGGACAGCACACTGTAATCGGGGACTGTCCCCGAAAATCGGGGAGGTCTGGTCACCTTACCCTACTAAAGGTTACGTAAGCCGCTTTCAATTATAACAGAAAACAAAGACAATTTAAGGTGCATAATGTTGTGACGTGATAGGTTATTGCACAACCAGTACTTTTCTTTTTTATGACTAAACTCAAACATTTATATCTCAGCAACAGAAAAGATGTTTCTCGAATTCCCCGCCCCCACCCCATTTAGCCTTCTTCAGCGGGGTGGGATACTACTGTAATCAGTATTTTGCTTGCAAGTTGTTATAACTTTTTAAAGCACCTTTTTGCGTTTTGTCGCCGTTTTCCCACCCTATTGACATGTCCATCGAGTGGTTTTACATAAATTCATCACAAAACAGCAAACTACGATATTAGCCAAGTTTTCCCCTGCCAAGAGCATCAATTGGCGAGTAATTAAGGACTTCTGCAGATAATGAGTAGAGTGTCTTCTGACAAATTCCTCATTTAAAATTATTCGTATACAGTTCCCCAAATCCACTAGTTTGAATTCAACCAATCAGTGAATAGCTGACAAGTTTAAAAATGAGCCATTGCTTAAAATAGATTCATTCAGTAATTCGAAAAAGTTGAGTCGTTATCACAGCCATACAGAATATGTACAAATAGAGCACAGTGTTGTAGTACATTCTGATGATCTGGGTTGCTTACGACGCCGGCAAAGTAAACAGTCGTTATTTACCTCATTATTCAATGACGTTCGCAGAATTTAATTATTCATGTTATGGCGGGGTTGATTTCGATCCTAACGGAAAATATCTTCGAGAAAGACAACGTTCACATTTGTAAATTATACTACATTATACCACCATTTGAAGTTAGATTTGATCAGATAAGCTAGGTATGTATGCCGTTATGGCATCGTGGGGTCAATGCGGTTGAGAACATTATAGAAAAGGACGCTAAAAGCTGCTTTAAAACTTAGAAAAGTAGACCTCGATCATTCACTTGATAGCAAACACAAAATGATCATTTTCTTAGCGTTTGGTTTGACTGTGTAAAGATTATAAAAATAAATATAATTTGCGTGACAGTCATTCAACTTAAATTTCTAATACGAGATGGCAATCATGGCTTTTAAAAAAAAATACCTTTACTAAACCGTTTACTGGCAATTATGTAAAAACAAACTTCGTTAATTTAGTCTCTCCCCAACTACTTACTTGCTTAGAATTCTAGTTCCATAAAAATACACGTGGGAACGACGAATGCAATGGCTTTGGCCGTGGTGGGGATCCATTGACCATTGCAGTACTGTCGGATATTTCGAGTTTCTTTCGTTTCTTATCCTACCCACACCATGAATTTACGTTCCTGAAACAAAAATAATCTTCGTAAAATTCGATTAATGACTAGTCTATGACAAGAGTGATAGCACATCAGTGTGGATTAACGTAGTTCAGTGTAGCGAACTTGTCCAGTAATTGAGAAGACCTAGCTATGTAGGTCTGGATTTAAAGCTTGCAGAAACTAATCTTACAATAACTTTATTCACATGAAAGACATTTTGCTTCCAGCATATTGCAGTGTACAATATCTTACATAGCGAAGACAGGGTACTTTTACAAACTTAGTAGTCGGGTAAGTTTCGTATGCAGAAAATACTTTATAAACTTGAACAATTGAAACCACTGATGCGAATTTGTTGCCACAAAGAGACAATACTTGTAATATAGAAGTATAGACACAGTGACGTCAGACGGAATAATTGTATCATGGCAACCGTTACGGAGTTTAAGCACTTTATAATTGTTCTTGCTGTTTTAATATACGCTTCGATGCAAAGTAGATTTTCTTGAACAAGCCATAATCCATGACATGTTTTTTTTATATATATTTTGATGGGAGGGGACTGGGGTACAAGTCTTTTGCCTGGCTATCAGGTCTTGCACTATCCGTACCTTTCTTAATTCCTTCATTGATTAGTACAATATAATAACTTTATAAAATTCCAAGGTACTTGTACAAGTATAGGGTTTGTTGTTCAGGGTGTGTTAGTTGTTGATATGTGCCTTACCAAACAAAATGCACGTTACCTATTTAATATACGGCGGATGAGTCGGGTGTGGGAGGGGTGGGGGGGGGGAACGTTTACTCTCGAAGGGACCTGTGAAACTTTTTCCCCCTAAGTTCCTAGACACAATCGCCTAAATAAAATCTCTCTAATCCGCAACGGGAATGCAAAACGGTCTACGTGTAGAGCAATAAATGCTCAAATTAGTGCATGTAGTTAACAAAAAACAAAGAAGAAAGTGAACCACATAGGTGAGTTCAAAATCAACAACAAAGGGAAATCACACATACACAAACTCACTCCAAAATGGAATAACTTGAATACAAATCGACACCAGATACAGTCTAGCGTGTACGTATGTGTGTAGGGGGAAGTGGGAGTCGTGGATTCCCCCTTTGTCACCAGGTCCTGCACTATACCTACCTCCCTTAATTCCTCCATTTATAAGTACAATCTATTAACCTTACTTACTTACGTAATCAGGGTTTAATTGGATGTCCTTTGTTCTGGAGTAAATATCGTTGACTCAATCACTTTTAGTTTCAGTAATAAACATTAAACATTGTTATATTCAATCCTTGATAATTGGTTCCAGTATCGAATGGTCCTGGAATGGGTGGTGATGTCCAACTGTTTGGTTTAGGAAGTGTTGATGAACATACAATGCCATAGCCATAGATCAAGCCTTTCTAAATCTAAGGTCAATGTGACAGTATCGCAATTCCATTACAAACCCAGTAAGTACATCCAAAGTGTGCAGACATCAATCCGATCTACAAAGCTATTTGGAGGAACATCCACTGCTTCGTGTATTACCGTGATCGCCGTGTTAAACCTGTCGTACAACTGATGTGCCGTACGTTCTGTTTTGAGTAATTGTATCACATTTTCTACTGTTTACCTTTATTTGAAAGCTTTACTACAATATGGGTCATTCTGCAGGTAACGCAGTAACATAACAAATCTATTCATATGTATCCAACCGAGGCAGAGGTCATACTTTATACAATAGCAGGGAAACACCAGTTACTAAATGTATTCACTGATGGCGTGAAAGCCTTTGTAACGGCTTTTACGAATGCGCCTGTTTTAAGTAACGTGCATTGGTTATGACACGCACTTTGAATATGGGAACGGTTCAAATGAAATTCTCGCTGAATCAAACTTACTATAAAGTTTTCTATTTAGAAGATATTCACATGTCAACCTACTGTGAAGTCATTGCCTAGCTAAGTTCTAACTTGGATCAAGTTCTAGGTTCTTTATTTGTACCCCGAAAATAATCTTACCGCATGTCGACGAGGCACACGACAATTATTCAACATTCGGGGTGTACATTAACCTCGATCGTATATGTCAATGCGGAATCGCGCATAACAACGTATGCTAACCATTGTGACCCCTTGTCCCCTTTGACACTCAACTCTAGTGGTTCGCCTTGAATGTATATGATTCCACAATAACTGAAGTCATGATCTTATAGCTATATCGCGTTCCTTGTGAAGCTATACCCGAACAATTGAATCTAGCTAAATGGTACATTTCTTGATGTTTACTGCAATTTTCAATTAAAGCATTTTCATTTTGAGTACTTTAAACAATCGAACTACAGCTAGAACTCACGCAGCTAGTTAAGACTGTACACAAATGGACACAGACACGAACAGCAGACGACAGGACTCGTTGTTCCTTAGCAACACAAATCTCCTTGCCGTCTATGCACCCAAACAAGCGCGTATGTTATGATAGGAGTGACCGTCGTAAGAAATTCGATAGCAATAGCCTTCTAAATCTAAAATAAAATGTGGCAGTATCGAAATTCAATTAGAAAACCAGTAAATATCTCTAAATTTACTACATATTAATATCTATGTAAAGATACAAATCTAATGTAAAGTGATGTTCTAAATGAATCCACGGATAAGTTATTATAAGTTATACATTATAAGTTATCCATGATAAGTTATTATCATAACATATATGGTTTCATAAATCGATTTGCTTTTCGCTATTGTCTAAAATTCACAGTCAGTTTTTCGTTATTTATCGATTTCAACTTTCTTTCCTAACTTCAACTTTCAACTTTTCTACCACAATTTTAGTGTCAAATTTCGACCATTTTGGTTAAAAAATTTCAACTCTCCCAATTTCTACATTCTGCAAATATTTTTGTTTACGCTTGTCATATATCAAGTCGAAAGGATAGCAATAAATCGAAAATTTGACATCTTATTTTCAAATTTTACTGTGTTGTCTGAAAACGTTGGGCATTTTATTTTTAATTTGTCACTCTTTGCATTTTCCAAATGTGGGCAAAGGGGCTGAAGATTTGACAGTCAAGTTGAACTTCATTAGATAATTGTATATTATAACGTGTGTGAAGGCAGCTTTCTTTAAATTGATCCTATCCCCACCCCTCACCCCCCCCCCCCCCCACCCAACTCCTACTTGTGACTTCTAAAAAATGTAAATTGATTGATCACCGAAGATTGAATTTGAAGAATTTGAATACATAATTTCAATGAGAAGAAAAATTTAGTCAGTCCCACTGTTAGCGGTTTTTAATTCAGTTTTGCTTGTTTCTTCTCCAAACTGATCGATATTTCAAATGTTTTAGCATTTTTTGTTTGTTCCGCGGTAACGATATCAAGATTTCTCCTAGATTCGCTGAAAATTTGACAGAACAAAAGTTTGAAATTTAGCATAATTATTCCGTATTAATATTCAATCAGCAGCTGCACGAAGTTCCTGTTTTTTCCATGATTTGAGTGATTTCAGACGGCTGCTATTCAACTGTTTACACCAGTATAATTTATTTTATAAGTCATATTTTTAATAATGGTTAATAGGCTGCAAGTTATGTTTATTGAAGAAAAATCATGGGCCAGTCCAAGTCAATTAATGATGAGTTGTACTCTGTTTATTGATGTGAAAGTAGTCTATAGGCTTATAAGAAGTTAATTGTTCTGGTTGTTAAAGATTTGACCAAATACAATGATATCAAACAAAACTGAACAGAATAGTAACAGTGTTGAAGCAAGGTACATTTATCCGAGTACCAGGTACTTTTAAGTACTTGAGGTTCCCGAGAACCCGGGTATCCTAGCCCGATGACTGGCTTTTTAGGATCCGAGCACCGAGTACCAGTTTTCGAGTACAGTATTCTATATACAGTATTCAGTACCGAGTACGAATTAAACTATTTCATACGAGTACTTTTGATTTCTTAAATATACAACAACCTAATATTTGTAACTGTTCCCGGTGGTAATTATAAGTAAATGATATATACCAGTCGAGTATATGAAGACATTGCTCGTGTTTTGTTATTGTTTGACAAATTTTCAAATATTAAATGTCTTAAAATGATGGGTTAATAGGGGTGCAAGTGCCATATGAATACTACAAACATGCTATAAATTGGTATATGTTAGAAACATATATACATCACTTATGATTTCTTTGTTCATGCTATATGTACTGTTCTTGGTAATATAAACGGCTATTCTGCTGCAGTATAGAGACACATGAGTACGGTGACATTACAGAGTCATAAAAATCATCGATAACTTATAATAACTACCTACTGTAACGTCAGTATCACGAAACTGTTTGTTTTACATAACTCGTCACGAAAGAGTGCCAAGCACTTTGAATCGAGTACTTAAGCATCAGAGTGCGGGTGCGAAAAGATGAGTACCAAGTACTGTTCACCTAGCTAGTGCGAGTACCGATCATTTGGAAACAGATGTTTGAATGCCACTCGAGTGCCGGGTATTTTTCGAGTACTACAACACTAGAAAATAGCTTCTTGACAATACTTAACCAGTTTATTTTTTTTTATTTTAGTTTACTAATGCTTGGCACAAATTTCAATTACAGACACAAACAAAAGGACCTTGGAAACACCAAATCTCACCCGAAATTGAAAAACACAGATACCGATACGGTAAAACTTCTTTAAGTCGTACTTACTAATGAGCAACTGATTAATGTAATATTAAAGTAAAATATCTTGTTTTAAATTGGATTTATTAGACAAACCAAGACAAAACTGATCAGCAATTGATTGAACATATTTTATTTTCTTGTTAGGATCATCTTATTCGCAAACCGCTACGTTGAATTAAACAGTTAGTAATAATGAATGATATTTTAACGCTTCTTTGATATATTATTATCAATGAAAAAACAGACCGTGAGTGGTTTGAGTAGATCACTAAGCTACTTCCAAATAATTATGATGAAAGTCCGACTAAATTGAAGGGAAGAAGCTGTCGAAAACTTTTGTTTTCGAGGGCGCTAGACCTTTTAATGCGGAATGGTCACGCTATTAATTCTGAAATGTCAGAGTTTGCTCCACGATCACATTATGAAAAATGCAATTCAATTAAAATTTCGTTACAACTGACACAATCTTCTAGATTTATCATAAGTTAATGGCAGTTTGCGAGAACTTTGACAGATTCTATTCGAATTTGAAATTTCGTCGACCTTCTCAAATATCCAAACACAGAAGACGCATGAACAATGTACGGTTTTACGAGAATAGAGACAGAAATATAGAACTCCGTAATATTGAAATGTTTTGTTTTCTACCTTGTTCCGGATCACGATAACTTTTTTTTTCATTATCTTAGCCTCTTACCTGTTTTCAATCTTTCCTAAGTCTTCAACTTCGAAGTAAAATAAGACCGGACCGGTTAAATTTTGACGGTTAACCGGTTAATTATTATATTGTAAACATGTTAATTCTTGCTCATGCCCATATGTCATTAATGTGATCAATATTCGCCTTTAAAACGTTTCTTGTTTTACTTTTTGTATAATACAGGACTGTGTGACATGTTTGAGATCTACTTGATAATCTTGTAAATGAATCCAACATTTACAGTGTTGTATGTACAGTATGTTATTTATTAAACAACCCTTCAACGAAGATTGCAAACGGTCGTGTATTTTTACGTCATGCTGACATCTTCTGATGAAAATGGTTAAATGAAGATGTCACGCTGATAACTGACTATAACTGTTAGTCGGGGATAATTCCTCATTCAATGTACAGAGGATATATCACGTGACCGACTTCAAATTACAACCTTAAGGAACGGGTTAAAATCGTATACATTTGTTATCTGAAGCGCCTAAGTCGTTACACTACATTTGTTTTTTTTATTGATGTATTGTCATGCTCTGCGCCTTAACACTTTTATACGTCATTTGATGATCACTTACTGCTTTACAATACTTTACCGTTTTTACCTCTAAACCAGATTCCGTCTGCTCAGTTTGGTCAAAAAAGAAGAAGTGTATGTAGCGTAATATGAGACCGCATTGAGGAATCTCATTAAGACCTCCTACTCTTCTAATTTAACATAACAGATGTAAAGAGCTGATATCTTCAACATGGTCCCGTGATGGTGAATAAAATTCAATTCGAACAAAACAATTCGAGACTTTCATAAGCCTCTTCTTTGACGTATCGTACGTGATAGTGTACTATGATACACGATGTGTGTGTGTGTGTGTGTGTTTATTTATGTATTCAAAAACCGACAATGATGACAGTTTACCTCACCTTCACACAAATGTTCCCACCAAGATCTACTTCCAATCTACACAACACCCTTTCCACCGAACTGTCATGAAAATAGTATGCTCCTGGTTATAAACCACGTCCAATGTTACCATAGTAACAGCAGCAGTTGATTTCAGAAGTCGATATTTTAATATAATGACCTTCATCGAAATTCGATCCGGACGGGATCATGGACTTACAATCGTGATGTAACAAACGAAACCATTTCAACGAGGAACTCAAATAGATACATTCATACCCTAATACATCTCTTATATATCATTTCTCATACAAGAATAAATATGTTTGCAATAGATGTATGTTTCCTTAATATCGTATCCTCTTCTTTTCAAGTGAATGCATGAATTTCTTAAAATAGTGTGTCATTTTACCATGTATGCTCAAATACAAACATCATTCATTTACGATAATCTATTTTTGGAAGGGATTGCGAAAGGGGGGAGGGGGTTATACAAAAGAGGCACTTTCAAATGACATATTTCAAAATTTAACAACAAACGACATTACAAACATGGAAAGGTTCAGGCTTTTTCTTAACCAGTTTCCACAAACTGGATTGGAACGTACCAAGGTCGAGTTTTTTTTTGTCCCAAACAGGTTTGCAATTGTGTGTAAATAGTCGCTCATGATTGGTCGGAAGTTTTGTCATCACCATAGAAACCTGGTACTTCGCGGTACGCAAAATGTCTGAATCAGTTCGTTGCAACCGTTCAAAATATCCCGAATATTTTCGTAAGTATATGTAGATATCTTTGGAATTGGTTTAGACATATTTAGCACACTAGTTTGTTAGATTGTATGATCTACTATATCCATGTTTGATCGAAGTTTTCTCTGAAGGCATTTATCGATAACATAGCACAATGCACGTAACAGTTTTGTACAGGGTGCATCACACATGCGCTGTAGGCCTATATGTATTAAAATTATGTACACAGTGCATTGACGGTAGTATACCATACTGCACACTATACAGTATGGACATTTGAGAACTGTGTTGTGATGCAAAAACAATTCAGTTTTTACCCCCCACTCCCATCCCCTTCTGGAACCACTTCTTATAATTGGTCAGAGCTTTTCTCGAGATGACAGGATTTCTTATTAGTAGCTTTAACTCAATACAAAGGACCAACTTCCTCTCCACCAAAATCAATTCTTCCAAGGATACCAGTCATTGATGACGGTTACCCAGCATTCTTCACCCCTCACTTGAGCTTCGGCCTATCCTGTTTAGTCCTATATGTACTGTGTATATCCAATAGTTTCCTCTATAAATGATCTAACCCAATGGAGAAACATATGATTTAACAGAAAAGTTGTGTAAATTAAGCATTGATTATTCGCAAGCCATTTACCAAATTTTAGACAGGAAAATTGCAGACTTACTGTAGTCCTAATAGTCAAGCAATACACTCACGTATTGTATCAATTCAAACTACTGCTGCTGTCATGTTTGCGTATATTCATTTAAGACTTGTGATTTTAGTGTATCCATTCCACGAATCGAATTCCGATTTCAATAGCACGGCTCACGAATCTTACAATGTAGCGTTTGTATCATAAGTTAGGTCAACAAGTGATCCAAGCATTGAAGGTAAAGTTAGGACGTTTAGAAGGCAACCCCGTAACTAAACTTAACTAAGTGTTACAGGACAATCACCATCAAAATTGTATCTGTTCAGCTTAAGCACCATGTTTCAGTGACGTCAATGAACTCATTCATGTTTTGACATTTAAGACCCATGGACAGCGGGTGATTCCTGGAATTACTCGTCATGATAAAACACACTTTTCTCGTCAGAGACTTCGGTCAAAAAGTTTAGTAGATTTCAAAATACAAATCACGTTATCGTAGCGTGCGTGTAGGAATGCTATGACAATATACAATATTCGCCGCATGTAATATCATATATTTACGACACTGGTGACAAATCTACAGTGGTTCTGAAGGGACAGGCGAGTTCTTCAAAACACTTAAAAGTTGTATATTTTTGTTGAGCTGACGAGTTACGCTAAAGTTACCGCTGGACGAAAATGACAGGGGCGTTTCCAGGATTTTCCAGTAGGGGGGGGGGGGCGTCAGGCAGGAATGATCGCCGTCCTGGGGGATGGGTCTAAGGGGAGGGGTGGACAATTTTTGCTTTCGAAGAAGGGCTGAAATGCAAAATGGTGCCATATGCATGGGCGGCGATCCGTACTTCCGAGTGGGAGGGGGGGGGGGGATATGACCTTGTTGACTATCTAAGCGTAGCGCCACCATGGGTTGGCGCGAAGCGTACAAGAAAATTTTGGGATTAACAAACCCTCTAGATGGCCGGAAACGGCACTTCCCGAGGTTTCCAAGCGGCATATACCCAACTTTAAAATAGGGATGTCATGTCCGAAATATCTCATAATCAGGATCCAAAATACCTTTTTTTTAATTTCGGGTGTTATTTTGGGAAAATTGCCCCTGTCAATCTTGTTTCAGGCGCAACGTTAGAATGTTCGAGAGCTCTTTTATATTATTCGATGAAGAAAATGTCCTCATGCAGGCTATTATAGGCCTATACACATGCAATACACAATTACACATAGTTACATTCCTAGGTACCGATTGCTAGGGCATCCAGGTGAAACGTGTATTAACCTGGTAACATGAGATTCTCAGCTGTTCGAGGGAACATGTACGTGTGTAGGCCTACTATAGGGCCTATATGAATACTATGAGGGTGCATATATGTACTATATCAATACCGTGGGCGCAATAATACATTTTGTTGTTATAGGGCCAATGAAGCCTACAGTCAACTATTCTTGCTTTATAAAGACGCTTTATTTGAAAAGATCGCACTGCGTTTATGGTAGGCGAGAAATGAAGCTAAAAAAGAGCCGTACATTAACGATGATGCATAAATGTAGGCATGAAAATATTCTTATCCCTTGCATTTGGTGGGGGGGGGGGGATATGGTGTATTACATCCCCTCTACCCATTTTCATGGGGGATATATCCCCCCTTCCCCCCCCCAGGATCGCCGCCCATGGCCATATGTGATCCATTTTTCGACCTTAATAATAAGCAACATTTCCAGTAAATATGGACACAAAATGCACAATTTAGTATGGCTGCATGTCACTTAGTGTTTATAGTGATAATACAAACACAATTACCATCTATGTTTCTAAAACTATTATGCCGCCGAACTTCGCCAGAACCTTTTTTTGGCAAACAAAAAATAAACATACGGGAGGGGGCTTGAGCGATCACCGACATCTCACTTAAAGTTCGTCATCAATTTTTTTATTTTTTTTTGCTAAACTTTTTTTTTGGTGACGGCCAATAGGGGGGCGCGCGCCTGTTGCGCCCCCCCCCCCTGGATACGCCCCTGAATGATAACACAAATCGAGTTTGGTGTGTTTCACGTAACTTGGCAACAAGTCAAAGATATGATTTTGATCGAGTTGTCAAGTATACGCTCTATTCATATCTTGGCCAAATTTATCAAGTTGAGTATGTGCATTGTCAACTCGATTAACATCATTTGACGTGACTACAACTCGTCGGTTCCTTCAGTAAGTAAAGCGTAATTATTCCCTGCTGTGCAGCGTCGATAGAGATAAAGGAAGATTTCTAACAGCATATATATGTGTAACTACTCTCGATATGTTATGTTCAAATGTTCATTGGCCTTCAGGACTTTGGAGTACTACACTTGTAAGCAATGGCGGAAGAAGGCGGAGTCGGGGAAGGGAGGGGGGGGGGGTTAGGAGGAGCAAACTGTTGGATAGTGGGAGGTGTTATATTGACCTGAGTGCAACACATTTACTCCAAAAAAAAATCACAATTATAATAATGAAAAGAGAAGGGTCTCTTCCTTATTACAAAGATAAACTTTCAGCTGTAAGGTACTGTTATCTGTGACGTCCACCTATCCTTACAATGTAGACCCGGTGGTTTTGATATTGTTTTTGATATGTTTACCAAATGGGAATGAGGGCGGTATTGAAGAAATTAGACTGCACAGTCTCCGGATGTGTGACGTTATTAATTCGCAGATGACATTGCAAGGGTCGTACCTGTACCTCGTTAGATTTGACAGAGGGATTCAACTGGTAAGGCGTAAGGTTGGCATGTAATATAATTGTTTAGTAGTCGAATGAGAACCTTATTTATAATACATACACAAATACGTGTGTTCTTCATACGTCTGCTGCTGTTCCAGCAGTTATTTATACAACATTTAACCACTTGTTAATTACATAAAATTATGAACATTTACTAATTTCATATTACCAAGCGGAATTTTAAAGTTCCTTTGATAATTTTATTTTACCCTGTGGGTTGAGTTTGATAAAAAAAAATACAAATGATACAGACTCTACGATGTTGGGTAAAAGCAACCTTTTGAAAAATAACGATTTGCCGTTGCTGGCCAAAGGGTTTGTACAAAGAAGACTTCGGCTTTGAGTACAACGTTTCCGTATGTTGCCTTGTTGGACGAATCCGACCGTACTCTATTACCCTTCCAACCAGAATTAATGATCAAAGCTATAGTCTCATTGTTTCTTTAAAATACCAAATGATTAACTTGGCAACAAAGTGTTATCTGGTAACTTATGTACGGAGTCAGTGATCGTCTACCGATTTGTTGTATTATTCAGGAAACAAAGGAACATAATACACGTGTCATGTGGTTGGGGGGGGGGGGAGCATGATCGAGTCGTGATCCTGCTTGTTAGCAGAATCATTCCGGATATAAATAGACCTAAACAGTATATAATCAATGCAGTAAACGTAAGAAAACACAAGCAAATTATTTTCAGAATGGAAGCTTTTCCGAAAAAGTCAAAACTAAGAGAAAAGGAGCTGACTTTACTGGTAAGCTGCACGGACCCTGCCAATGCCACCATCTCGGGAGAAATAAAGATACTAGACAAATACAATAGACTACATAAGAAGACATAGTTTAGTAAATTTATTGATGCAAGTTGACGCAAGCACGTTAACTTTACACATTTAACAAACCAGCAACACAATTTCCTTGCTCTTAATAATAGTCATTACTGTTACGATATTTTTTCACTTGAGGGTATTTCATATTTTGAAATCACATTTCACAAAATACTTAGGATTAATTATTGATGAAAATGTATCATGGAAGCAACATATTAATGATCTATGTCATCGTTGCCGATATGTGTTATTTACCTTAAAGGGAAATTTGCGATTGGTCGAAGTCGGGCAAAGGTCAATGCTGCCCTCGCCCAATGGTGTTTAGGTGGTTAGGGTGTGACCTTTTATACCCGCCTCCTTGCTTCGCATACTTACGTAATCGATGAATACTTACGTATTATGTGAGTGTTACGTAGTTACATGCTTCATTCCTCTCATGGTGCAGGGTGGCGTCGCATGTGCTCTCATAGTGAAATCCTAAGTAATATGTTTTCTATATATGTTTTATAAAGGCATTAAAGGGGTAGATATCCTAATTGTATACTTCTTTAATATCGTATTCTTGAGATTTGCTTTTAATGTGATTTTGCTATATGCTTTGTACCATCTTTGTTGCCTTTTCGTGTATTTATTGCGTTGCTTATTTGTAAGAGTATCTCGGGTTAAAGTATCATCTTCGTGGAGTATCTCTCGAGAGGTTATTATTTTTATTGGTATTCTATGATTCTCCAGAAAGCCACCGTAAACCCCCAATAGCTGCAGTAAACCCCTGAATGCCTCTGTATGTCGCAGTTTGTCGTGCGGCTAGTTTTGCCCGTCAGCGATGGTAAGTTGAGCGTTATTATTATTAAGGAGGTAATTGTTGTTAATCTTACTCTATGCTTTGAGTTTCATGGTACCAAATGTTATTTGCTATACCTCTTCCCTTTGTGCATTATTTATAAGAGGAAACCTTATTCTGTATTATGTTATTATTGATTTGTACAAATTCATGTGTTTGGTTTACCAATGTTTGTATATTAATGTTTAGATATTTTTACTTTATGGTTTTCACCGTGGTCCTGTTGAACCACGTGTGCAAACTAAACGGGTAAAACACCTCCGACTACGTTGTTCAGCAATCACTGAGCGTTGTCTCGGTGACAATCTATGTATACGTTTTATTAAGTACATTGGTACTGTCTTGTATATGAGAAACACTATGCCAAATGAAATAGCAATTTAAATTCACTCTCCTTGTATCTATTCTTAACAATTGTAGTTTGTGGTACGGCCTGTAGGGTCTTATACTACGTTCTGAAATCCTCTAGAAAATTTGCGGAATAGATTGATCAAATTATTTATACTGAAACCTACCCCCCCCCCCCCCACCCGCATCCCACGCCTATATAAAATGTATCAATCGGGCGGTACCATCCTCCGTTAAAGCAAAACAAATGTAACATGTCACAACAATTACATCAGGAATTTATACATTAGACAAGATTATAGCTCGTAGCGGACATATGATTATGGTCACACACATCTCTTAGTGAGACCGAGGTATATACTATAATGTGTAATATACATGACTTGGTCAGAACCTGACACCAGCGAAGTAAATAACATACTATACTAACTGAATGGGCAATTGCTCTCCCAGTAAATCCTTGTGCCCGCCCTATTAAATATGTTGCTCACAATCTTCATTTTCGTACCAGAGATATGCATAAGAACAACCAAACCATCAGGAGCCTATATCAAGTAGATGAAATACTCATAGCCTCTATATCAATGTATACCTCTTTTTTTACATATTTCATATAATCGGTTAACACATTTTTCGCATACTAAGTCGAAATGTCAACAGTTTATCAATGTGGTCCTTTCTTTACCCCCTTATTACATAACACCAATCTAATCAAGAAACGTTGATATTCTGAGATAACATAGTTGAACTGATGAGGTATTAAGGCGATATCATAAGGAATAAGCCGAATTATTAAATAAAAAAAACCAATATGTTAAGATAATAAGTCGAAATACTATTTTAAACTTTGCCATCTTAAAGTCGAAAGTTAGAGAAAATAGGCTAAAGTTTTAAATATAGTAGTGAAAGTTTGAGATTAAAAAAAATGCAAATTGGATATTAAAAGTGAAAAGATGGACCTGTTATTTCGTAATTTCCACTTCTTTAGTACCACAATCCTAATATTTTTAAAAGAGTTTAAGACAATTTCCAGGAAAGATATAATTTTTTTATGAAATTATATTCAATTTGGAACAGTTGTTGAAATTTCCAGGTAAGCAGCGAATTAGAAAATGACATTTAGTGTGAGCATTGGCAAATTATAAATATAGTGTCATAAGTAATGATTCAAGACATTACGTAACAGATACGTTATATAAAAGTTAAGGCCATTATGTAAAAATATGGTAAGGAAATAAAGCACAATACAAGTAATATAGGCTTTCCTAATCATCGAGTGTACGTGATATATTATATACAGATTAAAAACAAATTGACATTATTGTATATTAGTTTCAATTGTTATATTTTATTGATTGTGATTTTAACCAATTGACGTCCATGAGAATTATGGTCATACATACTGATGACGTAGTGATTGATGAATGACGTCATTGGAAGTTTCATTGTTTCTTGACAATGTGAAGTTATCAGAGCAAACGAATTCATAATTTGTAATACTTTAAATATTGTTTACACTTGTTGGAGTTCTTCTTATATTTTCCTTTTCTGTCTTTTGTTGTGATATTTCATTTAAAGTCTGTATAAATAAATTTGATAATTTTCAACACTATTTGAATAAGTTTCAATTAATGCGTGACAAATATGTACTAAATTTTGTCAAAGGTGTCATAAAATGTTGTCATAATTTAAAAAAAAAAGTGTTTTCGAACAGTGTCAGCAACTGAATTTCTTCTAGGGCCTACGAGAAATCGGGCTTCTGTTGACTGCTTGGTCAATGGTTGTTAATTGTTGATATTCAGTCAATCGAAACAGTTAAATAATTACTGGTTGATAACTAATGAACCAAATGTGCCATCAACGCTGCCATCGTTGAACAATATTATATGTACGTAGTCCCAGAGTAAGGGCAACCCGTTACCTTGCCAAAGTCAGTCAATTTTCCATGATAAAATGGCAAATTTTTTAATTGTTTTCTAAGCCTGTAACAAAGTTCGGAAAGTTAAGATAAATGTAGTGAACAGAGATTATGGGACTCCATGTGAACTTCTTCTTAAGTAATGCAATCAGTTCGCTAAAAGGTCCACTAGGATACAGTTTCCTCATGATCTGATAGGTAGTTTTGAAAAAATGAATAATAATAATCATTTCAAATACAGTCACAATTAACCTGGAAAATAATCACTTCGTTATCGCACGTTTTACCTTAGGTTTCGCTACTTTCGCTTTTTCTGCCCATGTTTTCAAACGGCATCGCTTTTTCTTTACCCAGTCACCACTTCTCACGGGCATGGGAGGCGATCATGGATCAGCCAACACAAAAATGTCTTAAATTTTGGGCGCTTCTGGGAGACGAGGTTGGTAAACTGAGGAATAAATGGCGATCACTTCCTTCGAGAATATTTCCCAAAATAAAAAATTGCCATTAATTTTGATCAATTTTAGGGGTGTTGCTTACTGCCATAAAGCACGGGAAGTGCCGTTTCCTGCAATCTGAGGGGTCTGCCAGACGAAAAATTTTCTTGTACGCTGCGCGCCAACCCGTGGTAGCGCTCCGCTTAGATAGTCATCACCTTCTCACGGGCCCCCCTAAATTTATTTTCGCACGACGCCCCTGGTCTCCGTACTAGATTGTATAATCCAGTCACTTTTATTGATGACGTCAGCTGTTTAAACTGGCATTTCTCAAAACTAAATATATAAAATATTAAAATAAAACCTATACTGACAACAGTGGTATTTTTGTGGTTTACAACATGTACAGTTTAGATAGAAAAATATATAATTGAAACAGCGACCACTATTAATAATATCCCACACTTTAGGCGGAAAAAGACACAGGTAACATACATATTTATAGCGTTAACAATTATACGCTAACAGTGGCATGACCTATATGGATAGGGGGAGGGTGCCTTTGACTTAACGGTAAAAAAGTTCTCAAAGTTGTAACTATGGAAAGAAGGACGGTTCTTATGGAGCACTTCTGTCTGCGATGCCTATGCGCACCATTGCACCCCCTCCTTCACCCCACTAGCTTTGTTATAGCAGAACAAAAAGAAATGGCAAAGAAACACAAAGAGCAGATTTCACAGATCAAGTTTGATCGGATTCGTTTCCATTCGATGAACGTTTATAATTACAAAATTAGTTCAGACATTTGTGTCCAGTGCTGACGTCATTAATTTAAACCCAGTTCGGAGAAGATGAACTTATTTTGATAGTTAAACCTTTCTTGGGTCAAATTTTATAAAAGGAAGAGGAATGTTTATCAATATAACCGAAATAGTTGTTATATGATCAGATTGTATCATGTATCATACGAGCTATGCTTTTAATGGTTATCAATATTCATATAGATTCTCTATTCACCGTCATGTTACTTTGAATCTGATAACTGAACGAACTGAGTATATGACGGACAATATAACTTGATGCTTAATTAAGCCTGGGTGATCTTACCTTATCAGAGTTTTGTTAGATAAGCCAGTGATAATAAATGGCTTTACGATATAATATGATAGCAAATATTAAAGATCAATTATGCATTATTGTGCAAACTCTTACACTCTTTGTCTAATTTTATCTTTCTGGAGTGATTTAAGTAGATTGCAGTATATTATATGTTAGGTTATGTAGGTACGTTGTTGTACTTTTGAAGGTGGAAATTCAACACAAACTGCGGCATTTAGGCAGAATCGTTACTAACTGATAACGTGTATTTAACAATTTAATGTCTAAGGCTCCGTAAGTTAAGAATGTACATTGAAATATATATAATTTAAATGATGTTCTTTCAACAATCATATTTAATATTAAATATCCAAAGATAAACATCATACGTACGAACTTCATCCAGGAAATAAGAATTCGGAAGCGAAGACTCTAAAGTATGCAGATAATATGACGTCAAACTGATATCATTGATAGCTATACTATCCTCTTCCACCAGCAGTCACGTTCTCAACCCTAAAGTTCTGCATCTCTATTGAGTCGTGGTGATGAGCTTGCAATAGCCGTCATTTTATTGAGTTACGTAAAAGAAATAGAACCGAAGGTACCAGCAAAGATAATTCGATCGAACTTTTCGTAGATTTACAACGCTGTGAAACTACAGCCGACATACTTTGCTTGATGCAGCATGAGCCTAATTTCTAATAATATTATGATTAAAAAGGAAAATTAAAATAAACGTTTCAGGAAGTAATCATTTTATCATCATAATGGAAATAACTTTAGACATTTTACCACTGTCAACTAAATTCAGTGCCGTGGATAAAAAACCTATGTATGTTTATGTTGGAATACGGTAACTTAATGACGCTTAGATCTGTATGTTCTGTGATTGATAACACTGATGGAACACTACTGATGGGGATCTCTCTGATATTAATTTGCGGCTTAGTTTGATACTTCAACAACATCATATAGTCAATGGTTCGATCATATTACACCAGAATGTCACATTTTTAAGAAGCATTATGAGTAAAGAAGGGGAAATGTCTTTAAATTGGCGCATGCGCTATAATTGCTTTTTAATCCCTGTAAAGATATTTTAATATTTCATACATTTTATAATGATGGTACTAAAGAATATAAACATGGGCTTTTCCATTTTCACAATGACAGCAATTAATATTCAAATGGTGGCAAAATCAATTCTGGTAATTAAAAATCGTTTTGAAGGTTGGTCAAGAATTTTTCGTAGAGAAAAAGCAGTAAATGGTTGGTATAGACTACATTGGTGTTTTAAACATTTCGAATAAACTGAACATCACGAATATAATTGTACTTGCCTGGACATTATGTTTTCACGGAGACAGTTTGTTATTACCATAGTAAAGAAATGATTTAGACCGAGCTTTTGACGGAAGGTTCTTAACGGCATTGAATTACGCAAAACAGTGAAAGGCGATTAATTGATGCATTAGCGTGACAAAGTTCGTTTGATAATTAGTTTAATTCGTATGTAATATCAAGTTAGGTTTTTCTATAATTTAGTTTCCAAGAAACGATTTTCTTACCCTGGAAATGAAGACTAATTTACTTTAATTACGCAAAGGAATCAGTCACAGGTCAATGTGTATTTGTTTTGGTTTCTGTGTAATCAGCACAAATGACAGACAATGACTGCACTAACTAATTCAGCCTCTATCAAGAAAGTGAAGGACTATTGTCTTACATAATTCACTTTATTATAATTGTTCACTTTGGGCTTGGGTCGTGATTGATCATCGGAGGATGTTCAAAACATCATTTGTTACCGTAACAAAATTTAGATTGTTACTTGTTAAGCCGATATTTTAATTTAAATGTTTATCAAAAATAATTATAATGAAGGTCATTAAAAGTTGCTTCTTTTAAAAAAAAAAATAATGGGCTATAAGTTATTTATTCTGAATAGTGTTTCTGGATGTTGATGTGACAATAACCTATGTCTTGGAGAAGTTAACTCTTGTTAGTTTTTAAACTAATACCGTCTATTCCAGATTATCAATATTAGCAAAGATTTTCATTGGAATGTGTACTCACATGGGATGACGAGTGGTCAACGGGACAATACTTTGACATCCAATATCTGTTAATCTCCAAATACTTTTTGGAAGTCAGGAAGGTATAAAACCAAAGCAGTCCTCTCGAAAAATTAAATCCTACTTCATTAGGAATCATTTTCTCAGCCCTCAAAAAGATGTATATGTCTCTGAACACTATTGATCCCGAATTCATAGTACATCACTTTGGATTACGAAATTCTTGCGAAATATTCACAAGGTAAAATCCTGGGATATTGATCCAACGAGAATAATTTGCACAAAAATGTCCATGGATGAGAGCACGATGAGAAGGTTGCAGTGTCTTTTAAACGATGCCTTTGAAGTAAATATTATTTAACTAAATGGTTACACTATCACCAGCAGTCTCCGTACGTTCAATTGCTATTGTTGGATTTTATGCACGAGCAACGAGCCTATTCAACTATCTTAATACTATACTGTATGACTAAAAGAACATCTGTCCCTTGAATGTTTCACAAAGATAAGCCACCTGCGGTTTTCTTCTCATTCAGAATGGGATTTTACTCGTATTGTTATGCTAATCTTACAGGATGTTTCCTCGCATGTCGAAATTATTCCTGAATCACGTGTATGGCAAAGCAAAATACCCACTAATGATATATTCCAGTTTTATTCTGGGAAAAATTGGCTCAATGGAGATCTTGTTTTGAACCGATACTCCAGGTTTTACAACTGGAAATGAAAGCTTATAGGCAATTAAATTGGATCATTGGTTAAAAATTAGACCGATTGTCTGGTTAATATTCGAAGTTTATCATTGTTAAGCAAGGTTCTTCGACCGACAATGCAGGCTTATCGAATGCTCGAATTTGGACTAATTAACCGGAATAATCGTTTGTATCCATACTTGCCAAATGACCACAACGAGCAATATTTCGATAGTCATCCTGTTCAAATTAAAAACAAGTTTGGCCTTTAACTTCCATCATAAACATATCGTTCAAATGTATGGTTTAGCTATAACTAAATTCAGCCTGTAAATGTATAGTTGTATTCAAAACGTTTAACGAAATTAAATTGGTTTTAATCTCTCAAAACTCCCCGCTCCAACCTCCGAGGAATGGAAATAGCTTTAACGGTAGAAAGCTGTACATTACTCTGATTCCACCTTTGTTTCTCTTGATGTTTAATTTGTATATCATGATGTTCTTTAAATATTCATTCTTGTGAACATCAACAACAATTGAACGTCAGGGCGGCCCTTCCAATCTCAAATAAACATGGATGATCTAAATAATCCTACAACCTCACTCTGACTATCCTGACCGTAATCAACATTCTTCATCTTACGGTAACTTTGTTATAATCAAAAGATAGTTGGGTCCTTCTCCCGTGTGATTCAAACTTTATTCTTTTAGAGGGCGCTCGTATCATTTATTCACAGAGATATGAGAAGTGTGCGGCGATAAATGCTGATATTTTTAAGGTCAGTGCAGAGAAATGGTTTCATTTTGAATGCATTATATTTTAAGTGCATTTTTTTTTATTGAATGCTAGTCTGTTACGTTGTAGTTTTTCGTATTAGTCTAGGTAGATTATTATTTGTATATTTAAAACAAATAATTCGGTAGATTTTGATAAATCTGTTATTCGCTTCAGAACTACCGTAGCAAAGTTGTTCGTTAAAATTGTTATGCTTAATTCAAACAAACAGTAAATTAAAGTTTGGATGTTTCCGGTTCATCTTTAGTTCTTCAAAGGATTTAATCTAGAAAAAATAGCTGGGTGATGACGGGTTACAAGCTTTATGTACTTTATTAATTGCTCTCATTATCCGACTTAAAACAAGATACCTTAATTTGATTAACTGCATTCTAATTTTGAATACTCTGAAGATTTTGGTAACATTCTTGGTAAGTCGTAATACGGCTGCTTTATGGTTTATAAAGAGAGAAATACTTTCTTTTCATCACAGATGTGTAACGTAACGTTTGCTTCAGAGTAAGTTCAGGTAAATTAAGATATCATTACACGATGTAATATTACATGCCTGCGAGATAGAATGCTTGTAAATGAAGCAGTAAAAACTTACACTAAATTTGTGTCAGATAACACAAATGTGTTTTATCCTGTATTATTAGTTCAAACATTTTTTTTTTCAGCAGGTGCACGGCCGCAGCCACATGGTTAGATAGGTTGATTATATTATCATAGTAGTTAAAATTCATGGCTTGCCTAGGGAGACGAAATAAAATGTTACAAATAAGCACAAAAGTACAATTTAAAGCGTCGTTAAATGTTAAATTATTTTCACCCATAACCTAACCCAACATGATCATGTTTTAACATCGTTCCGGTCACAGCAGCCTTTCACACCCATGCCGATCCTGTCTCACCCTCGTAATGGATCAACTAACTTTTTGCGTTAGAATTTCTTCTTGCTAAACAATTTTTCCCGCCAACTCCCAAAAGAGGGGTAAAAATATACTTCACATACGTCAACATTGTTTTATTTTTGTTCATAGTAAGATATTGAAGCGAATGTAGCCCAGTACTGCAGATACATAATGGAACTTAACCACAGCAATATACCCCCCCCCATTCCCCTTCCCTCCACTTTCATCTTCCCGTGCATTGTATGTGGTGCTGCATATCTTACATACCAACAGTTGATGATGACGTCATATATGCTAATGATTCAAAATCCCCAACCCCAAGGGCGGCGGAACCGGGGGCACAGGGGGCACGTGCCCCCCCCCACTTTTCCTCAGGATAAAAATTTGCCCTTTTTCTACCTAAAAAATTGTACTCTTGATCACCTTATTAGGTCAGCGATATTTCAGTAAGAGATCTAATCCTAATTTAGAAGTAATAATGAATTTCTGTGGGTCAAACTCAAATGTTTACTACCACAAGGCTTCTAGCATACTGGTGAGTGCCATTATGCATATTCAATTTGTCAGAAAAATCCTAATACATTTCCAAAAATACATTGCTATATTACATTGTGACTTTGTAATAAGCAGAAGCCATTTATAGCCTACTATGAATAATGAGTTTAGTTTTAATACCCCATCCTTTCGTATTTTGACATATTTCATTTGCTTTCATGCATGTATCGATCGCGTGTGTATGGGCTTGGACTTTATAATGATTTCACCTCATTTTGTCTCGAAAGTAAACTTGTTCCTTGTATTCAATTTGCACATTGGATATTGCAGTGCTAGTATGCATTTTCTCCTGGGGGGGGGGGCAGTGGCGGAGCGTTCATACAGTCAGAGGGGGCGGATGCCCCCGTGGCGGACTCAAAATGACTGCTGGCGCCCTTTTCAGCTTTTTACCACTTTATAATTATTCGCGATTATTGACTATTTTATTGCGCTCTCAAATACCTATTGACATTTGTCACATTTTGTTGGTGTAATTTTCTGACCAAATGGCGACGACACCTATTTATTCTTCGTTTATCTGCAAATTAGCAAGGCCCGGAAAGGGTCATTTCCGGCGATCTAGGGAGTATCTTTACTCAAAAAAATTCTGAACGCTCCGCGCCAACCTGTGGTGGCGCTCCGCTTAGATAGTGTCGAAAGCGCCCCCGGCCTACAGACCATTCTCGCCTCATGACCATTACCCCTAGCTCCGCCACTGGGGGGGGGGGGTTGATGGAGTGATGTGTATACGCAAATAAAATAATACAATAAGAGTTATAAAGGGTACTAAATATCAGGCTGCATCAGTCCAATCGAATTTCTGCAAAGTGCCCTTCGACGTCGGTGCCCCCCCCCCCCCCAGATTAAAAAGTGCTTCCGCCGCCCTTGCCCAACCCCATCCACTTCCCAGCCAATCAACTAAATTTCACTTGTGCTAAACTGAAACTTAAGTTCGTGTTTTTAATGTACGTGTTTATTATCAGTAGGTGGTTTTATTAAACACTGACGTAAAATAATATCATCCAGTTTTCCAGTCAAATGTTCTCGTTATACAACCAAATACTCCTTATCGTTGTGCAAATATAGAGAACCTTTCGTTTTGTCAACCTTGAACTTTGATGTGTGTTCTGGTGTATTTGTTTATTAATTTAATGATTATTATCAGTACGTTGACTAATTAAACACATACAAAAATAACTAGGAACAATCATCACCCTATCACTGAACTTTTCATCAATCTGACTAACGCTTGCCTAGGATGAACTGCCACAATATGTCAGCTTGCGGTATACCGTAAACTGCGCTGTTAACTAGAAGATATATCTCTTTACTGCAGACCACAAAGTCACACCATGAAGGATGAAAAAGCCATTTACTCAGTCATAGAAATAAAACGATACAGAATCATACATTAAATTGTGAGACACAAAATTACAGATAAAAACAAGTCTTTGGAGCAGCTAAACAGTTCTAAACAGATTCTAGTTTGGTTTGAATGACATCAAATTATATTTGAACTTACGTAACTAGGCCAGAATCATACCTAGTTTATACATATCATCTACCGGTTTCACTCATTTTCTGTCGAAGGTCACCTGAGGTCAGGCGGGACCAACAATTGTTTCTAGAAAAGTGTGAGATATACTTGAAAAGAAAGTTTCAATTTAAGGCACACAGAACGATAGCGACACTTTTATCAGGAGAAGAAGAATTTCTTGGTCACAACTGCAACTTTACCAGCCTCACCTGTTTTGAAAGTAACTGTATAGACATAACATTATATGTGATCTTAATGCAGGCCAGAACAAGTTACTACATATACTACATGTTACATAGAGATAACACTGTTGACAACATTTCTCTGATTAGTTTTCTATTGCTTCCATTGGAATTACAACATCAATACATATCAATAATTTCATATTTTGATTCCATGATACAAACTTTTGATAGAGTAACAGATAAACGCGATTAATATGTTGTGATTGTATCACCATGAGAGACCAGGATCGCCTCAAAGGGAACAAGTGTGTTTGTTGCAGAGAGCTTTTATTTGTACAAGCATACAAGATCAATTACAAAATAAAGTAATAATTATTCCCTTGGAAATATCTAATATCATAAACACTGCAACGCGGTGATTTCATCCATATTTATCTGTCAATGTGAGTTTTTTTGTTATGTAAATATATTCAGTTTTTCGGGACGTTGCCTGGGTAATATTGGTAAACTTGAGGCTTCATTAATATCCAATAGGCTTAAAGCAAATACGACAAGAACTAAATTATAATGTAGAGATCATGAATATTCATTAATCATCAAGCAACACCAGAAATAAGAAGAAGCAAAATAATGATACAAGAAGAATGAAAGATATGTATGGAGAGCTGATCATTGCATTTAAGGTTTATGTTAAGTATACAGACCATTATCTTCGTTACTTTTATGTTAAAATCTTACTATAATACGTCAAAGTCACTTGTTCCTATTGTCTTCAAAGAAACACCATTAGAGATCATAATAATGGAACACAGAACTGGATTAAAAAAAAAAAAAACATGTCATTGTTATTAATTAATATCTAAGACAACGTTTCAGTATACTTTTGAGTAACACAATCAATGGTATAACAGTAGACAGCCAGTCATTGTTATTATGATAACATTTCACAATATTCTTGTAATATTCACTGTATGACGCGTGAGAAATATCAAAGATTAATTAATAATATAGAAAAAGGAGGAACGAAAGAAAGCAACTCAATCTTTAAAGAAAGTAAAATTAATAAATGGATGAAGTAGAATGCAATCTAATAATTAATGACTAAATATAAAAATATTTAGAGCAAGTATTAGATGTAGTCTTAGCGTTGTTCTAAATCGAAGGAAAATATCGGAATATAAAGAAATAAAGAAGATCTAACATAAAATGAAACCAGTAGAACTATTAATAAAGCGCATTAAAATAACAATGAAAGAATAATGAAGAGAATATACTAAACAGAGCCGATCTTTGTAATTAAGGATTACTTGATATACACATAATATTATCAGCTTTAGTTACACCAAAATATGTAATGCTAAAACAATAACTGTTTAACATTCTGCTAATGTACCTTATCAAAGAAGACGGTTAATGAAGACAAAATGAAAAAATTCAAAACTTATTCAATTCTACGAGTCTTGTGTCTTATCAAAGTCAAATGTTATTTTCCTCAAATGCATAAGTGACCTAAAGTGACTTGCTCATCGATTGCTTAACTAGCATAGACTATTAAAATGATCGATAGCTTACCTATCACATCATATTAAAATGATAGATAGCTTACCTATCACATAATATTAAAATGATCGATAGCTTACCTATCACATAATATTAACATGATCGATAGCTTACCTATCACATAATATTAACATGATCGATAGCTTACCTATCACATAATATTAACATGATTGATAGCTTAACTATCACATAAAATATTAACATGATCGATAGCTTACCTATCACATAATATTATGATGATCGATAGCTTACCTATCACATAATATTAAAATGATCGATAGCTTACCTATCACATAATATTAAAATGATCGATAGCTTACCTATCATATAATATTAAAATGATCGATAGCTTAACTATCAACTAATATTAAAATGATCGATAGCTTACCTATCACATAATATTAACATGATCGATAGCTTACCTAGCACATAATATTAACATGATCGATAGCTAACCTATTACATAATATTAACATGATCGATAGCTTACCTATCACATAATATTAACATGATCGATAGCTTACCTATCACATAATATTAAAATGATCGATAGCTTACCTATCATATAATATTAACATGATCGATAGCTTACCTATCACATACTATTAACATGATCGATAGCTAACCTATTACATAATATTAACATGATCGATAGCTAACCTATCACATAATATTAACATGATCGATAGCTTACCTATTACATAATATTAAACATGATCGATAGCTAACCTATTACATAATATTAACATGATCGATAGCTAACCTATCACATACTATTAACATGATCGATAGCTTACCTATCACATAATATTAACATGATCGATAGCTTACCTATCACATACTATTAACATGATCGATAGCTAACCTATTACATAATATTAACATGATCGATAGCTAACCTATCACATAATATTAACATGATCGATAGCTAACCTATTACATAATATTAACATGATCGATAGCTAACCTATTACATAATATTAACATGATCGATAGCTAACCTATCACATACTATTAACATGATCGATAGCTTACCTATCACATACTATTAACATGATCGATAGCTTTCCTATCACACACTATTAAAATGATCGTTGGGTCGATTCTCCTTTAATCTCACAAACAAGTAGAAACATTAAAAGATGCAGTAAAATAAAAACTTGAAGGAAATAATAGCAATGAAAAATTAAACACAGAGATAATACCATTGTATTTAATTTTAATTAATGTACAGAACATTATCAGAGTTATTATTATATTCAATCAAATTATGTAAGCTCAGGTGATCGTATCCTGTCTTGACAGCGTAGGCTTTATTTAGGACTATACAGTAATAACAACGGAGGGCATTAGAAGACAAGGGAAATTAGGGGGAGGGGGTCTGACCACCTCTGTTGTATCTGTTGCTTGGTTTTGAATAATGCAAAAGTATTGTATCTAGCCAACCAATGTCTCGGAGACGATATTTGTATGTATTTGTATGTATTTTAAAGTTTAAATAGTAACTCGCGAAGAAGCCATCATTGGTTTATCAAAGCCGCAAGTTGACCGAAGTCAGACTCTCAGATTCATATTCAACGTCCATGATTATGAAATGTCAATTGTCAACAACTCTGTAACTGGACGACATACATTAATCTTGGAGTGACTCGAACTCGAAACCCTATGATCGAAGGTACAGGCGTTAACCACTGAGCTAACACTCCTGAGCTTGCACACTGATCTTACACTATTTAACAAATTCACCAATATTATAGTCTCAACCTACTGAAATTATTACGTACCGATTACGTCATATATCTCTTTCACATTATGGACAAAATGTGTAATGAAAAAGAAAAAAAAAAAAGGATAAAGTAAAGTATAATGAAGAAAAACCTTTCTTCTTGTTACAAAACGTTTAACAGTTTACATTGAATCATGACGTCATAGCTTGCTATAGGCCTATATACATTTTCTGAAACATCACGAGTGAAAGCAACCCTTTCAGAACTGTTCACTGTTTAATGAAATGTGAGTCAGCAGATTGTTGAAAATAAAAATAATCTGTTTGCAGAAAGAACAATACCAGGAACTGACAATTGCTATTGTTGGTGATTATTTCTCATTCATATGTATATAGAGTGAAGACTCATGAATTATAATTAATATACAATCACATGTGTAACATATAATGTAACTTGATTGTTGTTGGACGTTGAAACGTTATACAGATACGTTTAGTGATGAACCATAACTAAGGTAGAGATCACACGATATGTCAATGCCCAAAGCAGTTCCAATGTGTTGTAATTCACTCTGTTTTCAATAACAAGTTTTAGGTTTCAACGACGTTTTCGTTTGAAGCCAATTAACAAATATTAATATTACTCACAAATAAAGGGGCATCAACCCGCCCCTCTTTCTCCCATATAACTTACAGCCCATGAAATACTACATACATCTAACCAATTTTCCTCCATTTTTAGTTCATTTGTTCTGGTGATAATTGCATTCAAGATCTGTTGAAAAGTTTGAAAAGCTCTTTTCGTTTCTAAGATATACGCATTTGAAATCTCGATAAATCTGGGACACTCGTTAAATATATGCAAACTATGACGTAGAGTGTTGCGCTCATCATAATTTCTTATTTTAGCCTTTAAGAATTTCACTCCTAATAACAAGCCCACATATATCATTTGCATAATGCGATGTTTTTTTTTCAAAGAAGACAGTAAAATATCTCAACATTTCGCCTTAGGACACAAACCTGTGTTCAGTGTTCTTGAAACGTATATAAAGTATTTTCCTGGAGATTTATAAACCTTCAGGAATTGAAGTGTCTTCAAGTGAAAAAAAGAACATGTGACACAAAAGAAATGTCGTGTAAGTGACAGTAAACACATTGTTGATGTTTTAGTATGTATTCACATAATTTAACTTTCTACTCAAAAGGGAACAAACCTAGACCTGTATAAGTATAACAGTAATCTACTTCGTGAATTGAAGTAACCAATGTTTGTCTTAAACTGTATGTGTGTGAGTCTGTGAATGTTTTGCACACTGTCTGAGTAATGTCCTTATTATAAGTATCACGCCACCCACTCATAATCAACTTAATTCTGAAATGTTCTTTCTATTATCGGTCAGGTATATCACTAAATCCCATCCATCAGTGCATATGGTCCTACAGGAATAAGGGTCTGATGACGAAGCAATCGTGCCGAGGGGTAATATGCAAATGTGACATACTGAAATTCAAACTAGAGGGTCTTGTTGACATCGTGAGGTGTTAATAGTATTAGACAACCTTCCAAAATAAATGTAAAAGTTGACTTGTTTGTTACTACATTCTTTCAGCATGATACTAAAGTGATTTGATGACGTCATTTTGATGTCGGCGACTGTCAGGCGATGCTCTAATTCTACTGGATAATTCCGCAAAGAGCTGCAATATAGAAAAGCGTCACGTGCTGTAGGTTAAATATATTTACAAATTCATCTTCGATAGTGTAAACAAAGGCTTTCAATCGGAGTCAACCTTCACGTACTTTATATTATACATACAAAACTATAATTAATTATCACATTATATTCATTGTAGCGATGATTGATACTCAGGGTCAAACACTTATTGTTCATACAGTACATATATATTCGCCTTCTGTATCCAGAACAAAGAGTATAGTAGAATGAATGCACTAGAGAGAATGCGGTCTGGAAGCAGTGCGCCACCAAATCAGTACAACAGCAAAGAAACAGGGAAATATCAAGGAATAATGGAACCACTTATAGGCAGTACTTTGCATCCACAATAGACCCCCCTCACCCCCATCAATTCCAGAGTGTCTGACGTTATCTCTGTTCCATACATAACCATGTATAATGATGCAGCAGATACCCATCACCACAACACTATACCAACATATTATGATGACTTATAAGGCTTTGCTGTTCTGTCGTAATATCTAGTGATTAAAATATTAACTAATAACCTTATTCTATCACCTAATTCTACACTGAATTGTGACTTGAAATAACGTGGAAGCAGAAATGACTTTACAAGTGACGTCTGTAGTGTATTTGTAACAAAACAACAACAACCTCTTTGTTTACAGCAGACCATGAAATTCTTGATCTGTTTAAATATACGGTTAACAAGCTTTGATTTATCTTTCCTTGATCCTCAGCTGAACAATAAGGCATTGAATAATTTAGCCCAGACACAACTCTCTTCTTATTCACATATTGAAATGATGTTTGTTGTCCCTAGAAGTCACGTCACCATATTGATATCGGATGTTTTCCGCATTAGTGTTTTAAATAATTACAGCTTTTGTTTACATTTGCATTAAATGGAGACAAATAATGCGTCATTTGTATCCATTACAGTGGTTGGAATACATGACCAACAAGCACTAGATCCTAGTATAACTGTTTCAGCGATATTACGAATGGTCGCTGATAAGCAAATGCATCTAGTAGAAAGGAAGCTTATATATTCGCCAACATTTGTCAAACTTTTTCAATGCTCATATCGACACAGTTAAAAATAAAAAAGCGGAATGATGTTGAATGATGTTGACTTACTGTTCCTGCTTCCTCTACGTCATTCAATCAAATCCCAGTCTTCCAAGTATCCTTTTGAAGACCCTCTAAATAAGAGAAAAATAAGACACAAATTGAAGGCACTGTAGGAACAACCAACTATACACAAAAGGCCAAAAGTGATTATTAACACAACCTTACTTTTAGACCTCAGTATAACATAACTTTATATGGTTTATTCTTTCTCTAATCTTTAGCCCTTCAGACTCACCCCATTATCTTAAGTAGTGGCTTTCAAGTGGAAAGAGGCATTAAGGACGACTTTAGACACAATTATATTGTTAATATGCTGTAGTGATAGGAAACACCGTTAGCAGTTCAGGGAGTAATTCTATTACACAGTTAATATTTAAGAAGTGACACTATATACATATGTGGATCATCAATGATAGTGGCTGTACGGCTTAGTCTAACACACAGACCCTTACAGACAATTATTATAAATTTCCACCTTTTATCGCCCTGCCTATCATAAAAGATAACAACAGATCACTAAAGCTTAGAGAGCTAGTCTGGTTTGCATGCATGGGACACTATAAAATGCAATTATTGGCCTATAGCATATAGCCGAGCCTACTAAGTTCTAGAGGAAAGTGGCACTAATACTGTACATAACAAATTCACGTTCATGAATTTTGGTTGGTAAGAACAGATATTAAAGGCCTGATAGTACTTTTTTAGGTGTGGTATATTCTCTACCAGTCATGCCAAACCTAACTGCAGAAGAAAACTTCTTAAATATCTATAGACCCCAATTGTGGCCATGCAATTGTACAATAATGGGAATATTCCATTTCAAACACTGATATAGAGTTGTAATTCAATTTTAAGGCACTTCAGCTAGAACTACCAATTCTGCAGCCCATATATTTGTGTGTGTTTGTTTGTTTGTTTGTTTTTTTTTGGGGGGGGGGGCAAAAAAACATATCTCCTTGATCATGAATTTTCTTATCTCTTTGAAGGTGTTCATCTTTGCATAGATAAACCAGACAACAGACTGTCTATTGTCTAGATTCTATTGCAAAACTATCAACGTTGATGTAACAAGTTATGTTCAACAGGATGTCAAAGCGTCATTGCCCTGTAGACCTACGAACAAGTCTCCATAGCATTCCTGTAACTGGATTATGGAAACAGGTAAATATTCAATCTGTTTTAATTGCACAGGATGTCCGCAGTATGCAGTGAAGGTTTAGTTTAGTTAATGTCACTCTTTCTGGACAAATGAAACATTTACAAGTTTAAAGGTAGTCTGTATTGGCCCTAAATTTTGGCCACTTTAATTGCTAGAAGTTTTCAAAAAGTACTTTCCTGGGGGTAATAACCCTTTAAATTGTGCTCAGACATTCTAAATGATGACACAAGATGATTGAATGTCCCAGTGAGGTAAATTTCCTCCAGGGAAATAAACATACTTACAGAATTTTGTCCATAGTGAAAATTTGGCATTTTTAGGGCCTATACAGCAAACCTTTAAGCCACACTCTGGCCTAACTGCAGAGCAACCATCAATATAGGCATATAATTGTAAGTTGCAAAAAGTGGCGTATCATTTTTCTGGTTTAGTGGTTGAAGCGATTGTAAATATATGGTACAGTATGGTGTAAGTTACATTTTTATGTTTGCAAGGTAAAAATAATTGGCCTAAATCCACCAACACCCTGTTTCGATCAGATATCCCACTGTTTCTATCGAGATCTGTGTACAGAATGAAGCAATGGAATAGAACAACAGTCAAGGCAAAGCCTGCAACTTGCAAAAAAAAATTAAATTAGCAACTAAATGCTGTCTCCTTTCTTAACAGGTTGGTGTTGATCTTATTGGTCCTCTACCAGTGACAGCTGCCAAGCGACTGTACATGATAACACTGTCTGACTTCTATTCAAAGTGGCCTGAGACTAAGGCAGTGCCTTACAAGACTGCAGCATCAACTTCTTATTTCATTACTGATGTGATGATGAGGTAAGCATGTCTTAAAAAGTGAATAATTTTCTGTAGTTAGTTCCAATATGAATGGCATCATATCTGTTATTTGTACCATGCAAATAACTTGTAGTGCATGGCAGAATGCTGTGTTTGAGTATAACTTATTTCCAAATAGGTATTAAGCATACAGAAAGGTCACGAAGGTAGGTGAGAACTGAGAAAGTGTACTGTAAATCTTTGCAGGTTAAGTCCCCATTAACAAGTTTATATGTAAGTAGTTTTTGTTCCTATATTTACTTGCAAAGTTTCCACCCCTGGTGCTTAAGCATATAGCCTGACAATTGTCGTCATTTGATTTACATCCCCAAGAAGTGATTTTGGCTGGACATGTTTCACTGCAGCAGACACAGTTTATTTGTTCAAACAAATGATGAGTAAATAATTAAGACCACATTCCACAGCTAGACACCACCTATTGTGTGTTGTTTTTCAAAAAGGTGTTGGACAGTTTGATATTGTAACCACAGGGAACTTTTCTGTTTAGAAAGTGTGAACTTATTACTACTTGGCTGTTTTGACAGGAACTTCGACAAGATAAGAGAGATAATGTATCAACTGAGTTTTGGTACCATTTCTCTGTTAGGTCCGTTGTGGAAAATTGCTAAATGTGTTTGTGTGTGTGGTGGGGGATATTTCCTGAAACCTGGGAGAGGAACCCCTTTTTCTTTGGCAAAATAAGGCAATGTTTAGGTCTCTTGATGCAAAATGATGTATAATAGTACATTTTACCATAATAATGGTTAGCTAGCATTATTTGTTTTTGCATTTGGGTCATACAGAGGGTGTTTTGAACCCCCATGGATCCTGATTCAGGACAATTAATGTTTGATCGGCATTAAACAGTCATACCATGCACACATACATCAATAGAGCACCAAAAGTCATCAAACTTCTGTTGTATCCTAGCTTAATCTAATTTGATAAATTTCTGATATTAAATTTAATTAATATGTCACAAATGTTGTATTGGCTCATGTGGTTAAAACTTTTCAGGTTTGGTAGTGAACTGTACAATATAGCGCCAAAATTATGACATGCAATCTCCAATTAAAAAAATGGAGCCAGTAATCCCATAAACATGTAGGTGTCACAATAAAAGATCATCCAATTAACTCAATGCCTAAGCATAGTTCAGTTGTACACTGTACAGTCTACACTTAACCAATATGGTGAATGTTAATTATCTTTGTAGTGGAGCTTACACATAACCTTTTCAAGATGAAAATTGATTTTATATATGACTTACAGTGTGGCATTCACTACTCATAATATTGCTTTCAACTTTTATTTTGCACAGATTTGGTTGTACTGATATCTCATCTCTGACCACCAATGGAGGGAGTATGTATGAAGTTAACAGAAGACCCCAGAAGACATGTCTAGACAATTTTCTTGGCAGTTAACTTGTTACCGACAATAATCTTGTCTTTCACTCTAACATATCATGAGAGAAAAATTCGTCGGCTGCTATACGTTTAAGCAAAGTCATGCCATTGACTTTTCACTGCCAGTCGTTCGGTGGAAATCCATATATTTGTAGTTCAAGTTGAAGGGTTGTGACGCTCGAAATTCTATATCACCTCATTACTTCATTAAATAACAAATACGAAGGCGTGTTTCTTGGTTCTGGAAATTGTGTTCAAGATAAGTTCTCATAGTAAAACATATAACCGACCATATTCTGCTTCCTGTTGTAACTTTTGCTGTTATGGATTTCTGTGTAAGTCTTAACGAAAAACCTGTTGGATACATGAGAATCAGCTATTTTATTTGTAATTTACAATCAAGATTTAACTTTTGACGGTATCAAGTTGCACATTAAAGCATTTTATAGGTAATCCTACTGTTTGTGAAAAGCAGTTCAAAGGGGGAATTCTAATAGGGAAACTTCTGCATGGCATGGCATTGAGGTCTTTACCAAACTCTAAAGAGGATGTTCTTCATGTGGATTATGAGAGTTTCAAGTACATATTGTTTGAAGAAGAGTGACAGTAGTATATCATTCTAATCAAGCAATACCTCCCTGCTTGAAGGATGCTCTAGAAAGCATGGATTATCTTTAGTTGCATCAGAGCTACAAAGGGAGAGTCATCATTCCAGTTAAATTTCCCCATGCAGGGGGTAGGAAGTGGGGGTGGGCACACAACATCAGAGGGACAATTTCTCATTCCACAACCACCACTCGTTATGCTATATACCGATACACACCGGCAATATCACTTAAATATATATGATGTGTTAGTATGTTATCAATACTATTTATTGAGATTCTTTATTGTTAACCATGCTATGAAAAGATATGGGATGCCATTTTAAAAATAGTATGTACAGACAGCGCCCCCCCCCCCCTCGGCTCCTGGCTCCCTGATCCCATGTATAATCATTTTTTCACTCTTTGCCCAGTCTGATATAGATTCAGAATATTGTGTTTGTGCATGACTATCATCCAATTTCATGTTTTGATTTTTACTATATTAACTTTCTTTGAACAAACTTTTCTCTACAAGAATGACATATTTAAAGTGTGAGAAACATGATGAGACAAAAAATCTAGCATATTGCATCCTGCTCTGTCCTATTTGCTTTATTCTTTCCCTTGTTTGGCTTTGTTTTGTTTCCTGTATGTTGTACAGCTCTTTTGAAGAGGATATCATTCTAATATATCTTTTCTAATTTGAACCACTTTTGTCCAATAAGAAACATTCATAATAAGAAACAACGAACCTTTATCACTGGAATTGCCTGGAATGCCATTTGTCTATACAAATGAAGATTTGCTTCGCGCATGGCCATCACAACAGGCTTAGGGGGCAGGGGTGGGGAAATGGCCTTCCACCCTGTTGAGAGGGAGAAAACCTTGACTCGACGATTGAGTGACAAAAATAAGGAAGGGTAAAAAAGTAAACAATAAAGTAGTAATGAAAGTCAATAAATAGGTGTCAAGCCCATACGGAGAGGGTTGGGGCTGTGTTGACATTTTCAAGGTCAGAGAAGTATCTTCCAGCTACTTCGTGGTTGTTATTAGCAAACAAAAATATTTTGGAACTCATCACAGATAGGTCACAGACTTAAGAAGACCCCTCCCCAGGACACAAATTCGATAACTTACCATCCCAACTCCCCCCCCCCTTATCCTTGCACTCAAAATTATGTGTATGGGCCTGAGTTTTGTATACAGCGTTGCCGATTTCGTTTAGGATGTAACTTGAAAACACCCTCGGTTCCCGTCCTATAATGAGCTTTACGCAGGGATGAAATTTCATATTGGCTAGGCAACTCTCGTAGACCCATGAAGTACAGTTACCATACTTGCCAAAACTTACCCACTGTGTGTTAGGGAAATACGGCAACAATGAAGTTTGGACTCCTAAAGTTCGTAATATTTTACCTCTGCAATTATCATTTTTTGTTGTAGCTGTTGCATTCCCTATCCCGTACCCGCCCTCCGTTGGGAGGAAGTTAGTTTTATACTATCTCTCCCTCTGTAAATATGACTATGAACGCAATGTAGTTGCCGAATACAACATGCAACATATACGGAGGATAACATAGCAGCAATCACAACAAAAACATGATTAACATCTTTTACAGATGGAAGACATTACTTTTTCTTCTTTTTTTCCCGTTCTAATTTCGTTTTGCAGTAACGCACAACGTCTCATTTATTTCCTCTAACATCTAACTATGTATGCATCTGCTCTAATTATTGATATAATGAACTCAATTGCCTTTTGAATGTCGTAATGCTTAAATTTTATGCGGGACAAAATATGCTATGAAGTATTTGCGGACATTCTGTACCAGGACATTTCATCCGGTGGGACTATATGTGCTGTGAGGGTGGGACACAATTTTCCGCAGATAATGTCCGACCGGACTAAATATGCTGGTACAAAGTGTCCGCGGAGACACTTTGTACAGGGGGACACTCTGTACTGTCACACCGGCCGTTCAATCTCGTCTTATGTACAAGGATACCGTTGCCATGGAAAAACTACGTCATACGCTGGATACAACAGAATTGAGGCTATGATCGAACCTGGGAACATTGATCAAACAGTGACAATCATATCATGCTATCTGAGATTCTGTATTGACACCACGATACCGGTTAAGGAGTTTCGAGTGTATCCCAATATGCACCTATTGATGAATAATCAGATTAAGTGCCTGCTGAAAGAGAAACATCAATTGAGGGGGAATAACAATGAAGTAAGAACTATTAACAGGCGCGTATGCAGGATTTTCTAACCCGGGGGGCGCGAATTACTATCTAAGCGGAGCGCCACCATCAGTTGGCGCGGAGCGTACAAGAAATTTTCTGGTTTGATACCCCCCAGATCACCGGAAATGGCACTTCTCGGGCTCGAAAATGACCAACCAGATGTACACTTTTGCCTAAGAACCAAGTATTTCCCAAAAGTGTTTTTCCATCCATAACCTTTTTGAAGATTGTCACCAGTCACACATCATGTTCGACCTCATTGCATGTCCTATGGATCATTGCTTTTGTAGGTGATTCTACGTCACGGCCCACAATAGCCGAAAGCCCCACTTTTCAAGGTTTTAAGCCCATTATTTGTTCAGAATTTGAAAATTCACATTTCTCGTGAACAAAATCACTTAAAAGCATACCCATAATGTTGCACAAAATTCAATCTATGGACAACCAATATAGAAAAACCTCCTGCAACCCCTAACAGACAGGTCAAAATTGCAAGAGTAGAGGAAAGTATGATGAAGAATGTTGGTCAGGAAATTTTCGAAAATTCCGACACAGTTAATTTATTGGTGTCGAAATATTAAAACCTCTTATAATGGCTATTATAAAACTTGGTTGAAGGAACAGAAAAATAGCAGATATTTCCGATATCAGGTATATCGAAACCGAACACTACACACATAGGCGTAGGTCCCGTAGGAGGCGGGGCTGCAGCCCCCCCCCCGCAACAAAATGTTTTTCCCATTTTTTTCGGGCGCCTACTGAAAGAAAAATAAATAGCAACAATAGCTTACAAATGATCTCCTTGGTAATTAAAATAAAGTTCTAAGCTTGGCCGACATTACTACTGTAAAAGAGAGTATTGACATAAATGGATCTGTATGCTTTTTCTCCATCTACATAAGATATTTCGTTGTTTACATTAGCATCCAGCGATATACTGTGCAACTTTCACGGACCGTAAGGTACACGATGCCATGCAATATAATGACCGATGCTTGCTTATATGATATTGGCATCGATATGTTGAAGGCGCGCTTCGCGCACGAAAAATTTTAGCTTTTTTTCGGGCAAGTCATTACAGCCCCCAAATCCAAATTTGGCTCCTACGCCTTTGACTACACACATAGACAGTTTTTGAGGCTGTTCATCGTGGAACATGCATTTCAATGCTCACTGATATGATGTTATACCTGCTCTTTGCTTTACAAATTCGAACAGGCGTGTAGCGAGTAATTGCCAAGGGAGGGGCGAAGCCTGTAGGCAAACTATCTAAGCGAAGCGCCACCATAGGTTGGCGCGAAGCGTACAAGAAAAATTTTGGCCGAAAATGCCTCCCAGATCGCTGGAAATGACACTTCCCAGGCCTTGTAAGTTGCATCTAAGCATTGTCTATTTTGAAATTACTAGCGATGTCATAAAGAAAATTTTCTCGGGGGGGGGGGCGGTCGCTCCTTCCCGAAATGCGTCATGTTCCCCGACGAGTCGGTCGAGTTCAAGACCAGCCACAGTTGGTTCCATATAGCACAATTGTACAATTGTTTAAGGCGTCCACACACACACGCGCGTTATGATAAACCATATATAGTATTTATATAGATACATTAGTGAGAGAGGAAAAAATGGAAACGTCAAAAATGGAGTTGTCGGTGTAAGGGGTAGGGTGATGCGCACACCCCCTCCGTAATCCTTGATCTGTCACTGGCTACCGTGTGTATATAATAGGGATCGGCGCTTTAACTATGACTGTTCCTCTTTCTCTTCCCGGGGTCTTGGCTATCTTCTACTCCCTCCTTTCTCCTTTTTCTCTCTTTTTTTTTCTTTTTCTTTTCCCTTCCTTCCTCTCCTCCTTTTCTTTTTTCCCCCTCCTTTTCCCTTTTTTCTTCTCTTTTTTTCTCTCCTCTTACCCCTTCCCCGGGGGGCGCGCGCCCCCAACGCCCCCCTGGATACGCGCCTGATTAACGCTAGTATTAAATCAGAAATCCGCTCCGCTAAGCATCAGTACAAAGACCGGGTGATGTCGAAAGCGACTACTAATCCGAGAGAAATGTGGAGGGGTCTGAAAACCATGATGGGGTGCAACAAATTACCGGAACCCGATTATGCGAATGTGGAGGCGAATGATTTGAATAGATTCTTCTGTCGTTTTGAAAGAACAGATCACGATTTCAACCCACCCGATGTTGATGAAGAACGGGAGCCTCCCTTTTTGCTTTCTGACGTCATTGCCGTACTCAAGGCAAGTAGACCTTCCAAATCATGCGGTCCCGACGGTGTCCCCGGCGCGAAATTATTTTTCCCACTTCGACGCGGCCATATTAGCATAATGGGCGTGGACTATCGGTCGTTGTTACGGCTTATTGGTCTACGTCACAGACTATGCAGTGATATCTCTCGGGTGTTTGTTTGGGTGCTGAAAGTTCTCAATTAAGTTACATGTCAGGGATTCTAGTACACGTACCAGTATAATAAATAGTTTAGTACAGAGGGACATTGCTATTTAGTCATAGTTATAGCAGGGAGCTGCTACTCTATCAGTAACAGCTCCCTGGTTATAGTTAATACAGACGCAAGTGACAACTGTTTAATAAAATGGGTAGAATATTTCAAGTCTGTAACAATACCCAGTAGCGTACGTAAACTAATGATGAAAGCACGTAGGCTCCTTACTGCCGTTTAAAAGGGGTTCATTTATAAATGAACAAATAATTTAGAATGATGGATAAAACAATATGGGGCACAATACAATACATGTATCTTTGTAGGTTTTTAGCATTGAAAGGTCAGTGGGCCTACCTGGTGTAATATGAAGTGTAATAATCAATACCACGGGAGGTTCATTTATAACTTTTCCAGACCCTGCTGTCACGGGAGGTTCTTTTCCAAACTTTTCCTGACACGGGAGGTTCATAACACATCTAATAAACAAACACAGTTTGATTTTGTGATGGAATTTACCTCAAGAGCTCCATAAGACCCGATTGACTGGGAGAAGCAGTCGCACATCATCATGGATCTCATGAAGTCATGTCTTATGCCTGAGTATATTGGGCCTGAGTATATTAGCTGAGTATATAATTAAAGAGCTATATACGTAAGAGCTCGAAGTCGAAGTCACAAACTTGCCGGCCTCTGACGTATTTCATAAGCCACGCCCATGTGGCCGCGTCGAAGTGGGAAAAATAATTTCGCGTCCCCGGCTGGCTACTGAAACATTGTCATCTTGAACTTGCCGAAATTCTTTATAAGCTATTCACTCAATGTTATAAAAGTGGATACATTCCTAATGACTGGATACGAAGTAAGATTATCCCATTGATGAAAGTGCCTCACCCAGTGGAAAAGAAGGACTACCGGCCCATTGTTTTGACTAGTGTCATTATGAAATGTTTCGAGAAGCTTATTCGCACTGAAATCATAGAATGTATTCCATCATTGGACATGTATCAGTTCGCATTCCGCAGTGGAAGATCAACTGTGGATGCGTGTTTGCTGTTGGATACAGTTCTACGCCATCATGTGGACACTGTCGGTAATTTTGCCAGGGTTTGTTTTATGGACTTTAGCTCCGCATTTAACACTCTAAGCAATTCGAACTTACTTCGTACGTTAGATGCTCATGTAAACAATAACATCATTTCATTGCTGTATCACTTTTTATTCAACAGAACTCAATATGTATACTGTGATGGGGATCATGGGGTCAGCAGTGAAGATATTGTCACTAATACTGGTGTCCCACAAGGGTGTTGTTTATCACCATTGCTGTTTGCCGTTTACACTGATTCCTTGTCCACACTTTATGAAAATGTTTACATTATAAAATATGCAGATGATACGGCTATTGTTGGTTTGTGTAATGATAAATATCCACAGAGCATTGTCAATTACCACACAGCTATTGCGGAGACTGTAGCGTGGTGTGAAACCAATTACCTTTTTATTAACAGCTCCAAGACCAAGGAATTAATTGTTGATTTCAGTTCAGTTCAGATGCATGATCCAGTTATAATTATAGTGAGGTTGAGGGTGTGTCAGATTTTAAATATTTAGGACTCATTTTTAATCATTCTCTCACTTGGGACTCTCATATAGGCTCTACACTTGTTAAAATAAAGCAGCGGTTATATTGTATTTATAGGTTGGGAGGATTTGGTCTAGAATATGAAAAGCAGCTTTGGCTCTTCCGTTCCATGGTGTTTTCCCTCATGGTCTATTGTGCTTCTGTGTGGCTCTCTTCCTGTTTCAAGACACAACTCAATTTGATTAACAGACATTTTAGAAAGTTTTATTCTGTAGATGATCAGTACATTGAAGATATTGTACTTCAGTATGTAAGAGGGATTTTGACTGATCCTGACCATCCTCTCCATAAGTTTTACACCATTCCACGTAGGTTGTATACCCTACCTCGTATGCGTACTGAACGCTTTAGGCATTCCTTTTTACCGAGGAGTATTAAGCTTTTGAATTGAACTAGATGAAATTGTTATTATATTTTTATATATATATATATATATATATATATATATATATATATATATATATATATATATATATATATATATATATATATATATATATATATATATATATATATATATATATATATATATATATATATATATATTGCATATTTTTAAACTGCGGATTCCATTTTATTATGTCTTCATTTTATGATTTTGTATGAGTATTGTTACGCTAATCTTACCTGGTGTTTACTCGCATGTCGAAATTATTCCTGAATCACGTGTATGGCAAAGCAAAATACCCACTAATGATATATTCCAGTTTTATTCTGTTGGAAAAAAATGAATTATTGCTCAAAGCCGGTTTTGTTTTGAACCGGTACTGCAGGTTTTACAACTGAAAATGAAGGCTTATAGGCAATCACATTGGATTATCGGTTAAAATTTAGACCGGTTGTCTGGTTAATAATCGGAGTTTATCATTTTTAGTCATGGTTTTTCGACCGACAATACAGACGTATCGTTCAAAATGCTAGATTATGGACTAATTAACTGGGATATTCGTTTGTATCCATATATGCCAAATGTCCATAAACGAGCAATATTTCGATAGTCATCCTGTTCAAATTATGTACATAAAAACAAGTTTGGCCTTTAACTCCCATCATAAACATATCGTTCAAACGAATGGTTTAGCTATAACTAAATTTAGCCTGTAAATGTATAGTTGTATTTACAACGTTTAACGAAATCAAATTGGTTATAATCCCTCAAAACTCCCCCGCCCCAACCTCCTAAGAATGGAAATAGCTTAAACGGTAGTAAGCTGTATATTGCTCTGATTCCACCTTTGTTTCTCTTGATGTTTAATATGTATATCATGATGTTCTTTGAATATTCATTCTTGTGAACATCAACAACTAACTTACGTCAAGGCGGCCCTTCCGATCTCAAATAAACATGGATGATCGAAATAATCCTACAACCTCACTCTGACTATCCTGACCGTAATCCACATTATTCATCTTTCGGTAATCTTGTTATAATCAAAAGATAGTTGTGTCCTTCTCCCGTGTGATTCAAACTTTATTATTTAAGAGGGCGGTTGTACCATTTATTCACAGAGATATGAGAACTGTGCGGCGATCAATGCTGATATTGAAAATGGTTTCACTTTGAACGCAATATATTTTAAGTGCATTTTTTAGATTGAATGCTAGTATGTAACGTTGGACTATTTCGTTTTAGGCCAAGTAGATTATTATTTGTATATTTAATACAAATAATTCGGTTGATTTTGATAAATCTGTTATTCACTTTAGGACTACCGTAGCAAAGTTGTTCGTTGAAATTGTTATGCTTAATTCAAACAAACAGTAAATTAAAGTTTGGATGTTTCCAGTTCATCTTTAGTTCTTCAAAGGATTTAATCTAGAAAAAGAAATAGTTAGGTGACAACGGGTTACAAGCTTTATGTACTTTATTAATTGCTCTCATTAACAGACTTAAAACAAGATACTTTAATTTGATTAACTGCAATTGAATTTTGAATACTCGGAAGATTTTGGTAACATTCTTGGTAAATCGTAATACGGCTGCTTTATGGTTTACAAAGATATGAACACTTTCTTTTATCACTGATGTGTAAAATAGCGTTTTCTTAAGAGTAACTTTAGGTAATTAAGATATCAGTACACGATGTAATAATACATGCAAATAGAATGCTTGTAAATGAAACTTACACTAAATTTGTGTCAGATTACTCAAATGTATTTTATCCTGTATTATTAGTTCAAACAGTTTATTTCTTATCAGCAGGTGTACGGCCACAGCCACATAGTTATATAGGTTGATAATATTATCATAGGAGTTTACCTTACATGGCTTGGCTAGGGAGACGAAAAAAAATGTTACACATAAGCACATAAGTTCAATTTAAAGCGTCGTTAAACGTTAATCTATTTTCACCCATAACCTAACCAAACATGATCAGGTTTTAACATCTTTTCGGTCACAGAAGCCTTTCACACCCATACCGTTCCTGTCTCACCCTCGAAATGGATCAACTAAATTGTTTGCGTTAAAATTTCTTCCCGCCAACTCCCAAAAGATGGGTAAAATATATTTTACATACGTCAACATTGTTTTATTTTTGTTTATAGTAAGATATTGAAGCGAATGTATCCCAGTACTACAGGTAAATAATGGAACGTAACCACACCAATACATCCACCCCCATTCCCCCTTCCCTCCACTTTAATCTTCCCGTGAATTATATGTGGTGCTGCATATCTTACATACCAACAGTTGATCATGACGTCATATATGCTAATGATTCAAAATTCCCAACCCCCATCCACTTCCCAGCCAATCAACTAAATTTCCCTTGTGCTAAACTTGAACTTAAGTTCGTGTTATTCCTTTACGTGTTTCTTATAGGTAGGTGGTCTTATTAAAAACTGACGTAAAATAATATCAGCCAGTTTTCCAGTCAAATTTTCTCGTTATACAACAAAATACTCTTTATAGTTGTGCAACTAGAGAGAGACTTTCGTGTTGTCAATCTTGAACTTTGATGTGTGTCCGTTGTATTTGTTTATTAATTTAATGATTATTATCAGTACGTTGACTAATTAAACAAAACAAAAAATAACTAGGAACAATCATTACCCTATAACTGAACTTTTCATCAATCTGATACTATCGCTTGCTTAGGATGAACTGCCACAATATGTCAGCTTGCGGTATACCATAGATTGCGCTGTTAACGAGAAGATATATCTCTTGCACTGCAGACCACAAAATCACACCATGAAGGATAAAATAAACCATTCACTCAGTCATAGAAATTAAACGATACAGAATCATACATTCAATTGTGAGACACAAAATATTCTGCCTTTGAATTACAGATAAAAACAAGTCTTTGGAGCAGCTAAACAGTTCTAAACAGATTCTAGTTTGGTTTGAATGGAATCATATTATATTTTAACTTACGTAACTTGGTCAGAATCCTACCTAGTTTATACATATTATCTACCGGTTTCACTAAATTTCTGTCGAAGGTCATCTGAGGTCAGGCGGGACCTACACTTGTTTCCAGAACAAGTTAGTACATAGACTAGATGTTACAAAATAAAGAAATATATTGGAGTTGTGACACAAAAATATTCTGCTTTTGAATTACGGATAGTTTCTAGATTGCTTTGAATGATATCAAATTATATTTGAACTTACGTAACTTGGCCAGGATCATAACTAGTGTGTACATATCTACCGTTTCACTGAATTTCTGTCGAAGGTCAAGTGAGGTCAGGAGGGACCAACACTTGTTTCTAGAAAAGTTTGGGATGAACTTGAAGAGAAACTTTAAATTGAAGGTACACAGAGCGACAGCGACACTATTATTAGGAGAAGAAGAATTTCTTTATCTCGACCACAACTATACCAGCCTCATCTGTTTTGAGAGTTACTGTATAGCCTAACCTTCTGTGTGACCTTGATGCAGGACAAAACAGAGTAAGAGGTTGATATTTCAAGTTAGTACATAGACTACATGTTACATAACACTGTTGACAATATATCTCTGATTAGTTTTCTTTTATTGCTTCCATTGACATTACAACATCAATATATATCAATAATTTCATTATTAGTTTCTATGATATGAACTAATGATGTAGAAACATATAAATGGGATGAATCGGTTGTAATTGTATCACAATGAGAGACCAGGATCGCCTCAAAGGGAACAAGTGTGTTTGGTTTTAATACTTGTGTACAAGCATTTGTACAAGCATAGATAAATACGAAAGATACCAAGAACAATTACAAAATAAAGGGATAATTATATCCTTGGAAATATGTAATATCATAAACACATACCGCAACGCAGTGATTTCTTCCATATTTATATGATTATCTGTGTTTGTAGTTATGTAAATATATTCAGTTTTGCGGGACAGGGCTTGGGTTATTTTGGTAAACTTTATGGCTTCAATTGGGTTAAAGCAAATACGACAAAAATTACATTACAATGAAGTGATCATGAATATTTGTTAATCATCAATCAACATCATTAATAAGAAGGAGCAAATTAACGATACCAAATGATGAAAAATGTGTATGGAGAACCGATCATTGCATTGAAGGTTCATGTTAAATATATAGAACATCATCTTCGTTATGATCATAATCATGTATTGCCATGTTATCTTACTATAATACGTTAGTCACGTGTTCCTATTGACTCCAAAGAAACATAATTAGAGATCATAATCATGGAATAAAGAACTGTATTGAAAAGCAAATCATGTCATTTTTATTAATGAATGTCTAAGACATTGTTTTAGTTTGATTTTGAATAACACAATTAATGGTATAACGATAGACAGCCAGTCATTGTTATTATTATAACATTTAACAATATTCTTCTAATATTCACTGTATTACGCGTGAGTAATATCAAAGATTAATTCATAACATAGAAATAGGAGGAGCGAAATAAAGCAACTAAATCTTGAAAAAAAAGTAAAATTAATAAATGAATGAAGTAGAAAGCAATCTAATAATTAATGACTAAATATAACGATAATTAGAGCAAATATTAGATATAGTCTTAGAATTGTTCTAAATCGAAGGAAAATGTCTGAGTATAAAGATAGTAAAGATCTGAATTAAAACGAAACCAGTAGAATCATTTATAAAGCGCATTAAAATAACAATGAAAGAACGAAATGAAGAGTAAAAATTATGTAACAAGACAAGACTGTATATGAAGCAATTAATGAAGGCAAAATGTAATATTTCAAAACTAAACTAAACTAATATTTAGTACTATAATATAAACGGAAGGTAAATATAGACGATACAATATTAAGAAAAAAAGCATATTATGTCATTGCTATTAATGAATGTCTTAGACATTGTTTTAGTTTGATTTTGAATAACACAATAGATATAGTCTTAGAATTGTTCTAAATCGAAGGAAAATGTCTGAGTATAAAGATAAGAAAGATCTGAATTAAAACGAAACCAGTAGAATCATTTATAAAGCTCATTAAAATAACAATGAAAGAATAAAATGAAGAGTAAAAGTTATGTAACAAGACAGTATATGAAGCAATTAATGAAGGCAAAATGTAATATTTCAAAACTAAACTAAACTAATATTTAGTACTATAATATAAACGGAAGGTAAATATAGACGATACAATATTAAGGAGAGTCCAACGGTCGCTATGGTTACTTGATTAGTGGAATATTAAAGTGTTTTACGTCTTCACCCAAAACGGTATCATAACATTCATGCCCACATGTACCAGATATTAACCAACAACTGTATTCCAAGTTTGGATACAACCTGTTTTACTTGAAGGTTGTGGAGTTATTGCAATATAAAATATTGGCCATTCCCAAAATTTGGGTCCAATAGAACTTTGCGCTCAAACGGTCCCAAAAATATTGGGGCCCACAAGTTCGGGTCCAAGAGTGCATAACATCATTAATATTCATAAAGTCAGAGCTAACAAATAGGGCATACCTTTTTTACTAAAATACATCTACATTTAGCAAGTATGAGAAATATCCATCACTCCGTTGTTGAGTTATCGCGGACTCAAGCATGTGTCGCAAAAGCACACACAGACACACGATTTCAATATCGCATAGGTTCCCTTTGCCTTCGATAAGGGGGAGCCTAATTTTCTTTTTCAAAATTGGTATGTACTAAACTATACATCGTCATTGTCACATACCCTAAAACAAAGTTGGGATCTTTTCCTTCCCAAAGTCAAACCAAGGAAGTATAAAAATGAACAAAAAAATAAAATGTTGCTGTCAGTGACATCACACTTGACATCATCTGACATCACACCTGCTATGACATCACAACTGTTTGCTTCAAGTTCACTTTTGGTACAACCTTGTTAAGACATCGACGTTACAGTCTCTTTTGAGTCAAAACGAAAAGAACACTTCAACAGACAGTTTTCAAAATGTAGCAAAAATTTAAAGTAACCAAATGAAAAATAATAATAAGAATTCCATTAAAAGCGGTAACAATAATGGGAACTTGCCTATCTGATTAATTTCTGTAGTAATGTTATAAATATTATATTGACGTCATTTCATCATACCTGGAGAGATTTAACTGACTGCGCATGATCAAAGCGCCCTGAACTTGACTGTTATTTTCGAAGAGTTTGCGTTAACACTAAATATAAACTTGTGTATGTTTGTTTGTCGGTGAACTATTTTGAGCGTTCATGTTATATTCTTCGTGGGCTGATGGGATCATTTAATACAACAAATAGGATATTCCGTAAACTTGATAATAAACTAAATTATTAAAATGATGATTTGAAACAAACAGAATATATCAATTGAAACAATTATAAAGCGAAGCTTAAAATAATAATAATACAATAGTAAAATGAAAATATTGATAGATGAAGTTATTGAAGTCTCAGTTACGTAATATACATAATATACATTTGTTATTTTAAAACATATGATATTACGTCATATTATTGTCTCCATGTTGAGAACGATAATTCATAGGAATATAAAGAAATGAAGAAATGCTGACATAGAAGAAACATTCCACAGATATTAATTAATATCACCTCTAAGTTCTTGTAGATCGACTTTAATAACACAATTGTATTGTAAATAACCAATGAATGTCATTTAGTCCTAACGTTGACACAATTAATGTGGCTCTACTCTTGTTAGATTTAAGAAATTACGTAACCGATACGTCACAGTTTTCATCAAAATTTAGTAGAAGGAAGAACGAAGGTAAAGTATATCATGCACTCCTAGTTACCGAGTGTATGTGGATACAGTATGTACATATTTTAACCAAAGCATTCCAAACATGTCTGCTTTAAAAAATAAGTTTAGGAATATTAACATAATTAGACGTATAATTAATTTTCTGAGTAGTCAAGTGTTTGTCGGGGTGGAGTGGAGGTGGGGGGGGGGGAGTGGGAAGTAGAGATATGGGTCTGGAATTGGGATGAATCATAACAGTACATGCAATGAAGGTTGTTATACCCTGCACACGAGGAGTGCGTGGAGGGCGAGAGCAGGTCCAGCAATATCTGATCAGGGAGTAGGTGAACAAACCTTCATCTTCCTTTACACAAGTAACGATGACTTTGTTACATACTAATTTAAATTGGAAAAAAATACTGTACATAACCGTTTAATTCCCATTATACAAATTAGCGTTCTGGTTGTGGTGCCAATAACTACTATAACATGTACTTGGTCACCAATGTGGTGGGTCTAACCCCTCCAACACCCCTCCCACCCCACCCCCCCCCCCTCCACACCTCGCTCCTCCACATACACACATAGAGAAAGGTAGGGATTGTGCTCTTTCTTCCCTCTCTCAATAGTTGACATCCAAGAAAATATGGTCTCCTATACTGATGACGTAGTGGTTGATGGATGACGTCATTAGAAGCTTGATTGGTTCTTAGCAAGTTTGAATTTGGCTTGAAGAGCAAACGAATTTAGAGTTAGAAAAGAAAGCAGATATGGACAGTAATGTTATTATTAAAATGTTAGAAATTACTTTTTGTATACTTTACAATAAAATACTAAGTAGCCTTTGTTTGGAGTTCTTTGTAGTATTTGGAGTAAGTAACAGTTTACAAACCTAATATCTTGATAGGATGGAGAAGGAATCCACTAGACACCCCATCCCCTTCTCCGAAAAAGAAAAGAAAACGCTTTCATTACATTTAAATTATGTATGCTACCTGTGGTTAAATCCTCCTAATAGGTGGGTAATATATCTTAATTAATAGTGGACGAGTTTCTCATAATTAATCATTATTTCCAAGATGTACTTCTCTGTTATCGTTTTGTTTTAAATGTCATCGAGTTAAATTCAAGAGACATAAATAGTAAATATGTTGATTGTTTGTTCAACTTGGTAATCAGTGACGTCACCAGACTATTTCAGTTGGTGGCGAATATGAGGTATATGTCTCTTAATAAGAGATAGATAGTGTACAGTGAAGTACAAATTCGACACGGACAAATGTTGTAAAAAATAATCTCAATATGCTCTGGTTTAAGAACAGTTACAAAACTTGATTTTGTTGAGTTATTAAATTGTATAAAACACAGTATTAATATGAATATTTAGGCTGCATTAAGGGGCTGACGTCATCATCGATTTAGCAATTAAAGGAGTAGTCCAGATATTTAGCATATGTTAAAGGTGAATATCTAACAAACCCAGAATAGTTGAAGAAACTTTAGTAACGCTCCATTTTCGACTATAGTATTTAAAGACTGAAATTCAGATTAAATTAAACACAATGTTAATTGAACACTTATCTTTTACTTCTTTATTGTGTATGGAATTATTAATATTATTACACAACCTAATCTCTCTACGAGATCCATTCACAATGAATGTAAAAGTTACAGTCTTCCATCAAGTCACCATTCCATTGTCTTGAGAATATAGGCATTTGATGACGTCACAATCATACGAGACTAGTTCCATGTGTACTATACTGAAGCTCTATCTGGCGCTGTTTGTAGTATTTGGGAGATGTTAACAGTTTACAACCTAAATCTTTATTAGATCCTTCCTCACTGAAATTACTGCCATCGTTTTGAGGATTGAGTGAATGACGTCACAGTCCTGCTGATAATTGGCAACGCCAGATGAACAAGCATCTTGCATTGAGCTCTAATATAAAAATAAAATGATATATATTAGGTCATATTGTTATCATAATAAATGGGTCGAATAGCATATTTATTAGTAGAATAATGGGAAAGTGATCCTAGGCAACCCCCTCCCCCCCCCCCGGGAAAGCGCCAACAATACCATGAGCCAACAAGTAATTTAACTCACCAGCTAAACAAAACACCGCCACACGGGAAACAAACGAACGATGTTTATGTTAATGGAAGGAACTTATCACTCATTTCTATACAAATAATCAGGGATCAGTTATGTTAATGAAATATATGATAAAACCAATTAAAGTTGAAGCAAATGATATTAGTGACCAGAAAAAAAATAGATAATCACAAACATAGGAATACAAATTATGGTTAAGGGTGGAGATTAATTTTAATATATTAAAATTTTACCATTAGAAATAGCAGACAATCACTGTTAACAAATATAATGTTAAATACTAAGGTAGAGAGTAGTCAGCTGTATTGACTTACAGTTACTTGCGCCTTGCCCGGTTGAATCTCGCCAGGCTTTTCCGATAACTTTCCTCATCGAAGTCCTAAACAAAAGGAAAATATAAGTAATGAATATGTATAAGATAACACAGACACAAAGACAATGCAGTATATAGTTAAATGTTGTAAATCATCATATGCATCCATATTAAAAGTGTTATTTCAGATAAATCGATTCATGTAACATAAAACTTTGCATGTTTTCAAATGTCTTGACAAATTTCTTTTTATTATTAATATTTCAGTTATTATTTTAGGGATTTCTAACGAGTACGTCCTGCAAATATTTGAGTACTGAACATGTTAAACACATGAAGGCTAAATCCATTAAACCATAGTCACTAATGCTGTAGTCGCTTTGATTCCATGCCTGAAAGGGACTGATTTTTGAAGGTTGGATTATATAAAAAGGTTCTACTGTTTGCTTGAAATATTGAAAATAAGTATATAAATAACAAAATGAATAGCATATGTAAACCCATATTGACTCACAGCACGAGGATATAATCCTTTCCCAATCTATATAAAAGGTTTCTGTGTAAAACAGGATTACTGTACATGAATCAGTTCACTTATCGCCACACTCCATACTCTTCCCTGCCGGTAACCATCAAATGACCTATTCAGGGGATTTCCCCTTGATATCACGATGAATCAATCGATGCAACCCAATGTACTATCACACATTGGTGCGATGCAGGGAAATGTTCCGTTCTGTTTATAAGCTGATCCCGTCTAGCTGAGTAGCCATTTTCAATTAAGTTGCAAAGTTTAACATTCTCATCATTATGAAAGTTCGACAATCCCTTTTAAACATTAATGTCATCGTTACAGAACCATGTCCAGGTCACTCAGCTCTCAGTATGAGCTTTTCTTAAGTATTCACAAATGTAGGAGCCAAATCAAATTGGACATTGACTCACGTGATTATGCAATAGAAAGGTTAGAGTTCCAGAGATGGTGAAGGGGCAGCATTCTTAGGGTGTTAAAATGACCAGTTTACTCCATTCTGAAGGTAAACTGATTTATAAACGTGGTTTATACATTCTCAGCTGGACCAACCCCTCTCCCTTCTTCCTCTAGAGCTTTGAAGCCAATCGTAACATTTTGTGTAAAAGTAAGTAAAATGTTGGGTAGGCCGTGTCACTATCTGACATTTATAGTTGTTCCTTTAATAAATTCCCTGAATTGATCATTATTGACATCTAACCGGATAGTTAGTTTAGTTGGTTCTCTTGACCATGCTAGACTGGGTTCTGCTTAATGTTTTGTTTTGACGGAACTTGTTATCATTAGCATAGTTTATCTTCAGTGGAAGCTTTAAACAGTTTAGGGGTTAATTAAAAATGAATATTATAGTGCGAAATACTATTAACAGTTTAAGTGTAAAATGCGAAAGACAAACTTTCTTGCTAGTAATGCCTTATTTTCCACAACGATAATTTAATGAACCAGTCTAAATAACCGTCCCGATAACATTATGTTAAGAGGGAATGGTGGAAGAGGGAGGGGGGGGGGTGTAGGGCGGACTCAGACCAATGTTCAGGGGTGCTGATAGCGCTACCGTGTGAATGTTCCCACGGTCAAGAGCTCGCTTAATGTCCATGGTCAGTGGTCTAGTTGGACCCGGAGTGTTAGCTCATAGTTAAAGCTGGTGCTTTCCAACCTTAAGGTCCCCAGTTCGAGTCACTCCAAGATTAATGTTTGTCGTCCAGTTACAGAGTTGTTGACAGTTGACAATTCATAATCATGGACGTTAAATATGAATTTAAGAGACTGACTTCGGTCAGCTTGCGGCTTTGATAAGCCAATGAGGCTTCTTCGTGAGTTCCTGCTTGCAGGAGGATCTAAATACAATACATACATGCATGTTGCCTACGAAGCCTTAAACACTCCTGATATTAAGTTTTAAAAGTATTTGATACATCCTGGGACCCCAATGCGAAAATATACACAACTATAGTGATAGAAAATCACTGTTCCGAAAAATAATTCGCGATCATAATACACTCCTGTCCCCTTCCCGTAGCATCCGGGCATCTCTGGTTACCATAGTACCATTGTCTAGGAACGTTAGTTTGCTGGTAGTAGGGCTATTGTAACAGTTAGACTTGACCTCAGTTTGTTTTTTGAGAGAGATGGGAGAGATTGGAGAGAGATGAGAGGAATTAAAGAGATATTTATAGTGAGTGAAGAAGAGACAAAGAATTTTTTTGTTTGGACAAAGAGGATTAAAATGAAAACCCTGTCAAAACAAGAAATTGAAAGCCAGATTACTTTCTACAAGTCCGGAACGATGAATGAGATATCAAGATACTTGGAAGCTGTAACACATTGTAGAAAATACGAACTGCAAACACTTTTTTGTGTCACGTGATGCAAGTTATTGACAGATATATGTTTTACATGCTCATTTTTCGCTCTATTGTGTTGACTTTACAATGAACGTGAATCCAGTGTTAACCATATCAGTCGCACAATTAATCAAAATGAATGTCTCGTATACAACACGAATTACCTACTTTTATTTCTTACTATATTGTTAGTTTCTCTGTACAGTATCAGTATAGCGTTTCCTAATTCAATATGAAAGGTAATCCGGATGTTGAAGGGTGAAACTGACCGCTGTTTATAAAATGTATTGTTAACGTTTTGACGGGTTAATGTTCGACATCCAAGGGCAATTTGCTTCCTTTATCCATTAACATGAAAATAGCTATAGATCGAGGTAATTAATTAATATTGTTCCTGTATCTCCATGGTTACACCTTACAGTTTTGTCCAATATTTCTACAGACCCCATATGTCAAGATGTATTACAACGATTCTACTATGAGTGACTTCTTACACTTCGCCGAAGAAAGTTGGTGGACAAAAGACGTCCATGAAGAGGGATGGGGTGGGGTTAATTTAAATTTTCATCTAACTTTGGGTAACAAAATCTAGCGTTAAACAACTAAGTCGGACGAATCCTCCCTTCCTCCCACCGCCTTGAAACAATGGAACTATGAGCCGCTAGTTTTATGCCTTAAGGAGAAATACTTCATCACGTCTACTCATCTGTCGCATGCATGGTGAGTAAACATTCAATTTCCCTTAGTAAAATTTCGTATATACAATGCGTTATGTAGCAGTAATACACCTTAGCTGCAAGTGTACGCTGACGTCGTATTTGAAAAATAATTTAAACGAGACCTACGAGGAAAGATAAAACGTGCCTTGAAATCAGCTTTTATGTTCAATCTGAACAAACATTGACATTATTCTAAACACCCATAACAATATTATTTGTTAGCTGGATAAGTCAGACATATAATGACAAAATGATTTAAAAAGCAAAATGGAAACTCCTTAGTTGGTGTTATATGTGTCACCTGTTTGTAAATGTGTTTAGGCAACGACATGTTAATGATCAATGTTTTCATTTATTGTTTTTTAAATAAAATATAGTGTAAAAGTCAAAATATGTATAATTGCAATTCATTGCCAGCTCATTTTGACTAACATTAGAAGGTTTGGTACAATATTCAGAAATTAACTTTCATATTGCAAAAAAAAAATATATATATATAAAAACAACCGTGAAAAAATTAACTGTACCAGGGTTGTGCTAATAAATAGTAAAATAATTGAGATATGAACCAGCGTAAACCATCTCGAAAACTTACTTGTGGCTTTGAACTGACACACATTTGGGAAGTATATTGATCAATAAATGTATTTTTTAAGTTTATGTTGGAAGAGAGTCAACTTTCATGCACGCAGCTTCATCCAAATCACTATAGTGTCGTTAGCTACATACGCCGTTGCTATCATGTCTTTTATATAAACGGACCCGAACTGGAACTTACTTGATGCACCCCTCCTCCATTTAATCCACTCTGTAAGGGATTACGGTATGACGTCATCACTCAGTCACTAAAACATCAACCCTTCCCTTTTACTAGTTTCTTGATATGTCATATAACAACAGTTCGCTCCGAGTTAGTGATTTTATGACACAGTGTATGCTCTCGTTTCACAATGATTCATGATACCCAACGAATACCTTCCTAAACAATCCCAACCCCTCCCCGACCAAAGGGAATGATTTTATTATATTAAAAAATACCGGAATAGAGATTTATGGGAGATTTGAGTATAGACTTCTACAGTTAGCACTTTGTGTGTAGAGAAAACTGTTACCCTATAAAAGTGAAATTCCAAATGTTTTTTTTTTTTATCAGTTCCTTTCACGGTTAATAAACTGTGAAAAAAAATTCACGTAAAAATTAATAAACAAAGAATTTTCTACAAGAAATTTATAAATATCTTCTTTGATACTTTTGGTATTGATAACGAATTATGATATGCACTACAGCAGAGTGAAATAAAATAATCATGAAGCATCTACCGGCGGGAGGGGCTTGACCGCTTAAAGTTATATTCCAATATTGTGTGAGGCTTGTAACACACCATAACACCGGACTAAACTTATTTTAAAGTCTATCCGTTTCTTAGTTTAGCATTACTTTGACTGTGTGTGCGGAAGTAAGATTATTTAGGCCGCATCTAAACTTGACATTGAGAACAGTGCTATCATCATTACGAGGCATAAACTTGTAACCGGGCTATCTGAATTCCCTGTTCGATACACGACAATTATAAATCTTTCCCCGTGATGAGAAACAAAGTCAAATGCTCGTTTGTCTTATTTCTTTGTTTCAAATTAATTACAGGGTTGTCCAACCTACGGCCTAGTGAGCAGATTTATTGATAACAATTTGAAGCTATACAATCAATCATTCGAACCTTGTGGGTCCACAAAACTGCATACAGGTCAGTTTCTGTGACACTCTCTAAGCGGAGGGGGGGGGGGGGGACTGGACCTTATTCAACTGTTTTATCAGGAAGGAAAATAAATCAGTGCGCTCCGCGCGCAGTGCTCACATTTGTTGTCTTGGGCTTCGGGCAAAAAATCGAAAAATCGAGCGTAGGGTTCATGCGGCCCCCTCCTTCATCATAATTATTCCATGTGGCCCTCCTCTGCAAAAGGTTGGACAACCCTGAATTAATACCTCTGTGTCTGTTATTAAAATTACCGTTACTAATTAACAGGGACATGAATCTATGTCTCGCTTACCTCTTCTCCTGGTAGTTTGCCACATATGTCACAGGCCTGAAAGGAAGAGAAATATTATATTCATGAGATTTTAAAATTGAATTTTGGAAAATATAACATGGTGAAGCAAAAAATATATAAGTTAGAATGGTATACCTTCACAAAAATCACAGTGAACTATTCCTGGCAGGTAACGCACATCTACATTGAATACACTAAAGTCAATAAAGGAGACAGACTCGTCAATGTAAGATGCACGGACTTAATAACAGAATATAAACATCAGCTTTATGTGGAAGACATATATAGTTAGGTTTAAACCCGTCATCAAACACTGAGTGACGTCATCAAATACTGAGTGACGTCATAATGATGAACTTCCATGAGAAGGGAAAAGAGGGCAGTATTCAAAGATAGACCCCAGAACATCGTGATTGGATCGATGTAATGGCAAAAATAAAGCAAAATATTGGTTATCCCTCAAAGCATCATATTGATTACCCCCTCCACCCCCCCCCCCTTCGTCTTAGATATTCTGTTTCTATCGTATTGTTGATTGTGTAGAGATATCCATGAAAGTTTGGAAAATTCATTTGTATGATGAACACATACAATAAGAGACAAAGGGGAGAATTCAATAGACTAGTGTAGATCTGTTATCACTCATTAAAAAATGCATTGAAATATAGTAAACCCTGTATTGGCAGAAACCGCGTGAGCTCTTCATTGCTGTGTCTCTATGTTTTAGCTGGACTTGGTTTGGGTTGCTCATATACTCTATATAACGCTGTTCGGATTCGAGAGTACCATACTCGAACCAAGAGGTCTCGGACTCTGCTCGAGATAAGGAATAATTTCACTCTACTACATCATAGTGTTTCTTATCCAATAATATACAGACATATTGAATGGTTCTGATAGCAAGAGTACTAATAACAATAGGTACCATGTGTGGATACCAAGCCCGGATGTTGCATTATATTATCGTCAGCACTTAAATATAATTATGAAGTTACAAAAGTTAATTTGCCCGGTGGTAAATTTTACAAAATCAACCACATTACTAGGTACTTTGAACACCCCCCCCCCCCCTCTACTCCAACTCGGGCCTGAGCTCCTTCGAGATACTGCTTTTGTTTAAGCTTGTATTTAGCAGTTATTCAAAAGACGAAAGGAATAAGACAAATATTTTAAAGAGGATGGTAGAAAAAGACGTTTCTTGAAAATGAATTAAAAACCTTAAATTTAATCTTTTAGTTAAACTTTTAAGTATTCACCTCTCCTTTCATTTTCCTAGTATGTTAAAGTACATGAAGTTGATGAAACCTAAACAATCCATTTGTTTCTTAGTTTCAAGTTAAACCCAGATACGTCCTTTCATATATATGCCTGCTTGGACCCACACATTCATATCAGTCACTTATATATACATTAATCTAAATCAATAATGAAATATAATCAATATGGATCCCTCAAATCCCATAACAACTCAAATTACTAGAACCGAGTCACATTTAATGAATGCTGTATTGCTGCATGCAGTGACGTCAGACGTAAAGATTCTGGAGATGAAAATTATCCATTGATATTTTCACCAATAAAACATTTTTGACTAAGAAACACTGGGAGCACGATAGATTCATTTCGCTTTATATGTTTTTATCTGTTTGAATATTCTCTATCTTAAAATTAAGAATATATCATTGATTCACAAGACAATTACTTCTATAAGGAGAGCACATAGGGGTCTACATGCAGAGAAAGAAGAACAACAATAATTGGGATATAGGATGAAAGTACTGGAGTACGAGCGTGGAAAGGAAGACTTTTTATTCATTTTCCTTTATTTGTACCAACCTCGTCACAAGGTGTCTAACGTATATTGTGTATTGTACGATATATATGCATCCTGGAGAAATAACTCCTCGTCGTTGGACAATTGCAAATTAATCTTTAAATATAATTGTCGTTACTTCAGTATGGCGACCCCCCCCCCCCCCAAGATTAGGATGATTAGAGGGTGATAAAAACTTTTTAATATCATCACGACTAATGTTCCATACCTCACTGATCTGTAACACTTTAAAGCAAATCTAATAAAAATAAATAAAAAAATTATGTCAATATCTTACAGTTAGAATAATCACCAAGACTAGTTTGAAGTCTCTATAGCTATGCATACTGTAGCACTTTCATCCATGTAAACAAACATGTCTTAGTCCGTAGCGACTGCAACATAATACCTATAGCAATATAGACTACTGTATATAACTATGTGTTGGCTGTTATACCAGACAGTCGTATTTTAAATCACCTTAGTCTGTACTTAAGACAAATCCCTCTTATGACATCGTCAAAGGTTCCAGATATAGCATTGCTTATACCATTTTGATCGCGAGGGATAATTATTTTATCAATAACGGTGTATCATAAAAAAAATGATCAGATTAAAAATCCCCATCATTATAATCTGCAACATTTACATCTCTTCCGTTAACCAATTATTCCTTCAAGCGTTTTGATTGAACTATTCCTATTGATTGGGAATACATGAACTATTCGTATGGGACACCCATTGTATCCTGCACGTAGGGGTCTTTTAGTAAATGCCAACAGAAATTTACACAATCCTCATATCTTGCCCCAAAAAAAGTGTAATTCTGTACTTTGTGTTGATTTTGCTACAATCTGCTGGTAGCAAACTTGACCGTTAAAGGAATGAGTAGGACTTGAAAACATAATGTTACTTCAGTCCACCAGGAAAGATTAAAGTAAGTTTTTTTTTTTTTAATATCTATGACGATAAATTTATGGGACACCAATTGTCTAAATCTGGTTGAACGACAAATAATTCACTAACCATGAGCAGTCACGTGATTGTGACAACATATCTAAATATCTTAGTAAGTTGCAGGGTATCCATTAATTCTTCGAATATTTCACAGCTTGGTCAATTTACAAACTATGACGTAATAGGCAGCTTTATATAATGGAGACCAAATTCTCCTTACACCAGAGAAAAGAAGAGAATGAACATAACCAGGAAAATCCAGGGAGCCTGCTACAAAGGCAAATATGCAAGGGCAGCTACAGTAAGGTACAGGGTCGGCTAAACTGACTGTTGTTTCGACTGATGTAACTTGTATGTGTTATGATGAACATTTGCCCGAAATTAATTCAACATAAACAAGAACGGTGCAACATGATTGACAACATTCTACGGTTTCATACTTAATGTACATCGAGATGGTGACGCAAACGCGGGATATGTTCAGTATACATTCATTAAGGTGAAGACTGTATTTGATTAAGATATGTGTTAATGTCATTGATTTTTACTACAGCTAAGTTTTGGTTCAGAAGAATAATACCAATGTTTCACGAGGATGTATAGTGGTATGTTGGAAACGTTAAGCAGGGTCGGTTATGTCAATTATGTTGTTTCAGAGTCATACACGCTACTATTGTGTTCTATTAAATGTTGAATGATATGCTTAGTTGTTAATTATCATACCAATGCTCGTAATTTACTTACAGACTTTTATCTCAAAAATATATGTTAAAGATATGTATTTCTGTTCACTTCCAGATTTTTATAAGTTTGTTTCTATACGTTTGGAATAAACGTGATACAAAAGTTTACATGAGTTGTTCCTCTATTATTTTGCGCCCTCAACTCTCCACCCAATCCTAGACACTAATGATAAGTAATGAATGAGGCTGGAAGGTATGGGTGTGGCAATAAAATATCCTTAACACTTGAAGGTAATTATCAAGATAAATAAGCAATTAGCGGATGACAAATTATGAATATTTAAATCAGATTATCAGTTTTCGACTAAACCGTAGTTGGAACAACTCCACCCACCCTCCCCGTCGTCGAATGTGTGTATTTTGGTGTCTGTTCCAAACACGAGGGAAATAATACGAATATCTGTCTTATATTAATATTTTATCAAGTGAGTGCATATATTTTAGTTACCATGGTATCCGTACAAGATAACAACAAAGCGGGTTAGTAGAGCTACACATATATAATACAGAGTTTCTTTCTGTTTTCTAATTTATTCCCATTTTACACAAATACAATTATCCACCCCCCAAGAAAAAAAAAGAAGAGTATTAGATCGGAACCCTTGAAATTTCATCAATAAAAATAGCTCCTCTTCCCTTCATATATACAAATGGCCATGACAAGCATTACCATTCAGAAGAATATACCAGAGTTTATTAGTTTCAAATAAAAACCAGACCCGTCCTTTCATTATATCTATATAGGCCTGCTTGTACCCACAGACTTATGTCAGTGTCGTATACACTAATCTGGATAATAATTTAAGCAAGTGATCCTTCAAATCCCCTGAAGCTTTCTACATAAGCAACATAGTTAATTTATTATCAAGATTTAATACAATGGAAGAATACTATATTGGATATATCTAGGTTCTGTATTTTGTGTTGTGTTTGCTACAATCTGCTGGTAACAAACTGGACCGTAAAATGAAAGATTAGGACCTTGAAAACATAATTTTACTTTATTTCAGCAATATCACACCAGGAAAGATGAGAGTAGTCAGAGATATTAAAGGTTTGGAAACAAACAAATAAAACATGACAATAAATTTGTGGGGCAAAATATTGTCTGAATCTGATTAAACGACAAATACCTCACTAGTATAAGTAGCAGTCATGTGGTTGTAACAACATACACAGATCTCTTAATTAGTTGCAGGGATATCGAGTTATGTGTGAATATTATATGGATTGGTCAACGTTATAACCTATTACGTAACATGCAGCTTTATTTAATGTTATTAAAACGTTTACGCATTGACTAAATTCTCAACATTATTTGAGTTAAACACTAAGACAGTATAGAAATCAACTTAAAATAAGATTTTAGAGTCAAATTCGACATATATCTGTTTCTATTACTAACTTCCAAATTTCCCACATCACCATCCTGTGCATTTGATTAATTCGCAAAGTACCATAGAAATGGTTTAATTTAATTTGATTAGTAATTACTTTAATCAAGACCAACATTTTAAAGTAATATATATGTAAGTGTTATAATGATGTATGGAAGACCCACGTCTCACACCAACAGAAACGACTAAAAACCTAAACATGACCAGTTAAAACCAGGGCGCTGCTACAGTATGATACATGGTCAGTTAAACGGACTGTTACGACTGTTGTTATGTGTTATGATGAACAGTTACACAGAAATTACAAGAACAGACCTGTTCAATATGATTTATAACATTCAACGGTTTCATCTCAGAATAAACGTGAAGTTCATTGGATGCAAATTCACAACCTCGAATATTAATAACGGCATGTGTCAAAACGATTGTACAATATATAGCAAACCTGTCCAAAAGTCAATCTTTTAGGTATAACTACTGTATATGTTTGAAATATCAAACTGACATGAAATTGTACATAATATAGAACTAATGAGATTCATTTAGACCATGTTCGCACGCAATATTCCATCCACTCTCTCCACCCCCCCCCCCCACCTCCCTCCTTGGATATAAGAGCGGGAAGATGTCTGAAAGTTCTTTCTTTTCATCGGAACTTCTAATATTACCAGCATCACGTAAACTTCACAGATAATGTATCACGATATTAATTTATTTACACTTTTAAGGGACTGAAAACAGTGCTACGGCAACATAACGCAAACAAGCTGACCAGGCTTGCATTATGAGCATTAGCTGAATGAAAGGTGATCAAACTCCTACCTGCCATTGACCGGTTTGTAGATTCAGACGACGATTCCCGTCACTGTCGGTATAACTCCAAACTGATGAAGAACATTATAAAGAGATACATGTTAATGATAAGTGCATACTTAATCTTTGTTGATCTTGAATGAAATCATAAACATTATATTCAAGAGATTTATGTTGGCCCTCGATGATAACTTCATATTAGCTGAGTAATCAATCTAGTTGATTCCTTAATTTTGAACGTATTAGTTTGATATCATTATCATATCAGTAATATAGCTGATCAGTTTACAATCCTTATTATCTCAGTAAGATTATCGATCAGTTTACTATCATTATCATCTCGAATACGTCAGGAATACGTCAGGAATACGTCAGGAATACGTTATGAGAGTGTCAGAAAATGAAGTCCAAATATCGACGGTTTAGAATATTCTAAATAATGCACAAACTGACTTTGACTTCGACTTCATCGTCTCCGAATCTCTCTCTAAGCTGTTATCACAGGATACGTTAGTAGCTATTATACACACATCTGTCAAAAATAGTAAAGCATTTAATTGATCGGGCAAACGTGTTGTTTACACTAACTACTTTTGAGATTGATCAATGATGACATCATCAACAGTGACGTCACTCCACCATTATCAATGAGATTCTCGATGTGTCCTTTAAGCACAGAACAATTAAAGAGCGTACAATGTGTACGAGTCTGAGAAATTATGTTGAGGGGTGGAGATAGAGAGGTTTGTATGTATTTACATTATTATTAAATAATTTAAATAATGAATGTAGGTAGAATCTTATTGTAGATGTGTTATTGTACAGAGAAATGAAACATTTGACTGCTCGTGATGTTTGTAAAGCTACCCGATTTCAAGATATTCAGCTTTATATAACAACGCATTAGTGATGTCATCAAATACCATGAAAACTAATAATTTAAATATTGATGATAGAAAAAGACTAAATGTATTTGTAATTACCTAATTGAGTTAAATTACGGAGCTACAAGACTGGACAAATCATCTGTAACTAACTGCACGTCCATAGTTTCACTGTTATGATTCACTTACATTACATGCTCGTTTCCATTAAACTCAAGAAACACGTAAATATTTTGAATAACCATGATAATTCCTTTTTCATCAGAGACTACCATAGCCTGCAGCATAGCTGCATCCATGATAATTTGCATGATCCAAGCGGAGGATGAAAAATTTCTCTTGAGCATTAGTTTTATTTAACGAGTAAAAACAGTCTACAGTAGGTCTGAGTCGGGTACCCGAATACCCGGGTACCCGACTTAACATTCGTGTACCCGAATCGAAAACACACAAAACGGGTACCCGTTTTCTGAGAGGGTGGTCGCGTAATTGCTACGCGATTGCTTTCATGATTTCACGCTTTGATTAATCAAGACTCGCGAATACGGAAGATTAATTTATGAAATAACTTTCGTGTAGTGTAGATGGCTGTTTTAATTGCTTACTATTTCTAGTTTTAGCCATTCGTAATGGTTCTTTTTCCTGTGTGGATAAAATCACTCAACACAGAAAACGAAAACATTATACCGGTAAAAACTACTCAAAAGGGAAATCTTTAACCCATCGCAACAGCAGCTGTGTACGTACAATACTATAATACCTCTTCAAAACATAGCACATACCTTCCAAACAATTGCCGATTTCCAGGTAATTAAAAGTTGTTAACAAGGCTAAGCTTTGTATGTGTGTGTGTAAGAAACCGATGTGATTTTTCCCATTGAATTAATGTGGTATAGGCTAGCATGTGGTCCAAGATAGCAGAACTTTATTTTAATAACCAAGGAGATTTATTTAAACTATTGATTTTCTTTAAGCTATATTTTGCAATTTCCCAAGATCAGGCCCCGAAAAATCCCAAGGACACTGTACTGTATGTATATCTAGCAATATATAGCGATATCTAGCAATATCTAGCGATATTTATAGGGATGAAAATCCCAAGATCTTCAATAAACCGAAGGCAGATAGAGAATCGAAGCCTTCAGTGTGTAATGAACTTGAAACTGTGCGTCTTTCGAAATGAAAAGAATGTGGGGCATTGCACAATAAACATATAAAAGTTATTTATTTCAGTCTCCTTTAAATTATTCAAAATTTTAAAGCACACAGCAGATATCACATCATATCAGTGAGCATGAACAGAAAATGGCATTCCAGGATGAACAGCCTCCAATTGTTTATGTTTGTAGTCATATGAGCCCAATTTCATTGGGGGGGGGGGGCTGTTACGACTTGCCCGAAAAATATAACTTCATTTTTTTGCGTTCAACATGTTAATTTACATATCATGTAGGCATGCATCGGTTATTACATCGCATGCCAATTACATGCAATCATTTGCCGTGTTATTACCGAAATGGCGAATTTGTCGGGCAAGCTAAGAACTTTATATTAATAACCAAGGAGATTTATTTAAACTATTGATTTTCTTTAGCTACATCATTGCAATTTATTTTCCTTTCAGTAGGTGCCCGAAAAAGTCTCAGCATATTGCCAACATTTTCACAAAAATATTTGCAGCCCCCCCCCCTCCAAGTTTAATAGTAGCCGTTATAAGAGGTTTTAATATTTGTAAACCAATTAATTTAATTACTTAGATTAACTGTCTGAATTTCGAAATTCCCTGACAAACATTCTTCATCATACTTCCCCCTACTCGTGCAATTTTGACCAGTCTGTTAGGGGTTGAAGAAGGTTCATCTATTATGGTTGTCCATAAGATGAAATTCTGTGCAACATTATGGGTATGTTTTGAAATGAATTTATTCACGAGAAATATTTTCAAACTCTGAACAAATAATGGGCTTACAACCTTGAAAAGTGGGGCTGACGGATATTGTGGGCCGTAACGTAGAATCACCTTCAATATCAATGATTCACAGGAGATGCGATGAGGTCGAACATGATGTGTGACTGGTGACAGTCTTCAAATATGTTATGGATGAAAACAAAAACTATTGAGAAATACTTGGTTCTCAGACAAAAGTGTACATCTGGTTGGTCATTTTCAAGCCCGAGAAGTGCCATTCCGGTGATCTGTGGGGGGTATCAAAACCAGAAAATTTCTTGTACGCTGCGCTCCAACCGAAAGTGGCGCTCCGCTTGGATAGTAAGTCGCGCCCCCTGGTTAGAAAATCCTGGTTACGCGCCGGATAATAACTTCTACAATTTTTTTTTAGACGTCTGTAGACAAGATGGTTGACCATACAGTTGAAAACAATCAATACAAAAAAATAATGATCTTTTCTTGTATTTACGCGTTGACCGCAGGGACGTCGCTAAAGAGAGGGGGTGGGGTGTCTCACTACCCAACCTTGGTAAAAATGACGATAGTTGGAAACTGGGAGAACGCTTGTCAGAATTTCCGACTGTCGCACTCTAAATCACCTAGGCCTATTCATATATTCCTGTGATTGTGAATGACCTAAAATTTGAAAACATTAGCTCAAAATTGTCCTTTAATCAGTCATATTTACCACGTTTTCCTTGCCACTTTGAGAAATTGTATCTCGCGATCCTTATACTCCACCATACAAAACTGCGTATGAATTTGAATACATTAAATATAATGCCTAAAGAACTACCGTACAACGTTCGCCAGCTTCAATTCGGTTTATTTATGTACTAGTTTTGTTATTGGGTGGGTTGACCCTGTTCGCTAGCTTCAAGTAAGTTTAGTATATATCAGAGACGAGAGGGGGGGGGGGCAGTGTCGAAAAAATGTTAAATACTGTTTGTGATTTGGCATGGCATTTTGTCAGCGCTCTTTTGATCTTGAATACTCGTCAGCTCCGTTAATTCGATTATAATCGTAGTAATATTTAGGCCTACTGATTCAGCTACTTAGTTTGGCAGATGCAATTAGCTAAATTTAGCCAGTAGTCGACTACCTATTACCAGCCTACAGTTGGCCACTGCGTAATAAAATACATATAGCCTAAATAACCGCACTCGGTGGAGAGTCACGAACCGTATGCACAACGACGACGACAACGTGCGTTCTCATCCTTTCTATGATTCGTCATAAGTTTTCGCACGAACAGCATGTTTTAAAGCTAAGCTAGCAATCGTACGTGATACGCGTTTCCTATAAATAATTATTACACTGCTAAATACGAGAGTTTATATTCTCAATCAGTTATGTTCGTTAAATGTATTAAAGTCCAGACATTGGACAATAGACAAGAATCATCCTACTAGAAAATTGTAAAAGAGCAATATGTTTGTTTTTCTGAAAGAATAATTCAAGCCGGAAACAAAATCTGCTGATAATATGATATCATATGATCATGATGAAATTGGCATAACATTGCTCCAGATCGCATCACACCCCCTCCCCTTAGACCCCTCCCCATATCAATCGCAAAATGTGCTTCCCCTTGCAAATTCCTGGCTACGTCGCTGGTATATACACTCTAAGAAAATATGGTTCCACATAGAACCAAAACTGGTTCTTAGACTTGTCCCGTATGCAGAACCTTCAATGGTTCTTAACGAGAACCCTTTTCATGATGGTTCTAATAAGAACCCTACGAAATGGTTCTCGAAAGAACCATAAAAGGTTCTTTCATTTTGTCCTGTATGCTGAACCCCTAAGGTTCTATCAAGAACTTTTATGACTAAGGTTCTTTTGAGAACCCCTTTGAATGGTTCTCGAAAGAACCATAAAAGGTTCTTTCATTTTGTCCCGTATGCAGAACCCCTAAGGTTCTATCAAGAACTTTAATGACTAAGGTTCTTTTGAGAACCCCTTTGAAATGGTTCTCACCAGAACCATAAAAGGTTCTTTCAATTTGTAGCTGTGTGCAGAACCCTTAAGGTTCTACCGAGAACCTTTTCAAATATGGTTCCCAGGGAACCCCTTTGAAATGGTTCTCAAAAGTTCTTTGGAAGGTTCTTACTTTTTACTGTTCACAGAAGCCATGTAGACCAGAAAATAGTATTAAGTTGCAGCTATTGTGAGATGTGTACAATTTTTGCTTAAAAATAATGTCAGAAGTCTGATGATGTTCTGTCAACTTGCAAATAACTTTATTCACTTTAAAATTCAGCAAACCACGAAACATACAAATCTTGTCAATTATCTATTGCATGAAATATCAATTAGATTCAAAATGCTGAAATACAATAAAAAGACATTACCTTTCGTCATATCACAACAACTTTGTGATTTACATCCAAAAATTGTAGAATGAGCTGATATACAATGTGGAATTATTCAATCACTTAACAGTTCTCTGAGGAATGCAATGTTGGGATTATGCCAAATGCTGTATGCTTTGTACATGCACAATCATGAAATACAAACTAAAGAATAACTCAATAACAGCTGCACCACACCACAAAATATTCAAACATGCAAGTGCATGTAAGTGAAATTAATCAGGTGAAACAATGTGTTCTCAAAGACTTCTCCTACATTTACTATAAGCTGTGTAGTGGTCATTTACTCATCCCTGCTAATTCGACTAGTATACTGCGATTCAGTGTGATATTACAATCCCACCTACAATTTTTGTGAACCAACACTGAAAGCTTTGATGTATGTTGTTCTGGCTTATCTTGTAGCAGTTACCTTATACCTCAATGGAATGTACATATTTCCAGCACTCCTATATGGTATCCAGAGCATGATAATCATTCTCTTCACCTGGTGAAAAGGTTAACCACTCAGTGGTTCTTCTGACTTTATAGGCAATGTAATGTTCTACAAATGCTTCTGGCATCATTACGCAGCTGCAAATAAGCCACATATTACAAGAATATAAGATATACTTGACTTCAACAAATAAATGGGATTTCTTCTTCATGAAGCAACTAAACCACAAAGCAATCATTATGCTCCTCAGCTTCAGGTTCTTGTGAATGCCGAGCATTGTGGCAACGACGGATATGTTTTCTGTAAGATCCCATTTTGCGATATTGGGTTGATGTGCATGAGCTATTTCGAGGTGTCGACAAAGCTTCTGCAGTGAGAAAAAATGCCTTTGACGAGTACCCCTGCAAAAGTCACAGTCATATGGAATATGCATTGTGCTGTGGAAATTTGATTCATATCAATGCAGAAAGCAGTCGCAGTATTGGAGTTGGTATTTTTGGCCCCTCATCTTCTTTCTTGATACTCATCATGTAACGTTGTAGGAATCCCAGAGTGTTAGCCGCCTCTGGGGCGTAGTCGATCTCATGCGCATAGTACACGGCCATCAAGAGTACCACTCCATACCAGATGCTGGAAATCCCTTGACAGACTTGTCATCCTCCGGCCCATACAGAGATGGCATCAGGTTTGATGGTACTACACTGTAGCACTAAAACTGGTGTTGGTGACACTATCTCCTGAAAAAGGAAATGATAGATAACAATTAGAGTACATTGACATATGGTTGACCACAAAAATTCCATTGTTAACTCTGGGACTGACTGATGTGTCCGAGTTATGGTGGTACTATTTTTTTTCAATAGCTGCAGGCAATTTTGTGCCAAACATATGTGAACATTTTGCAGGTATCGGCACTCGGCAGAGTTAGTAAAAAAAACAATATACAAGTGAAAACCAAGCGGCTGATTCACATCTAAAGGCAGGACTGTTTGGGATTTTGAACGCAACTGCACGGTTAAAGTGAATATTGACACTGTCAATCCGTGTCAATGTGTATTTTCTAATGGTAGTGATTACATTTCCCCATATACTGTGTTTTTTCCCTTTTCTGTTCAAATTCCAGTGTCTACACTGTATGTATTACAAGGGTAGAGCACATTGTTAGTAACGGCGGCCTCCGTGTGAGAAGTCAGACCATAGATCGGGGTCCAGACCTCTGAAGGGGGGGGGGGGTTTCACTTCGCATACCCGATCACAGGATACTCCCTGACCTGACTGCCGGGCTGTTGGGTGCTCAGTGATTGCACTCTTCTGCTATCTCTAGAACACAAGGAGTCTGACTATGGGTGTTCCAGGAATACATTCGCTACCAGCTCCCAGAGCGGGTACTCAAGCTATACTGTATAATCATTGATCATTGTCAGGTCCTTTAGTTGGCTGGCGGCAAGCCTCACAATGCCAGATGCAGCCCTCCATGGCATCCTGAAGATACGAGCCTTATACTTACAATAGACAATCTTTGATCACTCCTGAAGAACTGAGAGTTCCAAAATGACATAATCAATTGAATACAGGCACACCTTAAATGTTAAACAGCAGCAACAACCTATCTGCTCCTGGACAAATGGTCATTTTCACAGTAAATGGTGTAACTTTGCATTTTAAGACCTTTTGTCAGTAGTGGCCTCATGAAGCGACACAATTCAAGGACACTTTGCCACATGATAGCTTGTCAGGACATTCACAACTATTTTCATACTTTATGATGTAGTTTAAGCTTCTTAAGTAGTTTTCCCCGATAATTAAGATATTTATGTACATGATTCTGGTGGAAATGTTCATGACAAATCATGTTGAAACTTTGGTGTCAGAGTGCGTCAATTTACACCCTTTACTGTGAAAATGACCATATACAAGAGGAACTTACCTTCTTGTCCGAAACATACAAGAACCCAGGCTTCTCGTCGAAGATGTACGGTAGAGCCATCAGAGCGACAGAATACTCCAGGTCTGCCAATAAAACCTAAGATTGGAAAATAAAGTTCTGTATCACTACATTTTCAAGTATTACAAGGCAGCAGTCATAATCAGACAATGAGCAATGTTGTGAGAGGTTACTACCACCATGGTACAATGTATGTATGTGTCTTTGCATTGCGGTAACTGATGGAGAAATACAGAGAAGGCCAACGACAGCTGCAGCGTATCTTCATAGATCTGGAGAGAGTGCCCCAAAGCGAAGTATTGAAATACCCAAAAGAGAAAGAAGTACATCCGGCTGATAAAGGATCTGTACGAGGGCAACCTGACCCAGGAGAATGCACTGCGAGAACCATAGATGCATCTGCCGTCACTGTCGGAGTCCACCGAGGCTCAACGTTAAAGACCGCATAACATGGCCATTCCATTATGTGTGCAAACAGAGTAGCTTTTTCCCTTTCCAACGGTACCATTTTTAAGAAAATGGGAGGTAACGTTGTTGAGAAAATTGATTTCAAACTGTGAATATCCCAGAGATGTCATTCCCAAAATAGTGCCAAATATTCATAATTATGAAGCTATGACGTCACCGAATGAACCAAATGAACACCAAATCTATACCCCCCTGTGCTATTCCAATGGGGAAATGAATCAGTATCATTCGTCACTGAAATCATGAGATAGGGCGCATGAAGTCAAGATTCTCTATGAACCCTGTCCCTAATAACCATATTCTGTTGTCGGTACTTCCAACTGCTGTGAAACCCACGATGAAGAGAAACAACATTATACTTGTGGTTTTATCGGCTACACTTTTTATTTCTGGCTAGTAACTGGGATTTCCATGTTAAAGATCCTTGCTGACTTTGCTCTGGACCGGCAAAAAACGAAGTTGCTTGTATGTGAATTTCACCCACCCCATTTTGAATCCTCATGAGCCAAGGATTCTAAACAACCCAATCATCACCACTCTCTGTCCCATTTGCCTGAGATAATTTATCATAACTCGGACTGGAAGTTTATTTGTCAGCCCGACAAATAGCCTTTGAACAGTGATTTATGGAATTACATGAGCAGTTAGCACCAATATCCCCACCTTGGAGTAACATTGTAATTGACATTGTAATTAACATTGTAATTGACGGGTTAATTGGGGTCAACTCATAGCATGCAAAATCGATCAGTTCAACATACAGAGAGCAGGCAGCAGTTCCTCTTAACTTTTTCCTCAACAACGACAGGGTTGTCGTTCGTGATTTGCACACACACACTGTACATATGGAGTACTATGCCTATGTAGTATGTACTGTACAGTCAGTGTACAGTACGACAGTATGATATACGTAGGCATACTGTCAGTGTCAAATGCTGGTCGACTGCAGCTTAGCTTCTTTCTAATTGCTTGTTGAATAGCAGATATCCAGTGTCTCAGAACCAACAAGTACAGACACCTTTTCATCCCTTATGCAATAACAGACCACCAGTACCGCCAAAAAGTAACTAGACAAATTTGAATGCAAAGAGGGCAATGATTGCACTGTGAGTACACTCTCCCTGCAATCCCAATTTCCTAACAATATTCCCCTTTCGATCAAAATTGTTCAGCTGCTCCTACACCCCAGTAAAGTTGCTCTGCTCACACCTTATGCTCATTTGTTCACCTAATTTCCCGCTCTCTGTCTACAATAGAACAGAGTACATGGGAGTTTGATTGCAATTGTCTAGTTACTTTCAGGCAGTACGGTTTTTTGGACCAGTTTCTACCTAAATATCTTTATGGGTTCTCGCTTACCCTCCTGTAACTCCCGCCCATCATTTTCCACTCTGATCGACTTACTAGTAATTGTAAGGTAAAATTATGTGATAACATACACTTCTTGTCCTCTTCAAGAAGGACTTCCTCCTCCTACCGGTAGGCACGCATCAGCTCTTTTGCTTTGGTCTTCTTGGAACCGTTCTGGATTATCTTTGGTGCATATTTTTCTAAAGCAGTCTTCATTTCAACAACAACGTTCCTCCCTGTCAGCATTTCCAACTCATTGCAAAGCTGTATATGAAGATAAAAGTGAAATATATACCAAAATTAGACATGATTTGTTGAAAAGGCAGCCCATTGGACTCCCTCCAAGCCACACTGAAAAGGAATATCCACCTGACTGATTAATTAGAGATCAGTTTTCTACTCTGCTAAGGGGTCGCAGGGTTGCGTCAGAAGTCCAACTTGAAGCTCCCTCAGCAGGTCATTTGCAGAGCTGGGATGCACAGTGAAAGTCCTATTTATACTTCACTTCCTTAAATGGCGACGCAACGGCAAAATACGCCCATATCATAAACCTGCTATAATATTTGTATATGAAGTACGCATATACTAACTGCTATGATAAAGATTCGCTAAACTGATACCATGCACGGAAAAGCTCGTCTATGGTGGCACGCGCGTGAGTGGTATAAAATTGGCTAGCGAAGAAATAGATAAAACTTGGGGCTAAACTAATTCTGAGCTCAGAATACAGTAACGCACTGGTGATATAGCCGGCAAATGTACGCTTAAACACCTTTGAAATACTTCTAAAGAAGCCTAATTTTAATAATATATCAAATGCTAGGGAGTTCGTATCTTAGTGACAAAATTTTACATGAATAGACTTGGCCACGGCACTGGTTGGAGAGAATGCTATGAGCGTGTGTTTGTTTATATACCGTGAAGTTAGTTCAAATGTAGAGGACCATTCCATTATTGCAAACCGCTCCATTGACCTGGGCGCCCCCAAATCAATGTAGGTAGAAATGTGATTCACTAAAGCCTAAGTATAATTAAAACTTTAATCAGCCTTTATTTCACGTCTTTGTTTCCAATTACTGTGCAGTTATCAATTCTCATTATGGACAGGTTATTTCCAGACCTGATCGATCATTATTGGTGGAATAATTAGTGGAATAAATTGGTGGAATAATAATAATTAATAACAATCCTAATAAATAATGATGATAATAATTAGTAGAATAAATAGTGAGGAATGTGTGTTTTTCGGCACTCTGAGTATTTTTTTTATGAAATTAAAAATGTTGTTTTAACCAAAATATACTAGGTTGGGGTTATTTACAGCTTTATTAAGCAGCTTCAAAATGAGGTGGGCAAAAAATTATGTCGATGGTCTCTGTTCTGCGCAATGAGCATACAAAGGTCTGATTAGCCTAAGGGGTTAGTTGTAACATTTACAGCCGGGAATAGTTGGAACATGCACACAAATTTGGTCATATTCACCTATAATCATAAAAAACATGCCAAAAACACTTAAAACTTAGACTGCAAGGTTAGCAGATGTTAAAATATTCTGATTCACCAATGTTGCCTAATTTCAATGGGCTGGGATGAAAAATGTCTCCAGAATTTTGGTAGCAAAGTTATATTCTCATTTACTTCCATATAGTGAGTCTGGCTTTAATATCATTTGATATATTATAATAGGCATATACCAAGGTATCAATGTGTATAGTTGTGATAAGTTCTCATTTATTTCTTTTGAGCAAGAATCCATCTTTCAACTAACCCACCACCCGTTCCAACTAACCCCATAGGTGGGGTTAGTTGGAACGCCTATCACCGACACCTCACTGGATTATCTCCTGAAATATCAACAAGAGTAGTGGTTTTATGGGCTTCACTTGTGACACACGGCACACACCCTCTCACTGGATTATCTCCTGAACTATCAACAATTGTAGCAGTTTTATGGAGTGCCTATCCTAACAGGATAGGGCAGTGTTTGCTGAATTGATGTTGTTTCTGAAAATAGAGATTTTTGTGAAAAATGTTCCAACTAACGCCGCTCTCCCCACATACCCTATTCCAATACGAAGCAAACTTGCTAAATTGGGGAAGAAGAATAACACATCAGTGGTGATCCCTGGAATGTTTTATCCATTTTGGATAGCCTACTGTAGGCCTACATCTTCCTTTATTTTTTAGCTCGATTGTTTGTTAGCCTAGGTGGTCAACACATGGTCACGTACACCAATAAGCCTTATTCCGGATGACGTATATTGACGCGATCGCAATGCATTGTGGTATAAATTATGCCAAATTGTGGCCAGAAACATTTTGATTTAATTTTCCCTCAATTTTCTGCGTGTTAGTGATGCATTCATTCTTCATGAGCTCATCATAATTTATGTATTCTTTTTATTATTCTACGGTTTCAATCTGTTGGTTGGACAAAAACATATTTTATGGATATTTTCAAGTTGACTATAGTTGGAATGTTGTCTAAAAACTGACGTTTGCCCGTGTTTGAAGCACCCTCAGTAGCCTCTATCTGGAATAAGGCTTAGGTTAGGACAAGGTATCCAAATACTGCGGGTGCCCGAATACTGGGGACCTAACAATACGTTCCAATATTACCATAGCAACGTGTTCTAAAAGCGCTATGAACGAATATCAACTTAGCTACTTATTTTCAACCATAATATATGCAAAACAGGCTGGCTTTTCATCATCTTGACCAAATTAATCTAGATTTTGTATGATAATTAGAAATTTTCATTTCCAAGAAATTTTTGAATGGAATTGTTGTAAATTTACTCCAAGATCTGCTTCAATCTTAGTCTTTTTTGCCTAGTACACTGCATCTGCTTAATCAGGTGTAAGCTAAGTTTGTTATTTAGGCCCCCTCCCCCGTTACCCTAAAATTCTGGTAAAAACGCTTAATTTTTTTTAAAGGATATTACCGTATCAATACTGTAGTGTAGGTATAGCCTAGGTACTGTGTGCCTGTTCACAACCGCTTGTTCCATTAAGAACAGTAAACAGGTCTTTTTTAGCAAACGTTAACTTGGAAGTTGGACAGAACTGTCTTTTTAACAGCTCCATATTTTACAATTTCAACCATAAAGATTCATATCAGGATTGTGGGTTTGTGTATCAGATGCTAAAGGTTCGGTACAGACATCATCTGATTTTTTTTAAGGGATTTTGAAGAAATTTGTGCTGAAAAAGCTTGGGGGGGGGGGCCTAGGCCTAGGTGCGCACTATACAGGCATCCCAATTCCCATGCTATAGTATAGGCTAGCCTAGGCCTACTCCATCGTATGTGGCTGAAACCCGGTTGAGCTGTGGCAGAGACAGTAACGTTCTTGCTCTTTGAGACTATTATAATGTTATCGTGATTAATTAATTAAATGTCCGGTCTTCCTACAAATATGGCCTAGGCTAGGCCTATAGCCCTACAGAATTCTGTTGACTATAGAATGAGCCTAACGTTAGGCTATGCCCATACAATTACAAAGTAGGTCTAGTATACGTTAGGCTAGCCTAAGCCGAATATTATTTGCTCAATGGACATTAATGTCGATGAAGGAATCGTTTGGTATTCACGTCTATTCACCAAGGGTCGACCCGATAACTTATTAGCAGGTCTGCGCTCAGTGCGCTGGAGTTGAATTTAATTTTCGGTCTACATGTTTCTAAATTAAAACTGAAAAACTCACCGCACCGGGGCTTCAACTTCTACTCGAACATGATCGACGGTACGTGACGCAAGAACTGCACGCAATATGTACGTAGGTAGCACGTAGGTAACATACACAGTGCATATTATGTACGTAAAGGCGGCGAACTTCGGTGCACTCACTATACTATTACATGTAACATGAACGTTTGGTCAGACGGAACTTTGGAGCCCGCGAAAAGTGGTCGAAATTATTACGCAAATTCCACTCAATGCGTTGTATTCAAATAAACGATTTTGTTCACAAGTCAAAACAAATTCCATGGTAAAGTGAGAAAATGAGATTATTAACACTTCTATACACTTTATTATTCCCTTACAATTACATTTCCCGATGAAAATTGCCGAACTTGTTTATTCATAGATCATGTACACACTTGTGATAAGTACGATTAGAACCCCTATTCGTACAATTAGGGGTTCTTTGTAGAACCATCTTGTACCCAGAACCTTTTCTGTGTGGGTATGGAACCAAGAAGAAACGAATCAAGAACCTTTATGGGTTCTTCAAGGGCACATGGTTCTGACGAGAACCATTCTTCATTTCGAGAACCCCCTCTAGAACCCTTTTTTCTTAGAGTGTATATTATCTATATTGTATAAAATTACAACACCCAATGTTAGTCAGTACTAGTTGTAACTGTTACAGTACGTTACTTGGTACGTCTCACCGAACTCTTTCATCTTTGCCAAAATTGGTTCGTATTTTATAATTCAGTCAATTACAACCTATACAGTTGTCAAAAATAGGTGTAAGACTATTTTGGCCAAAATTAGACTGGAATATATTTTATAGAATAGTTCAGTTGTTATTTTTGTTCGCGGAATCGGACCCACAAAATAATGTATAGCTTAGGAGTAGACAAGTATCTTCCTCAGAAGTAATGACCATAAAAAAGGTATGAGGTTAACATCAAATAACTAAGATTTGAGCAGTAATAAAAGTGTTCGGGGATTGGCCTAAATTTAACTTTTGATGATTTCCTTCATTTTTTTGTTGTACAAATTATATTTTTTAAAGTCTCGGCTTTCCAAACTCCATTGGGCCCTAGGCTAGGTTTGAATAGTTACAACTGATTATCGCAATTGTACAGTGGCCGAGAAACCCATGATGTTGAAAAACCTCTCGATTAATTTGGTATATGTAACATGTGGGCGATACTTAGTATGTTCCTTAACTGCATCCTCCCCGCCCCAGGGATATTTCCCGGCTATGTTTCGCATTGGCAGAGTCAGACTGACTAAAATTGAATATAAGCGCCCTTTAATGCTATTTTATATGCATATGGCTGACACCAAAACACTACTAGTTTTTGTTACGGTTGTAGTTATTTTATCTGCCAACTTTGTGTATTCATCTTAGAGCAGAGTAAACTATCAGGTTATTACTAGTTAATACGGGTTGGCGTATATCGCCACCGAATAGGTCCATATCGAATTGATATAAAGGCCTAGATGAGAACTGCAACCACTGAAAACTGTATGTTTTTACAGTATGTTTTTATACTTATTTTAAGAACTCCTATCATCTGCCTATCATCTTGGTCCTTGACGAAGACGATAGGCAGATTGTTCATGTGAGTGATAAATAGCCCGCTGCCCCCCCCCCCCCTCCAAAAAAAAAAAAATAACATTAAGCGCTAGGAAAAACCCCGGTGTTTTTTGGTAATCGTCGTCGAATATAATTTGTTGAAGAAAAAAAAGTTTTCCCCTTTGTTACATTAACATAGCTTTTGTAGTTTGTGTAGCCTATGTAGCCTTCAAGCAGATAACTTATACTCAGTTGCTTACTTGCTCAACCAGAGTGATTAATAAGTTTGTGAAGTGAGGGCCAGTGGTACAAATGTATCGAGAAAAGTTCTGAACAAGTTCTGAACTGATACTTGCCGTATCGTTGACGAGTAGCGGGGGAAGGGGGGGGGGTAGGCAGCAGTCGGAATTTTCTGGCTTCAAAACCCATCCAGTTGGAATTTCAGCCACTATACCCCCCCCCTCAATCATCAGGCCTTAGCTACGTCCCTGGTTGACCGATGAATATAACTACTTGAGTTGTATCTGAATCCATCTCTTCACCACTACTTGCAAGATTAGTGGTTACTCTATTATTTAATTTTTCTTTCTGACAGTTTAGCATCTCGGCAAAAATCAAACAAAAGTAGGAAGTTAAGACAGATAACACGCGTTAAATATAATGAAGTATACATCGTTACCTCATTCAGTATATAATACCGATGTAAAGCTTACCGAATCGATACACAATATGTATATTGATGGCAACAAAATTAAACTAGTTCTCGCATTAATCCTGTTTTATGCACTTTTCGCTTTGTATGCAGATTTACAGACCAAAAATGTAAATTATATATTTTCTTTGATAGTTTATTAATGTTATTAAAGGGTGTGATGCGAAGTCCCCGGAAGCTGCATATTTAGGTAGGGTTGTCAGGAAGAAACTCAACTATAGAACGTTTCTGAGAGCTCAAGCGGGGTCGAGGGGCTTTCTCTGGAATATATTTCAAGCCCTGGTTGGCTCCACGAGGGGAAGCCCCCTGAATTTTTTGCATTGGTGATATCCCTTGGTCTCTCGTAGCGAGTTTAAAGCACTAAAACACAAACAAATGTAATAAATAAATTATAGTTATCTATAATGTATTCCAAGTACGTTGGTGGGGATCCGCTGGACTTAAGCCTCACCCTTTGAAGATATTTTTCGTTCTCTTGAAGAAATTTTGAAACACAGAAATCTATCTACAGTAAGAGAAGAACTCAATTTTCAGCGGATAGTATCGATATGTCCCGTTAATAATAATAATAATAATAATAATAATAATAATAATAATAATAATAATAATAATAATAATAATAATAATAATAATAATAATAATAATAATAATAATAATAAAAATAATAATAATAATAATAATAATAATAATAATAATAATAATAATAATAATAATAATAATAATAATAATAATAATAATAATAATAATAATAATAATAATAATAATAATAATAATAATAATAATAATAATACACAGTTCATATAAAGCGCAAATACACACTAAAGTCTCTATGCGCTGAAGGGGGTGGGGGGGGGGGGGGGTTCAGGGGGCGAAGCCTCTGGAAGCTGCTTCATTTATTATCCAAATATTATCCGAATCTGAGGAAATGTAGACGTAAGGGAGTAACAGACAGACCGATTCTGTTTTCTTTTCTTCGTTTTTGGATTATAACTTTTACTTTCGTAAGTGTATTAATAAAAAAATAAAAAATATGGTTTACATTCACATATAGTTTTAAATGCTTTCCCTCATATCATTACCGACATTTTATTTCTACTTTTATTTGTTCAAGGCAAATCATGAATGGATGTAAATGTTCGCCGATACATGTAAATTGTACTCTTTTCAAGCGCCGATGTGGTGTTACCCCAAACCCCCCCACCCCACCACCACGCATTTCAAACTAACTAAGAATATAGTTAAAACACAATGTATGTTGCGTTTAGACTTAGATATTGGACATAAGTCAAGTCATATAAGTCAAACTATGACTCAGACTGTATCATTTGAAGTCTAAACTTGCCCTTTTTCTGGGGAACGACCACAGACCCCCTCCCCACCCTCCTCCATATTTATGATGTCGGCTTTGACGACCCTCTGTTCCTGTACAAAACTGCAGAACGAGTGTTTTATCTTATCATTGTCGCTGTGTACTTAAGTTGCCCAAAGTGTGTGATACCACTACTTTTTTTTGTAAAAACATTTAAAGCATCAATTGATGTGATGGCTGCTCACAAAACATCTTATAGTGAAGTGATCTCGAAAGAGCGAAATGAAAGGAACATGACTTATCTCTTAAATCAACTAAGCTTAGCAATATTAAGTGTTGTTACATTTCTATTATTCAGTTTGTTGTTTACTATCACAAGACTCTGTTCTGGGTGTCTCCTTCATATAAAATGGCAATCGTGTGTTGCTGATTCATTACTCTCTTGTATGTGAATTAACAACAATCAACAACTCAAAATAAATTCACATAGTTAGTAAAGCCTTTAATTAAATGTAAGAAATTTTAAGTGTTTCCATTATGACGTCATTTTGACATTACCTTTCACATGTCTTGATTTCAAGGATGATGGAATGGATCCAACCGGAATAGTGCCTGGCATAGTGTAGCCGTAGCGAAACCTATGGAGAGAAGTAGAGTAATCATCGTGTAAGATGTTGAAGACGTAGAGGAATGTCCTCCTAGTCAGGTTTATTGTTTACTAAATCAATTAAGATAACAACGCAAACAATAAATAACAAGGAAACCAATCACATCTGATTGATCATTCTAATCAGAACTAATTATAATCAATAGTCTTGTGTTTCAACGATTCCAAGGAAATAAATTAGAATGGATATAGCAATTTAGATAATAATGATGATAGTTGGAACTGCTCTACTGTAAGTAAATTATATGCGGTTGGTAGTAACTGTGAAAAGTATGGCTGTCCACATGATCACAATTGGCTAAATTGTCTGTATGCTTAAATTATCAATTAATTTAAAGTTTTTCAAATATGTAGAAATACAACATTGTACACAATAAACTAAGTAAACGGAGCGAATCCTTCTAACAACCGCTTGCCATTTTCCGCTCGGATCACGTGATTTTTTTCCGTATGTTATTTTCGGTAAATTGATTGGTAATATAAATCGTTTTCGTGAACCCTTCTTACTTTTACATGAGAACTAAAATGTCTGAGATTGTTAGAGTGCAGTGGTAAAATATAAAATCTATAAATTATGAATCTTAAAGCTGAAAATTGTTTCTTAATCTCAAAAGAGTTTAAGATGCTACAAATAACATATTTCAATGTAATGGCGGGATAACAAACCTGCAAAACATACACTAACACGGAGGAAGAATGTAAGGGAGAGGGGTAGGAGGGTCGAGGACATAGCAACAATCTGTACTGGGCGCAACAATTTTTCATCTCGGGTTGGAGTTAAACACAAATTGTTACTATTATATGATATACCAACGTTATTTAAGTATTTATTCAATATCAACCTTCATAATTGTAACACATTGCACGCATTGTTTTTGTCATTGATCTAAATGAAATTGTACAAAAGTATAACATTTTTGTGGAGTTGATAATAATGACCTTAGCCATTACACAATCGAATTTTTCTATCCAACTATGTTCTCAATGAAGAGCTGCATGTGTCCAAAAATACCCGACCCCTTCATACCGAGGAGTTATTAGGACTTCCTGGTCATACTTTGTTAAGAATACGCTAATGCCACCTTTGTTGATTCGCAAAAGAAAAGTTTTATTGGAAGGTGGAGGCACAACCACTGAGGGGAGGCAAAGGTTTTCTTTATACCGGTACTTTTGAACTGCATATTTTATCATTATTATTATTTTGAAGCCAAATAGCAAATTTTTAGACATTAAGGCACTTGTTACAAACACACAACAACAAGAGGGCACTTGAGTTTATCGAGCATGAAATGAAATTATCTGGAATTAACCGGTAACAGATAGTGCATAATATCCAATAAATATGTTAAAGTCTAGCTCAGTATCATTCTACCTTATACCTGAATTGCCCAGTTCTATGTAAAATACTACTCCGGACATAGAAAGAAAATATATACAGTAGGTTATGTTCCTTGTATCTAATTAGCATAATTAAGGCATAAATGCTGCTACTACTTATGAAAAAACGTTTTCTTTACAATCGTTAGTTTTCCGTATCTATCCAGTGACTGGTTAAAACATGCGCTTTCGAATATTTCACTAATCTTATATATAATGTAAGGGTTATAGCGGACATAACAACTCAATTTACACATGTAGGCAAAATACTGGAAATAATTGTTGAACTAATAATTTATAACGCTGCAGCATTAAAAACTATTTATTAAAGGTTATATTTTAATAAAAGGGTTCTCCCCGTTTAAACTCCTCCCAACGGACCCAAGTCATATTTGGAGCCCACCCCCACCCCTCCTTTCCAAAGATAACCAGAATGCAGAATGCATTGAGATTTCGATGACTTCAATGCAGAATTCTTCTTGTTGGTATAACCAGAACTAGCTGTTACAATTCCAATATGGCATGATAACACAGGTCCGTCTACTGTACGTGGCTATACACACCTCCAAAACAATAGGGGTCTTGTACTCGATGTTATGAATCCACACACCAAGTATTACAGGTATCCGCGATTTCCATCGTTACATATCATGTAAACGGTTTTTCAGAGTTTGACCTCTGGTGACATATAGGAGATTTGACCTCACACTCATTTAGGATTCTTGTATTCAATATGGCAAATCCATATACCATGTATGAAAAGTATCCATGATTTCTACCATGAGAAATCATGTTGTGAAGTTTTTCAGGCCTCGACAATTATTTTTGAAAGTAATCGCTATTTGGCGACCGTGACTAAAAATCTACTCGCCAAATTTCACTCGCCAGTAGGCCTATGATTGCTGTCCAAGTCTCCAAAGTACAGATCTGCAACATCAATACTTTCTATGAGCAAAGGTTAGGCAGTTAGGCAGATGCATGGTGCTACGTAATTGCACATTAGAAAGATATGATTCTTTGCAGTACGAAATGAAAACTTTTTCCCACCAAAAGTAAGTGTTGAACAAAGTAAAACATGACGCAGAATCATAAATAAGCAGGTAGGCCTACTGTAGTGTCTCAAACAATTAAAAATACAACATCTGTAAAATACCTACGAAGATAGCTTAGCTTCTGTTACATTAGGGCTCCTCTACTTAACTATTATATTGCATTCTTATGCCTAGAGGTCTATGCGTAGAGTATTCATGTTTCTCTTCATGCGTTCTGAAAGCGTAGATTCGCGATATTTAGACACGATTACTTTACATGTTTTCACCCTATTCGCTGCGGTTTGACGGGAGGAAAACCCCGGATGTGCGACCGACGGAATTCAATTACCCACAGATGTTTACTAACTGTATTCCCAGGAACATAACCTCTCTCCTTCGGTTTCTTTTCTGTTTTATTTTCCTTTCTTTTTCTTTTTACTTGTCGACCATGTTACTATCACAATATACTTATGTTCAGTTTTAATAAGCATACCACCATGATTCATGTAAAACATCGCAAATTATGACGCAATGAATTCATTTCAACAAGTGAATAACTGCTTCTTCTTTTTCCTTCTCAGCAACAAAACTAAATGAACCGTGGCCATATTTACGACCTGGATATGACCCTGACAGTTGTATAAGTGGTTATTCTGATTGTTAACTTGTAGGTTCATTCATTGTGTACCGGGGATACAAATATGTACTTCATTTTGTTAGCGTGTGTTATAACAATAATGTAAACCATTTGGAAGAAAGTCTGAGGGCGATGATGACAGCCTTCTAAGCCTTTCTCAATTCGCTAAAAACAGTTAAGTTGCAAATTTGAATCCATTTCTAGTTGTCGTTATCCATTACACATTTTAAACTTCGATGGAATAATTTAATCACGTTCGCCTGTTCTGTGTAGATAAAAAGAACTAGTGCTGTATATAATTCGATATTTAAAGAGATAAAATATCTCATCAAACGAATCTTAAAGGATCTCAAGTAATTTGTTTTCTTGCTCGTGTTGTTGTTTGCTTGTTAATGATTTATGGCTGAAATATATTAACTTGGTTATTATTACTATATTTCAGATTTGGTAAGACGACATGAATCTTCGAATTATTACTTTTTCCCTGCTAAACACGAGCAATATTTTATCTTCACCGTTTAACCGTTTAATCAACTTCACAGAACAAAACTGTTCTCCATAAAACTAGGCAATTAAGAACCCGCAATGTTTGTATCACATATTAGATATGTGAGTTACATTAAGGGGTATTTAATTATGTGCTAATTAGACAGACTTCCATATACCAACGAGAAGTACATAAAGGGAAAAAACGAAGACAGGGAAATAAAACAATCCTTCTATAAAATTAGGGAGAGGAGCAAGTGAGGGATATGTATTAAACAACCAAGGTAATCAAGTTTACTCATTTAAAATATATAAACAAAGAATAATAATGAGAACACGTTGTAATATCATGGCATATGACGTACAGTATCACTGAATGGCTGTTAGATATATACCTAACCTGTATTGAATAAAAATATGCATTATTCCCAGCCACTGATAGACACGGACTGACCTACTTATGGTCGGTTTCCATGGTTACGTTGTATGACAGTTACAACATTCCAGGTGTACACTAGACGCGTGTCCCGTTTTTTTATTCATTATCTTTAACCCTGGCTCGTGTCATCTATTGTTATGCTAATTAGGTATTTACGGGAGATCCAGGTGTGTCATATTTACTGTTAACGTATTTACTTTAGAAATAAATTGTTTGAATCAACCGTCTGTGCAGAAAACTATTGTAGAAGTAGAGTAGGCCTACTGTGTGTACTAAAACAGTAACGATGTTATCGGGTAGAAACGGAATTGATTTGAAGGGCTCCCTAAAGAAGATGATGTGCGAAGGGGGGGGGGCGGCGAAGGAAGGGGTGGTGGTGGGTACAGGTAAGGTGTCTGAAGGGGAGTGGGCAGAGGAGGCGAGACTAAAATTACCCAAGAGCACACTGGGATTGGGGTAAAGTATTTAGTCTAGATAGGGAATCAACATTTACTGTTACATTTTGTTTAAAGTCAGACCATTTTACCTCCATGGTCAGACCAAACAAAACCCCCGAAGTGTATTATTTATTTCCAGTGATATTTTTCTCAGCGGTCACATTTATTCCCGGAATGGCGTTGTTTCACATATAACATACGTTAAGCAGCTTTCGTTCTCATATATTTCATTTATGTAACTACTCAATAGGTTTTGTCTTTTCTTTCGAGATTTGGGTGAGGCGCGGTTGGGGTGGGGGGGGGGTGACGGGTGCGACTTAAATATTTTCTATTTTTTAGTTACACGTCAGCTGTAAGTTGAAGATATTACTGATTATATTGTGAATGGTAAAGACGGAAAGGAGAAACTTTTACGAGGTTTGATCTGTAAGACCAAACAGGGCAAGAGGAGGAGAGAGAGGAGGGGTTGGTTTGGGGTGTGGGGGGGGGAGAAAATAACACTGCAGTGGAACGGAGCAAGCAGGGACGCCATGATCGAATCAAGTATGAAGTAACATACGAGAAATTTTAAAATATTAAACAGTTCTTGTTTAAAGTTATCAATTACACAAAGTTGAAGCTCTCGGTTAATTTTGTAATTATTGTTTAAAGAATAGGTTAAAATATAAGCATAAATCATAATTAAGCTTTTTTTGTCTAACGTCGTATTTCAATCAATAACGAAGAAAGTGATGTAGTTTAAGCGGATTTAATTTGAACCTTTGAAATTTATCAGATATACAGATTTGCATTTAGTGATATTTATTGCAATACATTTTTTTAACTATATAGTTAACTCAATTGCAATTATATATTTCCTTCTAGTTAACTTTTATTTTGTTTTAATTAGTTAACTTATTTTGAGTAACTATTCTTTGAATTTTGACAACTAAAACTATTTATTGGTTGCTTCTTTTGTATGCATTTCAGTTTTGCTAGAGTATCATAATCTGATCAAAATTTTGAGGATTTTATGCTATTATTATTGCCATCATTTTACTACTTTAAAATTAATAACGATTTTCAATCTCTTTTGTTTCTTAAATTAATTGTACATAATTGAAAATCAACTATTTCTGAGGTTTCAGTCAAAATTAACAGTTATTCCTTATAAAACTTTACTTTAGAATATTAATTTTACTCGCTAGAATTATTAAAATCCATTTCCCTTGTCTATATATCTCTTATTTTATCCTAATAAACATTCCTATAATTCAAAAACCTATTTAGCTAAATTTTAACATTAAAATAAACAAAGAACATTTTAAGCAACCACCACCCACCCCTGCACCCCTCTATTACCAACACCCTCTTAAAATATTCCCTATTTATCCATTATATTTTGTTTTATTAATCATAACATTCTACAGAATTCCTTTCACGATGACCTAATTGTTCAAATAAATTCAACATAACTATAATTAAATCCAATCCTTGACAATAAAATACAGCAAACTTTACAGTCTCTATTGTTAGTCTGATATTGATAACTGTTATTAAATTAATTCCATGTTTGTATGTTATGATGATTCTAACATCTACACCGGAATACTTACCACAGCTCCTTCAAGCTTGTACACTGTGAGGAGTAAGACAAGATGGCCGCCAACTCTTCATTAGTTAGTCTCCTGTCGTAGTCATAGATCCACAGCTCCTGGAGAGAACTCAGGATAGAGAGAGAGAGACCAGACTGAAGGATAAGGTTCAGACCAGACTCATCAACTCTAGGAGAGCAGTCGAATAGATACACACAGCAGATAGGAATCTAGAATGAAAGAACAGATTTACTGAGTATTAGGGTAGATAGAGATAAATATATTAGGTTTGGTTTGATTAGAATAATTATTATGATATTATAAATTCTAATCATAACGAAATAAAAATAAAGGAAAGTTAAAGCGATAAACTAGGACATTTTGGTCGTGTTTATTTGTAAGAAGGAATCAGTTATTGGAATAAGGGGCTGATTTTAAGGGGAGACTAATATAAACAGGAATAATTAGATTAGATTAGAGAAAAATAAAGTGGTAATGTAGGATTGAAGGGTTAGTTTTATTGTTTTACGATAACATGATTAATTAAAGGTTTTATAGCTAGTAAGGTTTTATAAAATAAGACATTATGGATACAAATGAATAGAATATAGCAATTTTAATTTATTAATTAATTGGAAACAAATCTCAAAGACGGGTTGAGAGTTGTACCAAAATTGGGTAATCAATAGTTGAGATTTTATTTTTGAAGAAAAATATTGATCTATTTTTTTTTTTGGTTTTTATTTAGAACTTTCAGTTGGAAATTGTAATTTAAAATATGAATGTTAGTCACTAATGTAATAGGATTTATGAAAAAGAAGCATTTACTTCAACTAAATGCAAGGTTTTTTTTATCAAGTTGATTTTTTGAAGAATTGTATTTAAATAAATAAGTTGTTACTGATAATTAAGATGCAATTTAGAGAAGCAGATATAGATCAAATTCAAGTTTCAAGAGAAAAGGGTTGATGAGGCTAAAACTAACATTTTAATATACAAATTATTTAATTATTGATCCAAATCCTACTTTTCTGCGTGAATTTTAATTATTTCCAATTAATATGATTTGTTTAAAGATGATGTCCATCTGTGTTTAATTAGTTAATTATCAAATTCATTCCTAAGTTACGGTTTGAGTGTGCCATAACTTCTAGTGGATTTTTATCGAAATGTAGCTTTGTTCTTTCTTTGTGTTTGTAGATATTCCTAAATTGGGTATTGCTTATGATTTTAACTTTCTAAACTTTATCGTTTCTTCCAATTACATAGTACCATCCGCTTTTTACATTTTTTTACAAATAATATTGTTATCTGGAAACACTTCATATCCTTGAGGGTTTAATTATACTAATTAATTATTACTTTTAAGTTTAATCAGGTTAATTGGGTCTTCATTGAAATATCTTCTCTTACTATGGAGTTCATCGGGTGTGAACAGTTAGCGGAACATTTAACGTTAGAGCTACGGCTCTGGCAAACTTCTGCTATTGAGTGTTGCAGCAGGGTAAAATAAGTGGCGCACTTTCAATTTCAAAACCATTTTACTTTTTAAATATCATGTGGCCATAAGTCTGTTGGCTTGGAAATGACGTACGGTTTTTATAATTAAGTGGGTAAAGTTAAGACAAAACCAGCTGTGAGTAGAACACCACGATCTAGTTGCTGCTGGAAAGACATGGACGAAAGATTCCTTTTTAATAACTATGTATTGCATTTGATTATTATTAAACTACAAAACTATATATCACATTAAGTGTCAGGTATATTGGCAGGAGTTAGGTTATTCAACTAATAATCAGTTATTAAATAACATTATTTCAGTCAGCCTTCTCGGTAAAAAGCTGCAGGTTTCTCACATAATTGGCTCAAATGTCCGACCTGGTAGATTTAGTAAGTTAGGTGATTACAATAATAATTGTGGAATGTTATAGATTGACTTGTTTTCACGCCTATAAGGCTATATTATGTACGAGTAAAGTCGAGTTGAACCATTTTCTGTGATTTAAATTTTTGGAAGGAATATCAAAGTTCCAAAGCTTGTCTATGGAAACTTTATGTTAGCTAGAATGAAGTAATTATTTTCGAAGTAAAGACTAAAGGGTAGGAATCAGCTCACCTAGAATGTTAATCGCTGGTTTTATTATTCGCTTAATTTAAGATCCCTAAAGAAGACTCAGTGTCTCGATTGTATTTTATTCAATTCCTTTATATTTAAGATATGCTTTAACTTGGAATTTTTTGATAATCAGTCAACAATTATAGGCTAAGATAGGTTAAGATTTATATTATTTATTAGTTAGATTTGCTAAGTATGTCCTCTTGCTAAAAGTAGTAATTCTAGCTTTTCGCGGGTGATGTTTGAGATTGTTAACATAGCCTAACTGTATTACTAGTCTACATATAGCCTACCTAAGTTTGGCCTGGCCTTTGTACACATCCTAGCCTATGCCTCTATACCATACCGTCGAATTATCTCTCTAATCAATAATTACTGTTTTTACTATTCACAGCGGTTCCTCTCCATTAAACAATCCATCTTAATAACCACTCAACAAGTCAATGGTAACAAACAACCTCCACGATTATACTACGTACTCTGAAACTCCATGCACTGATACATAACACTAAACCATTCATTGTAAGTGATACTGATATATACTAGATGTGAACAGGTATTCAATAGCATGAGTCACCGATATTCATACAGGTGTTTCCCAGCTGTTCGCGGGTGATGTTTGAGATTTGTAACAGACATTTTGGCGCCAATAGAAATAAATGTACGTAACGTTATACATGCCCGGTGGAAACAGACAGTTTAAAAACTGACGTCAATTAGGTATGTAGTAAGGAAGGGGTCGAGGAAGTAAATAATACAACGCAACCTATATCAAGTAGATCAAGCTATCATTGACATTTCTCCCTAAGCGGTAGGGTGTTAGTCCCCGTGCACCCCCCCCCCTCCCCCTCCCACCACCGGTTAAAATTTGGGCAAAAAAGCATTTTATGTACTCATTCACCCAGTTATTATCTGCTAGTGGATGCACAAACAAACAATTCACACAACAGTTTGAATACCGTCTGTTTCAAATGATTTGAAGGAGTACATGTTTAATGCATATTAAAACCTACATGGAATAACATAAATTGAACATCCTTGTTCAGTCATACACATCTTGCAGACACATCGTGCAGACAAAACGTGTCTGTGTCAAGTTACATTTTTGTTTTTACAAATAATCACTTGATCATCATGAAATTATTGGAAAGAATGTAACTACACAACTTTTTTCATCCCCTCCCCACCAAACCACCTTTATAATTAATTCGACTCCATGTCAGTGCTGGATTATTCAGCTGAATCTTTGCACCAGCAAAGAGTGTGTCAGGCAATCAAACGATGTTTTGTCTTTTCACGTACCTCGTAATTGCTCAAATCAAAATACCATGTCGACATTTAACCAATAATTGTAATAGTCAATTCATGTAGCCCCCCCCCCCCCCCTTTTTCTCCCGTTTTACTTATTACCATCCTCATCAAGAAAAGTTTAGTTTTGAGATAAAATAGTTGAAATTTGTATAAGAAAGAAATCTTGATTTCGAGAAATACATGGCAATTTTGAGAGAAACGTACAAGTTTGAGATAAAACGCTAATAATTTTAGTTGAGAAGTCGACATTTTAAAAGTTTAAATTTAAATCAAAAAGAAATCGACATTTTACATGAAGCGTATTAAAGAGGTCGAAATTAATCGAAGAGGTTTTAAATTTTAGAAAAAGTAGTTTAATGTCGAGAATTTCGGTTATATTACAGACTGGAAATTTAAGACAAACTTGATTTTCAAGAAAAGGGTTTCAATTTTGAAAAAGGGTTGAAATTCCCAGAAATATTCAAAACTTTCGGGAAAAATAATTAACATTTTGATTTGAAATTTTTCAGTGTTTTATGTACAGGCGCGTATCCAGGGGGCGTTGGGGGCGCCCCCCCCCGGGTAAGAAAAAGAGGAGAGAAAAAAAGAGAGAAGTAAAAGGGAAACAAGAGGGGGAAGAGGAGGAAGGAAGGGAAAAGAAAATGGGAAAGAAAAAGGAGACAAGGAGAAAGGGAGGGAGCAGAAGAAAAACGCCAAGACACCGGGAAGAGAAAGAGGAACAGTGACATAATTACAGCGCTGATCCCTATTATATGCACAGGGTAGCCAGTGACGGATCGAGGATTTCGGAAGGGACGTGCACCTCAGTCTACCCCTTACACTGACATTTCCATTTTCCTTTCTCACTAATATATATATATATATATATATATATATATATATATATATATATATATATATATATATATATATATATATATATATATATATATATATATATATATATATATATATATATATATATATATATGTATCATGACGCGTGTGTGTGTGTATTGACGCTATGAAACCAACTGTGGCTGGTCTTGAACTCGTGCGAGTCGTCGGGGAACATGACGCATTTCGGTATTAGACCAGGATCTATATGCGAAATGCACTACACATGTCCTTCGATGCAACACTGCCATCCAGAGATAAAGTGTTATACACCCCGACTTGAATGCTAATTATTACCCCAAACCTAGTACCGTAACTCATACGATGAATCTAAAAGTTAAATTCCGCATGCGATTTGAGAATTGAGCACATTTCCTGTGAATATCATGTAGTGGATATAACAAGGGTGTATCATTGCCGGAGTAGGGGGGTGGGGGGAGGCGGACGCACTCATCACTTCTTGAGATTGTTCCCATCTGCATGAAAACGCGCGCCCCACAACCCTACACCCACACCTCTGAGTTACGAAACTTAATTAATGACCTTCGCCCGTATGGAAATCCATTTTAACATTTAATCGGGAATTTCAGATATCTTAAAATGTTTCTTATTTTAGATATCTAAAATTCTATTTCAGATATCTAAAATTAAATTCGAGATATCTTAAATTTAATTCGAGATATCTGAAATTTTATTTCAGATATCTAAAATTGAATTCGAGATATCCAAAATAGATTTCGAGATATCTGAAATTCTAATTCAGATATCTGAAATTTAATTCGAGATATCTGAAATTGAATTCGAGATATTCGAAATTGAATTCGAGATATCTGAAATTCTATTTCAGATATCTGAAATTTAATTCGAGATATCTGAAATTGAATTCAAGATATCTGAAATTGAATTCGAGATATCTGAAATTGAATTCAAGATATCTGCAAATCTTATTCGAGATATCTGAAATTGAATTCGAGATATCTGCAATTGAATTCCAGATATCTGTAATGCATATGCAGAAATTCCCGATTAAATGTTAAAATGGCACGTATGGAAAGCCATTTTAACATTTACTCGGGTATTTTCAGATATCTGTAATTGAGTTCGAGATATCTGAAATTCTATTTCAGATATCTAAAATTGAATTCGAGATATCCAAAATAGATTTCGAGATATCTGAAATTCTAATTCAGATATCTGAAATTTAATTCGAGATATCTGAAATTGAATTCGAGATATCCGAAATTTAATTCGAGATATCTGAAATTCTATTTCAGATATTTGAAATTTAATTCGAGATATCTGAAATTGAATTCAAGATATCTGAAATTGAATTCGAGATATCTGAAATTGAATTCAAGATATCTGCAAATCTTATTCGAGATATCTGAAATTGAATTCGAGATATCTGCAATTGAATTCCAGATATCTGTAATGCATATGCAGGAATTCCGGATTAAATGTTAAAATGGCACGTATGGAAAGCCATTTTAACATTTAATCGGGTATTTTCAGATATCTGTAATTGAGTTCGAGATATCTGAAATTCTATTTCAGATATCTGAAATTGAATTCGAGATATCTGAAATAGAATTCGAGATATCCGAAATTGAATTCGAGATATCCGAAATTGAATTTGAGATATCTGAAATTCTATTTCAGATATCTGAAATTGAATTCGAGATATCTGAAATTGAATTCGAGATATCTAAAATTCTATTTCAGATATCTGAAATTGAATTCGAGATATCTGAAATTGAATTCAAGATATCTGAAATTGAATTCGAGATACCTGAAAATGAATTCGAGATATCTCGAATTCAATTTCAGATATCTGAAATTCCCTTGTATTTCGAGATATCTGAAATTGATTTTAAGATATCTGCAATTATTTGTAGATATCTTAAATAAATTGGAGATATCTGTAATTTAATTTGAGATATCTGAAATTATTTCAAGATATCTGAAATTCCTTATTAAATGTAAAAACGGCTTTCCATACGCCCGTAGTACCAAGACTTTGACAAAATCCGGCAACACACCACTTCATCGATAACAAGTGATCTGTTGTGTTTTAGTGACGTCTAGAGGTCGTGCACTGACCTACATGGAGTGTGACCACTCCCGATTTTGCAATTTCCCAAGATCAGGCCCCGAAAAATCCCGAGAAATCCCAAAGACACTGTACTACTGTACATGGATATCTAGCAATATCTAGCGATATCTAACAATATCTAGCAATATCTAGGGATGAAAATCCCAAGTTCTTCCCTAAACTGAAGGCAAATAGAGAACCGAAGCCTTCAGAGTGTAATGAACTTGAAACTGTGCGTCTTTCGAGATGAAAAGAATGTGGGGAATTGCCAATAAACCGTTAGATAAAAGTAATTTATTTCAGTCTCATTTCAATTGTTCGAATTTGTAAAGCAAACAGCAGATATAACATCATATCAGTGAGCATGAAATGGCGTTTCAGGATGAACAGCCTCAAAACTGTCTATGTGTAGAGCTCGGTTTCGGAAATACCTGGTATTTTTTCATTTCCTTCAACGAATTTCTATAGTAGCCGTTATAAGAGGTTTTCATCTTTGTTCACCAATACATGGGCGCATATCCTGACGGGGACAGCGGGACGCGTCCCCACCAACGTTTTCAGTGGTGGGGACATGATATACCGTGTCCCCACCAAGTTGTCTTGACCAAACGTTGCATTTAAAATTCCCCTGTATTGAAATTTGGCGCAGTTTGATCCAGCATTGTGCAAATGACATGCTATAAAAGACGAGAAATATTAGTATTGACACTGTTAGGCGTGACTTCTCCGCTGAAGTATTAACACATTCAATCATGTGAAACATAGTCTATACACGAAACTGGTAAATTGTGGTCAGCAAAACGTACTGTGTGCGAACAAAACAATCGTTAACAACTCACACTGTGTGTTGCCAATTTGAGCTAGCTTCACGTCCATGCAGTTCTCATTTTATTATATTTATAAACAGTTGTTAAATATAGGACGGAAATCGCATTTGCGGCAGTCTATTATTGTTTTCTGGGAGAGGACCCCAGACCCATCGTATACAAAAGTCTACTTGGATTATTTTCCCCTGATTTTTATTCTGCAGACGCCCATGTTTTGCCCCAAACTAAATTTCTAAGCCATGAGATCTAAAACGTAAGGATGTTTGGGAGCATCATTTGGTCTGGGAAGTGTTATTTCCGGCGATCTGGGAGGTATATTTGTCACAAAAAAAAATATTTACGCTACGCGCGAACCCATGGTCGCGTTCCGCTTAGATAGTATCAGAGAAGAGACAGTCGTCTCCACCATTATCCAAGACTGAACTACGCCCATGTACCAATAAATTAACTGTGTCTGAATTTTCGAAAATTATCTGACCAACATTCTTAATCATACTTCCCTCTACTCGTGCAATTTTGACCGGTCTGTTAGGGGTTGAAAGAGGTTTTATCTATATCGGTTGTCCATTGATGAAAATTTGTGCAACATTATGGGTATGTTTTGAAGTGAATTTTTCTCAAGAGAAATGTGAATTTTCAAATTCTGAACAAATAATGGGCTTACAACCTTAAAAGTGGGGCTGACAAGTTTTGTGGGCCCCGACGTTGATCAGCTACAAGAGCAATGACCCACAGGAGATGCGATGAGGTCGAACATGATGTGTGACTGGTGACAATCATCAAAAAGGTTATGGATGCAAAAAAAAAAAAAACTATTGGGAAATACTTGGTTCTCAGGCAAAAGTGGTTGGTCATTTTCAAGCTCGAGATGTGCCATTTCCGGTGATCTGGGTGGTATCAAAGCCAGAAATTTTCTTGTACGCTGCGCGCCAACCGATGGTGGCGCTCCGCTTTGTGAGTAATACGCACCCCTCGGGTTCGAAAATCCTGGATACGCCCCTGATGTGGGTCAAAATAATGACAACATGTGTATTGCTTGCTTAATTGGGATGCCTCCCGACCCCCTCCCCAACCAATTCATTTTTTGCGCCCTTCTTATACGCCAATCAAGTGATTTGTCACATGTCTACATAGATATGGGAAGGGTGTAGAACTGAAAGGAGGGGGTTCATCTTGTGGCTAGTTTGTGTATTTTTTTCGGATTAAGTCCATAAGCGGTAAGTTTGCCTCTCCAATCCTGAAAACGGATCGACTCTCCTGTATGGTTTAGTACCCAGTAACGTGAGTTTACATTCCAAAATTATCCCGATCAATTTAGGAAGGGGAATGTACCTTTATAGTCAGACTATAGATGCCGAAAGCTTTGATGGTGTTGCTGAATGCAAGTCCATGTAGAGGGTTGTGAGAGTCCTACGACTGAAACAATTCTGAGGCGTAGCTAGACTATATTATCTGTCTAAACTTAAGGTTGTGCTAAAACATACTAGTGTGAAGTTTGAAAACTTAACTGACCGATGCTAAAATCACTATTGTATAATTGCATAAAAAAATCAGAAATATAGTCTTGCCCGTCCAGTTATTCTGTAAATAGCCGTTGGGTGGACGTGTTGCCAAACCAGTTATACAATAATGCCTGACAAAGCGGTACACATTATAGCATGTAACCTTCATGTAGCCATGCACCACATTTAATAGCAGACGTTTAGGTTATCTACTACTTGAAATCGGTTCGCAGGACTATGAGAATGGGACCCCTTCTCAACCCCCATTTTAATATAGGACTGCAAAGCGGTGGGGGAGCAAATCCCAACTGACTTAGGTAGGTCCTTCAGTATTATGGAAAGGCTAGAATGGAAAGAAGAATTTTAAAAAAAGTTGACGGTGTGGTGGTTGGCCTGGTGGAGCAAATCCCATGTAGATCCGCCCCTTAAATTGCTTTGAAAATTCACGTTAATTGGTGCACTCTGAGCTTAATTAGACTACAGTTAAGTCTTAAATCGGCTCGCTACACCAATTTTGCCAATCAATATTTTTTTTGTAAAGCCGAAGGGGGGGGGGTGTACACCCGTAGCAGTGGCCTTCTTATCAGTTAAATGTAGCATTGCCCACCCCCCCCTTCGACTTCCATATCCTAGTGTATAATTTATAATTTTTCTGATTAATGTTGAAATACCCAAAAGCTTTCATCCCGTCATTTCTAAAGTTTTTTAGAAATAATAAAGTATTGACCTTTTTCCAAGCTTTTAGTTCACCAATAGCCTATCCGGGCTGAAAAAAAAAATGTCTAAGGGAGCATACTCCTATTAGAGTCTTTATCCATCCGCTCGATTGTTCTCCTTCTCAGGAAAAGTGCCAAAAAGCAGCAGGAGAACATCTTTTGTGACCTGTTATCAAACATGATCTAGTTTTTTTGTGGATTTCATATTAAATAGCATGAATGGAAGTACATGTGGTGAGAAAATTGGGTCAATTGAGGCAATTTTAGACCCCGTTAGGCCTCCCAGGAGCAGCGTAGGAAATTTGTTTACCACTGAGTGAAGAGGTTTGTTTACAAGATGAAAACTTCCGGCTCGCATAGCAAAAAATAACATGGTCATGAAACGGAAAATTGATAGTGCCATAAAAGGCCAATTTGTCAGCTATCCGGTGATGGGTAGCGTTTAGCTAGTGAAAACTTCTATCTAGACTTAGAGACCACATTACTTTTGTGATTTAGTGTGTAAGTCAATGAGGCTTCCAATGGGCGTATGCTACCTTAAGACATGTTTATATCTTGTTGTCTCGATGGCACTTTCAAGCTGCTGTACAGGATTCTATGAACGCAACATTAGCAGAAAATTGTCAAGGTGCAAATGATAAAATGACATTCTCCTGCAAATTGTTGAAGTCCTCACTTATTAGATCTAAGGAATTTGCCATTTTGTTGTACATTGCTATTATTTCAATTGGAAGATTGACCATTTATCTGAAAAATAGGGGAATTTCCCTCGTAGGCATGGAAAACGACTTGAACAAGTTTCATTTTCAAAATCTAAACAAACCAACGCCACAGTGTAAACGGCGTATGGAGAACGGTTGTGTGGTTGTACTTCACTGCTTGTTTGACATGATTTCCCGAAGCTACAGTTCTGGCTAACTAAATATGAAGATATTGCAAAATATTCCAAATGGTGAACATGATACCGAAAGAAACAGACGGACTATATTGCAATTTTCAAAGAAGAAATCCCACGTATCAGTTGAGTTCCTTTCAAGTTTCATAGCGTTAGGCTATGCACGTACAAGGAAAGGCTTACACTCACAGTCACAGGCCATCATAACGTTCAACGTTATGGTTTAGGTCTTCTCTAGTCATATAAGCTAAGTGCAGCCTAATTCAGGCCTAGTCCAATGATTTTAGTTACAATATTCAATAGTCCGCAATGCCAGCATAACGCGTGACCTATGCTCAGCACAATGTTGGACTATCTGAAAATGGTGATGCTTGCCTGTTAGTTGGTTACAAGTTGAAGGGGAGGTTTTCCTTTTTCAAATAATTTGATCATAATATTAATTTGTTGAAAAAGTGTTCTACATTTCCGAGATCATCCAACTGTCCGAAAGGTTTTAGTCACATTTAGTCATAAAAACCTACTCTTAAAGTACTCTGAGTTGTTTCCTCTCCTGGGACATTGTGGATTTACAGTATGTGCTAACCTGCCAGTGAGTAAAGGTCAAATGAAGCGCAAGGTTTTCCAGAGATTGAGATTCAATATTCCAATTCCATGCAAGAATTATTGTAGTGTGTGTCACCCAAATTACTGCAGTGCTTTACACCACCCTTTCTGGTCCAATACAACCCATTGTTGGAACATATCCAGAATTTCCAGGGTTTGTGCTGGTAATGCTCAGTTCCTATTGATGTATCTTAAGCTTCAATATCATAAATAAAATATTTGCACTTTTACATAATTTACTCACTAAAAGTGTAGGAGTCTTTTACATCTAACACATGAAGTTGATTGACCACAAAGACTGCTGTAGTGTCACATTGCTATCTGAATACAAAAGTTCCTAAGAATTTTCAAAAAGCTTCAGAAACCAAACACTGTAATACTGTATATTCACTACATTGAAAAGATCAATGATTTGATCAAAGTGGAACTGCTACCATGGGTTTTTCTTTGTTGTGAATATCCTTTTGTTTCTGCAGTCTTCTAAATTTCTGAATAACTAATTTGATTTCATGTTAGTGTTTCACTTTTGATTTAGGAGTCACTGAGACTTGAACGGCTTCATGGTGTAATAATTCAACCGTAGGAGGAAACCCTCTAGTGAATATGAAGACGGAGAATGTACTGGAGATCAGGACCTATGAACCTATCAAACTTCTAACAGTACCCTACACTTCTTGATGCACAGAGTTCCATAGGAATGGTAAGAATGAAGTAATCTGGTTGTTGTGACTTGATTTACCAAACTGCTGGCTAGCAAGCATGGTTAATGGATTTAAATTCCCGTGCCACTCTTTATCAATATCATGTCATGATAACATTTCTTCCTGGCATATCAGATAAAGTATTTCTATTACTGACATGTCCTCATGTGCTCAAAATTGCTAGCAGATGCCAGAAACTAGGTGAAAATACTGAATATTTGGAGAGCTTTACAGTACCCTTGGTACTGTTAGTCCAGCCACTATAAACACAATTGGAAATTTTCCTACTCATCTGAGTATGTACAGCTGTGAATACAGAATTGTGACGTGTGCTTGTTTACTTTTTAAACATTGCTCAGCCAGTCACTGCAGTTGGTTTTAAAAAATCTACTGTAATTGGTCTCATAATTGATCTAACTTCACCGACTTGAGTACTGTGGCTAAATAGGGACATAGGAACAAAATAAGTGTTCCCAAATTTCAAAATGTTGACTTTTTGATCTCAATATTTGGACTTTTTATCTCAAGATTTTGACTTAAAAAGTCAAAATGCTGCCTTGTTTGTTTTGACCTCATGAGTCAAAATGTTGACTTTTTCATCTCAAAACTTTTCTAACTCAAAATTTTGAGGTAACAAGTGTCTTCATCTGCCAAATTTGTAGAAAGAACTGACCATATTGTATGGCTATTGACCAGCTGAACAGGTTACTCTATAAACCTTTGGTGATCTAAACAAAAACAGAGAGTGGTATAACTAGGTCAATATAGGCAATGCAGTCTCCAGGGGCCTGGTGCCATTAAATGAAGAAAAATAATATAAAAACCCATCCACCAAAGCTGACACACTAAATTAGATACAATCATCTCCTGATGAGTGGACATTCAAAAGACATTCTGTCATTAATAGGAAAGAAAGTGCGAAATCACACAAATTTCTCAGTCAAACCAAACATGCATGGTTGGGTTTGTGTGAGACACACCTTTATATGCCACTTCCACTAAACAAGGGACAATCGGGTTCAAGTTTGATGGTTTACTGGTTCATTGTTTTTACACTTACCTGGTTATTGGAAACTGAAGTGTAATTTCCTTCCTCTGTATTTGTTTCTGTGGATGTCCATGTATACAGGGTAATTAGCCAGAGGCATACACATATCTATTTCTGACTGACATTCTCAAAAGATTCTATCATTATGACTTAATTCTCATTCACATCAATTTATTTTCTCTTCATTAGGTTAAATTGAATTATCCTGAAGCGAGATTAGTAACCTACTCCACCTGTAGTTACCAATTTTTGATGGAAGTGTTCATATTGTGCAGACAAGTAAAATGAATGTTTCATCATCTGATATTTCCTGCTTGTGATGGTAATCACATTAATGGTAAGTGTTGAACAGTAATGATCATGTTTCAAAGATGTGTGGTAGATTTAAGATAGCATCAAAGATCAGGGTATACTCTTTTACCTCCATTCACTCTCACTGAAAGAATTTTATATCAAGTTTTAACTCATCCACTCAAAATACAACTGACAGAATTAATCCCTATTAAGGACAATAACATGATCGGATTCTTGCTGGATTCTTCCAGTACTTGGTACAGTATGTTTGTAATGAGCTGAGATACACAATCATATCTTGTAAGGCTAAAGAAGCTCAAGTAAGGTGTACACAAAACCAGTGACACTGAGAACCAGGCACAGTTCCATGCACAATTGTGTCACCAGACCCAATTGTGTCACCAGACCCACCAGAACAACGGTTCATCTACCAACCAGGGATAGACGAGTTCTACTCAAAATAATGTTAGCAACAGGCAACGTTGCTAGCCTAACTGTTGTAGCATTTACGGACTTTCCAGAACACACACAACTCAGCATCTGTTTATTGCGCAATTTGACCTGGTAGGTCATAAAAACGTTTTAAAATGTTATCTTTAGAAATTTGTTCATCTGTTCTTATTTAATTTGCATTTCCCTCCATTTTTTAGTGTTTGAATAGATTAAACTACAAAAATTTAAGACCATGTTCGTCGGAAGAAAATGCTGTTTTACAAGAGGTGACTATTACGTCATTCAGGAAAATGATCAAGAATTAAATACAGATCAGCAAAAATTAGCGAAAAAAATGACGTTTCCCGTTGCGAACATTCTTTTGAGTAAAACTTGTCTATCCCTGGTCGGTAGCTGAACCGTTCAAATAAACGTTTACTGGGCCTGAGAATGAGCAGTTTTTGAAGAGGTTCCGGGCACCATTGTTCGACAGGTTTGTACTTGTAGTAACCGCAGTGTTATTGCGAATCTGAAAGATCGCTAGGCCTAGTCCCTGGTCAGTCATGTCGTTACTGCTAGTACAGTAGTAGTGCTAACTTTATTGTTAGGCATAGCGACAAGGTTTCTTCTATTAGTGTCAACACTGGACGCTTTACACTTCGGTTCTTCGTTGAAGCACCTCGATAAGGTTGCTGACATTGACCTTTTTTGTGCTGTTGATGGTCAAGTGACTCTAGCTCAAAATTAAGCTCAAAATTAATCCCTAAGTCATTCATGTTACTCAAAGTATTTAGCTGGATGATTTAATAAGTACGTACAGTGTGTATTGAGACTCGGTGTGAAAACATATACAGTAACTGCTGCTAACTAATTGCAAGTAGGCTATATATACTGTACAGTATTCTTTTTCAATTTGGAACATTTTTTTGTCCATAAACATATTTGCATATATACTCAAGGCAACGTTACACCATGTCTTCATTTCTTTTAATTTTGACTTCATGATTGCCACGGCAACAAACCAGTTTTTGTGTAACATTTCAATCCTGAAGCAATTCTCTCTATACACTCGACCAGTCTCGAATCGCATTCGAGACTGGTCCAGTATACAGAAAGTTGGTTTAGGCATTTATGAATGAAGATTCAATGCTTGTCTCAATTTCAGATTAATTTGTGTTTATATTTCAACTATGTTGGTATTTGTTGAGCTGTGTGGGAAGCATTATGAGACCTTGAACTCATCTTGTACAGTCTATGTATTTGTGTTCTAGTTGCATTCGTTTCTTTACAATGTTATTATATGCATGACTGAGTTGTAAGTATTATTTCAAGATAGTATATCATATCAGAAGACATCCCTAATCTTTTACTAATTTTACTTTGTAATTTATTTTGAAACTACAGTAGTATACCATATATTTATAATAGCTGTGTTATATCTATATATTTGGCAATGTTACATTGTAGAATTCTGCTACTTGCAGACTTAGTTATGACAATTTAAATGAATTATAACATCATAACTGATGACCAATTCATTATGTTTTTTCTCATCATCAGGTAAACTGGAATTATTCAGTTCTGAGATCAGCCTTCTTGGGGATTTGCCAGTTTCATGTGTGGATTACAGCTCTTGAAAGAAGTTTGTACAGTTTATATGAGCAGGGTAATGATTGCATGGTCTACCACTTGTTTCTTACCCCACCCACCCCTCCCCCTAAGTAAGAATACTTCTAAATGTTGTGTCTTTGATTCAGGGATTCTGTGGTACCTCTTTAGTTCAGTGTTTCTCTAATAGTAGCATCATCTCTACAAATTGATTGTAGGTTTCAAGAGGAGGAAATTCTGATGTGATTTCTACAGTATATTATAGCCAAGTACATCTCTAATCTTTCAAATCTTACCAATTTTAATGGTCATTAGACATCCATTGTTTCATTATGAAACAGTTTCACTTTTATGTGAGCATACAATGCTAATGAAGGCTTTCTATTGTCACTGTCTCCAGGTTGAGTGGATATAGTGTAATTTATGACAAGGTCCACCCATCCCATCATACTAAATAGTTTTCATGGATAATGCTAACAATATTGAGTATTGCACTGTGACAAGTAACAGTGTATGATTCTCATACAACACAATATGACAAGCTCTTAGCATGTTATGTCATCTGATTTCCTTAATGCATTTTGTATGATTTTTATGGTCTTAAAGTTAATATGTACTTATGTTATAACTTAGTGTGTTTTGGTAGGGGGGGGGGGGGGTCAGGTTGATGTCTATTGGAAAAAAGTGGAAATGAAGTTACTGACAACAACATTTGTATATTAGAGCATCCTCTGCTTCACACTGGTATACCAATTGTTTGACAAAGCAATCCAGGCCAGTAATTAGGCCTAACATTGCTTGACTTCAAAGTAAAGGTGATATAACAAAGATGAACAACTTCATTGGCCTGCCGCACCGGTCATGTTAAAAGTACCAACTTAGAAAGTGTGCTGATCAATTTAGTATAATCCAAAGGATTGCAAGCATGCTACTTATGTTAGCCTATTTTTTTTATTGATGGATATATTTTCAAAAGATTTTCAACTTTAAAATATAAGCACCTTACAGTAAAGTGAACTTGCAATTATTGATTTGTTTCAGGTACACATAGTCATTAGCTTGTATATCTGTGAGCAATGGAATAACTGTTAAGTAAATATTAAAAAAGTCAAACTCAATAACAAGGGATTTTGTTGTTTGCATTAAACATCTAGTTCAGATATTCTCAAAATAGAATTAGTGACAACTGATTCTTATTGTCTTGTCTTTATCTCCTCATTAGGTAAATGTAGATTAATCAGTCTTGAGACAATCTTTGGGGATCACATGATGCGGATCTTGCACAGAATGGTTTACAATATGCTGATGGTAAGTGTATAATTATGGTAAGTGTATAATGGTAAGTGTATAATTAGTGTACAACAGGACTGGTAAGCTGGGTTGTAGTTATAGTGAGATTTGAGTCTGGGTAGGGAGTGATTTTGTTACTGCCTATTCCTGGAGGAACAGTAATTGTTATGAAACTTGCTTGATCAACAAACTCCCTAAGGGCCTAGAGAAGAAGATATGAAGGCTTCAGTCTAACATTCAAACACCATACCATTGTGAAAAAGTACACAAAGAGGTGTATGTATTTAATATACTTGGCCTTTTTATGTTTTGTGTAGCCATCATAAATTAAGGAACAAATATTCAGATGACTTGATCCCGTCCAATTTTTGGTTTCGATGAATATTGTAACCTTTGCAATCTTGGTGGCGTATGTGCGTTGTGACGCCAAGCTTGTAAACACGATATCTCAAGCAGAGAAGTTGGACCAAGTTCATGTTTGGTGTGTAGATGTAACACATTGAATACAAGAAACCTACTGTTTTCTGTGGAGGTCAAAGGTCATTTGGGGTCACCGGGGGTCAAAATGTTGAAACCTTATAAATACAATATCTCAAGAAGGGAAGCTTGGGAAGACCTCATATATAGTGTGTAAACGTACCACATAAAGTACAAGAAGCCTATTGTTTTATGTGGAGGTCAAAGGTTATTTAAGGTCAATAGGGGTCAAATTGTTGAAACCTTGTAAACACAATATATCAAGAACGGAGGCTTGGGGCAAACCTCATATTTAGCGTTTAGATGTACCACATTGAGTACAGAAGCCTAATGTTTTTGGTGTAGGCCAAAGGTCATTTGGGGACAACAGGTCAAATTGTGACAACCTTGTAAACATAATATTGCTAGAAAAGACTGATCTCATATTTGGTTTGTAGATGTACCATATTTAATTTCAGGAGCCTATTATTGGTTTTAGTGGAGGTCAAAGGTCATTTGAAGTCAGCAAATGCCAAACATTTACTTCACGCCCCTCTTACCTGTCTCTCCACACTCACACATCTTCCTAAACATAATATCGTAAGGGAAGCTTGGACAGATTATATTTGGTATGTAATTGTAACGCCTTTTGAGTACAAGAAGCCTTAAAGTTTTGGGCGGAGGTCAATGGTCATTTGAGTTTACCAGAAGTCAGATTGTGAAACCATGTTTTACACTATATTTCAACAAGGACTGATATCATATTTAGACTATTGATGTTTCTATCACATTTTGTACAAGAAGCTTGTTGTTGAGGTCAAAGGTCATTTCAGGACAGCCTGTGTTATTTTGAATTTATTGTTTTGTCACATCGCACTGCTTTTCACTGTATTACTAATTGTCAAGTACTGTATGTTGTACACCCCCACTATACATTACAGTATGTCAGATTCATAAAGAAAACTGCTCATGTTACATCATCAAAACCACTATGCATTTTTGCATTCTGGTTCAGTTTGTCATAGTGTTGGGTGAAAGGTAAGGGTAGTAATCTGCCTTTACAGTGTGGCCACACTCCTCAGTATTGTCAGCCTCACTTCCACCAAAAATAGACAGTAAAATGTATGACAGGCTCCTAAACAATCAATTTAATTAATAAGTGCACGTCCCTTACAATTAAATAGAGTCATTTAAAAAATAAAACAAGACACATTCCCACACTAAGTTAGAACACTTCTAAAGTCTGGTTTATATTATGATGAGGACTATCCTTATTGGTTTATATCTCAGTTACAAACTAAGGAATGAAATGTCACAAGTAGTTAAACTTGACCAAGCCTATTGTACACAGTACATAGTAAGGCTTCCATTGGACCAGAAGTAACATTGTATTGCTTACCATTGTGTAACAGTACACAAAGAGGTGTATGTGTTTAGTATACTGGGTCCATTTTTTGTTTTGTGTATTCATCATAAATAAAGGAACAAAATATTCAGATGACTTGATCCCTTCTAATTTGTCAGTGTGTCATAGTGTTGGGTGGCAGGTAAGGGTAGTAAACAGTCTTAACAGCGCAGCCAGACTCCTCTGGATTGTCAGCCTAACTTCCACAAATAATAGCCAGTAAAATGTATGGCAGGCTCATAAACAATGAATTTAATTCATAAGTACATGTTCCCTAACAATTAAATAGAGTCACTGCACACAAAGTGAGACCCATACACACACTAAGTTAGAACCATACCCACACTAAGTTAGAACCATTTAGAATGACTAACAGGAACGATACAAATCTCTGTTTCCATCCTAACCTTTCCTACCCTTCCCCTCTCAGTACATCTAAAACCTAATAAAATTTATGTCAAATTTAAATCTGAAGATAATGTAGGTTTTATGTCATTTGTCAATGATATGTTGTTTTCAGTCTGTAATACAAAACATGCATGAACCTTCTGGACCATATGCATGTCCTCAGAGTAAAAACCAAAGTAATTCAGAATTCAATTCTTAGCTATTGGTCAACAGTGTTGAAGGATTCTCTTAATGTGTTCTGCTTAAGATGTACATTATTTGCACTTCAGTTATAGTACTGGCCATTTAAGAGATATTTCCAGGAGACTCCAGCACATGTGCTTTCTACATTTATTTTCTGTTGCAATACTATGGAAAATAGCTCACAAATCTGGTAGAAAATTTCCAGCAATTGTCAAAAGATGTCTTTTATCGGCGGGGGGGGGGCTACACAATTCTTGGGAGGTAACATGGAGTTGATCAGTCACCACTATAAGTGTTGTAATTGCTTACATCACATGCAAAACATTTTCCTAAAAACAATATATTTGCTGCCCTGAGATTAAAGCTCTATACTATTCATATATACTTATTAATAAGACACAAGGGAAGACGTTGATGTATGTTACAAAAATGATCACAGACCTGATGAATTTTCACCTTGATAAATCTAGTGAATGGAAAGTTGATTTATTTTGTATTTTCTCTTTAACCTCCAGGTGATACAGTTTTCAACATTTCTTCTGTACATTTTCCTCCAAGAAAGTGAAAGGAAATGTCAAGTTGGAACACATTACTGATGACATAACTACCTTTGTGGATGTGAGTCTTCTCATGATAATTTCTCAACAGTCAGTTTGTGAAATGGTAATGGGCTGTGTTGTTGGGTTCCTTTGATGAAATCTACAGGTCATATGTAGGTGAAGACAGCTTGCCTAATTAGCACTATAAATAACATCAAATGACATTTCTAAGATTCCACTTGTTTAATTGTGTAGAGCTAACAAACTTGACTAAACATAACTACTATATTGTAGTATGCAGTGGTGGATTGAAGATTTCTCTAAAGTGGGGACAGCTACTAATAGATACCTAAATTAACAGTTCATAAGAAAACTTCTACTTCTGTAGAAAATAAAGATTGTCGACATTCCAAGCAAGCTAAGTTTTTGTAGTATGTACCTTGGTCTGATCAGGGATGTGTTTGAAATTGAGAAACTATGAAGTATCAAGTCTTTGAAGTTATATGTGCATTGTCACCTGTGGGTTACTCCCAAGATTATCTGGCATGCTGTAACATATCAACCCAAACTTATTATCAGCATGTTGAGTTACAATGCATGTACATAGACAGTCACAGTTTGTTGGGTACCCAGGACTAAATTGTTGAATGCTGAATTCCAAATTTCAAAAATGAAATACTCTTGTTGAGATCAATCAGTTACATAGAACTGTGTTATACATGTAGTGAGTTCATATGTGAGAAACATTGTGTAGAGTAGGCAGCAATTTGACAGTCATCGGATACTCATAGCTTTAAATTTGCTATCATTTCTAATAAATAAATATATGTTGCCATACGTCTATCTAAGGATTCTAATTGCTGTCCACAAACTTAAAGTAAGCTGTGGTCAGTCACAATATTGTTGTGCCATGTTTTAACATTAATTTATGTTATGTTTTCAGTGTCGAGAGAGAGAGGAGTAGCAGAACATGTTCAGTTGCTGTCCAATCCACAAGATTACTCTTGTGAAACAATCCTTAAATATTATTGTAACTGAAGCTCTCTGATACTTGCCATACACCAGACCGGCATCACTTTACAAACTTAAGAGAATTCTTATGCATTGAATCTTAGCCATTTATTTCTGTTAACCCTACATATATTATTATCATATTCTATGTATCTGTTTATTCTGTTCTATGTTCTCTTCTGGTCACATTCCACGTTCATGTTTCTAGATTACTATATATGGTCATATTTTTTATTCTATCAATACTGCTGTAGTACAATGTTGGTCTTCGTTATAAATAGAAAGAATGGAGGTTGTGTTATAAACAATACTTCCTCAAGCTGCTGAGTGATAAATATATTAACATACTTTTATATGGTGTATAAGGCCAGAGACTGTATACTTCGCTTCTGTCCATGATGTAGGCCCAACCATTCATAATTCATGTTCGCCTCTATGTGGACCGAACATTAGCTTGAAAGGTAATGTTACACCTAATTAATAAGAATGTAATGAATTCCAATGATGGTTAGTTAAGGCTAATGATGTAATAAAACCCTCTCATGTTTATGTATATGGTTGATGATTATTCATGAGATGCTGATTATTGTGTTTACTGTTGAACTTTAATTCCTCTTTTCTTGTTTATTATTCCCAGAAAGTTTTCCGTTGTTCATTTATACTTGTATAATTATACTTTACGTATAATATAATAAATTGTTAGAGGAGTGGAGAAAGAGAGGGGAGATGGAGAGGGTGGGGATGGAGAGGGTGGGGATGGAGAGGGTGGGGGATGGAGGGGTGTGAGGGAGATGGAGCGGGTAAGGGCGTTGGAGAAGGTGGTGAATGGAGGGGTTTGAGGGAGATGTTGGGGAGTTGGAGAGGGTGGGGGATGGAGGGGAGATGAAGGGGTTTGATGGAGATGGAGCGGGTTAGGGCGTTGGAGAGGGTTGGAGATGGAGGGGTGTAAGGGAGATGGAGCGGGTTGGGGAGTTGGAGAGGGTGGGGATGGAGGGGTTTGAGGGAGGGGTTGGGGAGTTGGAGAGGGTGGGGGATGGAGGGGTGTGAGGGAGATGGAGCGGGTTGGGGAGTTGGAGAGGGTGGGGATGGAGGGGTTGGGGAGTTGGAGAGGGTGGGGGATGGAGGGGTGTGAGGGAGATGGAAGGGGTTGGGGAGATGAATGAGGTGGGGATGGAGGGGTCTTGTGGGGTAGGAGGGGTTTGAGGGAGATGGAGGGGTTTAGGAGATGGAGGGGGTTGGGGAGATGGAGGGGTTTGAGAGATATGGTGGGGTTGGGGAGATAGAGGGGGTTGAGGAGATGGAAGGGGTTTGGGGGATGGAGGGGACGATGGTTATAAACGGTATTTTTTTTATCTTTCCTAACAGGGTCAGTGCATTGCTCTTTACACGCAGTAGTTTAGTATTCAGGGCCGTAGCCTGCGCATGGGTAGCTGCCCTTTGAGATTTACACTTTCTAAATGAAAGTAGGCCTACGATAAATGTTCATATCATTTCTTCTGATTTAAATAGTCTGTAGTGTGCAAACTCTGAGATTCTAGGCACGTATTGTAGGAATGGCGGTCAAGTAACATAAGGTTTACTTTAACTGCTCATCACGTATATGCACGATCTCTGATGCGACTACTGTTTCTGGTGGTTTTTCAGAGGGGGGGGGGGGGGGGGGCTGGCTGGAGCAGAGGGGGATTATAATAAAAATAAAGGTAGAGAGCTCCAAAGATTTAACCTGCATGAACAGTGTAGCAGTCTTACGTGAAACTACGGTTCATAAATTTACTTATTACGTATGTTTCACTGTTATCCCCTATATTAGTGCCACAATGTTTTACTAAGAATACACGGTCCACTCACTCAGCTCATTCCCCCTCCCCTACCCACAGTAGGTCCTTAGATATGATGGTCCCTTTTTGGAAATGACCAACCCACTCAAATTTCTTGAGAAAGCGCCTGGTACCGTATATCCGCACATCAAAGCATCGCTATGTAACATTTGGACGATACATTTTTTCTCGATGTTCCTTAACTGCTGCTAAGAATTCTACCCAGGCTACGGCCCTGATGTATATCTTTATTTTTATGATTTGTTGTTTCCGATGAAGTGAATGTGCCTAAATACGAAATAGTGCTTTTCAAATGTACTTATAATACCATATGTGTGCATGTTGTATATGTCTGGATAACTAGATAACCTTGTGTTCAAAGTTTAGATGTTTCCTTTTGGGTTTAAGTTTAAATCTGAATAATCATGATTAATGCCATAAGTTACATCAGGAGGTGAAATAGATAAGTCTTTTTAATTCAAGGCTAATCTTGTCAAATGTGACTTTTATTAAATATATTTATGAATGACACATCAATTCAGGCACCAAACAGAAGTAAACCTGAAGATTTGTAGAGTCCGACTCCTGGACCACTGGCGGGGATTCGCCCCTGAACCCCACCCAAAAAGGCTTTGCGCTAAGTCGACTCCTTCGGTTTATTCATGTTTCCTATTTATGCCCCCCCCCCACCCAACTCTCAATTCGGATTGATGCTCCTGATCAGAGCATTTTCTATTTTAGCTTAAAGCAGCTGGTTGTGTGTGTAGCTTTATCTCCTATGCCTATATACTGGTGAACTAATCTCTGTCTACTGTTAATTTGTAGAAATAACTGATAAGTGAAACAATATGTTCGCAAAACTCGAGTCTGTCACATCTCAAAACAAAGGAAGAAACTTTAAGCAGTATTATCCTAACCAGGGGCGTATCCAGGATTTTCTAACCCGGGGGGCGCGAATTACTAAGCGGAGCGCCACCATCGGTTGGCGCGCAGCGTACAAGAAAATTCCTGGTTTTGATACCACCCAGATCACCTGAAATGGCACCTGTCGGGCTTGAAAATGACCAACCAGATGTACACTTTTTGCCTGAGAACCTTGCAAGTATTTCCCGATAGTGTTTTTTCCATCCATAACCTTTTTGAAGATTGTCACTAGTCACAAATCATGTTCGACCTCATCTCATGTCCTGTGGATCATTGCTTTTTATAGGTGATTCAACGTCGCGGCCCACAATATCCGTCAGGCTCACTTTTCAAGGTTCCAAGCCCATTATTTGTTCAGAATTTGAAAATTCACATTTCTCGTGAATAAACTCACTTCAAAACATACCCATAATGTTGCACAACATTTCATCTATGGACAACCAATATAGTAAAACCTCCTTCAACCCCTAACAGACCGGTCAAAATTGCACGAGTAGAGGGAAGTGTGATAAAGAATGTTGGTCAGAAATTTTCGAAAATTCAGACACAGTTAATTTATTGGTGTACAAATATTAAACCCATGGGCGGCGATCCTGGGGGAAGGGGGGATATATCCCTCCATGAAAATGGGTGGAGGGGATGTAATACACCATATTCCCCCCCCCCCCCCACCAAATGTCAGGGATAAGAATATTTTCATGCCAACATTTATGCATCATCGTTATTGTCCGGCTCTCTTTTAGCTTCATTTCTCGCCTAACATAAACGCAGTGCGATCTTTTCAAATAAAGCGTCTTTATAAAGCAAGAATACTGTAGTTGACTGTAGGCTTCATTGGCCCTGTAACAACAAAATGTATTATTGCGCCCACGGTATTGATATAGTACATATATGCACCCTCTTAGTATTCATAACCATCGAGGTAAATGAATCTGGAGGATTCATGTCAATTGGGCGCGCGCGTACCATGCTTGGAGGGTCATGTGATGTGTTCCAGGGTATAGTACCAAACTTATATTTCTCTGTAGCAGTTCGAGAATAGTGTTGGTGACTTCGTGAAAGATTTGTCGGTTCGGACATGGGAACTAACGGCATAAGAAGGTACTGGTACTTCAGGCCTACGAAATAGTGCTAATAATGCTAACGTTAGACATGCTGGCACAGAACAAGTATATAGATACATTGGGCTTGCAGCGGAAAATGTCGATGTCTGAATTGTATTTCAAGAACGATTTTTTTGTCGAAAAGGATTGTTGGACTGGACGTGTTGCTGTGGGGAAATGTTTAGTTCAGTGCAACCACGGAGTTCTCTATGGAACAGAGCCTACTGTAATGCTGCTCGACGGGAATATAGCTATCACGTCAGGCTACAGGCAAGGTTATTGCTAGGTAACGGGTGCACGTCGTCTGCTGCTCTAAGCACGCATACACATTTACGTATTAGTTGGGTGAAATCATCATGCGTAATGGGGAGAGTAATATATTAGTACCACCCTGGAACAGATCACATGACCCACCATGCATGGTACGCGCGCGCCCAATTGACATGAATCCTCCAGATTCATTTACCTCGATGATTCATATAGGCCCTAAAGTAGGCCTACACACGTACATGTTCCCTCGAACAGCTGAGAATCTCATGTTACCAGGGTAATGCTTAATACACATTTCACCTGGATGCCCTAGCAATCGGTACCTAGGAATGTAACTATGTGTAATTGTGTATTGCATGTGTATAGGCCTATAATAGCCTGCATTAGGCCATTTTCTTCATCAAATGATATAAAAGAGCTCTCGAACATTCTAACTTAGCGCCTGAAACAAGATTGACAGGGGCAATTTTCCCAAAATAACACCCGAAATTTAAAAAAAAAGTATTTTGGATCCTGATTATGAGATATTTCGGACATGATATCCCTATTTTAAAGTTGGGTATATGCCACTTGGAAACCTCGGGAAGTGCCGTTTCTACTAGCCATCTAGAGGGTTTGTTAATCCCAAAATTTTCTTGTACGCTTCGCGCCATTTGGTGGCGCTACGCTTAGATAGTCAACAAGGTCATATCCCCGCACTCGGAAGTACGGATCGCCGCCCATGTTAAAACCTCTTATAACGGCTATTATAAAACTTGGTTGAAGGAAATGAAAAAAATAGCAGATATTTCCGAAACCGAACACTGCACACATAGGCGTAGGAGGCGGGGGGGGGGGGGGGCTGCAGCCCTAATTCGCCATTTCTAATGTAAAAGAGAGCTTTGACATAATTGGACCTCCATGCCTTTTTCTCCATCTACATAAGACATTTCGTTGTTTACGTTAGCATCCCGCGGTACACTGCGCAACTTTCACGGACCGTACGGTAGACGATGGCATGCGATGTAGGGTAAATAACCAATGCTTGTTCATATGATATTGACCATACCATGTTGAACGCGGGCAGGGCGCGCAAAAAATTTTGGTTATTTTTTCGGGCAAGTCGGACAGTTTTGAGGCTGTTCATCCTGGAACGCCATTTTCATGCTCACTGATATGATGTGATATCTGCTGCGGTTGCTTTACAAATTCGAACAGGCGCGTAGCGAGGAATTTGCCAAGGGAGGGGCGAAGCCTGTAGGCAAATTATCTAAGCGTAGCGCCACCATAAGTTGGCGCGAAGCGTTCAAGAAAATTTTGGCCGAAAATGCCTCCCAGATCGCTGGAAACGACATTTCCTGGTCCTTGTAAGTTGCATCTAAGCACTTTCTATTTTGAAATTACTGGCGATATCATAAAAAAATATGCTGAAGGGGGGGGGGGGCGGTCGCCCCTTCCCGAAATGCGTCATGTTCCCCGACGACACGGTCGAGTTCGAGACCAGCCACAGTTGGTTTCATAGCACAATTCTACAATTGTTTAAGGCGTATATACACACACACGCGTTATGATAGACCATATATAGATCATGAGTGAGAGAGGAAAAATGGAAACGTCAAAAATGGAGTTGTCGGTGTAAGGGGTAGGGTGAGGCAAACGCCCCTTCCGAAATCCTTGATCCGTCACTGGCTACCCTGTGTATATAATAGGGACCAGCGCTGTAATGATGTCACTGTGCCTCTTTCTCTTCCCGGTGTCTTGGCGTTTTTCTTCTACTCCCTCCTTTTCTCCTTTTTCTCTCTTTCTTCTTTTTCTTTTCCCTTCCTTCCTCTTCTCCTCCTCTGTTTCCCCCTCTTTTTTCCTTTTTCTTCTCCTTTTTTTCTCTCCTCCTTTTCTTACCCGGGGGGCGCGCCCCCACAGCCCCCTGGATACGCGCCTGCTAACAATCCGGTGTTACCACCCGCCACTATATCGGTTAGTAGCGTTCGGGGGTGGGAGTGGGGATTTATGGGGATAAATGCATTTGTCTATGGAACGCGAAAAGGGCAAACTTATTTCGTTGCTAAGTTTAACGTAAGTTTAGACAACGACGTAAGTTTAGACAACGGAATTTTAAACATCAACGTGAGTTTGAGCAACAGCATGGTGAAACAGCAGCAACAACTTTAGTTTAGGCAACAACAAACTTAGATTAGACAACGAAATCAGTTTGCCCTTTTCGCGCTTACGTTGTTGCTATCGGCGCTGTTCAACAATTGCTTTACCACATGGGCTTCATATGATTACTGTACGCAGGGGGTTGGTTCTTGCTGCCCGGGTTTAGGTAAACAGTCCCGTGGACAAGGCCGCCTTTGTTCTTCGCATATACGGGAAGTTTCTAGAGGAGCAAAGTGGGCGGGGTCAGCTCATGTATGTAGCATGGTGGAGAGCGTTTACCGGTTTGTCCACCAGGAATGTTGAAATTAGACAAGAAGTTGGCGGATTTGATATGAGAGAATGGAGTATTACATTTATATAATTAAGTGCTTAGACACGATTGAGGTGTTGGTTATGATATGTAATATTTCATAACTTGGTCTGAACATGACACACAGGTACACAATGTATAAATGAGCACCTTTATCTGCCTCGATTTATTTTAATTCCTCTCCTGACTCTCGAACAGCGAGGATATAGTCTCATGATGAAAATGAAGCTTGCATACCAAGACATGCCTAGATTAGTGAAACTATCTTTCACCTTTTCACCCCCCCCCCCCCCTCCCCAACGTCTCCCATCTCCATTTTATACGCTCATTTCAAAGAAAGTGAATGACTTGTAGATTTGAGGCCTAAGTTAGCGCTGAGGAAGTATCGTACATGGAATGTGTAGCATTCGTTCATTTTGCTCTGTTCTGAGTTACTGTGTATACCTGCAGTGGTTAAAGTACACTTGAGTCTATGCAAACATATATGCAATCGTCGTGTAATGTTTACTTGTAACGGCGATAAAAATCTGAATATATATCACGCTACTCACAGTATGTATATGGTCAATTCCATGATAAGGTCAACATCATACCAAAAAATTTAAAATCATTATACAATTGTATAAGTTTCCAATAAATAGAATACTTGTAGTTACTAAAAATATTTTTTTCACCCCCGAAACATCATTTGTTTGATTATGGGGTCGGTAATAACAAATGGTTCCCGTAGTAACTAAATTATGAAAAATCCAGTGAAATTTCATTTTGTGCAGATTTGGACATAGTAATCATAGGTATCATCAGTTTTTTGGACTAATTATATTTGCTATAGCATAGTGCTCACTTAATAGCTTCAATTTTTTTTCGACATCAAGGCATAAGACAATAGTGGTAAATTGAAAACACCCTCAATTTACTGTCACGCGAGTCACAAAATTTACTGTTTTTGTTTTTTTTCTCCTTGCTTGCACAATAGTTTTACTCCAAATAATGAATATCAAGTCTTCACATAGATACCAAAAGGATTACTGAATTTTCCTTTCCAGAAGATATACAAATTTTGCGGAAAATCACCCTTTACGAATGTCACGCGAGTCACGTCACGCGAGTCACGTCAATTCAAGATAGTGTTTCTACCTATTTACTGTGTGTTGGACTAATTATATTTGCTACAGTATTGTGCTCACTTAATAGCTTCAATTTTATTTTGCCATCAAGGCATTAGACAACAGTGGTAAATTGAAAACAGTAAACACCCTCGATTTACTGTCACGTGAGTCACAAAATTGACTGTTTTTGTTTTTTTCTCCTTGCCTGCACAAAAGTTTTACTCCAAATAATGAATATCAAGTCTTCACATAGATACCAAAAGGATTACTGAATTTTCCTTTTCAGAAGATATTCAAATTTTGCAGAAAATCACCCTTTACGAATGTCACGCGAGTCACGTCATGCGAGTCACGTCAAATCAAATTAGTGTTTCTACCTATTTACTGTGTGAAAATTACAGGGATGTTATAGTTCGATGAATGAATCACTGATTAAAGATATCATATATGCATTCCCCTTTAATTAGGCAACTTGAATAATATGGGCACACATAATGCAACTAATTATAATAATTTCATTTGAAATATCAGAATTTAAAATCATGAATATTTATTCGCAATATAATGCCTATTTTATCACCACATTTGGAAAGTTAGCACATGTCATTACTTTTTTAGTAGTATACAAAAACATCATCTATATTTGTGTCTGGCAATGCCATGTGCTATGACTTGACAACCTTAAGGTTTTAACTGCTCAATCATTCCCAAAATCCTATGAGCGAATGTATCTTCTCAAATATTACACTTTTGGTTTATTCAAATATGACAAATGAGAATGGTAATTTGAATCACATTTTGATAGATCTGTTTCTTCTATAACTTTCAAATGAGTGACTTCAACAGACTAAATATTGTTATAAATATTAATTGACAAGATATATTGCCTGAACAACTGTACTACCCGTACAGTATATTACCTACTGTCTGCAGTCACGAAGGTAACTCGGGGACATTAATATCATCTGGACATTCCCAAGGGAAGTACCTTTTGGACAGTTTCTAGACCAATAAATGTTATATTTCACTACATATGCAAGATCTATACCTTCGATTCACTACTGCATTTGGTCTAGAACTATCCGAAAAGTGAACTTGTCACGCGAGTCACGTTTTCTTGTCACGCGAGTCACAATACATCTCCATCGTTATTTTGATGCGTTACAACCTTTTTTCAAAGTTGCATAGCAATTGAGGTAGAGGTGTTTTTCAACTTCGGTATGATTATAAAAAGTGATTGGAAAAATTTTAATAAGACATAAGAAATCGAACATTTGTGTGTGCATTCTGATTTTTGCTAATAGTAACTGTCACGCGAGTCACGTTTAGTTTTTCGCCAATTTCACCCAAAATACTTAGGGTATAAATATTTTTTGTTTACTTTTGTAAGCATTAAGGCGTACCTTCACTGACTACATGAATGCTTTTCTCCCAGGTAATTTCTTTATTTGTTTAATCATATCAAATAGAGAGGAATTTTAGTAAAAATGTCACGCGAGTCACCATGGAATTGACCATATAGCCTTCCGTCACTCGATATTTACATAACAAACAAACAGTTTACTATATCACTGATATAGTTATATGTTGATACTTTGATCCTGTATGCATATACGTATGCAAACACATAAACTACATATAATAACGAGGGGGCTCCCTAATTATAACAGGGTTCTCTCTCGAAGACAGATGTCTAATTACAGTACGGAGCTCAATATGCAACAGCTCCTTAATTATAGCAGGGAGATATCTCAGTAACAGCTCCCTAATTATAGCAGGGAGCTCTTCTCAGTAACAGCTTCCTAATTATAGCAGGGAGCTATTCTCAGTGACAGCTCCCTAATTATAGCAGGGAGCTCTATATGTAACAGCTCCCTAATTATACCAGGGAGCTCTATATGTAACAACTCCTCAATTATAGCAGGTAGCTCTTCCCAGGGACAACTCCCTAATTATAGCAGGGAGATCTTCTCAGTGACAGCTCCCTAATTACAGCATGGAGCTCTCTATGTATAACAGCTCCTCAATTATAGCAGGTAGCTCTTCCCAGGGACAACTCCCTAATTAAAGCAGGGAGCTCTTCTCAGTGACAGCTTCCTAATTATAGCAGGGAGCTATTCTCAGTGACAGCTCCCTAATTATAGCAGTGAGCTCAAAATGTAACAGCTCCCTAATTATACCAGGGAGCTCTATATGTAACAGCTCCCTAATTATACCAGGGAGCTCTATATGTAACAGCTCCTCAATTATAGCAGGTAGCTCTTCTCAGTGACAGCTTCCTAATTATAGCAGGGAGCTCTTCTCAGTGACACCTCCCTAATTATAGCAGGGAGCTCTATATATATGTAACAGCTCCCTGATTATGATTAATTAATTACAATTATGATATACACTCATTATATATTATGACAGATCAAGTTATACCAAAGAACTCAGTGACAGCTCCCTTTCTCTTCATTCCGTGACAGTTCCTTGCAAGGTATGAAGCAACACCTTTATGATTAATTAATTACAATTATGATTTACACTCATTATATATTATGACAGATCAAGTTACTGCAAAGTACTCAGTGACAGCTCCCTTCTCTTCATTCCGTGACAGTTCCTTGCAAGGTATGGAGCAACACAGACACTACATTGTATGGCCCGATAGTCATGTACTACAGCTCTCTGCAGGGGTCATAGGCAGGTGCGTGCGCAGGATTTCAAAAGTGGAGGACATATTCAAACTTGCCCATTGATGGATTAAGTTAGGAACCTGAACCATTCCAAAAAGGACTAGATGTGAACCAAAGATTGCATAAATGAGAGGATGATGCCCCGTGGTCAGTCAAGCCGACTATCACGTAGCGGGTCTAGGGTCCAACCACCCTCCCCACCCCCAATAAAAGTTGAGACGTTAATTGGTGCATTTTGAGGCGTATTTAGAATATAAATGTCATCCATATAAGTAGTTCTAAGCGCAAGGCTTTGCTAATACATATTTTTTAAGGTTGAAAAGAGACAGGGATTACTGTAGCAGTGGTGTAATTATGCACCGGCTGAACGCCACAACAATTCCGTGAAGGAAGATGGGCGGTCGACCACCCTTCCCCCTCCCCCTCCCCCTCCCCCTTTGGCTTGCCATTGTTTGTAGAGAATATACCATACACAAGGGTTATCGTTAACTGTCGTTACCTAATATATTAAAATAATAATAATGAACCGTACTTATATTGTTGACAATTGTTTACGACAGATTTTCTTAGTTAGTATTGCTTGCCTATACAAGCTATATTATGTGGTCTGACCGAATGACGTCATATTTGCCTACTGTGTATGTAATGGGTCAAAATGCTGACTGGAAATTGAAGAAAACAATCATCCCAACATTAAACTTAAATGACTTCTCACATCACTTTACAATAGCAAGCCTAAAAAAGAGTCTATAGGTAGGGATTGCTAGGGTGTAATGTACGTTCCTTCAGAAGCAATCATTCGATTTATAAAGGGATTTAATTGGTTTTCTTGGTGGTGTCCGACATAAATGGTACTGCTATGGTTGAATCTTTTTTCCTGATTAATAACAAATTTTACTCTGCAGATCAAGGTATTTACGTTTTTTTTTTTTTTTTAAGAATTCCTCAAGCGGCTGAGTGACCAATATATTAGTGAACTTTGTATGATGTATAGGGCCAGAGACTGTATGATTCGTTTCTGTCCATGACGTATACCCAACCATTCATAATTCATGTTCGCCTTTACATACAGAACATTCATGTGAAAGGTAATGTAAACCCTAATTCACTGAAAATGATATATTTATACCCTCTCATGTGTATGTATCTGGTTGATGATTATTCATGAGATGCTGATTATATTGTTTACTGTTTAAAACTTAAAATCCTCTTTTTCTTTGTGTTTCATTGTTATTCATTCCTAGCCATTTTTCTGTTGTTCATATATACTTGTATAATAATGCTTTATATACAAAATTATACATTGTTAACTCCAGCTGAACTTAAAAGAGGTGAGTTATTGTTGTTTTGTTTGTACATTGCATTTATACTTACACTATTAAACTAAGGATGTTGAAGTACTACTCCGTATGTAAAGTACTGGTTAGAATTGAAATCTAAACCACGCTACCTATTAGTTTGGTATCTCGGTACATGTTATCACGAAGCAGTGTTTTGCTCCCAAATGTCTCAGAAAACAGTGTGTGTTAACTAACCCTCCTCTTCCTGGGGTCTGGAACGACTTGTCTGTTTGTTTGATGTTGTTAGTATTTACATACAATGCGCTAGTTATACACAGTTTCCACAGTACAAAGTAAGCCTATATTTCACTCGATATACGATGAAAAACGTGACCCACTACATGGAGCCACACATGGAGTCACATATATTGTGTAATCACTAGGGATAGAATGGTGATGGGGGCGTGATGGTTAAAGACGGTGTTTGTTCTATCTTTCCTAACATTCAGCGCATAGCCCTGTACACGCAGTAGTTTAATATCATGGAATTGGATTGCGTTGAAGATGGAGTGTTCTTGTGACGTTAATTAGTAATAACCCAATTAAAGGTGATATTCGTTGTACCGAATGACTGAATACCTGGAGTGTCAAAGGGAGGTGTGATTTGGAAGGGGAGGCTGGAGGGAAGAAGGGGAGGGGGGGGGGCATCATCACATCTTTCTTACAGTAGTTCACTTGTTAGATCAAGATATTCTTCAGTGACGACGACACCAGCTCCACTCATCAACGATTGTACTTTAATACATTACCAAGGGCGGCGGAACCGGGGGGGGGGGCACAGGGGGCACGTGCCCCCCACTTTTCCTCAGGTTAAAAATGTGCCCTTTTTCTACATAAAAATTGAGGTGTCTCAAGTTAGCAAGAGGCCAGGGAACCAGAATGAACACTCGGGAAGGGCCGTTCCCGGCCATCTGAGAGGGTTTGTAAAACCAAAAATTTTCTTGTACGCTCCGCGCCAACTGATGGTGGCGCTCCGCTCAGATAGTCGTGCATAAAACTTTGCAAATCCTGGCTTCGCCCCTGACTTTTAGTGAATTTTTGTGGGTCAAACTCAAAGCTATTTCGAATGGAAAAAATTTGTTAAGATATTAACAAGAAATAAACTCTAATTCGAAAGATTCCTACATTAGCAACTAGCATGATTTCACCTCATTTTGTCTCAAAAGAAAACTTGTTCCTTGTTTCCCAATTTGCACATTGGATATTGCAGTGCTAGTATGCATATTTTCCTTGGGGGGGGGGGGGGACGTTGATGGAGTGATGTGTATACGCAAATAAGATAATACAATAAGAGTTATAAAGGGTACTAAATATAAGGCTGCATCAGTCCAATCGAATTTCTGCAAAGTGCCCTTTGATGTCGGTGCCCCCCAGATTGAAAGTGTTTCCGCCGCCCTTGTACATTACTGGGTCATTCGGCTTGATCCTTTGTTAGCCAAACAATGCGAGGTAATCAAATGTTCCATTTTTAATGAAATTCATATTTTAAGTAAACGTTTTGTGTCGACATTTCTAGATAAACGTCAAAACTTCATGAGAAACGTTACAATTTCTATAAAGCGTGGAAAGTTGCGATATCAGTCTAAATTGTTCTATAAGAAAAATCAAATATCAGAAATAAAACCACAAAATGTCAATATGTAAAATCGTTTTTGTTTTCGAAAATAATAGTCAATAGTCGAGGTATAAGCAGGGTTAATTCGACCAAGAATGTTTTAACAAAATTTTCTGGGATCAATGTTCCTTCCGAGCAACCCTCATATATTATATTGCGTACTTACAGTAATTGGTAATAACAGTCGGAGCGGATGTTGACACCTGGTACAGATAAAACCAACAGAAAAAAGGAGACCTAGGCAATAATGTTTCATACTATAAGTTATACCTCTATCATTCCAATTTAGATACTTTCAAGGGGTGGCAGACAAATATTTGAGGGCCTATTGCCCTCCCGTATAGACCCTTCTGCTCCTACTCTGCCCTCCATTATGATACAAGATTAATCTCTGTACAGAGTAAGTAAATCTTTGATTTTGCATTAACGTTATATTTGCGTATTGAGAGAGTAAAAGTACACCGGTTTTACACACTGAAGTTCAGTTGCTGCCCAGTGTATATGACTGGGGGTGGTAGACATATATTTGACGGCCTATCCTCTCCCCTAGCTACCCCTCTACTCCTGCCCTCCATAATGGTACAAGATTACTTCAGTTGCTGCCAAGTATATATGGCTACTCTTGTAGAAAAGAGTAGCCTCCATAACATTGTAACAAGAGCTCACTGAAACACGTCATTCACAGGACCCGAAGCACTTGATAAAGATGCCTCGTTAAACATCGGTCGTTGATTATCATTAGGCTTATGTCTAGAATGACTATATAAGCTGCTGTTATACGCGTGACATGAGCGAAAGACTTGTGACTTGACTTGACAAACATTGGCTTGAGGAAAACACTGTGATAAACTCAGCTCAAAGTTCAGCTAACAGTAAAATTAAATCAATAACGTGTCATCCATAGTAACTTGATTATAAATTATTAAAGCAATAGATGTTTTCAGTCGTATTAACCAGTGATTTCCATAAAAGAAAATGAAACGCATTTCACTTGTTACATATCAGAACACGAGAAAAGGGGACTTTTCAAATAACAGGGCTTTCCGTTCTTTAAATGCTGTTTGTTTTTACTTCTTAATATGAATATATTTATTTTCGTATCTATCTTTCGTTTCCATAACTAACTATATTAATACTAACATATGTTCACATCTAACCTACCTTTCGTAATCAGGAACATGCTTGCCTATTGTTATCGCTATTTACTTATCCTGTACCACAAACTAAATATATAACGTACTTTACTACCGTTGTATGACAGTCACTGTTTACACAACAAACAAATACAAAGATCGTGTACAAATAAGTTGGCCTGACGTTTCGATCTTAGCAGGATCGTAATGATCACTTGTCATTTAGCCTTTGAAGTAGATCCTGCTAGGATCAAAACCTCAGGCCAACTTACTTTTACACATTCTCTTACACAGGCTCTCTAGTGGATAAGCAGTTTGGTAACAGTTTTATTTTTTTTTAAATATAAAGATCATAAGAAGTTTGCCCGTGGTATCGTATAATCGTTTCATATTTAGTTGATATTATCATTTTTACGATATATGGCTAGATATCTTGTTTAGATTGAAGATAAGATGCTTCAGTTCATTACGTTTTAAATTATCATGTTTTTAAAAGATGGATAACGAAGATGCAATTTTTTCTCACTGTGAAAAGAGGGAAAAATTCTATGAGTCCCGATGAACTTTATAGAGCAGCTTTGAAGGGCAATCAAGATAAAAATTTATTGTCCCTAATAAATTGGCCTTTTTTTTAAACACAGATAACAAAATAATATTCCGGAGCTAACAGCATCCATTAGTTTTATTTTGTTCATCTAAACGGCAAATGATACTGGCTTGATACATCCCAGCAGCATAGGTCACATACACGGATGTCGTGTATTGAAGGTAAATATTACATCCAGTCTGCATTATGTAATAAAATCTACAAATAACTAGAACAACTGTATACAAATACGTGTCATTGTGGTGCGCGATGAAGGTGAAATTTAGTTTGTTGTAATTGATATTCAATGGATGGGTCTTTGTAACCGTATTGTATTTAAGAAAGACTCACGTATTTTCCGGACGTGACAGAGAATACCCAGTCCTGGACACTGATTGGTCAACTTGAACAACATGTTAACGTCACTGTATCTTCGTCATAGAAATTGAACAAGGAAGAAAGCTGACACAGTTTATGGCCGTTTGTTTAAGCAGTAAAGCCTTGAAAAAATGGAGGGCGCTTTGTAGTGTACGGCAAAAGGCCAGATCATTTGTTAGTCTTTACATATACATATTGTGCATTCGACTTTGAAACTGAATTTGATTTTACCCGCTTTTTCTGAAAGAGAAGGCGTACTTTGCGCAACAGAGACATGTTATGGTGACCATAGTGGTAAGTACTATACTCCTGGCTTTTTCTCACATCTATAACGACTCGAGTAAGTGGAGTGTTTGTGCAACTTTTAATGTCTGGAAAGTGTCATTTCTGGTATCTGAGAGGCATATGGCAAACATCTGTCTTGTTTGTATTATTTTACTGCTCCACTCAAATAGTGACATAGCCAAGTTGTCCCTTAAAAAATGCCGTGTAAAGGCAACCCACCACCCCTCTTCCCCTTCCCACACACCTTGTTTCGTGTAATATTTCCATATTAGTCTGTGCATGCAGTTATTAGTTTAATTTTAACGTTGCAAAGTCGGTAGTAGCCTAGTTTTCTATTATTGAATTGTTAGTGGCAAGCCCACGACATCATAACCATCATCCCATGTTATTCTGGCATGTGGATCTGTCGTTAGGGAAACAGTTTTGAGAAAAATGAGGTGTTAACATTTTTAAAATTAGGCTTTAGTTATATCGCATCCGAAAGCCGCCGTGGCCGGTCTAGGGCTTAGGCTAACTATATCCAGGGTCCAGTGAATAACAACATCAGCTGAGCAGACGACACTAGTAAAGAAATTAGATTCCTATGTAATTGCTTCTATTATCGATACCTAAGAATAACTTGTAAAACTTACAGTCCACTGCCACATGTTTGGCACCCAAATGCGGCACACGATATCACCATTTCGAGTGATTTATGTCAACTTTATCACTTCAGTTATGTCAAAGACCTAGTGCTTGTATTACGCGCCAGTACTTTCTTGTCGTATAAGCAAAGCGCCACCAGTTGGATGGGTGGCTTCATTATACTGTATGTCGCATGACGCCATTCCCCTACTTCAATTTCTATGATCCTCGCCCAGTTAGCGAAAGTTAACGAACATACGGTGATTTACACTGAAGGCCTAATGCACAATTACTCTAACGAATACAATGTAGGTCCAGTCTCTCATTGCACTATTACACACTCCGGGCGATTAAAAATTGCTTGTTCGGTTTCCTGGCCCTGGTTCATGATCCAAAACACGTAATATACGTACAGAGCAGCTAGCTCTGGCAACTAACTTTGACTGTGTAGTATAATGCCATACCATTACGGGCTAGCTGTTCGTGCCCGAGATCACCAAATAACACCGAGTTGTTGTGCATAATACGATTAACATTTGTTGCGTGCAATTTTTTTTTTGATTAACTCAAATGCGTTCAAATGTTACCTGTCTTGTTCAATTCGAGAAAAACAAACCAAAGTAGAGAATTTTAAGTATTGTTTTGAAGAAGTATTCTACTCAATGGGATCATTTTTGTTTACGTGTGCCAGTGCAGAATTAACTGTTTGCCGAAACAATTCTTTGCAAATCTGGGTCTGGATTTTTTCCTGCGTAGCCAAGATGTGAATTTGAGATTGCTATGAAGAGTGTATGTTCAGCTGGCATTCACCAGCCAGACATGCGGATGGTGGAGCGGGCTTGTATTCCCAATATTGTAGCGCGCGTGGGCACTACAATAGCTAGAACGGTTGTAAATTCTGAATGAAATATCACCTTCTCCTCCCCTGTCTGGTAGAGATTTCTAGGGTGTAATGGCCCTTCTTTCAAAAGCCATCATTTGATTGCTAAAGGGATTTTATTGTTTTGTTGGTCTACATATATGGTACTGTCATGGTTGAATCTTAATTTGTTCATTGTTAATAACAACGTTTACATGACTCTGTAGATCAAGGTATTGAAGTTTCCTTTTTGGTTTAAATGCTTCGTCTTAAACTTAATATAAAAGATCGAGTATATTTTCATAACTTATTTATAATTCATAATAATAATACTAATGAAGTATAGTCTTTTTGTTATTGTATGTATTTAATCCCATGTGTTAGGACGTACATTCACATTGTATCTTAGATATAATGGTAATGTTAAGTCTCATTCTTCAAACATTTCAAATTGCATTTATCTTATTAACGGGAGAGTTTTTTTAACCAGGGGTCTTTCGGCAACCCCACCTAACCTTCAATACCACTCTGCCGATATATGGATAATACCGCTGTAGTGATTACAATGGTATAATGGTATAATTCAGCTATTTCTAACAATCCGTTGTTACATCTTTCACCATCCTCCACCTTTACAGGAAAAAATCAATTTAACCTAATATGTCACAATTGTCCACAACAATACACCAAGAATGTTGGAACCAGACAAGCACTTTGAGGATCTGCAATAAAACATTACATAATTATAATTAAGAGCTGATAAACGATTGAGAAATATGCACAAATGATTGATATTCCAAGATTTGGTCTCTGCAAATACAACCTGTATGTGTAATATATGCATTTCTTTTTTGTAACTGCAGTGGTAAAGAACATTTGAGTCAATACATAGCTATATGTTATGTTCGTGGGAGAGGGGAATGGGTAAAATTATTTTCATATTTCCCTTGTAACGCCGATACAAATGAGAATATCGATTTAAAACTCAAACATCACATCAATCATCGCGCACTAAAAGTCACTTTGTTACACAATTCATCGTATTTATTTAGCCTTTCAGAAACCATCACTCGATATTTACATAACAAACTAACAGTTTACCATATCACTGATCAGCTGATATTGTTATCTATTAATACTTTGATCCAGTACAATACTATATTCGCGTCTTCTATACTTCAACGCAGCGAAAACAAAACATTGATCATGACGGGGGGGGGGGCTTAGTGTAACACCAATGACCTCTCTCCGTGACAGCTCCCTAATTATACCAGGGTGCACCCATTGTGACAGCTCCCTAATTATACAAGGGAATCCTTTCTTTGTGACAGCTAATATTAATATCAGGGAGCTCTGTTTGTGACAGCTCCCTGATAATACCAGTGAGTTATCTCTGTAACGGCTCCTTTATTATACAATGGAGCTATAAACAGATGATTATACCAGGGAGCCCACTTTTAGACAGCTCATATTAATTCTAGGGAGCTCTTTTGTTACAGCTCCCTAAAAATACCAGGGATTACTCTATGCACCAGCCGCCTATTATACCCTGGACCTCTCTGTGACAGCTTCCTAATTATATCAGGCAACCGTCTTTTTTGCAGCTCATATTAATTCTAGGGAGCTCTGTTTGTGACAGCTCTCAAATAATAACAGGGAACTCTTTCTGTAACAGCTGCCTAATTATACCAAGGACCTCTCTGAGACAGCTCCCTAATTATTCCAGGCAACCGTCTTTGTGACAGCTCCTATTAATATTAGGGAGCTACAGTATGTTTGTGACCGCTCCCTAACAACACCAGGGAGCTCTCTCTCTCTCTGTCAAAGCTGCCTAATTATAGCAGGGAGCTCTCTCAAAGACAAAACAGACCCTGTAAATTAATAGTGACATTTTGAAAATAAGATGTTATGGACATACAACAGTGCCTTTATATTGTAAATTAACACTCAGCATTGGTTGTATATAGAATAACAGTTGAATGCACTATAAACTGCATGACGCCAATAATGAATAATTTGTCTTTAATAGTGGGTATTATAACACCTTTGCATGAATGCACAATTACAAGTTATCACCGTTCTGTATCAACAAACAAACATCGGACACTGTTCAATTTGCATATTAATAAAAAAAGTGCTACCAAAATTATGCGGGTTATATTCACGTTTGGTGATTTCTGTGTTGAATTATGCGCATCATGTTTCTAATTAATTTAAAAGTTGGTAGAGTTACTTCATTTGATATCAAAGCATGTGTTTTACTGGTTAAAAACCGTTGTTGTTGGTGCTAAAATTAACGTCACATAGCTCACTATTTTCTCAAATACACAGTCGGTATATAAAGTTGACTTAGCTCTGAAGCATTTACTAAAACTAAGACTGAACGTATAATAAATAGGTGTTCCCTTTTGAGGGGAATGGTGATACACACCGACGAAGATCACACAGTCACAGTGTCGATGTAAGGGAACTGGGGTTGAGAGCGGATCAGTCGTTCGGTAGTTTGGTTTTCGGGCCCAGGTTCTTTCCTTGGTGACTTTTCTTTAAAAAGTACACTCATTGAAGCGTATCGGTATTAATTTACACTAAATAGGTTGGCCACTTATGAATTAATTACAATAGAAGTAAAAATGTAACCTGATAACAGTATGAATCGTTTACAGGACAGAAATTATTCCTTTACAGAATTAACTCTAACTATTTGATTTCACGGTTCTAATGTTTTCGTTTAAAACGGAGAAACGTTTTTTCACCATTTTTTTTTAAATTGCGACATAGCACATGCATCCTGGCTGCCATTATTCGTACTGTATGAATAAGTTTTTGTAACAGTGTGTTAATAACATAAACCTCTCGCTGTCAGTGACATCTCCCTGCACCAGGAAACTCTATCGGTGATAGCTCCTTACATGGCTTGAGGCTAGACTGAAACTACATTAATATGGTTCGATGATCATACATTACACTCCCTGTAAGGGTTGTTACTACAGTACATTAGTATGGTTCAATGACCATACACTACACCCCCGGTAAGGGTTGTTACTACATTAGTTTGGTTCGATGACAATACATTCGATGAATATATATATATATATATATATATATATATATATATATATATATATATATATATATATATATACCTAGGTAGGCCTATGTACTGTATATGTACCTAAGTATTTGCTCAAATATCAATCATACTAAATACTGCTAGTAATACTGTTGAGAAGAAAACAGGCTACATATTTCATTACAAAGAATACACTTTGATCATTCACCTCTCTCAACATTTCCTGATATGTATTACCATACCATACCATGTGTTAACATACGATTCTTTTTCAATTTGAATTAGTAATGTCAGACGACCAGGAATGATGATGATGTATTACTATATCGGTGAAATCACTAATATCATCAACATATTTTAATGAATGCTTTACCATGCAACGTGTAAAATTATACTTTCTTAATTGTTGTACTTTTTTGGCTCTTTTAGGTCAATTATACAGTTTTATTTTGATAGAAGAACTGCCAAATGACTGTTTCGATCACCCCATTGTAAATTATCGATTACCGACCATGTATTGGTATTAATGATAACAGATGTTACATTATGTTAATGGGGTAGCTTAAACGATTAGACAATTTCCTCCAACATATAAGGCTTGTTGTTCCAGGTTCAATTCAATCATTCGAAGCATTTAATATTTATTTAAAGTCTTGGAAGACTAGCTATTTATTCGTAACAAAAGAATCTGAAATTCCAAACATTAACACTCCACGTGTTTATGTTGAAGTATATGTTCAATATTATCAATTCATCATCAGTTTGATTAGAGTTTTAGCGCAATTTGGCACATGCAGAGATTATTCTGATTGGTTTAAATATATGACATCATTTGCAATTATTCTCAATACACCACTGTATATTCATTAGCTAGGAAAACCATCCTTCATCTGTAAACCTAAATTTTTATGATTTAAAGTGGCTTAAATAATAGTTTTTAATGACTATGAATAGACTTGAGAATAAAGAAAACAAAACCATTATAAAATAGTAAACAGTTCCTAATTAGGTGTAGGAAAAAATGGAAAAGGCTTTTTTTTATTAGCTAACTTACATGATTTTTAGATGCAATATCCAGCAACTGTGTCGTCGATCTTTGGAGAAGAGCGCTGTCGCCTCTCTTTATCCCAACGGTACGCGAGCAGAGCTCTTTCACCGAAGCCATAATGTCGTTGACGTCACCAGTTTGTTCCAGGATACAGAGGATGGCAAAAGTATCCCCGCCTGGTAATCCCTTCAAATGGTTGATGAGTTTCTTTCCAGCATTGGGATCCAGACCACAGGCGAATCTAAACAGGTACTGAAGATCAAATGGATCTAAGAACCTGAGCATATCGGAGAGATCGTGTGCGTTCTTTACAAGAGTGACAAGGTGGTGGGCTGCATACCATTCACAGAATAGTTTATGATAAAAACGGACCATCGTTGTAATAGAATCATCGCTCACTTCATCTTCTTCGACCAAAATGCCAATTAAAATATACTGGTCATATAATTCTGGCCCGACTCTTTGACGAAATCTAGTCTTAATCCATGACAATTGTTGTTCCTTGTTTAATCCTTCGAAAGCTATTTCGTCTAGCTTATGATGTTCCATTTCATGAAGATATAACTCGTTGCTTCTATTGTCTTTAAATTTCTGTTTCAGATGGTCGTAAAAACATCTAATCATGTATTTGAAGAACTGTGTGACAGACTTGAACTTCATGGAGTCTCTCTGATCCTGAGCCATGTGGGCAAACATCACGAATATGAGAGGCACCTGGCAAAGATCAGCAAGGATGGAGTTTTCATAGAGTTGTTGATTTATTTCTTCCACTGCCTCATAGTTGTTACCTACTACGGCCTTGCGAATGTACTCATCCCTAGCTTTGTCATCGAACCCTATTAGTTTGGCCCTCTTAGTTTCTTTTCTAAGACATTCTGGAAGATATCTTGTCGTTAAGCTGACTTCAAAGTCTGCAAACAGTTCCATCTTGATGATCCTGTGTACATCGTCATTATCATTGCTGTCCCTGCCAGGATATTCGTCATATCCATCCAAAATAATGTGGACGGAAGAGCAACTGTCAATGATCTTTTCAATCTCATGTTTGCTAACACGGGGTTCATGGAAGAGAAGAAATGACTTAATCGCCCTATAGAGAGACTTTACACTTCCAAGTTGTCTTAACCGAAGAAGAATTAGTATTTCTACATTGTTCATCGGGGAATCCGATACGTCATTGCACCAATCGTAGGCCAACTGAAGGGTTAACGTCGACTTACCATACCCGGGCTCTCCTTGTATAATGCGTCTTTTGGATTTAAACCGAAAGTCAGTATAAATACTTTTGTAAGATTCCAAACGCTCCCATGATCCTCTGGTGCCTGGCGTTAGCTCTGGTGCCAGACAAACTTCAACGCCGCCTTCTACAAAGACCTTGTCAACACAATAAAGTCTATCTTTTATATATGGTAGGGGTTGAATCGCATCATATTGGCCTTTATATGTACTTTTGAGACCTTCTATCAGAAATTGTTTCTTCTCTAAACAAAAAACAGAAACAATATGTGTAAATGCTACCACGTATGACTACATGTGACGAATAATAAATTAGTGACACACATGGGAACACCTAAATCTTAATTGTTTATACGTTATTGATATTACAATTTTGTTACTGTTATATGTGTTATTAAGACGACAGAGTGGAAGGCAACTACCTTGAAGATCGGCATTCAGCTCCATTATTACGTGATTTACTTCAGACAGTCTACGAAGCGTAAAGGTGTCGTGTGAGTACAGCCCCTGCCCATCGTTTCCGAGAATCTGTTTTAAACATATGAGCAAAATAGGGAATATAAATAATTACATCGTTCCGTTAACCGTCAAGATATATACTGCATTGTTTTAATGTTGCATATGGTTTGGTTCAATGTGTTGTTATTTAAAATGTGTTGGAAAAGAATATTTTATTCCTAGGAGGTGCAATGATTAGTACATGACAAGAGAAACCAAGACAATTTTCATACCGATACCCCTATGATGCCTAACTCTATGCTACGTGTTACAATCATTAAAATTACTTAAGCGCAAATAATTTATTATTCCAAACAGTAATATCCATCAACCGGAATATCTCTCACATATTAGTTAAAGAAGGTAACAAGAGTTAATGTTATGTCGAATTACCATCTTGTTGAACCTAAAGAGAAAAGTAAATCAACTGAAACTGACTTACGATTTGCCCTTCATGTCTTCATGTAATCATTGATCGTGTTGTTACGAGTTCATATGCAGATTTGTCTACCTGTCAATTGAATAGAAACTTCCTGTAAATAGCCTTGCCTGTGTTAAGCAATGAACTTCAACCACATAATAAAATTCCTTTGATTGTGTGCGGTATAAAGAAGTTGAAATTCCATGGTCAGTACACATGCGACTGACATAGGCGAAAACGTGTATCAAGATGACTAACATCATCATAACGGTGAAAGTAGTAAAACTTATGTATTACAGCAACATGCCCGATACCACATGAACGCATAATGTACAACGTACGATTTTCCTAAGCGGATGTCATTTAAAACAGACATGGGCTTTCTGTATATCTGTATGACGGGTCGTTTGAGTACAGCTCCTGCCCATAGGATCTGTTTTTTAATATGGGGAAAATAGTGAATCTAAATAATTACATCATTCCGTTAACCGTCAAATGCTGCATTGTGTTGTAGTTGCTGTTAATTGTTCAGATCAAGGTTCAAGAACACTTTGTACTAAAGTGCAAGTCAGTTCGTTTTACAGAGCAACGTCTTCAAACTGTTTGCGATCGCTCAAAAACCAAAAAAGAACTTGCGTCCCGGCAGTCTTGCATGAAACATTCAATTTAATATACCTGTATAGGAACACACAATACTTAGCTATAATGAACCCATACATTACATTGGATTATGCGCAAGCCTATATTGATCGATATGCCTAGGTCTATAATAGGCACACAAAACCAAATTATGCAACCTATAACTAAACTACAAAAACAAGTGGTTGTCAAGTTTCGAAGCGGGTAATTGTGCCGTAGACTAGCTACAGTACTATGTATGGTAACCTAGACATCACACAATGTATACTATTGTATGGTATGAAACTCTATTCCATAGCGTCTGTGATAATGTTATCGTCTATGAACACGCTGTGGTGTTTGAAATCAATGTTATGTAAAACAGTGCATAGAGAGAAAATTATAAAAATAAAAAAATATTTTTTTTAAAATCTCGACGACACAAGAACACGCCCCTAAAAGGCCTAGTACTTGCTCACGACATTAATGAACCCTACATAAGTTACCATTAACTGTTACCCAATACAATGTTATTTGTAAGTTGTATTCAAAGTTGAATGAAATTTTCCTTATCTCCAACCACTATAGACAAGTCGGCACAACCCCGGCTCGATCTGACCCCTTTCCAGTTACAGTATGTGTAAATAACTTTTTACACAATGTCAATTAAAATAATCAAGCTTCAGTGACTTAGTGTGACAATGTATGAATGTAGCATCAAAGACATTATAAACTGAAGCACATGGTCAAAAGGACAGCGAAATAGTTTTCAACGACAAAAATACTGTGGTAATGATATACTTTTTACTTTGACAACTCTCAATGCAGTGAATAAAAACATACTGTGAGATGAGAGTTGTTGTTACTTTTCGCTAAAACAAGTGTTATTTCCAGTGATAAATTGCTCCTAAACTATTGCTTCGGGATACTTGATCGTTTCAGAGGTCATGATGCCCAGTCCAAAAAGTACAATATACGATTACAACGATTACAATGCTTTCCTGTAATATATTTGTAAGTTGTGCAGCTATCAAGTTGCTACTTCATGCTGCAATTCAGCATGAGAAAGGGTTTGGTGCAATTTATTTTACCAACGTAACCATCTGAGAGCTGTGAGTGTATTTAACTATAATTGTTAGTATTAAGTTCTTACAACTTACCAATGTTAGGTTTCTAGCTTGCCTCAATATTAATTTTTGAGGTTTTTTAAGTTGCTCTGATGTACAAAAGAGGTCGTCTTTGACAGCTAATAACTCAAAACACGTCACGTTGAAAAAAAATAAAATATGATTACTGTTTTTATTAATAAAAGAGGTATAGTACCACCCTGTTTGTACAAACATTTCAGGAGGGTATTTCCCTTATTTTTAAATGAAGAACCCTCAAAGTTTGGGATTTTTACAAATCAAAAAACGATTTTCCTGTTGTGATGTTCCATATTTGTGTGAGCCTGGATATTGTACTTCAAGTTCATTCAAATAAATAATCTGAAGAATTCAATGTCATATAAACAAATAATAGTTGCAATTCACTGTCTGCTTCTGGTTTACTTTACTTAAAAGACATTACTATACAATAAATGGCAATAGACACATACATGTACAGTGTGTATTAGAATTTGCAAATTTCTCAAGAAAGGCAGAAAGTCAATAAAATGATATTTGTTCCAAAGTAAAAAGTATAACCTTTAGGTATGTAGTTTGTAAACCATTTTTTTTCAGTTCAGTATATGTCCAGAAGAGTCAGTTGAACAACATTGTTTTAAGGTTAGTTAAAAGGGAGCTCCTGTGCAAAGTGGTTATCAAAAAAGCATATTGGGTCATTCCGTGTCAAATCACGATTGGCTGTTACTAGACCCTATCCAAAAATTACCACCTTCATTGCATGATCAGAGCGTCAGGAATACGCATATTCTGACTATTATTATCCCACTACGAAATTATGCAATTTGTATTGTGTATTACTGTATTTAGTTTGTAAATTCTACTAATGGATATCATATCATTTATCTTACAAATGTGTACATTAAAAGTTCTTTGTTATGATACTAGTTATATTTGTATTGCAAAGGTGAAGTGTATATTATAGGCCCTGAAAAATTAATATTACCCAACGCTGGGGTAGGTGGATATCTAACCAAAATATGGTTCAGGGTTTGGTCATTCTACAATTACATTGACAATAACCCATATGCGTGTGGTGGTTAAAAATTACGTCAATTCAGTTTGCCTCAAATATTGGTTAAGGGGTCTAATCAGTACACTGAGTCAAACCTTTTGTTACTGTATTTTCATTTAAAATTGGGAAATTATCATCTGCAAAGGACTAGAATTATGTCGCGTTTTACGAGATTAAAACGTGCTAGGGCCTAAATGCACCAGCATCGATAAAAGAGATAAATACATTTTGTGCGGGTAATTTGTGTCGAAGGTAAATGACAATGTATGGAGACGAAAACCAGCAGCAGAGGTTATATTGAGAGATTCGAGGTTTTCATCAACATTTGCTATAACAGTCCTTCGGTTAAAAGAAGATACACTATAACAGATTACAACACACTGAGAGCACCACAATATTTTAGCCATATGTTTTCATGGTATACGTGTAAGTATACGTGGTTCTACTATACACGAGCTGCTATATAGGATCGACTGTACAGCATCCACAATAACAAATCTACTATGCCTGGTCCGCGATGAAGATCCATTATAAACGATCCGCTTTACACGATCCACTATGCTGGATCCACTTTACAGGATCGAATATATATGATCCAGTATGCTGAATGCAATGTTAACGATCCACTGTGCTGAAACCACTTTACATGATCACTATTCTGGATCCACCACGCAAGATCTACTATGCACTATTTACGATCATCTATGTTGAAAGATGAAAGATTAAAGATACACTATAAAGGGTCATATATGTATTACTCACTATACCCAATCCATATGCTGGATCCACTATGCACATTCCGCTATATACGATCCATTATAAACGATCCACTTTACACGATTCACTATACTGGATATACTTTATAGAATCCACTATACATTATCTAATATACAGGATCCAATATGCTGGATCCTCTATGCAAGATCCAGTATATACGATCCTCTTATACACCATCGCAAGCGAGTACTGCTTGGGATCATTGTATCTTACGTGACGGTTTTATTGATATCTTGATATACCCAGCCCTAGAAAACAGGAGATTTATGAAGATACAGAGACTTACCCTTACTGATATAAGTTTTCAGAATATCATTTGATAAAAGTTATCAGACACTGGGTAAATGGGAATTTTCTTCCCAATGTCGTTGCTCCACGGACAAGAGAATATCCAGGTATTTCAACTTATAACGTGTATATGCATGTGAAATACCGAATTTTGTAACAATCCAGCTGACGTTGACGAATTTCAATCGTAACATAAAATTCATATCATTCGCTTTCAATACTGTATTTAATATTGGAAATTCACTACCACAATATCTAAATTACTCGCTTCGGATAATTAAGACATTCTGCTGGATTCCCGTCGTCGGTTTTCTTTTTAACTACATCTAACAGTGTGTCAAATAACGTTATACTTGTCTCCCGAAGAAAAAAACGTACGTCAACGTGTACATAATTATATATTTAGGCAAAGCAAGGCGAAAGCGAACAAAGATGATAGTTTACAAGTAGACTCACAGAACTTCCAAACAGTTTCCAAACTTATAGAAACTCGTGAAGTTTTTTGAGGTATATATATATATCTTGAGAATAACAAATGTGACCGAACGAGGTTACCAGAAAATTCCAAGTAGTGAATTACCTCTCACCCTTACTGCCTTCCCGTTAAATAAGTTTCCTTATATTCCTACAACGCTTTATATTATGAGGACTACGGAAAACTATGGTCGTGTAGGGTTCGCTACTAATAAGATACAAATTATTATTGCTATGCAATGGCGTGTGGCAATTTCTACCAGAATATATGACGTTTTGTATTGCTCAGTTTTATGACGCATATGGAATCTACCATTTGTTGCTTAGGGCAAGTTAATATCTCGTCGAATACCCCCGAGAATTACGATTATGGAACGGTTTCCTATGATTACATATACATATCATTAAATGCATCACGTGCGACCTCCAACAGTGATGCAGTCATTTGTTTGACAACACAATAAACAGTTTAATACTTAAATTACCAATACACCTTTATCATTTGATAATGGTGAGAACTGATTGAAACTATGCAAGAACTAGTCAATCGTAACGTTGATCTTTGTTAAGCCTCGCAAGCCTTAGTATAGAAAGAAATACCAAAGGCAGTTGATGGTTCACCAGTGACCACGCACTTTTACACATACTCCATTTGCTTTTCTCTTACACGTAGTAAAATAATTAAAATATATGAACTTCACAGCTGGATTTCCATTACACACACCAAAAACTTCTTTAACGTATCACGTATCACATAACATACTGTGGCATGTGTGTGTTTCATACGGGGATTTTTCGTGGATGTCCATAGTTGTCCATGAGTATAACCTGCCAACAAGGTAGACCTTCTCTCTTAAAATGAGAGACTGAAATTTCAGTCTAATCGACTGAAATTTCAGTCTAATGATGGATGGGATAAGGGATCAGACTACTTAGACTGAATTCCAGTCTGAAATGTAAAGACTGAAGGTCAGTCTTAATTAGACTAAATACTCTTCAGTCTAATAGACTGAAAATCAAACCACTTTAGACTGAACAGTCAGCAGTTTAGACTGATTTATTGCAGCACCAGTCTTAATAAGATTGAATACTTTCAGTCTATAAGACTGATATCAGACTGAACAGTCGGTCCTTTAGACTGAATTACAGTATTACACATCACAGCTATACTGTCAATTTTATAAATTGCAAATTCTGGATTGAACAAGCTTTTCTATAGATCCTCCGTGTTGGCTAAGTGCTGGAATTCTTCAATAAAGATGCAGTTAAGGTCATCAAGACAACATTCAATGATCTGTTAATGCAGGGGAATTTACTGAAAGGTGCTACTTCATGGAGTGACTTCACCTTCACATCCAATCATGTTAGGCTATAAAGACCAGAAAATCATTGTGACAGTCACACACAAAGTACATTAAAAATGGTATTCCATCAAGAAATATAATTGTCAATATCCACCGAACAGTAATTTTATTCCCACTAACCCACTTATATATTCTTATATAATTTTTAATATATTAAAAAAAAAACAGAAATCAAAACTACAATATTCTGAGGGATGTTCAACAAAACATGTTATCTTTGCAACAAACGTTCAAATTATAAAGATACTTTACATAACAGTGACATATTTTCAGTTCAATATTAATCTGTCAAATTTCTGCTTGAATTGGGCCTGGATCTAAAATGTTCTTTATTTTTTTTGGAAAGGATTAGGTGAGCTGAGAACAGATCAGTGGTGTCGCCAATGGGTGGCCTGGGGAACCCCTCCCCCGAGAAGGAATTCACAAATAGACATATCACCAACCAAGATTCAAATGTCTGGCAACACCACTGTAACAGAAAGCACTTTAAATTCTTTGTATGTCACCACCAGGTGGTAATACCCTGGAATTCATTGACAACACAGCTGTAAATTGAGTGGTTATATACCCAGCTGATCCCATCTCCCGATCTCACTGAACTTTCAATTTTCCACTGTAAAGGATATAGTAACTATACGATCCTGCCTTTACAAAAGGGATAGGATGGAAACACGACGATAGTACAATGGATCTGGTACATTGCCTTTTTTCCAGTTGTGAATCATTAATGTATAGTAGCAACAATTTTCTTAGAATGATTTCAAAATGGGGAAAACATATGACAAATTTTCAGCAGGTTATTTATAAAATATTAGGAATGGTCAAACTATATATCAGTGCGGTGAACATTTAATACTTTGTGTTTCAATGATATAGATTGGCGATTGCTGAAAGTCATTATCCAGCACACACAAAACAAAATGTTACAAGCAAGCAGTTGACAGAATGGCACAAACTTCATAATGGCTATTAGATAAACATGAACTATTATATACTGCATTCACGATTTCATGATATGGCATTCATATAAAGCAAATTTGTATGCAAAAACAGTACATGTGACTATTATACCACCCTCAATTATTTCTTAACTTTCTGATAGTAATCATATATAGTGATTTTGATTGGGATTTCAATCAAATTTTAAAGTTTTATAAATTATCTCACGTGAATCCTTTAATGTCCGCCTCTAGCTGAAAAAGAAATGTCACTCGAGAGTCGACTAAAAAATTGAAAACAGTTTTGACTCATTACATCACTAAAATTTAAAAAAAATGGGGGGGGGGGGAATAATGAGGAAAGGATATTCTCAAATGGAATTTTCTACAGTTACTGACTTTATAATAATCAGGTTACTTGCTTTTCATGGAACAAATTATGGAATATTGTGCACAATAAATAATATTAGCTTAATTAATTGCTTAATTAAATAAACCTTCAACATAGTGAGTGCAGTGAAATGTAGGAACATTAAAGTAAACATTAAAATAACATGCTCGAAAAATCATACAACAAAGTTTTTTTGGCAACTAGGTGTTTGTTTAATAACATTCATAATTAGATCAGTATCATTAAAAAACATTTTTAAAAACCAAAAATCAATTAAATATTTATTTCTGGAGCCCTCCCTATTCATATAAAACTGTTTGTAAACTCCGGGTAATCAATTTAAGGGCATTTCCATGAAAAAGTGGACATGGGCTCAAAATATAAATTCTGCAATGACATCTTGTCATTGGTTAAATGTTGTTGTAAACATATCCAAGTTTGTTGAATCAATATCATACCTTCCGAAATATTGATTTTTTTTGTAGAAATTTGCATATGAAGTGAAAGGATGCTGTAATGCAAATTTTGTACACAAATTATGAACAGAATTGTTTTTGCTCTCCTAAGAAACTAAATGGTGATACTTTACTGATTTGTTCATTTATTGCTTACATAGGGCACTAACTTCAGATATCACTACCAACCTTTTGAATATAAATTCCAAAATAATCTATTTTTTGCTTTATTCAAACCTCTATTAGCTGATGTAACGTGAGTTACCAAAATAATTATTTTTTCCCCATACATAAAATATGTCACTATTAAAAATCTCATCATTGGATTTTGGTTTCTACTCATCATCCCTAAATGTAAAACAAGTAAAGAAATATTGTGCACCCCACTATGTTAAGTAGGGTAGGTGATGCAAATTGTAACGTGAGTTACCATGTAACGTGAGTTACCATACAATATAATCATGCTTACAATGTAGACAATTATGCTACCAAGTCAAACTGAAGCACCAAATGTGGTGCATGAACATGGCCAGAATATAATTGTTGGTTTTCATTGTTTTATAATCATTGTTAATATTTAGTGTTTACAAGGGTCCACAAATCGGGAACCTGGAACCGGAGAGCCGTTACCTGTCATTATCCGGGTAACCGGAAAAATATTACCCTTGTGTATCGCGATTTTCAGGAAACTACATATCGGATGCTATACTAAATGAATTATATTCTCCAATGACAATGTTTTCATGTTCAAATAGGTGTAAGATAAGGTATAAACCCTTCCTCAACAATTTCTATTTGCTTTTGTTTCTTTCATTAACTTGTTAATAAATTAACATCACTACTAACATTGCACTGCCGCGGCTGCTTATGTTTGCTCTCCCATATAAATATCCAATTTAGCTCTTTAAACAGTTTTTACTCCTACTATCTATTATGCAGGCCCAGGGTTCGCATTAGCTGCAGGATTGCATGATTCCCACAATTTGATCCAATTTGGAATAAACATTTAGTTAAAAACCACTTGCGATTATTATTTTTTAGTAATCCCATCTATTATCCATTAGTAACATCTCGTAAATGTCAGTCTTTCCTTTTATGAAATAAACGAATGAAAAAATAGTAATTGTGAGGATTCTTTCAATTTCTTTGAACATGGTAGCCTAACACCACACTAAGTCAATGGGGTAATCTAGCCTAACCATCTGTTTATTTGCTGAAATTGTGACGCAGTTATAAGATATCTATGGAATACTATATTATTGTTGTTATCTTCGACCACATGGTAGCCTCACACCACTCTAAGTCAATGGGAAAATCTTGCCTAACCATAGACCTAGCAAAAAAAGTCAAACTTTGCATAGAATTCGGGTAATAAGTTAGAAACCGGGTAGTATTGCGTCAGGTAAGGGGTACCTGGATACCAACGATAGCAGGCTCTGTGTGTTTTTTTCTGGGATCGATGGTGGTGTCTAACATTTCTGTTACACCTTATTCGAATCTAGGTCAGATTTCCGGCATGAGACGTTTCTCTATGCGCGAGTCTTGACACCCTTTAAAGGGAAGTTTGATTTTTGTACATTAAGCTAGGCCAGATATAAGAAAACAGGGGCTGCTAATGCTGTTAGACAGTGAAAGACGCCATTCTCATAGTAACCCATAACCATATAGATACATCCATGAAATATTACTCTATACTATCACAGGGCCTCTTGAACCTCGCCACTTGCAACAATATCACACAATCTTTATCATTGATGTCAATTGTTTTGGCTATTTCCGCCAGTGTTCATTGGCTTTAATGTTGAATGATATGGAGCACTGTAGTGATTCCTACAGTATTTGAAACTGTAAATAAGTTAATAACAGTCACATTGTGTTACAAAATGAATACAAGAAGTATTTTTATTAAGGCTTAAACTGTTACATAAGAATTAATAAGATTGAATTGTGTCAGCAACTTATATTTTATGAACTGTTTTATGCGTGGACAAATTGTAACGTGAGTTACCGTAACGTGAGTTACCGAGTCTTGCATCATTTTTATGCAACTGGACAATGATATAGGATTTTTTTGGCAACCTATACGTTTACTAGTACGTAAGGTATAACTACCATATTTCACTTTTCTTTGAGTTCATTTAGTATGAGGACACTTTTTGAATAATATTTGTTTTCCAATTTTGGCGCTTTTAGGAATGTAACGTGAGTTACCGACACTTTTTGCCTTATAAAATCTACAAGAAGCAATTTTTTTCTTTTTTTTTTTGCTGAGGTATGCCTCAGCATCGTGGTTACTACTGTAGCAGAAGTAATTGATCAAACTCAAGTGTTAGTAAATTATATGGTACAAAAAGAAGACGAAAAACATCAAAAATGTAACGTGAGTTACCGTGGAAATGCCCTTAACGTTTTAGGGTATGTGTTAGTTACTCCTTAAAGGCATTGAAGATTTGTCCCAAACAGCATGCAGCCATCTGAAAAAGTTAACTTTCTGTTGCTTGCAAGTGATGTTTGTTCGTGTCGCTAAAAAAGACAGACAGTAATGAAACGTGATACCTTGATATCTTTAGCTGGACCTGAGATGTTCATCGCTGCATCGTTTATACACTGTAATGTGGGTATTGACCGTAGCTGTATGTACTGACTGTACACTAGTGTCTAATTACCGACGGTAGCAAGCTGTGTTTGTATTTTCTGGGATCGATGGCAGTGTCTAACACTTCTGTTACACCTCATTCGAAACTAGGTCAGATTACCGGCATTAGACGTTCTTTTTGCGCGAGTCTTCACACCCTTTTAAAGCTACTCCATGCTGACACACGTGGTTCCGGACTACAGAGCAATAAAAAAGTAACATTCACTCCTTGAAGTAACTCCATGCTGGCTGCCCTTATAGATGTGGCATGGATACGGACGAGAGACTTCACTTCTGTTGGTTGCAAAATTCCATACACCATGGAAGCATGGAACTCACAAAACTATTGTTGTAAAGGGGGAGCATAGTCTATGTTAAATGTATGTTCTACGCCTCTGTCCCAGCTGGAATGGCCAGTTTATCTGCCACAATGAAGAATTGTTTGGGGTTCAATTCTGGTCCGAGAGATAGGATGAAAGGCTGTCAATATTGTCCTTGTCTGCCCTGTGCTGCACTCTCAATATCTGTGCCCTCCTGTTTGGTGAAGATAAAAATAAATGTGATAAAGGACAAGCAATATGGTATAAATCAAAACATTCTTAAAAAAAGATATGTTGAGAGGTAGAGAGACTAGACTAGAATAATATTTAGGAGAGAATGGAGAAACAAGAACATGACTGGCATTGTACAAAGGAGATATATCAATTCACGATAGGCAGCAATATGTCATCCATGGCGGGTGAGATGTGTTATGTGAAGGTGGATTCAAATTCAACCTAACATTTATGGGTTATCATGTTGATTTTGGCAGGTACATGGTTACCAAGCAAGGTTTGTTGTTAGTTGTTTTCAGAAATTTCTCTTTTTAAGGATAAATTGTTCATGACATCTCCTGATTCCATTACATCAGCATAGAAAACCAGTGAACAAGGAATATGATTTACATTTTAGCCTACTGATTTCACTAATATGTCTATCTGCTTGTAAAAGAAACTGATTTCATAACATTAGTGAATAATAATATTACTGTAAAATCTTATAATAAAGACTGATGGCCCACTATATGTTTAATAAAATAACAAAAGCATACCAATTCTTTTCCAGTTTCCACATGATTTAAATACAATGGTAATGGTTTAACAGAATCGTGTTAGCTTCATGCTGTAATGGCTGTAGAAGTCACTACATTTTTTCAAATAATTAAGGGTACTTACAATCTATGCATAATAGTACTGTGTTTTGCAATTTCTTGAGCATTATTATGTTCAAGTATTTGTTATGAGGTTAACCTAGCCTAGATTCATTTGGGACGATCGAGTACATATTGCAGTCCTGACAAGCGTGCTTATTCGCCCGACGATTGGGTTCATATGCAGGACAGGCGGGCTAATTTGCCCAACGATCTGGTACCGTGATAGCTTCATGCTGTAATGGCTGTAGCAGTCACTACATTTTTCAAATAATTAAGGGTGCTTACAATCTATGCATAATAGTACTGTGTTTTGCAATTTCTTGAGCATTATTATGTCCAAGTATTTGTTATGAGGTTAACCTAGCCTAGATTCATTTTGGGACGATCGAGTACATACTGCAGGACAAGCGTGCTTATTCGCCCGACGATCGGGTACATATGCAGGACAGGCGGGCTGATTTGCCCGACGATCGGGTATACATACGCAGGACAGGCGGGCTGATTTGCCCGACGATCGGGTACATATGCAGGACCGGCGTGCTTATTCGCCCGACGATCGTGTTAATAGGCCCCACCAATTATAACAACAGCCTAGGCCTAGGCCCTATTTGCTATAGTACAGCCTAGCTAGGCCTACCTCGCGCACAAGCCTAGAATAACTAACGTTACGAACTGCCAAGCTATTATTCTGTATTAATTGGAAAACAACAAAAAACATACATACATACCCTCGAACACTGTTATCACTTCTTCGTGGAAACCTTTATTTGTAAGAAAAGTTCTTAAAGACTCAGCCATTGCTAATTTATAACCTTTACTCTAGCTTAGACATACGGTCGTCTGTCTCGTTCATGCCTAGCTGTGTGTACGGCGTGCGTACGTACAGTACAGCGAGTACCTGGCTAAGCGAAGAATATAGTAGTATATATGTACACAAGTTGTAGCGCTCGTTGTCACACTTATTTTTGTGCGGCGTATTTGCAAGTTTTCGGATGACGTAGGCGCATTTCTGTTCTCTGATTGGATACATTTTTCAGTGGAATACAGAGACTGAAAATGGTAAGATGACATGCCACATGTGATTAGCTGATTGGTTAATAAAGTCAGTCCAAAACAGCGACTGAACGGTGTAACTGATAATACAGTCTAAGTAGAGTGTTTCTCAGTCTAAACTCAGTGTATAACACTGAAAAAAATTTCAGTCTCAAAGAAGACTGAATTCTTCAGTCTAACATTTTAAGAGAGTTCGGCGGAACCTAATTTTGAAAAGTAAAACCAGCAAAGCGGAGCAAAACTATCCTAATTTGTTGGGGAATATCCATAAAATGCCCATTGTTACTTATTTATGCGAGGTGTTTGATCCAAGGTATCCCTGCCATATATCCCAGGTATTTACCAATATATACAGAGATTAAGTTATAGTACACTAGTGCGACACGTTGTCTATTAGATATAACACACATACAACAAACTATGAAACTTACAAGAATCCAAGACTGCGCTACCACCTCTGCTTCCTCCCACACCTAAAAATGTCATTTTAAATTATACCAGAGACTTGGAATCGATTTGAAGTATCAACCTACCCCAATCTTTTTCTGTCTTTTCTGAGTAAAGCGCTAAAGGGAAAGAGTAAAGTTTCTAGGCGTTGTAACACATACATCTAATCAACCAAGGCAGTATCTGGATACAAATGAAACTGGTCCTTGCAAGCACGACATTTTGATGTTGAACATCATGTAAACAAACTTCACGTGTGCAAACTTAATTGTTTTATCTACGAACACCTAGATGGTCATTGTTCTTGAAATTGCACGATCCGAGAAAATATGACTATTTCGGAGAGAAAACAATAGGCTATAGCTTGGTGTGAACAAGAGAACAGCTTATGAAAACCAAGATAACAGCTACAAAATTTTTCTAATTAATGCTATTAAGTAAACATTTACAAATAAAAATCCAATTGTTTTTAACAGAAAGACGTGTTACGATATTTTCTTTATTTGATTGATTCAAAATGTCTAATTACTGCAAGGCAATTGCTGACATCGCCCAAATCTATAGTCAAACCTAACATATTATACAACGTGTAAGGGTGCCATGACTGGCAGAATGTAGGAAAGTTGCAACAAAGCAAAAATTAACATGATACACTACTGTTTGTAGAGTCAATGGTATGTACATTGGTTGTGTTTGGCGAAGACAGCATCAACGTATAGTGGCAGTATTAAGTCATTATCACATAACCACATATTATGTCTTTACAGAAAGGTTCACGATTCAAAGAGCAATAAGGATACATTTTTAGTCTGATATGCATAGTAAATAATTATATTGCTTAGGGAAACTTTAAAGACCGTAACACCGACGTCCATAATTTCTTGAAAGTCTTTCTATATCAACTTAATTTAGAGTTTGTTATTTTTAGAATTATATTGTATTATATATACATCCTATCCATCCATCCTATCTATCATATCCATCCATCCATCCTATTCATCCATCCATCCTATCCATCCATCCTATCCATCCATCATATCCATCCATCGTATCCATCTTATCTATCCATCCTATGAATGCATCCTATACATATATCCTATACATCCTATCCATCCATCCTATCAATCCATCATATCTATCCATCCATCCTATCCATCCATCTTTAGCATGTTATACATCAATCATATCCAACCATCCTATTCATCCATCATATACATCCTATACATCCATCCTATCCATCTATTCATCTATCATATCCATCCATCCTATCCATCCTGTTCATACATCATATCATTCCATCGTATTGATGCATCATATCCATCCGTCCAGTATTAAAGGCGATATCGCTCGTAGACTTTTTTTTGAGGGCGCTGGCATTTTCGAGGTTTCAGCGAGGTTTAATGGGACCCCGAAAACTCACGTGACCTCGGTGGCAAATTTAGATCACTGAATAGCACAGGCAAGCGTATGCGTAACAAGCCCGTACCCATGCACACATAATGTTATAACACAGCATTTCAGATTATTGTACTGTTTACCGCAAAGGATTTTCGTACGCCATAGTTTGTTGTTTGTGTGCCTTTTGAGTAAAGAATACTGTACGATTTTCGTACAAATACATTCGATTAGACTAGAGTATAGTGACAATCATGGAAAAGGGATCAGGGCAAGGAGAATCGGGCGAAAGAAAACGACCTTATCCTGGAACGAGCGTAGGTTCAAGTGGAGGAAAGCCATTGTTGCATGGACCTGACAAAAACAGCAGTGCAAAGGAACAACAGCGACGAAGAGATGCCACGAAGATCTATCTTCTACGTTCCTACGTAAACTGGCAAATGGAGAAAGAACTCTACAAACATGTCCACGATTTGACTTCTGTTAGCAACGCAGATTTCGCAGAACATTTGCTTCAGGATCACACAAAAAGGTAATGATTTGCTAAGCTAGGCTAAAACTATATAGGGTAATACTAGTACATAGTAGTACTACAGGGTATTGTCCTAGGTAACTGTCAGTATTGCGAAGTACAGAAAACTGCAAAGTTCGGACACCCCTAAGAAATACACAATTTCACCATGATAACCTACAAGCGAAAGCCAATATCACTAAAAACTATGAAGCTACAGTTATTTCCTCTCCAAAATGACCCGTGCGCAAGTTTGTACGTACATATCTGTCAATAAAATGAAGATAGTTTTTGGGGTATTTTAAGGCTTAGGTGTTCGAACTTCGCAGTGTCTATGCAATTGTATTTGTAACAGACATGATTTGATGAGCCTAGGCTTTGTAACTAGGCCTATCATTCATTATTTTTCCAATGGACCTAGCGTATGCTAACCTTATCATACTTATCCTAGCACAAAATAGCAGTAAGTTGTATTACTGAGTCATCATCATCACTGTTTGTGAATGCTTGTCATGAGGATACTGTATAGGCCGTGGCTATTCTTACGACTAGTCGTAACAAGTATTTATAAACTATTCTTACGACAAAGGCAAATTCAAGTGCAGTAAAGTAAATAAAGCAACTGCGCATGTAGTAGGGGTAACCCTAAACATAACCCTAAATCTCAATCCTAACCCTAACCGGAAGTTATTGTTACTCCTCGTCGTAAAATTAGTACTCCTAATCATAAAAATAGCAACTGCCCATGCGTAGTCGGAAATTATTCTTACAACTAGTTGTAAGAATAGCCACTTTGTACTGTATACAGTTAAAAATTAAAATATCCTTCCTAAAGAAGACTGACAGGGACTGGGGGTCTTTAGTTTCACTCCTCATATTTATGCCATGGAAAGCTGGGCCTTCTCATCACCAAAAAGTAAACTGTTTTTTTGCCTCAACAAATTGATGGAAATATATTTTCTAACCACTAGGCCTAGGTGATCTGTTCATCCCCACCCCTCCAGGTTCTAATTTGTTATCAGCTGTCCTTGTTTGAGGAATAATTCTTGTGAATGAGCATTTGAAAGAAAAGCCTCACGTATGCCCAGTCATAATTAACTAGGCATATAACATAGGACTAAGGCCTACAGTATTAGTAATAAGTATCTGAATTTAGTGTTCATAGTAACTGTATTCCCTAATTTTGTAATATACACCAGTGAGGAAGGCCTACTGTGCTGTACAAGTACAACCACATGGACCTGCAATTTTTCCTATAAAAATAATGCATCTACTGTACATAAATAATTTAGAATCACTACTAACTGATTCACATGTTTTCACACCGCTGCGTATGCAACTAGACCTTATGTTTTTCTAAGGTCAGCCACAGCCAGCATATATGCAATCAAGTTTTAATGGTACATTTGGGCAATAGGGTGTTATACTGTTATCTACTGACTGTCTGTCCAATATTCCAGCAATCATGTGTACATTTCTGTGCTTGGGATTTTTGAAGGAACCCAACTGCTATGCAAGAAATTAGGTAAATTAGCCTCACAAATTGAGGGACCATATTAGTACATATAGCTATACCTTTATAAACCTTTATATAGCCATGCCTGGAGGTAAGAAAGTACCAGTTTTTTTTTGTGTAGGCCTGATGCTCATACTTTATGATGCTGTGCTAAGTTATCATATTTTTTATATACAGTCAGTACTATGCTTGTTTTTGTTCAGCTTCTTGTGAATGATCTGATGTTTAGTGTTCAAAAATTATAATATCTATTAAATTTGGTGGCCGAAACTATCTCTTGTGGAGAGTAATCTAGCGTTAAATTAATGGTAGTCTGAAATCAAGCTATTCATGTAAACAGGAATTTTTCACAATGGTGTCATGGAGTAAGCTAGCATCTCAATTCTCACTCATGAAACCAACTGCTCACATAAACAGGAAGTTTACACAGTAGGTAAATAATGAGTGTACATCAAACTTTGATCAAAAGACTGGACATCTTTTAGCGATATGAAACCAATCAGTTCACTAAGACAGGAAGTTTACATAGTAAATTTTACATTGACATGTGAGCTCAAGTTGTTGGGCAAGCAGTTGGGCAACACAAAATTATCCTTACAATTCTTGAAAGGTACCGCGGTTTATGGATATGTTGAAGAAGTATGAAAGAATATCTCATCCTTATCTGGGTTTAAATCAATGTGGGTTAACAATATGTTATTATTGAAATCTGCCTAAGTGTTTGTTTGTTACATTTCTCTTTCATATTTTTTCTTGGGTAGGTATGATAAAAACATGTATGTTTGTAATGATTTGGTCATTACCAGATTCACTACGCATACAATTAAGCTTGGGGTGTACAGTAAAATTACTATTTCAGTTATATGATTTACAGACAATTTTTTTTGTTTCATTGTATAGGTTTCAAATGCATCTTTTCCGGAAAGATGCTGAAAGTCAAACAGAGGCATTCTCAGCGGCTGTCACCACAGAAAGATCAGTTGACACTCAGAAAGGAGAAGGTAAATTTATATGTTTATCCTTGCATGAATTACAGACTGGAAGAGCAGTGCTAATCTTATCTGATCTGGTGTGATCAGAAAAATAATACAATTTCATTCTCATTAAATTCCAAAAGAAAAGAAAAAGATGGTAGCTTATTGCTCATCCACTAAAAAGCATACATGTGTATGAGAATTTATAAAAGTAAGTGGGCCTGATAATATCAGGATCTTCTTTAGAGGCAAACTGACTAGTAACAGTAAATTCAAGAGACACAATAGAGCCTGGAACAGAGAGGACATGGTGAACACAAAGAAAGAAGTTAATGGTGTATTGAACAAAAGGAGTCAGTGAAAGCAGAGGTATTTAGATAAACTGTGGAGTACAAAGCGAGGATTAAGTAAGGAGAGAGGGCGAATAAACTATAGCAGAATACAGAGATGGAGCAGGATAAAGTTAGTCATGTCCTTCCTGTATATTGAGCCTATTCAGTTGAATGGTGCTAGGGCACTCCGTCCACTCTCTATCTCTGCTGTGGTGTACTGTGTCTGAGATGGTTAGTCTACGAAGTTAGTTACCTGTTGGGACATGTCTTTAACGGTATGATTGGGGAGCTGAAAGTGTTCCCCTACTGGAGTCTCCATTTTCATGGTATTGACTTGTGACTAGAACTGCTTCTTGAAGGTGGTCTTGGTTTCACCAACATACTTGTAACTTCAATGTCCTCTAAACTCAATGACACCATTTAAATTGAAATATCAGTTTCCAGTGCTGCATAAGTGTGATAAGTTCTAAACAAAAGGTACTGTATATTTTTAGTCACAGCCATAGAAGCTATAGCAGGATACTTGCACTATATAGTAACTATTGTTTTATGTCATCTCTACAGATACTCCTGATCCAGTTACTTCAACACCTCTCAAGAAGCCATCTGCCAATGTTCTGTCCAATGTCACCAGTAGGATTAGATATGGAGCAGCATGGGAGAGAAACCTCAGACTATACGAATACACATTGCCACATTTACATGATCCTGAACAAAAGAGATCATACATATGGCAGGGGCAAGCACTTTTCCCAGACTTTTGTTGACAGGTTGTGCGACATTCACAAACGTTGGATTAGCAGCTAATGATACATCTGCATCACCAGATTGAGATAAATTGCTTTCGTCCATTTTGTTCGATAGTAGCTATGACTGTAAATCAGGAGCTTGGCCACCCTCTAAGTCAAGGTGGGCAAGGTTGGGGAAATTCAATCAAGGAGTAACAATCAGAGAATGGCCAGCTTTATATTATTGTATATAGGCCTACACGCACAGCGTGTATAAATATCTGTATCGGTTTATTTATACTGGTGTTCATTTCCGTTGCCAGGAGGGGATATGATTTGAACATGGGGGAGGGTGTGGGGAGGGGTGGGGAGGGGGTCCCATTTGAAGTGTCCAAACGATGCTAATCTTTACATCTATCTTCTTGAATCACATGTACCCCTATCGACACGATCAATCAGTCCTGTCTCTCACCTCCTCTCATGCACTGGTGTATTTATTTCCTGGCAAGATAACAGTTAGGCATAGTAAGGGTCAGAGGTCATCACAACTTAAAGAGTTGTGCGAGTCCCTGTGGTCTCTTACATCCTGGTAGCAGTAGAGAGAAGAAGCCTAATAGATCAGAAACCATAATCATCTTCTGGTGTGTCTTATTTTCCAGCATCCTTGAAACATTATATCCTTCCCCTTTGATTTGTTGATGTCATAAAGCTGTAATTATGTTGTGCATTATTTTATTCCAGTATTTAGATTGTATATTCTTCTTGTGTATTTGACAGTATCCCAGTGATCTCCATTTTTCTGCTCTTGGTTTTTTTTCTCTGTACTTTCATATCATATCTATCTCTACCCATAGCCTCCATCTCCACATTTTCTTTACTTTCTTCCTCCATCCCTTCATCTGTCTTTCACTCTTTTTTTTTTACCTCTTTCCTCCCCTCTGTTTACCCTGTATGTTTTAGTTTGCCAACTCCCCCCCCCCCGCATCTCACCCCCAAAAAAGTTCACAAGGTTGACAAGTCTCCCCGTGCTAGTCCCAAGCTATACACCCTTGTTGTGGTGACTATTCAATATACTTGCGGATCAAATGGAAAGCCCCACCCCCACCCCTTATTCTCAGTGTAATGAATCGGCAAATGGAAGATTATTCGGAGTTGTTCGTGATGGTTCAATGATCTTATAGTCAGGCATAGGCCTATATGGTTCTCTTTGTCCTTCATTGCAGTCGAAGTTTGAAATGAATTAATCGTGCTAGGAACTTCCGGGCAATGTTTAATTTTCTGTGGCAAGAAAAAAAGCTTCCCCCAGTCTCTCCTGGTTGACTATATAGAGCCTGTACGCCTATATGGTCACACAATAGTATAGATAAGTATGATCCATGCAGACAGCTAGTATATATTTTTTAAATTCAATCCAATTTCAGTTAAAGTTTCGAGTTGTAATTCGAGTCAGTCGAGATGAGGTGCCCCATGGTGGAGCTGGGTAACCCACCCCAACCCCGTTGCCGACTTTTTGGCATTTCGTTGGGAGCCGTTCGGAACAAGAAGCAGGAGAGTCAATTCTGGGAGTACAGTACGCTGGAAAGCAATACACTGACGTAATTTAGAAAAAAAAGTTTTTGGCTTTGACGGCCGATGCTCAGCGAGACACTTTTCAATGGAAATAACTATTAGTTTATTGTTCATGTACTTATTCCCTTTTTGCCAGTCCTTTCTATAGAGGGTGGAGCCGCCCCTTATGGCAACGTATTTTCCTTCCCTTTTCCGTTCAAGTTTCGTTATTTTTTAATTCGGGTCAAAGGGGTTAGGGGTGCAAGGACAGGGTTTACGTGCACCGATTAGGAGGACGGGGTGCAGCTAGGGCAAGTGCTCTGTGATCGCCCGTTGCCAGGAGTCCAAAAATAATCAAATATACATATTTATCTATATATGGTATATGACATAAAATGCTTTGTCTTACCCTCCTGATATATAACTAAAATTTATTTATAAAATACAATGTAAGCTGTGACTCTGTCTATGTATAATTAATACCTAAATTGGCTGAAATACCAATTGTTCACACATGACGGACTTGACTTTACGTTTGATACCCAATTTTGTAATCACTTCAGTCAATTTTTTCACTCATTCGCGTTTGTCTTTTTGTGACACCAGTCAGCGTGAATCAGACATAAAGTTCATAACTATTAGTTTCTTGAGCTGTTTCTTGACTTCGACTGCTCACCATGTAGGCCTAAAAGAGTAAAAGCAAGGAACTGCTAGAGTAGCAGCTCCCTGGTCAAACTATTACGCCTGATGCAAAGCTCGACCGTAACCTATACTGTACAGCCCATTAGTTGTGAAAAGTTCTGAACGTAAAACAAAGCACAGAGTTTTGTATCACACAACACACACGAAAACGCGGCGTAATACCGCATACTACTGACCAGGGAGTTGTTCCATAACAACTCCCTGTACTGCCACAGACAAGAAACTATGCAGGAATTTCGCCAAGGCCACCGTTCAAGTAACCGAACCCGTTTATTGCTTTCTAGCCGTAAATACGGGATTGCTGAGAAATTACGAGACAACAGCGACGAACCGGTAGAGGGTAGTATTGATATTATTTTTGAATCGGGTGGTGTGAAGGACAGAATTTACGAGGAAATTACGAGCGATCCCACCTTTAATACTTCAACAACATCATATAGTCGATGGTTCGATCATATTACACCAGAATGTCAGGGAGCAGTATGAGCAAAGAAAGGGGAAATGTCCTTAAATTCGCGCATGCGCTATGCTTTCTGTTTAAAGAGTTTTTAATATTTCATACATTATTGTATGATGGTACTACAGAATATGACCTTGGGGTTTTCCATTTTCACCATGACTGCAATTTATATTCAAATGGAGGCATTATCAATTCTGATAATTAAAGGTAAATTTGAAGGTTGGTCAATAAGTTTGTTCGATAGTTAGCTTAAATCGTTTGTATATCAACTTAGGTTTGGCTCTAACTTAGTTACTAAGCAACGGTTTTCTTGGAAATGATGACTAATTTACTTTATTCACGCAATGGAATGAGTCACAGGTGAATGTGTAGTTTTTCTGGTTCTGTGTATTCTACACAAATAATAGACAATGACTGCACTAAATGATTCCGCTTCTATCAATAAAGTGAAGGACTATTGTCTTACATAATTCACCTTATTCTATTTTTTCATTTGGGCTGGGGTGGTGATTGATCATCGGAGGATGTTCAAAATATTTTTGTAATCATAAAAAAAATTAGGCTGTAAATTGGTTCGCAGTTATTTTACGTTTTGACCGGTATCAGCCGTATGTTTTTTTTTTTTTGCCTCTCCGATCGACGTTTTTCGATTGAAATTACCCTTTATCTCCTTTTAAAATGGAGCAGCTACTGCAAGACTAGTTCGAAAGTTACTAGAAATATCTGCCATGTTATTGTTTGCATCAGGGGATACGAATTCTGGTATTTGATGGATTCATTTTCATTACAATAAAGATCAAAATAAGTTGCTTCTTTAAAAAAAAAAATATCAAGCTGGCCTAGTTAAAGTTAATTAATTCTGGATTGTGTTTTTGAGTGAACATTCCTAGCTTTTGCTTGTGTTGGTGCATGGTTTGTGATAATTGGTGTCAGTCTGTGAAACAGCTTCATGAGAGGAAACCTCTATACTTCAATCTGAGTATAATGAAACCTTCGGTTGGGAGTATTCGTTTGTTTGATTTCAATTCAATTCATAAGACTTTATTTCAATCTCTCGCATTAAAGTATGCAATTATGACAATAGACGTGGGTAAATGTACAAGAGAACAAGAGATTGAGGAGTGCCAACAAGAAGCTCTGCAGAGCTTGTTTACGTTGACACCCCTTTACAAATAAAACATAGAAAGAAAGCTTAAGTATACAGAGAAAACAGAACAAAGATGGCAAAGAAAGGAAAATACAAAATCAATGATAGTTTGATATAAGATACTCTTTAAGACGTTTTTTGAAGGTGTTCAGAGTTTTACAACCAGTAATAGTAGTAGGGAGGGAATTGCAAAGTTTTACACCGACATAACGAATACCAAGTTGTGCAGACCTAAGTCTAAAGTAAGGAACAGTCAATTGATTTGGCGCACGGTTGGGATAAGGATCGTTACGTAACTGAAAATAGTTGCGAAAAGTCGACGGAGCACTATCATGTAACCAATTGAAAATAAAAATACCAACATAGTAACGATTTATATCATAGATACTAAGAGCGTTAAGAGTAGTAAACAGGGGTGCTGTATGCTGGAGGTAATCCGCATTACAAATATAACGAATGGCTCTCTTTTGAAGTAAGTAAAGGGGTTGAATTCTAGAGGCATGGGTACTGCCCCAAATAACATTACAATATGTAAGATAGGGAAGTATGAGTGTATTATACAAAGTGACCAATGTGCTTCTGGGAATGATTTGGCGAAGACTATTAAGAACTCCAGCGCCTTTAGACACTTTCATACAAATATTCTGAATATGATTATTCCAAGAAAGATGATTATCTATATAAACCCCAAGAAATTTAGTAGTCTTAGACAGCATAACATCAACACCGCAAAGTCTGATACTATTAATGTTAGGATTTAAGTGCTTTGAAGGTGTACTAAACACAATAGAGGTAGTTTTCTTAACATTTAGTGACAATCTATTTGCACAAAACCAATCATGAATATATGTAAACTCATTCTGTATAGTATCCAATAGAAAATTAATGTCATTACTGGAAAAGAACAGGTTGGTATCATCAGCATAAGAGATTATATGAAATTTGTTGCTGGCTCTATAGAGGTCATTAACATAAATTATAAACAACAATGGACCAAGTATGGACCCTTGAGGAACACCACACTTAATTGGCTTAGAAACAGAATTTATATTATTAATAACAACAAACTGGTGACGATCAGCAAGATAGCTTTTGAACCACTGAAGTACAGTTCCCCGGATTCCATAATGACTAAGTTTTTCAAGTAAAATGTTATGGTCAAGGGTATCAAACGCCTTCGACAGATCCAGAAATATACCAGAAGCATACTGATTATTTTCGAAAGCTTCCATAACTTTACAAGTAAAATGTAAAATAGCATGTGTTGTTGAGCGGCCAGGAAGGAAACCAAATTGATAATTATACAGTAAATTATGCTTAGCAATAAAGTTATATAACCGTGAGAACATTATTTTTTCGATTACCTTGGAGAAACATGGGAGAACTGAAATGGGTCTATAATTATTCACGGATTCCTTTTCACCGGCCTTAAAGACAGGAACAACTCGAGCTATTTTTAAAGATGTGGGGACAACACCAAGCTCAAAAGAGAGATTACAAAGATATGTGAGTGGAATACATAATGAATGGGCAACATGTTTTACAATAATAGCAGAAACACCATCAAAACCAGCAGCGGATGGCTTGAGTGATAGAAGTACTTTAAGGACCTCATCTCTTGTTGCAGGAATAATGAATAAAGAATCAATAACTGGTGCTTGCAGGTACATTTTGTAGTGAGAATTAACATTAGGAATCTTATGTTGAGTGGCTGGACCAATAGTAGTAAAATAATCATTAAAAATGTTTCCAATATCCATAGGATTAGAAAAACTGACCCCCTGATAATTAATCTGTTCAGGAGTGCGATTAGCTTGTCGACCATGTAAAAGGGTATTTATTGACCGCCACATACTTTTCGCATCCTGGTTGTTATTATTAAACATATTGGTGTAGTAAGACTTTTTGGCCAGCCTGATAACAGACGTAAGACGATTACGAAAACGTTTGTAGTCGTTCAAGTTGTTTGCAGTACGGCTACGGAGATATTTTTTATATAGACGATTCTTTGTACGGCAAGAATTAAGGATGGCAGGAGTCATCCAGTCATTCTTGTCACTAATACCCTTCTTTGTACTAGGAACATACGGAAGACAGTTGTTTAAATGCTTACTAAATATTTTATTAAACTGATCAAATGCAACGTTTACATCATTGCCATAAAAGACATCTTGCCAAGTTTCGTTTTCAATAGCAGACCGAAATAACCGTATAGTTGCTGGATTAACGTGCCTCCTTAAAGTAATTGACGGAATACTAGTTTTAACATTGTCAATGTCAACAATAGTAAAAACAGGGAAATGATCCGAAATGTCGTCACAAATTATGCCCGAGGTAGATGACAGTGATGGACTATTCGTAAAAATTACATCAAGAAGTGTAGCAGAGTGTGACGTTATCCTAGAAGGCAAATTGTGGAGTGGACGAAAAGAGTGAGAGTGTACAAGGTTGATAAACTGATTACCGATGTTTTCCGATGTAATTAAGAGATTACAGTTAAAATCGCCCATTAAGAAACAACTCCTGTCTTCTCGATTCAATGAAATAAATAAAGTAGAGAACATGTCAAGCACAGTTTCGCTAACACCGGAGGGGCAATAAATAACCCCTATGATGATTGGCGAATGAGAAGCCTGTAGTTCTATAAAAGTCGACTCAAATACGCCTTCTACAAATATACTCAAATCTGAACGAGATTTGTATTTAAGAGATGAATTGATATATAGTGCGACCCCTCCACCACGCCCTTGCCTAGAGGCATGTTCCATATTATACCCAGGGATGTTGTAGAGAGTATGTAAAGTATTAAGATTACCAAGCCAGGTCTCGGTTATACCGATAACAGAAAAATTATGCCTAACGGATCTTAGTGATAATAATAAATTATTAAAGTTACTATTCAGAGACCTAGCATTCACATGATACAAGGTAAGTTTCTGATCCCATAAATCGTTGGTAATATCTTGAAAGAAATTATAATCATAATACTTGCAGTTAGTAGCTTGAAAACTTTGAACAGAATTGATATCAGGATCAATAGAACTGAGAGGGGAATTAATGTCGTCGCATGCTTGAAAGTGATTTCGAGTATTTTTACAAATGATGCAGGCTATGTCCCCATGCAAACTAACAATAGGATTACTAATACAGTCATTATGCCATTTTATAACCCCGGAGCAATTACAGCAATGACCTATGGAACAACGATCACTAGACGTTAAGCTATGCGCACAAATACAACAGAGGTGACTAAATAAAGTACAATGCTCCATGCAGTATCAAATGCAAACTATCAAGAAGTAAGAAAAGAAAAAAAAAGAGAAAGAAAGAAGAACAGAACAAAATAAGAAGAGTGAAAAAAAAGTATTATAACGTATAATACCTTGAATGTGGATAAGACGGGTGGTTGGACAAACGAAAACACACGACAAAAGGGAAATCCTTTAAAGTAATCTGTAAAATACCAGTAGAACGTGCAACTACTTGCTACATTTAAGTAACAAACGGCAATGGTATGTACTGTCCCCAAAAATCAAGGTAGCGGCTTCAAATTCAAGATGGCGGCTTCAACTTCACCATTGTGTCCGTACATTACCGAAGTCTTGCCAGGTCCTCTGTATTAGCAATGTGATGTTTATGATCGTTCCCATCAATGACGAATATCTTCCCATCTAGGGTCCAAGACCGATTAACTCTTTCATGTTTGCGGGCACGGGCGAATAGCTCCTGGTTCCTGCGGGTCAAATCCTCATTAATGTATATTCTGGTGCCTTTTAGTGAGGTCCTGGCACGATATATCCTGTCTCTTGTGTTGTATGAGGTCAGTTTGACGATGATAGCCCTGGGTCGGGTGGCGTTTGCTATGTTGTTAGCTCTAGGTCGGGGTGAAATGCGGTGTGAACGGTCGATTTCTCCAGGGGTTAGGGTAACGTTCAGTTTTTCGGTCGCCAGATTAATGACTAACTCGTCAGTCGATTCTCCAGGAGATTCAGGAATCCCCTGTATGCGGAGACAGTTACGCCTTGAATACTGCTCCTGGCGGTCAGCAGAGTCCTGGGTTGCAGTTAAGTCTCGTCTGAGCTGGCATATTTCCTCCCTGGCATCATCAAGTTGTTTTTGCTTTTTGGACAGTTCAAGTTGGAAGGTGTCATGAATTTCTTTACATACCTTCTCTTTCACTGCTTCCGCTATCGCTGGCACTAGTTTGCATATTAGATTGGTGCAAAAGTCATCTGAGTTAATGGCAGCATTCAACTCTTGGCGAATAGAGTCTATAATGTCCACATGAATTAGATCAGTGTTAGGTTGAGGTGTAGGCTCATCGTTAGGCTGGGGTTCGCGAACCTGCCTTCTAGTTGAGGTCGATTTTGCTGCGTTTGTAGCTTTTTTAGGTGGCATCTTGGACGTTGTTTAGTACTAGCAATGAACTCTCACAGAATAATGATAAAGTAATATACTGAATGAATATTTAACTGAGAAATTTGAAGGATTTCCGAGAGGCGAAAAAATGATGTGATCTTTACATGTTGTCTATCGATTTATCAATATACATCACTTAAAATCTGTTTTAATCATCCAAAGTGTTCGATTGTCTAATTACTTTATATTAGCTGATGATATTCGATATTTGGGTCATACGCAAACCCTCTACCAAAGTGAGTGTCACAAGTGACACATATCATAGTGACCCTTTCTAGAAAGTAACGCTCAATTGATAATCAAGAAACCACGCAAACACTCTGCTTTTAATTCTCATGGAATTATTAGCACGAGATATTTCAACGATTATTGGTAAAAGAAAATATAAAAGAAATGCATATATGAAAATGACTACACCCCCTTGGATACTTATCCAGTGAATCCTACCCCCTTTATGCTAACTGACACTGCTATAGTACGCTTTAGGACAGGCTTCAGAAGATCACCGCCCACAAGGTAGTCGCTATAGGCGGAGTCAAACCATTCAGCTTTTCGCACGTGTCAAAGGTAGGATACCTGTATCCGGCGTCTTAAAAGTGTGGACCAGACCACATCTATTGGCACGGAAGAATACCCCCGCGACCCCAGGCAGTTAGTTTTGGAGTCACCAAAAATAAAACCCTGTAGACAAACAGAGGAACAAAACCATTCCTAATATTTGTTTCAAACATACGGTCAATTTCCGGAAGCAAAACTACGATTGATTTATCGCAACTTATAATGGACATTTTAACTCTCACTCCTTACGAGACACATTAACGTAAACATGATACAGCATTTCCTTCGCTTTCTAAAGATAATCTTACAAATTTTTCAGGATTAATTCTTTAGGCGACAAATTAAAGATCTGCCCTTGTTCCTCAAACAATTAAGGCTCTAATATATTTAGTTAACTCTTTCCTTTTCTTTACAGGAAGTCCTCTACTTTGTTAAGCCATCTGAAGGTTTTTTAGAGGATTTCCTATCACATTGTATATATTCACGTGACACAACAAATAAATCAAAAATCAAATATAAATTCCATCCAATCTCAATAATAAACCAATTATGCGACAAAATGAAACTAACTCTCGTTACATGTATTAGTCTCAGCATTTCTACTAGTTATTCGACCACTTTTAAGAATTCCGTTTCAATTCAAGCACTTTGGATCATACAGTTTACTTACAAATAAATTTACGAAATGATGACACTCTCTCATTTAATGTGGTCGTAGAATATACCAATTTTACATTAATACTTAGAATACTCAGATTATTGGGGGTCGCCTGCCCGTAATCTGGTTTACTATACAGCAAACTCCGCTTGTCACACTAAACGAATAAAGCACGTGCGTCGAGAATATACGGTATTGTAGCGGCTTGTTCTCAATAACAAGTATACGCAAAATTGTCCTCATTGACAATATTATACTAACTCAATTTAAGACCTCATTGCCTTTTTATGAATATGCTAACTCCCGTTCTCAATAACGGAGAAACTACCTCTCTGCCCGACGTGATATCGTTACCAGATGGAATGCAACTGACTAACTTTCCTGTACCCCACCCTAACATCAACTTTGCAAAAAAAAACACGAATCTAATATGACGTAACGGCTCTTACAATTTGTAAGCCCAGGTATTCCGATATATCTCGGTGAAACACGCCAACAAGAAGGAGCCGAGAAACCCGGAATTTAGTTACTCGTTATATGCGATACAGGTGCTCCAATGCACACAGTGAAGCATATCAACACCAGGAATTTTGCATCCACTTACGTGACAGTGAGCTCTCCTCAATTACGCAGCTACGATTGAGACATTTCAGATCATGTAACTAAACCGGTTTGGTCGCAATATGACCTTAAAGCTACAGTCTAGTATGTACTGAGCGACACGCACTTCTCAGATAACGTTTTGTGGTAAATATTTAACAATGATATTTACTACAAATTATAGACAAAGAGGGTAAGCCGCGGAGTTGTATATCTCATTGCCAGCACACTGAAATACAGTGATACTTCCATGCAGTTAACCAATGTTTACAAACGTATTAGCTTGTTGGCGCCTTTATATATACTCGGCGCCTTTATACGTACTTACGTACCCCAACAGTGCATATATATAGTGTGCCAGAACCTGCCACATTTATTTGGTTTTTGGACAGTTAGGTCACGCAGTGAATGTCAAGCTTGTGTGTGCGTTGGTGAAGTACTAACACGTCACGTAATAGCATGCACAGTAGAGAATATTGCTTCTTAAATATGAGCTTTCATTTCGCATATGCAACAATAATAATTTGGAATAAAGGATATCAAATTGTATGGTAATTGTTTCCAACCTACTCAACAATACAGTTAATTATGTTCACCAAATTTTAAAGTACACCAAATACACATTAGCAATTCGATCACCACGGAACTAAATTTTATTTTGAATATGTAAATTGGTGTTAAAATATTAACAAAATTAAGTAATACACTAACATTTACAAATGGACAAATATGCACTATAAATTCATGCATGCACAACCCATATAGGTCTATATATACAGTAATCACCTGTTATATTAACCAAGTCTTAAAATTTAAACCAAACTAGGTTAGAAGGCATTATTTTGAGTTGCTGAAAGCAGAAATTAGAATAATAAACAATGGCATACTCATGCAGCCTACTGAGAATTAAGTGTAATTTTCCAATATCTTTCGGGGAAAAAAGAAAGAAAGGCAGTAGAGGTATGTTTAAGTTAGGCTACAGTGGTGCTTTCATCTCCGTGAATGGAAAATTAACATCACACACACACGCGCGCAAGCACCCGCAAATGCATTCACCCCATCGGAACTTTTTCTGAATAACGTTAATTTGTTCTTGCCTGCGTGCATAGGCGTACGAGGCGGGGGGCAGGGGGCAGATTGCCCCCCCCCACAATTTTTTTTTCTCCAGAGGACAAGAAATTTGGGCAAAAGTCCTGAAAACTTCGGGTAGCCTAAGAGGAGAAATATATATATATATATATATATATATATATATATATATATATATATATATATATATATATATATATATATATATATATATAATCTATATCTAAATTTCGGTAGTTTGCCGAATCTTTTTCAAATTTTTGCCCGACATTTCCGTGGAGAGCGTTTTGTGTTATTTGTTTTGTGACATTAATATTAATATAGGCCTAATGATTTTCTTTATTTAGCATCATCATGCCCGAATATTTCCGTGTAGCACCACCGTAAGCGCAGCTCGTCTAGGCTACTACGGTCTTTGCACTATCGCCCAAAATTAACTGTTTACCTGGACATCCCCGACATGAGTGTATATAAGAAACATATTTTTCATGGATGGTGGGGTGCCGGGTGGGGAGGGAGTCCCTACAAGCCTAGAAGTAAAGGTTTATCATATTCTTTGTTATTTTTGTTTACACTTTATTGTGAGACAAACTGCAGTCTCGCCCGACACAGCGACATTATCTTGCCTACGTGTCGTTGAACAATGTATGTTTTTTTTTTTTTTCTGGAAGTATAGCTAACAGGCGCGTATCCAAGGGGGCGTTGGGGGCGCGCGCCCCCCGGGTAAGAAAATAGGAAAGAAAAAAAAGAGAAGAAAAAAAGAGGGGAAAAAAAGGAAAAAGAGGGGGAAAAAGAGGAGGAGGAGAGGAAGGAAGGGAAAAGAAGAAGGAGAGAAAAAGGAGAAAAGGAGGGAGTAAAAGATGAACGCCAAGACACCGGGAAGAGAAAGAGGAACAGTGACATCATTACAGCGCTGAACCTATTATATACACATGACCGCGTAGCCAGTGACGAATCGAGGATTTCGGAAGGGGCAAGCGCCTCACCCTACCCCTTAAACCGACAACTCCATTTTTGACGTTTCCATTTCTCCTCTCTCATTAATGTAACTATATATGGTCTATCGTAACGCGTGTGTGTGTGGACGCCTTAAACCATTTTGCTATGAAACCAACTGTGGCTGGTCTCGAACTCGACCGAGTCGTCGGGGAGTATGACGCATTTACGACCGCCGCTCCCCTCCCCCCCGAGCATATTTTTTTATGATATCGCTAGTAAATTCGAAATAGAGAATGCTTAGATGCAACTTACACGGCATGGGAAGTGCAGGTGCGTATCCAGGGGGGGCGTTGGGGGCGCGCGCCCCCGGGTAAGGAAAAGAGGAGAGAAAAAAAGAGAAGAAAAAAGGGAAAAGGAGGGGGAAAAAAAGAAAAGGAGGAGAGGAAGGAAGGGAAAAGAAAAAGAAAAAAGAGAGAAAAAGGAAAAAAGGAGGGAGTAGAAGATAGCCAAGACCTCGGGAAGAGAAAGAGGAACAGTCATAGTTAAAGCGCTGATCCCTATAACATACACAGGGTAGCCAGTGACAGATCAAGGATTACGGAGGGGGTGTGCGCCTCACCCTACCCCTTACACCGACAACTCCATTTTTGACGTTTCCATTTTTCCTCTCTCACTAATGTATCTATATAAATACTATATATGGTCTATCATAACGCGTGTGTGTGTATGGACGCCTTAAACAATTGTACAATTGTGCTATATGGAACCAACTGTGGCTGGTCTTGAACTCGACCGAGTCGTCGGGGTACATGACGCATTTCGGGAAGGGGGCGACCGCCCCGAGCAAATTTTCTTTATGACATCGCTAGTAATTTCAAAATAGACAATGCTTAGATGCAACTTACAAGGCCTGGGAAGTGTCATTTCCAGCGATCTGGGAGGCATTTTCGGCCAAAATTTTTCTTGTACGCTTCACGCCAACCCATGGTGGCGCTTCGCTTAGATAGTTTGCCTACAGGCTTCGCCCCTCCCTTGGCAATTACTCGCTACACGCCTGTTCGAATTTGTAAAGCAAAGAGCAGATATAACATCATATCAGTGAGCATTGAAATGCATGTTCCACGATGAACAGCCTCAAAAACTGTCTATGTGTGTAGTTAAAGGCTTAGGAGCCCAATTGGATTTGGGGGCTGTAATGACTTGCCCGAAAAAAAAGCCAAAATTTTTCGCGCGCGAAGCGCGCGTTCAACATATCACTGCCAATATCATATAAGCAAGCATCGGTCATTACAGTGCATGGCATCGTGTACCGCACGGTCCGTGAAAGTTGTACAGTATACCGCCGGATGCTATGTAAACAACCAAATTTCTTATGTAGATGGAGAAAAATCATATAGATCCATTTATGTCAAAACTATCTTTTACAGTAGTAATGTCGGCCAAGCTTACAACTTTATTTTAATCACCAAGGAGATCATTTTTAAGCTATTCATTGCTATTTATTTTTCTTTCAGTAGGTGCCCGAAAAAGATGGGGAAAAATTTGGTTGCGGGGGGGGGGGAGGGGGGCTGCAGCCACCGCCTCCTACGGGACCTACGCCTATGTGTGTAGTGTTCGCTTTCGATATACCTGATATCGGAAATATCTGCTATCTTTCATTTCCTTCAACCAAGTTTTATAATAGCCATTATAAGAGGTTGCAATATTTCTACACCAAGAAATTAACTGTGTCTGAATTTCCAAAATTTCCTCACCAACATTCTTCATCATACTTTCCTCTACTCGTGCAACTTTGACCTGTCTGTTAGGGGTTCAAGGAGGTTTTTCTATATTGCTTGTCCATAGATTGAATTTTCTGCAACATTATGGGTATGTTTTCAAGTGATTTTATTCACGAGAAATCTGAATTTTCAAATTCTCAACAAATAATAGGCTTAAAACCTTGGAAAGTGGGGCTTTCGGATATTGTGGGCCGTGACGTAGAATCACCTACAAAAGCAATGATCCATAGGACATGCAATGAGGTCGAACATGATGTGTGACAATCTTCAAAAAGGTTATGAATGGAAAAAACTTTTGGGAAATACTTGGTTCTCAGGCAAAAGTGTACATCTGGTTGGTCATTTTCAAGCCCGAGAAGTGCTATTTCCGGTGATCTGGGGGGGTATCAAAACAAGAATTTTCTTGTACGCTGCGCGCCAACCGATGGTGGCGCTCCGCTTAGATAGTAATTCGCGCCCCCCGGGTTAGAAAATCCTGGATACGCGCCTGAAGTGTCATTTCCAGCGATCTGGGAGGCATTTTTAGCCAAAATTTTCGTGTACGCTTCGCGCCAACTCGTGGTGGCGCTACGCTTAGATAGTTTGCCTACAGGCTTCGCCCTCCCTTGGCAAATTATCCGCTACGCGCCTGTTCGAATTTGTAAAGCAAACAGCAGATATCACATCATATCAGTGAGCATGAAAATGGCGTTCCAGGATGAACAGCCTCAAAACTGTCTATGTGTGTAGTCAAAGGCGAAGGAGCCCAATTTGATTTGGGGAGCTGTAACGACTTGCCCGAAAATATAACCAACATTTTCGCACGCTCCGCGCACGTAAATGTTAATGTCAATATCATATAAGCAAGCATCGGTTATTACATCGCATGCCATCATGTACCGTACGGTCACTGAAAGTTGCGCATTATACGGCGGGATGCTCATTATAAACAACGAATTGTCCTATGTAGATGGAGTAAAAGCATGGAGGTCCAATTATGTCAACACTCTCTTTTACATTAGTAATGGTGCATTAGTCGGCCAAGCTTAGAACTTTATTTTAATTACCGAGGAGATAATTTTTAAACTATTCATTTCCTTTAGCTAGATCATTGCAATGTATTTTTCTTTCAGTATAGGTGCCCGCAAAATTCTCAGCATATTGCCCGAATTTTCAGAAAGAAATATTTCGTTAGCTTCCCCCCCCCCCCCCCCTCCGCCTCCGTGACCTATGTGTGTAATGTTCGGTTTCGGAAATATCTGGTATTTTTTCATTTCGACAAAGCAAAATACCCACTCATTATATATTCCAGTTTTATCCTGAAAAAAAGGTGGATTATCGGTCGATGCTAGTCGTGTTTTGAACCAGTACTTCAGGTTATTCAAGTAAACATGAAAGCTTATCGGCAATAACATTGGATATTGGGTTACAAATCAGATCGATAATCCGCTTAATTATCGGAGTTTATCATTGTTAATCCAGGTTTTTCGACCGAATAGATTTATAGGCCGATTAACCTGGATAATCGTTTGTATTCATATACGTCTAATATACATAACAAGCAATATCGCTATCATCGTGCAGGCTCTACATTCACAGTCTTCCCCTAATAAATGGACAAAGCTTTTAAGGTAGTAAGCTGTATATTGCTCTGATTCCACTTTTGTTTCTCTTGATGTTTAATATCTGTATCATTATGTTCTTTGAATATTCATTCTTGAGAACATCAACAACTAACTTACGTCAGGGCGGCCCTTCCAATCTCAAATAAGCATGTATTATCTAAATATTCATACAACCTCACTGTGACTATCCTGACCGTACTCCACAGTCTTCATCTTACGATATCTTTGTTATAATCAGAAGATAGTTGTGTCCTGCGTGCGATGCAAACTTTTTATTTTAGAGGGCGTTCGTACGCTTTATTCAAAGATAAATGAGAAATGTGCGGCGATCAATGCTGATATTATTAATCCAGTACAGAGAAATGGTTCACTTTGAATGCAACATTTTGTAATTGTATTTTTTAGATTGGATGCTTGTCTGTAACGTTGGACGATTTCGTTTTAGGCTAAGTGGATTATTCTTTGTATAATTACAACACATATCTAGGTTGATTTTGATAAATATGTTTTTTGCTTCAGGACTACCGTAGCAAAGTTGTCCTTTAAAATTGTAAGACTTAATTCAAACGAACCGTAACTTAAATTTGGATGTTTCGAGTTCATCTTTAGTTCTTCAAAGGATTTAATCTGAAAAAAAAAATATCTCGGTGACGACAGGTTGCAATTTTTATGTACTTTATTAATTACTCTCATTAACCGACTTAATACAAGATACTTTAATTGGATTAATTGCAATATAATTTTGAATACTCTGAAGGTTTTCTGTGGTAACATTCTTGATAAGTCGAAATATGGCTGATTTATGGTTTATAAAGAGAGACAATTTTTCTTTCCATCACCGATATGTAAAGTAACTTTTGCTTAAGAGTTAGTTCAGGTAAATTCATATACCATTAAACGATGAAATAATGTATGCACAGCTCAGGCTTGTAAATAAGAAGAAAAATATAACACTGAACTTGTGTCTTAGATAACACAAATGTATTTTATCGTGTATTATTGGTCCAAACATGTTCTTTCTTATGAGCAGGCGTACGGGACAGTCACGTGGTTATATACTAACAATATTATCATAGGAGTTAACAGCTTGGTCGGAAAGATTGAAGTTTCAAATTCACACACCAAAATGCTTAACTTAAAGTGTCATTAAATGTTAAATTAATTTCATTCGTACCTTAAGTAAACATAATCAGGTTTTACCATCGTACCGGTCACATTCTTGATAAGTCGAAATATGGCTGCTTTAATTTAACAAACAGAGGAAAATTTCTTTTCATCGCTGATGTGTGAAGTAACGTTTGCTTCAGAGTAAGTTCAGGTCAATTAAGATATCATTAAACGATGTAATAATGTGTGCAGAGCGAAGAAGAAAAAGATAACATTGAATTTGTGTGTTAGATAACACAAATGTATTTTATCGTGTATTATTGGTACAAACAGTATATTTATAATCAGCAGGTGTACGACCACAGTCACATGGTAAGATACGTTGATAATATTATCATAGGAGTTAACAGCTTGGTCGGAAAATTAAAGTTTCACATTTACACAAAAAAATGCTTCTTAAAGTGTCTTTAAATGTTAAATTATTGTCATCCGATATTATAAAGGAGTTAACATTACATGGCTTGAATGGGGAGATTGAAGTTTGCAAATTTTCACACAAAAATGCTTTACTTAAAGTGTCATTAAATGTTTAATTATTTTAATCCGTACGCTAACCAAACTTGATCAGGTTTATTATCGTTCCGGTCACATTAGCCTTCCGCACCTATCCTGTTATTGCCTCACTATTCAGACGCGTATCCAGGATTTTCAAACCCGGGGGGGGGGGCGCGAATTACTATCTAAGCGGAGCGCCACCATCGGTTGGCGCGCAGCGTACAAGAAAATTTCTTGTTTTGAAACCCCCAAGATCACCGGAAACGGCACTTCTCGGGCTTGAAATGACCAACCAGATGTACACTTTTTGCCTGAGAACCAAGTATTTCCTAATAGTTTTTTTTTCCATCCATAACCTTTTTGAAGATTGTCAACCCGGCACACATCATGTTCGACCTGATCGCATCTCCTGTGGGTCTTTGCTTTTGTAGGTGATTCTACGTCGCGGCCCACAATACCCGTCAGCCCCACTTTTCAAGGTTTTAAGCCCCATATATGTTCAGAATTTGAAAATTCACATTTCTCGTGAATAAACTCACTTCAAAACATACCCATAATCTTGTACAAAATTTCATCTATGGACAACCAATATAGAAAAAACTTCCTTCAACCCCTAACAGACCGGTCAAAATTGCACGAGTAGAGGGAAGTGTGATGTAGAATGTTGGTCAGAAATTTTCTAAAATTCAGACACAGTTAATTTATTGGTGTAGAAATATTAAAACCTGTTATAACGGCTATTATAAAACTTGGTTGAAGGAAATGAAAAAATAGCAGATATTTCCGAAACCGAACACTACACACATAGGCGTAGGAGGCGCGGCGGCAGTGGCAGAGCTAGGGGTATTGGTCAGGAGTGGCGAGAATGGTCTGAAGGGGCGCTTTCGACACTATCTAAGCGGAGCGCCACCACTGGTTGGCGCGTAGCGTACAGAAAATTTTTGAGTAAAGATACTCCCTAGATCGCAGGAAATGACCCTTTCCGGGCCTGGCTAATTTGCAGATAAACGAAGAATAAGGTGTCATCGCCAAATTACACGAAAAAAATGTGACAAATGTCAATAAGTAGATGAGAGCGCAATAAAAAAGTCAATAATCTAGAATACTTAAAAAGTGGTAAAGAGCTGAAAAAGGCGCCAGCAGTCCATTTGAGTCCGTCAGGGGGGGGGGTATCCGCCCCCTGACCATATGGACGCTCCGCCACTGCGCGGCGGGGGTGCAGGCCCTAATTCGCCATTACTAATGTAAAAGAGAGTTTTGACATAATTGGACCTCAATGCTTTTTATACATCTACATGAGACATGTCGTTGTTTACATTAGCATCCCGCGGTATACTGCGCAATTTGAACGGACCGTACGGTGCATGATGGCATGCGATGTAATAACCGATGCTTGCTTATATGATATTATATGATGATTATTATGATATATATATATGACACGTTGAACGCGCGCTTCGCGCGCGAAAATTTTTGGTTATTTTTTCAGGCAAGTCTGACAGTTTTGAGGCTTTTCATCCTGGAACGGCATTTTCATGCTCACTGATATGATGTGATATCTGCTGTTTGCGTTACAAATTCGAACAGGCGCGTAGCGAGGAATTTGCCAAGGGAGGGGCGAAGCCTGTAGGCAAATTATCTAAGCGTAGCGCCACCATCAGTTGGCGCGAAGCGTACAAGAAAATTTTGCCTCCCAGATCGCTGGAAATGGCACTACCCAGGACCATTTGTTAGCGCGAAGTGTACAAGCAAATTTTGGCCGAAAATGTCTCCCAGATCGCTGGAAATGACACTTCCCAGGCCTTGTAAGTTGCCTCTAAGCACTTTCTATTTTGAAATTACTTAGCGATATCATTTAAAAAATGCTGAATGGGGGGGGGCGGGCGGTCGCCCCCATCCCAAAATGCGTCATGTTCCCCGACGACACGGTCGAGTTCGAGACCAGCCACAGTTGGTTTCATAGCACAATTCTACACACGCGTTATGATAGACCATATATAGTATATATATAGATCATTAGTGAGAAAGGAAAATGGAAACGTCAAAAAATGGAGTTGTCGGTGTAGGGGTAAGGTGAGTCACACTTTTACGAAATCATTGATCCGTCACTGGCTACCCTTCAGCGCTGTAATGATGTCACTGTTCCTCTTTCTCTTCCCGGTGTCTTCGCGTTTTGCTTTTTCTCCCTCTTTTTCTCCTTTTTCACTCTTTCTTCTTTTTCTTTTCCCTTCCTTCTTCTCCTTCTCCTTTTTCCCCCTCTTTTTTCCTTTTTACTTCTCTTTTTTCTCTTCTCTTTTTCTTACCCGGGGGCGCGCGCCCCCAACGCCCCCCCCCTGGATACGCACCTGCTATTGAAATGGATCGACTGTCGTTTACCGTAATATATTCATCTTGGAAAACAATGACTTCCGGCAAAATATTCATTGATATTTGACTTATATTTGACTGCAATGTTCATGGTAACATATTAAGCAACAATGACCTCAGTACAACCTAAAGAGGTGACTTATCCACGCCAAACTCACCCCCCCCCCCCACTTTCACCCTCCAGTGCAGACTTGCCATGATATATGTGGTGATGCATATCTTACGCCCTAACAATTGATCATAGCGTCATATATGCTAGTGTGTCCAGATTTCCAGCCACCATCCCGCGACTTTCTTTTCGTATTTTGAATTTTGATGTGTGTTCTGTTTGGTTTGTTCGTTAATGTAATGATTATTGAACACGTAAAACAAGGAGCAATCATTACCCTAGCATTGAACTTTGTATCAATCTGATAATATCGCTTGCTTAGGATGAATTGCCACAATCCGTCAGCTATACCATAAACTGAGCTGTTAACGAGAAAGATATATCCCTTGTACTGAAGGATGAAATAAGCCAGTCACTCAGTCAAAGAAGAGACTATACCAGATCATACATAAACTATTGTGGATTTGAATGACATTAAGCTATTGTTGAACTCACATAGCTTGGCCAGAATCATATTCGGTGACAGCGGAATATCCACCAGTTTCTCGATATTTCTGTCGAAGGTCATATGAGGTCAGGTGAAATTGGTAAACATTGTATTCTAAACACAAGACCACTTCTGAAAGAACATTTACTGCATTAAAGTGAAAGTTGATCTTTGTTTGTGAAAAAAAAACAGCTAAAGTCCATGATATGTTAAAAACAAAATGTTGGGGTGACTACAGTTGGGAGTCTGACCCCGTGACCTCGACGAATGATCAACGATCACGCATATCATTACATTTGAATTTGCCCGCATTTTACGTAAAGTCGGTCCTACGTTTCACTCACAGAATTTACAGACATTGATAGTTTACAACTTACCGGAATCTCACAGAATGGATTAAAAGTAATTCCAATGTATGGTAGGGCAAAGATACCCGAGAAAAAATCAACGAAAACCTATGAAACAACGATTGCAATCCAACTTCGTCCTCACACATGTATTTCTAACTGACACAAAATAGGTCAAAACGAACCAACGAAAGAGAGTTACAGCAAAAAAGTTCTCCCATTTGTGGATCTTGTACTCTCCTACATGACGCTGTAAAGATTAGGTGAAATGGTTGTCTAAGACGGCCAGTCACAGAACGATTACCTCGACTCGGCGATTTTGTTGCTGTCGCCGCCATTTTGAAATTAGGTAGACTTTCGCCAAGCCGTTTGCATGCTATGGGCTACTACCGACAAGACTTTACTCAAATCGTTTTCAATGTAGTGGAACCCATTCCTTTAGTGTACGGTCTATTAGGAATGTTAGGTTTTGTGGCGTAATTTAAGTTGTGCTAAGGTTTGGAAGAAATTTTGTCCCAAATTCTAATATATGATTAGGTAAAATGTGAAATTACTGAGAGCTGCGTATGGGAGGGGTAAGAGAGACAAAATGGGGAGGGGGCAAGGGAGATGGTGTTTCCTTTCTAGCTAAATTAATGGTGGTAACTATTAAGGTAACACAAATTTTCCTGAGTCTGTTGTCAAAACTGCAGGGGTCATACCACATGTCGAATATACAACGGTAACATGGCCTAGGCCAAACCTTATTTTTAGTTGTTTTCTAAGGAACTTCCAACAATTCCGAATGATTTATACCTACAATACCAAATGATTTATACTTACCCACTTACCATAATTCCACAGTAGCCCTTACTCAGTGAGATTCTGCAAAGCTGGGTACTCATCTGTTGCTTATATTCATCAATAAATATCAGTTAACAGTTTTCCAGTCAATACCAATCCTTGTTTGGTTCATGTATCACACTACATAACCACTTGTCAATATTGGAGTTAAGTACTGTGGCTTGGGTAGGGGTGTGTTGTTTAGGGGAGGGGTGTGGTGTTTTTAGGGGTTTTGGGGGAGGGAATGTGGTGCTTAGCGGATTTGGGGAAGGGTTTTGAGTTTCCCAGCTTTGGGATGGGTGTGGTGTTCACCAGCTTTGGGAAGAGTTAGGGTATTTTGGAGGGATGAAGTGGTTTTGCCACATATGGGGACTTTAATTAAAAGCGGACTTTCAGTACACAGGACGTGTTTGGATACATTACGTTCTATGGATACTCTGACCAAATATTTTGAGTAGGGCTGTTTTCTTTTTCTTTTGCACATGCATAGTAGAACATTAGTCAACAGTGGAAATAGAGTTGCCTGGTCTTTTATTGATTTTATAACTGTAACAATAAGGCACTTTAAGCAACAGAAAAAAGAAAACAAAAACATTTGGTGTGACACTCTCCATGAAAGAACATGTTTTAATGTCCTGTGAAAATATGGGCATGAAATATAAATTACTTTGATCACTTCAAAGTGAAATACTTTGTTCAAATGGAAGGAATAGCTTAACAAAATTTGAATACTTCTTGAAATGAAACACACTTCACACTGTGAAGACTTCATACAATAATATTGTCTGAAAAAAAATCACACACAATGTCAAGTGCATTATGACTGGAAGGGGTATTTCAAAGTGGCATAGTGAAGGCATGACATAGCAACAACAGTTCAGGTGGCAGGATGGATAGTTTTGTAACTTTGAAATGGTGAGATATACCTGTGACATATAGCATAAGATATAGCATAAGATTAAAATTAAAAGACAAATATATAAAAGTAAAAGGTAAGAGTAGAAACTAGAAAGTAAATAAATAAGTCCAAACTTGACATATAACTTTAACAACCGGGTCTTCTTCAGAAATAGGAGCACCAATAGCAGCCCAACGATCCATAATTCCTTTCATATAATTCAAATTATTTCCAACTGACTTGCCCTCTGCCATTTCAGTTCTGAGGTACTTTTTCTTGAGCTGAATTTTGTTGGTTAGAGAATCCTTTTCGAACAGAGTACGCAAGGCATCCTAAGCATCACTTGGTTTGTCACTTGTTGTAATTAATTCCAGCTGACTAGATGCTATTGCAAGCACAATGGTGAAAAATGCCAGTTGTGTCTTTTTCAAGTTTGCACTCTTCTACTTCTCTCATACAGTAACCCCCAACTTTCCTGAGCCATCCTCATAGCCCACAGGCCTTTTGCAAGAAACAAATGTCTCATCTGGAAATTCCATGTCAGCCAGTTCGAGCCATCCATTTTGTTAATTTTCCACGTCATATCTTCTGTTGTTCCAGCCATATTGGTCAGTTGTCACGACTAAATTAACCAATTTAAGTACCGACATTTCCCAAGAAATGGTTCCAAAATCAGCACATAAATTCCAAACAACAATCTATTCTACACAGTTAACTTCCAGTGTATGTGTCTGGGCCAATAACCTGTTCGAGTTAGCTAGAGAATAGGCATGAGACTGCTGAGTCTATTACAGCCTGTTGCTGCACACAACTTGTTCTTTCTATAAGAGTATAACAGAAACTGAGGAGAAATGTAAATTACATATATATAGAAAACAAAATTGCTTAAAGGTAGCAAACTAATAATACAACCTGATTAAACAAACAATAGTTTGGAGCAGAGTTGTAACAACAGGCACTTAACTGATCCACAGGCTGCATTCCTTCTTACTACGGGTACATATAACAGAGCTAGGAACTTAAAGATATATAGTACTAAATAGAATGTGAGACTACATTTATTAACAGATTTCTATAAATAAACTCTTATATGAAGACTTCAGATATGAGGATAATAAACATGGGGATGTATTAAACTCTGGAAGCTCTCTGGGCTAATACTTAATACCAGTGGAACTGCATTTTGCAATGTTAGTCATTATACATAACAAAACAAATTTAATAGTGAATGAAACTTTTCTTCTTTTTGGGAATAACTTTTTTTGGTCATATATACATGGGAAAGCACCTTAGAGAAATCTGTGTGTGACACACACACACACACATAGGGAAGACTGTACGTGAATGACTAACTACTGTAAGTACTTCTACTACTGTACCTATCATAGAAAACAACTTAACAATAAAAAGATCGTAAACTCTCGTTAACAGCAAACATGTTGTCACAAAATGATCCCTGATATTGTTTAAGTCACCTGGAATTATAAGTAGCTATGTACAACTACATGGCTCTATGAGGTGCAATTGTTCTCAAGTACCAGCAGTAGGTCTAACTGTAATAGCAATAAGTATAAAGTGTAAGCAGTATAAAGCAAGCTACAGTAGTTTTATTTCTGTGTTACGTATCTTGCTCTACCTAACTACATATTAAGCATAGGGAATTGGGCCTAGACTTAAGTCATGGATCTAATAACGGTCTTGAACACTTGTAACAAAGTGACATTGAAATGGATTCCGATCCCAGGATGGAGGAAATTTTCACCCAGTCCAGCTTTAATAAAACTCATAATAATCCATGATCTTAACTTATACATAGTACAAAGGCAGTCTACTTGTACTACTAATAATTTTTGTATAATAATAATAATACTAAATTGTATCTTATGCAGTCCAAATCTTTTCAAGAACAGGCCCCTTAGAATTATTACACAAGGACAAGAAGGCGTAGGCGAAGAACTAAAGGTTATAAGCCTTAGTCCGTTATTGAAATTGGACTAAACTATGCAGGTATTCTAGTATTACTAAAACTAGGCTAGGGCCTACCTGTAGTAAAAACTTGTCGTAGTATATTACTTTAGTAAATACAAAAGTACTAGGCCTATAGGCTAGCCTAGGCTAGGCTTGTACTAGTAATATTACTGTCCGCTATGCCCTCGAATTTTTAAATTTTAACTATTTAGTAGCCATAAGTAGTACCGTGACTTATCAACTCCCTGATTTTTCCATATTAACGCAAAAAAATGAAGGGAATCTATGCCGAATAGAAAGATTACGAAAAATACGAGACGTTGCAAATCTAGCACTTGCTACATCATAGTCGACATATAGCGCTAGGCTGCACGTTATAGGATACGGTGCTTTCGTGTATATGTGTATTATGTACGTTAGGATACATGTATTAGGGGCAACCAAAACCACACAGGAGCACCATTTTCGTTGACCAAAAAATCACACTTTTCGGGGGAGTTACAACTTTTCTGAAAAATATGAGTAAGATTCAAGCTTATATATTACAAAAATGCTATTTTTACGGTTAAAAGTTGTCTAAGACGCGAAAGTCACATAACGATAGACGTCGACTCGATTTGACTTACCTTTATGTTTTTGCGTTGGTCGTCGATAAGAAAATGCACTGTTCTATTGGTAAAATCTTCGTTTCTTTCCGGAAATGATCGTATTTGAGTCTCTAAAGTATCCTTTATCGAGCTACGATACTCGTAAACCCGAATGACATTGGGATGTTTGCGAATTTTACCGATTACATCCATACATGGAAGTAGCGAACCGAAGTCCGTAGAACCGGATTTGCGCGAAACAATTACTTCCGGGTCAAGTAGCTGTGCTCGAAAATTTGCTAGTAACGGTCATATATTGAGGTCAGACTTCCAACTGACTAGAAGAGGGAAGATCTGTATAACAAAATGCTTTTTACCAGTGTTTAAATGTCTCTCAAAGTTGGCCCTGATCTTAACTATGCTACTTATTATTGTAATGGTTGTTTGGCATCGTTTGGCACGGCCCTGGAGTAGGACGAACTGGTTTTTCAAATCTTTACCTTTTTTTCAAAGATAGCTGACTAAACTACATGTCGCTAGATTCACCTTCATTTAAAATATTTCCTTTCGTACCTATCGTAATTAACCTAAAATTTAAGATATCAAATATACCAATTCATCTGGTTACAGGTTGAGGGAATATGGCGTCGAAGACGACCACAAACATCTCAATTGTTGCATTTACATGGAACGCCAAACAGTCCGGACTTCTGGTGAAAGTATGTATATAGACCACACAATAAAAATGTTAAGCATCCTCTAATCAGGGATCTACATTCATGAAACAAATACCGAGGATAAAACTTAAGGAAAAAAATGCAGGAGCCTGCTTCATGTAACCAGATTGAAGACACTTGGCTACAAATGCATTGACATTTGTGTATAGACTTTATAATTCGACAACAGAAACATAAAGTACAACTCCAAGTTTGGAAAATATTTTGGTAGACATTAAAAATAGTTAGATTATATCTTCAAGTTAGTAACTGTTCTATTATCAACACTGCAGTAGAATATAAAAAGCAGACGAAGAAAGGAAACGAATCACAGAATCAATGATTTAAAGTGTTTTTATTTTGTAGAATTGCTGCTTTAGTATATTTGATATTTATTGTCAATGTGTCACGTTAGTTGTAACTCTTAGCGTAGTTTTGAAGTGCTGTGAAAGTTAAGATACAGCACGGCTTCTTGATCATTTAATATTTTTGTAATTGTTTTGTTACTTGACGTGTCAACAATTGTCATTATTTTGATATATTTCCAAGTCATGTGTCACCTAGTTCCACGGGGGTAACGCAGCAACTCGACAATTCATCCATTTTTGTCAAGATATAATGTCAAAGTATTAGTTGCCATCGCGACAAATATTACGTGTTTGAAATATTGTCACAATAAACAAATCAACACGACAATTGTTCATTCCTTGTTCCAAGAATTCACAGGTCAGCGTGACTTATCAACTCGACAAAGTCATATATGTTTGACGTGCTGTCAAGGTTATTACAAAGCACCAACTCGACAACTTCCTGAAAGTCTGAAACTAGACAAATATACAATATTTATAGAAATGCCGTGCTGTACTGACACAGTGTGTCTAAATGTTGGTTGTACCTTTCAAACCACCATACAATTCATAACACACACAAACAGTAATAAAAAATGATCAAATCAAATTTATCTCTGATGGTCATTGTAGTTGCAAGTTACGTAAGAATTTGGTACAATTATAAGATACAAAATGGATATTAGAATGAAACAAATTAGATATGGGTTTATTTATTTATTTATTTTTTTTGACAAAACGAAGACATGTTGTAATGCATGGCTGTTACAATATAAGGTGTTTTGCAAAGAAAACAACAAAACATAGTGTAAGGTCCGTGTTAATACTCTCTAGTAGGATGACGGAACGATCAGCAAATATTGACTTTGCCAAGTTAATCGCGTGATACAGCTAATCGAATGGTTGACCAACTATGTTCTTTCACATTGCCTATATCATTATACAAACATATCTCTCATTACATATGTTCATTATGCAAACATATCTCTAATTACCTTTGTTAATTAAACAAACAGATCTCCTATTACCTATGTTCATTAAACAATGAGATCTCTCATTACCTATGTTCATTAAACAAACATATCTCTAATTACCTTTGTTAATTAAACAAACAGATCTCTCATTACCTATGTTCATTAAACAAACAGATCTCTAATTATCTTTTTTAATCACATGAATGGTAAAATCGATAAAAGAAAGCAAAAAGAAAACAAAAGAAAAGGGAATGAAGAAAAAAACAATAAAATATCGCAATTTATGGAAACATTTATAAACAATGTGTCATATCGCATAAAATATATAAAAAAGAATCCAACTATTCATGAAAGGATATTTAAATTTAATTTTTAGCAATTTGCTAGTGGAAGATTACCCCCAAAATGGTTACGATATTTCGTGCAAAATGAGGAGATATAATGAAAGGACATGCTCGTTTGTTTGCAAGATTCTTTTAAGCTTGGGCAATTAAAGCCACCACAAGAAATTGCAATGACGTGGTAACCAAAAAATTGCGATATTTTCATGAAATTTTGACAATGTGCAAAATGTTCTGAAATAAATTGCCATTATAAAACCTATGATCAAATGTTTCCATTGGATTGTTGAACAACTATTGGTCTCAGCCATGAGTAAACTACAAGACCTACCATATATAGAAGTACGATCATTGATTTCAAGCTTCAGTACACAAAATGTTCAGATTGTCATTATCTTGTTCGAATTATTATTGAGTGACGTAACAGACACGTCACTGTATTGTCTTTTATCGGCTGTAATGTAACTTAAGGGAAGATACATAACTAAAGTATACATGAATATAAACGCCTATAGCCCGCGTAGTAATAAGATAAAAGATAGTACAATAGAAAGCCAATCATTATATTTAAGTGAACTGATTTAAAACTATGAATGTTATGCAATGATCATTATATTACGTAATATACACGTTATCGTGAACCATACAACATATTATGTTTACAGTTGGCTTTAAATTCCATAGATTACAGAATTAACCATGAACAATGAACAAAGGCAAAATCATAAAAAAAAAACACAAACCACCCAAGCAAAAACAAATATAAAATTAGTAGCTGTAAGTGAATGTAAATGATGCAGAAAATGTCATTACTTGCAACAAAACTGCTACAGGAAATATTTAAGCTAAATGAGAAAAGAAAACCTAAATAAATGACGTCATTTTAACTGGAAAAGTCTTGAAGTTCGATATACACCAAAACTTCGATATAACAGATCACTCATAGATTAATATGCAATTGCTGACCTATGATAGAGATCATAGTGACTCTAACACTTATATGTATTTCCAATAAGATCACTTTATGAAAAAAGCAAAGAGTAAAAGAATATATATACAAGTTTTAAATGGTTTCGAAGTCAATAACAAAATACGTATAAGTTTAATTGTAATTGTCGGAATGACAGAAGTAAGCATAGAAGGTTAAATCATTTCACTGAGAAGTTACATTGGTAGATTATACAACCATCTTCACAATTGACTTATTCTCTCTGAAATATATACAATTGATATCACATTAATCTGAAGACACATCAATCCACACCCCCTCCCCCACCCCCTCCCACCCCAAGTTTCACAAATTTCAGAGTGATTATTCTGATCCGTCTTGGACGCTGAAAACGTTACATTAAAATATGACAAATGGGTTTCCTAACTTTTAGTTAGCACGGTAGGACCAATCGATTGGTATATTCAAATTAAAAGTTCCCATTAACAAGCTTGGCTTTATTACAGTAGCTGGGAGGAGGCCTTGGCTCTGGTGAGGGATAAGGGGCCTTCTAGATTAGGAATCAGGTGATCAGAGTGCTTGCGAGCTAAACCAGTCCGCAGTGTACAGCACAGTCACGTGGTGGTCGCTAATTTAGATGGATTCTCCCGGGAGGGTGATCTCAGGTCTTGGGCGGTCAAGCACTCTACCGTCTAATATTTTCTCTGTTTTGCTTCTTGATTTATTTCTGCTTCCAAACGTTGAAGGTAACTGTCTGTACTTATGCCTACCGTATTAAATGTTGTCCACTTTCATATATTTTTCGGTTCCTCCTACAACGTTCCCTACCTGCAGGGGCTGCATTCCGTCCATCTCGAACAGGATTACATCCCATACCTATATCATATCAAGTATTTTCATATCAAATTGTTTTCGCATCAAATTTCAATCATAAGGTCCCCGGTTCAAGTCACTCCCAGAGTAAAGTATGTCGTCCAGTTACAGAGTTGTTGACAATTGACAATTCATAATCATGTAAGTTAAATATGAATGTAAGAGACTGTCTTCGGTCAGCTTGCGGGTTTGATAAGCCAATGAGGCTTCTTCGCGAGTTCCTGCTTGCAGGAGGATCTAAAATACATACATACAAATTGGAAATAAAGGACATATAAAAAAGTAAAGCATCGTGAGATGAAAAAAGTGTAAAAAGAGAGGGTGTAAAAAACTTACAAAAATAACACAAAATATGAACCAATAATAGATGTTGAAGAAGTTAAGAAATCAGGATGAATAATTGATTAATATATAATACATAATTAAACAAATAAAAATGGTCAAGTTCATTTAATTTGACCACCAATTGGTGCATTATGGGTCAACTTGTTATTTTATGAATCTTGGGTCAACTTGGCATTTCAATTATTTGGCGGTAGCGTAGGGTGTGGTTTAACGGTTAACTATACATTCATCGTAAATAAACATTAAAGAACTGAGACAAGAATAACACTCATTGCCTATGATTTTAGAACTGTTTAGTGTTATAATTACGTAACATCAGTATAGTATTACCATTACGTAACATCAGTATGGTATTACCATTACGTAACATCAGTATGGTATTACCATTACGTAACATCAGTATGGTATTACTATTACGGAACATCAGTATGGTATTACCATTACGTAACATCAGTATGGTACACCATTACGTAACAATAGTATGGTATTACCATTACGTTACATCAATATTGTATTACCATTACGTAACATCAGTATGGTATTACCATTACGTAATATCAGTATGGTATTACTATTACGTAACATCAGTATGGTATTGTCATTACGTAACATCAGTATGGTACACCATTACGTAACATCAGTATGGTATTACCATTACGTAACATCAGTATGGTATTGTCATTACGTAACATCAGTATGGTACACCATTACGTAACATCAGTATGGTATTACCATTACGTAACATCAGTATGGTATTACCATTACGTAACATCAGTATGGTATTGTCATTACGTAACATCAGTATGGTACACCATTACGTAACATCAGTATGGTATTACCATTACGTAACATCAGTATGGTATTACCATTACGTAACATCAGTATGGTATTACTATTACGTAACATCAGTATGGTATTGTCATTACGTAACATCAGTTTGGTACACCATTACGTAACATCAGTATGGTACACCATTACGTAACATCAGTATGGTATTACCATTACGTAACATCAGTATGGTATTACCATTACGTAACATCAGTATGGTATTGTCATTACGTAACATCAGTATGGTACACCATTACGTAACATCAGTATGGTATTACCATTACGTAACATCAGTATGGTATTACCATTACGTAACATCAGTATGGTATTACTATTACGTAACATCAGTATGGTATTGTCATTACGTAACATCAGTATGGTACACCATTACGTAACATCAGTATGGTATTACCATTACGTAACATCAGTATGGTATTACCATTACGTAACATCAGTATGGTATTACCATTACGTAACATCAGTATGGTATTACTATTACGGAACATCAGTATGGTACACCATTACGTAACATCAGAATGGTATTACCATTACGTAACATCCGTTGAACTCTTACTGAGGAGTATATTCTGAGTAAATTTAGCAAACTATATCATCAGTTAATCCGTGTTATGTAACAAGGGATTATACATTCACTATATTAAATATCAGTAGTTGATCTGTTTAATGTAATACATTCAATATATTATTAAGCTTTACTTAATCATTTCAAATTCATAACCTGATCGTTACCTACATTCACTATGATATTACGCAAATGACATTAGATCTGTATGATAAAGAACATGATAACGTATTCTCTATGTTATAAAACAGCAGTCAATCCGTTCCATATGTCACGTGATTGAACAATCGCTATATAACGAAATCGCACTTAATGCGTTCTATACGACACGTGTCCACAGAAAATAATGAGTTTATTCAAAGCTTATAGACGAGCATCGTTGATAATTAATATCTACTCCCAAAATAAGATCAATAATCAGAAAGGAAAAGACGGTTAACTAAATACAACAGTCTGCTATGACATCTTCAGAGACGTTACTGAGAAGAATGTCAGACTATATGCACTCTCTCTTCACATCCCTCCGCTCTCCACTCCCAGTTGTCTCGCTCTCTCTCGCCACCTCTTTGTCTGTGTCTCTTGACTAGTACACGTTAGACAATCTCCTGTTCCTCGTGATGATAACTCTAGTTCAAATATGTAACCTAGAAAGACAGAAAATTAAAAAGGGTTATCACCTCCACGAACTGTTGCAGTTAATGAAGGGATGAAAGAAAACAACATATACTAAGGGAGATATATGCTAGACATAGTAACAGGCATCACCTGCTACACAGACTGAAGGAGCTCCCTGCTACACAGAATAACAAGCATCACCTGTTACACATTCTAACAGAGATGCCTGCTACACAGAATAACAGACATCACCTGCTACACATACTAACGGAGGTCTCTGCGACACATAATAAAAGGCATCACCTGTTACACAGAATAACAGGCATCGCCTGCTACACAGAATAACGGAGATCCCTGCTACACAGAATATAATGCATCACCTGCTACACAGAATGACGAGATCCCTGCTACATAGAATAACAGGGATCTACTGCTACACATACTGGCAGAGATCCCTGCTACACAGAATAACAGTCATCACCTGCTACAAATACTAACAGAGATCCCTGCTACACAGAATAACATGCATCATCTGTTACACATACTGGCAGAGATCCCTGCTACACAGAATAAAATGCATCACCTGCTACACAAAATGACGAGATCCCTGCTGAACATAATAACAGGCATCACCTGCTACACAGACTGATGAATATCCCTGCTACTAAGAATAACAGGCATCACCTGCTACACAGACTAATGGAGAACTCTGCTACACAGAATATTTGGGATCATTTGCCACACAGACTGACAGAGATCCCTGCTACTATGAATAACAGGCATCACCTGCTACACAGACTGACGAAGATCCCTGCTACTTAGAATAACAGGCATCACCTGCTACACAGACTAATGGAGATCCCTGCTACACAGAATATTTGGGATCATTTGAGCTCTTCTAGCTCAAAATCTAAACGGTCATGGGGCAAAAGTTGAATGTGCTGTGATAGGCCAAGCCATGTGGGTAGGATATGTCAGTTGAAAACTTCTATCATGCTCTAGCGGCTTTGGAAAGCGACCAAATTTTAGTGTGTAAGTCAACGGATTAATTAATGTAGTGAAACACAGGGAGACTGACTTGTGTCTGCATAATTGGGCAATCTTATGGAACGCCATATGTAAAATAAATAACAAACCGCGCGTACAGATTTGTTCGTTGTTCAGTTATCAATGCATGGTCAGAATGAAAACTCCTGATCGAGCTGTGAAAGGTACGGCTCCTGCAGGCTAATTAGAATATTCTTTTGTATTAAAACAGACAATAAAAGTTTGGTAAATCGATAATGGAGAGGAAGACAAGCAACACACACATTTTGAAAGCTTTTAGTGAATAATGGAAACTACTTAGTTAATATATAATAGGAGGTTGCTCCAGACCTGCAAAACCCACCCTGCCGTGATGTATCCTTACGCTAAGAAAAAAAGAAAGAAAAAAGAAAATTAGTTTCCGGTGACTAGGCTGTACCCCATAGGAGGAATATTCTTCGGGGGTTTGACTCACAAGCCCTCTAGCCACCGGGCCCCTAAACAAGGGGTCCCCTCCAACTGCCAGGGCTGAAGCCTCCTCCCAGTTTATTATTTTTAATGTATCTAGGGAACATCTGCATTTTTTTATTACATTATTAGATACAAAATCTTGACTCAGGTCTGAAGATGGGCAACATGTGTATAAACAACATCCGTTATGCCGATGACACCACTCTCATAGAAATGGACCTTGACAGCCTACAGGAGGCCACCAACAAACTTCAAGAAGCATGCACAATATGGGGAATGAAAATCAATCCAACAAAGTGTAAAATAATGTCTGAAGACACCAAAGATGTTCTCCTTAACCGAGTATCTGTTGAGAAAGTTGACAACTTTGTCTTCCTGGGCAGCAATGTCCCCTCAATGGAAGAAGACGTCAAACGCCGCATAAGGTTGGCTTCCTGGGCTTTTGGAAGACTGAAAAATACCATCTGGTCAAACCATGACATCACCAGATCCCTGAAAGTAAGGATTTACCAGGCCCTCATTCTGCCAATAGCAACATACAGTTCTGAATCCTGGGCACTCCGTGAAAAAGATCGTCATCGACTTGATGTCTTTGAAATGAGATGTCTCAGAGCAATACTGGGTGTCTCCATCCTGGATAAAGTGAGGAACAACACCATCAGACAAAGGCTGAATGTAACAACTACCATCAATGCTGCAATCTGCAAGAGACGCCTGAAATGGGCCGGCCATGTCTTTAGGATGCCGGAGCATCGGCTTCCATACCAAGCATTCAAGAATGACTTCAGCAAGCCAAGACCTCCAGGACGACCACCTTCAAGATGGAAGGACCTGATCCAGAAAGACCTAGGTATGACAACGCAAGCTGCTGAAAGATGCGCAGCAGATAGACAAGATTGGAGGAGGATTACTCGCCAGAGGGCAAAGGGACACAGCGTCCTACGCACCTAAGTCAGTCAGTCAGGGAACAATTTTTTGGGAACAAGTTTTATGAATTAAGTATTCAAGCAAGAGATATTGGATTAGGGGGTCTAGGAGAAGGGTGTTTATTAAACATTTTGTGTTTGAAATAATTATTTCATCAAATAGTGTTTGCTGCTTCTAGGAGCGCTGTGGTAGCAATGTAACTGGGGATGTTAAGGCAGACTACTCCATATTCCCTTAACAACTCATCTTCCATAATCGTACAGGTCGAAATTGAGTCCAAGGTTAGCAGCAAAATACCTCAGCATTTTCTGCTGTCATGTGTTTTTGTTTTCATGTTGGTTCTATTCTTGCATGATCATGAAAACTAAAAAGTGCATACACTGTTGGTTCTTTGAGTTTGCAATACAGCATAGTTTATATCTAGTGATAAGTTCAACGATCTATTGCATAAACATATCTGGACAGTATTGGTTTAATGACAATCCAAACCTATGAACTGATGATGACGTGAGTATGTATATGTAGAGCCGTATAAACATATATGGCTCTGTGCATTTGCTTTACAGTGTGTGTGCGCACTGCCTTCTTGAACACCAATTTCTCTAAAACTGTATCATTGGCAACCATTATACTAGTTAACATGTTGGCTTCCCATATTACACAGGGACCTTATTGACTTTATTGGAGGTCAAGAGTCATCTTAAGTCAACAGGATAACACAATGAAGACCGTGTACCTACTTTATCTCAAGAACGGAAACATGTAGGTTACCCATGCTGAATTGGACAAACCCCTTGATATTAGTTAAGGCCAAAGTCATCTGACGTCAACTGGCTCAAATGTGAAAACGTTGTGACCATTGTAGATGTCGGAAAATAGAGACGTCGGAACATAGGGATGTCACCAACTCCAGGTATAGCGGCATGGGGTAAAACCTTGGGAAACGTCCAAACTAGGTTCACGGAAAATATTCCGCTATTTTGTATTAAACATATTCTCAGTATAACAAACACTGTTCCTCTGTTCATAATAACGGAATAGTTTTCAGGGCGTATTCAATATGATCAGCATCCGATATCTGTCCTAGACTGTAATTAAAACTTAACTGTCGAAAAAAAAAATATATAGTTGAAAAACCAGTTTAATGATTGCAAGTGTGGGCAAAGGATTAGGCATTTACTGTATTTGTATGATGACATGTTCGGCGAAAATGTTCAACACGTTTCATACGTACAGATCGTGACGAAGCCAAAACAGCGCGGCAAATCCACGATCTTGCAGAGAACATAGTTACACAATTGTAATATTCCATCAGATAATACGAGCAGCGATCGACAGCAACGCAGTGACTATTTTCGGCACGTGCACACATCATCCAACAGCGCAAACATACTATTTTCTACCGGGAATTTCCCGATACAGCCGACTTTTACCAGCTTTTAAGAAGCCAATGCACTGCACATGGAAATCATATTTCGTCCCTGGAAAGCAATATTTTTGGGTTGTACGTCTTGTCACGGGGACTAAGTAAAAAAATCTTGCAAATAAAACAAATCGTTCATTGTTTCCAAAATGAAAAAAAATAAAATGGAAAAACCTAAACACAATTCAATAGTATTATTGTAGCAGATATGCCGAATTTGTGTCCGTAAAGTTGCTCCCACAACTCTGGAAAAAAAGTGTGCACACTTTACCCAAAAGAAATAGTTAACCCCTAACACAAAATGTTTGGGTTGGGCTCGAGACATGCCGTAAATGGTTTTGTTGGAATTCGAAGTCCGCACCTGCTCTATACTGTACCATTGTACTTAACGTTGATGTAAACACTTTTCTGGGCAAGCTGCCAACAAGAAATGCCACTACCAGTGTATTTTGCTAGTATTGCGTCAAAGAAGTTATGGCGTGTAGACTAAACACTAAACGGTCACCGTTGCACAACCTTTGTAGCCTGGGCTTTACAGCGATTTCAAGCTATAAATGTATCCGAGAATGGGAAAAGCCTACCTGTTTTAAGTAGTTATCAAAGAAACTTGTATATCAGGCGCGTATCCAGGATTTTCAACCCGGGGGGCGCGAATATACTATCTAAGCGGAGCGCCACCATCAGTTGGCGCGGAGCGTACAAGAAAATTTTTGGTTTTGATACCCCCAGATCACCGGAAATGGCACTTCTCGGGCTTGAAAATGACCAACCAGATGTACACTTTTGCCTAAGAACCAAGTATTTCCCAAAAGTTTTTTTTCCATCCATAACCTTTTTGAAGATTGTCACCAGTCACACATCATGTTCGACCTCATTGCATGTCCTATGGATCATTGCTTTTGTAGGTGATTCTACGTCACGGCCCACAATATCCGAAAGCCCCACTTTTCAAGGTTTTAAGCCCATTATTTGTTGAGAATTTGAAAATTCACATTTCTCGTGAATAAAATCCCTTCAAACATACCCATAATGTTGCACAAAATTCAATCTATGGATAACCAATATAGAAAAACCTCCTTCAACCCCTAACAGACAGGTCAAAATTGCACGAGTAGAGGAAATTATGATGAATAATGTTGGTCAGGAAATTTTCGAAAATTCAGACACAGTTAATTTATTGGTGTAGAAATATTAAAACCTCTTTTAATGGCTATTATAAAACTTGGTTGAAGGAACAGAAAAATAGCAGATATTTCCGATATCAGGTATATCGAAACCGAACACTACACACATAGGCGTAGCCATCCGTAGGAGGTGGGGGCTGCAGCCCCCCCCCCCCCACAACCAATTTTTTTCAGACACCCACTGAAAGAAAAATAAATAGCAATAAATAGCTTAAAAATTATCTCCGTGGTAATTAAAATAAAGTTCTAAGCTTGGCCGACAATACTACTGTAAAAGAGAGTTTTGACATAAATGGATCTGCTTTTTCTCCCTTTACATAAGATATTTCGTTGTTTACATTAGCATTTGGCGGTATACTGTGCAACTTTCACGGACCGTGCGGTACACGATGCCATGCAATATAATGACCGATGTTTGCTTATATGATATTGGCATCGATATGTTGAACGCACGCGAAGCGCGCGAAAAATGGCTTTTTTTCGGGCAAGTCATTACAGCCCCCAAATCCAATTGGGCTCCTACGTCTTTGACTACACACATAGACAGTTTTTGAGGCTGTTCATCGTGGAAAATGCATTTCAATGCTCACTGATGTGATGTTATATCTGCTCTTTGCATTACAAATTCGAACAGGCGTGTAGCGAGTAATTTCCTGTAGGCAAACTATCTAAGCGAAGCGCCACCATGAGTTGGCTCGAAGCGTACAAGAAAAATTTTGGCCGAAAATGCCACCCAGATCGCTGGAAATGACACTTCCCAGGCCTTGTAAGTTGCTTCTAAGCATTGTCTATTTTGAAATTACTAGCGATGTCATAAAGAAAATTTGCTCGGGGGGGGGGGGCGGTCGCCCCCTTCCCGAAATGTTCCCCGACGACTCGGTCGAGTTCAAGACCAGCCACAGTTGGTTCCATAAAGCACAATTCTACAATTGTTTAAGGCGTCCATACACACACACGCGTTATGATAGACCATATATAGTATTTATATAGATACATTAGTGAGAGAGGAAAAATGGAAACGTCAAAAATGGAGTTGTCGATGTAAGGGGTAGGGTGAGGCGCACACCCCTTCCGTAATCCTTGATCTGTCACTGGCTACCTGTGTATATAATAGGGATCAGCGCTTTAACTATGACTGTTCCTCTTTCTCTTCCCGAGGTCTTGGCTATCTTCTACTCGACAAGCTTTCATGGGGGCTGTCGCACCCACGCCTCTACGTGGCTACGCCACTGATGTTGGAACAACATGTATTCATCTCACCTGGTAGGCCTACGCATAACTATTTGAAGAAATGTATTTTTGTACATCCCCTGATGATCAGCTGTAAGAATATGTGGTACATTATGATTCCTAAGGAGCTTTTATAATGCATTTTTTACAATTGTTGGAAATTAGTGCTAACTTAAACTGATCGCGGAACCTTCAAGTGTATCAGGCCATATCTTTCGTTCAACATTATTGTTTGTTGTTGTTGTTTAATTTTATTTCGGACCATCTGAATGACGTGAAACAAAAACTCTGCGGCATGTCCCATCAAGTTTCGGCAAAATACTTGCGTAGCACCAAATGCCAATCAGCTATGCCTAACGAAATTCCTCCATTCTCACTGCATTGGTCTAACACAGTTTATCTTTGTATGAGATAAACTGAAAATGAAATATTCGATAATCTTAAGTCTACATCCGTATCATCTTCCGATAAACTCAACGGATACTCTCACAACCCGGTAAATCATCTTGCTCCTTAACTCACACATACTTATATTCAGGGGCGGCGATTTGTTTCAAACATTGGGGGGGGGGGGGACTTTTGCTTGGGTGCAGGCGCGTAGCAACTTATAAACTTGACATTGAGACTTGTAACTGGCCTACCTAAATTCTCTGTTCGATACACGTCAATTATAAATCTTTCCTCCCTGATGAGAAAATATCTAATACTCTGTTGTCGTATTTCTTTGTTCCACGGTAATTAATACCTCCTAGCCTGTTACTTATTAACAGGAACATGAATCTATGTCTCTCTTACCTCTTCTTCTGGTAGATTACCGTAAATGTTACAGGCCTGAAAGGAAGAGAAATATTATATTTACGAGGTTTGGATACTGTATTTCAATAATTAAACGAAGCAAATATATATAAGTTGGAATGACACATCTTCACAAATATCAATGTAAACTATTCCTGGCAGGTAAACGCACATCTACATTGAACACACTAAAGTCAATAAAGGAGACAGACTCGTCAATGTAAGATGCACGGACTTAACAACATGAATATAAACATCAGCTTCTTAGGGAAGACATAGTTACTTTTAAACCCGTCATCAATCACTGATTGACGTCATCAAACACCGAGTGACGTCATCAAACACCGAGTGACGTCATCAAACACTGAGTGACGTCACTAAACACTGAGTGACGTCATCAAACACGGCGTGACGTCATAATAATGAACTTCTCACGAGAAAGGGAAAATGGCAGAATTCAAAGATAGACCACCAGAACATCGTGGTTGGATCGATGTAACGGCAAAAATAAAGCAAAATATCGGTTAGCCCACAACGCATCATATTGGTTACCCCCCCCCCCACCCTTTCGTCTTATATATTCTGTTTCTATCGTATTGTTGTTCATGTAGAGATATCCATGAAAGTTTGGAAAATTCAGTTGTAGGATGAATACATAAAATAAGAGACACAAGGGGAGAATTAAATAGACTACTGTAGATCTGTTAACATTAAAAGATATCATGAAATATAATAAACCCTGCACAGATTTTTTCTTTTAAATTTACCCTGTATGTGTGTATGTTTAATTGGAAGTTTGCACATGCGCACATAATCAGTTTTCCAATAGTTGACACTCTCTGTTCAACGTTAGGCAATGAACATTTAGACCAGGAAGCGACGGTCTGTAAATTAAGGAATATTTAGAATGACTTTATGTAACCGATACGCAATGTGTGTCTGTAAGACTAGTATTGGCAGAAACCGCGTGAGCTCGACATTGCTGTGTCTCTATGTATTATCAGAGTGTTTCTTATACTATAATATACAGACATATTGAATGGTTCTGATGGAAAGAGTACTAATAACAATACTGTAGGTACCATGTGAGGATACCAAGCCCGGATGTTGCATTATATTGTCGTCAGCACTTGAATATAATTATGAAGATACAATAGTTAATTTGTCGGGTGGTCAACTTTACAAAATCAACCACATTACTAGGTACTTTGACCCCCCCCCCTCTCCTCCCACTCGGGCCCAAGCTACTTCGAGGTACTATTTTTGTATTTGTTTTATTTAGCCGATATTCAAAAGACGAAATCTACAAGTAATTAAAACTACTATTAGTTCAGATTCAGCGTTGACTTTTTTTGTATCATAATACTGCTTATTTGATAGTACTGTACATACAGTGGATGGTACAAAACGACGTTTCTTGAAAATGAAATAAAAACGTTCAATTTAATCTTTTACTTAAACTATTGAGTAGTTCACCTCTCTTTTGATATTCCTAGTATGTTCAAGTACCTCAAGTTAATGAAACCTACCTAACAATCCATTTGTTAGTTTCGAGTTAATCCCAGATACGTCCTTTCATATATAAGCCTGCTAGGACGTACATATGCAGTTACGTATATATATACCTTTATCTAAATCATTAATGAAATATAATCAATATGGATCCCTCAAATCATATTACAACTCAAACTACTACAACCGAGTTACATTAAATGATTGTTGTATTGCTGCGTGCAGTGACGTCAGACGTAAATATTCTAGAGATGAAATTATCCAACCATATTTTCACCAATCAAACAATTTTGACTAAAACGGTGTGGAAGAGAAATGCTGGAAGCACGATAGATTAATGTTGCTTTATATGTTTTTATCTGTTTGAATATTCTCTATCTTAAAATTAAGAATGTTGATTCACAAGACAATTACTTCTATAAGGAGAGCATATAGGAGTCTACATGCAGAGAAAGAAGGTCAACAATAACTGGGAAATAAGACGAAAGCGTTGGAGTACGAGCGTGGAAGGGAGACTTTATTTATTTTCATTTATTTTTACCAACGTCGTCACAAGGTTTCTAATGTATATTGTTTATTGTACAATATATAAACATCCTGGAGAAATAATTCCTCGTCCTTGGTCAATTGCAGATTTAACTTTAAATATAATTGTCGTTACTTCAGTATGGGGACCTAGCACCCCCCTTCCAATTAGAATCTCTAAGGAAGTTTGTTTTCATCTTTAATATATTATTTAAAAATAACGAATCAAACCATAGGAAGTGTGCCATTACAATAAGTAGGCAATACGTAGATTTTTATGACCAATTGTCTTTAATTGGGTTCAAGTTTACTGGATAAGAATAATGTCCTAAAGTGCAACGTGTGATTAAATGAATTATCACTTCATTAATGCGCATACACCTATCTAAACACTTAGAGTTGTACAAGGTTTGGTTTCGTGTTAAATTAATGATATCATACAACAACGGATATGGCTGCTTTAGGAACACATTAATATACTTCCAAATCAGATGAAAGGGTGTTGAAAGAGAGGAGTAGGGGCAGTTTATAATAAAATATGATCACAAAGGTTCCTAATGTATACTGTGAGTCTGACAAGAAGTGGACACTTGACAACATGTAAGATTGCGTCCATTTCAAGAATGTCGGGTAAAATGAAGATCATATCCTAGATTAACGCTGTGACCTACCGTGACCTGTATTACATACTTATGTCACATACCTCACTGATCTGTAACAGTTGAACAAATCTAATAAAAATCAATATTTTATGTCAATATCTTAAAGTTAGAAAATCACCAAGATTAGTTTGAAGACTCTATAGCTATGCATACTGTAGCACTTTCATCCATGTAACCAAACATGTCTTAGCCCCGGAGCGACTGCAACGAAATACCTATAGCAATATATACTATATGACTATGTGCTATGTCTGCTATACCAGACAGTCGTATCTGTAAATCAGCTTTGTCTGTACTTAGACAAATCCCTTTTATGACATCATCAAAGGTGTTTCAGTTATTGCATTGCTTTTGCCAATTTCATCGCGAGGGATAATTGTTTCATCAATGACGGTGTATCAAAAAATTTAAATCAGATTAAAAATCCCCATAATTATAATCAGCAACATTTACAGCACTTCCGTTAACTAATTATTCCTTTCAGCGTTTTAATTGGACGATTTATATTGTATTGAGAAGACATGAACTGTTCGTATGGAACACCCACTGTATCCTGCACTTAAAGTATTTTAGACCCCAGTCACACGTACATTTTTTTTCCAGACATAACGATGGTCCGACCATGGTATACGGTTTGCGTGTGACCGCTCTCTACTATGGTCCGACGATCGACCCAACGCAACTGCGCATGATAGCTTTGCAAAGCATAATTAACTCACTGATGCCTGTGTCTGCGAATAACGATCGTCCGAATATAGTACAAAGTCGTGTGAGTATGTGTGACCGCTACCGTAGTTAGTTTAATATGGTCGCACTATTGTGAAGAAACGATGGTCGGAAGATGCAATTTTATACGTGTGAACGGGGTCTTATTTAAAGCCGACAGAAATTTACACAATCTTAATATCTTGCCCCCAAAACTGGAATAAAGCACTTCAGTTTTTTTTTTCTTTGATTTGCTGTGAAGTTTATTCAAACAGAATGACTTGAATCCTTTTTGTAGATTATTTCTAGTAACATAAGTTTCAACTAATTTTTATTATTTTACTTTCTGATATTTATATTCATATTGATGTACATATGTTATAATTCCTAGTCTTTGGTTCTCCTATTTATAAATATTTTATATTTATTCTGGTGATAACGGAAAGGAAATGAACAATATATGCGCCGGACTTTTTGTAATAGATTCGAGTTATATATTTCTTACGGAAACTCTAAGTGTATGTTATTTGAACAACAGTATAGCAATATTATAGTAGGAACTATGAATCTGACCGCTTGTATTAGCCTCAGCAGGCAATGGTAATAGAAACAACTTCAGCCCCAATTCTTACATGTATAGGAAGGTGAATCTAGTATGTATATATGTTATGCAAATGTGATATGTTATTTAGGTCCCGATGCTGGTTAAAAAGCAACCAGGTTTCCAATGAGTTCAAGCATCTATCCACATTATAAAAATTCATCAAACAGATGAAAGCTTTTGAGTGCTATTTGATGGCAATTAAGTCGATACTGTGAACAACTATGTAAATGTTACATCCGTTAAGTTATTTTTGTTATCCAACCATTGCTCTAAACGGATCTTCCAGCTTCCCAAAAGGAGAGTCTACTGTACATCTAAGATGCTTTTTAACAAAATCCAGAAAGCAATATACGACAAAGGCTTAGCATATATATATATATATATATATATATATATATATATATATATATAAATAAAAATCGTAATGAGTTGGAAAATCAAGAACAGTGAAAAAACTTTCAGCCTCCACCGGGATTCGAACCACGGGCATTCCGCTCTGTACGCGGACACCCTAACCACTAGGCTATGGACGCTGATTGTATGTCCAGAGGTTCGAAACCGGTAAGGAAGGCCGTAATTCCACTGTAGGCGTTTGTCACCTGTATCGAACAATACTAGTTCTGTTTTTGGTGACATATTTTGCCTTACTCTAGAGATCAAACATGATGCTAACCAACTCGAAATCATTTGTGATTCCTAAAGCCGGATCTCGAAAGAGATACTTTGAACAGACTTTATGTTAATGCAATGGAGGTAAACGACAAAGGTAAATGAATATATATAAATGAAAATCGTAATGAGTTGGAAAATCAAGAACAGTGAAAAAACTTTCAGCCTATCCGTGACGCAGTATCTTGATAAAAAAAAAACAGATTCATGTGCGGGATATTTTTCAACATTGTGTTCGTATACAGCGTCACAAAATACGTGTCCGTTCCTTCTTTACCATGGTATCTAGACAACAGAACGAAGCAGTAGTATAATTGCTCCAACATACTGACTGGTATTATGGTATTGTTGTGTAAATGTGCGTGGAAAGTAATTAATCACGGCTCCACCGAATCATCGGTAATGATTTACTCCACAGAGCGAATCAGAGCTGTGATTAATTACTTTCCACGCACATTTAAACAACATTTACACACATTTACACATGGCTACGGTCAGCTTGCGAGTCTATAAGCCTCCATGGCTTCTTTCGCGAGTTCCTTCTTGCGGGAAGATCACTATACAGACATACATACATATTTGTTAATGTCATTGATTTTTACTACAGTTAAGTTTTGGTTCAGAAGAATAATACCAATGTTTCACGAGGATTTAAAGTGGTATTTTGGAAAAAAATGAATGAGGCTGGAAGGTCCGAGTGTGGCAATAAACTATCCTTAATACTTGAAGATAGTTATCAAGATAAAATAAACAATAGGCCGCTCATACATTAACAGACTAAACCGTAGTTGGAACAACTCTACTCCCCCAGCCAGGACCCTGACTCCTTCAAAATCGTCTAATGAATGTATTTTTGTGTCTGTTCAAAACACGCATTAAATAATACGAATATCTGTCTTATATTCATATTTTATAAAGTGAATACATATGTTTTGGTACCATTGTATCCGTACAAGAAAGCAACGAAGCGGGTAAGTAGACAAAAAAAGAGTATAAGATCCGAACACTTGAAATGTCAGTAATTAAAATAGCTCCTCTTCCATTCATATATACAAAGGACCATGACCATGGTAAGCATTACTATTCAGAAGAATAAACCAGAGTTTCAAATAAAAACCAGATCCGTCCTGTCATTATATCTAAGCACTTATGTCAGTGACGTATACACTAATCTGGATAAATCATAATTTAAGCAAGTGATCATTCAAATCCCCTGAGGCTTTCTAAGCAACAAAGTTTATTTATCAGCAATATTTAATTCCAAAGGAAGAATACCATAATGGATATTTCTAAGTTCTGCACTTTGTGTTGTTTTTGCTACAATCTGCTGGTAACAAACTTGGCCGTAAAAGGAAAGATAAGGACCTTGAAAACATAATGTTACTTTATTTCACCAAAATCGCACCAGGAAAGATGAGGCAGAGATATTAAAAATTTGGAAAAATACAAATAAAACATGACAATTAATTTGTGGGACACAGTATTGTCTGAATCTGATTAAACGATAAATAACTCACTAATAAGTAGCACTCATGTGATTGAAACAACATATTTATATTCTTAATTAGTTGCAGGGCTATCCAGTTATGTGTGAATATTATATGGATTGGTAAACGTTATAACCTATTAAGTATCATGCAGCTTTATTTAATTTTATTAAAACGTCTACGCATTGAATTAATTCTCAACATTATTTGAGTTAAACAATACGAAAGTATAGAAATCAACTTAAAATAAGCGTCTAGAGTCAATTTCCACATACATCTAATTCCTATTACTAACTTCCAAGTTTTCCCCATCACCATCCTGTGTTCTTGACCAATTCGCAAAGTACCATAGAAATGGTTTAATTTGATTTGATTAGCAATTAAATAAACCATGTCCAACATTTTAAAGTAATAAAGCTGTTAGTGTTATAATGATGCATGGAAGACCCACGTCTCACACCATCAGAAACAACTAAAAACCTAAACATGGCCAGTTAAAACCAGGGAGCTGCTACAGTAAGATACTGGGTCAGTTAAACGGACTGTTACGAATGTTCTATATGTTATGATGAACAATTACACATAACTTACAAGAAACTTAGCAAGACCAGGTTCAAAATGATGCATAACTGTATACGATTCATCGGAGAATAAACGTGAAGTTTACTGATGTACTTTCACACCCCCTCAAAATAATAAGACGGTATGTGTCAAAGTGATTGCCCTATACGTAACAAACATGTAGGGTAAACCTTTCAGCAATATCTTTGCAATATTTGTAATACTAAAAGTATCACTGATATGGAAGTTGTACGGGTGTTTCAATAAAGAATTATTCATTGGACGGGCTTGAATAAGATTCATGAAAACAATGCTAGCATATCAGCTCCTCCCCACCCCCACCCCACTCCCTGTGCTCCGATCTGAAGAGGGCGTTTTGGTCAAGTGGTTAAGGCAGTGGACTTGTGATCTAAGGATTACAGGTTCGAGTCCTGGCCAGATCATTGCGTTGTGTCCTTGGGCAAGGCGCTTTATCTCCATTGCCTCTCTTCACCCAGGTGTATAAATTGGGACTTGCGAGGTGACTTGTAAATATAGTTGCGTGTACCAGTTTGTGGCTGCACCCTATGGGAAGTCCCCCGTGGGACACGTGGTTGTGGTGTACTGCGGTACCCCAAGAGAAATTGATTGAATTGTGCACACTTTGGTGTGTGGGTGTGACAAGTTACCAATGACCAGGGTTAAGTTGTAAAGTCGTTGGAGAGGGCCTTGGCCCTGAACGAGACTGCAAACCTAAATATAAATATAAATATAATCTCTCAATGTTCTCCTCTTTCTTACACAGCGATCTGAATTCCGCTTTCTCTGAATGTCTCAAAGGATAACGTTATATCTTTACAAACTGAAACTACTAGAATCGCGTATCCCTTCACTCATTACTGTATGTTTACATGCAGTGACGGCTGTCTCGAAATGAGTTTTAGAAAATACAATTAGACTGATTTTGTCCCATATACTTAAATCTTTGTAAACTATTATGAGTATTCTCTATTAGTGTATAAGGATACAGTATTTTAGTTTATAGCTGGAGTACCAGTTTTTCATATTTTGTACGAAGTATATCTTATCTCAGACAGTTCTGTTTTGAAAAGATATTACATCACACATTTAGATAAAGAAATAACAGGGATGAAATGAAGAAAACTGTTTGCCATTGAGGACCTGAAGTTGTTCTATTTAACGTTATAATTACGGTGTCCAATTATCTAATATTTTAATATCTAATTAATAATTGATTGACAGTGGTAGGAGATATTAAAGAAAAGTACTCCCAATTATATAAGTCTTTCTTAAAAGATTATATTCCACCTCTTTGAGTGTGAAAAGGACACCGCGTAAGTAACCTATCCTTCAACAATCGAGCAGTATGTACATACTTTCATTATGTTATCTTGTTAGTACATATAGTAGATAAATATACATAAATAGTCACTATGTGATGATGAAGAATCCTCTTTTCTTCAATGTTAGCAAAAATTTATACAACCCTGATTTAAAAAAAAAAAAATAGCATGTGTGTCTCGTTTCTGCAAGCCAGTATTATGCCTTTGTATATACTTGGAGAGAATATCTTGAATAATAAAACAAATTTATGGTTGGGTAATAAGGGACACACGGGGTGACATTCAGATAGAAAAGGCAAAAATAATAAAAGAAATTTGACCAACGTTTGGTAGCAGGAGCAAGAAGATGTCTTGAAATCTCAGTTGTTTTTTAGTTATTTTCTGTTCATCACAATCTAATTATATTGCTATAAGCAATTCACTGTATTTCACCTATTAATGCTATCACAATATTGATTTTGTATTTACTGGTAAACTAATACAGAGGGTAGCTTAGCTCAAATAAGCTGACCAGAATGCATTATGAGCAAAAGCTGAAAGCACGGTGCCAATATCTTACCTGCCATTGACCAGTCTGTAGATTCAGGCGGCGATCAATACTCGACGAGTTCCAAACTGATGAATAAAATGAAAGAAACTGATAGTAGATTTAACTGCAATTTCTTTTTATTTGGTCTGGAATGAAATCAAAAACATTTTATTCACTGGATTTATGGTGGCTCTCGGTGATAACTTCATATTAGCTGAGTAATCAATCTAGTTGATTTCTTAATTTTGATCTTATCAGTTTACTATCATTATCATCCCAGTAATAGAGCTGATCAGTTTACAATCCTTATATCTCTGTAAGATTACCGATCAGTTTACTATCATTATCATCTCGGATTTATACCTAATCAGTTTAAAACCATTATCCTCTTAGTTATATAACCAATCAGGTTAGAATTGTCATCATCTCATTAATATATCTGACCAATTATACAATTAGCCTAAATGAAAACATATGCTCCCATTCAAACAGAAACAAGTCTTGGACTAAATTGAGAAACCAAATAATAGTCGAGTATAAGAATAAACAAAGCATTTTCATCACCCAGTGACGTAACCAGGAATTTGAAAGGGGGGGGGGGAGCACTTTTTGTGATTGATATGGGGGAGGGGTTAAAGGGGAGGGGGACACCCCTTTTGAGATATTTTTGAACAATTGAAGGTCCTTAGATGCAATCTGGTGCAATGTTTTGCCAGTTTCATCATTATCATATGACATCATATTATCAGCAGACTTTGTTTCCTGTTTGAATTCTTTTACTTGTTCTTTTACATAATGTATCAGAAAGACAAACATAGTGCTCTTTTACAATGTTTCCAGTAGGATGATTCTTGTTTATTGTCCAATGTCTGGACTTTAATACATTTGTCGAACTTAACTGATGGACAATATAAACTTTCATATTTCGTAAGACAGCCAGATGTGCAGTGGCCTAAAAACAAATATCGTTATCGCAGTGTATTAATTATTTATAGGAAGTGCGTATTTCGTCCGATTGCTAGCTTAGCTTCATAACATGCTGTTCGTGCAACAACTTAGGACGAATCATAGAAAGGATGAGAACGAACGTTGTCGACGTCGTTGTGCATACGGTTCGTGACATTCCATCGAATGCGGTTAGGTAGGCAATATGTATTTTATTACGCAGTGGCCAACTGTGGGCTTGTAATAGGCTATAGGCTAAATTTAGCTAATTGCATCTGCTAAACTTAGTAAGTAGTTGAGTCAGTAGGCCTGAATGTTACTACGATTATAATCGAGTTAACGGAGCTGACGAGTATTCAAGATCCAAAGAGCACTGACAAAGTACAACAGTTTTTAAACATGTTTTTCGACACTGAAAGGGGGGAGCAGTCGTTCCCCCTGCCCCCCCTCCTGGCTACGTCCCTGTCATAACCACGTAACCAGTCTCCATGTAAGAGGATCTAAGAGCATCCCAGTTCGGTAAAGAGAGGTAATTTTGGTTTTACACTCAGGGTTCTTTTGTTTAATGTTCTTCAAACTTTATTAAGAATAAATCATAGGTGTAGGAACACGGTGCATGTGACAGCTGATACCTCGCTTTGTAAAGTGGATAGGAATGAGGAGGGTGGGAGTGGGGTTGGAAAACGTTATGAGAGTAGAAAATGAAGTCCAAATATCGACGGTTTAGAATATTCTAAATAATGCACAAACTGACAATGACTTCGACTACATCTTCTATGAATCTCTCTCTAAGCTGTTATCACGAGATAATTTAGTAGATGTTAAACACACATCTGTCTAAAGTAGAAAACATTTCATGGATCGAGGCAAACGTGTTGTTTACATTGACTACTTCTGTCTTTGAGATTGATCAATGATGACATCATCAGCAGTGACGTCACTCAACCATTAACAATGGGAATCTCGATGTGTCCTTAAAACACAGAACAAAGAACGAGGGTACAATGTGTACGAGTCCGAGAAATAATGTTGAGGGGCGGAGATAGAGAGATTTGCATGTATTGACATTTCTATCAATTAATTTTAAATCATCATTTAAGGTAGAATCCTAGTATAGATGTGTTATTGTACAGAGAAACTAAACATTTGATTGCTCGTGATGTTGGTAAAGCTACCCGGTTATCAAGATATTCAGCTTTATTTTACAACACATTAGTGACGTCATCAAAGATCATGAAAACCAATAATTTAAATATTGATAAAAGAAAAAGACTAAATGTATTTGGAATTACTTTATTGAGTTAAATTACGGAGCTACAAGACTGGACAAATCATCGTCATAATCACCAGATCCCTTTTCCGATGTCCTGAGAGTATGTCAGTTATATAAACGAAGGTTTATATGTCTTGTTTCCAGCCACTTTCTTATTTTTTTTTTCCAACTGTATTCATACCAAATACATCAATATCTCTACTTGTACTTTACGTAGGAGGAAAGTATGTATAATCTAGCATTGTGTTATTATGACATAATTATAACATTGAACAATAACACTGTCCAAACTTCTAAGAAGATTCAAGAAGCCTACGTTAAAGTCTAATATCGACAGAAGTGTTGATGGATACAAAAAAAACGTACACTTGCATGTAAACAAATATGAATGAAGATATCATATCAATATAAATCATGATTTCTATTGCAGTTTGTCTTTCAGAACATCAATAAGGCCGTGAAAAAACTGCAACACGAACTAAACAGAAATATCAGCAGCAATTGTATACGATAACAATACTTGTTGTATTGAAATAGAACGGACCATTGTAGCATCTCTTTGTTTCTGTTTGTTTACATTTTCTGATTCCGGGATTTAAATGCGAGCATAGACTATTGCAGCCGATCTTACAAAGATATCATAGCTGCAGGGCGCACTCTATTAAATAATCGGCCGTTTCACCGGTTCAAATTTACCCACCTGCTATAACTAACTGCACGTCCCTAGTTTTTCGGTTATGATTCAGTAACAATACTAGTAACGATATGACACATGTGCTCATTTCCATTAAACTCAAGAAACACGTATATAATGTGAAGAACCACGATAATTTCTTTTTCATCAAAGACTACCATAGCCTGCAGCATAGTTGCATCCATTATAAGTTACTTAATCCAAGCGATGGAAGAAAACTTTTGAGTCGGGTACCCAAATACTCGGGTACCCGACCGAACATTCGTGTACCCGGATCGAAAACACACAAACGGGTACCCGTTTTCTGAGGGGGTATCGCGTAACTACTACGCGAGTGCTTTCATGATTTCATGTTTTGATTAATCAAGACACGCGAATACGGAAGATTATTTTAATGAGATAACTTTCTGGTAGTGTAGATGGCTGTTTTAATTGCTTAGTATTTCCAGTGTTAGCCATTCGTAATGGTTCTTTTTCGTGTGTGGATAAAATCACAACACCGAAAACGAAAGTATTATACCGGTGAAAACTACTCAAGATTGAAATCTTCAATCCATCGCAACAGTTACTGTGTACGTACAATACTATATTACCTCTTCAAAACATAGCACATACCTTCCAAAACAACTGCTAACAACAGCTAATTGAAAGTTGTATACAAGGCTACGGTATTGTGTGTGTCTGTGTGTCAAAAAACGATGTTTAAGGCAAAATGTTCCCATTGAATTAGTGTGGTGTTAAGCTATAGCATGTGGTCGAAGATAGCAGTAATAATGAAAGTATTCCATGGATATTTAGTTCCAGCTAACTGCCCTACAACTTTAGAGCATATGCAGATTCCTAGGCTAGATGTCCACTTATGCTGGTGGTTGGCTACCATGTAGTCAAAGATAGCGGCAATAATGAAAGTTTACGGTGAATACTTTATTACCAGCTAACTGAGACACAATTTAAGCGAATAAACAGATGGTTAGGCTAGATTTCAATGTTGACTCTTTGTGATTTTAGGCTACCATGTAGTCGGAGGTTTGTGGGGATTTTACGAACATAGTACATAGTACATGGAACATAGTTTGACGAGTGCACCTGTCTTTGTTGTCACCAAGCAGCTAACTCTGGTAGTCCATAGCAAGTGTCTTCCTCTCATAGTTATAGCTAATTGCTATATTTTTTTCATTCATTTATAAATAGAAGGAAAGACTGGTAAGGAAATTTACGGAATGTTAAGATGGATTATAGACGGGATAAAAAAACTAAAATAATCGCGACTTTATACTAAACGTTTATTCCATATGCGATCGTTTAGCGATTAATCGCTACACGGTCACAGCCGTAATGTATGTTTAATTTAAGTTAAGAGCTGAAATTTATTACGGGGAAATCACGTCTTGGCAACTTTTGACATGCGGGATTTGAAATGAAATTGTGGGATTCGCGCAATCCCGCGGCTTATGCGAAACCTGGATCGTAGTAAAAGAAACAGTCGCAGATATTTTTATGCAAGGTGTTTCTTTTTTTTCATGTCAATTTGCATTATTATTTATTACACATCAAAAGATGATAATTCAGTTGTTCATAACAACAGGAGTATCGCTTGAAAACGTATATTTCGCAGATGTAATGTAAAGGTGCGTAGAGATCTGCCATTTATTTACATTTTGCATTGTGTTTGACTAAGTGACGATAACATTACAGTAAGACGCACATATACTGCAGCTCCTTAGTCAAATCACCCCACCCCAATCCCCTTTCCCCCAAATAAAAAAGAGAGATACCATAACAACCAACGAGTAAATAGCACATATTTATACCTCCCCTCCTGCAACAGACCACTCGCCTGTATCCTTTTCTGCTTAGTAATTCATTCGTTTGGCTTTAACTCACTTAAACGACTACAATAAATCCTATAACGTCTACATTTTTTAGACGTCTGTAGACAAGATGGTGGACCATACAGTTGAAAACAATTAAAAAAATACATTACAAATCTGTTCTTTTATTTAGGCGTTGACCGATGAATAAAACTACTTGAATTTTATCTGAATCCCTCTCTTAACTACTACTTGCAAGATTAGTGGTTACTCTAATATTTAATTTTTCTTTATGACAGTTTAGCATCTCAGCGAAAATCAAACCAAAATATTAAGTTAAAACTTCGACAGATAACACGCGTTAAATGGAATAAAGTGTACATCGTTACCTCATTAAGTATATAATATCGATGCAACACTGTACCAAATCGATACGCAATATGTATATTGATGGCTTGTACATTAAACTAGTACTCATCTACAAAGCATATCGCTTGTTTATGCACATTTCGATTGTATGCAGATTAAAAAGCAGACTAAAAATGTAAATGATATATTTTTTTCTTTGATAGTTTAATGCTATTAAAGGGTGTGATGCAAAGTTTCCGGAGGCTGCATAAGTTTTAGATAGGGTTATCAGGAAGAAGCTAACTTCAAAATTTAAGAAAACGTTTCTGAGAGCTCTAGCTGGGTCGAGGGGCTTTCTCTGGAATATATTTCAAGCCCTTGTTGGTTCCACAAGGGGAAGCCCCCTGAAGTTTTTGAATTTAGTGATATCCCTTGTTCTCTCGTAGCGAGTTTCAAGCACTAAAACACAAATCAGACGTAATAAATAAATTATAGTTATCTATAATGTATGCCAAGCAGGCTGGTGTGGTCCGCTGGACTTAAGGGGTAGGGGGTCAGGGGGCGAAGCCTCTGGAAGCTGATTCATTTTATTAGCCAAATATATCCAAATCTGGGAAAGGTAGACGTAAGGGGAGTAACAGACGGACCAATTCGGTTTCTTTTCTTCGTTTCAGTATTATAACTCTTACTTTCGTAAGTGTATAAACAAAATAAAATATGGTTTTAAGTTCACATATAGTTCTAAATGCTCTCCCTCATATCATTACCCAAATTTTATTTCTACTATTATTTGTTCAAGGCAAATCATGCATGGATGTTTATGTTCGCCAACACAAGTAGATTGTACTCTTTTCAAGCGCCGATCAATGGAGTGATGGGGTGTCTCCCCACCACGCCACACCACGCATTTCAAACTAAGTTAGAATAGTTAAAACACAATGTTGCGTTTAGACTTAGATATTGGACATAAGTCAAGTCATATAAGTCAAACTATGACGCAGACTGTATCATTTGAAGTCTAAACTTGCCCTTTTTCTGGGGAACGACCACAGACCCCCTCCCCTCCCTCCTCCATATATATGATGTCGGCTTTGACGACCCTCTGTTCCTGTACAAAACTGCAGAACGAGTGTTTTATCTTATCATTGTCGCTGTGTACTTAAGTTGCCCAAAGTGTGTGATACCACTACTTTTTGTAAAAACATTTAAAGCATCAATTGATGTGATGGCTGCTCACAAAACATCTTATAGTGCAGTGACCTCGAAGGAGCGAAATGAAAGGAACACGACTTATCTCTTAAATCAACTAAGCTTAGCAATATATCAAGTGTTGTTACATTTCTATTATTCAGTTTGTTGTTTACTATCACAAGACTCTGTTCTGGGTGTCTCCTTCATATAAAATGACAATCATGTGTTGCTGATTTATTACTCTCTTGTATGTGAATTAACAACAATCAACAACTCAAAATAAATTCACATAGTTATAGTAAAGCCTTTAATTAAATGTAAGAAATTTTAAGTGTGTCCATTATGACGTCATTTTGACAATACCTTTCACATTTCTTGATTTCAAGGATGATGGAATGGATCCAACCGGAATAGTGTCTGGCATATGGTATCCAACAAACCTATGGAGAGAAGTAGAGTAATCATCGCGTAAGATGTAGAAGACGTAGAGGAATGCCCTCCTAGTCAGGTCTATTGTTTACTAAATCAATGAAGATAAACAACAAAGTAGACAACAAATAACAAGGTAATTAATCATATCTGGTGATCATTCTGATCAGAATTAATTATAACCACGAGTCTCGTGTTTCAACGATTCCAAGAAAAATAAAGTAGAATGGATATAGGTTTGCCAATAATAATAATGATAGTTGGAACTGCTCTACTGTATGCAAATTATATGCGGTTGGTAGTAACTGTGAAAAGTATAGCTGTCCACATGATCAGAATTGGCTAACTGTCTGTATTGCTTAAATTATCATTTCATTTAAAGTTGTTCAAACATGTAGAAATACAACATTGTACACAATAAACTAAGTAAACGGAGCGAATCCTTGTAACAACCGCTTGCCATTTTCCGCCCGGATCACGTGATTTTTTCCGTATGTTATTTTCGGTAAATTGATTGATAATATAGATCGTTTTCGTGAACCATTCTCACTTTTAAATGAGAACTAAAATGTCTGAAATTGTTAGAGTGCAGTGGTAAGTTATAAAATCTAGAAATAATGAATCTTAAAACTGAAAATTGTTTCTTAATCTCAGAATAGTTTAAGATGCTACAAATTACATTTTTCAACATAATTTCGGAATGACAAACCTGCACAATATTGCACTAAAATGGAGGAGATATAGAAGGTAGAGGGATAGGAGGGTCGAGGACATACCAACATTCTTTACTCGGCGCAACAATTTGTCATCTCGGGTTGAAGTTAAACACAAATTGTTACTGTTATATGATTTACCAACGTTATTTAAGTATTTATTCAATATCTACCTTCAATAATTTTACCACATTGCACGCATTGTTTTTTGTCATTGATCTAAATCAAATTGTACAAAATTATAACATTTTTGTGGAGTTGATAATAATGACCTTAACCATTACACAATCGAATCTTCCTATTCAACTATGTTCTCAATGAAGAGCTGCATGAGTCCAAAATATCCGACCCCCTTCATACCGAGGAGTTATTAAGACTTCCTGGTCATACTTTGTTAAGACTACATTAATGCCTTCGTCGTTGATTCACAAAAGAAAAGTTTTATTGGAATATGGAGGAACAAACACTGAGGGGAAGTGGAGCAAGTGACTTTGAATTTACGCAAGAAACCACTAGACTGTCAAATTATCTGAAACCCTCTCAAAATAAATAATCTGTGCATTCCTTTCCACAGGTTCAAGTACCGTATTTGAATGTTTTTAGCAACAGTTGTCTTTATACCGGTACTTTTGAACTGCATATTTTATCATTATTATTATTTTGAAGCCAAACAGCAAATTTTTAGACATGAAGGCACTTGTTACAAACACACAACAACAAGAGGGCACTTGAGTTTATCGAGCATGAAATGAAATTATCTGGAATTAACCGGTAACAGATAGTGCATAATATCCAATAAATATGTTAAAGTCTAGCTCAGTATCACCCTACCTTATACTTGAATTGCCCAGTTCTATGTAAAACACTGCTCCGGACAATGTAAAGAAATTATATAGGTTACGTACCTTATATCTAATTAGCATAATTAACGCATAGATACTGCTATTTCTTATGTAAAACTTGTTCTTACAATCGTTAGTTTTCTGTTTCTATCCATTGACTGGTTTTAACAGGCGCTTTCGAATATTTCATTAATGTTATATATACTGTAAGGGCTATAGCGGACATAGCAACTCAATGTACACATGTAGGCAAAATACTGGAAATAATTGTTGAACTAATAATTTATATCGCTACAGCATTGAAAACTATTTATTAAAGGTTATATTTTAATAAAAGTGTTCTCCCCGTTTAGACCCCTCCCAACGGACGCAAGTCATATTTGGAGCCCACCCCCACCCCTCCTTTCCAAAGATAACCCGAATGCAAAATGCATTGAGATTTCGATGAATTCAATGCACTAGACTTCTGCTTGTAAGTATAACCAGAACAAGCTGTTACAATTCCAATATGGCATGATAACACGGGTCAGTCTACTATACGTGACTATACACACCTCCAAAACAATCGGGGTCTTGTACTCGATGTTATGAATCCACACACCAAGTATTACAGGTATCCACGATTTCCATCGTTACATATCATGTAAAAGGTTTTTCAGAGTTTGACCTCTGGTGACCTATAGGAGATTTGACCTCACACTCATTTAGGATTCTTGTATTCAATATGGCAAATCCATATACCATGTATGAAAAGTATCCATGATTTCTACCATGAGAAATCATGTTGTGAAGTTTTTCAGGCCCGACAATTATTTTTGAAAGTAATCGCTATTTGGCGACCGTGACTAAAAATCTACTCGCCAAATTTCACTCGCCAGTAGGCCTATGATTGTTGTTCAAGTCTCCAAAGTACAGATCTGCAACATCAATACTTTCTATGAACAAAGGTTTGGCAGTTAGGCAGATGCATGGTGCTACGTAATTGCACATTAGAAAGATATGATTCTTTGCAGTATGAAATTAAAACTTTTTCCAGCAAAAGTAAGTGTTGAACAAAGCAAAACATGACGCAGAATCATAAATATGCAGGTAGGCCTACTGTAGTATCTCAAACAATTAAAAATACAACATCTGTAAAATACCTACGAAGATAGCTTAGCTTCTGTTACATTAGGGCTCCTCTATTTTACTATTATATTGCATTCTTATGCCTATAGAGGTATATGCGTAGAGCATCCATCTTTCTCTTCATGCGTTCTGAAAGCGTAGACTCGCGATATTTAGACACAATTACTTTACATGTTTTCACTCTATTCGCTACGATTTGACGGGAGTAAAACCCCGGATGTGCTACCGACGGAAAAAATAACCCACAGATCTCTACTAACTGTATTTCCAGGAACATAACACCTCTCCTTCGGTTTCTTTTCTGTTTTATTTTCCTTTCTTTTCCTTTTTACTTGTCGACCATGCATGTTACTATCACAATTTACTGATGTTCAGTTTTAATAAGCATACCACCATGATTCATGTAAAACATTGCAAATTATGACGCAATGAATTAATTTCAACGAGTGAATAACTTCTTCTTTTTTTCCTTCTCAGCAACAAAACTAAATGAACCGTGGCCATATTTACGACCTGGATATGACCCTGGCAGTTGTATAAGTGTTTATTCTGATTGTTAACTTGTAGGTTCATTCATTGTGTCCCGTGGATCGAAATCTGTACTTCATTTTGTTAGCGTGTGTTATAACAATAATGTAAACCATTTGGAAGAAAGTCTGAGGGCGATGATGACAGCCATCTAAGCCTTTCTATATTCGCTAAAAGCAGTTAAGTTGTAAATTTGAAATCGATTTCTAGTTGTCGTTATCCATTTTACATTTTAAACTTCGATGGAATAATTTAATCCCTTTCGCCTGTTCTGTGTAGATAAAAAGAACTAGTGCAGTATATAATTCGATATTTAAATAGATAAAAGATCTCATCAAACGAATCTGAGAGGATCTCAAGTGCTTTGTTTTCTTACTTGTGTTGTTTTTGCTTGTTTATGATTTATGGCTGAGAAATATATTAACTTGGATATTATTACTATATTTCAGATTTGGTAGAAGGCGACATGAACCTTCGAATTACTTCCTCCTTGCTAAACACGAGCAATATTTTATCTCCACCGTTTAATCAACTTCACAGAACAAAACTGTTCTCAATAAAACTAGGCAATTAAGAACCCACAATGTTTGTAGTCACATATATGTGAGTTATATTAAGGGCTATTCAATTATGTGCTAATAAGACAGACTTCCATATACCAACGAGAAGTACATAAAGGGAAAAAAACAAAGAAAGGGAAATAAAACAATCCTTCTATCGAATTAGGGAGAGGAGCAAATGAGGGATGAATTAAACAACCAAGGAAATCAAGTTTACTCATTTAAAATATATAAACAAAGAATAATAATGAGAACACGTCGTAATATCATGGCATATGACATACAGTATCACTGAATGGCTGTTAGATATATACCTATCCCGTATTGAATAAAATGATGCATTATTCCCAGCCACTGCTAGACACGGACTGACCTAATTATCGTCGGTTTCCATGGTTACGTTGTATGACAGTTACAACATTCCAGGTGTACACTATACGCGTGTCCTGTTTTTCTATTCATTATCTTTAACCCTGGCTCGTGTCATCTATTGTTATGCTAATTAGGTATTTATGGGAGTTCACAGGTGTGTCATCTTTACTGTTAACTTATTTTACTTTAGAAATAAATTGTTTGAATCAATCGTCTGTGCAGAAAACTATTCAGGGGCGGATCCAGGGGGGGCCCGGGGGGCCCGGGCCCCCCCTTTTTGAAAATCCTGATTTTTTTTTTTTTTTTTTTTTTTTTGATTTTTTGATTTTTTTTACCGCGTTCGAGGGAAAGTACCCCATGCGTGATCAGTGGCGTAGCTACGGGGGGCCTGAAATTGCAGACATGAGATCCATATTTTCAGGCTAGGTACATGCTGCTTAGAATACTCGGGAAGTGCCGTTTCCGGCCATCTGGGGGGTTTGTAAAGCCAACAATTTTCTTGTACGCTCCGCGCCAACCGATGATGGCGCTCCGCTTAGATAGTCTTACGTTCAGGCACGGCTGGACCAGTCAGACCCCCCCCCCTGTCACAAATCCTGCATCCGCCCTTGATATGTCATTGAATATTCCACAAAACAACTTTTTATGTCCACGAAACTGTCGAAACATGATTTTCACTACTGGTAGAGATATAAAATATTGGGAATTCTGAATTTCCTGCAAACATGCGGCTGTGCCTGTTCAATACTCACTACTGTATCGCCTTAAAAAATGATGAGTGGAAATATTTTCTCCAGGACCGTATCGTATCGTGGGTATCGAGTGCGTATGATATACGAACGTACGTAGTACGTACGTACGTCTATGATGATATGCACTGTACTGTACTGATAAAAACATAGGTGAATTTCACTCCATGGGAGTGATCACTGAGCACATTCCGGTATAAGAGTGAATTTCCACTCCATTGGAGTAAATCTTAACTCCTAATAGAGTTATATTCACTCATATTAGGAGTGAGGGTTAACTCCAATAGAGTTAAATTTTACTCTTAATTTGAAGTGCGCCGAGTGATCACTCCAATGGAATGAAATCCACTCATTTGTTTTTAGAGTGTTGCTAGATATATGAAGAAGAAATTTACATACCAATACATGTTATCGGTCATCGATTGGCACAAAAAGCCAGATTCTGATGACAGCTGCCTCAAGAAACCCAATAAATGGCCTAGTAAGCACCGAGCCATCAATGTGGACCATTACCGAAACATCGATGCGTGTTAGTCTTCCACCCCCTTCCTCTAATGCTATTTAAGTCCACATGTGGGCATATCCTGCAAATCTACCGGTAGCCCACAGGGGTTTGAGTTGGGAGAAAGGCCTTGACAGCTTGAAACGACAAATGATGCCAACTTCCCTCAAGTTAAAAGTCTGGCTGAGTTGGCAAGGCCAGTCAGCATGAAAGAGAAAAAACTTTTTTTGCATTTCTGTCACCAAAGTTGCACATCTTTTTGGTTGCTATTTTGCCTCACAGGTGCCATCTCCTGCGATCTGGGGGGTGCTGAAATCTTAAATTTTCTCTGTACGCTCCGCGCCAACCAAGGTGGCGCTCCGCTTAGATAGTAAACTCCGCCCCCCACAAGAAAGAACAGCCCCCATGGCCCCCACCCCACTCAAAAAATCCTAGCTACGCCACTGTGCGTGTAATTTTTTGTAAAATAAATTTGCAAAAAGAGTACACCATCATTCTGATAAAGTGAAGGTGAGAGGGGCACTCTGACTGCATCAATAGTGTCCATCTGGAAGGGGGCATCCAAGATGTATGGCCTGGAGTAGCCTGGTAAAAAGTAGTTTGCATCACCACCTACTCCCCAAAGACGTAAATCCCAGCTCATTGCTCGAAATTGCAAATATATGCCCGGCAAACCATGAATACATGATTTATTGGAAATAAATTTTACTCCAAACTTTCACGAAAAGTAGCACCAGATTGCACCGAGGACCTCCATATTTTGTGAAATTTTCCCAAAGGGGAGGGGGGCACCCACTTCCCTTAGACCCCTCCCCCAGGACGACGATTAGGCATTTCCCATCTGGGCCCCCCCTTCGGCGAAATCCTGGATCCGCCACTGCTATTGTAGAAGTAGAGTAGGCCTACTGTGTGTACTAAAACGGTGATGATGTTATCGGGTAGAAACGGAATTGATTTGAAGGGCTCCCTAAAAAAAGATGATGTGCGAAGGGGGGGGGGGCGGCGAAGGAAGGGGTGGTGGTGGGTACAGGTAAGGTGTCTGAAGGGGAGTGGGGCAGAGGAGGCGAGGAGGTGTGAGGTTGGACTCTCCTTTGGGAGCTCATTTATATCACTGCACCACACCTTTATATGCCACTTCCACTAACAACGAACAATCCGGTTCAAGTTTGATGGTTAACTGGTTCATTGTTTTTACACTTAATACCTGGTTACTGGCAACTGAAGTGTACTTTCCTACCTCTGGATTTTTTCTCTGAATGTCCATGTATACAGGCCAGAGACATACACACATCTTTTTCTTACTGACATTCTCAATTTCTCCTATAATTAGGACTTAAATCTCATTCACATCACTTTCTTTTCTCTTCATTAGGTTAATTATGAAGCGAGCTATTAGAGGATCACCTATTCCACCGGTAGTTACCAGTTTTTGATGGAAGTGTTCATACTGTGCTGACAAGGACGATGAATGGTTCATCAGCTGATATTTCCTCCTTGTGATGGTAATCACATTAATGGTAAGTGTAGAACAGTAATGATAATGTTTCAAATATGTGTGGTAGACTTTTTGAATAGCCTTGCAGATCAAGGAATACTCTTTAATCTCCATTCACTCTCACTAAAAGAATTTTATATAAAGTTTTAACTCATCCACTCAAAATACAACTGACAGAATTAATCCCTAGTAAAGACAATAACATGATCGGATTCTTGCTGGATTAATCCAGTACTTGGTATGGTTGTAATGAGCTTGCCATTACACAATTAACTGCCTAAACACCCTCTGGTACATTTTAATATGTCAAATTGAAATAAAATTGCCTCCCAGACTCAAATGAATAAAGGCCTCTAGAACTCCTGACACTCCCAGAATGGTAAGACTGGAAGACAACTTGTTGGTTTGTATGAAAGTAGTTTGGGTTACCCACAAATAAGTCTTCTGTTTAGATATTTATTTTCTTCAGATTAAAACCAAAAACTTGAAATACCATTTTAGATATTTCATAATGCTGTAGAAACATTAAAGAAGTCAACTCAGTCTGTATCGCTGAGCTTTGAGTTAGAGGTATTTGTAATGAACACTCCATCAAACAAAAACAAGAAACCTTGATTAATTTAGGTAGGTCACACAAAGGTCACACAACTATGGATATAATCTTGAACTTTAATGTACTTTGTTTGTTATGATGTTTATTTACTGTAGTACAGTAGAGATGACTGTTTTAAGCATTTGCTTACATATTGGAAATATGATTTGAAATGTAATTGGACAGTAAAATGCAAATCACCTCCACTTTTGATATTCATCTCAAAGATGTCTATCATATCAGCTGAAGATTATGGTTGGGTTTGTATCTAATTTACTTCTTTGATATTTTTCTCCAAACTCCTGATAAACTGTCACACACCAGTTCTTAGATTCACAATCACATCTTGTGAGGCTAAAGAAGCATTATTCAAGTAAGATGTACACAAAACCAGTGACATTGAGAGCCAGGCACAGTTCCATGCACATTTGTGTCACCAGATCCACTTTTTTTAAGTCTTTGTTTATCCAAAGTTTAAAGTATATCATTCTTTATCACATATTTCACTGGGCACTTAGCTGACATACAACTGTAGCCTCCACCCAACCCTCACCCTCTCACAACAGGACTGCACTGAACAACATGTTATGAAATAACAGTATATGTCAAAGTCTGCAGATAGAAAAATATGTACTTTAACTCAATCAATTAGAGTACAATGTCATCATTTCAGAAATCCTACAAATTCATCAACCTATAGACAGTCCAGTGTTATTGCCTAAAGTTTGTATTGAAGATTCCATGCTTGTCTCAATTTTAAGTTAATGTTTCTTTATATTTCAATTAGCTTGGTATTAGGTGAGCTGTATACACACTTTGGGAAGCATTATGAGACCTTGAACTCATCTTGTACAGTCTATATATTTGTATTCTGGTTGCATTAGTTTCTTTACATTGTTATTATAATTATAACTGAGTGATTTATTTTGAAACTGCAGTAGCATTTTGCTGCATACCATATGTTTATATCAGCTGTGTTCTGTGTTTGACAATGCTACATGGTAGAATGCTGCTACTTGCAGACCCGATGATGAAAATTTACCTGAGTAATAACATTATAATTGATCACCAAATGCAGTTTTTTTTTTCTCATCATCAGGTAAACTGGAATTATTCAGTCCTGAGACCAGCCTTTTTAGGGCTTTACCATATCCGGATTACAGCTCTTGGAAGAAATGTGTACAATTGACATGAGCAGGGTAATGATTGTATGGTCCACCAACTGATTCTTACCCATCCACCCCTCCCCCCTACTCCCCTCCTCCATGAAAATGAAAGTGGTAGTTTAATATTTTTACTCCATGATCCCTCAAGGGAAATTTCCCCACCGGAAAGTCCATCATCCAGCACCCCCCCCCCCCCAACTCCCTTCAATTCAAATCACTGTTAAAACAAGACATAACATATAAACAATCTAGTTAGAATACTGCTAAAGTTTGTGTCTTAGACTCAGGGATTCTGTGAGACCTCTTTTGTTCAGTATTTCTCTAATTGTAGCATCATCTCTACAAATTGTATCATAATTGTAGGTTTCAAGAGGATGAAATTCTGATGCCAAGTACATCTCTAATCTCTCAAATCTGACCAATTTTTAATGGTCATTAGCATCCATTTTTTCATGATGCAGCACTTTCATTCCTGTCACTGTGTGAGCATATAATGCTAATGAAGGCTTTCAATTATCAAAGCCTCCAGGTTGAGTGGATATTATGTAATTTATGACAAGTTCCACCTATCCCATCATATTAAATATGCCATGGATAATGCTATGTATTGACTATTGCACTATGACAAGCAACAGTTTATGATTCTATCACAGAAGATCATACAACACAATATGACAATCACTTAGCATGTTATGTCATCTGAAATCTTTAATGCATTTGTATGATTTTTCTGTTCTTAAAGTTATTGTGTAATTCAGTAATTCTGTTATAACAGTGTGTTTGGGTAGGGAGGGGGAGGGGGTGCATCATGTTGCTGTATATTGGCAAAATTGGAAATGAAGTTACTGGGAAAGTTGTGAAAGCAAAAACACTAACATTTATGTAATAGAGCAGCCTCTGCTTCACACTGGTATACAGATAGTTTGAAAAAAAGCAATCTAGACCAGTAATTAGGCCTAACTTTGCTTGACTTCAAAGTAATAGAATTAGAAATTTGGTGTTCATACAAAGATGAACAACTTCATTGGCCTGCTGCACCAAACAATGTTAAAAGTATCTAATTAGAAAGTGTGCTGACCAAGTTAGTCTTATCCATAGGATTGCAAACATGTTACCAAATTTTGCCTTTTGTTTTCTTTATGGATAAATTTCCAAAAATTATTCAACTTTAAAATAAAAGCGCCTTGCAATAAAATGAATGAACCTGCAATTATTGAGTCATTTTAGCATAAGCTTGTGTATCTGTGAGCAATGGAATAACTGTTGAGTAAATATTAAAAAGGCAAACTCAAAAACAAGGGATTTTATCGTTTGCATTAAACATCTAGTTCTGATATGTTTCTGATTGTCTTTGTCTTTATCTCCTGATTAGGTAAATGTGGATTAATCTTTCTTGAGACGATCTTTGGGGTCACATGATGTGGATCTTGCACAGAATGGTTTACAATATGCTGATGGTAATGATTAGTGTATACTTAGAGTATAGCAGGACTGGTAAGCTGGGTTGTAGTTATAATTAGATTTGATTCTGAAGTAGGAAGAGATTTTGTTACTGCCTAATCCTGTTGGAACAGTAAATGTTTTTTTGAATCTTGCTTGATCAGTAAACTCCCTAAGGGCCTAGGGAAGAAAATAATGGCTTCAGTCTAACATACATACACCATATATTAGGCAATACATGTCATACATTGTATTGCTTACCATTGTGTAAAAGTACACAAAGAGGTGTATGTGTTTAGTATACTGGGTCCATTTCTTTGTTTTGTGTAGCCATCATAAATGAAGGAACAAAATGTTCAGATGACTTGATCCCTTCTAATTTATCAGTGTGTCATAGTGTTGGGTGGCAGGTAAGGGTAGTAATCAGTCTTAACAGCGCAGCCAGACTCCTCTGTATTGTCAGCCTACTGTAATTTCCGCAAATAATAGGCAGTAAAATGTATGGCAGGCTCATAAACAATCAATTTAATTCATAAGTGCATGTGCCCTAACAATTAAATAGAGTCACTGCACACAAAATGAGACCCATACACACACTAAGTTAGAACCATACCCACACTAAGTTAGAACGATGTAGAATGACTAACAGGAACCATAAAAATCTCTGTTTCCATCCTAACCTTTCCAACCCTTCCCCTCTCAGTACATCTAAAACCCAATAAAATTGATGTAAAATTTTAATCTGAAGATAATCTAGGTTTTATGTCATTTGTCAATGAGCTATATACTAAGGTATTACAAATGCAAGTCTTTAGTGGGTTTACTGTAATGTGTGCATATGTTGTTGTCAGTCAGTAATACAAAACATGCATGAACCTTCTGGACCCTATACATGACCTCAGAGTAAAAACCATAGTAATTCAGGATTATATTCTTAGCCATTGGTCAACAGTGTTGAAGGATTCTCTTAATGTGTTCTGTATAAGATGTACATTATTTGCACTTCAGTTATAATACTGGCCATTTAAGAGACAATTCCAGGAAACTCCAGCACATGTGCTTTCTACATTTATGTTCTGTTGCAATACTATGGAAGATAGCTCACAAATTTGTTAGAAATATTCCAGCAATTTTCCAAATATGTCTTTTATTGGGGGTGGGGGGTTCACAACTCATAGACTGTAACATGGAGTCGATCAGATACCACTTCAAGTGTTGTAAATAACTGACTGTATTGATTACCTCAGATGCAAAACATATTCCTAAAGAGCAGCATTAAGATAAAGGGAAAGGTGCTTTTAATAATGATATTAGTCCTGTGCTGTTAGCTATCTGTATGTCAGTCCAACATACCCAAAAATAAAAACAGAAATATAAAACAATATATATGCTGCCCTGAGAATACAGCTATACAAATATTCATACTTATTAATAAGAAACAAGGGAAGACGTTGATGTCTGTTACAAAAATGATCACAGACCTGACCAATTTTCATCTTGATAAATCTAGTGAATGGAAAGTTGAATTATTTTGTATTTTTCTTTAACCTCCAGGTGATACCATTTTCAACATTTCTTAGGTACATTTCCTCCAAGAAAATGAAAGAAAAAAGCAAGTGGGAACACATCACTAATGACATAACTTCCTTTGTGGCGGAGATTTTGGTGAGTCTTTACATAATAATTTCTCAACAGTCAGTTTGTGAAATTGTAATGGGTTGTGTTGCATACTTGTGATCAAATCTACGGGCCATATGTACGTAAGGACATCTTGCCTAACTAGTTCTATAAATAACATCAAATGCTTTTTTTTTATGATTCCATTTGTTTCATTGTGTAGAACTAACAAAATGTACTAAAAACAATGACTAGTATTTGTATTTGCAAAGAGGTACACAGTATACTGTAGCATGTTACCTTCATGTAGCCATGTACCACATTTTAATGGCAGATGCATAGGTTATCTACTACTTGAAATCGGTTTGCAAGACTAGGAAAATGGTCCCTTCTCAACCCCCATTTTAATATAGGATTTCAAAGGGGGGGGGGGGGGGAGCAAATCCCAACTGACTTAGGTAGGTCCTGCACTATTATGGAAAGGCCAGAGAATTTAAAAATGGCGGAGGTGTGGTCGTTGGTTGTTGAAGGCTAATCTCAGTAGCCCCGTCCCTGAATTCTTTTTGAAAATTGATGTTAACTGGTGCACCCCGAGGCATAATTAGACCACCAATTAGGTCTAAAATTGGCTCCATACACCATGCAGTTTTGCCTATGAACAATGTTTTTGTAAAGTCGTAAGGGGGGATTGGAGCGGGCCGGTAGGGGTGTACACTCGTAGCAGTGGCCTTCTTCTCAGCTGAATAGAACATTGCCCCCTCCCACCCCTACCCTGACTTTTATCCAAGTGTATAATTTAGAAATTTTCTGATTAATGTTGAAATACCAAAATACTTTCATCTCGTCATTTCAAATGTCTTTAGGAGAAGTCACGCCTAACAATGTCAACAGTAATAATTCTCGTATTGTATAGCATGTCATCGGGAAGCGATTAGAGGTGTGGGCATAGGGTTGTGAGGCGCACATTTTCATACAGATGGGAACAATCTCAAGAAGTGATGGGTGCGTCAGCCCCCCCCCCCCCCCCCGCCCCGGCAATGATACGCCTTTGGGTCAACTACATGATATTCACAGGAAATGTGCTCAATTCTCAAATCGCATGCGAAATATATTTTTAGATTAATTGTACGAGTTACGGTACTAGATTTGGGGTAACAATTAGCATTCAGGTTGGAGTGTATTACATTTTATCTGTGGATGGCAGTGTTGCATCGAAGAACACATGTATAGTGCAGTTCGCATATAGATTCTGGTCTAATACCGAAATGCGCCATGTTCCCCAACGAGTCGGTCGAGTTCGAGACCAGCCACAGTTTTTTTCATAGCACAATTGTACAACTGTTTAAGGCGTCCATACACACACGTGGGTTATGATATACCATATAGAGTATATATACATTAGTGAGAGAGGAAAAATGGAAACGTCAAAATTGGAGTTGTCGGTGTAAGGGTAGGCCGAGGCGCATGCCCCTTCAGAAATCTTCGATATGCCACTGGCTACCCTGTGTATATAATATGGATCAGCGCTGTATTTATGTCAATGTTCCTCTTTCTCTTCCCGGTGTCTTTGGCGTTTTTCTTCTGTTCCCTCCTTTTCTCCTTTTTCTCTCTTTTTCCCCCTCTTTTTTTCCTTTTTTCTTCTCTCTTTTTTTCTCTCCTCTCTTTCTTATCCGGGGGGCGCGCGCCCCCAACGCCCCCCCCTGGATACGCGCCTGCACAAGTTTAATAAACACAAGTTGTCACTTGTTTGTACATGCGGCGTACCGAATGTGTGCAGTTCGCATGTAGGCTACTTGTGTACGACAAAAAAAAAAGTTAAGTTCTATGCCGGCACACACTTTACCTGCGTCCTCTTCGATGCAAGGTGAATATCACGTCTTAAACTACGATTTAAGAAACGGCTGTTTCAAACATCTCACTAATTCTTTCGGCGACTTTAACCCCTATTCATTGAGCACAATAGCATAACCTGCGTATAAACTCGTACAGGGATTATACGAGGTGTCTACGCGGCAATTTGTTTGTCAACGATTTTATACGCGATTGTACTTGTTTATACGATCCTGTGCGCGTACACATGTCCAGTTATACATGAGCGGTACTGTAGACTATTTATTTAGGAGTATTTATATAATTTCAGTTGAAAATGACCAACCTCCCTATTTTCCCCTTATTCTCCCGGTTTTTGGCCCTGAAAAATGTTATTCTCCATATTTTGGGGTCAAACAGATTAGGTCTGTATGCATCTATCAAGCTTCTTTCAGTATCCGACACTTCTTGATGCACAGAGTTACATAGGAATGGTAAGAATTAAGTTAATCTGGTTGTTGTGACTTTATTCACCAAACATATGGCTAGCAGGCATGGTTAAGGAATTTAAATTCCCCTGCCACTCTTTATCAATATCATGTCATGATAACATTTCTTCCTTGCATATTTGAGAGCTAAATACTGTTTAAAATAAACACATTTAGAGGGCATTAAAACATGTATGCACTGGCATCCATAAGGGTGGTTATAACTTTCCCCCTCCCCCCCCCCCCCATTGGCTTCACTTGGGCTGTAAAATCACTATCAAAGAACATTAAATATCTGAAAAGTAAAAATGCCTCAGCTAAAGTCCCCAGGGACTCCCACCAGGGCTTAGATTTATACTATATAGAAATTACATTTTTCTCTCTAACATGTATTTACATGTTTTAAACTTAGTAGAAGAATACAGGAAGTAGAAGAGATGTTACAGAGCTATTCTGAAGCACCCGGCTAGGTCTCAGATATTTATATATATTCCACAGTGTGAAATCAGATTAAGTATTTCTAGTACTGACATGTCCTCATGTGCTCAAAATTGCTAGCAGATTCCAGAAACTATGTGAAAGTACTGAAGATTTGGAGAGCTTTGCAGTACCCTTGTAAGTCCAGCCCTATAAACAGAGAACACAATTGGAAATACTTCCTACTAATCTGAGTATGTACAGCTGTGAATAAAGAATTGTCACTTATGCTTGTTTAATTTTTAACATTGCTGAGCCAGTCACTGCAGTTGGTTTTAAGAAATCTAATTGGTCTCAAAACTGATCTAACTTCACCGACCTAGTACGGTGGCTTAAAACAAAAAATAAGTGTCCCCAAATTTCAAAATTTTGAATTTGCTTTCTCAATATTTGGAATTTTGATCTCAAGATTTTCACCTCAAAAGTCAAAAATTTTGACTTTTTCATCTCAAAACTTTTTAACTCAAAATTTTGAGGTTACAAGTGTCTTCATCTGCCAAATTTGTAGAACTGACCATATTGTATGGCTATTGACCAGCTGAACAGGGTACTTTATAAACCTTTGGTGATCAAAAAGTATAGAAAGAGACCCCCAGAGAGTGGTGTAACTAGGTCAGTGTAGGCAATGCAGTCTCCAGGGGCCTGGTGCCATTAAATGAAGAAAAATAATATAAAACACCCATCCACTACATCTACACACTAACTTAGATATTATAATCTCCTTATGAGTGGAAATTCAAAAGAGATTTTGTCCTCAATAGGAAAGAGAGGTGCGAAATCTCACAAATTTCTCAGTCAAACCAAAACCATGCATGGTTGGGTTCGTGTGAGGTTGGACTCTCCTTTGGGAGCTCATTTATATCACTGCACCACACCTTTATATGCCACTTCCACTAACAACGGACAATCCGGTTCAAGTTTGATGGTTAACTGGTTCATTGTTTTTACACTTAATACCTGGTTACTGGCAACTGAAGTGTACTTTCCTACCTCTTGATTTGTTTCTGTGAATGTCCATGTATACAGGCCAGAGACATACACACATCTTTTTCTTACTGACATTCTCAATTTCTCCTATAATTAGGACTTAATTCTCATTCACATCACTTTCTTTTCTCTTCATTAGGTTAACTTGAATTATCCTGAAGCGAGCTATTAGGGGATCACCTATTCCACCTGTAGTTACCAGTTTTTGATGGAAGTGTTCATACTGTGCTGACAAGGACGATGAATGGTTCATCAGCTGATATTTCCTCCTTGTGATGGTAATCACATTAATGGTAAGTGTAGAACAGTAATGATAATGTTTCAAATATGTGTGGTAGACTTTTCGAATAGCCTCGCAGATCAAGGAATACTCTTTAATCTCCATTCACTCTCACTAAAAGAATTTTATATAAAGTTTTAACTCATCCACTCAAAATACAACTGACAGAATTAATCCCTAGTAAGGACAATAACATGATCGGATTCTTGCTGATTAATCCAGTACTTGTTATGTTTGTAATGAGCTTGCCAATACACAATAGCTGCCCAAACATCCTCTGGTACATTTTACCATATGTCAAACTGAAATAAAATTGCCTCCCAGACTCAAATGAATAAAGGCCTCTAGAACTCCTGACACTCCCAGAATGGTAAGACTGGAAGAAAACTTGTTGGTTTGTATGAAAGTAGTTTGGGTTACATACAAATATGTCTTCTGTTTAGATATTTATTTTCTTCAGATTAAAACCAAAAACTTGAAATACCATTTTAGATATTCGATAATGCTGTAGAAACATTAAAGAAGTCAACTCAGTCTGTATCGCTGAGCTTTGAGTTAGAGGTATTTGTAATGAACACTCCATCAAACAAAAACAAGAAACCTTGATTAATTTAGGTAGGTCACACAAAGGTCACACAACTATGGATATAATCTTGAACTTTAATGTACTTTGTTTGTTATGATGTTTATTTACTGCAGTACAGTAGAGATGACTGTTTTAAGCATTTGCTTTACATATTGGAAATATGATTTGAAATGTAATTGGACAGTAAAATGCAAATCAACTCCATCTTTAGTATTCATCTCAAAGGTGTCTATCATATCAGCTGAAGATTATGGTTGGGTTTACTTCTTTACTTCTTTGATATTTTTCTCCAAACTCCTGAAAAACTGTCGCACACCAGTTCCAAGATTCACAATCACATATTGTGAGGCTAAAGAAGCATTATTCAAGTAAGGTGTACACAAAACCAGTAACATTGAGAGCCAGGCACAGTTCCATGCACATATTTTTCTCCAAACTCCTGAAAAACTGTCGCACACCAGTTCTAAGATTCACAATCACATCCTGCGAGGCTAAAGAAGCATTATTCAAGTAAGGTGTACACAAAGCCAGTGACATGGAGAGCCAGGCACAGTTCCATGCACATATTTTTCTCCAAACTCCTGAAATACTGTCGCACACCAGTTCTAAGATTCACAATCACATCTTGTGAGGCTAAAGAAGCATTATTCAAGTAAGGTGAACACAAAACCAGTAACATTGAGAGCCAGGCACAGTTCCATGCACAGTTGTGTCACCAGATCCACTTTTTTAAGTCTTTGTTTATCCAAAGTTAAAAGTGTATTTCATTGGGCACTTAGCTTACAACTGTAGTCACCACCCAACCCCTCGCCCTAGGACTGCACAGAACAAAATGTTATAAAATAACAGTATATATATCAAAGTCTGCAGATACAGTAGAAAAATATGTACTTTAACTCAATCAATTATAGTACAATGTCATCATTTCAGAAATCCTACAAATTCATCAACCTCTAGACAGTACAGTGAACCAATGGTTCCTAAATTCTGTGACCGAAACGGTCATCATGTTTGCTTCAGGCTCAATGTGTTTTCAGGGTTGCATTGTTATTACTTGTGTTTCTCAATTGAATATAAACCAGACTGGATTGCTAGTGGTATTGCTTAAAGTTTGTATTGAAGATTCAATGCTTGTCTCAATTTCAAATTAATGTTTCTTTATATTTCAATTAGTTGGTGTTAGGTGAGCTGTATATACACTGTGGGGAGCATTATGAGACCTTGAACTCATCTTGTATAGTCAATAGGTTTGTATTCTAGTTGCATTAGTTTCTTTACATTGTTATTATAATTAGAACTGAGTAATTTATTTCGAAACTACAGTAGCATACCATATGTTTATAATAGCTGTGTTCTGTGTTTGACAATGTTACATGGTAGAATGCAGCTACTTGCAGACCGGGTGAAGACAATTTACATGAATAACATTATAACTGATGACCAAATGTATTTTGTTTTTTCTCATCATCAGGTAAACTGGAATTATTCAGTCCTGAGATCAGCCTGTTTAGGGATTTACCAGTTTCATATCCGGATTACAGCTCTTGGAAGAAATGTGTACAGTTTTACATGAGCAGGGTAATGATTGTATGGTGCACCACCTGTTTCTTACCCCACCCACCCAGTCACCCACCCATCCCCCTCCTCCATGAGAATGCAAGTTTTTAATTGGATAGTTTTAGTCCATGAAGTATCAGATGATCCTTCAAGGGAAATTTCCCCACAGGAAAGTCTATCATCCAGCACCCCTCCCCCAACCCCCATCAATTCCAATCACTGCAAAACAAGACATAAGATATGAAGAACATTGCTAAATGTTGTGTCTTAGCCTCAGGGATTCTGTGAGACCTCTTTTGTTCAGTGTTTCTCTAATTGTAGCATCATCTCTACAAATTGTACCGTAATTGTAGTTTTCAAAAGGATGAAATTCTGATGCCAAGGACATCTCTAATCTTTCAAATCTGACCAATTTTAATGGTCATTAGACACACATTGTTTCATAATGTAACAGTTTCATTCCTGTGTGAGCATATAATGCTAATGAAGGCTTTCTTTTGTCACGTCTCCAGGTTGAGTGGATATTATGTAATTTATGGCAAGGTCCACCTATCCCATCATATTAAATAGTTGTCAAGGATGATGATAGGTATTGAGTATTGCACTATGACAAGTAACAGTTTACGATTCTATCACAGAAGATCATACAACACAATATGACAAGTTCTTTTAGGATTTAGCATGTTATATCATCTGAAATCTTTAATGCATTTGTATTATTTTTCTGTTCTTAAAGTAATTGTGTAATTCAGTTTTCTGTTATAAGAGTGTGTTTGGGTGGGGGGGGGGTGCATCATGTTGCTGCATATTGGCAAAGTTGGAAATTAAGTTACTGGGAAAGTTGTGAAAGCAAAAACACTAACATTTATGTAATAGAGCAGCCTTTGCTTCACACTGGTATACAGATAGTTTGAAATAAAAGCAATCTAGACCAGTAATATTGCCTAACTTTGCTTGACTTCAAAGTAATAGAGTTAGAAATTTGGGAACAACTTTATTGGCCTGCTGCACCAAACAACGTTAGAAGTACCAATTAGAAAGTGTGCTGACCAAATTAGTCTAAACCATAGGATTGCAACCATGTTACCAAGTTTTGCCTTTTGTTTTCTTAATGGATAAATTTCCAAAAATTATTCAACTTTAAAATAAAAGCGCCTTGCAATAAAATGAATGAACTTGCAATTATTGAGTCATTTTAGCATAAGCTTGTGTATCTGTGAGCAATGGAATAACTGTTGAGTAAATATTAAAAAGGCAAACTCAAAAACAAGGGATTTTATCGTTTGCATTAAAACATCTAGTTCAGATATGATTCTTATTGTCTTTGTCTTTATCTCCTCATTAGGTAAATGTGGATTAATCTTTCTTGAGACGATCTTTGGGGTCACATGATGTGGATCTTGCACAGAATGGTTTACAATATGCTGATGGTAATGGTAAGTGTATAATTAGTGTATAGCAGGACTGGTAGGCTGGGTGTTATTTATAATTAGATTTGATTCTGGGTAGAAAGTGATTTTGTTACTGCCTAAATCCTGGAGGAACAGCAATTGTTTTGAATCTTGCTTGATCAGCAAATTCCCTAAGGGCCAGAGGGGAAGATAAAGGCCTCAACATACAGTACATACACCATATGTTAGACACTGCATGTCATACATTGTATTGTATACCAATGTGTAAAACCTACACAAAGAGGTGTATGCGTTTAATATCCAGGTCCATTTCTTTGTTTTGTGTATTCATCATAAATTAAGGAACAAAATATTCAGATGACTTGTTCCCTTCTAATTTATCAGTTTGTCATACTGTAGTGTTGGGTGGCAGGTAAGCGTAGTACTCGGTCTTAATAGTGTAGCCAGACTCCTCTGTATTGTCAGCCTAATTGCCGCTAAAAATAGGCAGTAAAATGTATGGCAGGCTTATCAACAATAAATTTAATTCACAAGTGCATGTGCCCTAACAATTAAATATAGTGACTGCACACAAAATGAGACCCATACACACACTAAGTAAGAACCAAACCCACACTAAGTTAGAACCATGTAGAATGACTAACAGGAATCAAATCTCTGTTTCCATCCTAACCTTTCCTACCCTTCCCCTCTCAGTACATCTAAAACCCAATAAAATTGATGTCAAATTTAAATCTGAAGATAATTTAGGTTTTATGTCATTTGTCAATGAGCTATATACTAAGGTATTACAAATGGAAGTCTTTAGTGGGTTTACTGTAATGTGTGCATATGTTGTTGTCAGTCAGTAATACAAAACATGCATGAACCTTCTGGACCCTATACATGACCTCAGAGTAAAAACCATAGTAATTCAGGATTATATTCTTAGCCATTGGTCAACAGTGTTGAAGGATTCTCTTAATGTGTTCTGTTTAAGATGTACATTATTTGCACTTCAGTTATAATACTGGCCATTTAAGAGATAATTCCAGGAAACTCCAGCACATGTGCTTTCTACATTTATGTTCTGTTGCAATACTACGGAAGATAGCTCACAAATCTGGTAGAAAATTTCCAGCAATTGTCAAAAGATGTCTTTTATCGGGGGGGGGGGGGGGGAGGGCTAGGGGTCTACACAATTCTTGGAAGGTAACATGGAGTTGATTAGTCACCACTACAAGTGTTGTAATTGCTTACATCAGATACAAAACATATTCCTAAAAACAATGTATTTGCTGCCCTGAGATTACAGCCATATACTATTCATATATACTTATTAATAAGACACAAGGGAAGACGTTGATGTATGTTACAAAAATGATCACAGACCTGATGAATTTTCACCTGATAAATCTAGTGAATGGAAAGTTGAGTTATTGTGTATTTTCTCTTTAACCTCCAGGTTATACAGTTTTCAACATTTCTTCTGTACATTTCCTCCAAGAAAGTGAAAGAAAAAGTCAAGCTGGAACACATTACTGATGACATAACTACCTTTGTGGATGTGAGTCTTCACATGATAATTTCTCAACAGTCAGTTTGTGAAATGGTAATGGGCTGTGTTGGGTTCCTTTGATGAAATCTACAGGCTATATGTAGGTGAAGACAGCTTGCCTAATTAGCTCTATAAATAACATCAAATGACATTTTTAAGATTCCACTTGTTTAATTGTGTAGAGCTAACAAACTTGACTAAACACAACTACTATATTGTAGTATGCAGTGGTGGGTTGAAGATTTCTCTAAAGTGGAGACAGCTACTGATAATAATAATAATACTAATAATACGCAGTTCTTATAAAGCGCAAATACACACTTAAGTCTCAATGCGCTGATTATTAACCCCTGGTCACTGGTAACTTGTCACACCCACACACCAAAGTGTGCACAATTCAATCAATCTCTCCTGGGGCACCACAGTGCACCACAACCACGTGTCCCCCTGGGGACTTCCCATAGGGTGCAGCCACAAACCGGCGCACGCAACTATATTTACAAGTTACCTCGCAGGTCCCCATGTATACACCTGGGTGAAGAGAGGCAATGGAGATAAAGCGCCTTGCCCAAGTACACAACGCAATGATCTGGCCAGGGCTCAAACCTGTAATCCTTAGATCACAAGTCCACTGCCTTAACCACTTGACCACAACGCCCTCCGATAGTTACCTAAATTGATAGTTACCTAAATTAACAGTTCATCAGAAAACTTCAACTTCTGTAGAAAATAAAGATTGCCCACATGCCAGGCAAGCTAATAGAGCGGGAGCCCAGAGGGGAGGGGCATTTTGGGGGTCTACTGGCAGGGGTACACCACTGATATAAATTACTGGAAATGCCCAGCCCTTAGATATACAGTCCTGCCAATCATTTTTCCAGTATTTTTCAATTGGTTACCTCATGAGCTGACCTAGGTCAATGAGGGGATGGGCATTTTGGGGGTCTAATGGCAGGGGTACCCCACTGATATAAATTACTGGAAATGCCCAGCCCTTACATATAGAGTCCTGCCAATCATTTTTCCAGTAGTTTTCAATTGGTTACCTCATGAGCTGACCAAGGTCAATGAGGGGATGGGCATTTTGGGGGTCTAATGGCAGGGGTACCCCACTGATATAAATTACTGGAAATGCCCAGCCCTTACATATAGAGTCCTGCCAATCATTTTTCCAGTAGATTCAATTGGTTACCTCATGAGCTGACCTAGGTCAATGAGGGGATGGGCATTTTGGGGGTCTACTGGCAGGGGTACCCCACCAATATAAATGACTGGAAATGCCCAGCCCTTACATATAGAGTCCTGCCAATCATTTTCCAGTAGTTTTCAACTGGTTACTTCATGAACTGACCTAGGTCAATGAGGGGAGGGGCATTTTGGGGGTCTACTGGCAGGGGTACCCCACCAATATAAATTACTGGAAATGCCCATCCCTTACATATAGAGTCCTGCCAATCATTTTCCAGTAGTTTTCAACTGGTTACTTCATGAACTGACCTAGGTCAATGAGGGGATGGGCATTTTGGGGGTCTACTGGCAGGGGTACCCCAATGATATAAATTACTGGAAATGCCCATCCCTTACATATAGAGTCCTGCCAATCATTATTCCAGTAGTTTCAATTGGTTACCTCATGAGCTGACCTAGGTCAATGAGGGGATGGGCAAATCGGGGGTCTACTGGCAGGGGTACCCCACCAATATAAATGACTGGAAATGCCCATCCCTTACATATAGAGTCCTGCCAATCATTTTCCAGTAGTTTTCAATTGGTTACTTCATGAGCTGATCTAGGTCAATGAGGGGATGGGCATTTTGGGGGTCTACTGGCAGGGGTACCCCACCAATATAAATGACTGGAAATGCCCATCCCTTACATATAGAGTCCTGCCAATCATTTTCCAGTAGTTTCAATTGGTTACCTCATGAGCTGACCTAGGTCAATGAGGGGAGGGGCATTTTGGGGTTCTACTGGCAGGGGTACCCCACCAATAACAATTACTGGCAATGCCCATCCCTTGTATCTGAAGTCCTAACCATCATTTTCCAGTAGGTTTCAAGTGGTTACCTCATGAGCTGACCTAGGTCAGCCGTGAGGGGTCAATTATTGATGACTGGCAGGGGTACCCCACCACCAATAATTACTGGCAATGGCCATTTGTTGCTCTTGGGGCCATACCTGACACATTGTACTTACTTTGTTGTGGTTACCATGAAAGCTGATCTAGGTTAGCTTTGAGGTGACTTTAAAATTGCTCTCCCAGCCACACCCACCACACCCGGTTTGCCAGTCGTCTGGTTTCATATACAGGAATGCACTGTGAACATTGTGATGTACAAGGCAATTGGTTACCTTCCCAGCTAACCAAACCCTCTGGGCTCCCGGTCTATAAGTTTTTGTAGTGTGTACCTTGATCTGATCAGGGATGTGTTTGAAATTTAGAAACTATGAAGTATCAAGTCTTTGAAGTTATATGTGCATTGCCACCTGTGGGTTACTCCCAAGATTATATGGCATGCTGTAACATATCAACCCAAACTTATTATCAGCATATTGAGTTACCATGCAGGTACATAGACAGTTTGTTGGGTACTGAGGACTAAACTGATGAATGCTGAAATCCATATTTCTAAAATGAAATACTCTTGATGAGATCAATCAGTTACATAGAACTGTGTTATACATATAGTTTGTTCATGTGTGAGAAACATTGTGTAGGGTAGCCAGCAATTTCACAGTCATCGTATACCCATATCTGTAAATTTGCTACCATGTTTAATACATAAATAAAGAGATGTTGCCGTAAGTCTGTATAAGGATTCTAATTGCTGTCCACAAACTTAAAATAAGCTGTGGTCAGTCAACAATATTGTTGTGCCATGTTTTTACATTACTTTATGTCCTGGTTTCAGTGTCGAGAGAGAGGGGTAGCAGAACCTGTTCAGTTGCTGTCCAATCCACAATATTACTCTCGTAAAACGTGCCTTGAATATTATTGTAACTGATGCTTGCCATACACCAGACCGGCATCTTTTTACAACTTAGGAGATGCCTTGTGCATTGAATCTTAGCTCTTGATTTCCGTTAACCCTAGATATATATTATTATCATATTCTATACATCTCTTTATTCTGTTCTATGTTCTATTCTGGTCACATTTTACATTCATATTTCTTGATTACTATATATGGTTATATTTATTATTCTATCAATACTGCTGTAGTGCAATGTTGGTCTTCGTAATAAATAGTAAGAACTGTGGTCGTGCTATAAACAATACTTCCTCAAGCTGCTGAGTGATAAATATATTAACAAACTTTTATATGGTGTATAAGGCCAGAGACTGTATACTTCGCTTCTGTCCATGATGTAGGCCCAACCATTCATAATTCATGTTCGCCTCTATGTGGACCGAACATTAGCTTGAAAGGTAATGTTACACCTAATTAATTAGAATGTAATGAATTCCAATGATGGTTAGCTAAGACTAATGATGTAATAAAACCCTCTCATGTTTATGAATATGGTTGATGATTATTCATGATATGCTGATTATTGTGTTTACTGTTGAACTTAATTCCTCTTTTCTTGTTTATTATTCCCAGAAAGTTTTCCGTTGTTCATTTATACTTGTATAATTATACTTTACGTATAATATAATAAATTATTAGAGAAGTGGAGAGAGAGGGGAGATGGAGAGGGTGGGGGATGGAGAGGGTGGGGGATGGAGGGGTTTGAGGGAGATGGAAGGGTTGGGGAGATAACAGGGGTTGGTGGGGGGGGGGAGATGGAGGGGTTTGATGGAGATGGAGCGGGTTAGGGAGTTGGAGAGGGTAGGGGATAGGAGGGGTGTGAGGGAGATGGAGCGGGTTGGGGAGTTGTAGAGGGTGGGGATGGAGGGGATTGAGGGAGATGGAAGGGTTGGGGAGATAACGGGGGTTGGGGAGATGGAGGGGTTCGGGAGAGCGGTGGGGATGGAGGGTTTGAGGGAGATGGTGGGGGTTGGAGAGATGGGGGTGGTTAGGAAGATGGAGGGGATGATGGTTAAAAACGCAATATTTTAGTATGCAGGGCCGTAGCTTGCGCAGGGGTAGCTGTCCCCTGAGATTTACACTTTCTAAATGAAAGTAGGGTACGATAAATGTTCATATCATTTCTTCTGATTTAGTCTGTAGTGTGCAAACTCTGAGATTCTAGGCACGTATTGTAGGAATGGCGGTCAAGTAACATAAGGTTTACTTTAACTGCTCATCACGTATATGCACGATCTCTGATGCGACTACTGTTTCTGGTGGTTTTCAGAGGGGGGGGGGAGGGGCGGGCCGGGGGCAGAGGGGATTATAATAACAATAAAAGTAGAGAGCTCCAAAGATTTAACCTGCAAGAACAGTGTAGCAGTCTTACGTGAAACTACGGTTCATAAATATACTTATTACGTATGTTTCACTGTTATCCCCTATATTAGTGCCACAATGTTTTACTAAGAATACACGGTCTACTCACTCAGTTCATTCCCCCTCTGCTACCAGCAGTAGGTCCTTAGATAGTGTCATGACGGTCCCTTTTTGGAAATGACCAACCCACTCAAATTTCTTGAAAAAACGCCTGGTACCGTATATCCGCCAGGCGTGGCGGACGGGAAAATTATTGGGGGGCTAATGTGTGGAGACTATCTAAGCGGAGCGCCACCATCGGTTGGCGCGGAGCGTACAAGAAAATTTTGGGTTTTTCAAACCCCCAGATGGCCGGAAACGGTACTTTCCCGAGTGTTTTATGCTGCGAATACCTAGCCCTAAAATATGGGTCTCAAGCCTGCAATTTCTCAGATTGCACGTAAAAATCTGTAAAAACATTGTAATTTGAATATTCGATGGTGTTTTAAGAGAGTAGCTAGTACTCGTACTGTACTCGCAAAGACGTTTTTGAGTGTAGTAAATTACTACTTGCAATTAAATGCAATCATTAAATAAATGTCATAAGAAAAAACGGAAAGCATTTCTTAATGTCAACAAATGGGTAATTCCAAAACCATGTGCAGTAGCCAACAAATTTCTATGAACCAAGCCCTGTCACGAATGCATGTACCCCCAGCATTTACTAAAATTATTACACCTATATAGTACGTGTGCATCGGACAGATCGACAAATATGCATTGAAAAATGGGCAGATGCACGTTTCGGGGCCTTGGTAAATATTGGGGGGCTTATCATGCATTTGCCCCCTCAACTTTTTCATTGGGGGGGCTGAGCCCCCCCGGTTCCGCCGCCACTGATATCGGCACATCAAAGCATCGCTATGTAACATTTGGACGATACATTTTTTCTCGATGTTCCTTAACTGCTGCTAGGAATTCTACCCAGGCTACGGCCCCTAAATATATCTTTATTTTTATGATTTGTTGTTTCCGATGAAGTGAATGTGCCTAGATACCAAATAGTGCTTTTCAAATGTACTTATAAAACCAGATGTTTGCATGTTGTAGATGTCTGGATAACAAGATATTCTTGTGTGCAAAGTTTAGATGTTTCCTTTTGGGTTTAAGTTTCAATATGAATACTCATGATTAATGCCCTAAGTTATATCAGGATGTGAAATAGATAAGTCTTTTTAATTCAAGGCTAATCTTGTCAAATGTGTCTTTTATTAAATTTATTTATAAATGACATATCAATTCAGGCATCAAACAGAAGTAAAACTGAATATTTGTAGAGTCCGACCCCTGGACCATGGCGGGGATTCGCCCCTGGACCCCACCCGAAAAGGGCTTTGCTCGCCGACTCCTTCAGTTTTATTCATGTACCCTTATTTATTCCCCCCTCCCCACCCAACTCTCAATTCGGAGTGATGTTCCTGATCAGAGCATTTTCTATTTTAGCTTAACGCAGTTGGTTGTGTTTGTAGCTTTATCTCCTACACCTATATACTGGTAAAATAATCACTGTTGACTGTTATTTTGTAATAACTGATTTATGACACAAAATGTTCACAAAACTCGAGATAGTGTGTCACATCTCAAAACAAACAAACAGTATTATCTAACAATCCGGTGTTACCATCCTCTATCGTTTAGGTGGAAGGGGGGGGGGGAGGGGATTCAAAATGAGATGTGAATTTTGTCCACCAGGAATGTTGAAATTAGACAAGAAATTGGAGGATGTACAAATGAGATAATAAAGCATTACATTAATGTAAGTAAGAGCGGAGACACGATTGAGGTATTTGTGTTATGATATTTCATGACTTGGTCTGAACATGACACAGAGGTACACAATGTATAAATGAGCACCTTTATCTGCCTCGATTTATTTTAATTCCTCTCCTGACTCGCGAACAGCGAGGATATTCTCGTGCTGAAAATGTAGCTTGCATACGAAGATATGCCCAGATTAGTGAAACTATCTTTCACACCTCCACCCCCCCCCCCTCCCCGACGTCTCCCATCTCCATTTTATACGCTCATTTCAAAGAAAGTGAATGACTTGAAGATTTGAGGCTTAATTGTTAGCTCTGAGGAAGTATCGTACATGGAATGTTTAGCATTTGTTTATTTTGCTCTGTTCTGAGTCACTGTGTACCCAGTGGCGTAGCCAAGGGGTCGTGGGGGGCGAAAGCCCCCCCCCATGAAAGCTTGCCCCCTCCCCAGTCGCCCTCCCACTGGGATTTTGAGTGTCCAAAAAATATACATGTGCGAAAAATATATCATTGGTCTGAATGGTCTCGAATCCCCTGATGACCACTCATGAACGACCCTTCATTGGTGGTCATTGGTGGTTTAACATGCTGGCGTATGACGACTTTTGGCCAAATTTGCGCTAAGCTCACTATACGAACTCGGATCTGGACTATGCCTAATTAGTTACTTATTTAAATTATTAATAATCGCGTATGAGGAAATGCACCATTTTGTGGTATGACTCCCAGGACGGCAAGTCGAGAAACTCACATGCAGTCGCGGCGGATAGCTTCCTTTGCCTATAGTATGTCCGGGGATATTTTGGGACAACATTCCTATAGGCCTTTATCTGAGGCCCTGGGTCATTCCTTGACCGACTTGGTGCAATTTACTGTAATGTGCCCATTTCGAAGTAAATGTATTCACAGATGGTTAGTTGTCATGGGTTCGAACAAATGAGAGGTATTCCATCCTGAAACATAGGACAAAATGGGGCTGGCGTTTCCAGTTCACCGCATCATTTGTCAACTTGCACTGGGTTCTAATGTTCATGTCAATTTGAATCACTAATAACAGAAATAAACAACCAAAAATTAAGACCGCATGAACTTTATTGCAGATTTCCTGAGTGACGAATTTGTAATTTTCTCTCGAAATCACGCAACTAGATGTCTGCTACCCAGCCTGGCAAGTGCCATCTCCAGCGATCTGGCAGGTATTAAAATCTGAAATTTTCTTGCTACGCTACGCGGCAACCAATGGTTGCGCTCCGCTTAGAAAGTACTTGCGGCCGGAATACTCGAATCGATTACGTCCCCCGCCCCCACGTTTCATATCGGATTGACGCCCCTGCTAACAAGGCCTGGAAGTGTCATTTCCCACGATCTAGGAGGTCTTTTTAGCTAGAAAAAGTTGGTACGCTGCGCGCAAAACCATGGTGGCGCTCCGCTTAGATAGTAACAAGACGCCCTCCCAGGAAATGGTCAAGCCACTCCAGCGCCCCCACTGACAAAATCCTGGCTACGCAACTGTTTGTACCTGCAGTGTTAGAACAAACTTAAGTCCATTCAAACAGATATGTAATCGTCGTGTAATGTTTATTCGTAACGGTGATCAACTTGAATCGGAATATATATCACGCTACTCATATTATTTATTTAACCTTCCGTCACTCGATATTTTCATAACAAACAAACTGTTAACTATATTAATGATATAGTTATCTGTTGATACTTTGATCCTGTATGCATATACGCAGGTACGTAGCTAAGGCCTGATGATTAGGGAGGGGGGGGGGGGTGTAGTGGCTGAAATTCCAACTGGATGGGTTTTGGAGCCAGAAAATTCCGACTGCTGCCTTTTACCCCCCTCCCTGTACTACTCGTCAACATCAAAATGGTTGAACGCGCACGTCGCGCGCGGAAACCTTTCTCGATACATTTGTACCCCTGGCCCTTACTTCACACAAACTTATTAATCACTCTGGTTAAGCAAGTAAGCAACTAAGTATAGTTATTTACTTGAAGGCTACATAGACTACTGACTACAAAAGCTATGTTAATGTAACAAAGTTTTTCTTATGTTGATGGCATTTTTAAGCTTCCGTATATTAGCTTTGAGTGTTCTAATTGCATACCATGGAGAAAATGTATATCCTGAACTTACTTGAAGCTAGCGAACAGGGTCAACCCACCCAATAGCAAAATTAATACGTAAATTAACCGAATTGAAGCTGGCGAACGTTGAGTATTAAAAACCATACCAAGTTTTGTATGGTAGAGTATAAGGATAGCAAGATACAATTTCTCAATGTGACAAAGAAAACTTGGTAAATATGACTGATTAAAGGTAAATTTTGACCAAAAATTTTAGGTCACTCACAAATTACAAGAATATGTGAAAATTAGATTGCGACAGTCGGAAAAATTAGAGTGCAACAGTCGGAAAAATTAGAGTTCATCAGTCGGAAAAATAAAATGCAACAGTCGGAAATCTCGACAGTCCCACTATCGCCATTTTTACCAATATAGCCACTTCCATGCATTTACTTATGCAAACACAAAAACTAAATGTAATAACGAGGGGGCTCCCTAATTATAACAGGGTGCCCTCTCGAAGACAGATGTCTAATTACATTACGGAGCCAGGCGCGTAGCCAGGAATTTGCCAAGGGAAGGGCGAAAATGTAGAAATTTTTTTCAGAGCCGTAGATACGGCATTGCACACTATCTAAGCGTAGCGCCACCATGGGTTGGCGCGAAGCGTACAAGAACATTTTGGCTGAAAATGCCTCCCAGATCGCTGGAAATGGCACTTCCCATGCCTTGTAAGTTGCATCTTAGCATTTTCTCTTTTGAAATTACTAGCGATATCATAAAAACATTAAAAAAAAAAATAGGCTCAAGGGGGGGGGGGGGTGCGGCTGCCCCCTTCGCCCCCCCCCCCCCCCCCTTGGCTACGCGCCTGCACGGAGCTCTATATGTAACAGTTCCCTAATTACAGCAGGGAGCTCTCTCAAAGAAAGCTCCCCAATTATAGCAGGGAGCTCTATATGTAACAGCTCCCCAATTAAAACAGGGAGCTCTTCTCGGTGACAGCTCCCTAATTATAGCAGGGAGCTGTATAGTAACATCTCCTCAATTATAGCAGGGAGCTCTTCCCAGGGACAACTCCCTAATTATATCAGGGAGATCTTCTCAGTGACAGCTCCATATTTAAAGCAGGGAGCTCTCTAATCTCCGGCTCCCTAATTATGATTAATTAATTACAATTATGATATATACTCATTATATATTATGACAGATCCAAGTTATACCAAAGAACTCAGTGACAGCTCCCTTTCTTTTCAGTGTGTGACAGTTCCTTGTAAGGTATGGAGCAACACAGACACTACATTGTATGGCCAGATAGTCACGTACTACAGCTCTAAAGTGGAGGACACATTCAAACCTGTCCATGGATGGATTTAGTTAGGAACCTGAACCTTTGCAGAATGACTAGAGGCGAACTAAAGATTTTATAAAGGAGAGGATGATGCCCTGTGGTCATTCAAGCCGACTATCACGTAGTGGTTCTGCCCCCCCCCCACCCCAATAAAAGTTTAAACGTCAATTGGTGCATATTGAGGCGCATTTAAAATATAAATGTTATCCATATAAGTAGCTCTAAACGCAAGGATTTGCTAATAAATACTTTTTGAGGTTGAAAAAGGTTCGCCCAACAACCATTCGCCCAACTGCCATTTCGCCCAACCTTACCATTTCGCCCAACCAGCCTGGTCATTTCGCATAAACAGCCTGGTCATTTCGCCCAACCAGCCTGGTCATTTCGTCCAACCAGCCTGGTCATTTCGCCCAACTAGCCTGGTCATTTCGCCCAACCAGCCTGGTCATTTCGCCCACACAGTCTGGTCATTTCGCCCAACCTTGATTAAATATGATACTTTAGTAAGGAAACATTCGGGAATTTTTAACGTTACGGGATACGAACCGAATATTAAGGAAACTTGAGGATGGATCAGTGTTTTAGGGGTTAGGTTTGATAAGTTTGATAGTAAACGTTCGGGAATTGTTAACGTTACGGGATACGAACCGAATATTAAGGAAACGTTAAGTCGTGGTTAAATTTATTACATATGTGGTTACATATGTGGTTACATTGATATATTATATCAATCGCAGTTGGGCGAATATTATATCAATCGCAGTTGGGCGAAATGGTTGTTGGGCAAAGTGACCAGAAAGCGGTATAATTATTCACCGGCTGAACGCCATAACAATTCCGTGAAGGACGACGGTCGGTCGACCACCCTTCCCCCCTCCTCCTCCCCCTCCCCCTTTGGCTTGCCATTGTTTGTAGAGAATATACCATACACAAGGGTTATCGTTAACTGTCGTTACTTAATATATTATAATAATAATAATAATGAACCGTACTTATATTGTTGACAATTGTTTACGACAGGTTCTCTTAGTTAGTATTGATTGCCTATACAAGCTATATTATGTGGTATGACCGAATGACGTCATATTTACCTACTTTGTATGTAATGGGTCAAAATGCTGACTGGAAATTGAAGAAAACAATCGTCCCAACCTTAAACTTAAATGACTTCTCACATCACTTTACAATAGCAAGCCTAAAAAAGAGTCTATAGCAAGGGCGGCGGAAGCACTTTTAATCTGGGGGGGGGGGGGGCACCAACGTCGAAGGGCACTTTGCAGAAATTCGATTGGACTGATGCAGCCTGATATTTAGTACCCTTCATAACTCTTATTGTATTATCTTATTTGCATATACACATTACTCCATCAACGCCACCTCCCCCCCCCCCCTTCAAGGAAACAATGCATACTAGCACTGCAGTATCTAATGTGCAAAAAAAGTCCCTGCACACGCGATCGATACATGCATGAAAGAAAATGAAATATGTCAAAAAACTGAAAAAAAGTAATTTTCTATGTGTTTTTCAATGGTTAAACTGATATTATTATGATCAATATTATTGTAACGACTTTGCCAATAATTCTAACCAATTTGGAAGGGTTATAACACGGCAAATGATTGTATGTTATTGGCATGCGATGTAATAACCAACGCATGCCTATATGATATGCACATTAACATGGTGAACGCGCGCGTAGCGCGCGAAAAAATTTGGTAATATTTTTCGGGCAAGTCGTTACAGGCCCCCCAAATCAAATTGGGCTCCTACGCCTGTGGTAGTAAACATTTAAAACTTCCCGAAATATTTCATTCGACGTGGGTTTCGCTTTGTAAACTCTTTTTTTATTTAGAAATTTTTATGTAGAAAAAGGGCACATTTTTAATCTGAGGAAAAGTGGGGGGGCACGTGCCCCCTGTGCCCCCCCGGTTCCGCCGCCCTTGGTCTATAGGTAGGGATTGCTAGGGTGTAATGGACCTTCCTTCACTGAAAAAATAAACTAGTCAATATTGCCACGGACTAACGTTAAATTAGTCTGTAACGTTAGTCAATGCACACGGACTTGCAAAAGTCTTCGTTTCATCGCTGCTTCTTAGTCAGTTTACACTGACTAAGGAAAATATAATCTCAGCTTAGTCGGTGGCGACGGACTAAGGTATTTTAACCCATGGACTAAGAACTATACGGACACCCGATTTACGCCATAATCGTAGCTTAGTCGGTGTCGACGGACTAATGTATTTTAACCCAATTCGATTCACTTCAATTTGGAAACCGAGAGGCAACGGCAGCTTGCTGGACTTGGCATAGTTTCATACGATCACTCTAAGCAACTTTCAACCGTAAATCACCCAAGAAGGTTTTTAGAAGAATGGAGGTATTAACTGCCATCATCGCCGTACCTGTTATTCCTTTAACTTGAAGGTAAAATTAAAGTTAATTGTTAGGCCACTGGCACTAGTACTGTATTATGGTTAGTGTAACGCTACCGTTGCCACGCTGGCGTTTCGCAATACACAAGTGCAATGACAGTGAGTAGCCTATAGGCTTCTACTGGGTACTGCAGTGCATTCTCAACACTAAAGTGTGCATTCTAAACACCAATTAACAATGTGTTATGTGTGTATTGGGCTAGATTGAACAGTGGCACATAATCTTCTAATTTATTCCCAAACAAATGCTGGAACTATAAGTCTCAATAGTTTATTTGAAGTCTACACTCATTTGGTAAAGATTTCCTGTAATTTCCCATGTGAATCTAAATGGGTAGGCTTTGTGATATTGAATAAGCAAGGCTAGACCTTCAAACGTACAGTCACAGTAGGCTGAACAAATTATGTTGGCTAGTCAACAGTATTATATGTTGCGAGCAGTCAGGATGCACGCTTCAGTTCTATTTAACCTTTTCATTTATCATTTCTTAGTATTTAATTTCCGGTCACGCCCAGGAAACAATTGCGACATTCCTTCACGGTCGACTTGTTTACTGTAAGAAGTATTAACCGTTTTTTCTCAGGAAAGCTTGATAGTCTGAAGTTATTATAACATGTGCTTTTAGTATACTGCCAAAAGAGTAAGTTGTTGTATTTGTATTGATATTTTATGTAGAAGTAACGGAAAATTTAGTATGTTTAGTTTGGTCTAATTGCACGTTTTTTTTTTTCTGTCCAATGTAGTGCAGGGTTGACTTGCGCGAATTCAAATTATTCTGTTTATGTATATGTATATGCATCGATTCGTAGATTATGATGTTTTTTTTGACATTTATTTGTAATTCAAGCATATCTGTTTAGTAGCAAAGTTTAAAGGTTAAGATTAATTAGTTTTCTCTTTTTGATCCTAGATTGAATGAAACTCATTGACGTAAATTATAGATCAGATGATACAGTTTAACGCAGTTGCTAAAACTCTGGGTATTCTCTAGTCTTCGCCGGTCCATTATATACTTTAGTACTACTAGTAAGACTAAATCAAAACGACCGAAAGACAAACTTAGTGTAACAAAGTACTGATTCTCCTCTAGCCTAGGTCTAAACAGGCTTGTTATGTGAGCAAGCAAAATAACAACTAAAAACAATTAGGCCTATAAATAAGTTGGCTCAGTGCATTTCTGTTTCTAAAATTTTATATTTTTAAAGATCATAAAAACAAACAAAGATTTAGCCCATGTTTTATTATCTCTGTATTCTGGGCATTTGATTCTGGTTGCAATGGTGATGACACTCTCGTTCAAATTTTCAGCTTTATACAGTCTGCTTCAAACTTTGGGATTGTTTTTTGAGACTATAGTGGAAGCAAATCTCACATAACTTTGTGGTGACAACTTTATTTAATTTTTTTTTCAAATGATGAATACTTTGCTGTTTCTTTTTTCCAGCAGGAATTGAAAAGCCAAATATCTAAGTCAAGGGTGAGGTTTCCTGTGATGAACGACACCAGTGTGGAGGCAACAACAGAAGAGGAGAACTGTGTTATATATGGCTTAAAGACATGTTTTAAGATGATATATTGGTACCCTTCGCAGAACAAAAGAGTTTATCCAAGAGTCCAAAAAGCAAAGGAACAAGTACCATAGAGAAAAAAGATGGAAGAGTGAGTTTAACTATTGTACCCAACTGTTTAATGATATTAAAGATACTTTTCATAACCTGTTTTAAAAAAAAAACAGTCTAGTATATCATTTACGTGCAAGCTTCATAAGTTTGGTCAAATTTTCACTGATCTGTAGAGCGGGAGTCCAGAGGGTTTGGTTAGCTGGGAGGGTAACCAATTGCCTGGTACATCACAATGTTCACAATGCATTCCTGTATATGAAACCTGACGACTGGCAAACCGACTGTGGTGGATGTGGCTGGGAGAGCAATTTTAAAGTCACCTAATAGCTAACCTAGATCAGCTTTCATGGTAACCACATCAAAGTAAGAACAATGTGTCAGGTATGGCCCCAAGAGCAACAAATGACCATCGCCAGTAATTATTGGTGGTGGGGTACCCCTGCCAGTGATCAACAATTGACCCCTCACGGCTGACCTAGGTCAGCTCATGAGGTAACCACTTGAAACCTACTGGAAAATGTTGGTTAGGACTTCAGATACAAGGGATGGGCATTGCCAGTAATTTTTATTGGTGGGGTACCCCTGCCAGTAGACCCCCAATATGCCCATCCCCTCATTGACCTAGGTGAGCTCATGATTTGACCAGTTGAAACCTACAGGAAAATGATAGGTATCACTTCATATGTAAGGATGGGCATTTCCAGTATTTTATATTGGTGGGCCACCACTGCCAGAGTCCGCCCATCCCTTACATATAGAATCCTGTCAATCATTTTCCAGTAGTTTTCAACTGGTTAAATTATGAGCTGACCTAGATCAAAGGGGGGGGGGCATTTTGGGGGTCTACTGGCAGGGGTACCCCCCCCCAATATAAATTACTGGAAATGCCCATCCCTTACATATAGAGTCCTGCCAATCATTTTACAGTAGTTTTCAACTGGTTACCTCATGAGCTAATCTAGGTCAATGGGGGATGGGCATTTTGGGGGTCTACTGGCAGGGTTACCCCACCAATGTAATTTGAGGGACCTAGATTTAAATGTATACCTCCCAATATGTTATAAAATTTTAATGTAAATGTATATTTATGATAATGTGAGTTATCATGTGCTATATCTGTATCTGTGCTTACACGTATATCATATTTTCTGTTCACAGGTCAATAATGGTGCAGATTTTGGCTTCCTGAAGACAAGTGGGAGGCCATTTGTAGTTAAGAGAAACACTCTTTGTTCGTGAAGACTTAACTGGTGTCGATTTGGGGTACCACTTTCAAACGAAAGTCATGAGGATCCCTTGCCCAAAATTCAACTTTGCATTATTGTGCAGTGCTATACTTTTGCGATTCATGTTTGATCCATTAACTTGTCTTAACTTTGTTGGAATAAAATCATATTTTCAGATTTTTGTTCACAGTGATTTCTTCTCTATCTGTCGAAAGTCAGCCTTTGTAGACATCAGAAGTTTTATCAGAAATAAATACTGCCAACGTACACATTTTTTGTGTTTCTTCTGCTCTCTTTTCTTTCAGTGATGCTAGTCAGTGAAACTAGTCGGGTTTAATTCTTTCAGTGATTCTAGTCAGTGCAACTAGTCAGTCGATACCGACTAAGAAAGGTTAGTCGGGAGAGGCACCATCCTGACTTATGTAAAACCTGCTATAAACTAGTCGGTGGCTCATATAAATTAGTCGGTAAAGACCGACTAATGTCACCAACTAATGTAACTGACTAATATACATTTACCGACTAAGAAATTGTTGATCGACTAAGCTGACGGACTAAGATGACCGACTAAGAAATCCAACTGACTAAGGAATAAATTAGTCGGTATAGCAACTGACTAAGGCTATGTTAGTCGGGAGAGGCACCAGATGGACTAACGTTATGTTAGTCGGTGAACCAATTTAAGTTTTCAGTGTTCAGAAGCAATCATTCGATTTATAAAGGGATTTAATTGGTTTTCTTGGTGGTGTCCGACATAAATGATACTGCTATGGTTGAATCTTTTTTTCCTGATTAATAACAAATTTTACTCTGCAGATCAAGGTATTTACGTTTTCTTTTTTTTAAAGAATTCCTCAAGCGGCTGAGTGACCAATATATTAGTGAACTTTGTATGATGTATAGGGCCAGAGACTGTATGATTCGTTTCTGTCCATGACGTATACCCAACCATTCATAATTCATGTTCGCCTTTACATACAGAACATTTACGCACAAGGTAATTTAAACCATAATTCACTGAAAATGATGTATTTATACCCTCTCATGTGTATGTATCTGGTTGATGATTATTCATGAGATGCTGATTATATTGTTTACTGTTTAATACTTAAAATCCTCTTTTTCTTTGTTTTTCGTTGTTTTTCATTCCCAGCCATTTTTCTGTTGTTCATATATCAGGCGCGTATCCAGGGGGGGGGGGCGTTGGGGGCGCGCGCCCCCCGGGTAAGAAAAAGAGGAGAGAAAAAAGAGAAGAAAAAAGGAAAAAAGAGGGGGGGGGAAAGAAAAAAGAGGTGAAAAAAGAGGAGGAGGAGAGGAAGGAAGGGAAAAGAAAAGAAGGAGAGAAAAAGGAGAAACGGAGGGAGTAGAAGATAAACGCCAAGACAACGGGAAGAGAAATAGGAACAGTGACATCATTATAGCGCTGATCCCTATTATATACACATGGCTGGGTAGCCAGTGACGGATCGAGGATTTCGGAAGGGGCGTGCGCCTCACCCTACCCCTTACACCGACAACTCCATTTTTGACGTTTCCATTTTTCCTCTCTCACTAATGTATTTATATATGTATATATACTATATATGGTCTATCATAACGCGTGTGTGCATGGACGCCTTAAACAATTGTGCTATGAAACCAACTGTGGCTGGTCTCGAACTCGTCCGAGTCGCCGGGGAACATGACGCAATTCGGGAATGGGGCGACCGCCGCCGCCCCCCCCCCCGAGCATATTTTTGTTTTTATGATATCGCTAGTAAATTCGAAATAGAAAATGCTTAGATGCAACTTACAAGGCATGGGAAGTGTCATTTCCAGCGATCTGGGAGGCATTTTCAACCAAAATTTTGTTGTACGCTTCGCGCCAACCCGTGGTGGCGCTACGCTTAGATAGTTTGCCTACAGGCTTCGGCCATCCTTTGGCAAATTATCCGCTAAGCGCCTGTTCGAATTTTCGAAATTTCGAATGGGGGCGTGATGGTTAAAGACCGTGTTTGTTCTATCTTTCCTTACATTCAGTGCATAGCCCTGTACACGCAGTAGCTTAATATCATGGAATTGGATTGCGTTGAAGATGGAGTGTTCTTGTGACGTGAATTAGTATAATAACACAATTAAAGGTGATATTCGTTGTACCGACAGACCGAATACCTGGAGTGTCAAAGGGAGGTGTGTGGGTCTGAAGGGGCGACTGGAGGGAGGAAGGGGAGGGGGGGGGGGCGGAGCATCATCACATCTTTCTTAGTTCACTTGTTAGATCAAGATATTCTTCAGTGACGACGACACCAGCTCCACTCATCAACGATTGTACTTTAATACATTACTGGGTCATTCGGCTTGATCCTTTGTTAGCCAAACAATGGGAGGTAGTCAAATGTTCCATTTTTAATGAAATTCATATTTTCAGTAAACGTTTGGTGTCGACATTTCTAGATAAACGTCAAAACTTCATGAGAAACGTTACAATTTCTATAAAGCGTGGAAAGTTGCGATATCAGTCTAAATTGTTCTATAAGAAAAATCAAATATCAGAAATAAAACCACAAAATGTCAATATGTAAAATCGTTTTTGTTCTCCAAAATAATAGTCAATAGTCGAGGTATAAGCAGGGTTAATTCGAGCAAGAATGTTTTAACAAAATTTTCTGGGATCAATTTTCCTTCTGAGCAACCCTCATATATTATATTGCGTACTTGGTAATAACAGTCGGAGCGGATGTTGCCACCTGGTACAGCTAACACCAACAGACACAATGAAACCCAGACAATAATGTTTCATACTATAATGTATACCTCTATTATTACAGTTTAGATTCTTTCAAGGGGTGGCAGACATATATTTGAGTGTCTACTCCCCTCTTGTAGCTACCCTTCTGCTCCTCCACTGCCCTCCATTATGATACAAGATTAGTCTCTGTACAGAGTAAATAAATCTTTGATTTTGTATTAACGTCATATTTGCGTATTGAGAGAGTGGAAGTACACCGGTTTTACACTGAAGTTCAGTTACTGCCCAGTGTATATGACTGGGGGTGGCAGACAAATACTTGAGGGCCTATCCTCCTCCCCTAGCTACCCCTCTGCTCCTGCCCTCCATAATGGTACAATATTACTTCAGTTGCTGCCCAGTGTATATGACTACTCTTGTAGATAAGAATTGCCTCCATAGCATTGTAACAAGAGCTCACTGAAACACGACATTCACAGGACCCGAAGCACTTGATAAAGATGCTTCGTTAAACATCGGTCGTTGATTATCATTAGGCTTATGTCTAGAATGACTATATAAGCTGCTGTTATACGCGTGACATGAGCGAAAGACTTGTGACTTGACTTGACAAACATTGGCTTGATGAAAACACTGTGATAAACTCGGCTCAAAGTTCAGCTTACAGTAACATTTAAATCAATAATGTGTCATCTATTGTTATTTGATGATAAACTACTAAAGGAATAGATGATTTTCAGTCGTATAAACCAGTGATTTCCATAAAAAAAACGAAACGTGTTTCACAAGTTACATATCAGAACATGAGAAAAGAGGACTTTTCAAATAACAGGGCTTCCCGTACTTTAAAGGTTGTTTGTTTTTTGCTTCTTAATATGAATATACTTATTCTCGTATCTATATTTCGTTATCATAACCTTACTATATTAATATGAACATATATTTTAACATCTAACCTCCCTTTCGTAATCAGGAACTTGCTTGCCTATTATTATCGCTATTTACTTAGCCTGCACCACAAACTAAATTTGTAACGTATACTTTACTACCGTTGTATCACAGTCACTGTTAACACAACAAACAAATACAAAGATCTTACGAAGTTTACCCAGTGGTATCGTATAATTGTTTCATATTTAGTTGATATTATCATTATTACGATATATGACTAGATATCTTTTAAAGATTGAAGATAAGATGTTTCAGTTCCATTACGTATTACATCATCTGGCTTTAAAAAGACGGATAACGAAGATTCAAGTTTTTTTCGAAAAGAGGGACATATTTTAGATGCGTCCCGATGAACTTTTTAGGGTACCTGTAAAGGGCAATCAAGATAAAAATATATTGTCCCTAATAATTGGCCTTTTCTAAAACAGATAACGAAATAATATTCTGAAGCTAACAGTACCTTACATGTTTCATTCTGGTTATATAAACGGCATATGATAATACTTGATACGGTTCCCGGACAACTCCCCCCTGGACGAATTCCCCTGACGATTACCCCCCCCCCTCGGAGAATTCCCACTCCGTACAATTCCCAACTATGACAACTTCCCCCGGACAACCCCCCCCCCCGGACAAATTCACCAGGACAATCCCCTCCTTGGAAATTCGACGATTGATGGGCAGCCGATGTAGGCAGGGTTTAGGCTTTTAGTTCATTCAAAATGGAAGTGAACCTAGAACTAACTGCAACAGGAGATTTCCATTTTTCATATTGTTGTCGTGTCCCCACTGAATATTATATCCAATTAACATGAATTCAAAATGGACGCAAACGATTATTTTGAGGCTCTGTAAAAGCTCATTAACGATTGGTTTTACACCCTCAACATATATTACAGGAAGATAGAAACATGACCACAGACAATCAAACTGGCTTATTGAAAATACACTTTGACGTACCTACATACCTGTCAACTCTCCCGGTTTTACCGGGAGACTCCCGGTTTTTACCCGAATCTCCCGGCCTCCCGGTTTCATGTTCTATTCTCCCGGTTTTTTTAAGTTCTACACTTGCGATATTTCTGAAAATAGCCAACAATTAGTCCTATGCTTAGTAATTCCCCACAGTAACTCTGAACAGGAAAGGCTATATTCAGTGTAGTTCGCAAGAACAAGACAGACAGTCGGTCAAGTCTCAAGCTTGATGGGACTCTATCTAGCATACTAGCCATTAAGTCACAGTCACAGTACCCAGAGTCCACTGACCCTGTTTCAAATGGAAGCCTATTATAGAAACCCTGTAGAAAGCGAAGCGAGCTGCTGTAAACTACAACAAGAAACACTGATTGGATGATTCTCTCATTGTATTGCATAAGTAGACTATACTTATTTAGGAGTATTTATATCATTTCAGTTGAAAATTACCAACCTCCCTATTTTCCCCTTGTTCTCCCTGTTTTTTGGCCCTGAAAAATGTTATTCTCCCTATTTTGGAGTCAAACAGGTTGACAGGTTTGTACCTATAATGTCAAAACCTAGATATGACTCAATGTGACGTCATCAAAACTAAAAAATGAGGCGGATTGAACGAAATCAGGCTGTTTTAAGCAGAGACGATATGATATTATATTTAGTGTGGTCAATGGTTAAATCCAGATTTGAAAAAATGTTGCGCTACGCGCGATTATCTTTTCTCTCATCGCAGCTTTAATATACTGTAGTATGGTAGTTCTTTATGCAGCTTCAGTGATTTACTTTGAGAACGCGAAGTAATATTAGACTTCAATTCTTTGTAGTAGCGTATTGGGCATTAATGGCGATCGGGGGGGGGGGCAAACTTCGCCCCATGTCAACAGTTTTAGTTCAGTTTATACGGGCCCAAACCACATTTGGGCGCCCCTATACCATTGCGCCCCTAACTATGCCACTGGTTCTTTGCTAGGCAATCCTTTCAAATAGCTGGTAAAACAGATATCACAAAGATGATAAACAGTATATAGACTACATGATACTGTTGAATAAACAAACACCATCAGTATTTTTATCACGCCCCTGACTTACTGAAGTATGCTACTGTTGAATGCATCATCAGAGCGTGTGCAGAGATGGGGGGGGGGTGCTTGGAAATGTTGGCTAAATAATGAAGACACTTTACTACAAAAAATGGCAAAATATTGCCCCATGTTGCATGTAAGCACACTTCCTTATTAACATATCTCACTACATTTCATCACATGTTGGACCCAACTCCCTCTCTGGAAATTTCTGACCGTAACACAACATAAATGCTACGGGCCGGGAATGTAGTGTAGCTGGCTATAATGCATAACAAGAATCTAGAGCTTCGTGATTCATTGCCTTTGGATTTGAAGCCAGATATAATTGTTTGACCTACCTCTGTTGACCTAAGGTGACATTTGACTTTAACCAAAAACAATAAGAATCATATGTTTAATATGGGTAATCCACCGCCGAAGTATTATAACGATCTGAACTTGCGTCATCCACTTAGAGTGGTTACAATAGGCGTCATAGACACACACACACATGCATGCCTGCACATCTTCCTTTTGCCTCTGGCAAGGAATCAAAAAGTGGTTCTGAGCAATTTTCAGCGAAATCACATTTGGCCACGCCCCTCATGAATATTGATGAGATGAAGTAGGTTTATAACCTACACATGTTCCCCATCTCCCACCAATGCCACCAAAGAAGTTTGAACAAAATCGGAAAGACGGTTGCCGAGATACACTGTAAAACCCAACACGTCAAGACAACTTGAAAAAGTCGAGGTAACCCGCTGCCTTAACTTTTTTAAGTTCACTCTACTAACCTAGCCACTCCATAAGTAACACTTGACAGTAGTGGTTACAACCAACTCACTGGTTTTACTTTGTTACACTATATGTTCATCAGTTGTGGCAACAGATATCAGCAAAGTCCAACAAATTTAATCTTTATCTTTTTTTGAGAAAAAGCTGGGCAAGTTATGGTAACTAAAACTTTAGAGCTGATACAGCATAGCCTTTCCTCTTTACACTGACAAGACCAATTCAAGTTTTGCCCACTTTCAATTATCTCTAGAGTTAACTTTTAATATTTAAGTTGACGCTACTTGGTATATTCTAGGCAGCGGGTTACCTCAATATAATTGAGTTATGACACCAGACAATTTTAGTAAAGAAAACTATATATTGCTAAGTTAACAACACAACTTTATTTTCAACCTCTGAAGCCAGTAACAATGTACTTTAACAAGGAAATAGAAGAAATAAACGCATAAAAAGTGCCTAATACTTTTATCGGTGGAAACAACGCCAAAATGTATCAATAGAGAGATACAGAAGAACATACTGCAATCATTCATTTCCATGATTCATTTAAGATAGTAAATACCAATTTCAAGTGCATGTGTTCTTTGGTATGAAATACAGAAGTAAAATTAATATGTTATGGCTGCTGGAAATAACCAATGTTGTTAAAAGCCAAGAAGTATGAAGTAACCACTCCTCTCAGCCATTTACAATATGATTGTTTTAGCTAAAGACTTTAATTTTGTGGCAAATATTTATATAGGTGAATCATAATTACATCATCATGTAAATAGGCAACGATGCTCAAAACACCAATGTTTCATTAACTAAAGGAATGCACTTAAAGTTGTCGATAGCAAAGCTATAGTGATGCCACCAATTGTTCTTGCATCTGTTTTTATGACAAAGACTAGTTATGATGATAAGAGCATTGTTCAATTGTGAAAACCAAGCATAGAACAGGAACTTCATCTTTTTAATGATATGAAAAATTTCTTTTCAGGATATTTTGATCCCTTATATTAAAAATTACCATTAAAAACTAGTTCCCATGAAAGCTAAGGATATGTTTGGGGAATCACATACAACCTTTCATCCTAGAAAGGGGTATATAAAATCAAGCCAGGGTTCAGCAAATAGCCCCTGTTTGGTCCTTTGTACAAAAACTTACATTTTAATCATAAGATAAAGCAACTCTGTAAAACTCTTTTAATAATCTGAGAGGAAGCACAACAGTCTTTGCTCATGAAAACCTGCATGCAAAGTAAAGTCATCATGAAAAATGTTTGTTTTTTAGATCTCTACAGCAAAGCACTTTATTTTTACCCATTTGGAACACAAAATACTTTGAAAGAATTCCATTGTCAATCCCTGTCTTTTGCCAGTTTTTGGATTCTTCAAACACTTGTATTACTGTGATTTGAATAGTTTCATCACAACATAGATATCTGATGCATTTTCCTTTATCAGTATATATAATATTAATACTGACTTCCTGTAAATGATTTCACAGTACATCCCTCATTGGGCTCATTAGGATGAACATGTTTGTAAGTTCAAATTTTGCAAATTATTTCTGAAACATATACTATGATACCAATCACATTGATGCAAGCAAGCTGATAGAAATTCTCCATAACTAAGCAAGTACAAAGTGATTATTTGACAAACAATGGCTCTGAATAAAAATGAAAATGTAAACTAGAGTTTAAGCCTGATAGAATTTTTTTCAGACATTTTTGGACCCTTCCAACTCACTAGAGGTGTGGGCTATTATGTCATTTCTCTGCCTGAAGAAAACATCGGCATTTCATAAAATTAACTTTGTTTCGCTCTTTGATTATTATAATGATTATTATTAGTGCCTATTCACCCAATCAACAATTCTTCATAAGTTGAAATGTAAAAGCAGAGAAACAATTTCCCATGGCATCCTGTTCCATATTACAATTTGCTTCACCACATTTTCAAGATTTACCAAGAAACAAGATAATTACCAGTCAAATGGAGTTTTGCAATATCTCTCTGGACCCCACATGAACTATTTAAACACTTAAGATGCATGATAACTATGTATGTTTATAATGGAATGTAATGCCACAGGCATGGTTTCAAATTGTTAAGAGGGTTATTTAAGTAGCCTGACGGTTTATTTTTTGTTGATAAATTACACTAAAACAGCAATATATTAACTTCTTTAACTAAAGAATATTATTGTTTAAGCTGTCATTAGCAAAAATATTCAGCAATCCCTTTTTCTTTAATCTATATCCAGGACACAATTTGTACTTACGATGGATCAAATAAACCAATAATGTTGTTAACATATACAGTAGAATGCAAAAATGAAACAAACCAACATTAAAGTAAATTTCCTCCAAGGTGGTAATAAAAACTGTAAGAATTTTGACCAAAGGTGACCATATTTGAATTTCTGGTATATTTGGGGCAAATATAGCTTACCTTTATGCTACCAAAGGTGACCATATTTGAATTTGACAATATTTCCACCGTTCTGTCAAGGTGTTGGTCTAGTGAAGAAAAGAAAGTGCTTTCCAGAGCAAGGTTGCTTAACCTCGAAAACTCAGCCTTCAACTGAAAGAATAAACTGAGAAATGTAGAAAACAATATTTAGTTAAGTTTGCCCTATGAAAAGAAGATGGCTCCCCTTTGCCAGGTAGCAATATTATAGAAAGCCATTTCCAAGGTGAGAGTATAAATGCAACTTGTAAGTGCATTTGTCGATTGTAGTCAACTGCCAATCGGAATCCTGGGTAAGACATATAATATACAGTTATTAACTAATTTTACCGGTATTTAGTGCAGATATTAGTTACCAAAAACAATAGTAATGGTGACTGACATCCATGGGTTAAAAAATACATCAACCGGCTAATTACTGATCAGATCACCCTGTGGCACCATAGACCACATACTTTGTATCTCTTTTTTTTCTGTATTTTACCAAAATTTTATACATAAGAAATAAAACATCTCTAACACTAATCACCCACTGTGATTACTTTTACTACTCATTATACACTGCAGCTACTATATCATGAAAAATACAAAACAAAATGTCCAATTTTAGTGAAGGAGACAGCACCCCCAATAAGTTAATGAACAATTAAGGAACTTACTTCACTGTGAAGAAGTAAGGCGGGCATCTTCTACCATTTCGTTGACGGCTGGCGCATTTAAGACCAGGTCCTGTCTACGGTATGCATAGGTCCTTATCATCATTTTTTAAATCTTGTCCATGTCCCTGTTTCTCTTTTGAACTTCTGTGCAGAAGTTTTCTCAATAAGACTCCATACTTGTTGCATCTTCTCCAATTGGAATGTCTGGTAAGTAATTTATTTCTGCTCTCTTTGGTTTTTTGTGTTTTTATGAAGACGTTCCAGGGTAGGAGCACTTCCTTGAGTTAACGTTTAGTTCCATGCAGTCCAACTTTCTCATTTTTGCTCTAAGATTACCCATCTTAAATTTGATGCTGTTAAGCATTTCATCATAGCCAGAGGAACTTCCCTTTTCAGCCAAACAAGGATAGGTCCTCATGCTTGCTTTTGCTACTTCAGTGTATTCCATGTGTGTTGGATAAGCTTTGTACTCCCAAATGCGTTTAGCAATCGCATCAAGGAACTGACTTTTGTGATCTTTGCTTAAGTCAAGGTGCTTCTTTCCTTCTGACAGATACTTTCTATTACCGTCTTCAAAAACCAGTTCCAGCTCTGGGCCTACTTTAGGTACCTGAAAGACCTCTGGCCAACACCCTTGTCTCAGTTTGGCTTCTACCGACTGTATGTCATCATTTGAACTAACACTCATAGTGTCATGTGAGCTTCCGAACGAACCGACAGATGACAGTGAGGGTGTACTACTCCAATAGCACTGATCTTCAGCAATTTCAGTGTATATCACTTGGAAGATGCACATGTCTCTGGTAAATCATTTGCATTAGTCAGATTCACCATCTCACCGCCAAAGTCTGGATCAGCATATTGCAAAGTGAAACTGCCTTCAAGGCTTAACTTATCTTTCAAAGTTTCCATACGGTTTTCAACAGACTCTGGACGTTGCTCAAGGGACACCTTCTGAATGTCCTTTGGTGACAACACTACCCTCAATTTGTACATAGTATCAATTTCTGATCAATCCTATGCATGAAAATAGAACAATGTAAGGGAGTTAGAAGCTGGCTATATCGTTTCGTACACTCCCCTTAGAATTACAGTACTGTACCACATAGTAATATTTTAGCAGTAAGTGCAACAACCCATTCAGCTGCAGTATACCACATGTACTGCATAAATATGCAGTATGGCAGCTGATCTACTGTACATCTACTCTTAGCTACTTGCATGGGTAGATATTTTGCATGTAAATGTCATCCAAGTACTGCATCTTTCAACGTTTAGTAAGGCTCATGCTTTATCACAGACAACTCAACTTAGGGTAACTCCTATTGTTCTTCATGTACAGTATATCTACAGAGTGTTTCAACACAACCACTTTAGCTTCTCTGATAGTGTAGGAAGTTAGAGGGTAGTAATCTTTAAGATTACCTGGACAAACTACTTGATCATAGTTTTCAGTCTCTGTCACTTTGTATGCTCCAATGTGGCTTTGAAAATAGATTTATGCAATTTTACTACAAGCCATCCATTGTTTTTATCAACAATAATAGTTTGTATATTTGCTAGTACAGAATGACCACTATCACTGCCAATCACAACAAACATATCTCTAAATTATACCTCATTCAAATTTGCTAATCAGTACCATGTATTAACCACATGAGCTCATGCTGATGAACCGAATGTTTTACTCCTTTGTCTCACACTGTGTAACTGTTAATGGTTAGGCCTATCTGTAAAGCTCTATAGCCTAACCTAATGCACAGCCTACGTTCAACGTGAAATGGAGCTTATAAATTTTTAGGCTAGGCTGTTGAAATATTTTGAATATTTCTAATCCAATTCAATCACGCATATAATTTCATGCTGCAAGTTTTAAACTTTGACTTGGGCTAATTTTAACAACATATTTCAGATTCAGTCGAATCTTTGCGAATATCATTACTGTATTGAGCATTAATCATTCCAAATACGAACCGTAAATCTCCAAGACTTGGAAAAGCGGGCCCCTGACGTATGTTATCTACTTAGTCGATAAACGCGCGCGAGCGATCACTTACCGGTAATTTTGTTGCAAATACGCATAGTCTTCTCTTTCCAGTCGTTTTCATGTAGAAATGTTTTGATACTCGACCATCACAAGTTGAAACAACGATATCTTCGTACGTTGATCTACGTTTCCGCATAAAACTTACGTAAATCATGTTGTAACGCTTATTTTAACATTATTGAGTCATCCTGACTGTCATAACCCTTGTTCAGAAAGCTCATCTACCGGTTGGGTTTTACAGTGTATGGGCATTTAAAGAAATTGTTCGAAGCCCCGCCCACTCAGGAATATTAATTAGATTGGAACCACAAACAATAGGGAATACTTACTCACTCTGGGTAATCCACCACCCAAGTATGGGAATGATCAAACCCTGCGTCATTGACTAAGAGTGATTACGAGCATCTTTCAACGAAATTACATTTGGCTCCGCCCCTCGGCACCTCCCACCAATGCCACTAAACAAGTATGAACAAAATCGGCCATTCGGTTGCCGAGATAAGGAGTCCGTCTACTTATGAATATTAATGAGATTGGCCCCCAAAAACGATAGGGACCATCTACTCACTATTGGTAACATACCCACCAAGCATATGAGACCGATCGGATCTTGCATCAGTCATCGTGATTACAAGCTGGCGTCACTAAAACAAAGACAGACACACACATGCGTGACTGCGAAGTGGGCAGAAAATGTTAAGGTAATCCAGCTAACATGCATGTGGAAAGAGTAAATAATTCTCACAGCAACAATGCGCGCGAAGCGAGCCAAATCTATTTTCCACAAATTTACTAACTTGACGCCCAAAATATTTTCATAGTAGCTATAGTATACACAATGCACGCGAAACAAAAAAGTGTTTTGGTACTTTGTCTCCTAAAATACAGTCGTTTTGCTATTTAAGCTTTTCAATTCAACGGTGTTCATATGTTTTACTACATTGCAAAAGTATTACATTGGTAGCGTGACAGGACGAAAGAGGTAATTCAGAGCTCTATGTAAGTAGACCAAAGTATACCAATATCTCACACCTGTATGTGGAATAATGAAGCAAAAGTCACTCTCTACAGGGCAGCCATGGTTAACACACAGAAAACGGAAATAAATCAATATATCCGCACAAAGATACACATTGTTCGTATCAGTAACCTCGCGATTATCTTTTTCTCAGGTGAGTTGGGCCTGTTGGTTGTGCTACTATAAAACACTATCGTACACACGCACAGTTTTTATTGGTAAGTAGCGTTACAAAATCGTCCCAATTGGGTTCTCCCGATTGACAATTATCTGTGGGCCAACTGTCCGGGGGAAATTGCCCAGGAGGGAAATTGTCCCGGAGGGTAATTATCCGAGGGTAATTGTCCGGTAAGGAATCGACTGTTGAAGGCATAGTGGAAAGGATTTGTCCGGGGGGGGGGGGAGTTTTCTGGGATTGGAATTGTCCGGGTGGTAATTATCTGGGTGGGAATTGTCCGGGGGTACTTGTCCAGAGAGGTAATTCTCCGGGGGGTAATTGTCCAGGGAGAGTTGTCCGGTCACCCTTGATACACAAAATCAGCAAAAGCCACATACACGGATGTCGTGTATGGAAGGTAAATGTTACATCCAGTCTGCATATGTGATCAAATTTCCAAATAACTATAGAACAACTGTGGACAAATACGTGTCATTGAAGTGCGCGGTGAAGGTGAAATTTAGTTAGTTGTTGATATTCAATGGAGGAGTCTTCATTACCGCAACCTTTTTGACGTTATTTCGGTCACGAATAAATGAGTTCGGCGTTTGGTCCTTTAACGTAGACCAAAGGTTGGATATATTTCTTAACAGTACTCTAACTAGCAATCGCCTGACATATAGCTAAGAAGTTAGGTCTACACCATCACATATTATCCGGACAACCAAGCTCATTAACGGTTGTCAAAGAACGACTCACGCATGTTCCGGACCTGACAGAGAATACATGCCCTGGACACTGATTGGTCATCTTGAACAACATGGTAACGTTACTGTATCCTCGTCATAGAAATTGAATTAGGAAGAATGCTGACACAGTTTATCGCCGCTTGTTTAAGCAGTGAAGCCTTGAAATATAATGAAGGCGCTTTGCAGTGTACGCCAAAAAGCCAGATCATTTGTAAGACTGAATTTGATTTTACCCGTTTTTCGAAAGAGTAGGTGTACTTTGCACAACAGAGACATGTTATTGCGACCAGAGTGTTAAGTACTATATATACTCCTGACGTAAGAACCAACTTTGAAAACATTTTTTTCTCTCCTCAAATGACTCGAGTAAGTGGAGTGTTTGTGCAACTTTCATTGTATGGAAAGTGTCATTTCCGGTATCTGAGAGGCATATGGCAAACATTTCATCCTGCTTGTATTATTTTAGTGATCCACTCAAATAGTGTCATATAGTTGTCCCTGAAAAATGCCGTGAAAAAGCATGCCTCCGTCCTCCCCACCCCGTTACAGCACACACCTATAGCCTTAGTGTAATACTTCCATATTAGCCTGTGCATGTAGTTTCCAGTTTAATGTTGCAAAGTGGGTATAGTAACCTATTTTCCTAGTATTACATTGTAAGTGATAAGCCCAGGACATCATAACCGTCATCTCATGTTATTCTGGCATGTTGATCTATCGTTAGGGATACAGCTTTAAGTAAAATGAGGTGTTAACATTTTTGTTATTAGGCTTTAGTCATATCGCATCCGTAGCCGGTCTAGGGCCTAGGCTAACTATATCCAGGGTCCAGTGAATATTAATACAGCTGCTGAGCAGACGACGCTACTAAAGTAATAAGATACCTATGTAATTGCTTCTACTATCGCTTCCTAAGAATTACCTAGGAACTACAGACTACTGCCACATTTTTGGCATCCAAATGCGGCGCACGATATCACCATTTCGAGTGATTAATGTCAACTTTATCACTTTAGTTATGTCAAAGACTTAGTGTTTGTATTACGCTCCGTTATTGTCTTCTCGTACAAGCAAAGCGCCACTAGTACGATGAGTGGCTTCGGTATATATCGCATGACGTCATTCTCCCTACTTCAAATTCTATGATCCTCGCCTAGTTAGCGAAATTTTACGAACATACGGTGATTTACACCGAAGGCCTGATGCATGATTAATCTAACGAATACAATGTAGAACTAGTCTATTATTGAGCAAATGTAACACCCTCCGGTGTATTAAAAAATCCTTGGTCGATTTCCTGGCCCTGATTCATAATTCAAGACATGTGATATACGCCATATAGGCCTGCGTACAGAGCAGCTAGCTGTGGAAACTGTGACTGTGTAGTGTGTATTATATAATACCATACCATTACGGGTTAGCTGTTTGTGCAAATAACACCGATCGCGAGTCGCTGCGGAAAAATACGATTAACATTTGTTGCTGGCGACTTTGTTTGCAAGATGTTTTTTAAATCAAATACGTTCAACTGTTACCTATCTTGTTCAATTCGAGAATTTCGAACCAAAGTAGAGAATTTTACGTATTGTTTTGAAGAAGTATTCTACTCAGGGGGATCTTTGTTCTTTACGTGTGCCAGTGCAGAATTAACTGTTTGCCGCAACAGTTCTTTGCTAATCTGGGTCTGGATTTTTTCCTGCGTGGCAAACCTGTGAGTTTGAGATTGCTATGAAGAGTGTATGTTCAGCCGGCATTCACAAGCTAGCCATGCGGATGATGGAGCGGGCTAGTTTTCTCAATACATGTAGCGTGCATGCGCACTACAATAGCTAGAACGGCTGTAAATTCTGAATGTAATATCACCTTCCCCTCCCCTGTCTGGTAGAGATTTCTAGGGTGTATTGGACCTTCTTTCAAAAGCCATCATTCGGTTTCTAAATGGATTTTATTGTTTTGTTGGTCTTCTACATATATGGTACTGTCATGGTTGAATCTTAATTTGTTCATTGTTAATAACAACGTTTACAGTGGCGTAGGAAGGTATTTTTGAGTGGGGGCTGGAGACTGATGCCCGGCCTGGGGGAGGGGTGTCCCCCTCCCCTTTGGATTTTTTTTTTGCATTTCCAGGTGGCCTCAGATGCAATTTGGTGCAATTTAGCACATTTCAACACCCACTCCATTTTGTAAATAATTTTGAATATTCACCTGGCCTTACATGCAATTTGGTGCTCCAAATGAGTTTTTTTTCTCATTTGGAAATGAAAAAGGGGTTTTCTGACTTGCGAAGCGGGGGCCGGGGGGGGGGGCGGAATGATACTTCCGCCCCACCATATTTTTCACTGGGGGGGGGGGGGCTGGCGCCCCAGCCCCCCGGTTCCTACGCCCTTTAACGTTTATTTGACTCTGTATATCAAGGTATTAAAGTTTCCTTTTTTTGTTTAAATGCTTCGTCTTAAACTTAATATAAAAGATCGAGTATATTTTCATAACTTATTTATAATTCATCATAATAATAATACTAATAAAGTAAAGTCTGTATGCTATTGTATGCATTTAATCACATGTGTTAATTATGACGTACATTCACATTGTATCTTAGATATAATGGTAATGTTAAGTCTCATTCTTTATACATTTCATATTGCATTTATCTTATTAAAGGAAGAGTTTTTTAACCAGGGGTCTTTCGGCAACCGCACCTAACCTTCATTACCACTCTGCCTAGATAATACCTCTGTAGTGATTACAATGGTATACTGGTATAATTCAGCTATTTCTAACAATCCGTTGTTACATCTTTCACCATCCTCCACCTTTACAGGAAAAAAAATCAATTTAACCTAATATGTCACAATTAACCACAACAATTACACCAAGAATGTTGGAACCAGACAAGCACTTTGAGGATCTGCAATAAAACATTACATAATTATAATTAAGAGCTGATCAACGATTGAGGAATATGCACAAATGATTGATATTCCAAGATTTGGTCTCTGCAAATACAACCTGTATGTGTAATATATGCATTTCTTTTTTGTACCTGCAGTGGTAAAGAACATTTGAGTCAATACATAGCTATATGTTATGTTCGTGGGAGAGGGGAATGGGTTAAATTATTTTCATATCCCTTGTAACGCCGATACAAATGAGAATATCGATTTAAAAGTCAAACATCACATCAATAACCGTGCACTAAAAGTCACTTATGTTACACAATTCATAGTATTTATTTAGCCTTCCAGAAACCATCACTCGATATTTACATAACAAACTAACAGTTTACCATATCACTGATCAGCTGATATTGTTATCTATTAATACTTTGATCCAGTACAATGCTATCTTCGCGTCTTCTATACTTCTACGCAGCGAAAACAAAACATTGATCATGACGGGGGGGGGGGGGGCTTAGTGTAACACCAAGGACCTCTCTCCGTGACAGCTCCCTAATTATACCAGGGTGCACCCATTCTGACAGCTCCCTGGTAATACCAGGGGAATCCTTTTTTTTGTGACAGCTAATATTAATATCAGGGAGCTTTGTTTGTGACAGCTCCCTGATAATACCAGGGAGTTATCTCTGTAACAGCTCCTTTATTATACCAGGGAGTCCACTTTTAGACAGCTCATATTAATTCTATGGAGCTCTTTTGTTACAGCTCCCTAAAAATACCAGGGATTACTGTATGCACCAGCTGCCTATTATACCCTGGACCTCTCTGTGACAGCTTCCTAATTATATCAGGCAACCGTCCTTTTTACAGCTCATATTAATTCTAGGGAGCTCTGTTTGTGACAGCTCTCAAATAATACCAGGGAATTCTTTCTGTAGCAGCTGCCTAATTATACGAAGGACCTCTCTGAGACAGCTCCCTAATTATACCAGGTAACCGTCTTTGTGACAGCTCCTAGTAATATTAAGGAGCTATGTTTGTGACCGCTCTCAAATAATACAAGGGAGCTCTCTCTCCACCTCTCTCTCCACCCACCTCTCTCTCCACCTCCACCTCTCTCTCTCTGTAAAAGCTGCCTTATTATACCAAGGAGCTCTCTCGACGACAAAACAGACCCTGTAAATTAATAGTGACATTTTGAAAATAAGACGTTATGGACATACAACAGTGCCTTTATATTGTAAATTAACATTCACTATTGGTTGTATATAGAATAACAGTTGAATGCATTATAAACTGCATGATGCCAATAATGAATAATTTGTCTTTAATAGTGGGTATTATGACACCTTTGCATGAATGCACAATTACAAGTTATCACCGTTCTGTATCAACTAACCAACATAATATTCATAACAAAAGTGCTACCAAAATTATGCGGGTTATATTCTCGTTTGGTGCAGATTTCTGTGTTGAATTATGCGCATCATGTTTCTAATTAATTTAAAAGTTGGTAGAGTTACTTCATTTTATATCAAAGCATGCGTTTACTGGTTAAAAACTGTTGTTGTTTGGGCTAAAATTAACGTCAGAGTGTTCACTATTTTCTCAAATACACAGAGTCGGTATATGTAGTTGCTCTGAAGCATTTACTAAAACTAAAATGAAACGTATAATAATTAGGTGATCCCTTTCGAGGGGAATGGTGATACACACCCGACGGAGATCACACAGGCACAGTCTCTATGCAAGGTGACTATGGTTGAGAGCGGATCAGTCGTTCGGTACTAGTTTAGTTTTCTTGCCTAGGTTCTTTTCTTGGTGTCTTTTCTTAGAAAAATACACATATTGAAGGGTGAGGTTTTAATTTACACTAAATGTGTTGGCCACTGAAGAATTAATTGCAATAGAAGTAAAAAATCGACAAACTTTGATAACAATAGGAATCGTTAACAGGAGAGAAGTTATTCTTTTACATAACTAACTCTTACTTGTTGATTAGCGGTTCTTATGTATTCGTTTAAGAACGGCGCACCGTCTTTCACGAACTTCTTTTAAATTGCGACTTTACGCAGGCGTACTGGCTGCCGGTATTCTACTGTAAGAATACGTTTTTGTAAAAGTGTGTTAATAACATAAACCTCTCGCTGTCAGTGACATCTCCCTGCACCAGGCAACTCTCTCGGTGATAACACCTTGCATGGCTTGAGTCTACACAGACACTACATTAGTATGGTACAATGACCATACACTACACTCCATGTAAGGGTTGTTACTACATTAGTATGGTTAGATGACCATATACTACACTCCCTGTAAGGGTTGTTACTACATTAGTATGGTTCGATGACAATACACTACACTCCATGTAAGGGTTGTTACTACATTAGTATGGTTCAATGATCATACACTACACTCCTTGCAAGCCCTGGTTGTTACTACATTAGTACAGTATGGTTCAATGATCATACACTACACTCCCTGTAAGGGTTGTTACTACATTAGTATGGTTCGATGACAATAAAATGAATAAAAAAATAAAATGGTTGTTACTACATTAATGTCATGGTCTCAATAGGGATATGGCTTTGCTTTCCCGGTTCAAGCACTTTGAGCACTCTGGTGCTTACGATAGACTAACGTGATTTCAATCACTCTTTTTACACCTGACGAAGGACCAGGATGTCTGAAAATTTGTGTAGAGTGTAGTTATATCTATTCTAAATATTATGTTGGATTTAAAGGCATTACATGTTGTCCTTATCTTTTCTACTATTATTTCTATCCAACACGTTCAATTATACAGTTTTATTTTGATAGAAGAACTGCCAAATGACTGTTTCGATCACCACATTGTAAATTATCGGTTACCGACCATGTATTGGTATTAATGATAACTGATGTTACATAATGTTAATGGGGTAACTTAAAAGATTAGACAATTTCCTCCAACATATATGGCTTGCTGTTCCAGGTTCAATTCAATCATTCGAAGCATTTAACTTTTATTTAAAGTCTTGGAAGACTAGCTATTTATTCGTAACGGAAGAATCTGAAATTCCAAACATGAACACTCCATGTGTTTATGTTGAAGTATATGTTCAATATTCTCAATTCATCATCAGTTTTATTAGAGTTTTAGCGCAATTTGGCACATGCAGAGATTATTCTGATTGGTTTAAATATACTATGACATCATTTGCAATTATTCTCAATACACCACTGCATATTCATTAGCTAGGAAAACCATCCGTCTTCTGTATGATATAAAGTGGCTTAAATAATAGTTTTCAATGACTGTCAATAGACTTGAGAATAAAGAAAACAAAACGATTATAAAATAGTAAACGGATCCTAAATTAGGTGTAGGAAAAAATGGAAAAGATTTTTTTTATTAGCTAACTTACATGATTTTTAGATGCAATCTCCAGCAACTGTGTCGTCGATCTTTGAAGAAGAGCGCTGTCACCTGTGTTTATTGCAACGCGACGCGAGCAGAGCTCTTTCACCGAATCCATAATGTCGTTGACGTCACCAGTTTGTTCCAGGATACAGAGAATGGCAAAATTATCCCCGCCTGGTAATCCCTTCAAATGGTTGATGAGTTTCTTTCCAGCATCAGGATCCAGACCACAGGCGAATCTAAACAGGTACTGAAGATCAAATGGATCTAAGAACCTGAGCCTATCAGAGAGATTGTGTGCGTTCTTTACAAGAGTGACAAGGTGGTGAGCTGCATACCATTCACAGAATAGTTTATGATAAAAACGGACCATCCTTGTTAACAACACATTGTCTCCAGTAGAATCATCGCTCACTACATCTTCTTCGACCACAATGCCAATTGAAATATACTGGTTATATGATTCTGGTCCGACTCTTTGACGAAATCTAGTCTTAATCCATGACAGTTGTTGGTTTTCCTTGTTTAATCCTTCGAAAGCTATTTTGTCTAGCTCATGATGTTCCATTTCATGAAGATAGAACTCGTTGCTTCTATTGTCTTTAGATTTCTGTTTCAGATGGTCGTAAAAACATATAAATATGTGTTTGAAGAACTGTGTGACAGACTTGAACTTCATGAAGTCTCTCTGATCATGAGCCATGTGAGAAAACATCACAAATATGAGAGGCACCTGGCAAAGATCAGCAAGGATGGAGTTTTCATTGAGCCGTTGTTTTATTTCTTCCACTGCCTCATCGTTGTCACCTACTACGGCCTTGCGAATATACTCATTCCTAGCTTTGTCATCGAACCCTGTTAGTTTGGTCCTCTTAGTTTCTTTTCTAAGACATCCTGGAAGATATCTTGTCGTTAAGCTGACATCAAAGTCTGCAAACAGTTCCATCTTGATGATTCTGTGTACATCGTCATTATCATTGCTGTCCTTGTAAGGATACTCGTCATATCCATCCAAAATAATGTGGACGGACGAGCAACTGTGAATGATCTTTGCAATATCATGTTTGCTAACACGGGGTTCGTGGAAGAGAAGACATGACTTAATCGCCCTGTAGAGAGACTTTACACTTCCAAGTTGTCTTAGCCGAAGAAGAATTAGTATTTCTACATTGTTCATGGGGGAATGAGATACGCCATTGCACCAATCGTAGGCCAGCTGAAGGGTTAACGTCGACTTACCATACCCGGGCTCTCCTTGTATAATGCGTCTCCTGGATTCACACCGAAAGTCAGTATAAATACTTTTGTAAGATTCCAAACGCTCCCATGATCCTCTGGTGCTTAGCGGTAGCTCTGGTGCCAGACAAACTTCAACGCCCCCTTCTACAAAGACCTTGTCCACACAATAAAGTCTATCTTTTATATATGGCAGGGGTTGAATTGCATCATATGAGCCTTTATATGTCCTTTTGAGACCTTCTATCAGAAATATTTTCTTCTCTAAACAAAAAACAGAAACAATATGTGTAAATGTTACCACGTATGACTACATGTGACGAACAATAAATTAGTGACACACATGGGAACACGTAAATCTTAATTGTTTATTCGTTACTGATAATACAATTTTGTTACTGTTCTCTGTGTTATCAAGACGATAGAGTGTAAGGAGGTTACATTTTTTAGCATAAGAAAATAAAGATACGCAAATGGCAAAATCAGAGTTAAAGGCAACTACCTTGAAGATCAGAATTCAGCTCCATTATCACGTGATTTACTTCAGACAGTCTACGAAGCGTGAAGGAGTCGTGTCAGAACAGCCCCTGCCCATCGTTTCCGAGAATCTGTTTTAAAAATATGAGCAACATAGGGAATCTAAATAATTACACCATTCCGTTAACCGTCAAGATATATACTGCATTGTTTTGACGTTGGAAATGGTTTGGTTCAATGTGTTGTTACTTAACATGTGTTGGGAAAGAATATGTTATTCCTAGGAGGTGCAATGATTAGTACATGACAAAGAGACACCAAGACAAAATTCAGACCAAGACCCCAATGATGCCTTACGCTATGCTACGTGCTATATATTTAAAATTACTTCAGCGCAAATAATTTATTATTCCAAATAGTTATATCCATAAACCGGATTATCGCTTACAAGATGGTTAAAGAAGGTTACAATGGTTAATGTTATGTTGAATTACCGTCTTGTTTAACCTATTTAAGAAAAAAGTAAATCAACTGAAACTGACTTACGATTTGCCCTTCATGTCTTCATCTAATAATTGATCGTGTTGTTACGAGTCCATATGCAGGTTTGTCCACCTGTCAATTGAATAGGAAATTCCTGTAAATAGCCTTGCCTGTGTTAAGCAATGAACTCCAACCACATACAGTAATAAAATTCCTTTGATTGTATGCCGTATAAAGAAGTTGAAATTCCATGGTCATTACACATGCGGCTGACATATATGCAAAAATGCATATCACAATGCCAAACATTATCATTATAGTGAAAATGTGAAAACTAATTTAGTACAGCAACATGCCCGATACCACATGTACATGTATGTACACTATAAAGGGTCATATATTGGTCAATCCATGCCAAATCAACAGAGCCTCGCCTCAACCCTCTCAGAATCGCTAGAAATTGATGTGGTGTCTTGCCATATGTCTCAAAGGATGAAATTGGTCGGTACCGCACATTCGATGGATCGGTACCGCATATTCGATTGATCGGTACCGCACTTTCGATTGATCGGTACCGCACTATCGATCGATCGGTACCGCACATTCGATTACTTGGTTCCGCACATTCGATTGATCGATACCCCACATTCGATCGATCGGTACCGAACATTCGATTGATCGGTACCGAACATTCGTGTGATCGGTACCGCACGATCGATTGATCGGTACCGCACATTCGATTGATCGGTACCTCACATTCGATCGATCGGTATCGCACATTTGATCGATCGATACCGCACATTCGATTAATCGGTACCAAACATTCGATTCATACCAAAAAATGTTGAAGACCATTTGGTTGCTAGGATATGGCCCCGCCTAGCAACCAAATCCAGATTGCATTTTAAGAGCCCTAAATTTGTGTCTTCCCCCCCCCCAAAAAAAAAAAATTAAAAAAAATACACACACACATCCTCAACCCAGCCCTAATACAGAGTCCAGATTTGGATCACAGTCGATATTTGTGCTATATGAAATACATGTTAAATGAGAGAAAACTTACAGTCAATCTTCATAAATATAACATCATCAGTCATATCCTCCTAGCCACTCAAATTGATAACCAATTTTCAATTAAGTACAAAATATGTCTCCTGTACAGATTTGAGGAACTTTCTTGTTTATTCTCCACATCCAGTGCTGACTACTCTGTTGTACCTTTGTCAACCATACTTGTCTGTTGACACATCGATTACTCCATGATCGGGTGTTTTGTCATTAGCAGAGATTCATCTCAGTTGTAATTGATTCTTTTCTCTGAATCTCTTACGGTTGGCAGTCATTTTACTAAGAATTTCAGTGTGAAGAGTATACAATCTTCCACCTGCTTTGATTGGTGCAATAAAACATGGGAGTATGGAACCCAACAAACATCATCTCTTGATGGGAGAATCACAGACCCTTTCTGTTCTGAGTTGCGCATGAATTTAAACTTGATGTCATTAAATGAATCAGAATTGTCTAAAATTATTCCAACCCACCAGTGGCTATCATAGACACAAGAGACAAACTGTCCAAACCTCAAATCATGAATTTATTGTGGTATTACAGCTTCCATTGGCTCAGCTTACATTTTTGATGTGATGTTTCCTGTGTACAATCTGGCATGTACCATCAATGCTTGGATTAAACAATGCCTCACTTCATTGTGTATACATCTTACTTAACTAGTATTTGTGAAGTCTTTGATAAACAACAAGAAGCAAGATGAGATGTTGAAGTTAATCCTCTGGTGATATTTATTTTGCTTACAAAAAGTATACTCATTGCATGATGTTGCACAGATTGAATGAACGATTCAGTACTGTATCACACTTGATATCTATAAAGCAGTTAAAGGAGATTTCCTTACATAACTTTAAGCATTGCGGGGCATGGTATCATCAAAATGATAAAACAACACAAGGAGAGACAGGGACTATTCACTCGGGGAAGTGGTGGGGAATGGGAACCCAAACCAATGTGTGGGAGGAGGGGGGGCCGGGGGTACATACATTAGGACAATTTGAAGCAGAACATTACCATACCAAATAATTTAGTATGTCCTTAATGTATGTGTTATGCAGTCTCTTTCAAGTAAAATTCAGTCACATACTGTATGTATACAAATCTGCATAGTGAACTATGGCCAGGAAGGGTGTCAGATTGAGGACAGTATGTATTTATTTAGTGCCTCCTGTAAAATAACACTGTACTGATCATGTACACATGTACAGTACACACTGTTCATGTATGGACTGGTTCACATTCATTTTCTATTCTGATATAGGGTTGGGTAGAGGATGTGGGTGGGAGGGGGGTGAGTTACATGCATACATACAATTTGAAGCAGATGTTTACCATACCAAATAATTCAGTATACCTTGAATGCGTGTGTTATGCAGTCTTTTTGCATTAAAGGTAAATCACATACTGTATGTATAAAAATCTGCATAGTGCACTATGGCCAGGAAGGGTGTGGGATTGTGGACATTGTATATTTATTTAGTGCGGTGCCTCGTGTAAAATAACACTTCCCTGACCTTGTACACATGTACATTGTACAGTATACACTGTACCTGCAAGAACTGGTCCACATTCAATTTATATGCTGATAAAGGGAATTGGTAGAGGATGTGGGTGTGGCGGTTACATACATACAGACAGTTTGAAGCAGATGTTTACCATACCAAATAATTCAGTATACCTTGAATGCATGTGTTATGCAGTCTCTTCGCAGTAAAAGTCATCCACATACTGTATGTATATACAAATCTGCATAGTGCACTATGGGGAGGGTGCCATGGGGGGAGGGAGTCAGAGAGTATTAGACAGAACAGTTTTAATAATTACATTTCAATATTTACTAATGTTGTGTAATATGGTCTCTTTGAAAGAAGATACAACGTTTCCACTGTTTCCCTCGCAAGCATGTTTCTGCAAAGCTGATGTCACTCAAATACTTCCCTTACACTATTAAACTAAGTAAGGATGTTGCCCTTCGCCGTATGTAAAGTACTGATTAGAATTGAAATCTTAAACACGCTACATATTTGTTTGGTATCTCAGTACATTTCATTATCAAACTGTGTTTTGCTCTCACATGTCTCAAAAAACAATGTGTGCTTTTTAAATGTTAACTAACACCCTCTCCCTCCATTAGGTCTGGAACGTCTTGTATGTTTGCTTGATGATGTTAGTATTTACATACAATGCACTAGGTGAGCACATGTCGTTTCCATAGTACAAAGTAAGCATATATTTCTCGATTGTGTTCTGCTCAATTCCTTTATAGTTAAGATATGCTTAGTTAAGATAACTTGAACTTTTCTGATAATCATTCAACAACAAGGCTAAGATCGTTATTATTTATGACTTAGATTTGCTAAGCATGTCCAGCTCTTGCTAAAAGTAGTAATTCTAGCTTTTCGCAGGTGATGTTTGAGATTTCTAACATAGCCTTACTTTATTACTAGTCAAGCATATAGCCTAAGTTTGGCCTGGCCTTGTACAAATCCTAGCCTATGCCTCTACACCATACCGTCACATTATCTCTCTGATCAATTATTACTGTTTAAGCTATTAACAGCGGTTCTTCTCCATTAAAAAATCTATCTTCATAACAACAAGTCAATGGTAAGAAACAACTCCCACGAATTCACTACGTCTGCAGCTCCACTAATATAGAACTAAACCATTCATTTTCAGTGATATAGACACTAGATGAATACCCGTGTGTGAAGTAAGATAGTTTTTTCCTCGTTTCTCTTTCGACATTCGCGAATAAGTAACTGTAGTACACATGTTTCTTATTCGGTAATGGTTCGATATACAACTGTGAAAGCCGAATGCTTCCGTGTATACGAGATCATCAAGATTTTTGTTGTTGTTGAAAAAAAGTACATTTAGTGTATTTTTCCAAAGATAATGAGGTTTTATATATGATGCAATGGGTCATACAAACTCTGAAGACGATGTAGAACATTACCACAATGCGTCTTCCCCGGTCCAAACAGTGCTTGACCATTCACATGACCACTACATCATCACTCCTTAAATTAATGTAACGGCACAACGAAAAAGCTTTGTTTCCTAATCCATCAAGCACGTCTTGGAACACCTAGCCAATGGGTCATATGATCTCTAATGAAAATGTAGAAGAGTACCATAATGCGCCTTGCCCGGTCCAAAGAGTGCTTGACCAATTAAATGACCACTATATCATCACTTCTAAAATTAGTGTAACGGGACAACGAAAAAGCATTGGGCCGTAATCCATCCAGGACGCCTTTGACCACCCAAACAATGGGTCATATGATCTCTAATGAAAATGTAGAAGAGTACCATAATGCGCCTTGCCCGGTCCAAAGGGTGCTTGACCAATTAAATGACCACTATATCATCACTTCTAAAATTAGTGTAACGGGACAACGAAAAAGCATTGGGCCGTAATCCATCCAGGACGCCTTTGACCACCCAAACAATGGGTCATATGATATCTAATGACAATGTAGAAGAGTACCATCGTGCGTCTTGCCCAGTCCAAAGTGTGCTTGCTTCGTGTAGCCCCCTCCTTTCTTCTTCCCGTAGCTTAGTACCATCCTCATCAAGAAAAAAATATTTTTTTGAGATAAAATACAGTAGTTGAAATTTATATAAGAAAGAAATCTTGATTTCGAGATATGCAATGGCAATTATTGAGATAAAACGCTAAAATGTTAATATGATAAGTCGACCTTTTGATATAAACATTTCTAGTAAAAAGGCGAACATTTAAAGCAAAAAGTATTCGACATTTTACAAGGAGGGAATTAAAGAAGAGGTTGAAATTATTCGAAGAATTTTAATTTTCAGATAAAGTAGTCTAATGTTGAGAATTTCGGTTAAATTAACGATGGCAGTTTAAGACAAACTTGACTTTCAAGAAAGGGTTTCAATTTGAGAATGGTTTGAAATTCCCGAAAATATTCGAAACTTTCGGGATAAAATATGAAAATTTTAATATGAAAATTTTGAAAATGTTCAGTGTTCCATGTGGGTCACAGTAATAAAAAATGTGTATTGTTAGCTTAATTGGTATACCTACCCCATCCCACCACATCCCCATCCCCAACCCATTCAGTTGTTGATCTCTTCCTACGCCAATCATGTGATTTGTCACATGTCTGCATAGATATGGGGAAAGGTGTAGAACATATAGGAGGAGGTACATATTTTGGCAAATTCATGTATCCATCCAATCCATCCATCCTATCTATCCATCATATACATCCTAGCCATCCATCATATACATCCTATCCATCCAATTTTATCTATCCATCCAATTTTATATCCATCCTATCCAATCATTCTATCTGTCCATGCTTTCCATCCTATATATCCATCCTATCAATCCATCGTATCCATCTATCATATATATCCTATCCATTCATTCTATCATCCTATCCATTAATCCAATCCATCCTATCCGTCCATACTATACATCATTTCCATCCAATCATTCTATCTATCCATCCTTTCCATCCTTTCAATACATCGTATCCATCTATCCTATACATCCTATCCATTCATTCTATCATCCTATCCATTAATCACATTCATCCATCTTATCCATCCATCCTATCCATCTACCGTATTCATCTACTTTATACATCCTATCCATTCATTCTATCATCCTATCCATTTATCGTATCCATCTATCCTATCCATCCTATCCATCCATCCCATCAATCCATCCTACACATCCATCCTATCAATCAATCGTATCCATCTATTCTATACTTGGTATCCATCCATCCTATCCATCCATCATATCCATCGATCATATACTTCCATCCTATACATCCTATCCATCCAATTATATCTCTCTGTCATATACATCCATCCTATCCATCCATCCTACCCATCCATTTCTATCTGTCATACCACTTGCTACACATTCAATTCTTATTTACGGCTTGGCTTGCCTATAAAGAGTGGTTTGTCTGTGTAAAAATTGTGTAAACAAATTGGCAGATTCAAAGCGCCAGGGGTGCACTCTGTACAATCACAATACTTGGGTAATAGGCCCGTAATGACATTTAGTCAAAGCCAATTTATACGCTTTAACACATCAGTAGAATCACTGTGGTCGAGTGGTACGGGCTTAGGTTCGTGACACGAAGATCGGGGGTTCGATTTCTACCTTCGCCTGATGAGTCCCAAAAGGACGAAACCGGTCGTGAAGTGGATATTTTTTCTGGTGTGTTATTCTTTATTGATTTACTATACATATATATATATGTATATATATATATATATATATATATATATATATATATACATATTATTAATTTGGTGTTTTACGAATATTCTCTATTAGAAAACGACATTTGCTTTGCTTTTGAAGACTTCCTTTCCGACATGGATTTTCGTGGAAAAATTACGGTGCTAATTGACAGTATTTAATAGCAGGAATCAGTAGATGTGGGCAAAACCACAACATAAGACACATCATAACATAATTACAAAGCAGCAAGATAACGTTTCCATATGTGTGGTTAGTTTACTAAATACATTTTCTACTATAGCATTAACTGCTTCACTTACGAGTTAGATATTTCTGCCAGATACTTTCAATAAGACTGGGGTGATCAAGACTTCTCGCATAACCGATGGAATCTGTAAATTGATAGAAAAATTGAAATGATTCCATAAAGAAAGTAGCGTCAACCTACATTGGTGAAAAACCAAACGTTGTTATTATGTTACTTAACAATATTGAAGTTGTAAACAGTATAACGATTTACTTTATGTTGATATTTTGTTCGTATTTGTGTTCTTTCAGCCGTTGAAAGTTTGTCACACAGGCCTTAGTATTGACGCAACGAACATAAAAAGACATTAAACTAGTTTCTATAATTTAAGCATTCCGTACCATATCTTGCAGTAGAAAAGCTGCCACTTGTCAGTAAAACACACCTAAGAACACGTAAAGCTCTATTACCACGACTATCCCGGATATCATCAGGCAAAACCGAGTCGATCGGAAAATATAGTGACAAAGACATGTAAGGAATGTATAAAATTTGAATGTGCTGAGAATTTGATAGAAAGGTTCTTGTCTTGCTTCACCAATTTTTATAACATTAAATGGTAGCAAACTGATTTTATTTTTGAAAAATGTAATTTGGTGTGAAAAGGTAATGATGGTTACCGGGAGAACAAGGTGGGGGGTGGGTTGTTAGGCAGGGGTAAAATGTCAGATGTGGTTCCATCAATTGAAGGATACAATCACTTTGTTTTCCTTTTTGCAGGGGAGACTCATGGAGGTAGAGAGGAGGGTGGGGGTTGGCGGTGGGGGTGATTGAAGTTCGAAGAAATGTGAACAAACTTGGTGTTATAGCATCCGCGTTATTATGTTGTGCGTTTTAAAATGACAGATACTATATAGATACGGTATCACATTTGCAAGACGCTTCGCCTTGACGCTTGTGATTCGAGTGTGTCTAGCATAAAACGTGATATGTATAGAGTAGCCAAAATAGCGAATGACACACCGCTCTAAAGATTAATGAACGATACATTGGTTGTATGCAATGACTACAAACAGATGTTCGTAGGATTGTGTACGGATTGCTGTACTGTTAACACAAGAGCAGCAACGCTACAGAAGCTCATGTAACCTTCTATTTGAGAAATGCGTTATTTCTTGCGCGAGATAACGGTGTTATTTCCTTTCCTTACATTTCCTCTCCCCTTGCCCTCATGCTCCTTCTTAGCAGCCATAATTTGCTTATATGATAGAAGGTTTAATTTCGCCCTCTCAATTAGTACTTACATAAGTATGTAAGTTATAACTCTAACGTACCGCTGGAGTCTTACGTTAAACTAGTTTTCTTTTTCTTTGAATACAATACATTCGTCGCCTGAGCCACATTTAAATGTTCCCCGCTATATCAATATAGTGAACGGCCAATATGGATATATGGTCACCAACATCGATTATGGACGTATCACCGTATTTACAGCTTGCACGCATGCTCACATGTACTTCATGTATTTGGTACCGTTTCAGAAAGTAAACTATATTTTACATGCGGATCGTAGCAATGTGCCATTCAACCTTTATATTTTTCGCAGGTACTTAGGTATAACCTGCATAATTAGTAAGGTAATGATTTTCTACTTGATGCGAATCAATCCTCTAAACATCAATTTAAAATGCAGCTTTTGTGAGGTCGGCTACACCGAAATAGAACTTGAGGACATGTAGTTAGGTAAAGGTTTTCACAGAAGCTTTACAGTACATATGCAGTGAATGTCTGTATTTCTTTTATTTCTCACTCCCGCAATTTTCCAGTCATTTCTAATAATACCTCAATCTTAAATAAAAATGCATTCGAGACACTCGAACAACATCTGAAAATCATGTTACTACAAGAACATGTTACACGAAGGAAGATTTCGAGAACGAAACATGTGTAAAAGTAAGTGGGCCTGACGTTTTGATCCTAGCAGAATCCTCTTCAGAAGCTGTATGACAAATAACAGTAACAGAAGGCACAAATACACGCACAGAATACAGACAGGTCAATGAGCATGGTGAACACAAAAGAGAGGCTCCACTACCAAAAGTCTTGTCAGGGGATGTAATACCCCGTAATACGTCACGCTACAATATCATTGGGGAAGTGGTGAGGAACAAACAAGAAAGCAAACACAGAGGTTAGTTCAAACTATCAACCACCTTTCTTAATTCCTTCATTGATTAGTACAATATGTTGATTTAGTATACTTTCGAAGTTTCGAGGAACCTGTCCAAGTATAGGTTTTCTAGTTGTAGATAGCTGTCTCATCCGACGTGTGACACGTGACCTATTTACTGTACGAAGTGGCGAGTACGTTAACTAACCTTTTCTAATTCCTTCATTGATTAGTACAATCTACTAACTATAAACAAAGAAGAAAGCAAACTACATAGAAGAGTTCAAAATCAACAGCAAATGGAAGTCACATACACACACTTGTCACCTGCACCCAAAATGAATCAACTTGGATACAAATTGACACTAAATGCGTTCTAGCGTGTCTGTGTGTGTTTGTAGGGGTGAGTGATGGATTTCTTTTTGTCACCAGGTCCTGTACTATACCTATCTCCCTTAATTCCTTCATTGATTAGTACAATATGTTAACCGTATTTACTTTCCTAATCAGGGTTCAAGTGGATGTCCTGTTGTATTGGTGTAAATATCATTGACTCAATGACCTCTATTGAAATCCTTGTTATTGTTATGTTCAATCATTTAACATTGTTTCTGGTATCGAATGGCCCTGGAAGTGGGAGGTTGTGTCCAACTATATTTGTGGAAGCTTTGATAAACAAACAATGCCTTAGCAATACATTAAGCCTTTGTGAATCTAATGTAACTGTGACAGTATCGGAATGCTATTACAAAACCAGTAAATATATCCAAATTGTGCAGACATCAATCCGATATTCACAGCTATTTGGAGAAACACAATCACTACTTCATGTATTACCGTGATGAACGTGTTAAACCTGTCGTATAACTGATGTACCATACGTCCTGATTTGAGTATTTGGGTAACATTTATATACTGTTTACTTTTATTTGTAAAACTTTTTCAAATATGAGTCTTTTCTTTTAGTAAACGTAGCAACATAACAATTATATTCATAACTATCCAACTGAGGCAGATGCCATACTACATATATTATAGCAGGGAAACGTCAGTTACTAAATGTGCGTACTAATGACGGGAAAGCCTTGTTAAAACCTTTTCGAATTCGCCTGTTTTATGTTACGCTTGTTGGTTATGACACGCACTTTGAATATGGGTACTGTTCAAATGAGATTCTTGCTAAATTGAACCTACTATAACTGCCTAGCTAAGTTTTTAACCTCGGATCAAGTCGTAGTTTCTAATTTGTACCCCGCACATAATCTTACCGCTTAGCGACGAGGGTCATGACATTTTAACCATCGACATATACTGTACATTAAGACTGGCACTAGGGGAGGGGGAGGGGAGGGGAGGAGAGGAATAGGGGAGGGCGGGGACGGGGACGGGGAAAAGGGAGGAGTGAGGAGTGAGGAGTGAGGAGTGAGGAGGGAGGTGGGAGGAGGGAGGTGGGAGGAGGGAGGAGGGAGGAGGGAGGAGGGAGGAGGGAGGAGGGAGGAGGGAGGAGGGAGGAGGGAGGAGGGAGGAGGGAGGAGGGAGGAGGGAGGAGGGAGGAAGGGACAGCAATACCCTTTCATGTTTTGTATTTGACATAAGTATATTATTCGGGCAAGAATGGCTGCCATAAATATCTAACTCAGGGAAAATGCTTCTGCATCTTCATTTGTCATATAACTCTCGCTCAATATTGTTCCCACCAAACGTGAAACGTCTCAATTTGTTGTGCATATTTACAAGTGATATCAGGTTTTTTTCAGCAGAACCATTTTACTATCATCCTTAATTTCAAATTTTCGTTAAAGTTTTTACGGTTGTCACACAGTGTGAAACACAGTTTGATTTGTACCTAGTTTCTCCTTTATATAGTTGTAAATAACATTACATTGTATACATACAGCCTTAGCCTACATGTTACTGTAGCATGTTATGATATAACACAATGTGATATGATGCAATGTTTACAGCTATAATATGATGAGATTCAGCATTTGGTAGGATTGTTTAGACTAAGGGGTGAGTAGGTCCTAACTTATTGACCTTTAGGCTGGCCTGGTGGTGGACTGTAGAATGTGTTACTAGGGGGATTGCTTAAGAGGTATTTGGGAATAGTGACAGGTGGACTATTACATTTGTATTACAGGGGGTATTATATAAAGGTCTAGTACTTATCATTTCAGTTACTATGGTAGGCTACTTTCGAGATACACTTCACTGTAAAACCCAACACGTCAAGACAACTTGAAAAAGTCGAGGTAACCCGCTGCCTTAACTTTTTTAAGTTCACTCTACTAACCCAGCCACTCCATAAGTAAGACTTGACAGTAGTGGTTACAACCAACTCACTGGTTTTACTTTGTTACACTATATGTTCATCAGTTGTGGCAACAGATATCAGCAAAGTCCAACAAATTTAATCTTTATCTTTTTTTGAGAAAAAGCTGGGCAAGTTATGGTAACTAAAACTTTAGAGCTGATACAGCATAGCCTTTCCTCTTTACACTGACAAGACCAATTCAAGTTTTGCCCACTTTCAATTATCTCTAGAGTTAACTTTGAATATTTAAGTTGACGCTACTTGGTATATTCTAGGCAGCGGGTTACCTCAATATAATTGAGTTATGACAACAGACAATTTTAGTAAAGAAAACTATATATTGCTAAGTTAACAACACAACTTTATTTTCAACCTCTGAAGCCAGTAACAATGTACTTTAACAAGGAAATAGAAGAAATAAACGCATAAAAAGTGCCTAATACTTTTATCGGTGGAAACAACGCCAAAATGTATCAATAGAGAGATACAGAAGAACATACTGCAATCATTCATTTCCATGATTCATTTAAGATAGTAAATACCAATTTCAAGTGCATGTGTTCTTTGGTATGAAATACAGAAGTAAAATTAATATGTTATGGCTGCTGGAAATAACCAATGTTGTTAAAAGCCAAGAAGTATGAAGTAACCACTCCTCTCAGCCATTTACAATATGATTGTTTTAGCTAAAGACTTTAATTTTGTGGCAAATATTTATATAGGTGAATCATAATTACATCATCATGTAAATAGGCAACGATGCTCAAAACACCAATGTTTCATTAACTAAAGGAATGCACTTAAAGTTGTCGATAGCAAAGCTATAGTGATGCCACCAATTGTTCTTGCATCTGTTTTTATGACAAAGACTAGTTATGATGGATAAGAGCATTGTTCAATTGTGAAAACCAAGCATAGAACAGGAACTTCATCTTTTTAATGATATGAAAAATTTCTTTTCAGGATATTTTGATCCCTTGTATTAAAAATTACCATTAAAAACTAGTTCCCATGAAAGCTAAGGATATGTTTGGGGAATCACATACAACCTTTCATCCTAGAAAGGGGTATATGAAATCAAGCCAGGGTTCAGCAAATAGCCCCTGTTTGGTCCTTTGTACTCAAAAACTTACATTTTAATCATAAGATAAAGCAACTCTGTAAAACTCTTTTAATAATCTGAGAGGAAGCACAACAGTCTTTGCTCATGAAAACCTGCATGCAAAGTAAAGTCATCATGAAAAATGTTTGTTTTTTAGATCTCTACAGCAAAGCACTTTATTTTTACCCATTTGGAACACAAAATACTTTGAAAGAATTCCATTGTCAATCCCTGTCTTTTGCCAGTTTTTGGATTCTTCAAACACTTGTATTACTGTGATTTGAATAGTTTCATCACAACATAGATATCTGATGCATTTTCCTTTATCAGTATATATAATATTAATACTGACTTCCTGTAAATGATTTCACAGTACATCCCTCATTGGGCTCATTAGGATGAACATGTTTGTAAGTTCAAATTTTGCAAATTATTTCTGAAACATATACTATGATACCAATCACATTGATGCAAGCAAGCTGATAGAAATTCTCCATAACTAAGCAAGTACAAAGTGATTATTTGACAAACAATGGCTCTGAATAAAAATGAAAATGTAAACTAGAGTTTAAGCCTGATAGAATTTTTTTCAGACATTTTTGGACCCTTCCAACTCACTAGAGGTGTGGGCTATTATGTCATTTCTCTGCCTGAAGAAAACATCGGCATTTCATAAAATTAACTTTGTTTCGCTCTTTGATTATTATAATGATTATTATTAGTGCCTATTCACCCAATCAACAATTCTTCATAAGTTGAAATGTAAAAGCAGAGAAACAATTTCCCATGGCATCCTGTTCCATATTACAATTTGTTTCACCACATTTTCAAGATTTACCAAGAAACAAGATAATTACCAGTCAAATGGAGTTTTGCAATATCTCTCTGGACCCCACATGAACTATTTAAACACTTAAGATGCATGATAACTATGTATGTTTATAATGGAATGTAATGCCACAGGCATGGTTTCAAATTGTTAAGAGGGTTATTTAAGTAGCCTGACGGTTTATTTTTTGTTGATAAATTACACTAAAACAGCAATATATTAACTTCTTTAACTAAAGAATATTATTGTTTAAGCTGTCATTAGCAAAAATATTCAGCAATCCCTTTTTCTTTAATCTATATCCAGGACACAATTTGTACTTACGATGGATCAAATAAACCAATGGTGTTGTTAACATATACAGTAGAATGCAAAAATGAAACAAACCAAAATTAAAGTAAATTTCCTCCAAGGTGGTAATAAAAACTGTAAGAATTTTGACCAAAGGTGACCATATTTGAATTTCTGGTATATTTGGGGCAAATATAGCAGACCTTTATGCTACCAAAGGTGACCATATTTGAATTTCTGGTATATTTGGGGCAAATACAGCATACCTTTATGCTAGTTTTGCATGTAATATTGTACACACAATGCAACATGTAACTGTTAAATTGTCACAAGCCTCAAGGTAATTTCTAATAAAAAGTATGTACTCTTATTTACTGTATTTTAAGAATTGCTAAAACAAGAATATAGATGAATGAGCTGTTTTATTATCTGATCATACCATACAGAATGTGCTATATAGCCTACCCCTGTCTCAAAGTGAAACAAGTTCTGAAACCTTTGTCTGGTTGACAATATTTCCACCATTCTGTCAAGGTGTTGGTCTAGTGAAGAAAAGAAAGTGCTTTCCAGAGCAAGGTTGCTTAACCTCGAAAACTCAGCCTTCAACTGAAAGAATAAAATGAGAAATGTAGAAAACAATATTTAGTTAAGTTTGCCCTATGAAAAGAAGATGGCTCCCCTTTGCCAGGTAGCAATATCATAGAAAGCCATTTCCAAGGTGAGAGTATAAATGCAACTTGTAAGTGCATTTGTCGATTGTAGTCAACTGCCAATCGGAATCCTGGGTAAGACATATAATATACAGTTATTAACTAATTTTACCGGTATTTAGTGCAGATATTAGTTACCAAAAACAATAGTAATGGTGACTGACATCCATGGGTTAAAAAATACATCAACCGGCTAATTACTGATCAGATCACCCTGTGGCACCATAGACCACATACTTTGTTTCTCTTTTTTTTCTGTATTTTACCAAAATTTTATACATAAGAAATAAAACATCTCTAACACTAATCACCCACTGTGATTACTTTTACTACTCATTATACACTGCAGCTACTATATCATGAAAAATACAAAACAAAATGTCCAATTTTAGTGAAGGAGACAGCACCCCCAATAAGTTAATGAACAATTAAGGAACTTACTTCACTGTGAAGAAATAAGGCGGGCATCTTCTACCATTTCGTTGACGGCTGGCGCATTTAAGACCAGGTCCTGTCTACGGTATGCATAGGTCCTTATCATCATTTTTTAAATCTTGTCCATGTCCCTGTTTCTCTTTTGAACTTCTGTGCAGAAGTTTTCTCAATAAGACTCCATACTTGTTGCATCTTCTCCAATTGGAATCTCTTGTAAGTAATTTATTTCTGCTCTCTTTGGTTTTTTGTGTTTTTATGAAGACGTTCCAGGGTAGGAGCACTTCCTTGAGTTAACGTTTAGTTCCATGCAGTCCAACTTTCTCATTTTTGCTCTAAGATTACCCATCTTAAATTTGATGCTGTTAAGCATTTCATCATAGCCAGAGGAACTTCCCTTTTCAGCCAAACAAGGATAGGTCCTCATGATTGCTTTTGCTACTTCAGTGTATTCCATGTGTGTTGGATAAGCTTTGTACTCCCAAATGCGTTTAGCAATCGCATCAAGGAACTGACTTTTGTGATCTTTGCTTAAGTCAAGGTGCTTCTTTCCTTCTGACAGATACTTTCTATTACCGTCTTCAAAAACCAGTTCCAGCTCTGGGCCTACTTTAGGTACCTGAAAGACCTCTGGCCAACACCCTTGTCTCAGTTTGGCTTCTACCGACTGTATGTCATCATTTGAACTAACACTCATAGTGTCATGTGAGCTTCCGAACGAACCGACAGATGACAGTGAGGGTGTACTACTCCAATAGCACTGATCTTCAGCAATTTCAGTGTATATCACTTGGAAGATGCACATGTCTCTGGTAAATCATTTGCATTAGTCAGATTCACCATCTCACCGCCAAAGTCTGGATCAGCATATTGCAAAGTGAAACTGCCTTCAAGGCTTAACTTATCTTTCAAAGTTTCCATAAGGTTTTCAACAAACTCTGGACGTTGCTCAAGGGACACCTTCTGAATGTCCTTTGGTGACAACACTACCCTCAATTTGTACATAGTATCAATTTCTGATCAATCCTATGCATGAAAAGAGAACAATGTAAGGGAGTTAGAAGCTGGCTTTATCGTTTCGTACACTCCCCTTAGAATTACAGTACTGTACCACATAGTAATATTTTAGCAGTAAGTGCAACAACCCATTCAGCTGCAGTATACCACATGTACTGCATAAATATGCAGTATGGCAGCTGATCTACTGTACATCTACTCTTAGCTACTTGCATGGGTAGATATTTTGCATGTAAATGTCATCCAAGTACTGCATCTTTCAACGTTTAGTAAGGCTCATGCTTTATCACAGACAACTCAACTTAGGGTAACTCCTATTGTTCTTCATGTACAGTATATCTACAGAGTGTTTCAACACAACCACTTTAGCTTCTCTGATAGTGTAGGAAGTTAGAGGGTAGTAATCTTTAAGATTACCTGGACAAACTACTTGATCATAGTTTTCAGTCTCTGTCACTTTGTATGCTCCAATGTGGCTTTGAAAATAGATTTATGCAATTTTACTACAAAGCCATCCATTGTTTTTATCAACAATAATAGTTTGTATATTTGCTAGTACAGAATGACCACTATCACTGCCAATCACAACAAACATATCTCTAAATTATACCTCATTCAAATTTGCTAATCAGTACCATGTATTAACCACATGAGCTCATGCTGATGAACCGAATGTTTTACTCCTCTGTCTCACACTGTGTAACTGTTAATGGTTAGGCCTATCTGTAAAGCTCTATAGCCTAACCTAATGCACAGCCTACGTTCAACGTGAAATGGAGCTTATAAATTTTTAGGCTAGGCTGTTGAAATATTTTGAATATTTCTAATCCAATTCAATCACGCATATAATTTCATGCTGCAAGTTTTAAACTTTGACTTGGGCTAATTTTAACAACATATTTCAGATTCAGTCGAATCTTTGCGAATATCATTACTGTATTGAGCATTAATCATTCCAAATACGAACCGTAAATCTCCAAGACTTGGAAAAGCGGGCCCCTGACGTATGTTATCTACTTAGTCGATAAACGCGCGCGAGCGATCACTTACCGGTAATTTTGTTGCAAATACGCATAGTCTTCTCTTTCCAGTCGTTTTCATGTAGAAATGTTTTGATACTCGACCATCACAAGTTGAAACAACGATATCTTCATACGTTGATCTACGTTTCCGCATAAAACTTACGTAAATCATGTTGTAACGCTTATTTTAACATTATTGAGTCATCCTGACTGTCATAACCCTTGTTCAGAAAGCTCATCTACCGGTTGGGTTTTACAGTGTTCCTTATTCAGCAACGATTTCTCTAGTGCGCAATCACGGAACTCGGGTGAAACTGACGGACGTATAAGTACGGGTATGTAGCTACAGTGTTAGATTACGTACTTATTTCATATACACACGCTATATGCTACACGAGATTGTACAAATTAAGCTTATGCACTAAGATTTCAGGCACACAAATGCATAGTGATTTTGACAAGAACCAGTTCTAAGTGGAATTTAGTAGTATTCGACGTTCATATTACAATGGGCTTTACTTCCTTAGATTATATTCTATTTAATATTTTATTGATTTTATTGATTTTCAAGACAGTTTTGAAGTGTCCATAACCACTATAAATACGACGTTGTATCTTCATTATTTGCTCCCTCTCAGCAGTAAAATTACAAGATAGTCCCCTCCCTGCCGTTCTCCTTGAAAAAAGGGTCAAACATAGAGTGGCACAAGGGAACCTACTTGACATATAGTTCCAAACACCAACAAAAGGTAACTTTAAATAAATATCTATAAACAAAATTACACCTAATACAAATTTGGATCGCAAATAGCTAATCTTTGCCCCAAACATTCCTAATAATTGATATAGGCCTACAAGTTACGGCAGTGATGTAGTGTGAAAAAATACCAATGTGTCTGAGTAGTGAGGGACAAGCGTTAATGTTAACAACTCTATCGCTATATTATTACCCTGCAGTAAAACCAAATGAGTTGTAACCTGCTAGACTGGTCTTTAACACTAGAGAGGTAAATAAAGTATTACTATAATTAGCTTAATTCTATGACCTATACATGTAGGCAAATCATATATTATACACAACGTTGCGCTAATTGGATTGAGCTGATATTTAATTATAACTGGGCCTATACATGAAGTCAAAGTAACTTAAGTCATTTTGTACGTACACTTCAATTCGCCTGATCCAATCTTCTCATAAAATAAAGTAAAAGACGGCTCCGTTGTGTATAATAACCACTATGGATTTCTGCACACAGCTTCATCGTTGAAGTTGTTTTTGAGAGTGTATGTCATAATAATGTCAAATATACATATATATATATATATATATATATATATATACACATATATATAGTTTAGTGAAGAGCGCAACCCGGAAAAGATATTGTCCTACAACACGCGATATATATATATAGATATATATAACATACATAATATTATCGTCATTTGGGGTCAATAATGTCTACGATGCGCTGGCGGTTGAACTGGCGGAAGGATGCAATAACTATTAATCAAAACATTGCTTATATATATTTAATAGAAATACTCCTAGCACGGTCATTTCCTTTGCCGGAGAAATCCAAACAATATCTAACATGATAGAATTCGGTTTCATTTTCTATTTTACCCGCTGTAAGTTTAACAGTGTGTTGGAAGGTTGGAAAACATATCAAAACAAAACAAAAATGGAGTAGAGCTGAAGAGGCCACTCGTATCTTTTCGTGCAAATCGAATTAACAGAAATGGCAGCAAACATAAAGAAAACCAATATAAAAAGAGAAATATAGAAAAGATAGGAGTATATGAATAACAATACAACAAACGAAAGAATACTTGACGAAGGAAAAGGAAAGACATGCTCTTTATATGTAACCAATTACAGCAATCCTAATATGCTACATTAGTAGTTGCTATAGTTTTGTTCCCTTGTTTCAAGTGTAGCAATCCTTATATGCTACATTAGTAGATGCTATATAGCTTTGTTCCCCTGTACCAAGTGTAGCAATCATAATATATAACATTAGTAGTTGCCATAGTTTTGTTCCCCTCATGTACCAAGTCTAGCTATCGTAATATGTTACAATAGTAGTTGCTATAGAAGTTGCTATAGTTTTGTTCCCTGTACCAAGTGCAGCATTCCTAATATGCTACATTAATAGTTGCAATAGTTTTGTTTCCCTGTATCAAGTGTAGCAATCCTAATATGGTACATTAGTAGTTGCTATAGTTTGGTCCCCTGTATCAAGTGTAGCAATCCTAATATTCTACAATAGTAGTTGCTATATTTTTGTTCCCATGTACCAAGTGTAGCAATCCTCATATTCTACATTAGTGGTAGCTATTGTTTTGTTCCCCCGTATCAATCCTAATATGTTACATTAGTATTTGCTATAGTGTTGTCTCCCTGTATCAAGTGTAGCAATCCTCATATTCTACATAAGTGGTAGAGTGCTACAGTGTTGGAAGTACTTTAGCTTGTTGACGGTATAACATGCCCCACAATATGATATATGCTCGTGTTACTATGCGTTATAATGCTGTCGAGCACTACTCGCTGTTTACGCTTATTCACTGATATGTGTTAATTGCATGATACTCAGTGTTCCCTATTCGACCTTCTATCCCATGCATGATGCAAAGTTACACTTTCACTAGTAGCAATTGTGACAGCACTAACCAAACTTTCCGTGAAATTCGAGGTTGCTAGAGTTGTAGCCATATGACAATATACATATCGACAAAGGCGTAGGAATTTGGGGCGGGGGTTGCAGCCCATAGGAACATCACAAAATGAAATCTTAGAAAAGAGCAAAGTAAGTTAATGTCTACAACGGGGTTCGAAACGACCTCTGATCATAGTCCAGCTATCGCTATAAATGTCTTTATTCTTTTCGATTGTTTAAAATGCCCAGCCATTTTCCGTTATTTGTTTACTTTTTTAATATTGAATCTTGTCAGCAAGAGTTTGCTTAATATTACAGATGTTATCATTGATATACTTTGCAACCTATAGGTCATTTCAATTCCATTATCATTATATGTTAAAGCTTATAATTATTAACCCGGGCAGAATCCTTTCGTTTTGCCAATGATTTCCTTAATAACATTCCAAGTTTTCCTGAGGTCAGTCATTTATTCACATAAAATGTTTGTAAAGTTAGATTTCTTTGCTACGCGAATACTGGTTGCCAAATTGTTTCAAAATGGTGTATTTAAGCTTGTTTGAAGGAGTGCGGCTGTAAAGAAATGCTTTGTAGTTACAAAACGAGCAATACCGGAAGTAATCCATGGAATGACTTTCTGAGATTTCTTAATTGTGTGACATTTAAGTGAATAATGTTTACTTCAGAAAGAATTAACATATGGTACATAAATTACACTTCCTGTCCTCTAACTATGTATGCCAGTATACTAAATAGGCCTCCATAACATACATCATACAGACACATGATGTCCTCTAATGTTCAAGAATACATACATTATAATACCAGTATCTGTACTCTTACTGTATGCAACAGATGATACATACATTACACGTCCTGTCCTCTAACGGTATGTGCCAGTATACAAAGCAGGCCTACATACATTACATTTTACAGACACCTGACGTCCTCTGGAGTTCAAGAATACATACATTATAATACCAGTAACTGTACTCGTACTGTATGTACCATATAAATCATAAGTTACACGTCTTGTCCTCTAACTGTATGTTTACTTAATAGGCCTACATAGCTTACATTATACAGACACCCGATGTCCTCTAATGTTCAAGAATACATATACTATAAAAACCAGTTTCTGTCCTCTAACTGTTAGTGCCAGTATACTAAATAGGCCTACAAAGCTTGCATTATACAGAAACCTGATGTCCTCTAATGTTCAAGAATACATACATTATAATACCAGTATCTGTCCTCTGACTGTGTGTACCATATGCTATATAAATTGCACTTCCTGTCCTCTTACTCTTAGTGCCATTATACTTCATAGGCCTACATAGCGTACATTATACAGACACCTGATGTCCTCTAATGTTGAAGAATACATACATTATAATACCAGTATCTGTCCTCTAACTGTGTGTACCATATGCTACATAAATTGCACTTTCTGTCCTCTAACACTTAGTGCCATTATACTCCATATGCCTACATAAATTACTATATGTGTATCCTTTCACCGTAGGTACCACGTCTACTCATAATTTACAATGTCAAAGTAATTAAAATCACATATATATATATATATATATATATATATATATATATATATATATATATATATATATATATATATATATATATATATATATATATATATATATATATATATATATATATATATACTTAAAACTGCAGTTTGTGTTGAAAATCTGCTTATTTAACACTAACTGGTAATTACGTACAATAAAAAGAAGCTTAATAACATTACTAAAATTTGCCAAATAAACGAGGAAATTGGACATAAAAGCGTTTAGTTTATGGAAAATCCAAGCATGGTGTGTTAATGCTTTAATGGTGGGACTCGGGGGGGGGGGGGGGGTGGGTGATTGTAATTTTGTACGGAGAAGTGCCCCTGCAGCCTGTACTATTGCCTCTAAATGTATGTACCTTTATACAAATTTACCTGTCCAGCATATGTTGGTATAGGAACAAGACAAGTGTCTTCAGCAGATGTGCAACAATACCAAATACAGGACGGACAGTAAAAAAGTCAGGTACATACTGAGTCTGATACTACAGACATGTTTGGTTATCGGATGAAAATAATCCTCTATAACACTATACGAGTTACACTAAACGTGTGTCTAACACGTAACCGACTGCACTAACGTTCAACTCTTAATTAAAGTATACTCTTTACTTCTCTAATTACAGTACAATGTCACATAGTCACGGGTTGTATGTACAATGCAATAAATTACAAGCACAAAAGGCCCCATGCAGTTGTTTTCTTGTATAACCCTAACTTAATAAGGTAATATATGTTGTGTTACTCATAGTACAATACAGTTACTTTACAATATTGTACAGTTTCATATCAGCTTCAGCTTGTACCACGATATAAATGTTATAAAACACATGTAAGTATATCATGTATTCATTTCACTATATGGAACAAACTACGTCACGGTCATTTAACATCATTATAGTTAATTGGTCATACGAATCAAACCTACGTTTACGGTAGAGACTAACGTTATCTCGCTCTGGAGTCTAATACTGTGATTTATTTTATTTGTATAGAAATTGGCTAGAAATGGAATTTATTCTCCTTGATGGTCAATTAATCTTACCTCTGCTCTGATTTTCTCGCCTGGACCTATTTCGTTAACTTTCCAGACTCTAAAATTTGACATGATAAAATGGCGGAACGGTTCATCATGCTCATTCCTGTTACGATGTAATACAATGTAATCCACATACACACAGTATGGAATGAAAAAACATGTCTTCATTACTTCCTGTAGAATCGAAATATTACAACCCCTGCTACCTGTTTCGAGAAGCTTCCATTTATAAATAAACTTACAAGTTAACAGACAATACAGGCAATATAGCGTGTACCTTTAAACTACAACATGGGATGTTCACATCGTTTCCTGAGTATATTCAATAACCTTTATTCATCCGGTTTCTCAATATTATCACTATTAGTTTCAAAAATACAAACCGGACACTTTTCCCGACCATCTTGAGATCAGTTCTGAATAATCATTCGAGTACCTAACATTCTGTTTAGCAAATGTTATAACCTGTAACATAGGCAATCAAAGACGTGGACTTGAACAAGCATGCAGTAGGGTTAAGAATTTAGAAAAGATTTTAAGTCGACCAGTGATTATATATCAAGATGATACACTTCTAAACTCTCTGTATTTGTCAGGGGCGTCGGAGCCGGTACGGCCGGACCAATATTCACGGCGCAAAAAAAAATAGGACTATGAAAAAAAAATGGCAAAAAAATGATGCCATGGCAAATAATGATGACGTCAAGTAGGCTAATTGGTGACTACTCTGGCATGGCAGGGGTCTTGTTTTCAAGCTCGGGAAGTGCCATTTCCTGCAATCAAAGCGTGCTTTGACCTACCAAACGTCCCTCGATAATTATGATAGATGGCCACACTCTGATCTGCCGTACCAATCCCAAATAGCTTCCGACGCCCCTGTTCGTAGTTACGTTACACAAAGCTGAATAAACGATACCATGCCTTTCTACTAACTGAATTCGTAACATGTTTGTGTTAGGTCCCTCTTTATAATGATCAAGTATATTTTGTTGCAGGTGTACATCAGTAAAGCGACCAAAGAGATTCACAATTATGTAGCCTGAAGTGTGCTGTTTTACTGACCTCTCTAGTCTTACTAAACTTCACGTTATAGGAATAGCTGTGGTGGTAACTTACAAGTCGACTTTTAACACAATAAAAGTAATATAGCAACCAAAAAACTTAGTAAACGTACATTTATTAATAAGTTGAGCTCATTGGTACAGTCTTAGAATCCCCGGATCTAGCAACAATTGTAGCAAATGTGTTGATTTTGTGGGTTCGTTGCTTCAGAAATTTTCAAATTTTGGTACCATTTACGATTTGTGCAAACATTTTAAGGATATATCATTTAAATATATCATTTAAAGGTGGGCGCTTAAACCCAGTCTTGCAATTACGTGCTGTCGAAGTTTCCAAACGTACTGAAAGTTTGCTTTGCCTTTACGACTAATACTCACAGTGTGATATACATTTTTTCAACGGTTCAGGAATCATGTTTGCCTGCAACTAATGACGTCGATGGGTTTATATTTCAACGCAGACGATCATTTTCTATAACAAAAATATCTAGATCTCTTGATATCAAATTAAATATAAAAATCATATTAGTTAAACAGACAACAATTTAACAGATTACGCAAACATAATTTTAAGGTAAGTTATCCAAATGCAGAATCTGAAAGTAACATCTTGTCGCTATTCTAACGCAAGTGAGCATTTCATTGTGTAACCCGTGATGTTATTTGATAAACGTAATGAAACTGTATACTTAATAGTTACTTTCATTTTGAGGTCAATCTGAACGCTTCCCTTCTTGCCTTAACACATTGTTTACGTACTCTCGAGAAGGAAGTAATTTAGCTACGTAAGTGCTGTCTGAGCGCGATTTCAAAGAAAAGGCGGATATTTAAGGTCAATCGATATAAAGGTTACATTCGTAGTCATAAACAGAATGTGCGCTTGAATCCAGCCAATTCACTTTTATTTTGCATCGACTAAATATTACGTTATTTTCTGCGTATATAATAAGCCGTGTGAATCATAGCAGTATTACCATTCTCGGATGTACACTAAATATGTTGCTGGGCCTATGTGCATATTACCATGGTTTTTAACAACATGTTTTGCTACGCCTACGCGACCAATCGCGATGTGTTTCTTGGGTTAGGTACATTCAACACATAACAGCCTAGTAGCCTATATACGTGTGTGTTTCCGTAGTGAGCTCATAGGCCCGAGGTGACCAGACGTCCCCGATTTTCGGGGACAGTCCCCGATTACAGTGTGTTTTCCCCGATGAACAAGTGTCCCCGAAAATGTCCCCGATTCGTCAAAATGTTCAGGAATTTCGAAAATATCCCACATTATTAGTAAAATAATTGTAAAAACAAAATTTAGTCAAGTGTGCAGTCGCAGAACGGAACTTATAACCAGTATTTCAGGTGGGCCAGTGTAAAGTGGAAACACTGTTAAAAATATGCTAGATCGATCTAGCCTAGCACTCTTTCGACCGTATAAATGGCAACTACGGCGACACAACGACACTTATAGTGTGAGCATGAGCAAATCACAAGCATTCAAAGAACTACGTAAAGTAAGTGGATTTCATTTAAATAAAAGCTACATTTTTGAAAATAAAATTGATTTAAAAAGTGCTTCAAAGTATCACCATTTTACATCTAAGCACCTTAGGCACTTGAAAATTTCTTAAAGGGGAGGGGGACAGCCCCTCCCTTTAACCCCTCCCCCATATCAGTCACGCAATAAATGTCCCCGATTTCAGTCACGAAAATATGGTCACCTTAGCTGAGGCTGAGTCTGTAATAGGGCGCAAAATTCGTCGATAAGTTCGCAGACAGTCATCAGAATAGGCGAATTAACATTCGCTAGACTGTTTGAGTGAGCCCTAGAAAGTGCAAAAGATGGGCCCGCAGGGGGAATGATAACATCTTTTGTTGATTGTGGGGGGGGGTTACACTCCCAGGCAAGTCAGATATCATGCTGATCATCTTTGAATACTGACAGAAAGAGCATAGTCTATTCAGATTTTTAAAGAGAATTATCGATGACTTTTTCAGTGATCAGTTTTATCGTTAATAATACCTATGTGGAAATAACATAAAACGTCAGCTAACTAGAGTGACCATCTGTGCCCTACATTGCTGACACAATACCCGATTTGCCACAGTTTGTCATGCAAACTGTTTGGTATGTATTTTGTACTAGCTTAGTCTGCCCCACCAATCAGACCCTTCGCCCCCCCCCCCTTTGCCCCCCCCCGATGGAAAAGTCTGGCTACGCCACTGTTGTGGGGGTATGACGTGCTTACCGAGAGTGACAACTAGTATTGCTCGATACAGGTGGCAGTTGAGAACAGTGGAATTAAAAACTTCTTTACCGGTTTCGAACCTCTTGCCTTAGAAGCGTAGCTTTACCTACAAACCTGTAGGCGGTGTATTGAACCTGGTATCCAGCACTCATTTGTTCTCTGACGGTTGGTTCCAACATGGCCTACGGATTACTATTGTCAGATTGAGTTAACATTTTTTATTGATAATTGAATGGATGCTAACAACCCTTTTGTTTTATTTCTCTGTTTCTCCAATAATTAACAAAACACTGCTTATATTGAAATATTTTAAGTCAAGCAGCGTCCACAGTGCTAAACATTTTTACTGAATCTTTGTATTTGCAAACACTGTGCCAGGCGATGACTATGGTCTTTTCCTTTCCAAATGATTTGAATAATAATGACAAAACTACTATATACTAACATATAATGGTGAATTCCAGTAACATAATTAGATGCACGTTCCAACTTACATACGTGGCCAAACGTGTATTTATTTTTTTTTCTCGGGACCTATATCATTTGAAAAATAACCGTTAACGTAATTTCAGTAACTGCACATCTGTCCAAGTTCATCACATCACAATTTCTTCATTAATGGATAAGATGGTAAAGATTAATGTTTTTCCTTCTTTTTTGGGGGGTCAAATTAAAAGATCTTTTAGCCGGGAAAAAAATGATTATGATGATTAGAAACTTTTCCAAAATTAATCAGGGATAATTATTTTTTGTCGAAAATATAAATAGTTTTAATTATATATTAGAATTTAAAACATGAAATCAATCCATTAATTCATATAAAAAAATTAATAATAATATGACGTAAAACAATTTGTGTGTTTATTTGGATATAGAAAAGCAAAATACTACAAAAACAAAATGTTTAATATTCTTATTAACATCTGCGTATCGTGCATAATGTATACGACTGATAGCATATCATCGTTAATAATTTAGATAGTTTTAACGATTAAATAGTTATCGTTTGTCATATATCAGACATTTACGTTGACATTGTATGTCTATTTCACACTACCGCAGACCCCACACATCTAATATTATTAGACAAGTAGTCATATTCATATAATCAGCTGAATGTTTCTATTGTATACTTTCTTTAATTGATATCGCGTGTCCACTAAGCTCTCTACTACCTTCCTATACCTCCACCGATGACAACACTTTTCGAATGACTTCCACCAGTTAAGAAATTGTTCTTTCTTTAGAATTCTAAATTATTGTAATTATTTCACACCTCCCTTACCTCCCCCCACCTAAAAAAAAAAAAAAGCATGTATAATATTAACAGGCAAGTCGTCATATTTAAGTAATTCCCTAGTCATATCAATGGCTCTTTCTTCAAGTGTCATTGAATGAACTACATTACCCTTCAACTCCCTCCTGATACCACCAACACCCCCTCTCTTCTAAGAGTTTATATAATTGACATCATTTTTTAATTTTCTCCTAATCTAACACCCGTCCCGACAACAGGTTCTTAGTTTTGACATTACATTTCCAAACAAAGTTATAGGCAATTACAAGAAAAATACACTTTACTGAAGAAGAAAAAACAGCTCTAAGTATTTCAACGATATAATTTGACTCCAACAAGGCAAACATTACTATAATGTCCATTTGGATGCCAACAATCAGTAAGTAATTGCATCGCCGTGTGTTTAAGTAGTGAAACCTTGACAATAGTGATCCGCTTTGCGTTATACGGCAAAAAGCCAGATCATTTGTACGTCTACATACATACATTGTGCATTCGACTTTGAAATTGAATTTGATTTTACCCGTTTTTGTGAAAGAGTAGGTGTACTTGGCACAAACAGAGACATGTTATGGCGACCAGAGTGCTCAAAGCCATCTGAGTTAATATTGACAAATGTCTAAAACTAGTGTTATATTGATACATGTACAGGTGCGTAGCCAAAGGGGGGGGGGGCGAAGGGGCGACCCCCTTGAGCATATTTTGTTTACGTTTTTATGATATCGCTAGTAATTTCAAATATAAAATGCTTAAATGCATCTTGCAAGGCCTGGGAAGTGACATTTCCAGCGATCTGGGAGGCACTTTCGGCCAAAATTTTCTTTTACGCTTCGCGCCAACTAATGGTGGCGCTACGCTTAGATAGTATCCAACGCCGAATCTACGACTCTGATATCTTCCTTACAGGTTCGCCCCTCTCTTGGCAAATTCCTAGCTACGCGACTTCATATGTATAGTTTCATCGTGGGTATTATTTTAAAACAAGTATACTATCGGTTTACTATTGACTCTAGCCACGGTAGAACATTATTTAGTACTTATACATTACAATGCATTTGTCATATTGTATATAAAAATACGATTTGTACATTTGATTATTTGTCAAAAATATTTGTAATCTCTGTATTTTTAATATACTACCAACTACTATTAATTGAATTAGTTGACTTGTCTAATTGGATTCAATGTCAGTGGCGTAATTACGAGGGACACGCCCGCCCCTCTCCAATCGGAAAGTCTGAATTAACCTAAACCCCGCCTTAGTTACGGCAAGTGCAATATTTCATATTTGGCATGCACGTCTAGTCGGTCGGATATATTAATCTCATGTACACGTACATTGGTGAAGACGTGGTTTGTTTGGATTCCCTTTATTATGGTTATCATTGTATAAAGAACTGAACGGTATACTTAAGAAACAAGAGAATACATATAAAACTCTGATAGATGTTCTCCGCTAGTTTAAATAAAATATCAACATTGTTATTACAATTGTTAGTACATATCTAAAATGTTCCATGAGTTTTACGACATTACTACCAGCATTTTCCCTTTCTGTATAAACAGCTGAGTATGACTAGAGAAGTAACATTCCGGTGAAACTTTCACTCATTTCCGACGGATGTACCAAACAGCTGTAATGTTATTGCTGCACATGCCTGCACTAACAACAAATTGCTTTGTTTTTCTTTATATTCGGTTCGGTTCCGGTTCCGGTCCGGTTCGAGTTAATCCCAGATTAATGTATATATGTCGTCCAGTTACAGAGTTGTTGACAATTAACAATTCATAATCATGGACGTTAAATATGAATGTAAGAGACTGACTTCGGTCAGCTTGCGGCTTTGATAAGCCAATGATGGCTTCTTCGCGAGTTCCTGCCCTGCAGGAGGATCTAATATACATACATACATATTCCAGTTTATTGTTTTGACCTTGACTAAGACATGTGGCTAGTTTACCTAACGTGGTTGCAAGTGCATATAAAGTCAATGCCTGTGGTGCATTTAAAACAGTGAATGACACTCATATCAAAGCAGATAAGTAATGCAAATATGTAAGAAATACAAAACATCATCAGCAAGTGTGCAACAATGGCATCATCTTAAACTATGAAATGTGACAATTTCAACTTTCAAATCTCTCTTTTTATCCATCTTTTCTTTCTTTGAGAGGGGGGGGGGGCTTTTCCAGAAGCAAATACCGTCGCTAGACATATAAAAGGCAGACTAAAAAGAGGGGAGTGTACAATCTTACCTTATCGACGTAACAGCTCGCCTAGACTTTTCATTTATTTGCCGTCCCATATTTTTCCTCACACATTCGAACCAACTCTCGATATCTCTTAGTACGCATATAGAGATTGAAAAGTGCAGCTCGTGAAATGACGGGACATGAATATTCATATGTCACACAAGTAACACATGTCGCTGGCAATTACGATAAATATATGAACGTACGCAAACTAATATTCATGGTTTTTGACGGAACGTCTAAAAATAATGTGTATCACCTTTGTCTTTAGAAGCGTGTTGAGTTGATGATTGATATGCAGGAACGTGTGCAATAGCTGGACATAGTTGAAACGGAAAATCCCCTTCCAAGCTTTTTACTAGACATATTCACGTAAAGTTGAGTCAATTCCTTTGAACCTCGTCTATATATGTTTGAGATCAGTTGAACGTAATTAAGGTGCCAATAATACCTATTCGCGTCCTACGTCACATGTACAGGTCTTATTATCCTTCAAACTGTACAAGGAATCTTCCTACAGAGACAACGCCGAACAATACAAATCGACATTGTTTTATATAAGTGTGTGCAACAAAGTGAACTGCATCAAGTGACATTATTCAGTCGTTACTGCTTATTTTCCCTCTCAAGTTTATTTCCTTATTGAAGGGTTGCCCTTCAATAAAATATGTTGATACCTTTTCATAGGTTATAATATCATGTACTATATATTACCATTTAGCAAAGTAGTCTATTCTATGCGGTCCGGGTATATTCACCTGACCGGCGATATTTTTATTCAATAAATATGTATTCAAAGTGATTTATTGTGTTTTAAAACGATTGCCCCGTTTATAAAACATCAATTTCCAACCCGTTTGATCACCAGAGGCTCGAATTTTGGCGAAATTTCGAAACTTGTTATGACAACATGAGGAAATCATACGAATTACATTTAAAATATTGCTTTAGGTCACAAGTTCTTATTTAAAAATTCCAAAGGGGAGGGGGAAACCCCCTCCCCTTAGACCCCTCCCCCAGGCCGGCCATCAGTCTTCAGCCCCCCCACTCAAAAGTACCTTCCTACGCCACTGATTTGTAAGCATCATTAGTTTTGTTTAACCCTGATTGTTGTTAACAATTTTATTTGGGGGTGCAAGTCCCCTGATCTTCCCTTGCCCCCTGCAGGTGTTCATAAATAAGAGCAATATGTCAATAATCATCAAAATAAAATCGCCCAAGATATGTTACAACGAACACCTCTAGTATCGAAGGCGTGAAATCAAGTATAACTTTATACCCGTGTAACTTAATCGGTAGTACACATAGGAGCTCAAGATAATGAACTTCAGCAAATCATATGTTGTTAATTTGGTTCCCTATGCTGTCTACAAGAAACGATTATCGATAGCTATATGCATGGTAAATGAGTGTATAGTATGTGAACACGACTTACACAATGTTGGAGCAGATAAAAACTCATTCATGGTCAGCAGAGTTGTTGTGTAGTTACTTGTATTTAACTTATGCATAGTAAATTATTATTGTAACGGGAACATTTGTAAACAAGCAATCCATTAATGACAGCAAGAAAAGGTCATTCACATGAAAGCATTGATATTTATGCCGTGATTTAAACTACTATTCTGACTTCTCGGGTAATGCTCTTGACGTGATAAATTCTACCAAGAAATATAACATTACTTTAGTAATCCGACTTTTGATGAAACTTTTATTGCTTCCTGATGAAAAACTTGCCAAAATCCACCCCCCCCCCCAAAAAAAAAAAAAAAAAAAAACATCCGAAGCGAGATTTCACTTCCTCTCAAGGAGCAATGTATTGGCAAGGAATACCTCCTGCTTAAGCATGGATGGTATATCACCCTGTCAGTGTAATACATATAGGATATTATTTTAATACAAGTAACCGCATGAGAGTAATCCTATTGGATTATAGTTTCTTTATAAGTATCATATTTTCTTATTATCCAAACTATTTTCGAATGCGATTCGAGACTGGTCTAGTGTATAAAGAGGAGATTTGCTTCAGGATCGAAATTTTAGACAAACACTGGTTTGTTGCCGTGGCAATCATGAACTCATAATTAAAAGAAATGAAGACATGGTGTAACGTTGCCATGAGAATATGCAAATATGTTTATGGGCAAAGAAATGTTCCAAATTGCAAAAGAATACTGTACAGTATTATAGTCTACTTGCAATTAGTTACAGCAGTAGTACTGTATATGTTCTCACACACACACCGAGTCTCAATACACACTGTACGTACTTCTTAAATCATGCAGCTAAATACTTCGAGTAGCATGAATGACTTAGTGATTAATTTTAAGCTTAATTCTGAGCTAGAGTCAATGTCAGCAACCTTATCGAGGTGCTTCAAAGAAGAACCGAAGCGTAAAGCGTCCAATGTTGACACTAGTAACAATAAAAACCTTGTCGTTAAGCCTAACAATAACGTTAGCACTACTACTACTACTGGCGTCATTCAGGAGAAAGATCAAGGGAGGCATAAGGAGAATTAAATACAGATCAGCAAAAATTAGCGAAAAAATGCCGTTTTCTAACATTTGTGAGGGTCATTTATGAATGGGGATAAAAACGAGGGTACCCGGTCTTATATTTGATTTGAGACCTCTGATGACGTCCGCTCAGCCTCCTCGATGACATCATCATCGGTCTCAAATCAAATTTAAGACCGGTTCCCCTCGTATTTATCCCCTAAATATATATCACTTGTATTAATCATCCAAAGTGTTCAATTGTTGAATTACTTTTTATTAGCTGATGCTATTTGATATTTGCTTATACGTAAACCCTCTATCAAGATCATGTAACTGAACCGGCTTGGTCGTAATATGACCTTAAAGCTAAAAACTAATTTGTACTGAGCGACACACACTTCTCAAATAACGTCTGTAGTAAATATTTAACAATGATATTCACTACAAATAATAGACAAGGGGGCAATCCGTGGAGATGCATATCACATTACCAGCACACTGAAATATACTAAATTTTCCATCCTATTAACCAATGTTGACAAACGTGATGTATCAGCTTGTTGACGCCTCTACAATGTACTTACGTATGCCCTAACAGTGTATATGTATGGTGCGCCAGAACCTGTCATACTTCTTTGGTTATTGGACAAGTCTGTGCCGAGTTATGACGCGCGGTGTATTTTAAGCTTGTATGTGCCATGTTGAAGTACTAACACGTCACGTATTTGCATGCACAATATAGAATATTGCTTCTTAAATATGAGCTTTCATTTTGCATATGGAACGATAATATTTTGGGATAAATGATATCAAATGGTATGGTAATTTGTTTTGACCGACTAAACAATACAGTTAATTATGTTCTCCAAATTTCAATTACACCAAATACATATAAGCATTTGGATCACCACGGAACTAAATATTCATTTTGAATATGTAAATTGGAGTTGAACCATAATCAAAATATAAGTAATACAACTAAAATTAAACAAATGGGCAAATATGCACTATAAATTCATGCATGCACAACACATATATGTATGGGCTTTTCTTCTACTATATACAGTAACCACCTATTATAGTAGCCATGTCTTAAGATTTAAACCAAGCAAGGTTAGAAGGCATTATTTTAAGTTGCTGAAAGTAGTAATTAGAATAATGAACAATGGCATACTCATGCAGTGCTGAGAATTAAATGTAATTTTCCAATACATTTCGAGAACAAAATAAGGAAGGCAGTAGAGGTATGTTTAAGTTAGGCTACAGTGGTGCTTTCATCTCTGTGAATGGAAAATTAACATCACACACACACGCGCAAGCACCCACAAATGCAGGCACACCATCGGAACTCTTTCTGAAAATCGTAAATTTGTTCTTGCCTGCATGGATATAATATTCTCACGGCGAATGTGTATTATTACATTAGTAATGGAATTATTTGTACCGAAATTGTGACGGTATGTATTGACCAGTTTTACTTAACGCCCACTGATGAATTATGCGAAACAATAATTGGATATAGATTGATGAATTAACAGTACATAATTCGACTTAATGCTTATAGTTTAAATGATATTGTAAAATCAAATTAGGTTTGGTTCTAATTTATATTCCAACAAACGAGTTTCATACCCCGGAAATGATGACTAATTTACTATAATTATGAAAAGAAATGAGACACAGGTGTCTGTGTAACTTTTTTTTGTCTGGTGTCTGTGTCAAATGCAGCACAATTGATGGAACATGACTGCGCGATACAAGTCCGTCTCTATGAAAGTGAAGGACCATTGTCTTACATAATTCACCTTATTCAAAGCTTTCAGTTTGGGCTGGGGTGATGATTAATAATCGGAGGATGTTTCAAACAATATTTTAACCATAAACCAATTTGTCTGCTAGTAGGTAAGCCGCTATTTTACTTTTCGACCGGTAACAGCGGTATCCAATGTCTGTTTCCCTTCCGATCGACATTTCAGGAAAGACTATTGAAATTTACCCTCTATCCCCTTAAGACTTAAACCAGCTACTGCATGCCTAGTTTGTCAGTATTTGAGGGTAGCGTTATTGTTTACATCAAGGGATGCGTACATATTCTCGTATTTGATTTATTAAACTTAATTACAATATAGGACATGTAGAAGTTGCTTATTTATTGAAGAAAATCATGGGCTAGTTCAAGTTAATTATTTGTGGGTTGTGCTATACTTATCTTTGAGAAGTAAATTGTTGTTCCTGTTTAACATAGTACCGTTTATTCCAGTTTTCTAATATTAACATAGAATTTCATTGGAATGTGTACTCACATGGATGACGAGAGGTCAACTGGACAAGACTTTGAAATCCAATATCTGTTGATCTCCAAGAAGTTTCGAGAAGTCAGGAAGGTAAAATTACGCACGAACTTCACCATTAGAAAATAACTATCGTTATGCTATATAGTTTAAAGTGTATCCCGGTATAAAACTAAACCGATCCTCTCAACAAACTTAATCCTCCACAAGGAATCATCTTCTCAGCCAACGAAAAGATGTAGGTCTCTGAATATCATGTTGATCCTTAATTCATGGTAGTATATAGCCTACATCCATCTGGATTAGCGATATTATCGCGAAAGAATCACAAGGTAAAATCCTGGGATATTGATCCAACGACAATAATCTTCCCCTAATAAATGAACAAATCTTTTACTGTTGTAAGCTGTGCATTACTCTGGTTCCACCTTTGTTTCTCTTGGTGTTTGTATATATATCATTATGTTATTTGAATATTCATTCTTGTGAACATCAAGAACTAACTTATGTCAGGGCAGCCCTTCTAATCTCAAAGAAACATGGATGATCGAAACAATCCTACAACCTCACTCTGACTATCCTGACCGTACTCCGCAGTCTTCATCTTACGATACCTTTATTATAATTAGAAGATAGTTGTGTCCCCCGCGTGATGCAAATTTTGTTATTTTAGAGGGCGGTCGTACGCTTTATTCAAAGAGAAATGAGAACTGTGCGGCGATCAATGCTGATATTGTTAAAACTAGTACAGATAAATGGTTTCACTTTGAATGCAACATTTTTTTAAGTGTATATATTTAGATTGGATGCTAGCCTGTAACAATGGACTATTTCGTGTTAGGCTAAGAAGATGATTCTTTGTATATTTAAAGTAAATATTTAGGTTGATTTTGATGAAAGTGTTATTTGCTTCAGGAATACAGTAGCAAAACTGTTTGTTAACTTTGTAAGGCTTAATTCAAACAAACAGTAAGTTAAAGTTTGAATGTTCTAGATCTAGTTAAAAACTTATCTGATTGACTACAATTTGTAAACTGTATGTACTTTATTAATTACTCTTACTAACCGACTTAAAACAAGGTGCCTTAATTTGATTAATTGCAATCTCATTTTGAAAAGTCGAAGGTTTTGGTAACATTCTTCTGGGAGATATGGCTGCTTTGAGGTTTACAATGAGAGAAACATTTTCTTGTCCTTACATATTTGTTACGTAACGTTTGCTTAAGAGTAAATTTAGGTAAATTAGGATATCATTAAATGATGTAAAAATGTATGCAGATGGATGGCTTGTAAATGAAGAAGTAAAATATTGCACTGAATTTGTGTGTTACATAACTTACATGCATTTTATCGTGTATTATTGGTCCAATCAGTTTAGTTTTATCGGCAGTTGTACGGCAACATTCACATGGTAAGATATATTGATAATATTAAAACAGGAGTTAATCTTACATGGCTTGGTCGGAGGAGATGAAAAATTACAAACTTACCCACAAAAATGCTACTTAAAGTGTCGATAAATGTAAAATTATTTTCATCCGTACACTAACCAAACATGATTAGGTTTTACCATCGTTCCGGTTATATTAGCCTTCCACACATATCCCGTTCTTGCCTCACTCTTGAATGGATCGACTGTTGTTTACCGTAATATTGTCATCTTGGAAAACAATGACTTCCGCATTATAGAAGTTAAAATTGCTTTATATTGACAAGGCAAGGTTCATGGTAAGATATTTAACCACATGTGACATCAGTACAACCTAAATAATGTAACTTATCCGCACCAGCCTCCCCCTCCCCCTCCCCTCCAGTCCAGTCTTGTCATGATATATGTGATGATGCATATCTTACGCCCCAACAATTGATCATGACGTCATATATGCTAGTGTGTCCAGATTTCCAGCCGCCCCCGCTCTTTGATGTGTGTTCTGTTTTATTTGTTTATGAATTTAATGATTAGTATCAAAACTTTGACTAATTAAACACCTTAAACAAGGAGCAATCATTATCCAATCATTGAACTTTGTATCAATCTGATAATATCGCTTGCTTAGGATGAATTGTCACAATCTGTCAGCTGGCGGTATACCATAAACCGCGGTGTTAACGAGACGATATATCTCTTTTACTGCAGACCACAAAATCACACCATGAAGGATAAAATAAGCCATTTATATTACTGCCAGACATCAATATAGGTCAATGTTTACGACCTTTAGACACTGAGTCAAAGAGAGTGAAAACAAGAAAGGATTGAAATCTATGTCAAAAACAAGTCTATGAAGCAAACCTTCAAATTCACGACATAAAATTATAAAATAAAATAGAATCGGATCTCGTTATCGATGTATTAATAAACATTCTCAGCAAGTTTACAATTTCGTTTGCGTTTTAGGGTACAGTTTAAGGAAAACACTGCAGACGGGCGTGACGAAGTGTTACGTAACAAAGGCCTCCAAAAATGTTAGCATATATTGATAAGCATTATGACGTTATCAATACATAGAAACAGACATACGTGGTATCCAATGCAGTTGAGGACGAACGGGGAAGGGAAAGGACATTGTACGGGAGAAATGAATTCAGTAGTAATATAGAGGCCAGGGGTAACGGCACCATTGAAATACCAGCTTATTAACTCATCTTTAATTTACCAAACGAGATTCAATGAGGAAGTTCATCTCGATTTAAGGTTAATACAATGGAGGGAATCCGCAAGGAGAACCCCTCCCCACCCCCTTTTTCAAAAAAGGGGTGGGAATTTTTCAAAAGGCACACATGACGTTGAAATTACAAGTTAGTACATAGACTACGTGTTACACAGAGATAACAATGTTGACAATATATATCTGATTAGTTTTCTTTTATTGCTTCCATTGACATTACAATATCAATACATATCAATAACTTCATGAAAAGATTCTAATATACGAACTTATGATATAGTAACCGGTTAACGGGATTTATCGGTTGTGATTGTATCACAATGAGAGACCGGGATCGCCTCAAAGGGAACAAGTGTATTTGTTGCAAACATTGTATATTTGTACTTACATGCAGAAATACGGAAGATACCAAAAACAATTACAAAATAAAGTGATAATTATATCCTTGGAAATATGTCATATCATAAACAGATACCGCAACGCAGTGATGTCTTCCATATGTATGTGTTAATCTCTGTGTGTAGTTATGTAAATATATTCAGTTTTGCGTTACAGGGCTTGGGTTTAGTGGTTAACGTCATGGCTTCATAACATCCAATTGGGTTAAAGCAAATACGACAAAAACTGATTTACAATGACGAGATCATGAATATTCATTAATCATTAACCCGCATCCTTATTAAGAAGTATCAAAATAACGATACAAGAAGATAAAGATATGTATGGAGAGCCAATCATTGCATTTAAGGTCCATGTTAAATATACAGAACATTATCTTCGTTGCTATCATGTTAAAATCTTACTATAATACGTCACTGTCACGTGTTCCTATTGTCTTCAAAGAAACATCATTAGAGATCATACTAATGGAACAAGAACTGTTTTAAAAAAACAAAACATGTCATTGTGATTAATTTATGTCTTAGACAATGTTTTAGTTTGATTTTGAGTAACAGAATCAATGGTATAACGGTAGACAGCAAGTCATTGTTATTATGATAACATTTAACAATATTCTTCTAATATTCACTGTATTACGCGTGAGTAATATCTAAGATTAATTCATAACATAGAAATACAAGGAACGAAATAAAGCAACTAAATCTTGAAAGAAAGTAAAATTAATGAATGGATGAAGTAGAATGCAATCTAGCAATTAATGACTAAACATAACAATAATTAGAGCAAGTATTATATATAGTCTTAGAATTGTTCTAATTCGAAGGAAAATATCGGAGTATAAAGAAATAAGAAGATCCGAAATAAAGTAAAACCAGTAGAATCATTTATGAAGCGCATACAAATAACAATGAAAGAATAAAATAAAGAGTATATACTATACAGAACCGATCTTTGTATTTAAGGATTACTTGATATATGAATAATATTATCAGCTTAACTACGACATAATTATGTAATGCTAAAACAATAACTGTGTAACGTTCTGCTTATATACCTTATAAAACAAGACTGTATATGAAGCAACTAACGAAGGCAAAGTGTAATATTTCAAAACTTATTCAAATCTACTTTTATAGTCTTTTTGAGAAACGGTATCTCCAAGTTCAAATATATTTTTCTCATATGCGTAAAGTGACCTAAAGTGACCTATCATGTAATATAAACACGATCGATAGCTTACCTATCACATAATATTAAAATGATCGATAGCTTACCTATCATGTAATATTAAAATGATCGATAGCATACATATCAATGTCATATTAAAATGATCGAAAGCTTACCTATCACATAATACTAAAATGATCGATAGCTATACCTATCATGTAATATTACAATGATCGATAGCTTACATATCGTGTGATACTAAATTGATCGACAGCTTACCTATTGTGTACTATTAAAACGATCGATAGCTTACCTATGTAACCTATCACATAATATTAAAATGATCGATAGCTTACCCATTACATAATATTAAAATGATCAATAGCTTACCTATCACATAATATTAAAATGATCGATGGCTTACCTATCACATAATATTAACATGATCGATAGCTTACCCATTACATAATATTAAAATGATCAATAGATTACCTATAACATAATATTAACATGATCGATAGCTTACCTATCACATAATATTGAAATGACCAATAGCTAACCTATCACATATTATTAACATGATCGCTAGCTTACCTATCACATCATATTAAAATGATCGATAGTTACCTATCACATACTATTAACATGATCGATAGTTTACCTATCACATAATATTACAATGATCAATAGCTTACCTATCACATACTATTAACATGATCGATAGTTTACCTATCACATACTATTAATATGATCGTTGGGTTTGATTCTCCGTTAATCTCACAAACAAGTTTAAAAGATGCAGTAAAATAAACACTTGAAGAACATTTTAAAAACGAAGATTAAAAACAGAGAGCATACAATTGTATTTAATGTTTACTTCATGTATAGAACATTATCAGCGTTATTATCTTTTTCGATCTTGATAAATTATGTAAGCTCACGTGATCGTATTGTCTTAAAAGATATGGCATGATTTAGGATGATAATAACAACGGAAGGTAAATGAAGACGATAAAATATCAACAAGAGTCCAACGGTCACTATTGTTCCTTGATTAGTGGAATATTAAAGTATTTTACGTCATCACCCAATACGGTATCATAATATTTATGCCCACATGTACCAGCTATTAACCAACAACTGTATTCCAAGTTTGGATACAATCTGATGTACTTGAAGGTTGTGGAGTTATTGCAATATACAATGTTGGCCCTTCCCAAACATTGGGCCAAGTAAACCTTTGCGCTCAAATGGTCCCAAACTGTTGGGGCCAACGAGTTTGGGTCGAAAAGTGCATAACCTCATTAATATTCATAAATTCAGCGCTAACAAATAGGGGACACCTTCTTACTAAAATACATCTACATTTAGCAAGTATGACAGAATATCTGTTGTTGAGTTATCGCGGACCCAAGAAAGCGTCACAGAAGCACACATAGAACACGCACACGATATCACCATCGCATAGGTTCCTTTTGCCTTCGACAAGGAATCAAAAATGGGGGGGGGGGCGGCGGGGAGGGGGGAGTTTAACTTTCTTTATTGAATTGATATGTACTAAGCTATGGGTATTGTCATTGTCACATACCCTAAAACAAAGTTGGGATGTTTTTCAATCCAAAGTCAAACCAAGGAAGTAAAAACATGAAAAAACAACATTTTGCTGTCAGTGACATCACACTTGACATCACCTGACATCACACCTGCTATGACAGCACACCTTTTTGGTTCAAGTTCACTTTTGGTACAAACTTGTTAAGGTTATCGACGTTACAGTCTCTTTTGAGTTAAAACGTAAAGGACACTTCAACAGACAGTTTTCAAAATGTAGCAAAAATTTAAAGTAAGCAAATGAAAAATAACAATATGAATTCCATTAAAATCGCCAACAATAATTGAAACATGTCTATCTGATTAATTTCTGTAGTAATGTTATAAATCTTATATTGACGTCATTTAATCATACCTGGAGAGATTTAACTAGCTACGCATGATAAAAGCGCTCTTAACTTGACTGTTATTTTCGAAGGGTAAGCGTAAACACTAAATATAAACTTGTGTATGTTTGTTTGTCGGTGAACTATTTTGAGCGTTCATGTTATATTCTCCATGCGCTGATGGGATAATTTAATACAACAAATAGGATATTCCGTAAAATTGATAATAAACTAAATTATTAAAATGATGATTTGAAACAAACAGAATATATCAATTGAAACAATTATAAAGCGAAGCTTAAAATAATAATAATACAATAATAAAATGAAAATATTGATAGATGAAGTTATTGAAGTCTCAGTTACGTAATATACAGAATATACATTTGTTATTTTTAATCATATGATATGACGTCATATTATTGTCGTCATGTTGAGAACGATAATTCATAGGAACAGAAAGAAATGAAGAAACGCTGACTTAGAATAAACAGGTCACAGATATTAATTAATATCACCTCTAAGTTCTTGTAGTTCGCTTTTAATAACACAATGGTATTGTAGATAACCAATGAATGTCATGTAGTCTTAACATTGACACAATTAATGTGGCTCTACTCTTGTTAGATTTAAGACATTACGTAACCGATACGTCATAGTTTACATCAACATTTAGTAGAAGGAAGAACGAAGAAAAAGTGTAATCATGCACTCTAAGTTACCGAGTGTATGTGGATACAGTATGTAGAGATTTAAACCAGAGCATTTCAAACATGTCTGCGTATAGTACTGAGTAGTGGAGTGTTTTTGTGGGGGTAGAGGGGGGGGGGTGGAAGGGAGAGAAATGGGTCTGGAATTGGGATGAATCATAGCATTCCATACAATTGGACCAATGAAGGATGCTATACCCTGCACACGAGGAGTGCGTGGATGGCGAGAGCAGGTCCAGCAATATCTGATCAGGGATACACGAGTAGGTGAACAAACCTTTCTCTTCGTGTATGCAAGTAACGGCGACTTTGCTACATATTAGGAAACAATACAATTATAAAAAATTACTGCACATTACCGTGTAATTCTCATTCTACAAATAAGAATTCTGGTGGTGGTGCAAAGAACTACTTTAACATCTACTTGGTCACCAATGTGATGGGTACGTCATCTAACCCCTCCAACACCCCCACCCCACCCGCCTCTTCACCTACACACAAAGAGTAAGATTGGGATTGTGCTTTTTTCCCTCTCTCAATAGTTGACATCCAAGAAAATAAAGTCTCCTATACTGATGACGTCGTGGTTGATGGATGACGTCATTAGAAGCTTGTTTGGCTCTTATTATTTTGAATTTGGCTTGAAGGGAAACGAATTTAGAGTTAGAAAAGATAAATATATATGTACAGTAATGTGGGTAATAAATCGTAAGAAATGACTAGTTGTACATTTTACAATAAAATACTAAGTAGCCTGTATGATCATGTAAGATATAGAATCTTTGATGGAGTTCTTAACAGTTTACAAACCCAATCTCTTGATAGAATGGAAAAGGAATCCACTAAACACCACATCCCTTCTCCGAAAAGTAAAATAAACGCTAGCAACGAAATTCAAATTATGTATGCTACCTGTGGTAAATCCGCCTTATGCTGGGTGGGTAATACATCTTAATTAATAGTGGACGAGTTTTTCATAATTAATCATTCTTTTTAAGATGTACTTCTCTATTATCGTTTTGTTTTAAATGTCATCGAGTTCAATTCAAGAGACATAAATAGTAAATTTGTTGATTGTTTCTTCGACTTGGTAATCAGTGACGTCACCATACTATTTCAGTTGGTGGCGAAGATGATCTATGACTCTTAATAAGAGATATATAGTGTACAGTGAACTCATTACGAGCTTAGATATACATCAGAATAAGAAATGGTCACAGGATAACATTTTTGTCCTCATCACCTACCCATCTAGTCCCCCGAACGACAGCAATGTTAACAAAACCTAACAAATTACATTTGTACACTTTAGCGCACAAAACTAATTATAGTTGAACATGTAGTATATTAAAGGATGGCTTTAAGCACAACATTAACATTGTTATGTTGTAGACCACTGGCTTTCAGTCTGGGTTGCTTTTACTATAACATTTTGAGACATGCTACTTTAGGCAGCTGATTTGATCAGTACAGGTAACTGGACTATATAATATAATATAATACGGAGACAGTTATGTCAGTTCATCAAACACAACACAAAACACAATGGGATGAGAGACTTTTATGTCCTCAAATAACATGTTAACATTGAAGTACAAATTCTAAACGGACAAATGATGATGAAAATCATCTAAATATGCTCTGGTGTAAGAACAAAACTACAAAACTTGATTTTGTTGAGTTATTCAAATGTATAAATCACATTATTGACATGAATATTTAGGCTTGTAGTAAGGGGCTGACATAATCAGCAATTTAGCATTAAAGGAGTTGTCCAGACATTTATCTTACCAAATCAGAAAAGCTGAAGAAACATTAATAACACTCCTTTTTTGTACTTTAACATTTAAAGACTGAAATACCGAATAAAGTAATCCTTTAAACAAAATGTAAATTGAACAGTAATCTTTCAAATTTTACTGATTTTTTGGATGTGTATTTATTAATATTATTTTACAAATTAATATCTCTACAAGATCCATTCACAATGAATGTAAAAGTTACAGTGTTTACGAAGTCACCATGCCATTGTCTTGAGAATATAAGCATTTGATGACGTCACAATCACACTGGACTAGTTACATGTGTATTGTATTGGAGCTCTATCTGGCACTGTTTGTAGTATTTGGAAGATATTAACAGTTTACAACCTAAACTCTTCCTTAGATCCTTCCTCACTGAAATTACTGCCATCGTTTTGAGGATTGAGTGAATGACGTCACAGTCCTGCTGATGATTGGCATCGCCAGATGAACATACATCTTGCATTGAGCTGTAATGTAAAAATAAAATGAAATATATTAGTTAATATTGTTATCATATTAAATTATTAGTAGAATAATGGGGAAGTGATACCTAATGAACCCCCTCCCCCCCAAAAAAGCGTCAGCAATACCATAACATAACAATTAATTTTACACACCAGCTTAACAAAACACCGTGACACGGGAAACAAGCGAACAATGTTTCTGATAATGGAAGTAACTTATCACTCATTTCAATACATTTAATCAGGGATCAGCTTTGTTCATGAAATATATAATAAAACCAATTATAGTTGAAGCATATAATATTAGTCACCAGATAAGATTGGAAAATTACAGATATAGGAATAAGAAATGTGGTTAATGATGGAGATTAATATTAATATATTAAGATTTTACAACTAAAGGTAGCAGACAATCACTGTTAACAAATACAATTATAAATAATAAGGTAGAGAGTATTCAGCTGTATTGACTTACAATTACTTGAACCTTGCCTAGTTGAAGTTTGCCAGGCTTTCCTGATAACTCATCTCATGGAATCCCTAAACAAGAGGAAAAATATAAGTAATGAATATGTATAAGATAACACAGAAACAAAGACAATGCAGTATATAGTTAAATGTTGTAAATCATCATATGCATCCATATTTAAAAGTGTTATTTCAGATAAATCGAGTCATGTAACATAAAACTTCATGTTTCAAATGTCTTGGAACTTGTTGTCCTGTTCATTATTATTATTTCAATTATTATTTTAGGGATTCCTAACGAGTACGAATATTGTAGTACTGAACATGATATACACATGAAAGCTTAATCCATGAAACCATGGTCACCTATGATGTGGTCGCTCTGATTCCATGCTCGAAAGGATTTGTGAAGATTGAATTCTATAAAAATGTTCTACTATTTGCTTGAAATATTCCAAATAAGTATATAAATAACAAAATGAATAGCATATGTCAACACATATTGACTCATAGCACGAGGATAATTTCCTTTCCCAGTCTATAAAAAAAGTTTATGTGTAAAACAGGATTACTGTACAAGAATCAGTTCACTCATCTCCACACCCCCATCCTCTTCCCTGCCGGTAACCATCAAATGACCTATTCAGGGAATTTCCCCTTGATATCACGATGAATCAATCAATGCAACCCAATGTGCTATCTCACATCGGCGCGATGCATGGAAATGTTCCGTCCTGTTTATAAGCTGATCCCGTCTAGCTGAGTAGCCATTTTCAATTAAATTGCAAAGTTTAACATTCTCATCATTATGGAAGTTCGACAATTCCTTCAAATATTAATGTAATCGTTACAGAAACATATCCAAGTCACTCAGCTCTCATTATGTGCTTTTCTTAAGAATTCACAAATGTAGGAGACACATCAAATTGGACATTGACTCACGTGATCATGCAATAGCAAGGTGAGAGTTCAAGATATGGTGAAGGGGCAGCATTCTTAGGGTGTTAACATGAACAGTTTACTCCATTCTGAAGGTAAACTGATCCATAAACGTGGTTTATATATTCCCAACTGGACCAATCCCTCTCCCTTCTTCCTCTAGAACTTTGAAACCAATCGTAACATTTTGTGTAAAAGTTAAGTAAAATGTTGGGTAGGCCGTGTCACTATATGACGTTCCTTTAATAAGAAAACTCCCTGAATTGTTCGTCATTGACATATAAGGGGATACTTAGTTTAGTTGGTTCTCGTGACCATGATAAACAGGGTTCTGCTTTATGTTTTGTTTTGATGGAACTTGTGTTATCATTAGATTATTTTATCTTCACTGGAAAGCGATAGCAGTTTAGGGTTAATTATAAATGGCTATTATAGTGCGAAATACTATTAACAGTTTAAGTGTTAAATGCGAAAGACAGAGTCAAGGGCGGCGGAAGAATTTTGGGGCACCGACATCAAAGGGCACTTTGCAGAAATTCGATTGGACTGATGCAGCCTTATATTTAGTACCCTTTATAACTCTTATTGTATTATCTTATTTGCGTATACACATCACTCCATCAACGCCCCCCCCCCCCCCAAGAAAAATATGCATACTAGCACTGCAATATCCAATGTGCAAATTGGAAACAAGGAACAAAATGAGGTGAAATCATGTTAGATGCTAATGTAGAAATCTTCCGAATTAGAGTTTATTTCTTGTTAATATCTTAAAAAAAAAAAAATTCCATTCGAAATAGCTTTGAGTTTGACCCACAGAAAAAGTCAGGGGCGTAGCCAGGATTTGTAAAGTTGTATGCACGACTCTCTGAGCGGAGCGCCACCATCGGCTGGCGCGGAGGGCACAAGAAAATTTTTGGTTTTACAATGCCCTCAGATGGCCGGAAACGGCCCTTCCCGAGTGTTCATTCTGGTTCCCTGGCCTCTTGCTGACTTGAGACACCTCAATTTTTATGTAGAAAAAGAGCAAATTTTAACCTGAGGAAAAGTGGTGGGGGGGGGGGGGGGGCACGTGCCCCCTGGTTCCGCCGCCCTTGGACAGAGTCTTTCTTGCTGGCGTTACGTTATTTTCCAAAACGATAATTTAATCAACCAGTATAAATAACCGTCCCAATAACACCAGGTAAGAGATGAGCGGTGGAAGGGGAATGGAGGTGGGGTGGGGGGGGAGGGGCGGACTCAGACCGATGTTCAGGGTGCTGAAAGCGCTACCATGTGAATGTTCCTACTCTCACGGTCACGAGCTCGTTTAATACACATGGTCTGTAGTTTTGTTGGACCCGGAGACATATTGCCTACGAAGCCTTCAATACTCCTGAAATTAAGTTTGAAAAGTATATGATGCATCCTGGGACCCCAATGCGAAAATATACACAACTATAGCGATAGAAAATCACTGTTCCGAAAAATATTTCGCGATCATATGATAAACTCCTGTTCCCTTCCCGTATCATCCGGGCATCCTTGGTTACCATGATACCATTGTCTAGGAACATGTTAGATTGCTGGTAGTAGCAGTAAGACTTGATCTCGTTTTGTTTTTTTCAGAGAGATGGGATGGGAGAGATTGGAGAGATTGGAGAAATTGAAGAGATAGTAATAGTGAGTGAAGAAGAGACAAAGATTTTGTTGGTTTGGACAAAGAAGATCAAAATGAAAACCCTGTCAAAACAAGAAACTGAAAGCCAGATTACTTTCTTACAAGTCCGGAACGATGAACGAGATATAAAGATACTTCGAAGCTGTAACACATTGTAGAAAATACGAACTGAAAACACTTTTTGTGTCACGTGATGCAAGTTATTGACAGATATATGTTTTACATGCTCATTTTTCGCTCTATTGTTTTGACTTTACAATGGACGAGAATCCAGTGTTAACCATTTGAGTCGCATAATTAATCGAAATGAACGTCTCGTAAAACACAAGTAACCTACTTTTTATTTATTACTATATTGTTAGTTTCTCTGTACAGTATCAGTATAGCGTTTCTTAATTCAAAATGATAGTTAATCTGAACGTTGAAGGGTGAAACTGACCGCTGTTCATTTATAAAAGTATTGTTAACGTTTTGACGGTTTAATGTTCGACATCCAAGGGCAATTTGCTTCCTTTACCCATTAAGATGAAAATAGCTATAGATCGAGGTAATTAATTAATATTTTTCCTGTATCTCCATGGTTACACCTTGCAGTTTTGTCCAATATTTCTACAGATCCCATATATCAAGATGTATTACAACGATTCTACTATGAGTGACTTCTTTCACTTTGCCGAAGAAAGTTGGTGGACAAAGGATGGGGTGGGGTTAATTTAAACTATATAACTTTGGGTAACAAACTCTAGTTTTAAACAACTAAGTCGGACGAATCCTCCCTTCCTCCCACCGCCTTGAAACAATGGAACTACGAGACGCTAGTTTTCTGCCTTTCAGGAGAAATACTTCATCACGTCAACTCATCCGTCGCCTGCATGGTGAGTACACACACAATTTCCCTTATTACAATGTATATACAATGCTAATGTAGCATTAATACACCTTAGCGGCACTTGTACTGTAACGTCGTATTTGCAAATAATTAAAATGAGCCCTACGAAGAAAGATAACACGTGCCTTGAAATCAGCTTTTATGTTCATTCTGAACAAACGTTGACATTATACTAAACGCCCATAAAAACATTATTTATTAACTGGATAAATCAGACATATAATGTAACAAATTGAATTAAAAAGCAAAATGGAACCTCCTTAGTTGGTGTTATATGTGTCACCTGTTTGTAAATGTGTTTAGGCAACGACATGTTAATGATCAATGTTTTCATTTATTTTTCAAAATAAAATTTCATGTAGAGGAAAAAATATGTAAAATTGTAATTCATTGCTAGCTCATTTTGACTACCATTAGAAAGGTTTTGTACAATATTCAGAAATTGGCTTTCATTTTGCAAAAAAAAAACAGACTAAAAACCACCGTAAAGAAATTAACTGTACCAGGTTGTGCTAATAAATAGTAAATTAATTGAGATATGAACCAGCGTAAACCATCTCGAAATCTTACTTGAGGCTTTGAACTGACACACATTTGGGAAGTATATTGATCAATAAATGTATTTTTTTAGTTTATGTTGGAAGAGAGTCAACTCTCATGCACGCAGCTTTATGCAAATCACTATAGTGTCGTTAGCTACATATACGCCATTGCTATCATGTCTTTTATATAAGCGGACCCGAAGTGGAACTTGATTGATGCACCCCTCCTACATGTAATCCACTCTGTAATGGATTACGGTATGACGTCATCACTCAGTCACTAAAACATCAACCGTTCATTACTACTAGTTTCCTTATATGTCATATAACAACAGTTCGCTACCAGATAGTGATTTTATGACACAGTGTATATGCTCTCGTTTCACCATAATTCATGATGCTATCACCCAACGGATACCCTCCTAAACCATCCCCAACTCCTCCCCGACCCCAGGGAATGATTTTATTATATTAAAAAATACCGGAATATAGATTTATGGTAGATTTGAGTATAGACTTCTACAATTAGCCCTTTGTGTGTAGAGAAAACTGTTACCCTATAAAAGTGAGATTCAAAATGTTTATTTTTTTATCAGTTCCTTTCACGGTTAATAAACTGTGAAAACAAAAATCACGGAGAAATTAATGAACAAAAAATTTTCTACAAGAAATTTAAACTATCTTCTTGATACTTTTTGAATTGCTAACGAATTATGGAATGCACACCAGCAGAATGAAATAAAATAATCATGAAGCATCTACCGGCGGGAGGGGATTGACCGCTTAAAAGTTATTTTCCAATATTGTGTGAGGCTTGTAACACACCAGAACACCGGACTAAACTTATTTTAAAGTCTATCCGTTTCTTTGTTTAACATTTCTTTGATTGTGTGTGCGGAAGTAAGATTGTTTAGGCCTCATCTTAACTTGACATTGAGAACAGTGCTATCACCAGTACGAGGTATAAACTTGTAACTGCCCTATCTGAATTCCCTGTTCGATACACGACAATTATAAATCTTTCCCCCTGATGAGAAACAATATATAATACTCCTTTGTCTTATTTCCTTTTTTCACAATTATAAATACCTCTTTGTCTGTTATTAAAATCACCGTTACTAATTAACAGGAACGTTAATCTATATCTCTCTTACCTCTTCTCCTGGAAGATTGCCCAATACGTCACAGGTCTGAAAGGAAGAGAAATATTATATATCGTGATATTTTGAAATGGAATTTCAGGAAAATGTAATATGGCGAAGCAAAAGATACATAAGTTAGAGTAAGGTATACTCACAAATATCACAGTAAACTACTCCTGGCAGGTAAACGCACATATACAAAGTCAATAAAGGAGCCAAACCCGTCAATGAAAAATGCTCGGACTTAATAACATGAGTATGCACATCAGCTTTATATGGAAGACATAGTTAGCTTAAAACCCGTCATCAAACACTTTGTGACGTAATCAAACACTTTGTGACGTCATTAAAAAACACTGAGTGACGTCATCAAACACTGTGTGACGTCGTTAAACACTGAGTGACCTCATAACGATGAATTTCTCACGAGAAGGGAAAAGAGGGCAGAATTCAAAGATAGACCCCAGAACATCGTGGATGTATCGATGTCATTGCAAAAATAAAGCAAAATATTGGTTAGCCCACAAAGCATCATATTGGTTACCCCCCCCCCATCCCCATTCGTCTAATATATTCTGTTTATATCGTTTTGCTGTTCATGTAGATATGACAGTTTGGGAAATGTAGTTGTATGATGAACACATAAAATAAGAGACACAAGGGGAGAATTAAATAGACTACTGTAGATCTGTTAACATTAAAAGATATCATGAAATATAATAAACCCTGCACAAATTGTTTCTTTTTAAATATACCCTGTATGTATATGTTTAATTGGTAGTTTGTACATGCGCACATCATCAGTTTTCTAATATTTGACTCTCTTTGTTCAACGTTAGGCAAGGAACATTACACCAGGAAGCGACGGTCTATAAATTTAGGAATATTTAGAGTGGGTTTATGTAACCGATACTCCCTGTGTGTCTATTAGACTAGTATACCGCGTGAGCTCGTCATTGCTCTGTCTCTATATACTAGATGGACTCGGACTTGGTTCGGGTTGCTCATATACTCTATAGAAAGCTGTTCGGACTCGAGAGTACCATACTCGAACCAAGTGGTCTCGCACTAAGTTCGGAATCAGGACGTAAATGGACTAAACTACATCAGAGGGTTTCTTATACTATATGGTATAGACATATTGAATGGTTCTGATGGAAAGAGTACTAATAACAATAGATACCATGTGAGGATACAATGCCCTGCATGTTGCATTATATTATCGTAAGCACTTGAATATAATCATGAAGATACAACATTAGTCAATTTGCCGGGAGGTAATTTGTACAAAATCAACCACATTACTAGGTACTTTGAACACCCCACCCCTCCTCCCACTCCGACCCAGGCTCCTTCGAGATACTTTTTTTTAAAATTTTATTTAGCTTTATTCAAAATAAGAAAGAAATACTACAAATATTTTAAAACTAGTATTAGTTCAGATTCCCCGTTGATTTTTTTTTATATCATAATGCTGCTGCATATTCCTAATAGTGTACATACAGAGGATGGTAAAAAGGACGTTTCTTGAAAATGAAATAAAAACCTTAAATTAAATCTTTCAGTTAAACTTTTAAGTAGTCACCTCTCCTTTAATTTTCCTAGTATGTATATGTATGTATGTGTGTATGTATGTATGTATGTATGTATGTATGTATGTATGTATGTATGTATGTATGTATGTATGTATGTATGTATGTATGTATGTATGTATGTATGTATGTATGTATGTATGTATGTATGTATGTATGTATGTATGTATGTATGTATGTATATATATATATATATATATATATATATATATATTAATCTAAATCAATAATGAAATATAATCAATATGGATCCCTCAAATCCCATTACAACTCAAACTACTAGAGCCGAGTCACATTAACTGATTGATGTATAGCTGTGTGCAGTGACGTCAGACGAAAAGATTCTAGAGATTTCGCTTTATATGTTTTTATCTGTCTGAATATTCTCTATCTTAAAATTAAGAATATATCATTGATTCACAAGACAATAACTTCTATAAGGAGAGCATATAGGGGTCTACATGCAGAGAAAGAAGGAAAGCAGTAATTAGGAAAAGGACGAAAGTACTTGAGTACGAGCGTGCAAAGGAATACCTTTTATTCATTTTCATTTATTTGTACCAACCTCGCCACAAGGTGTCTATTGTATATTGTGTATTGTACGATATATACTGTACATCCTGGAGAAATAACTCCTCGTCGTTAGACAATTGCAAATTTATCTTTAAATATAATTGTCGTTACTTCAGTATGGGGACCTAGACCCCCCCCCCCCCCCTCCAATTAGAATCTCTAAGGAAGTTTCATTTCATATTTGATAAATTATTTAAACGTAACGAATCAAACCAGAGAAAGTGAGCCATTACGATGATTAGCCAATACGTAGATTGTTATGACCAATTGTCTTTCATTAGGTTCAAGTTTACTGAATTTGAATAATGTCCTAAAGTGCAACGTGTGATTAAATGAACTACCACTTCATTAATGCGCACACACCTATCTAAACATTTAGAATTGTACAAGGTTTGGTTTCGTGTTAAATTAATGATATATATAATACAACAACGGATATGGCTGCTTTAGGAACACATTAATATACTTCCAAATCAGATGAAAGGGTGTTGAAAGAGAGGAGTAGGGGCAGTTTATAATAAAATATGATCACAAAGGTTCCTAATGTATACTGTGAGTCTGACAAGAAGTGGACACTTGACAACATGTAAGATTGCGTCCATTTCAAGAATGTCGGGTAAAATGAAGATCATATCCTAGATTAACGCTGTGACCTACCGTGACCTGTATTACATACTTATGTCACATACCTCACTGATCTGTAACAGTTAAACAAATCTAATAAAAATCAATATTTTATGTCAATATCTTAAAGTTAGAAAATCACCAAGATTAGTTTGAAGACTCTATATGGCTATGCATACTGTATCACTTTCATCCATGTAACCAAACATGTCTTAGCCCGGAGCGACTGCAACGAAATACCTATAGCAATATATACTATATGACTATGTGCTATGTCTGCTATACCAGACAGTCGTATCTGTAAATCAGCGTTGTCTGTACTTAAGACAAATCCCTCTTATGACATCGTCAAAGGTGATGTTTCAGATAAAGCATTAATAATACCATTTTGGTCGCGAGGGATAATTCTTACATCAATAATGGTGCATCAAAAAAAAAATCAGATTAAAAATCCCCATAATTATAATCTGCAACATTTACATCTCTTCCGTTCAGTAACTAATTATTCCTTTGAACGTTTAGATTGGACAATTTCTATTGATTGAAAAGACATGAACTATTCGTATGGAACACCCACTGTATCCTGCATTTAATGTATTTTAGACCCCGGTCACACGTACATTTTCTCAGACATAACGATGGTCCGACGGTACGATTTGCATGTGACCGCTCTCTACTATATATGATCTGACGATCGTCCGACAATCGTCCACTAAAGATGGTAATTAACATCATTAGCCCCTAATTAACCATGGTCCGACCATCGTTAGCAGGAAGAACCATGCGTGTGACCGCAATTGCGTTGTCCGACTACGCATTTTAGCTTAAACACTGACCTCGGTCGGAAATCCCCGATTTCAATCCCTTGACATAGCGACGCGTGCCTAGATACATACGATGTAAACAAAACAAACCTGCACTGCACTGCATACTGTACACTAATACATGTACTGTACAAACACACGTACGGTTTAAACAACACAACAGTCAACACTCCGGACAATTCGACAAGACAACTCCTAACAGCGGCCACTACTCACGATAAAACCTGGGCGGAACAAGAAGTCCTGACACTAATTGATATATTTTGGGGGGAGTAGATACAGAGTATGATGGAAAACCCCGTCAGGAATAAGGAGGCGTTTAGGAAGTGTGCGGAAATGATGGCGAAAGAGGGATACGGACGCATACACATTACCGTGAGTAGTGTGTGCTGGGCTTGCATATCCATAATATTTCGCTGTGTATTACGAATGAATATGCGTTAACACGCTCTCTGTCGGCGAACAGCGGCTTCTTGTCTTTGCAGTAATGCTTCTTCCAATATGTGACGCCTCCTCCAATACAAATCCTATACAAATCTAAGAACCAATGAAGCGCTACTGCAAATTGAGCTCCCATCGTCATCATCTACTACTTACATCTAAAAAACCCGCGAAACATCGTTAAAACCGTGACCCTTGACCTACCGAACTAAACTGCGCATGATAGCTTTGCAAAAGCATAATTAACTCACTGATGCACTGTGTCCGAAAAAGAACATAGTACAAAGTAATGTGAGTAGGCTACGTGTGACCGCTACCGTAGTTAGTTTAATATGGTCGGATTATAGTTAAGAATCGATGGTCGGAAGATGCAATTGTATACGTGTGACCGGGGTCTTAGTAAAAGCCAACAGAAATGTACACAATCTTAATATCTTGCCCCCAAAAAAGGAATAAAGCCCTTCAGTTTTTTTTTTTTTTTTTGCCTTGCTGTAAAGTTTATTCAAACAGAATGACTTGAACCCTTTTTGTAGATTATTTTTAGTAACATTAGTTTTCAACTATTTTTTAATCTTTCACTTTCTGATATTTATGTTCATATTGATGTACGTATTTTTATATTTCCTAGTCTTTGGTTCTCCTATTTATAAATATTTTATATTTATACTAGGGATAACGGAAAGGAAATGAACAATATATGCGCCGGACTTTTTGTAATATATTCAAGTTATATATTTCTTACGGAAACTCTAAGTGTATGTTATTTGAACAACGGTATAGCAATATTATAGTAATTAGCCTCAGCAGGATTTTAGAATAGAAATAACTTCAGCCCCAATTCTTACATGTATAGGAAGGTGAAGCTAGTATGTACAGTATATGTATTATGAAAACTGTGATAGGTGTTATTTAAGTTTCGATGCTGGTCAAAGAGCAACCAGGTTTCCAATGAGTTCAAGCATCTATCAAACTTATAAAAAATATCATCAAACTGAAGAAAGCTTTTGAGTGCCATTTGATGCATCGATACTGTTAACAGCTATGTAAATATTACATCCATTAAGTTATTCTTGTCATCCAAACATTGCTGTAAACGGATCATCCAGCTTCTCCAAAGGAGAATCTACTGTATATATAAGATGCTTTTAACAAAATCCAGAAAGCAATATACGACAAAGGCTTAGTATATATCCGCGACGCAAAAAATAGATTCATGTGCGTGATCTTTTTCAACATTGTGTTCGTATACAGCGTCACAAAATACATGTCCAGTTCTTTGGTTACCAAGGTATCTAAACAACAGAACGAAGTAGTAGGATAAAAAAAAATAATAATTATTGCAAGATCTTCTTCTAGAGTTAATTCCGAACCACGAATATAATATTTTCACAAATTACAAAATAGCCTTCAATTTTCTTTCATCTTATCAATAAACGTATCACCTCTTCCTTCATTTATATAAATCGCCAAATGTCCAGCATTCACATTCTGGTAAACAGTGAGTCGGATGTTTACAAGCAATTTCGTTTATATATGCACTCCACACACAAATAATAGGCAATAAAAACCAGTTTCTGATATGATTTTAAAACCATACTAGGAAAAACAATGTTGAAACGCGCTGCTTCGCATCGGTCACCATCCGTTACATTGCCAGTTCAATCTCATTTCTGATCATAAATTACAGGTATTTAATGTCATATAGACATTAGTGTACGTGGAGCCGTCGTAGGAACATTTACCTGATAAATGTGAGTTAATAATTGAGTAAGATTGAACTTAGAAGAAGATTAGCAAAAGTGCACTTCTGTACTTTGTGCTGTTTTTGCTACAATCTGCTGGTAGCAAACTTGACCGTAAAAGGAATGAGAAGTACTTGAAAACACCATGTTACTTCAGTCCACCAGGGAATATTAATTATTAAAGTAAGTTTTTTAACAAACAAATATCTATGACACTAAATTTATGGGACACAAATTGCCTAAATCTGGTTAAACGACAAATAATACAATAATCATTAGCAGTCACGTGATTGTGACAACATATCTAGATGTCTTTGTTAGTTGCAGGGTATCCAATAATTATGCGAATATTTCACGGTTTGGTCAATTTACAACCTATGACGTAATAGGCAGCTTTAGTTAATAGAAGACCAACCTCTCCTAACACCAGAGAAAACGAAGAAAATGAGCATATCCAGTGAAATCCAGGGAGCCTGCTACAAAACCAATATGCAAGGGCAGCTATACAGTAAGCTACAGGGTCGGCTAAATGGACTGTTGTGACTACTGTTGTATGTTTCATGATGAACATTTGCCCCGAAATTAAATTAGCATAAACAAGAACGGTGCAACATGTTCGAAAACATTGTACGGTTTCATATTTAATGTAGATCGAGATGGTGACGTAAAAGCCGGATATGTTCAGTGCATTCCTTTAGGTGAAGACATTCTTTGATTAAGATATTTGTTAATGCCATTGATTTTTACTACAGCTAAGTTTTGGTTCAGAAGAATAATACCAATGTTTCACGAGGATTTTTAGTGGTATGTTGGAAACGTTAAGCAGCGTCGGTTATGTCAATTATGTTGTTCAAAGTCATACATGCTACCAGTGTTCTACTAAATGTTGAAATGATATGCTTAGTTATTAATTATCATATACCAATGCTCGTGATTTACTTACAGACTTTTATCTCAAAAAATATATTTTAAAGATATGTATTTCTGTTCACTTCCAGATTTTTATAAGTTTGTTTCTATACGTTTGGAATAAACGTGATGCAAACGTCTACGTGAGTTGTTCCTGTATTATTTGGCGCCCTCAACTCTCCACTCAATCCTAGACATTAATGATAAGTAATGAATGAGGCTGGAATGTCTGGGTGTGACAATAAATTATCCTTAACACTTGAAGATAATTATCAAGATAAAATAAATAATTAGGGGATGACAAATTATGAATATTTAAATCAGATTACCAGTTACCGACTATAACGTAATTAGAACAACTCCGCTTCCAAGCCCTACCCCACCCCGGATCCTGACACCTTCAAAATCGTCTACTGTATGTACATTGTGTCTGTTCAAACCGTCATGCTGGAAATAATACGAATATTTGTCTTATATTCATATTTTATCAAGTGATTGCATATGTTTTGGTTACCATGGTATCCGTACAAGATAACAACAAAGCGGGTTAATAGAGCTACACAATATACTACAGTTTCTTTCTGTTTTCTAATTTATTCCCATTTTACACGAATATAATAATCCTACCCCCCCCCCCCAAAAAAAATATTAGATCGGAACCCTTTATACATACAAATGACCATGGCAAGCATTACCATTCAGAAGAATACACCAGAGTTTAATGGTTTCAAATAACAACCAGACCCGTCCTTTCATTATATCAAAGCCTGATTGGACCCACACACTTATGTCAGTCACGTGTACACTAATATGGATAAATTATAATTTAAGCAAGTGATCCTTCAAATCCCCTGAAGCTTTCTAAGCAAAATAGTTAATTTACTAGCAAGATTTAATTCCAAAGAAAGTATACCATAATGCATATTTCTAGTTTATGTATTTTGTGTTGTTTTTGCTACAATCTGCTGGTAACAAACTGGACCGTTAAATGAAAGATAAGGACCTTGAAAACATAATGTTACTTTATTTCATCAAAAATCACACCAGGAAAGATGAGAGTAGGTAGAGATGCTAAAGGTTTGGAAACAAACAAATAAAACATGACAATAAATTTGTGGGGCAAAATATTGTCTGAATCTGATTAAATAACGATAAATACCTCACTAGTATAAGTAGCAGTCATGTGGTTGTAACAACATACCTAGATCTCTTAATTAGTTGCAGGGCTATCCAGTTATGTGTGTATAATATATGGATTGGTCAACGTTATAACCTATTAAGTAGCATGCAGCTTTATTTCATTTTATTAAAACGGTTACGCATTGACTTAATGCTCAACATTATTTGAATTACTACGAAATTTTTACTACTTTTTATTACTACGAAAGTATAGAAATCAACTTACAATAAGTTTTTAGAGTCAAATTCCACATATTTCTGTTCATATTACTAACTACCAATTTTACCCCCTCACCATCTTGTGCATTTGAGCAATTCGCAAAATACCATAGAAATGGTTAAATTTAATTTGATTATTAATTACTTGAATCAAGACCAACATTTAAAGTAATATATCTGTTAGTGTTATAATGCTCAATGGAAAACCCACCTCTCACACCAACAGAAACAGCTAAACACCTAAACGTGACCAGTTAAAACCAAGGAGCTGCTACGGTAAGATACAGGGTCAGTTAAACGGACTGTTATACGACTGTTGTTATGTGTTATGATGAACAATTACACAGCAATTACAAGAACAAGCCTGTTCAATATGATTTATAACATTATACGGTTTCATCGCAAAATAAACGTTGATTTTTTTAGATGCAAAATTCACAAAATTTGGATATTGATAAAACGGCATGTGTCAAAACGATTGTACAATACATATATAGCAAACCTGTCCAAAAGTCAATCTTTTAGCTATAACTACATGTGTGAAATATCAAACTGACACGGATATTGTATATATTATAGAACTAATGAGATTCATTTAGAGTTTTAGACCATGTTCGCACGCAATATTCCATCCGCTCTTTCCCCCCTCCAGGAAGTAGGAGCGGGAAAAGATGTCTGAAAGTTCGTTATTTACGTCAGCACTTTTAATATTACCAGCTACACGTAAGCTTCACAGATAATGTAACACTATAGTTATTTATTTACACTTATTGGGGACTGCAAACAGTGCTAGGGAAGCATAACGCAAACAAGCTGACCAGACTTGCATTACTAGCAATAGCTGAAAGAAAGGTGATCAAACTCGTTACCTGCCATTGACCGGTTTGTAGATTCAGACGACGATACTTGTCAGTGTTGATATAATTCCAAACTGATGAAAAACATAAAAGAGAGATATATAATGATAGGTGCATACTTAATCTTTGTTGGTCTGGAATGAAATCATAAATATTATAATAACGAGATTTATGTTGGCCCTCAATGATAACTTCATATTAGCTGAGTAATCAATCTAGTTGATTCCTTAATTTTGATCTTATTAGTTTGATATCATTATCATATCAGTAATATAGCTGATCAGTCTACAAATCCTTATATATCAGTAAGATTATCGATCAGTTTACTATCATTATCATCTCGAATACGTCAGGAATACGTTATGAGAGTGTCAGAAAATGAAGTCCAAATATCGACGGTTTAGAATATTCTAAATAATGCACAAACTGACTTTGACTTCGACTTCATCGTCTCTGAATCTCTCTCTAAGCTGTTATCACGGGATACGTTAGTAGCTATTATACACACGTCTGTCAAAAATAGTCAAGCATTTAATTGATCGAGCAAACGTGTTGTTTACACTAACTACTTTTGAGATTGATCAATGATGACATTATCAGCAGTGACGTCACTCCACCATTATCAATGAGATTCTCGATGTGTCCTTTAAACACAGAACAATAAACGAGCGTACACTGTGTACGAGTCCGAGAAATAATGTTGAGGGGTGGAGATAGAGAGGTTTGTATGTATTTACATTACTATTAATTAATTTAAATAATGAATGTAGGTAGAATCTTATTATAGATGTGTTATTGTACAGGGAAATGAAACATTTGATTGCTCGTGATGTTTGTAAAGCTACCCGATTTCAAGATATTCAGCTTTATATAACAACGCATTAGTGATGTCATCAAATACCATGAAAACTAATAATTTAAATATTGATGATAGAAAAAGACTAAATGTATTTGTAATTACTTAATTGAGTTAAATTACGGAGCTACAAGACTGGACAAATCATCTGTAACTAACTGCACGTCCCTAGTTTCACTGTTATGATTCAGTTACAATACTTGTGACGTTATGACAAATGCTCGTTTCCATTAAACTCAAGAAACACGTATCTATTTTGAATAACCATGATAACTCCTTTTTCATCAGAGACTACCATAGCCTTCAGCATAGTTGCATCCATGATAATTTGCATGATCCAAGCGGAGGATGAAAAGTTCTCTTGAGCATTAGTTTTATTTAATGAGTAAAAACAGTCTAGGTCTGAGTCGGGTACTCGAATACCCGGGTACCCGACTTAACATTCGAGTACCCGAATCGAAAACACACAAAACGGGTACCCGTTTTTTGAGAGGGGTGCGCGTAATTGCTACGCGATTGCTTTCATGATTTCACGCTTTGATTAATCAAGACACGCGAATACGGAAGATTATTTCAATGAAATAACTTTCTTGTAAATGTAGATGGCTGTTTTAATTGCTTACAACTTCTAGTTTCAGCCATTCGTAATGGTTCTTTTTCTTGTGTGGATAAAATCATTCAACACTGAAAACGAAAATATTATACCGGTAAAAACTAATCAAGATTGAAATATTTAATCCATCGCAACAGCAACTGTGTACGTACAATAATATAATACCTCTTCAAAACATAGCACATGCCTTCTAAACAATTGCCGATTTGCAGGTAATTAAAAGTTGTTAACAAGGCTACGCTTCTGTGTGTGTGTGTGTGTGAGTAAGAAACCGATGTGGTCATAGGCTAGCATGTGGTCGAAGATAGCAGTAATAATAAAGTATTCCATGGATAGTTCAGTTCCAGCTAACTGTCTTACAATTTGAGATAACAAGCAGATGGTTAGGCTAGATTTCCCCATTGACTTAGGCTGGTGGTTGGCTACCATGTGGTCAAAGATAGCAGCAATAACGAAAGTATTCGGTGAGTATTTTAGTACCAGCTAACTGCGACACAATTTGTGGGTTTGTGATTTTAGGCTTCTATGTGGTTGGTTATTTGTGGTGATTTTACGCAAACGTAGTTTGTCGAGTGCACATGTCTTTGTTGTCATCAAGCAGCTAACTCTGGTAGTCCATAGCAAGTGCTTTCCTCTCATAGTTGTAGCTACTGTATACGTTCGTGCATATGTAAATATTGGAATTCTCAAAATTGCTATATTTTTTTCATTCATTTATTAATAGAAGGAAATACTGGCAAGGATATTAACGGGATGTTAAGATGGATTATAGACGGGATAACAAAACAAATAAAATCGCGACTTTTTATTAAACGTTTATTCCAAATGCGATGGTGTATCGATGAATCGCTACACAGTCACAGCCGTAATGTATGTATAATTTCAGGTGAGAGCTGAAATTTATTTACGGCACTTCCCGTATTGGCAATTTTCTACATGCGTGATTTAAAATAAAAAACTGCGAGAATGGCGCAATCCCGCGGCTAATGCAAACCCTGGATCGCAGTAAAAGAAACAGTCGGAAGTATTTTTATGCAAGGTTTTTTCTTTCCATGTCCATTTGTATATTTATTATACATCAAAACATGAAATTCAGTTGTTCATAACAAAAGTAGTATTGCTTGAAAACGTATATTTCGGAGATGTAATGTAAGGTGGCATAGTGATCTGCCATGTATGTACATTTTACATTTTGTTTGACTAGTGACGTATATACCATTGCAGTAAGACGCACATGTACTGTAGCTATTTTGTAAAATCACCCCAACCCCACCCCCCCCCCCCCAAAAAAAAAAGAGATACCATAACAACCAAGAGTAAATAGCACATGAGCAAGAAGCGCGGCGTTAAGTATTTATACCTCCCCTCCTGCACCCGACCACTCTCACATTCGTTTGGCTTTAACTCACTTTAACGACTACAATGAATCCTATAACGTCTTCCTTTTTTTTAGACGTATGTAGACAAGATGGTGGACCATACAATTGAAAACATTAAAAAACCATTACTGATCTTTTCTTGTATTTAGGCGTTGACCGATGAATAAGACTACTTGAATTGTATCTGAATCCCTGTCTTAACTACTACTTGCAAGATTAGTGGTTACTCTAATATTTAATTTTTCTTTCTGACAGTTTAGCATCTCAGCGAAAATCAAACAAACATATTAAGTTAAAAATTCGACAGATAACACGCGTTAAATGGAATAAAGTATACATCGTTACCTCATTAAGTATATAATACCGATGTAAAACTGTACCGAATCGATACACAATATGTATATTGATGGCTAGAAAATTAAACTAGTACTCATGTAATAAGCATAAAACATGTTTTATGACCATTTCGCTTTGTATGCAGATTTACAAACCAAAAATGTAAATTAGATATTTTTCTTTGATAGTTTAACGTTGTTAAAGGGTGTGATGCGAAGACCCCGGAAGCGGCAGAAGTTTTAGATAGGGTCGTCAGTAGCAAGCTGAACCTCAAAATTGTACAGAACGTTTCTGAGAGCTCAAGCGGGATCGAGGGGCTTTCTCTGGAATATATTTCAAGCCCTGGTTGGTTCCACGAGGGGAAACCCCTGAAGTTTTTGCATTTGGTGATATCCCTTGTTCTCTCGTAGCAAGTTTAAAGCACTAAAACACAGAACAGATGTAATAAATAAATTATATTTATCTATAATGTATTCCAAGCAGGCTGGTGTGGATCCGATGGACTTAAGGGGGAGGAGGGAGGGGGGGGGGGATGGGGGCGAATCCTCTGAAAGCTGCTTCATTTTATTAGCCAAATATATCCAATATATCCAAATCTAGGGAAATGGAGACGTAAGGGGAGTAACAGACAGACCGATTCTGTTTTCTTTTCTTCGTTTTTGTATTATAACTCTTACTTTCGTAAGTGTATTAATTAAACAAATAAAATATGGTTTTAAATTCACATATAGTTCTAAATGCTTTCTCTCATATCATTACCCACATTTTATTTCTACTATTATTTTTTCAAGGCAAATCATGCATGGATGTTAATGTTCGCCAATACATGTAGATTGTACTCTTTTCAAGCGCCGATCAAGGGGATGAAGGGGTGTTCCCCCCCCCCCCACCACGCATTTCAAACTAACTTAGAATAGTTAAAACACAATATTGCGTTTAGACTTAGATATTGGACATAATTCAAGTCATATAAGTCTAACTATGCCTCAGAAGGTATCATTTGAAGTCAAACTTCCCCTTTTTCTGGGGAAAGACCACATACCCCCCCCCCCCTTCTTACTTCCCATATATGATGTTGGCTTTTTCGACCCTCTCTTCCTGTAAAAAAAACTGCAGAACGAGTTTTTTATCTTTGCCTGTTTAAAGTCGTTATGCTAATTAAACTATTCGTATATTTCGAGTACGATACATCTAGCACGAACAGTTCCCATACATTTGGTCTGTGGTTTGTTTTCGCTTATTTTTTAATAAACTTTGCAGCAATTTCAGAGACACAAGAACTTCGTTTGCAGAACTTGGAAAAGAATTTAAAAAACTTCGCGGCTTTATTCTGCAATTCAGATTGAAAGACTGGTTTAAGCGGTGGTGTGGATGTGTTTAAGTATGTGTGTTTAACGGGGGGGGGGGAGGAGGTGTAGGAGGGGGGTTGACAGACTCCGAGATGCACAACATTACTTCAAAACCTTACACGATAACTGTCGCAGTGTAATTAAGTTGCCCAAGGTGTGTGAACCAACTACATTTTAGGAAAGAGATTTAAAGCATCAATTGATTTGATGGCTACTCACAAAACATCTTGTAGTGCAGTGATCTCGAAGGAGAGAAATGAAAGGAATATGACTTATCTTTAAATCAGCCAAGCCTAGCAATATTAAGTGTTGTTATGTTTCTATTATTCAGTTTGTTGTTTACTATCACAAGACTCTGTTTTGGGTGTCTCCTACATATAAAATGGCAACCATGTGTTGCTGATTCATTACTCTATTGTTTGTGAATCAACAACAATCAACAAGTCAACAGGCAATCATGAATAGTTGGTCAAGCCTTGAGAAAAATGTAAGAAATTTTAAGTGGGACCATTATGACGTCATTGTGACAATACCTTTCACGTTTCTTGACTTGAAGGATGATGGAATGAATCCAACCGGAATAGTGTCTGGCAGATCGTAGAATAGAAACCTATGGAGAGAAGTAGAGTGATCATCATGTAAGATGTAGAAGACGTAGAAGAATGTCCTCCTAGTCAGGTTTATTGTTTACTAAATCAATGAAGATAAACAAAGAAAACAATAAATAACAAGGAAATAAATCACATCTGGTTGATCATTATGATCAGAATTAATTATCATCACAAGTTTTGTGTTCAAACGATTCTACGAAAAATAAACTAGAATGGAAATAGTATTGTAGATAATAATGATAGTTGGAACTGCTGTATGGAAATTGTATGTGGTTGATATTGTGAAATGTACAGTATAGCCGTCCACATTATCAGAATTGGCTAAACTGTTTACATTTTACATTATCAATTAAGATAAAGTTATTCAAACATGTAGAAATACAGCATTGTACACAACAAACGGAGTAAACGAAGTAAATCCTCGTAACAACCGTTTGCCATTTTTCGCTCGGATCACGTGATTTATATCGTATGTTATTTTCGGCAAATGTATTGATGATTTAGTTCTTCCTCGTGAATCCTCGCTTTAAATGAGAACTAAAATGTCTGAGATTGTTAGAGCTCAGTGGTAAGATACGAAATCTAGAAATGATTAATCTTTAAGCTGACAAAATTGTTTCTTAATCTTAAAAGAGTTTAAGATGCTACAAATTGCATATTTCAATGTAATGGCGGGATAACAAACCTGCAAAACATACACTAAAACAGAGGAAGATTGTAAGGGAGAGCGGTAGGAGGGTCGAGGACATAGCAACATTTTCTACTGGGCGAAACAACTGTTCCTCTCGGATGATTTCAGTAAAAGGTAAACACAAAATGTTAATATTACATGAACAAGACAGGTATACCAAGGATCCTTACCTATTTAAATATTTATTCAATATCAACCTTTAATAATTTTAACAAATTGCACGAGTTATTTCGTCATTGATCCAAATCCAATTTAATAAATATTATAACATTTTTTAGTGGAGTTGATAAGAGTTTCCCCAACCAATTCACAATCAAATCATCGTATTCAAATATGTTCTCAATGAAGAGCTGCATGTGTCCAAAATATCCAACTCCCTTCATACCTAGTAATTGTTACAACTTCATGTTCTTACTTTTTATGAAGAATCCCAATAATGTGATCTTCGTTGATTCGCAAAAGAAAAGTGTGATTGGAAGGTGGAGGCACAAACACTGAGGTGCAGTGGAGCATGTGACTTTGATTTCACGCAAGAAACCACTAAACTGTCAAATTATGTTAAACCTCTCAAAATGAATACTTTGTGCATTCCTTTAAACAAAAAAGAATGCACAGAGTAACAAATTCATGTATTTGAATGTTTTTAACAAAAGTTTACTTTATACCGGTACTTTTGAATTACATGTTTTATCATAATTAATATTGTTAAGCCAATTAGCAATTTTTAGAAATAAAGGCACCTATTACAAAAATACAACAAGAGGACACTTTAATTACAAAGGTGGGAACTGTTAAGTTTCATTAACAAATGGAGGCCAATTTGCAGGGTACTCAGAAAAGTAGAGGAGCATGTGCCTAATCACCCCCCCCCCCACCCGCCACCATGACATGTGGGGAGTTTACAACACTCGTTTTCAGCAATCAGATTTTGTTATATCTTTCTAAATATGACTCTTTTCATATGGAACCTTGAATCTTTGTGGTACCATATGATTATTCATTATCATTGTTGTAGCGGGCTCAAAAAGCAGGCACCCCTACAAAATTCTGTTTTTAAACAAAGGGACATCCCCTCATCAAACCATTTTAGTTTCTAGACAGTTCTTCCTTTAGAAGCACCCCCATGTATATAATCAGAGATTCCGTCCGTCTGGAATGAAGACTGTCTGGATATAGGTTAGGGCCTTGTGTGTGAGGACCACACATGAAACTTACAAGCAAGTGCCCTACAAAGAGATTTACTGTTTGTCCTTTATTTCATTATCCTATCAGGTATGTTGAGTTTCTTCTTGATTTTCATGAGATACTTTAAGTAAAGTACTAGAGAGGCTGAAGGTTGTACTTAAAACTCATAATCACATTGTTGTTAGTTAAAATTAAGATGTAAAGTTACGGAGTGGCTCAGCCCATCGTAGAATTATTTCAGTAGGCCTATGCTGTGTGTACTGTAGTGTTGCTATGTATTGAAAACAACTGCATATAACAGGTTAGGCCATGTGATCACATTTATCATGCTTGTTGAGCAGAAGTGTAGGACTGGGCAGGACCATTCCATATTTTACTAGAGGGTCATCACATATATCCTGGGGTTAGTGGCCAGTGGAGAGCTACTAGGGAAGATTAGAGTATAGCAGGTAGCTATGACCTTGAGAGTTTATTAGGTTGAACCTTGTTGCTGGTGATAAATGTATTAAGAAGGAATTTAGGGTTGTATGTTTAGCCCGGCATAGCTATTGTTTTACATTAAAGTATTGGAAAGACATTTTCAAGGTATTATTTCAGTTAGTTGATTGCTTGGTAACTGAAACGGGTTAAAGGAGCATTCTGACATTTTATTAATTTAAAGGAGCATTCTGTCATTTCATTAAGTTAAAGGAGAATACTGACATTTTATTATTAGTAGTATTATTCCAGTTGTTTTCTATGAACGATTAAGGGTAATGATTTATATGTTGCCTTGACATGACTTTACGGTAACTAGACCATCGTCATGCGGGAATTGATTCAACTAAGCTTAATGTTCTTAGCAGTTAAAGGTGATGAAGGGTCACTAGAATTAGCTTGGGGAAGTTCATCCTCATGGTGAAGTGTCATCAAGGACATTGTTTTATATTCTTTGCTCTTCTCGTTCTGTATTGAATTAACTATATGTTCATTACCTATCTTTTGTAAATGTATTTTAGCTTTAAAAGTGTTACGCTATGCACTGTAGGAGTAATGTTAAATCCTATATGGTAACCGGCATCAGGCAACAAATAGATTGAACTGTTTTATGCAACTCCAGTCGAACTGTCATGCCATGTATTGTTTATATTATACAGCCGTTATTATCGTATTCAGAAGGATGCTGGTAATGGTCATGTCTTAACAGTAGTAAATATGCAGAGGTAATGCCTGCGTGCTGTTGTATTATGATCTGGTTTCAGGAGAATCCCAATAATTACCATTTAGTTTAGAGTGAAGCTAGGAATAGGATTTTTAGGTTAAGCATTATTTACCCATACTTAAGTTCTTAAATTACAAAGTAAGATATAAGTGGACTTTTGTATACAGACGGGTAATAAACACACATGAAACTTACAAGCAAGTGCCCTACAAAGAGATTTACTGTTTGTCCTTTATTTCATTATCCTATCAGGTTTTGAAGCGACGTGGAGGCAACATTGTTATAATTGATATGATTGCTGAGTTTGGTGAAATAGATAAATGTTGTTCAAGGAGAAATTCGTTATTTAAATCACCCTCCCTTTACAATATAGCGACTCATCAAGCCAAGCAGTATTTCCGTCTGTCTCATCTAACCGTAATGCCGAGACTTTAATACTAAAACCAGTATGTATTATTGTGAAAAGAATATTTGACAGCCCTGCGTAATATGTTGTTCACTTCAAATATAAGAGAAGGATAAATGTGAATATACAAACATATTGTCTGTAAGATTCCTTACTACAACAAGTTAAGTTGGCGAGCATGAATGAAAATATCTGGATTAACCGGTAACAGATAGTGCATAATAACCAATTAATATGTTCAAGTCTAGCTCAGTATCGTCCTACCTTATACCTGCATTGCCCAGTTCTATGTAAAACACTACTCCGGACAATTGTAAGAAAATATATAGGTTACGTACCTTGTATCTCATTAGCATAATTAACGCATAGATACTGCTAATTCTTATGTTAAACGTTTTTCTTCACAATCGTTTGTTTTCTGTATCTATCCATTGACTGGTTAAAACAAGCGCTTTTGAATATTTCATTAATCTAATATATAATGTAAGGGCTATAGCGGACACAACAACACAATGTACACATTAAGGCAATATACTGGAAATAATTGTTGAACTAATAATTGATATTGCTACAGCATTGAAAACTATTTATTAAAGGTTATATTTTAATAAAAGGGTTCTCCCCGTTTATAAACGGGCGTCCGTTGGGAGGGGTCTATAGACCCCTCCCAACGGATGCAAGTCACATTTGGAGCCCACCCCCACCCATCTTTTCCAAAAATAACCAGATGCAAAATGCATTGAGGTTTCGATGACTTCAATGCAGTAGACTTCTGCTTGTTGGTATAACCAAAACAAGCTGTTACAATAACACGGGCATGATAAACACAGGTCAGTCTACTGTACGTGGCTATACACAACTCCATCAAAAACAATAGGGGTCTTGACTCAATGTATTAAAGGTATCCACGATTTCCATCGATATATATCATGTAAAAGGTTTGTCAGAGTTTGACCTCTGGTGACCTATATGAAATTTGACCTCACAAGCAATAGGATTCTTGTACTCAATGTGGCAAATCCATATACCATGTATGAAAAGTATCCATGATTTCTACCATGAGAAATCATGTTGTGAAGGTTTACAGGCCTCGACAAATATTTTTGAAAGTACTCGCTATTTGGTGACCGTGACTAAAAATCTACTCGCCAAATTCCACTCACCACTAGGCCTATGATTGTTGTTCAAGTCTCCAAAGTACATATCTGCAACATCAGTTAGACAGATACATGGTGCTACGTAATTTCGCATTAGAAAGTCATGTTTCTTTGCAGTATGAAATTAAAACTTTTTCCACCAAAAGTAAGTGTTGAACAAAGTAAAACATGACGCAGAATCATAAATAAGCAGCTAGGACTACTGTAGTGTCTCAAACAATTAAAAATACAACATCTGTAAAAAATTCTACGAAGATAGCTTGGCTTCTGTTACATTATAGGGCTCCTCTACTTAACTAGGCATATACTTTATGCATAAACTAGGTGTGCGGGAGTCCTAAGCATATACAGTACCTCACCGCTACTTTGAACCGCTACTCAATTAGAGCAGCGACTTCGTTCAATTTCACAATTAATTATCTGTCTTTTAGCTGCAGATTGATGCGCGAAAAATATCGCTATTACTCCATTTCACTGCCTAAATCAAAGCGATCTTTTACGCAATGATAATCTGAGGTTGTAAGAGCATCTCTCTTCCAAAATTCCTAGCAGTAACAACAGCAAACTTGTCTCAAAACTCCTTAAATCTGTGTTCTATACTTTGCGAATAATGACTGATTGCCAGTAAGAAAATTGCCTTAAGAAATAATGAAGGAGATGTTTTGCCATCTTAAGTGTATTGGTATTCTGACTGGTATTCTTCACGTTGTTGTGTTAACGAACCCTATTCTATCCAACCGTTGCTGGCCTAAACAACATAAAATTGCTCACAGGCCTAGCCAGGTTCGTTCAAGTTGTCCCATAATCATAAACATGACGAAAGTCGAACGTTACTGTTAAGGCCTAGCTATGCTGAAACTGGTGGAAGAGACTATATACAAATTTGGATCAACAGCCGATCCAGACAAAAGCTCGTGAACTCACTGCCAAACTAAGACCATTTTACACAATTATTTCGCATTGAGATTGGTCATAGTAAAAAATCTAACTAGACGAACTGTTAAGTTCATAAACGCTGATTGGTCACAACGAAACTACATCCAACCTGAAAGAAATAAGACGAAAACGTCCAACAGAACCGCTGTATTACAAAATACACCTTTCTGCACGCAAAATAAGGCTTCCGAGCGGCACGTTGAAGCCAATGCAAATATGTTCGTATTTTCAGTTTTAGATTCTACGGATGCCCATAAACTCATTACCAATTGCCAATAGCCTCATATTCGTATGAGGCGTAACGAGCACGTTATCTGATAGGCTGGTTGGTGGGAGATACGGTAGCTTATAAAACAAGGTTTCCAAAATTTGACCCCCGGTGACCCCAAATGACCTTTGATCTCCACAAAAAAACATAGGCTGTTGCTCCTCAATGTGGTTCTCCTATTCACGAAATATGAGATTGAGCCAAGTTTACCTCCTTGAGATATCATGTTTACAAGATTTTCAGTATTTGGCCCCTAGTGACCCCAAATGACCTCCCCACAAAACAAAAGGGTTCTTGTACTCAATGTGGTACCTATAGACATCAAATTTTAGATTGGTCCAAGCTTCCCTACTTGAGATATCGTGTTTACAAGCGAGGCGTCACACACACACACATGCACACACACACACACATGTATACCTCAGACAAAAGGTGTGTAGTCAAGTCATCGTCCTTGGAGGTCCGATAATACAAACACACAAACACACACATACATACACGCATACATACACACACACTCTCCGTCTGCATGAATGCATACGTTACGATTATCATCGAAACCAAAACAACGTTAATGCTTGAAGTCAGATTGATGAACAGTGAAGTGTTCAAACTTGCTTAAATTTACAGGTCAAACACTCTTCACCTTGACAGCCTTCTAAACCTTTCTAAATTCGCTAAAAACAGTTGCAAATTTGAAATCGATTTCTAGTTGTCGTTATCCATTATACATTTTAATCTTCGATGGAATAATTTAATCCCTTTCGCCTGTTCTGTGTAGATAAAAAAGAACTAGTGCAGTATATCATTCGATATTTAAAAAGATAAAAGATCTCATCAAACGAATCTTTCTCCCTGCTAAACACGAGCGGCAATATTTTATCTCCACCGTTTAACTGTGTAATCAACTTCACAGAACAAAACTGTTCTCCATAAACTAGGCAATTAAGAACCCGCAATGTTTGTAATCAAATATTAGATATGTGAGTTACATTAAGGCCTATTTAATTATGTGTTAATAAGGCAGACTTCCTTATACCAACGAAAAGTACATACAGAAAACAAAACGAAGAAAGGGAAATTAAACATTCCTTCTGTAAAATTAGGGAGAGGCGCAAGTGAGGGATGTATTAAACAACCAAGGAAGTCAAGTTTACTCATTTAAAATATATAAACAAAGAATAATAATGAGAACACGTTGTAATATCACGGCATATGACATACAGTATCACTAAATAGCTGTTAGCTATATACTTAACCCGTATTGAATAAAAAGGTGCATTATTCCCAGCCACTGCTAGACACTGACTGACCTACTTGTCGTCGGTTTCCATGGTTACGTTGTATGACAGTTACAACATTCCAGGTGTACACTAGACGCATTGCTCGTTTCTCTTTCTATTCATTATCTTTAACCCTGGCTAGTGTCATCTATTATTATGCTAATTAGTTATTTACGGGAGATCCAGGTGTGTCATCTCTACTGTTAACTTATTTTACTTTAGAAATAAATTGTTTGAATCAATCGTCTGTGCAGAAAACTATTGTAGAAGTAGAGTAGGCCTAGTGTGTGTACTAACGGTGATGATGTTATCGGGTAGAAACGGAATTGATTTGAAGGGCTCCCTAAAAAAGATGATGTGCGAAGGGGGGGGGGCGGCGAAGGAAGGGGTGGTGGTGGGTACAGGTAAGGTGTCTGAAGGGGAGTGGGGCAGAGGAGGCGAGACTAAAATTACCCAAGAGCACACTGGGATTGGGGTAAAGTATTTAGTCTAGATAGGGCATCAATATTCTCTGTTACATTTTGTTTATAGTCAGACCATTTTACCTCCATGGTCAGACCAAACAAAACCCCCGGAGTGTGTTATTTCCAGTAATATTTTTCTCCGCGGTCACAGTTATTCCCGGAATGGCACATATAACATACGTTAAGCATCGTTCGTTATCATATATATATTTCATGTATGTAACTACTCGATAGCTGTTGTCTTTTCTTTCGAGATTTGGTGATGCGCGGTGGGGGGGGGGGGGTGACGGGTGCGACTTAAATATTTTCTTTTTTTTAGTAACACGTCAGCTGTAAGTTGAAGATGTTACTGCTTATGTTGTGAATGTTAAGGACGGACAGATTTTTTTTTTTACGATGCTTGATCTGTGGGACCAAATAAGGCGAGATTAGGAGCGAGAGGAGGGGTTGGTTGGAGGGGGTGGGGGGGGTGGTCTTTAAGGATAAAATAACACTGCATTGGAACGGACCAGGCAGTGACGTCATGATCGAATCAAGTATGAAGTAACATTAATACGAGGAATATTAAAATATTAAACAGTTTTTGTGTAAAGTTATCAATTATACAAAGTTAAAGCTCTCGGTTAATTTTGTAATTATTGTTTAAAAATTAGGTTAAAATATAAGCATAAATCATAATTAAGCTTATTTTGTATAAGGTCGTATTTCAAACTATAACGAAGAAAGTGATGTAGTTTAAGCGGATTAAATTTGAACCTTTGAAATTTATCAGATATACAGATTTGCCTTTAATGATATTTATGGCAATACATTTTTTTAACTATATAGTAAACTCAATTGCAATTATATATTTCCTTCTAGTTAACTTTTATTTTGTTTTAATTAGGTAACTTATTTTGAGTAACTATTTTTTTAAATTTTGACAACTAAAACTATTTTATTGGTTGCCTCTTTTTTATGCATTTCAGTTTTGCTAGAGTATCATAATCTGATCGAAATTTTGAGGAGTTTATGCTATTATTATTGCCATCATTTTACTACTTTAAAATAAATAACGATTTTCAATCTCTTTTGTTTCTTAAATTAATTGTACATAATTGAAAATCAACTATTTCGGAGGTTTCAGTCAAAATTAACAGTTATTCCTTATACAACTTACTTTAGAATATTAATTTTACTCGCTAGAATATTAAAATCCAATTTCCTTGTCTATATATCTCTTATTTTATCCTAATAAACATTTTTGTAATTCTAAAACCTATTTAGTTAAATTTTAACATTAACATAAACAAAGAACATTTAAACAACCACCACCCACCCCTGCACCCCTCTATTACCAACACCCTATTAAAATATTCCCTATTTATCCATTATATTTTGTTTTATTTATCATAACATTCTACAGAATTCCTTTCACGATGACCTGATTATTCAAATAAATCCAACTAAACTATTTAAATCCAATCCTTGGCATTAAAATACAGCAGACTTTACATTCCCTTTTAGTTTAATATTGATAACTTTTATTAATTAAATTAATTCCCCGTTTAACTGTTATAATGATTGTAACATCTACATTGGAATACTTACAGCAGCTCCTTCAAGCTTGTACACTGTGAGGAGTAAGACAAGATGTCCGCGAACTCTTCATTAGTTAGTCTCCCGTCTCTGTCAGTGATCCACAGCGCCTGGAGAGAACTCAGGATAGAGAGAGAGAGACCAGACTGAAGGATAAGGTTCAGACCAGACTCATCAACTCTAGGAGAGCAGTAATCTAGATCCACACGGGAGATAGGAATCTAGAATGAAAGAATAGAGTTACTGATAATAGAGTAGATAGAGATCAATAGATTGAATTTGGTAAGGATTAGAATAATTATTATGATATTATAAATAATACAAATAACGAAATAAAATAAAGGAAAATAAAGCGATAAACTAAGATATTTAGGTTGTGTTTATTTGTAAATAGGAAAAAGTTAATGGAGCAGAAAATAAGGGATTGATTTTAATGGGAGTCAAATACAAGCAGAAATACATGGATAAGATTAGAGGAAAATAAATCGGTAATGTAGGATTACAAAATTAGTTTTATTGTTTTACAATTATATTATTAATAACAGGTTTTATAGCTAGTAAAGTTCAATAAGATACGAATATGAGCCTACATATTTTAATTTATTAGTTAATAGGAAACAAATCTCATAGACGGGTTGGAAATTTTATAAAAATTGGGTAATCAAGAATTGAGATTATTCTATCTTTTGAAGAAAATATTGATCAAATTTATTTGTGTCTTAATTTAGAACTTTCAGGAGGAATCTTTAATATAAATGTAAATATTAGTCACTAATGTAATAGGAATCATAAAAAGGAAACTTCTACTTCAACAAATACAAGTTTTTTTTTTGTAAAGTTTAAGGAGATATGGAGGAATTATATTTCAATAAATAGGTTGTTTCTTATAATTAAAATGCAATTTAGAGAAGCAGATGTATATCAAATTCAAGTTTAAAAGGGGAAAGGTTGATGAGGCTAATACTACAATTTTAATATACAAATTATTTTAATTATTGATCCAAATCCTACTATTTTCTGCGTATATTTGAATTATTTCCAATTAATATGATTTGTTTAAAAGACGATGTCCATCTGTGTTTAGTTAATTATCAAATTCATTTCTAAGTTTGAGTGTAAGATAACTTCTAGTGGATTTTTTCGAAATGTGACATTTTTCTTTCTTTGTGTTTGTAGATATTCTTAAATTGGGTATTGCTTATGATCTTAACTTTCTAAATTTCTTCCAATTAAATAGTACCATCCGCTTTTTACATTTTTTTACGAATAATATTGCTATCTGGAAACACTTCATATCCTTGAGGGTTTAATTATACTAATTATGTATTACTTCTTTTCAGTTTAATCGGTTTGGTTGGGTCTTCATTGTCATATCTTCTGTTATTATGGAGTTCAGCGGGTGTGAACAGTTAGCGGACAAATGTAGATTAACAAACACGAGAGATAAATCAGTTAATGAGTTTGGCGCCCTTTTAATACTAGAGGTACGGCCCTGGTTTACGTCTGCTATTGAGTAAATGAAGTGGCGCAATTTTAATTTCGAAACCATTTTACTTTTTAATTTCATGTGGCCATAAGTCTGTTGGCTTTGAAATGATGTACGGGTTTTATAACTAAGTGGGCAAAATTAAGACAAAACCAGTTGTGAGTGAAACACCACGATCTAGTTGCTTCTGGAAAACATGGACGAACGATTTCATTTTAATAACTATTTATTTCATTTATTATTTTTAAACTTAATTGGAAAACTGTTTTATAGAGGCTCAAACTCAAAGCTCTAGGTCCTATTCAGTATCTAACATTCATCTAATAATAAGTTAGGCTATTAAATAGGCTAACATTATTTCAGTCAGCCTGCTCGGTAAAAACTGCAGGTTTCTCACATAATTGGCTCAAATGTCCGACCTAAAAGATTTAGTAAGCTTGGTGATTATAATAATCATTTTGGAATGTTATAGTTTGACTTGTTTGAAGGCCTAGGCTATAGCAGTAAAAGACAATGTTTTGTACGATTAAAATCGAGTTGAACCCATTTTCTGTGATTTAAGATTTTTGAAGGGATAACAAAGTTTCTACAGTCTGTCTATGGATACTTTTTGTTAGCTAGAATGAAGTAATTGTTTTCGAAGTAAAGGATAGGCATCAGCTCACCTTCAATGTTAATCGCTAGTCTTATTCCTCGCTTAATTTAAGATCCCTAAAGAAAACTCAGTGTCTCGATTGTGTTCTATTCAATTCCTTTGTAGTTAAGATATGCTTAAACTTGGACTTTTTTGATAATCAGTCGACAACTAGGCTAAGATCTTCATTATTTATGACTCAGATTTGCTAAGCATGTCCAGCTGTTGCTAAAAGTAGTAATTCTAGAATTTCGCGGGTGATGTTTGAGATTTCTAACATAGCCTAACTTTATTACTCTAGCCTATAGCATACCTAACTAAGTTTGACCTGGCCTTTGTACACATCCTACCCTATGCCTCTATACCTTACCGTCAAATTATCTCACTGATGAATAATTGCTGTTTTATCTATTAACAGCGGTTCCTCTCCATTAAATAATCCATCTTAATAACCACTCAACAAGTCAATGGTAACAAACAACTCCCACGAATATGGTACGTCTGCAACTCCACTAATATAACACTAAACCATTCATTGTCAATAGTGATATACACTATATGTGATCAGGTAATTCAATAGCATGAGTCACCGATATTCATAAACAGGTGTTTCCTAGCTTTTCGCGGGTGATATTTGAGATTTATGACAGATATTTTTGCGCCAATAGTAATGAATGTACGTAACGTTGTGCATGCCTGGTGGAAACAGACAGTTTGAAACCTGACGTCGATTGGATATGTAGTAACGCAGGGGTCGAGGAAGTGAATAATACAACACTACCTCTATCAAGTAGATCAAACTATCATTGACATTTCCCCTAGGGGTGGGGTGTTAGTCCCCCCCAACCAACGGTTACAATTTGGGCCAAAAGCATATGTACACATTCCCCCACCCTAATATCTGCTAGTGGATGCATAAACGAACAATAAACACAAATTGAATATCGTCTGTTTCAAATGATTTAAAGGCAGGCGCGTAGCCAAGGAGAGGGGGGAGGGGGACGACCGCCCCTCCCCTTGAGAATATTGTTTGTATTTTGTTTATGATGTCGCTAGTAATTTCAAAATAAAAAATGCTTAGATGCAACTAACAAGGCCCGGGAAGTGCCATTTCCAGCGATCTGGGAGGCATTTTCGGCCAAAATTTCCTTGTTCGCTTCGCGCCGACATATGGTGGCGCTCCGCTTAGATAGTTTGCCTACAGACTTCGCCCTCCCTTGGCAAATTCCTCGCTATGCCCCTTATGAAGGAGTACATGTTTTGTCCCCTCCTGACCAAACCTCTTTTTTAATGAATTCCATTCCATGTCAGTGCTGGATTATTCAGCTAAATCTTTGCAGCAAAGAGAGTGTTAGGCTATCAAACGATGTTTTTTTCTTTTCACGTACCTCGTGATTGCTCAAATCTAAATACTATGGCGACATTTCACCAATAATGTTCATAGTCAATTCATGTAGACCCCCCTCCCTTTTTTCTTCTTCCCTTCACTTAGTAACATCCTTATCAAGAAAAGTTTATTTTTGGAGATAAAATAATTGAAATTTACATCGACATTTTGATATACAAATTTCTAGTAAAAAGGCGAAAATTTAAAACAAAAAAGAAATCGACATTTCACACGAAGGGAATTAAAGAAGAGGTCGAAATAAATCGAAGAAGTTTAATTTTTAGATAAAGTAGTCTTGTGTTGAGAATTTCGGTTCAATTAAAGAAGGCAATTTTAAGACAAACTTCATATTCAAGCAAAGGGTTTCAATTTGGAGAAAGGGTTGAAATTCCCCAAAATATTCGAAATTTTTGGGATAAAGTAATCAACTTTTTGATATGGAAATTTTGAAATTGTTCAGTGTTCATGTGTGTCACAGTAATGACGAAATGTGTATTGTTTGCTTAATTGGGATGCCTCCTGACCACTTCCTCAAACCATTCATTTTGTTATCCCTTCCTACGCCAATCAACTGATTTGTCACATGTCTACATAGATATGGGGAAGAGTGTAGAACATATAGGAGGAGGTACATCTTGTTGTTAATTTGTGTATATTTCTGATTAAGTGCATGTTCATTAATAGAGGGGCTGTATCGGTAAGTTTGCCCCTCCAATGTTTTAACGTAAATGTGCGCTAAAGAATACTAGTGTGAAGTTTGAAAACTGAACCGACCGATGTTAAAATCCCTATTATATAAATTGCATAAAAATCAGAAAATACAGTCTTGCCCGTCCAGTTATTCCGTAAATAACCATTGGATGGGCATGTTGCCCAACCAGTTATTATTCCTATATACAATAATGCCTGACAAAGAGGTACACATTATAGCATGTTACCTTCATCTATAGCCATGTAGGCTACCACATCATAATAGCAGATGTATAGGCTATCTACTACTTTACATATAACAGGGCATTCATAACCTGATGAGAGGCTACCTATAGGGCCTTTAGATGAAATCGAATCAAAGGACTCGAACAATGGGACCCCTTCTCGACACCCACTTGTAATATATGATTTCAAGGGTGGGGGGGGGGGGGTGGAGCAGTAAATCTAAAATTCCTCCCGATTGACTTGGGTAGGGCCTTCACTGTTATGGAAAGTCTAGAATGGAAAGAAGAATTAAAAAAAAAAGTGGCGGTGTGTTGGTTGGCTTGTTGAAGGCAAATCCCATGTAGATCCGCACCCTGATATTGTTTTGAAAATTGACGTTAATGGTGCACTCTTTTTTTTTAAAGTCGGAGGGGGGGGCGAGGACTGGGACGGGTGAACACCCGTAGCAGTGGCCTTCTTCTTAGCTGAATGTAACATCCCAGACCTTTCAACCTGTTTGACCCGAAAATAGGGAGAAAAACATTTTTCAGGGCCAAAAGATAGGGAGAATAAGGGGAAAATAGGGAGGTTGGTAATTTTCAACTGAAATGATATAAATACTCCTAACTTGTAGTTTACAGTACCGTTCACGTATAACTGGACATGGGTACGCCTACAGGATCGTATAAGACGTATAACCTATTACAATCGCCAGTGGCGTAGCAAGGAATTTTTCAGTGGGGGGGCGCTGGGGGGCTTGAGCATTTCATGGGAGGTCGTCTTGTTACTATCTAAGCGGAGCGCCACCATCGGTTGGCGCGCAGCGTAGCCCCCCTCCCCCTCCCCCCCCCCAAAAAAAATCAGATTTCAATACCTGCCAGATCGCTGGAGATGGCACTTGCCAGGCTGGATAGCAGCCATCTAGTTGCGTGATTTCGGGAGAAAATTACAAATTCGTCACTCAGGAAATCTGTAATAAAGTTCATGCGGCCTTTATTTTTGCGGAATATGCTCCTTATTTCCCCAATATTAGGGAACGGCACCGTCTTTGAAACACCATCTACGCCTAAACAACAAATATGTACAGGCTTTGGCTCTAGCTATGAAGTGCCATGACTTCTTGAACTAGTTGTAGGCTCCGGCCGCATCATTATCTGCACACAGCTTGTGGTTTCAATCTCATATTTCGCTCGTCGCGACACACAGACAAAGTTGCAGGTCATACCGATGTGAAAACTCTCGGTCACTTTTCATAGAACTGAACTTCTAATATTCGATGATATGAAGCCTGAGATGTGTAAGCCCTAACCAAATAGAGCCACGACACTAAAATGTGTGTGTGTGGGGGGGGGGGCATTTGATAGTGTGTCCCCACCCATCGAAATGTGGGGGACGTGTCCCCCGCCTCCCCCACCCCCCAGGATTGACGCCCATGCTTGTAAGCTGCTCTAAAGTTTCATAAAAATCCCTCTGAAACATTATAATCCCAGTGGCAATTGCGTATAAACTCGTTGACAAACAAAATGCGGCGTAGATACCGCGTACGAGTTTATACGCAGGAAATGCTATTGTGCCCATGAATAGTCGCCGAAAGAATTGGTAAGATGTTTGAAACAGCTGTTTCTTAAATCGTAGTTAAAGACGTGATATTCACCTAGCAGCGAAGAGGACGCAGGTAAAGTGTTCGTCGGCATAGAACTTAACTGTTTTTCGTCATATACAAATAGCCTACATGCGAACTGCACACATATATGGCAAGCCATGTGGGACAAACACTGCATAACATATCAGCGTATTAATCGTAATTTATATGCGTATTAATTGGAATATATACGCGTATATATTATTAGCCAATCATATGGCTTAAATATATCCGCGTATTAATTCGAATATATGCAAGTATTAATTCGAATATATACACGTAGTAATTTGAATATATACACGTATTAATTCGAATATATACACGTATTATTCGAATATATACACGTATTAAATAAAATACATATGGGGATTAAATCCAATATATGAACGGATTAATTAAAATATACAAGAAAAAACATTTCCGCTCTTGCTGTGTACATACACCAACGATCATTTTTTGACGGGCTCGCGAGATCGCTTCATAAAGCGAAACTTTACACATGTACAACACTTATTATATTCGAATTAATACGCGTATATTTTGGAATTAATACGCGGATACATTATGCGGTGTTTGTCCCACATGGCTTGCCATACACGCGAGATCGCTTCAAAAAGCGAAACTTTACACATGTAGGCTACAACACATATTATATTCGAATTAATACGCCTATATATTGGAATTAATACGCGGATATATTATGCGGTGTTTGTCCCACATGGCTTGCCATATGCTTGTCCCATATGGCTTGCCATATACATACAAGTTCAAGACCAACTATGGAGACAATTTTTTTTTTTTGGGGGGGGGGGGGGGATTTTCCATTAATTTGGGAGTTAACATACCCATAATCAACATGTGTAAAAAATAATCTTCGAAAACCTACTATAACCCATCAAAAAAAAAAACCACGAAAATGGACATTTGGGTAATCACGTGACATGAACCTCTGGAATGTCTGAAAACAGAGATTGACCCAAAGGAGCCTCTGGTCACCGTGTGACGTCATTGTTTGTATACCGCGAAAATCAAACGCTGATATAGGCACTGTTTATACACAGATAGCGAACAATTGTACTGTATTTGACTTCCAATTTCGAGCGTTTGAAAAGCTGTTAGCTTAAAACAAGAACACATGAAGGTAAACAAATAGTTTTAAGACAATATTAAGAAGAAAATTTAGTTAAATTGGTTATTTTATTAGCAAAATTTCCACTCAAATGGAAGCATCTTTTACATAGCGGAGCGTCAGTAGGTCCGTACGGTACAATATACTGCAGAACATGCAAGCAGCTTGGCGATTCCGTAATACAATTTGATCGCAAGATACCGTAAACTAAACAGAAGAATAGACCTAAAAGATGCCTCATGCGTGATATGTGACGGGAAAATGGCTTACGTTACTGTCAACGAATTACCAAAAAGACACTAAACATAATCGAACAACTACCAGAAGACGCTGACCCGAATCGACCAGGGTAGCATATACATGACTAAGCTTCAACTGAACATAGTACTTACTCGTTTTAATATCTAAAAGTACAAACACAGAAAAAGTATCCTTTCAATAAACCAAATTTAGCAGTGAATATCCAAATCCACGTTTCTCGTTCAATCCTGGGCGAAATACTACCGTGACTCTGTGTAATTCCATAGAGTTAGGTGTAGTTGAAACAGGCCTTGACCTGCAGTAACATCCCACAATCACAAGACAGTCACTAACGAAATGAAACGTCCGATCGCTACATAGAACCATATTTATTCAACTCCTTGGACCATACAGATGCCGGAACAAACATAACGGACAATATAACACATGATATCACGAACTCACGATACTGGAATACAACAAATGAAATACGGTATATGCGATGAAATCCTAACATAACTATTTACACATGCTGTGAGCCAACCCCGAGTTGTAAGTCACTACATGTACTAACAATGCTACCATAGGCACGGTATATAGGCCTACACGGTCATCTCTTACAGTAAATATTATACTGTCAATTGCGTGATATAATGTTACATGTAAGGACGTCCAGAGCTTGTTTACGAGGAGACTTGAAAGGGTCAATTTCACATTAGCTATGTCCGACACAGCTGTCGAAAGTATATAATTTTCTCAGAATGAGACATTTGCAGCATACACAGAGGCAGGGTCATGCATGTGGACTCATGGGCATGAGATACTCCGGGTGCTGAAAAATCTTTCCGCGTGGATCTCACAAAATTGATCCAAAGTCTGCGGCGTCTTACGTCGGTTCTTTTACTCGGAAATCTAAAAAAGCTGATGCTTTTGTTGGATGAGGTATAACTGCAACCTCCAACAACACAGAATTGTGGCATTTCGGGGGAAAGGAGTAATATCGTTGATGTTTTTGGCAGCTCAAGTATACAACTTTACACACTAACAGTATTGTTGTGAGTGAGGTATACAAGCAGTGACGTCACATGGTCACCTGATGTCTTCGGAATGTTTCAGGAATGTCTGAAATAGGTTTCATAAAAGGTGACTTTTCTTCCCATTTTCACGTATTTAACGTCCGAAATTGGTAAAGTACATGCAAAATGGTGGGATTTTATGTTCATCGAAAAGTCTCCATAGTTGGTCTTTAAGTGTATATTATATTAAACTGAGTGCATCATGGCATATGCACAGTGCACGTCGTACTAATGTACTGTACTCAGGACTCGACCAAGGTCAGTGTACAATAACGACATTGGGCGAAGTCCGAGAACTGACAAAGCAGCCTGATATTGGTTGAGAGTTCCGCACAGCACTGTGTCAGTCGTAACGTGTTTGTAAACAATCAGTCTAATTTTAGATTACACTTACGCGAATAAGGCAGGCGCGTATGAAGGGGGGCGTTGGGGGCGCGCCCCCGGGTAAGAAAAAGAGGAGAGAAAAAAGGGAAAAGAGGGGGAAGAGGAGGAAGGAGAGGAAGGAAGGGCAAAGAAAAAGAAGAAAGAGGAAAAGGAGAAAAGGAGGGAACAGAAAAAACGCCAAGACACCGTGAAGAGAAAGAGGAACAGTGACATAATTACAGCGCCGATCCCTATTATGTACACAGGGTAGCCAGTGACGGATCGAGGATTTCGGAAGGGGCGCGTGTCTCAGCCTACCCCTAACTTACACCGATACGACTTCATTTTTGACGTTTCCATTTTCCTCTCTCACTAATGTATATATATATACTATATATAGTATATCATGACGCGTGTGTGTGTATGGAATTAAATTTGTGCTATGAAACCAACTGTGGCTGGTCTTGAACTCGACCGAGTCGTCGGGGAACATGACGCATTTCGTATTAGCCTAGGATCTATATGCGAACTGCACTAGACATATGTCCTTCGATGCAGCACTGTCATCCAGAGATGAAAAATGTTATACAACGCGAACTGAATGCTAATGGTTACCCCACCCCTAGTACCGTAACTCATACAATGAATCTAAAAATAAAAAAAATTCCGCATGCGATTTGAGAATTGAGCACATTTACTGTGAATATCATGTAGTGGATCTATAGGTGTATCATTGCCGGGAGGGGTGGGGGGTTGGGGCGGACGTACACATCACTTCTCGAGATTGCTCCCACCTGCATGAAAACGCGCACCCACAACCCTACGCCCACCCCTCTAGTCGCTTCCCGATGAGTTACGAAACAAGACCAATCGTATACAAAAGTCTACTTGGATCATTTGTCCCCTGATTTTTTTTTTTTTGTGCAGATGCCCATGCATTTCCCCAAACTAAATTTCAAAGCCATGAGATCGAAAACTTAAGGAGTTTTGGGAGCATCATTAGGTCTGGGAAGTGTTATTTCCGGTGATCTTGGTGGTATATTTGCCAAAAATTTCTTGTACGCTACGCGCGAACACAAGCATGGTCGCGCTCCGCTTAGATAGTATCAGAAAAATGAAAAGCGTCCCCACCATTATCCAAGACTGATCTGCGCCCATGCACCAATAAATTAACTGATTTCAGAATTTTTGAAATTTCCCTGACCAACATTTCTAAACATTCGTCCCTCTTCTCGTGCAATTTTGACCGGTCTGTTAGAGGTTGAAGGAGGTTTTTTTTTCTGTATTGGCAGTCCATAGAGGAAATTTTGTGCAACATTTTTGGTATGTTTTGAAGTGAAGTTATTTCACGAGAAATGTGAATTTTCAAATTCTAAACGAATAATGGGCTGAAAACCTTGAAAAGTGGGGCTGACGGGTATTGTGGGCCGCGACGTAGAATTACCTACAAAAGCAATGATCCACAGGAGATGCGATGAGGTCGATCATGTGTGACTGGTGACAACCTTCAGAAAGGTTATGGATGGGGAAAAAAATTGGGAAAATACTTGGTTTTCTCATGCAAACGTGAACATCTAGTTGGTCATTTTCAAGCCAGAGATGTGCCATTTGATCTGGGGGGTGTCAAAACCAGAAATTTTCTTGTGCGATGCGCGCCAACCGATGGTGGCGCTCCGCTTAGATAGTAATTCGCGCCCCCCCCCCCGGGTTAGAAATTCCTGGATACGCCCCTGTAAGCATAGGAATAACTGTTGGCTTTTTTCAGAAATGTCGCAAGTGATGAAACACCGGGAGAATAAAATATGAAACCGGAAGGCCGGGAGATTTGGTAAAAACCGGGAGTCTCCCGGTAATACCGGGGGAATTGACGGGTCTGCATCGCCCCCCCCCCCTCCCCCTCCGAGTTCGATATCAGCTAAATGTAACGTTGCCCTCCCCCACCCTTCGACTTCCATATCCTAGTGTACAACTTATAACTTTTCTTATTAATGTTGAAATACCCAAATGCTTTCATCTCCTGATTTCAAAAGATTTTAGAAATGTTAAAGTATTGACCATTTGCTAAGCTTGTAGTTAAACAATAGCCTATCCGGGCTGAAAAAAAAATGTCTAAGAAATGTTTATCTTACTGTCATGATGACAATTTCAAGCTGCTCTACAGGATTCTATGAACGCAACTTTAGCAGAAAAAATGTCAAGGTGCAAATGATAAAATGACATTTTGTAGCACATTGTTGAAGTCCTCACTTATTAGATCTAAGGAATTTGCCATTTTGTTGTAAATTGCTATTATTTCAATTGGAAGATTGACCATTTATCTGAAAAATAGGGGAATTTCCCTCTTAACCATGGAAAACGACTTGGACAAGTCTCATTTTCAAAATCTAAACAAACCAACGCCACAGTGTAAACAGTGTTTGAAGAATGGTTGTATGATTGTACTTCCATGTTTGTTTGACGTGATTCCCAGAAGCTACGGTACTGGCTTACGAAATATGAAGATAATGCAACATATTCCAGAAGGTGAACATGACACTGAAAGAAACAGACGGAGTATATTACAATTGTCAAAGCAGAAATCCCACGTATAAGTTGAGTTCCTTTCATAGCGTTAGGATATGCACGTACAAGGACAGGCTCACAGGCCATCATAACGTTCAACGTTATGGCTTAGGTCTTCACTAGTCATATAACCTAAGTGCAGCCTAATTTAGGCCTAGTCTAATGATTTTAGTTATAATATTCAATAGTATGCAATACCATAAAGCGTGACCTATGCTCAGCACAATGTAGGACTAGCTGAAGTATGGTGATGCTTGCCTGTTATAGTTGGTTACAAGTTGAAGGGGAGGTTTTCCTTCTTTAAATAATTTGATCATATTATTAATTTTAGAAGTGTTCTACATTTGCGAGATCATCCAACTGTCTGAAAGGTTTTAGCCAAATTAAGTCATAAAAACCTATTCAATTTTTTAAAGAAATCTGGAGTTTTTTCCTCTCCTGGGATATTGTGGATTTAAGTGCTAACCTGCCAGTGAGTAAAAGTCAAATGAAGCGAAATGCTTTCCAGAGATTGAGATTCATATCATATGCTAGCATTATTGTACTGTAGTTTGTGTCACCCAAAATACTGCAGTACTTTACACCACCCATACTGTACTGGTCCATTTTTACATAATTTACTTACTAAAAGTGTAGGGGTCTTTATAGGTAGCATGTGAATTGATTGCCCATACAAAGACTGCTGTAGTGTCACATTGCTATCTGAATGCAAAAGTTCCTAAGAAATTTCAAAAAGCTTCAAAAACCAAACAGTGTAACTTACTGTATATTCACTCAATTAAAAATATCAATGATTGGATCAAAGTGGAACTGCTACCATGGGTTTTTCTTTTTTGTGAGTATCCTTTTGTTTCTGAAGTCTTCTGAAATATCTGAATAACTAATTTGATTTCATGTTAGTGTTTCACTTTTGATTTAGAAGTCACTAAGGCTCTAACGGCTCCATGATGTAATAATTCAACCGTAGGAAGAAACCCTCTATGAAGACGGAGGCTGTACTGGAGATCAGGACCCATGACCCTATCAAACTTCTTGCAGTACCCTACACTTCTTGATGCACAGAGTTCCATAGGAATGGTAAGAATGAAGTAATCTGGTTGTTGTGACTTTATACACCAAAACTGCTGGCTACCGCTAGCAACAGTGGCGAAGGGGCGACCCCCCCCCCCTCATCCTTGAGCATATTTTTTTGTGTACATTTTTATGATATTGCTAGTTACAGGTATTTCAAATGAGAAAATGCTTAGATGCAACTTGCAAGGCCTGAGAAGTGCCATTTACAGCGATCTAGGAGACATTTTCGGCCAGAATTTTCTTGTACGCTTCCCACCAACCATGGTGGCGCTATGCTTGCCAAATCTACGGCTCTGATAATTTGCCTACAGGTTCGCTCCTCCCTTGGCAAATTCCTCGCTACGCGCCTGAATAATACTAATACAAACAGCAAATCAGGATCATGTAACCAGTGCGCATGAACTGATCAAGCAAGCTAGTGAGCTAAATACCCTTATAGAAAGGTGGTTTCCAGGTACTGGAATGCCAAAGATTGTGTTAAAAGGTAAAAATGCTGACATCATACAGGTTTCTCATATCATTGCTCGCGTCATTGCCTCGATACTCTGTTACATTTCAACCCTGTACCCTGATGCTCTTTTAAAACCACTAAAATAACAAAGTTTCTATCGCTGAGAACTACCGGCCAATCAGTTTATCACCCTAATAATATTTTAGATGCAATCTTTGATGTCAGTGTGACATATAGTTTCGTCATTTCAGCATGTAACTTGCCTGAAAGCCCAGTCAACCTTTCCTTATTTTCCACGCGCAATTTGCAGATTTGTCGAAAAATGTCAATGCCGGTGTCAAACTCACAAAAGATATGTCATGATATTTCAAAGTAACTTACCAGACTGTTTTTTTCCCCTTCTATTTCACTAAACTATTTGTTGACCATATCAAGTCAAGGGATCTCAAAATAAAGGATGTTTAGAAAACTTTAGAGCAGCTTACAAGGCCTGGGAAGTGTCATTTCCAACGATCTGGGAGGCTTTTTAGCTAAAAATACTGTTTAAAATAAACACATTTAGAGGGCATTCAAACAAATACAAGCACTGGTATCCATTAGGGTGGTGAGCACTTGCCCCCCCCCCCCCTCCCCTATTGGCTCCACTTGGTCTGCAAAATCACTATCAGAGAACATTAAATATCTGAAAAGTGAGAATGCCTCAGCTAAAGTCCCCAGGGACTCCCACCAGGGCTTAGATTTATATTTCATAAAAATTAACTTTTTCTCTCTAACATGTTTTTACATGCTTAATACTTAGTACAAGAGGATATGAAGTAGAAGATATGTTACAGAGCTCTTCTGAAGCCCCCAGCACCCGGCTAGGGTATATTCCACAGAGTAAAATCAGATTAAGTATTTCTATTACTGACATGTCCTCATGTGCTCAAAGTTGCTAGCAGACTCCAGAAAATGCTGAAGATTTGGAGAGCTTTGCAAGTACCCTTGTAAGTCCAGCCACTATAAACAGACAACGCAGTAGGATACACTTCCTTCTAATCTGAGTATGTGCTCTGTGAATAAAGAATTGTCACTTATGCTTGTTTAATTTTAAAAATTGCTGAGCCAGTCACTGCAGTTGGTTTTAAGAAATCTAATTGGTCTCAAAACTGATCTAACTTCACCGACTTAGTAAGGTGGCTTCAAAAAAATATATAAGTGTCCCCAAATTTCAAAATTTTGAATTTGTATTCTCAATATTTGGAATTTTTATCTCAAGATTTTGACCTCAAAAGTCAAAATTTTGACATTTTCATCTCAAAACTTTCTGACTCAAAATGTTGAGGTTACAAGTGTCTTCATCTGCCAAATTTGTAGAACTGACCATATTGTATGGCTATTGACCAGCTGAACAGGGTACTTTATAAACCTTTGGTGATCTAAAATGCAGAAAGAGACTCCCCCCCCCCCCCGAGAGTGGTGTAACTAGGTCAATGTAGCCAATGCAGTCTCCAGGGGCCGGGGGCCATTAAATGAAGAAAAATAATATAAAAACGCATCCACCAAAGCTGACACTAAATTATACACAAAATTTATCTCCTGATGAGTGAAAAATTCAAAAGACATTCTTACCTCAATAGGAAAGAGAGGTGCAAAATCTCACAAATTTCTAAGTCAAGCCCAAACCATGCATGGCTGGGTTTGTGTGAGGTTGGAGTATCCTTCGGGAGCTCATTTATATCACTGCACCACACCTTTATATGCAACTTCCACTGACAACGGACAATCCGGTTCAAGTTTGATGGTTTACTGGTTAATTGTTTTTACACTTACCTGGTTATTGGAAACTGAAGTGTACTTTCCTTCCTCTGGATTTTTTTTTTCTGTGAATGTCCATGTATACAGGGTAGTAAGCCAAATTCTCAAGATCTGCTATCAGTAAAACTTGATTCTCATTCACATCAGTTTCTTTTCTCTTCATTAGGTTAACTTGATTTATCCTGAAGCGAGCTATTATGGGATCACCTACTTCACCTGTAGTTACCAGTTTTTGATGGAAGTGTTCATACTGTGCTGACAAGGACAATGAGTGGTTCATCATCTGATATTTCTTCCATGTAATGGTAATAACATTAACGGTTGGTATAAAACAGTGATAGTAATGTTTCAACAACATAGGGTAGATTTTTATGCATTAATCCAGTAATTGGTATGTTTGTAGTGAGCTTGCCATGACACAATAGGCCCCCAAACACCCTCTGGTACGTTTTGACCATTTGTCAAACTGAAATAAAAATTGCCTCCGAGACTCATATTAATAAATACTTCTAGAACTCCTGACACTTCTAGAATGGTAAGACTGGAAAACAACTTGTTGGTTCTGTAAGAAAGTAGCTTGGGTTACCTACAAATATGTCTTCTGTTGAGGTATTTATTTTCTTCAGATTAAAACCGAAAACCTGTAATACCATTTTAGATATTCCATAATGCTGTAGAAACATTAAAGAAGTCAACTCAGTCTGTATTGCTGAGCTTTGAGTTAGAGGTATTTGTAATGAACACTCCATCAAACAAAAACAAGAAACCTTGATTAATTTAGGTAAGTCACACAAGGGTCACACAACTATGGATATAATCTTGAACTTTAATGTACTTTGTTTGTTAGTATGTTTATTTACTGTAGTACAGTAGAGATGACTATTTTAAGCATTTGCTTACATATTGGAAATATGATTTGAAATGTAATTGGACAGTAAAATGCAAATCAACTCCACCTTTGGTATTCATCTCAAAAGTGTCTATCATATCAGCTGAATATTATGGTTGGGTTTGTATCTAATTTACTTCTTTGATATTTTTCTCCAAACTCCTGAAAAAACTGTAGCACACCAGTTCTAAGATTCACAATCACATCTTGTGAGGCTAAAGAAGCATTATTCAAGTAAGGTGTACACAAAACCAGTAACATTGAGAGCCAGGCACAGTTCCATGCACATTTGTGTCACAAGATCCACTTTTTTTAAGTCTTTGTTTATCCAAAGTTAAAAGTATATCATTCTTTATCATATATTTCACTGGGCACTTAGCTGACGTACAACTGTAACGTCCACCCAACCCTCACCCTCTCACAAAAGGACTGCACCGAACAACATGCTATGAAATAACAGTATATGTCAAAGTCTGCAGATAGAAAAATATGAACTTTAACTCAATCAATTATAGTACAATGTCATCATTTCAGAAATCCTACAAATTCATCAACCTATAGACAGTACAGTAAACCAATGGTTCCTAAATTATGTGACCGAAACGGTCATCATGTTTGCTTCAGGCTCCATCTGTTTTCAGTGTTGCATTGTTATTACTTTTGTTTCTCAATTGAAAATAAAACAGTCTGGATTGCTAGTGGTATTGCTTAAAGTTTGTATTGAAGATTCAATGCTTGTCTCAATTTCAAGTTAATGTTTCTTTATATTCCAATTGGTTTGGTATTAGGTGAGCTGTATCTACACTGTGGGGAGCATTATGAGACCTTGAACTCATCTTGTACAGTCAATAGGTTTGTATTCTAGTTGCATTAGTTTCTTTACATTGTTATTATAATTAGAACTGAGTGATTTATTTTGAAACTACAGTAGCATACCATATGTTTATAGTAGCTGTATTCTGTGTTTGACAATGTAACATGATAGAATTCTGCTACTTGCAGACCGGATGATGACAATTTACATGAATAATAACATTATAAGTGATGACCAAATGTATTTTGTTTTTTCTCATCATCAGGTAAACTGGAATTATTCAGTCCTGAGATAGACCGTTTTAGGGATTTACGAGTTTCATATCCGGGTTACAGCTCTTGGAAGAATATGTACAGTTTACATGAGCAGGGTAATGATTGCATGGTCTACTACCTGATTCTTACCACATCCACCCATCCCCCTCCTCCATGAGAATGCAAGTGTTTAATTGAATATTTTTACTCCATGACATATCAGATGATCCCTCAAGAAAAATTTCCACATCGGAAAGTCTATCATCCAGCACCCCCCCCCCCAAGCCCCATCAATTCCAATCAGTGCAAACCAAGACATAACATGTGAACAATCTAGTTAGAATACTGCTTAAGGTTGTGTCTTAAACTCAGGGATTCTGTGAGACCTCTTTTGTTCAATATTTCTCTAAATTGTAGCATCATCTCTGCAAATTGTACCATAATTGTAGGTTTCAAGAGGATGACATTCTGATGCCAAGTACATCTCCATTGTCCATTGTTTCATAATGTAACAGCTTCATTCCTGTGTGATGATATAATGCTAATGAAGGCTTCATGTTCACACTGTCTCCAGGTTGATTGGATATTATGTAATTTAAGACAAGGTCCACCCATCCCATCATACTGTATTAAATAGTTTTCATGGATAATGATAGGTATTGAGTATTGCACTATGACAAGCAACAGTGTATGATTCTATCACAGAAGATCGTACAACACAATATGACAAGTTCTTGTAGGATTCATCATGTTATGTCATCTGAAATTCTTAATGCATTTGTATTATTTTTCTGTTCTCAAAGTTATTGTGTAATTCAGTAATTATGTTATAAGAGTGTGTTTGGGTAGGGAGGGGGAGGGGTGCATCATGTTGCTGTATATTGGCAAAGTTGGAAATGAAGTTACTGGGAAAGTTGTGAAAGCAAAAACTCTAACATTTATGTAATAGAGCAGCCTCTGCTTCACACTACAGATAGTTTGAAAAAAAAGCAATAACAAGGGATTTTATTGTTTACATTAAAATATATCTAGTTCAGATATTCTCTAATTCTTGTTGCTTTTGTCTTTGTCTCCTCATCAGGTAAAAGTGGATTAATCAGTCTTGAGACGATCTTTGGGGATCACATGATGCGGATCTTGCACAGAATGGTTTACAATATGCTGATGGTATGATAAGTGTATAATTAGTGTATAGCAGGACTGGTAGGCTGGGTGGTAGTGATAATTAGTTTTGGGTCTGGGTAGAAAGTGACTGAAGACTGAAGGCTGGCCTGGGGGAGGGGTCTAAGGGGAGGGGGTGTCCCCCTCCCCTTTTTAATTTTTTGCATTTCCAGGTGGCCTCAGATGCAATTTGGTGCAATATAGCACACTTCAACACTTACTCCATTTTGTAAATAATTTTGCATTTTCACCTGGCCTTAGATGCAATTTGGTGCTCCAAATGAGATTTTTTTTCTCATTTGGAAATGAAAAGGGGTTTTCTGACTTGCGAAGCGGGGGGGGGGGGCGGAATGATACTTCCGCCCCTCCATATATTTCACTGGGGGGGGGCTGGTTCCTACGCCCTTGACCAATTATATTGTGTGGTCTGACTGAATGACGTCATGTCGGCCTACTTTGTATGTAATGGGTCAAAATGTAATGGGTCAAAATGTAATGGGTCAAAATGGGCCAAAATGGAAATTGAGAAAAACATGTGCTAACCTTAAAATTTAATGACTTCTCACATCACTTTGCAATACATATCTTAAAAAGAACGGTTGTATATTCTGAATGAAATATCACCTTCTCTTCCACTGTCTATAGGTAGGGGTTACACATGTAGGCAAAAATCACCAAAATCAAACCGCTTTACCACATGGGCTTCATATGATTACTGTACGCAGGGGGTTGGTTCTTGCTGCCTGGGTTTAGGTAAACAGTCCCGTGGACAAGGCCGCCTTTGTTCTTCGCATATACGGGAAGTTTCTAGAGGAGCAAAGTGGGCGGGGTCAGCTCATGTATGTAGCATGGTGGAGAGCGTTTATCGGTTTGTAATTGGGTTGGGATACATGTCAATCTTACTGACTATTTCGTAATTGGTCAGCAAATTAACGAAGTGTATGTATATACAGCGCAAGTTGAATTTCGCGCGAATAGCCCATATTTTTATATCACGTGATTGGGCAATAACGTAAGCAGACAACGGAACCAACTTCAGACGGCAACGTAGGTTTAGACAACAACGTAAGTTTAGACAACAACGTAAGTTTAGACAACAACGTTAGTGTAGACAACAACGTAAGTTTGAGCAACAACATGATAAAACAGCAGCAACAACTTTAGTTTAGACAGCAACAAACTTAGTTTAGACAACGAAATATGGTTTCCCTTTTCGCGTTCCATATTTGTCCACCAGGAATGTTGAAATTAGACAAGAAGTTGGCGGATGTGATATGAGAGAATGGGGTATTACATTTATATAATTAAGTGCGGAGACACGATTGAGGTGTTGGTTATGATATGTAATATTTCATAACTTGGTCTGAACATGACATAGAGGTACACAATGTATAAATGAGCATCTTTATCTGCCTCGATTTATTTTAATTCCTCTCCTGACTCACGAACAGCGAGGATATAGTCTCATGATGAAAATGAAGCTTGCATACGAATAAATGCCCAGAATAGTGTTACTATCTCTCACCGTTTCACATCCCTGCCCCCCCCCCCCTCCCCAACGTCTCCCATCTCCATTGTCTACGCACATTTCAAAGAAATTGAATGATTTGTAGATTTGAGGCCTAAGTTAGGGCTGAGGAAGTATCGTACATGAAATGTGTAGCATTCGTTCATTTTGCTCTGTTCTGAGTTACTGTGTATACCTGCAGTGTTAGAATAAGTCCATGCAAACAAATATGCAATCGTTGTGTAATGTTTACTTGTAATGGCGATAAAAATCTGAATATATATCACGCTACTCACAGTATGTATATAGCCTTCCGTCACTCGATATTTACATAACAAACAGTTTACTATATCACATAAATATGTTGATACTTTGATCCTGTATGCATATATATGCAAACACATAAACTACATATAATAACGAGGGGGCTCCCTAGTTATAACAGGGTTCTCTCTCGAAGACAGATGTCTAATTACAGTACGGAGCTCAATATGATACAGACTTCATACACCCAAGCAAGAAATGCCACACACAAAGATGTCGTGTAAGGAAGGTAAATGTTACAGCCAGCCTGCATATGTGATAAAATACAAATAACTAGAATAACTGTATACAAATACGTTTCATTGTAGTGCGCGGTGAAGGTGAAATTTAGTTAGTTGTAATTGATATTCAAAGGAGGGATCTTTGTTACAGCAACCCTTTTGAAGTTATTTCGGTCACGGATAAGCCAGTTAGGCGTTTGGTCCTTTAACGGTAGGCTATATTTATGAACAGAACTCTAGCTAGTATGCGCCTGCAATATAAGCGAAGAAGTTATGACTAAAACCATCACAGATTAACCGGACGATCAAGCTCATTAACGGTTGTCAAAGAACGACTCACGCATGTTCCGGACGTGGCAGAGAATACCCAGTCCTGGACACTGATTGGTCAACTTGAAAAACATGTTAACGTTACTGTATCCTCGTCAGAGAAATTGAACTAGGAAGAATGCTGACACAGTTTATCGCCGTTTGTTTAAACAGTGAAGCCTTGAAAAAGTGAGGGCGCTTTGTAGTGTTCGGAAAGAGGCCAGATCATTAGTAAGTCTTCATATATACATTGTGCATTCGACTTTGTAACTGAATTTTATTGTACCCGTTTTTTGAAAGAGTAGAGATATATGTTATGGCAACCAGAATAGTATGTATTATACTCCTGATTTAAGAACCAACTTTGACACCTTTTTTGATCTCCTCTAATGACTCGAGTAAGTAGAGTGTCTGTGCGACTTTTAATGTCTGTAAAGTGTCAATTTCGGTATCTGAGAGACATATGGCAAACATTTTTCTTGCTTGTATTATTTTAGTGATCCACTCAAATAGTGTCATAGTTGTCCTGAAAATGCCGTGAACAAGCATTCCTCCGTCCTCCCCACTCCCTTTCCACACACAGTATGTAATTCTGGCATGTGGATATACCGTTAGAGATCCAGTCTTAATGTTAATGAGGTGTAAACATTTTTGTAATTAGGCTCTAGTCATATCGCATCCGAAAGGACAGCCGTGGCTGGTCTAGGGACTAGGCTAACTATATCCAGGGTCCAGTGAATAACAACATCAGCTGAGCAGACGATACCAGTAAAGTAATTATATTCCTATGTAATTGCTTCTACTATCGCTTCCTAAGAATTACCTATGAATTTATGAAATACCACATTTTTGTCACCCAAATGCGGCACAACGATATCACCATTTTGAGTGAATTATGTCAACTTTATCACTTTAGTTATATCAAAGACATAGTTTTGGTATTACGCGCCGGTACTGTCTTCCCCTACAAGCAAAGCGCCACCAGCTGGATGGGTGGCTTCAGCATATGTCGCATGACGTCATTCTCCCTACTTCAATTTCTATAAGATCCTTGCCTAGTTAGCGAAATTGTACAAAATATACGGTGATTTACACCGAAGGCCTAATGTCAGATTAATCTAACAAATGCAATGTAGAACTAGTCTATCATTGAACAAATGAAACACCTTCCGGTGTATTAAAATATCCTTGGTCGATTTCCTAGCCCTGGTTCATCATCACCCAAAACAAGTAATATGTGCCATATAGGCCTACGTACAGAGCAGCTAGCTGTAGAAACTAACTATGAATTTGTAATATATACTACCAAGCCACTACGGGCTACCACTCTGCCTATAGATAATCACTCTGTAGTGATTACAATGGTATAATGGACCTTCTGTCAGCTACAGTATCAATCCAGTGTTACCATCCTCCACTTTATAGGAAAACACAAATTTAACCTAATATGTCACAATTGTCAACAACAATGACACCAAGAATGTTGAAACCAGACAAACACTTTGAGGATCTGCAAATAGTAGAATAAAACATGACATAATTATAATTAAGAGAGGAGAAACGATTGAGGAGTATGCAAAAATGAGTGATATCCCAAGATTTAGTCTGCTGCAAATGCAGCATGTATGTGTAATATATGCATTTCTTATGTACCTGCAGTGGTAAAGTACACTTTAGTCAATGCAAAACGATATGTTATGTTCGTGGGAGAGGGAAAGGGGTGACATTATTTTCATATTTCCCTTGTTACGGCAATACAAATGAGAATATTGATTTAAAACTCAAACATCACATCAATCATCGCGCACTAAGTCACTTATATCACACAATTCATAGTATTTATTTAGCCTTTCAGAAACCATCACTCGATATTTACATAACAAACAAACACCCAACAATACCACTGATCAGCTAATATAGTTATCTGTTAATACTTTGATCCAGTACAATGCTATATTCGCGTCTTCTATAGTTCCATGTAGCAAAAACGAAACATTGATAATGACGGCGGGCTTTGTGTTACACCAAGGACCTCTCTCCGTGACAGTACCCTAATTATACCAGGGTGCACCCTTTGTGACAGCTCCCTAATTATACAGGGGAATCCTTTTTTTTGTGACAGCTAATATTAATATCAGGGAGCTCTGTTTGTGACAGCTCCATGATAATACCAGGGAGTTATCTCTGTAACAGCTCCTTTATTATACCAGGAAGCCCACTTTTACACAGCTCATATTAATTCTAGGGAGCTCTTTTGTTACAGCTCTCTAAAAATACCAGGGATTACTCTATGCACCAGCTGCCTAATTATACCCTGGACCTCTCTGAGACAGTCTCTAATAATACCAGGCAACCGTCTTTGTGACAGCTCCTATTTATATTAGGGAGCTATGTTTGTGACCGCTCCCTAACAACACCAGGGAGCTCTCTCTCTCTCTCTGTCAAAGCTGCCTAATTATAGCAGGGAGCTCTCTCGAAGACAAAACAGACCCTGTAAATTTATAGTGACATTTTGAAAATAAGACGTAATGGACAGACAACAGTGCCTTTATATTGTAAATTAACATTCACCATTGGTTGTTTATAGAATAACAGTTGAATGCATTATAAACTGCATGACGCCAATAATAATTTGTCTTTAATAGTGGGTATTATAACACCTTTGCATGAATGCACAATTACAAGTTATCACTGTTCTGTATCAACAAACAAACATCGGACACTGTTCAATTTGCATATTAATAAAAAAAGTGCTACCCAAATTATGCGGGTTATATTCTCGTTTGGTGATTTCTGTGTTGATTTATGCGCATCATGTTTCTTATTAATTTAAAAGTTGGTAGAGTTACTTCATTTTATATCAAAGCATGTGTTTACTGGTTAAAAACTGTTGTTGTTTGGGCTAAAATTAACGTCACAATGTTTACTTTTTTCCCAAATACACAAAGTCGGTAAATGTAGTTAACTTAAATCTGAAGCATTTACTAAAACTAAAATTAAACGTATAATAGTTAGGTGTTCCCTTTCGAGGGGAATGGTGATACACACCCGACGGAGATCGCACAGTCACAGTCTCTATGCAAGGTGACTATGGTTGAGAGCGGATCAGTCGTTCGGTAGTTTGGTTTTCGTGCCCAGGTTCTTTTCTTGGTGTATTTACTTAGAAAAGTACACACACTGAAGCGTGTCGGTTTTAATTTATACTAAATGGGTTGGCCACCGAAGAATCAATTGCAATAGAAGTAAAAAAATTGACAAACTTTGATAACAGTAGGAATCGTTAACAGGAGAGAAGATATTCCTTTACAGAATTAACTCTTACTTTTTGATTCACGGTTCTAATGTATTCGTTTAAGAACGGTGCCCCGTTTTTCACGAACTTTGTTAAATTGCGACTTAGCGCATACGTCCTGGCTGCCGGTATTCTACTATAAGAATACGCTTTTGTAACAGTGTGTTAATAACATCAACCTCTCGCTGTCAGTGACATCTCCCTGCACCAGGCAACTATATCGGTGATAGCTCCTTACATGACTTGAGGCTACACTGAAACTACATTAGTATGGTTCCATCAGTGGCGCATATATGTTCCGAAGAGTGGGGGGGGGGGTGGGGATGATATTAGTAGACTATCTAAGCGGAGCGCCACCATCAGTTGGCGGGGAGCGTACATGAAAATTATAGGCTTTACAAACCGGAAACGGCCCCTCGGAGTGTTTTAGGCTGCATGAGTTCAGCTTTGAAATATAAATTCCATGTATGCAATTCCTCAATTACTGAGAAAATATTCAATTTATGAAAAAAGTAATACATGTCAGATGAGTTGAGATGGTACAATAATCATAATGAATTGTGCATCCTCTTTCATTTATTCTGTCTGCCATGCTCCCGTATTCACCTTTCTGTATCTCTATTACCTTTGTCCATCACCCCATCCATAGTCCATACATGTTCGTTACTCAAGTGCCTCACCGTCCATAGTTGGTGTTGTGGTCAATATAGACGGTTCTCTGTAACAATTCCTTCCTGGTGGCTAATGGCTATCAGTGATCGTCGGCTTGCATTCTTATATATACACTACAAACAGCAAAATGTAACCGATAATCGTCAGATATAGAACGCACCTGGGCGTCAAAGCCTCATTACAATAAAGAACAAGTTAAGTGGTTAAGTGGAGTACTTTTTGACATCAAATGCCCTTTTTAGAAACACCTAATTTTTGAGCGCCTGATGTGTATAGTGTTCAAATCCTGAACGCCTACTGTTCAAATGCTTTACGCTACAGTGCTCAAATTGTGAACGCTGGCGTTCAAATTTTGAACGCTAGCAAATATATGTAAGTGTTTAAAGAGGCATTTAGACGTCAACACGATGCAAGCTCTTCAAGTAGGCTAGGCATATCCCTTCATCCTCAACATGTACTGACGCCCCGACTCGTTATATCATAGGCCTATATTCATTATATTTTGTTGTTGTTTGTTTGCAGTGTATGGAACCCTGGAGTGAGAACAGCTTGCAAAAGTACTGAGGTTGAAACCTCAGTATTTTGACCTAACCTAATTTTAACTTAACTTTAATTTATTTCATTTTATTTTAATTTGAACTTATTTTTTTTTTTATATATCGGACCGGAAATTGGGGGGATGATTGTGTAAACCATCCCCCCTTGACCAAATAGTGGGGGATATATCCCCCCACACCCCCGGGATGCGAATTTTTTTTCCCAAACAGGTTTGCAATTGCGTGTAAATAGGCGCTCATGATTGGTCGGAAAAGTTACATCATCACGATAGAAACCTTCACTTCTAGGTAACCAAAGTGTCTGCATCCATTCGTTGCAACGAAGATATACCCGTTCAAAATTACCCAAAGCTTTTCGTTGTAGATGTGTTTGGAATTGGTTTAGACATATTGAGCACACTAGTATGGTATGATCATCTACTTTGATCGAAGTTTTCTGTGAAGGCATTAATCGGTAACTACGCACAGTGAAATGTTCGTACAGGGTACATCACACATGCGCTGGTGGCCTATATGTATTATAACTGTGTACACAGTGCAGTGACGGAAAAATATACTGTAGCATGGTGGGCTCATAATTGACGCAATTAAGGATTTGATCAAAGATGTATATCAAGGAAAAATCCAAATCACTCAACTCTATGTGTTTTGCATATGTGTAGTTCCTCAGAAATGTTATGACCTCAAAATATTTAAGGTGCACAGTACAATTGAGCAGAATTTGACCACAAAATGTCTGCCGTGTCAAATTCCATAATACCCCTAAATTGACACATTCGTTGATAAGCTAACTGTAGTGTATAGGCCTTAGTATACATCCATTGACTTTAGATGCTGTTTGCTATGCTCTGAGCCTCTATGTGCAGACAAGTCAGGTCCAGGAGAGTAGTTTTATCATATTGAGGTAATGTTGGTTATTTTTAGGATTCAAGATTTCCAAATGCCCCCAAACATGCAAAACTGGGGGGGGGGGAGGGTGTTAAAAGCTTAAAAAATACCACAATTTGGTCAGCAAATAGCTGAACTGGATTCAAACTCATGAAAAATGTAATTCTGCTTGACTGCAAAAAGTTTAGGTGGCCTGCTGTATCGTTGCTAGTAATAATTGAAGGTGCGTCAATTACGGGGGTGCGTCAATTATGAAGCCTTGACTACACTAAACTGTTTGAGTATATATCATTCAAGACTTGTGAAGTTGATTTTAGTGTAGGCCTACCCATTCCACGAAACGATTTCCGATTGCAGTAGAACGGCTCACAAATCTTGAATAACGTAAACACGAACCCAATAGAATGTAGCGTATGTATCATAAGTAAGGTCAACATGTGATTCAAGCATAAAAGTAAAGTTAGGGCTTTGATGGACCGTAACTAGACTTAATTAAGTGTCAGTGTGTAACTCAGTGCATGTCTTCGAACTTCAAAGCGATGCCCATTATTGATGCTGACGTCACAAGCAATCTGATTGGCGGAAAACTCCATAATTGCAAACCTGTTTGGGAAAAAAATTCGCCCCCGGGATGTGCCCCCCATGTGGGTTCCATGACCATACACTACAGTCCCTGTAAGGGTTGTGACTACATTAGTTAGGTTCGATGACCATACACTACACTCCCTGTAAGGGTTGTTACTACATTAGTATGGTTCGATGACCATACTTTACACCCCCTGTAAGGGTTGTTACTACATTAGTATGGTTCGATGACTATACACTACACGCCCAGCAAGGGTTGTTACTACATTAGTATGGTTCGATGACAATACACTCCAACTTTTATGGCTTGTTGTTCCAGGTTTAATTCAATCATTTGAGGCATTTAACTTTTATTTAAAGTATTGGAAGACTAGCTATTTATTCGTAACGGAAGAATCTGAAATTCCAAAAATTAACACTCCATGTGTTTATGTTGAAGTATACGTTCAATATTATGAATACATCATCAGTATGATAAGAGTTTTAGCGCAATTTGGCACATGCAGAGATTATTCTGATTGGTTTAAATATGCTATGACATCATTTACAATTATTCTCAATACACCACTGTATATTCATTAGCTAGGAAAACCATCCGTCTTCTTTAAACCTACATTCTTATGATTTAAAGTGGCTTAAATAATAGTTTTCAATGACTGTGAATAGACTTGAGAATAAAGAAAACAAAACCATCATAAAATAGTAAACAGTTCCTAAATTAGGTGTAGGAAAAAACGTAAAAGGCTGTTTATTTATTAGCTAACTTACATTATGTTTAGATGCAATCTCCAGCAACTGTGTCGTCGATCTTTGAAGAAGAGCGCTGTAGACTTTCTGTATCTGTACACGATGCGAGCAGAGCTCTTTCACCGAATCCATAATGTCGTTGACATCACCAGTTTGTTCCAGGATACAGAGGATGGCAAACTTATCCCCCCCTGGTAATCTCTTCAAATGGTTGATGAGTTTCTTTCCAGCATTGGGGTCCAGACCACAGGCGAATCTAAACAGGTACTGAAGATCAAATGGATCTAAGAACCTCAGCATATCGGAGAGATCGTGTGCGTTCTTTACAAGAGTGACAAGGTGGTAGGCTGCATACCATTCACAGAATAGTTTATGATAAAAACGGACCATCGTTGTAAACAACACATTGTTTCCAATAGAATCATCGCTCACTACATCTTCCTCCACCAAAATGCCAATTGAAATATACTGGTCATATAATTCTGGCCCGACTCTTTGACAAAATCCAGTCTTAATCCATGACAATTGTTGGTTTTTCTTGTTTAATCCTTCGAAAGCTATTTTGTCCAGCTCATGATGTTCCATTTCATGAAGATATAACTCGTTGCTTCTATTGTCTTTAAATTTCTGTTTCAGATGGTCGTAAAAACATCTAATCATGTGTTTGAAGAATTCTGTGACAGACTTGAACTTCATGAACTCTCTCTGATCATGAGCCATGTGGGCAAACATCACGAATATGAGAGGCACCTGGCAAAGATCAGCAAGGATGGAGTTTTCATAGAGCCGTCGTTTTATTTCTTCCACTGCCTCATCGTTGTTAGCTACTACGGCCTTGCGAATGTACTCATTCCAAGCTTTGTCATCGAATCCTGTTAGTTTGGCCCTCATAGTTTCTTTTCTAAGATATCCTGGAAGATATCTTGTCGTTAAGCTGACATCAAAGTCTGCAAACAGTTCCATCTTTATGATCTTGTGAACATCGTCATTATCATTGCTATCCCTGCCAGGATACTCATCATATCCATCCAAAATAATGTGGACGGACGAGCAACTGTGAATTATCTTTTCAAGCTCATGTTTGCTAACACGGAGTTCGTGGAAGAGAAGAAATGACTTAATCGCCCTGTAGAGAGACTTTACACTTCCAAGTTGTCTTAACCGAAGAAGAATTAGTATTTCTACATTGTTCATCGGGGAATTCGATACGTCATTACACCAATCGTAGGCCAGCTGAAGGGTTAACGTCGACTTACCATACCCGGGCTCTCCTTGTAAAATGCGTCTCTTGGATTTCAACCGAAAGTCAGTATAAATACTTTTGTAAGATTCCAAACGCTCCCATGATCCTCTGGTGCCTGGCGTTAGCTCTGGTGCCAGACAAACGTCAACGCCCCCTTCTACAAAGACCTTGTCCACACAATAAAGTCTATCTTTTATATATGGCAGGGGTTGAATCGCATCATATTGGCTTTTATATGTCTTTTTGAGACCATCTATCAGAAACTGTTTCTTCTCTAAACAAAAAAACAGAAACATTATGTGTAAATGTTACCACGTATGACTACATGTGACGAACAATAAATTAGTGACACACATGGGAACACCTAAATCTTAATTGTTTATACGTTATTGATATTACAATTTTGTTACTATTCTCTGTGTTATTAAGACGACAGAGTGAAAGGATGTTACATTTTTTAACAAAAGAAAATAAAAATACGCAAATGGAAGTCAGAGTTCAAGGCAACTACCTTGAAGATCAGGATTCAGCTCCATTATCACGTGATTTACTTCAGACAGTCTACGAAGCGTAAAGGTGTCGTGTGAGTACAGCCCCTGCCCATCGTTTCCAAGAATCTATTTTAAAGATATGAGCAAAATAGGGAATATAAATAATTACATCGTTCCGTTAACCGTCAAGATATATACTGCATTGTTTTAATGTTGCATATGGTTTGGTTCAATGTGTTTTTATTTAAAATGTGTTGGTAAAGAATATTTAATTCCTAGTAAGTGCAATGATTAATACATGACAAGAGAAACCAAGACAATTTTCAGACCAATACCCCTATGATGCCTAACTCTACGTGTTACGTGTACAATCATTAAAATTACTTAAGCGCAAATAATTTAATATTCCAAACAGTAATATCCATCAACCGGAATATCTCTCACATGATAGTTAAAGAAGGTAACAAGAGTTAATGTTATGTCGAATTACCATCTTGTTGAACCTAAAGAGAAAAGTAAATCAACTGAAACTGACTTACGATTTGCCCTTCATGTCTTCATCTAATGATCGTGTTGTTACGAGTCCATATGCAGGTTTGTCCTCCTGTCAATTGAATAGGAAAATTCCTGTAAATAGCCTTGAATGTGTTAAGCAATGAACTTCAACCACATAATAAAATTCCTTTGATTGTGTGCAGTAAAATGAATTTGAAATTCCATGGTCAGTACACTTGCGGCTGACATATGCGAAAACGCGTATCACGATGCCTAACATCATCATTACGGTGATAATAGGAAAACTAATTTATTACAGCAACATGCCCGATACCACACGAACGCATAATGTACAACGTACGTTTTTGCTAAGCGGATGTCATTTAAAACAGATATAGGCTTTCTGTGTATCTGTATGAAGAATTGGTTATCTGAGTACAGCTCCTGCTCATTGAATCTTTTTTTTAATATGGGGAAAATAGTGAATCTAAATAATTACATCATTTCGTTAACCGTCAAATGCTGCACTGTTTTATAGTTGCTGTTAATTTTTCAGATCAAGGTTCAAGAATACTTTGTATTAAAGTGCAAGACAGTTCGCTTCACGGAGCAACGTCTTAAAACTGTTTGCGTCTGCTCAGAAAAAAGACTATAGGTCCCAACAGTCTTCCATGAAAACATTAAATTTAATATACCTTTATAAACACTCAGTACTTAGCTATAATGAACCCATACATTACTTTGGATTATGCGCAAGCCTATAGGGATCGATATGCCTAGGTCTATAATATGCGCAAAAGAAAAATCAAATGATGAAACCTATAACTAAACTACAAAAACAAGTGGTTGTCAAGTTTCGAAGCGGGTACTTATGCCGTAGACTAGCTACAGTATATGATGACCTTAATATCACGCAATGTATACTACTGTATGGTACAAAACTCTCTTCCATAGCGTCTGTGATAATGTTATAGTCTATGAACACGCGGTGTGGTGTTTAAAATCAATATTATGTAAAACTGTGCACAGAGAGAAAATTATAAAAGTAAAACATATTTTCTTAGGAATCTCGACGACACAAGAAAACGCCCCGAAAAGGCCTAGTACTTGCTCACAACATTAATGAACATTTTCCTTATCTCCAACCAATATAGACAAGTCGGCCCAACCCCGGCTCGATCTGACCCTTTTCCAGTTACAGTATGTGTAAATAACTTTTTTACGCAATGTCGATTAAAATAATCAAGCCTCAATGACTTATTGTGACGATGTATGAACGTTGCATCAAAGACATTATAAACTGAAGCAAATGGTCAAAAGGACAGAGAAATAGTTTTCAACGACAAAAATACTGTGGTAATAATGTACTTTTTATTCTAGCAACTCTCAACGCAGAGTGAATAAACATAGCTGTGAGATGAGAGTTTTTGTTATTTTTCGCTAAATATTTTTTTTATTCCAGTGATAAATTGCTCTTAAACTATTGCTTCAAGATACTTGATCGTTTCAGAGGTTATTATGCCCAGTCCAAAAGATACAAAATACGATTACAACGTTTACAATGCTTTCCTGTAATATATTTGCAAGTTGTGCAGCTATATCAAGTTGCTACTTCATGCTGCGATTCAGCACGAGGAAGGATTTGATGCAATTATTTTACCAACTTAACCATCTGAGAGCTGTGAGGGCATTTAACTATAATGTTTAGTATTAAGTTCTTACAACTTACCAATTTCGGGTTTCTATCTTGTCTTAATATTAATTTATGAGGTTTGTTAAGTTGCTCTGATGTACAAAAAAATAGTCTTTTACAGATTATAACTCAAAACGCGTCACGTTGAAAAAAAATTGATAACTGTTGTTTTAATAGAAGAGTTATGGTACCACCCTGTTTGTACAAACATTTCAGGAGGATATTTTGCCCTATTATTAAATGAAGAACCCTCAAACTTTGGGATGTTACAAATCAAAAAACAATTTCCTGTTGTGATGTTCCATATTTGTGTGAGCCTGGATATAGTACTTCAAGTTCATTCAATTAAATAATCTGCAAAATCCATTGTCACATAAACAAATACTAGTTACAATGTACTGTCTGCTTCTGGTTTAATTCACTTAAAAGACATTACTTTACAATAAATATCAATAGACACATATATGTACAGTGTGTATTAGAATTTGCAAATTTCTCAAGAAAGGCAGTAAGTCAATAAAATGATATTTGTTCCAAAGTAAAAAGTATAACCTTTAGGTATGTAGTTTGTAAACCATTTTTTTTTTCAGTTCATTACATGTCCAGACGAGTCAGTTGAACAACATTATTTTAAGGTTAGTTAAAAATGAGCTCATGTGCGAAATGGTTCTCAAAAAAGCATATTAGGTCATTCTGTGTCAAATCACGATTGGCTGTTGCTAGACCCTATCAAATAATTACCACCTTCATTGCATGATCAGAGCGCCGAGAATACGCATATTCTGACTATTATTGTCCCACTTCGAAATTCTGCAATTTGTATTGTGTATTACTGTATTTAGTTTGTAAATTCCTCTAATGGATCTTATATCATTTATCTTACAAATGTGTACATTAAAAGTTCTTTGTATGATACTAGTTATATTTGTATTGCAAAGGTGAAGTGTATATTATAGGCCCTGAAAAATTAATATTACCCAACGCTGGGGTCGGTGGATTTCTAACCAAAATATGATTCAGGGTTTGGTCATTCTGCATTTACATTGACAATGACCCATATGCGTGTGGTGGTTCAAAATTACGTCAATTCAGTTTGCCTCAAATATTGGTTAAGGGGTCTAATCAGTACACTGAGTCAAACCTTTTGATACTGTATTTTCATTTAAAATTGGGAAATTATCATCTGCAAAGGACTAGAATTATGTCGCGTTTTACGAGATTAAAACGTGCTAGGGCCTAAATGCACCAGCATCGATAAAAGAGATAAATACATTTTGTGCGTGTAATTTGTGTCGAAGGTAAATGCCAATGTATTGAGACGAAAACCAGCAGCAGGATTAGGTTATATTGAGAGATAAGAGGTTTACATCAACATTTGCTATAACAGTCCTTATGTTAAAAGAACATACATTATAACAGATTACAACACACTGAGAACACCACAATATTTTAGCCATATGTGTTTCATGGTATATGTGTAAGTATACGTGGTCTTACTATACACGAGCTGCTATATAGGATCGACTATGTACGGCATCCACAATAACAAATCCACTATGCCTGGTGAGCGATGAAGATCCATTATAAACGATCCGCTTTACACGATCCACTATGCTGGATCCACTTTACAGGATCGAATACATATGATCCAATATGCTGGATGCAATGTTAACGATCCACTGTGCTGAAACCACTTTACATGATCACTATTCTGGATCCACCACGCAAGATCTACTATGCACTATTTACGATCATCTATGTTGAAAGATTAAAGATACACTATAAAGGGTCATATATGTATTACTCACTATACCCGATGCAATATGCTGGATCCACTGCACATTCCGCTACATACGATCCATTATAAACGATCCACTTTACACGATTCACTATACTGGATCCACTTTACATGATCCACTATACATTATCTAATATACATGATCCAATATGCACTATCGCAAGCGAATACTGCTTGGGATCATTGTATCTTACGTGACGATTATATTATTATCTTGATATGTCCAGCCCTAGAAAACAGGAGATTTATGAAGATACAGAGACTTACCCTTACTGATATAAGTTTACAGAATATCATTTGATAAAAGTTATCAGACACTGGGTAAATGGGAATTTTCTTCCCAATGTCGTTGCTCCACGGACTAGAGAATATCCAGGTATTTTAACTTATAACGTGTATATGCATGTGAAATACCGAATTTTGTAACAATCCAGCTGACGTTGACGAATTTTAATCGTAATATAAAATTAATATAATACGCTTTCAATAATGTCTTTAATATTGGACATTCACTACCACAATATCTAAACTACTCGCTTCGGATCATTGAAACATTCTGCTGAATTCCCGTCGTCGGTTTTCTTTTTAATTACATCTAACAGTGTGTCAAATAACGTTATACTTGTCTTCCGAAGAAAAAAACGTACGTCAACGTGTACACAATTATATATTTAGGCAAAGCTAGGCGAAAGCGAACAAAGATGATAGTTCACAAGTAGACTCACAGAACTTCCAAACAGTTTCTAAACTTATAGTAACTCGTGAAGTTTTTTGAGGTATATACAGGCGCGTATCCAAGGGGGGGGCGTTGGGGCGCGCGCCCCCCGGGTAAGGAAAAGAGGAGAGAAAAAAGGGAAGAAAAAAGGGAAAAGGAGGGGAAAAAAGAAAAGGAGGAGAGGAAGGAAGGGAAAAGAAAAAGAAAAAAGAGAGAAAAAGGAGAAAAGGAGGGAGTAGAAGATAGCCGAGACCTCGGGAAGAGAGAGAGGAACAGTCATAGTTAAAGCGCTGATCCCTATTATATACACAGGGTATCCAGTGACAGATCAAGGATTACGGAGGGGGTGTGCGCCTCACCCTACCCCTTACACCGACAACTCCATTTTTGACGTTTCCATTTTTCCTCTCTCACTAATGTATCTATATAAATGCTACATATGGTCTATCATAACGCGTGTGTGACTATGGACTCCTTAAACAATTGTACAATTGTGCTATATTGAACCAACTGTGGCTGGTCTTGAACTCGACCGAGTCGTCGGGGTACATGACGCATTTCGGGAAGGGGCGACCCCCCCCCCCGAGCAAATTTTCTTTATGACATCGCTAGTAATTTCAAAATAGACGATGCTTAGATGCAACTTACAAGGCCTGGGAAGTGTCATTTCCAGCGATCTGGGAGGCGTTTTCGGCCAAATTTTTCTTGTACGCTTCGCTCCAACTCATGGTGGCGCTTCGCTTAGATAGTTTGCCTACAGGCTTCGCCCCTCCCTTGGCAATTACTCGCTACACGCCTGTTCGAATTTGTAAAGCAAAGAGCGGATAAAACATCATATCAGTGAGCATTGAAATGCATGTTCCACGATGAACAGCCTCAAAAACTGTCTATGTGTGTAGTCAAAGGCGTAGGAGCCCAATTGGATTTGGGGGCTGTAATGACCTGCCCGAAAAAAAGCCAAAATTTTCCCGCGCGCGAAGCGCGCGTTCAACACATCGATGCCAATATCATATAAGCAAGCATCGGTCATTACATTGTATGGCATCGTATACCTTACGATCCGTGAAAGTTGCAAAGTGTACCGCCGGATGCTAATGTAAACAACGAAATGTCTTATGTGGATGAAAAAAAAAAGCATACAGATCCATTTATGTCAAAACTCTCCTTTACAGTAGTAATGTCGGCCAAGCTTAGAACTTTATTTTAATTACCAAGGAGATCATTTTTAGGATATTCATTGCTATTTATATTTCTTTCAGTAGGTGCCCGAAAAAAATGGGAAAAAATTTGGTTGCGGGGGGAGGGGGGCTGCATCCCCCACCTCCTACGGGACATACGCCTATGTGTGTAGTGTTCGGTCTCGATATACCTGATATCGGAAATATCTGCTATTTTTCATTTCCTTCAACCAAGTTTTATAATAGCCATTATAAGAGGTTGCAATATTTCTACACCAATAAATTAACTGTGTCGGAATTTTAGAAAATTTCCTGACCAACATTCTTCTTCATACTTATCTCTACTCGTGCAATTTTGACCTGTCTGTTAGGGGTTCAAGGAGGTTTTTCTATATTGGTTGTCCATAGATTGAATTTTCTGCAACATTATGGGTATGTTTTGAAGTGATTTTATTCACGAGAAATGTGAGTTTTCAAATTCTCAACAAATAATGGTCTTAAAACCTTGAAAAGTGGGGCTTTCGGATATTGTGGGCCGTGATGTAAAATCACCTACAAAAGCAAAGATCCATAGGACATGCAATGAGTTCGAACACGATGTGTGACTGCATGTAGGCCATCAGCTGAAGCTCAAAATGTGGCTGTAAAATCAGTTTCGTTCCAGCAACAACGGGTCTAGACTTTTAATGCATTTTTGGGTAGTTTAATGCATCACAAACATTATATCAAAAGTTCTCCAAAAAATTTCCTGCAGTATTTTTGTAAGAAACCCTTGAAATTGGGTATGTTATGTAGACATTACGTGCTACGATGCTATGTATTAGGAACACATGTGCTAACGTTAGATTTGGTACAGTGGTGCATACATACCACTCTTTTCTTATATGTTAAATTACGACTGATATATTTTTTTGGTAAAATAGTTGGGTCAGGGTTACAAGAATGGTGGAAGAGGATTCTGGTCTAAGGGTCAGTGAGGGTTGTTTTCAGGCATTACAAGCTGTGCCCCCCCCCCCTCCATTTTCGCCAAAATGGTAAAAAATCACATTTTCAACTTTGAAATATGAAATACAATTTTTGCACATTATAACTTAAGGGTATTAATTATAAAAATGTACCACTTTTAATAAACTCAGATATAATGCTTTGTAATAAATCAAATATTTTTAGATTTTCCCCCTATGTTATGAATGCATTTCGTCTGTGCATGTATGCGTAAATATACACATATAATGAAAAGTTCCTCTCCATAATTGTTACACTCCCCATCCAAACTGTTTTACAAATGTGACCCCCTCCCCCTCTACTTTACATGTAGCTAAATCCCTAGTTACAATGAGATGTACCAATGCCCCAAGACCAGTGAGCTATTTCTTTTGTATAAATCAATATATAAGATGGCACACTAAGACGTCATGGCATATCGTAGATGTGAAATAAAGTTATAGTCGGTATATATCCGTTACCTTAGTACTCTTTCTACAGTCTTCTGCAAAACTAGGTACTCTCTCCTTGTTACTGAAACGACATGTTTATAATTCGTATTCCTGCAAAAAGAGTTTCCAAGGGAGTTAACGTATAAAAGAAAAGATCGACAAGGTTTCGAATGGTATTTTGAATAATAATAGTTCTATATTCTACAAATAATATGAATAATAAAGGTGAATGGTACAAATAAGTGAATAACAAAGACAGTTAACTTAAGCCCCAGATAGAAAGAAATAATGTATCTATTAAGACTGGGTCGATACACTCAATGGTGTAGTAGAGCTGGGCCTTTGCGATGATTCAAGATACAGGTTCTTCATCAAAAGGCGCGGCGCGGAATTAATAAGTGATTAAAAGTTCATCCAAGGACAGTTGTACTAGTCTTAACAGTATCCACTTCAATTCACTGCATGGAAGTCAGATATGGTATGGAAAAGGGAAAGTCTATTCCGTAGTAGAGGTGAAGATAATTAGATGAAATAAAAGTCACTAAAGACTTGAATATCCTTCAGTCAAAACTTGAACAGATGCACAGAACATATTAACAATATGAATAAAACAGGTAACGAAATGTTACGGCAAACAATAAAGAACCGTGATATTGGAACAGGGTCAGGGGCGATGGTTCCCCAACAACAGTATATAAACCTTTGACTGGTTTCAGGACGCGGTATTTGCGTCATCGTCATCAGTAAATGTAGTTGTGAATATGCAAGAGGTAAAGCATGCCCATAACACCCTCCTCCCCCCTCCCCTCCCCTCTCAAAAAAAGTGTGATTTGAAGAAAATGTGGATATTTATCAAAGGTGTCTGGTAGGTAGGGTAATCTAAGTAAAACTACTAATAGCTAAAATGAATATATGAATAAGATCATGTTTTCTGGTTCCTTTAAACTCTGGGGAACAAAATAATGACAACATGACTTTGAAAAAGTTAACCCTCTTCACAAACTTCAAACTTGATTAAAATTTCAGACTAAGATATCAAGATTTAACACCATCACAGTTCATCCTCCAAATCATCTTCCCCTGCATCAACAATCTCAACATCTTCTTGGAAGTTGCTGCAATTTCTATATTTACATAGGTCTGTACACGGTAGTTGTGCATTCATTCAGGAACATCTTCCTTTAAGACATTTGCCGACTCTACAGCTACTGCTGACACACTGAAGCAAAACATCTGGGTCAGGTGGCTTCGTCATCCAAGTGATTATAAGGTCATCATTTTCAAGTTTCCATCCATGTCCCTCTGGTGAGAGTGCATCAATCCTTTGCTGCAATGCCCTACTGTGAATAGCAGCCTGGTTGGTGCAGCGCTTAACATGCTGGATCAGAGCATCTTTTGTTGGTGGTAAACTCTGCTCTGAGGAGATGAACAGAACACCTTGTACCATGAAATTCGATATTTTTGAGTCTCACATTTTATGATGGGGTACCAATATAATTACAATTCAGCTAGAAATATGTTGCAAATTACTTTAATAATTTCAATGGAAAGATTAACCTGATATTGCATCTCAAAGCGTTTAGAGAATTTTTTAATTTTCCTTGAGGGAGGACCCCCATATTCCAAAAGTCCTAGATCCACCCCTGAACACTCAATGAACCACACATTGGAGAGAGAGTACTTTACAGTACCTTTCAAGATCTGTATGTCTTCCTTGTCAAGAATTGTATCTAGTTTCTTCAACATAGAGAGTGGTACCTCACTTCAATGGCAACACGGTCTTTTCCTCTAATATTCATAAAATCTGGGCTCATCTTTTTTCCGCTCTGCTGCTTGTCGAAGCAATACCTTAATAAAATGAAATAAAAAAAGCAAATTGTTTTGCATTTTCTGTTGATCAAAATGTAAGTCTGAACAAATAAAAACTAAGACAATTTTATTTATATAGGTACAGTATGTGATCTGCTCATCTTCTATGGACAAACAAAGACACATTCAAATTTTGCAAACCAGTGTCATGCAAAAAAGAATTAAAACAGGCTTTTTTTTGACAGTACAGTACATTATCTCTTAATGTTATGGTTTAAATTATACAATGGTAGATTATATCTGTTACTAATAATAAAGGAGACAGATACTTGTTCATTTTGGTAAAGCTAGACAGGCTGACCATAAGACCTTGCAAACCTAACCTTATTGCACCTTTGTTACACTTATTTTTCTAACTAATATAATATCTCTATCATTCAAATAAAGGGCCACAGTAAGAAAACTATGAAGCCTGTATTTAACACTTAGGCTAGTGCCCAGATGGAGAATTTGAAACAAATTTCCGTTCCTACCACCATATAACAAAACAAATCAGATGACCATGCCACTAATTATATTATGTTCAGGTCCAACACTGTGCCCTTTGACTTGGATTATATCCCTTAAGAGCTACTGATCTTGCATTATGCAACTTCTCTTAACACTTCAACTATGCCACAGAAGTACAAGTAGAGTCGTGTAGTATGCTTAGGCTTACTGTACCTCCATCGAAAGTCTCTGCCTGATGCAGCTTGTCCCGTTTGCAACGCCTAGTAATGTATTGTTTCTTTTCCCACATATAATAAATTGAACAGGCAATACACCAGAGCTTCTGCTTGGTTTCCTTGATCTTTTCCGTCAATTCTTCGTTTAAAATCATATGGGGTCTCCTCTGGAACTGTCCGTTTTCTTGCAGCAATGTGCTTGCTATCAATGAACCGCCTGTAACATTTATCGTGGAACCCCATCATACTATGCTGTTGAACACACGCTTGATCGTAGTAGGCCATGGAGTAATCAGTAGTACGGCGATATCACTGTCTCCGCCGCTGAGATTAAGCCAATCTTTAGCGCAGGAAGTAACTTTAGTCCATCGTTTATTCGTCAGTGCCTTGAATGCTTCAAATTTTACAGATTCAATGTGCACTGAGCACTGTAGATTTCCGTGTGTCGGAGACTGACTAGCGCCCGTGGGAGCCGCCATGTTTGTTGTTTTCTACAAAGATTGCACACAGAACTCATGGCTCATTGGACAATTCATATCACATGGTACAGACATCTCACTGGCGCACAACTTTTGAACGTAAAACGGCAAGTTTCTTAATATACGCAATAAAAAATATAGTTCGATCTTTCGAGCGGAATTGCAAAAAAACTGCAGGAAAGTACATGGAGAACTTTTGGATCATTAATCTTAATTAATGTATGTATTCAATGCTGTAGAGAAATTTTAGACCCGCAGTTGCTGGAACGAAACAAGCGAATTTCGACCTTCAGCTGATGGCCTAATGGTGACAATCTTCAAAAAGGTTATAATGGATGGAAAAAAACTTTTAGGAAATACTTGGTTCTCAGGCAAAAGTGTACATCTGGTTGGTCATTTTCAAGCCCGAGAAGTGCCATTTCCGGTGATCTGGGGGGTATCAAAACCAACAATTTTCTTGTACGCTCCGCGCCAACTGATGATGGCGCTCCGCTTAGATAGTAATTCGCGCCCCCGGGTTAGAAAATCCTGGATACGCGCCTGATATATGTATCTTGAGAATAACAGATGTGATCGAATGAGGTTACTAGATAATTCCAAGTAATTAATTACCTCTCACCCTTACTGCATTTTCGTTAAATAAGTTTCCTTATATTCCTACAACGCTTTATATTATTAGGACTACGGAAAACTATGGTCGTGTAGGGTTCGCTACTAATAAGATACAAATTATTATTGCTATGCAATGGCGTGTGGCAATTTCTACCAGAATATATGACGTTTTGTATTGCTCAGTTTTATGACACACATGGAATCTACCATTTGTTGCTTAGGGCAGGTTAATATCTCGTCGAATACTCCTGAGAATTACGATTATGGAACGGTTTCCTATGATTACATATACATATCATTAAATGCATCACGTGCGACCTCCAACAGTGATGCAGTCATTTGTTTGACAACACAATAAACAGTTTAATACTTAAATTACCAATACACCTTTATCATTTGATAATGGTGAGAACTGATTGAAACTATGCAAGAACTAGTCAATCGTAACGTTGATCTTTGTTAAGCCTCGCAAGCCTTAGTAGAAAGAAATACCAAAGGCAGTTGTTGGTTCACCAGTGACCACGCACTTTTTCACATACTCCATTTACTTTTCTCTTACACGTAGTAAAATAATTAAAATATATGAACTTCACTGCTGGATTTCCATAACACACAACAATAAGTTCTTTAACGTATCACGTATACTATAACATACTGTGGTATGTGTGTGTTTCATACGGGGATTTTTCGGGGATGTCTATAGTGGTCCATGAGTATAACCTGCCAACAAGGTAGACCTTCGGCGGAATTTAATTGTGAAAAGTAAAACCTGCAAAGCGGAGCAAAAACTATCCTAATTTGTTGGGGGAATATACATAAAATGCTCATTGTTACTTATTTTTGCAAGGTGTTTGATCCGAGGTATCTCTGCCATATATCCCAGGTATTTACCAATACAGAGATCAAGTTATAGTACACTAGTGCGACACGTTGTCTATTAGATATAGCACACATACAACAAACTATGAAACTTGCAAGAATCCAAGACTGCGCTACCACCCCTGCCTCCTCCCACACCTACAAGTGTCATTTTAAATAATATACCAGAAAGTTGGAACCGATTTTAAGTAACAACCTTACCCATTCTTTTTCTGTCTATTCTGAGTAGAGCGCTAAAGTGAAAGAGGAATGTTTCTAGGCGTTATAACACATACATCTAATCAAACCAATTGGCAGTATCTGGATACAAATAAAACTGGTCCTTGCAAGCACGACATTTTTATGCTGGACATTATGGAAACAAACTTCACGTGTGCAAACTTAATTGTTTTATCTACGAACACTAGATGGTCATTGTTCTTGCAAATGCACGATCTGAGAAAATATGACTATATCGGAGAGGGAACAATATATTTTGGTGTGAACAAAGGAACAGCTTATGAAATTCAAGACAACAACAATAAGACAACAAGGCTAGGAGTTTAGTCTACCTAGTGTAGCCCACATGCGCTCGTAGATGTATAGTACTATAGAAGCAGTAATACACACTTATATGACATATTTTATATAAATGTGTATTATAAGCTAGTATACTAGGCCTATATTCTATAATGTTACGAGCGCCTGTGGTGTAGGCTAGCATACGTCAAGTTTCTAGACACTTCGTCGACCACCAACCCAGTCTGCATTTCGTGCACTCTGAACTGAAGATCTTCGGAGTGGTACTTACCTTCTGCTCTAGTACATGGTACAAAGTACATGGTACTCATATTTTAGGTTATTTTTGATAAAGTTGGAAGTACCTGGTGTTTAACTAAGAACAAAAACTCAGTTTCAATGCATGAAATACCCATAATGTTGTTAGCTTAGGCCTAGGCCTCAGGTTCATAGTGGCGCTATGTTAGTATCCAACTTCCTAGACCAAGTCTACACCAGCTGTAGCACAATGTTGTAGGGTTCTGTATCCTAAGTGGAGTGGCTGCTGAGTGCTAATACCCTGGACAGAGAATGTTTTGAGTCTTATTTAGCAAATTATCCACAAAGGTATGCATTTTCTGCTCCTGCATATGTGCATCAAGGGGTTTTGAGCCTACTCAGCCTATCATTAAATTTCTGTTGTTTGTCAATTTTCAGAGAAAGTTGATGAGCCAAGTCCTCAGCATTCACAGCTATATACTTCAAATGGTTGTGGTATCAATGGACTCAACTGGTTAGATGAGGTCACAACAAATTCCAAACAACTCTGACAACAGAAATAGATATCCTGATACTTCCATGGGAGATCTACTGAAGTAACTATAGGAACCAGTGCTTGCCACCCATGGAGAATAAGGTAATTTGACGTTGTTGTTCTTTGACGAGCAACAAATTTGAATGTTTTATCACAAATTATGCCCCCTATCTACCTCTTGTCCCTACACCTGTCTTTAATACATTGTAACAACCTATGGATAAACCTTTAAATGGACTGGATATGTTATTGAGGTGAACTGTGTATTTAGATAGCATTTCAGTAAGCTTTCCTTTAGACTATACTGTACATACTGTTACAGTTAGGCTGTGGTTTACAAATTCCAATGATCCAGTTTTGGCAAAGAACACCTTCAATTCTCTTATTCTAAGTAACATAACAGTTGCACTGAAGTGACAGGCAATATCAGTTTAACATGTTCCAAACAGTTCAGGAATACATTGGGGTATGTCCTGTAGGTCAGTTTGGGAGGAATCAACTGAGCTAAACAAAAGTAGTTTTCAATTTCATCACATTTCAGAGCCAGAGACGAAAACGCCCTCCCCGCTGACCCTTCTCTGGATGATGTTGCTACAGGTATGGCAAGCCAGACCAAGTGGACTGTGATCCAGATACCAATAAAACCTGCAAGAATCATAAATGCACCCAACTTGGTCAAGTTTATCAAAATTGGTGACTGGAAATGTTGTTGCAGACGTAGACCTGGTTACTGCTTACACAGTATTGCTCATATGTGTATTTACACACTGCACAGTGCATACTGAAATCTCTGAAAAGACATCTTTATGGACCAAAAATGATAATTGCATTGAAATATGTTGTGGTTGATATTGTGACGACTATAAAAAGTATCATTTTGGTATGAAACTAAAATAATCTCTCACTTAAGTTGGCATACTCCTATTAGAGTCTATATCCATCCCTTCGATTGTTCTCCTTCAGGAAAAGTGCCAAAAAGCAGCGGGAACATCTTTTTTGACCTGTTATCAATCATAATATAGTTTTTTGTGGCTTGCATGTTGAAGAGCATGAATGCACATGTGGTGAGAAAATTGGGTCAATTGAGGCAGTTTTAGACCCCTTTAGGCTTCCCAGGAGCAGCGTAGGAAAATTGTTTACCTCTGAGTGGAGTGGTTTGTTTACAAGTGACGAAATCTGGCTCGAATAGCAAAAAATCTACATGGTCATGATACGGAAAATTGTTAGTGCCATGAAAGGCCAACTTGTCAGCTATCCGGTGATAGGTAGCATTTAGCTAGTGAAAACTATCTAGACGGAGAGACCACATTACTTTTGTGATTTAGTGTGTAAGTCAATGGGGCTTTAAATGGGCTTATGCTACTGTACCTTAAGTTACATATAAGGAACAATCTGTGATGTATAGTGCGCATTATGCAATCACTGAAATAACCACAGTACCTAAAGACATAGAGAAGTTGTGGCGGAATGGTTGGGGCACTGAACACATGATTCCATGATCGTAGGTTCATGTACCAACCTGGTCGATACGTATATATCTTTAATGAAGACACTTAATCTCAATTGCCGCTCTTTACTCAGGTGTATAGGGTACCCTGGGAGGTAATTCAAAAATATAGCATTTGCACCGCTTCATGGCTGCAATGATATGGGATGTCCCCTGGGGAACATGTAGCTGTAGCTCAGCATTGTTTCTACCATTCAAGACATAACTTATAGTTTGTGATAAAGTACCTCTAGAAATGTTTGAACTACTTTGTTTTCTGTTCCACCCTAATGTTGCGTCAAGGATAATAACATATTCAACTTACATGTTCTGCACTAATATTGTACCATCACATCCATGGTCAGAAACTGATAATAATATCACTTCCAAGTTCCTAATTCGAGATGAAGATTATAAGGATATTTTCTGGCCCTTTTTAACAGTTAAGGTCATATAGAGCTACTAAAGGCCTTTTTATACCATTTGATTTGACATGGGGTATTATTTTTATAAATAAATTTATAAATATGCTATATTATTTTGTGTATATTAAATATATGTTATGTATATTTAAATATTAATTAAGATAATTTATTTGGCTAAACTTCTATTTTTATATTTGAGCTGTGTACTTGCAATGTTTCCCTTTGTCTGCCCACATCTCTTCCATGCTGCTATTTTGATGAAACTGATGGAGCCCATAATGATGCATGGTCAGTGGACAATGAGGGTCTTTAAGAATTGTAGGTATTGGTCATCAGGGTCTCTAATTGTTTGAAAACTGTTGAACACTGCCAACTTAATGGCTTAGGAGCATTTCAAAGTAATCCCATAAGTATTCTCAAGATGTTTTGTGGGAAAAGATTTTGACAATTTTGTAAAAATAAGTTTTCCCAATTTTCCCATAAATATTTATTTTAGTTTTAAATGTTCTTTAACCTTTAGTGTTTGTTACTGTTCTTTATGAGATGACTTTTAAATGGATTGTTTATTTGTCACATTTTGCATTAATACTGAAATGTTAATAAAAATTACCATGAAACATACAATGTGTGTCACTATCTCATTTCTTAACTAATCAGTACTTAATCTTAAACTAGTCTTGTGACCTAAATAAGTAGTCACAGTTGCAATGACTAATATTTTTAGTCACTGGACTAAGTTTTGGTCGATAGAGGCATCGTAGTAGGACTAATTTTAATTAGTCAGAAAACTCAATTTAATTAGTCACAAAACTAATGTTATATAGTCAAATGACTAGAAAAAACTGGTCGATAGAGACATCGTTGTGACTAATTTTTTTTAGTCATATTGACTAACTATTGTTTACAGTGGTATAGGTCCATGTTATACAGTTTAGTATAGGAATATGTTAGGATGGCATGTCTTGCTGTATATTAATTGAAGCGATGCTATTACCTATTGACAACGTCTTAACTAATGTACAGCTATTTTAGCAATTCAGTGCATAGTTCTGTTATATTTATACATGGCTTGAATAACAGCCAACGGTAACAATAATGGTTTTCAGAATTGTAAATACATTTGTTCTTAAAAACTAATACTGCTTAAATACAACCTCTACCGTCATCGTCATTTGAACTTCCTTTTTAAGTTCATATTATTAGTTTTTACTAAACCGCAAACATGCATACAACCCAGCTAATCACGACCAATTCCTCCAAAGTGTGCAGTCTGTCTTAGTCAATGATGTATGACGGTAGCAAGCAACAATGGTATTTCGGTGTTATTTCTAAATCGGTTAGTTAAACAAAGCAGCACTGGTATTCATCGCTCAATGTAACGGAGACAATCACAAAGAGTTTCTGTTATAATTATTCATTCAGTTGTGAGGATTTGGTAGATTGTATTTTGGCTGAAATGGTTCCGACTTGTGTGTTATAAACAGCACACTATTACACGTCTATATTGCAAATCCTTATAGTACACACATCACCCGTTGTGTGCTTCCATTACACATGTACACCGATACGATGACATCAAAGGAAAGCTTTTTCACTATTATGAGGAGTGACATATCACATTATAACTTAGGTTACTTATTATAAGCGAAGTTTCAAAGTTAGTTATTTGTACCTGTTGGAATATGTTTATTTCATCTTTAATAGAGGTACGCTTTGAAGTTTGGGGATATATGCTTTATAGGAAACACAAAACAACCTCATATGTGGTCGTAATTGACTATGCCTAGTATAAAGTATTAATATTATAAACGTTAGCTATAATTTCTTCTGTATTAAATTAGGTCTGAAATCACAACCATTCCCCCGAATTACACAGTGAAGCCCTAGTCCTAGATGTAACCTGCGTATAATTTAGTGACGCAGTGAGCTACATCCTATTAATTTAGGTTTACATGCATTTCAACTGTGCAGGAAGTGTGAAACGGCTTCTTATACAAGGTAAAAGGTAAACAAGTGTCCGTGAACTAGGAAGATAATTGTGGAGAGAGCATGAATGGCATTGATAGTATACACAATTGACAGGACCAGAGAAATTGTCTTTACAGAAAGGTTCACGATTCAAAGAGCAATAAGGATACATTTCCAGTCTAATGTGAATAATACACATTTAAATTGCGTAGGGAAACATTAAAGACCGTAACACCGACGTCCACAATTTCTCGAATGTCTTTCTACATCAACTTAATTTTTAGTTTGTTATTGTTAGTTTTATACCGGTATAATATTATATATATATATATATATATATATATATATATATATATATATATATATATATATATATATATATATATATCATATACAGCCATCCTATACATCCATCCTATCCATCCATCCAATCCATCCATCTAATCCATCCATCCTATCCATCCATCCTATCCATCCATCCTATCCATCCATCCTATCTATCCATCCTATCATTCCATCGTATCTATGCATCCTATAAATCCTATCCATCCATCCTATCCATCCATCCTATCCATCCTATCCATCCTATCTATCCATCCTATGAATGCATCATATATATATATCTCATACATGCTATCCATCTATCCTATCAATCCATCATATCTATCCATCCATCCGATCCATCCATTATTTACATCCTATACATCCTTCATATCTATCAATCCTATTTAACATATCCATCCATCCTATCCATCCATCCTATACATTCTTTACATCCATCCTATCCATCCATCCTATCTATCATATCCATCCATCATTTCCATCCATTATATTCATACTATCTATCCATCCTATCAATCCATCCTATCTATCATAGCAATCCATCCTATTCATCCACCTTATCCATCCATCATATCCATCCATCCTATCCATCACTCCTATCATTCATCGCATCGATGCATCATAAAAATCCATCGAATCTATCCATCTATGCCATACATCACATCCATCCATCCTATCGATCCATCCTATCTATCCTATACATCCATCTTATCTATCCATCCTATAACTCCACCGTATCTATGCATCTATTCTATACATCATATTCATCCATCCTATTCATCCATCCAATAGATCCATTCTATCCATCCTATATATCCATCCATCCTATTCATCCTATCTATCCATACTATGAATGCATCGTATCCATGTATCCTATAAATCCTATCCATCCATCATATCAATCCATCATATCTATCCATCCATCCTATACATCCATCCTATACATCCTATACATCCATCATATCAATCCATCCTATACATCCTATCCACAAATCACATCTATCATATCCATCCACCCTTTCATCCTATCCATCCATCCTTTTCATCCATCCTATCTATCCATTATATCCATCGATCATATCGATCCTATCTATCTATCCTATGATTCCATCGTATCCATGCATCCTATAAATCCTATCCATCCATCCAATCCATCCATCCTATCCATCCATCCTTTCCATCCTATTTATCCATCCCATGAATGCATCGTATTCATCTATCCTATACATCATATCCATCCATCCTATCGATCCATCATATCTATCCATCCATCATATACATCCTATCCACCAATCACATCTATCATGTCCATCCATCCTTTCCATCCATCGTATCCATGTATCCTATAAATCCTATCCATCCATCCTATCCATCCATCAAATCCATCGATCCTATCCATCCTATCCATCCTATCAATCCTATCCATCCTATACATCCATCCCATGAATGCATTGTATCTATTTATCGTATACATCCTATCCATCTATCCTATCTATCCATCATATCTATCCATCCATCCTATCCATCTATTATTTTCATCCTATACATCCTTCATATCCATCCATCCTATTTAACATATCCATCCCTCCTATCCATCCTTCCTACACATTCTTTACATCCATCCTATCCATCCATCGTATCTATCATATACATCCATCCTATCCACCCATTCTATCCATCCATCATATCCATTCATTATATTCATCCTATCTATCCATCCTATCATTCTATCATATCCAATACATCCTATACATCCTATCCATCCATCCTATCCATCTATCCTATACATCCAATATATCCTATACATTAATCCTATCAATCCATCTTATCTATCATATCAATCCATCCTATCCATACACCTTATCCATTCATCATATCCACGCATCATATCCATCCATCCTATCCATCACTCCTATCATTCCATCGCATCGATGCATCATATCCATCCTATCTATCCATCTTATCATTCCATCGTATCCATCCATCCTATCCATCCTATTTATCCATCCTATGAATGAATTTTATACATCTGTCCTATACATCATATCCATCAAGCTTATCAATCCATCATATCTATCCATCAATCCATCCTATCCATCCATCCTATCATTCCATCGTATCGATGCATCATATCCATCCTATCTATCCATCCTATCATTCCATCGTCTCCATCCATCCTATCCATCTTATGTATCCATCCTATGAAGGCATCGTATCCATCTATCTTATACATCTCCATCCATCCTATCGATTCATCATATCTATCAATCCATCATATCCATCCATCCTATACATCCTATCCACCAATCACATCTAGCATATCCATCCATCCTTCCATCCAACCTATCCATCCATCCTATACATCCTATACATCCATCCTATCCATCCATCCATTCTATCTATCATATCCATCCTATCCATCCAGCCTATCCATTCATCCTTTTCATCCATCATATCCATCCATTATATCCATCGATCATATCGATCCTATCTATCCATCCTATGATTCCATCGTATCCATGGATCCTATAAATCCTATCCAACCATCCAATCCATCCATCCTATCCATCCATCCTTTCCATTCTATTTGTCCATCCTATGATTGCATCGAATCCATCCATCCTATACGTCCATCATATCCATCCATCCTATCTTTCATAAACATCCATCCTAACCATCCATCCTATCCATCCATCCTATACATCCTTTATATTCGATACATCCATCCTTTCCATCCATCCTATGTATCATATTAATCCACCCGATCCATCAATCCTATCCATCCATCATATCAATCCATCATTTCCATGCATCCTATAAATCCTATCCATCCTTCCTATCCATCCTTCCTATCCATCCATCCTATCCATCCTATCCATCCATCATATCCATCCATCTTATCCATCCATCCTATACATCCACCCTATTTATCCATCCATAAAAATCTATCGAATCTATCCATCTATACTATACATCACATCCATCCATCCTCTGGATCCATCCTATCCATCCATCATATCCATCCTATATATCCATCCTATCAATCCATCGAATATATCCATCCATCCAATCTATCCACCTTATCCATCCATCCATCCATCCTATACATCCTATATATACATCTGTTTACATCTAACCTATATATCAATCATATTCTATCCATCCTATCCATCCATCATATTCATCCATCCATCCTATCCCACCATCATGTAAATTCATCCTATCAATCCATCGTATCAATTCATCCGATCATTCCTATATATACATCCATCCTATCCATCAATCCTTTCTATCGTATCCATCTATTATATACAACATATCCATACATCTATTATATACAATACATCCATCCATCTTATCCATCCAATACATCCTATCCATCCATCCAATCCATCTATTCATCTATCCATCCAATAATATCCATCCATCCATCCATCCTATCCATCCATCCTATCCATTCCATCCCCTCCATCAATCCAATCCATCTATCTTTCCATCCATCATATCCATCCATCCTATTTATCCGTCCTACTCATCCTATCCATCCAATTCTATCCATCCATCCTATCAAACCATCATATACATCATATCCATCCAATTATATCCATTCATCCTATCCATCCATCCATCCATCCAATCAATCCATTGTATCCCTTGATCATATACATCCTATCTATCCATCATATCCATCCATCCACCCATCATATACTTCCTATCCATCCAAATATATCCATCTAGCCTATTCATCCATCCTATCCATCCATCCTATCCATCCAACATATACATCCAACCTATCCATCCATGATATACATCCATCCTATCCATCTATCCATCATATACATCCTATACATCCAATTCCATCCATCCATCCTATCCATTTTCCTATCCATCCTATCCATCAATCCTATCCAACCTATCTATCCTATAAATGCTTTATATCCGTCCATCTATCCAATACATCCATCCTATCAATCCATACTATCCATCCTTTCTATCCATCCTATGAATAAATATCATCCATCTATCCTATCCTATCTATCCTATCCATCCATCCTATCCATCTATCCTATCCATCCTATCCATCTATCCCATCAATCCATCCAATACATCCGATTATATCCATTAATCCTATCCATCCATCCTATATATACTATCCATCCAATTCTATACATCCATCCTATCCATCCATACTATCCATCCATCCTATCCAGTCATCATATCCATCATATCCATCCATCCATCCATCCTATCCATCCATCTATCCATCTACCTACCTATATACCTATCTATTTTATTTATCTATCTGTATCGTAAAAGTATTTGATACTTTACCAAAATAGCTAATGTATCAACATATAAAGATTACATTTTAATTGAACGGTCGTCATCACATACATATTCTTAGACTAAAGATCAGAAGCTATTTTTTTCATTTATTTTTATATTTGGGCAATGTTAACATACGCAGTGCAGTGCTAGTTCCATAAAAATCTTTTTCTGCTAATATTCATAATTATTAGAAAATATTATAAATTTCCTGTTTTGTGAATATTCTGTATTGGCAACTACATTTGCTTTTCTTTATAGGTCTTCCTTTCCGACATGAATTTTTGGGGAAAGCCAACGCATTTTGCGTTGCTGGAAAGATAACTGAATACATTTATGGAGAAAGTAGGCTGCTAATTGAAAGAATCTTGCTTCACCAATTATAAAAACGACCAAATGGTAGCAAACTGATTTTCGTTTTGAAAAATGTACTTTGGTGTGAACATTTAACGAGGGTTACCCGGAGAACAGGGTAGGAGGAGGGTGGTTGGGTTAGACAGGGGTAATATGTCAGATGAGGTTCCATCAATTGAAGTATACAATCAATTTGTTTTCCTTTTTGCAGGGGAGACTCATGGAGGTAGAGAGGAGGGTAGGGGTTGGCGGTGGAGGTGATTGAAGTTCGAAGAAATGTGAACAAACTTGGTGTTATAGCATCCGCGTTATTATGTTGTGCGTTTTAAAATGACAGATACTATAGATACGGTATCACATTTGCAAGACGCTTCGCCTTGACGCTTGTGATTCGAGTGTGTTTAGCATAAAACGTGATATGTATAGAGTAGTCAAAAATAGCGAATGACACACCACTCTAAAGATTAATGAACGATACATTGGTTGTATGCAATGACTACAAACAGATGTTCGTAGGATTGTGTACGGGTTGCTGTATTGTTAAAACAAGAGCAGCAAGGCTGCATAAGCTCGTGTAACCTTTTATTTGAGAAATGTGTTATTTCTTGCGCGAGATAACGGTGTTATTTCCTTTCCTTAACTCTCCTCTCCCCTTGTCCTCATGCTCCTTCTTAGCTACCATAATTTGCTTATATGATAGAAGGTTGTGTAATTTCGCCCTCTTAATTAGTACCTTACATAAGTATGTAAGTTATAACTCTAACGTACCGCTGGAGTCTTACGTTAAACTAGTTTTCTTTTTCTTTGAATACAATACATTCGTCGCCTGAGCCACATTTAAATGTTCCCCGCTATATCAATATAGTGAACGGCCAATATGGCTATATGGTCACCAACATCGATTATGGTCGTATCACCGTATTTACAGCTTCTACGCATGCTCACATGTACGTCATGTATTTGGGACCTTTTCAGAAAGCAAAACTACATTTTACATGCGGATCTTTGCAATGTGCCATCCAACCTTAACTTTTGCTGCAGGTACTAACCTGCATAATTAGTAAGGTAATGATTTTCTACTTAATGCAAATCATTCCTCTAAACATCAATTTAAAATGCAGCTTTTGTGAGGTCGGCTACACCGAAATAGAACTTGAGGACATGTTAGGTATTCACAGAAGCTTTACAGTGCAAATGCAGTGCATGTCTGTCTTTATTTCATTTCTAACTCTCGAAATTTTCCATTCATTTCTAATAATTACCTCAATCAAAAACAAGTGCATTCGAGAAAACTCGAACAACATATGAAAATCATGTTACTACAAGAACATGCTACACGAAGGAAGATTTCGAGAACGAAACATGTGTAAAAGTAAGTGGGCCTGACGTTTCGATCCTAGCAGAATCCTCTTCAGAAGCTGTATGACAAATAACAGTAACAGAAGGCACAAATACACGCACAGAATACAGACAGGTCAATGAGCATGGTGAAAACAAAAGAGAGACTCCACTACCAAAAGTATTGTCAGAGGATATTATACCCCGTAATACGTCACGCTACAATATCATTGGGGAAGTGGTGAGGAACAAACAAGAAAGCAAACACAGAGCTTAGTTTAAACTACCATCCACCTTTCTTAATTCCATCATTGATTAGTACAATATATTGACTTAATAAACTTTCTAGGTACTTGTGCAAGTATAGGTTTTTTAGTTGCAGATTGCTGTCTCATCCGACGTGTGACATGAGACCCATTTACTGTACGGAGGGCGAGTACGTTAGCTAACATTTCTTAGTTCCTTCATTGATTAGTACAATATATTAACTATTAACAAAGAAGAAAGCAAATTGCATAGAAGAGTTCAAAATCAACAGCAAATGGAAGTCACACACACACACACACATGCACTCAAAATGGAACAACTTGGATACAAACTGACACTAAATGCGTTCTAGCGTGTGTTCAAGTTTGATGTGTGTGTGTAGGGGTGAGTGATGGATTCCCTTTTTGTCACCAGGTCCTGTACTATACCCATCTCCCTTAATTCCTTCATTGATTAGTACAATATGTTAACCGTATTTACCAGTGGCGGAGCTAGGGGTATTGGTCAAGGGGGGCGAGAATGGTCTGTAGGGGCGCTTTCGACACTATCTAAGCGGAGCGCCACCACTGGTTGGCGCGGAGCGTACAGAATTTTTTTGAGTAAAGATACTCCCTAGATCGCCGGAAATGACCCTTTCCGGGCCTTGTTAATTTGCAGATAATGTGACAAATGTCAATAGGTAAGTGAGAGCGCAATAAAAGAGTCAATAATCGCGAATAATGAAAACGTGGTAAAAAGCTGAAAAGGGCGCCAGCGGTACATTTGAGTCCGTCAGGGGGGGGGGGCATCCGCCCCCCTGACTGTATGGACGCTCCGCCACTGGTATTTACTTTCCTAATCAGGGTTCAAGTGGATGTCCTTTGTATTGGTGTAAATATCATTGACTCAATGACCTCTAGTTTCAATAATATGGAAATTCTTTTTATTGTATATTTAATCCTTGATCATTGGTTCTGGTATCGAATGGTCCTGGAAGTGGGAGGTTGTGCCCAACTATGTTTGTGGAAGTGTTGATGAACATACAATGCCATAGCAATATATCAAGCCTTTGTAAATCTAAGGTAATTGTGACAGTATCGGAATTATATTACAAAACCAGGAAATATATCCAAATTGTGCAGACATCAATCCGATATACAAAGATTTTTTGAGAAACACATCCACTACTTCATGTATTACCGTGATCACCCAGTAAAACCTGTCGTAGAACTGATGTGCATACGTCCTGATTTGAGTATTTGGCTCACATTTATATACTGTTTACTTTTATTTGTAAAACGTTTTCAAATATGAGTCATTTCTTCAGTAAACTTAGTAACATAAGAAATATATTCATAATTATCCAACCGAGGCAGAGGCAATACTACATATACTATAGCAGGGAAACGTTAGTTACTAAATTTATACACTAATGACGAGAGGGGGAGAAGGGAGGAGGGAGGAGGGAGGAGGGAGGAGGGAGGAGGGAGGAGGGAGGAGGGAGGAGGGAGGAGGGAGGAGGGAGGAGGGAGGAGGGAGGAGGGAGGAGGGAGGAGGGAGGAGGGAGGAGGGAGGAGGGAGGAGGGAGGAGGGAGGAGGGAGGAGGGAGGAGGGAGGAGGGAGGAGGGAGGAGGGAGGAGGGAGGAGGGAGGAGGGAGGAGGGAGGAGGGAGGAGGGAGGAGGGAGGAGGGAGGAGGGAGGAGGGAGGAGGGAGGAGGGAGGAGGGGACAGCAATACCCTTCCATGGTTTGTATTTGATTTTAAGGATACTCTTCGAGCAAGAATAGCTGCCATGAATATCACACTCAAGGAAGCGGTATATGCATCTTCATTTGTCATGTAACTCTCGCTCAACATTGTTCTCCACCAAACGTGAAACGTCTCGATTTGTTGTGAATATTTAAAAGTGATATTTTCAGCAGAACCATTTTACTATCATCCCTAATTTCAAATTTTCGTTGAAGTTTTTACGGTTGTAATACAGTGTGAGACACCTGAATTTTATTTGCCCCTAGTTTCTCTTTTTTATAGTTGTAAATAACGTTACATTGTATACACACAGCTTTAGTCTATAGGTTACTATCGTGGGCTACTTTCGAGATGCTCTTCCTTATTCAGCAACGATTTCTCTAGTGCGCAATCAGGAAACTAGGTTGAAACTGACGGACGTATACGTACGGGTATCTAGCTACAGTGTTAGATCACGCACATAGTTCATATGCATACGCTATATGCTTCATGAGATTGTACAAAGCTTATGCACTAAGGATTTCGGACACACAGATGCATAGTGATTTTGACAAGAACCAGTACTAAGTGGAATTTAATAGTTTTTTACCTTCATATTATAATGGGCTTTACTTCCTGAGATTATGTTCTATTAAATAATTTGAATAATTTATTGATTTTCAAGACAGTATATTGAAGTGTCCATAACCACTATAAATATAACGTCCTATCTTCATTATTTTCTCCCTCTCAGCAGTAAAATTACAAGATGTCCCCTCCCTGCCGTTCTCCTTGAAAGAGGTCAAACTTAGAGTGACACAAAGGAACCTGCTTGACATATAGTTCCAAACAATAACAAAAGGTAACTTTAAATAAATATCTATAAACAAAATTACACCCAATAAAAATGTGGATCGCAAATAGCTACTCTTTGCTCCAAACATTCCTTATAATTGATATAGGCCTACAAGTTACGGCAGTGATGTAGTGTGAAAAAAATATCAATGTATCTGAGTTGAGGCACAAGCGTTAATGTTAACAACTATTTCGCTATATATTACTCTGCAATAAAACCAAATGAGTTGTAACCTGCTAGACTGGTCTGTAACGACAGAGAGGTAAATAAAGTACTACTACAACTAGCTTAATTCTATGACAGGCAAATCATATATTATACACAACGTTGCGCTTATTGGATTGAGCTGATACTTAATCATTACTGGGCCTATACATGAGGTCAAAAGTAACTTAAGTCATTTGCTACGTACACTCCAATTCGCCTGATCCAGTCTTCCCATAAAATAAAGTAAAAGACGACACTGTGGTGTATATTAACCACTATGGATTTCTGCTGACAGCTTCATCGTTGAGAGTGTATGTCATAACACAGCACATATATATAGTTTAGTGAAGTGTGGAAACCCGGAAAAGATATTGTCCTACAACACGCGATACATATATATATAGATATACATAACATACATGATATTATCATAATGTGAGGTCAATAATGTCTACGATGCGCTGGCGGTTGAACTGACGGAAGGATGCAATAACTATTAATCCAAACATTGCTTATAGATATTTATTAGAAATACTCCTAGCACGGTCATTTCCTTTGCCGGAGAAATCCAAACAATATCTAGCCTGACTGAATTTGGTTTCATTTTCTATTTTACCCGCTGTAAGTTTTACAATGTGTTGGAAGGATAAAAGACATATCAAAGAGGCCACTCGTATCTTTTCGTGCAAATCCAATTCACAGAAATGGTAGCTAGCATAAAGAAAAGCAACACAAAAAGAGAAATAGAAAAGATAGGAGTATATTAATATATATAAAACAAACGAAAGAATACTTGACAAAGGAAAAGGATAGAAATGCTGTTTATATGTAACCAATTATAGCAATCGTAATATGCTACATTAGTAGTTGCTATAGTTTTGTTCCCCTGTACCAAGTGTAGCAATCCTAATACGTTACATAAGTAGTTGCAGTAGTTTTGTTCCCTTGTACCAGAAGTAGCATTTCCTAATATGTTACATTAATAGTTGCTATAGTTTTGTTTCCCTGTATCAAGTGTAGCAATCCTAATATTCTACAATAGTACTTGCTATATTTTTGTTCCCATGTACCAAGTGTAGCAATTCTAATATTCTACGTAAGTATTTGTAGTTTTGTTTCCCTGTATCAAGTGTAGCAACCCTAATATGTTACATTAGTAGTTGCAATATTTTTGTTTCCTTTTATCAAGTGTAGCAATCCTCATATTCTACATAAGTAGTTGCTATAGTTTTGTTTCCCTGTACCAAATGTAGCAACCTTTATATTTAATATTATTATTTGCTATAGTTTTTTTTCCCTGTGCAAAGTGAAGCAACCCTCATGTATGTTACATTAATAGTTGCTCCAGTTGTGTTCCTCTGAACTTAATGTAGTAACCCTAACATGCTACAATAGTATTTGCTATAGTTTTGTCCCCCGATATCAAGTACAGCAATCCTAATATGCTACAATAGTAGTTGCTATAGTTTTGTTCCCCTGTACCAGTGTAGCAATCCTAATATGTTACATAAATAGTTGCTATAGTGTTGTCTCCCTGTACCAAGCTGTAGCAACCCCAACATGCTACATTAGTTGCTATAGTTTTGTTCCCTTGTGTGAGGGAATATCGAGCGCCCTCATATAACTTCATCAAATTCCTCGATCATAGTGATGACCTTTGACCCGAAACTGCTTCTTAGCATGTTGGTGTAACCAGAACAACTATCCCTATTGTTTAAGCGTCTATAATCTTAGCACTGGTCTGTCTGTTGTTTACGACCCTCCACACACGCTATTTCGACTGCTGTTAGTAAACTACGTTCATACACTTTCTCTTCGAGAATATCAAACGTTGCTGGGCGAGTTGAGCTTCAAAGGTAATTATTCGTATATTGAAGACAATATGTAATGTTTTCCAAGTAATTTGTGTGTTTTACGTATTAAAAACAAGCCCACAGTTCGATTATAGTTTCAATGCTCACTCGGGTGCTCTGTCAAGTTTCACTCGTTTAGTGTAGGCTGGTCTATTTAACAATGTGTACGCTATGTATAGGCTACTGGTCGATTACCGTTAACGTTAAGTGTATGTAGGAATCGTAGCCTTAACATCGATTAAGTGGGTATAGGAACGTGACTTTTACATCAAATTAAGCGGATTGAAGTCTGTTATTTGTCATGCTCATTTCTGTTGTAATAATTAAGAGTGTATATATATTGTGTCCGTAACTAAGATGTAAGATAAACATGAGAACCTGCATGATTCTCATGTGAGTACACGTGTGGAGATACTTTAGATTGACCAGTTGGGGAAGTATTCAGATTTGGAATTGCGCCCTCAGTAAGATGGCGGTAGTTAAAATGGCCGCGCCCATGTACCGTTAGTGTTTACGATTGCATATATATCTGTATTTAAAGGTGGCCACTTCCACTAACCGTTAAAGTACATATGTCTGTATTTATATTGGTATCTAGTTATGTCTTGTTTAATGAACAAACGACATGTTCTGGATGTATGCATTTAGGAAACCCAGTTTACTTGAGTATAATACTTATCTTACAACAGTTTTACTACAATGTTCACCCATGTGAGTTACACTAGGTTAAGCCGGTACCACATGGTTGTGTCGTTATTATTCCTACCGTGGGGTTGACTTGTTGAAGTCCCGTTGTTTTAATGAATGAAATCTACACAGGATATGAGTAGGCAGACGTGTCTTATTACAGTCGTAAAGACTATGTCCTCTGTTAATGTATGCAAATTAAGTAGATGGTCTGCGTTGATAGTAATTCTTATTCTCAGTCATCGATGCTATGTTGTTGTGGAATATTTTGGCAACTGTTGGAAGCTATATAGGTACGACTGGTTAACCTTTTTGTTACGTTTGACCAATTTACACATATTTTTAATGCTTTTCTGGTTATGTTTCATTGCAGATGCACTTCTAGCTCTGAAGGCCCTAAGTGTGGTCCACCGTTCTCTTTTGTTCTCTGCAAATTATATCTAAACTATTTTGAGTCGCTGGCTCCAATACCCAGCGATACTTGCGAGACCCTTGAATAAAATAATGGAAGCATAAGTTATTGTTATTGAGTTTATTTGTGTTTGTTAACTCTTGCCATTACAAATTGGTAGTACGAGTGGGGTCTCGCATGTGAAGCCAAAATTCAAAAAAAAAAAATATTAAAACAAAAGAGAACGGTGGAAAAGATGACTGCTGGACTGAAAGAACTTAAGAGGAGGCTGGCTGAAGTGGAGGTTGAGCTTAAGAAGGCGAGAGAAGCCGGAAGGGATGATGTACCTCAGCCCGTCTATGTCATGCCCCAAGAAAGACTTCGTGTGTTTTCTGGGAAGTCGGATGGTTCAACTAGGCTAACAGATTTCTGCGAAGATGTGAGAGCGGCCATCAAGCTGAGAAAACTGAAGGGTGCCGAGGCGGCAGATTTCATCCTTGCCCATTTAGAAGGACCAGCGCGTCAGGAGATCAAACACCATCCATCGAAAATTGCTAATGACCCTAGCAGCATCCTCCAGACACTAACTGACACCTTTGGCGACAAACACACATTAGGGAGTGTGCTGAGAGATATCTGCAACCGCGTCCAAACAGAAGATGAAACAATTGCAGAATTTGCCTTCTCCTTAATGATGCTTGGTGACCGTTTGAAGAGAATGCCTGGTGCTCCTGATACAGAAGCAACAATAAAAGGTCAGTTTAGGGAGGGGTTGGCAGATGGAGTGTTACGACGGGAGGTTAAGCGGACGTTGATGGAAGAACCTAACATTGCCTTTATCAAGCTGCGGGATCTTGCCATAGATCTGGCCGATGATGACGTAGTCTCAAAGAGACGCAGACAGATCAGAAAAGTCAACGCCTACCAAACAGAAGTTGACAGCAAGTTTGGTAGTGCTCTTGAGACCCTAAGTGCAGCCCTAAAATCCCAGACAGAAATTTTAGAGGCAATGAAGGCCAAGCAAGAAGAGGTAGATATTCGGTTAATGAAATTGGAAGAAAGGCCTGCCAGAAATAAACCTCGCTCCCGTCCTGTAGACAAATCCCAGATAGAATGCCGCAGATGCCACCTGAAAGGTCACTATGCAAGTGAGTGTTTGGCTCCTTCTCCTGTCCCTAGACCTAACCAGGGAAACTAGATGTGCCCAGTTCCGTGAGCCAGGAGCTGGGTCCCATAGGTGTTCTGGAGGGCTCTACAAAACTGGCAAGTGCTCTGATTGGGACTTGTCCAACAACCACGATCATTATCAACGGTACCCCAGTGTTAGGTGTTTTGGACACTGGCTCACAAGTCACGATTATGACAGAAGACTGTTTCCTGGAGACGTTTCGAGGGATCGAGCTGGAACAACTGAAATGGCTGTCCGTCAATGCTGCTAACAATTTGAAAATCCCCTACAATGGTTATTTTGAGGCAGATGTACAACTTGGTGGTATAGAAATACCTGGACGAGGTATCCTAGTAGCTAAGGTGAGAAGAGAGATCCCAATGCTGATAGGGATGAATATCTTGGAGAACCTGGATCAGGACACCTTCGTGAATCAGTTTTGTTTGAAAGCTCCCCCTAAGTCACCCCAGGTAGTGGAAGGTCTGGTGAGGATTCCCAGAACTGCTGCTGTGGTTGTACCAGCCCAATCGTGTAAGGTGGTTGTTGCCTCCTGTCCGAGACAACACAGTGATGTTGAAGTAGTGGCTGAAGCAGTGGAGCAGTTACCGAAAGGAATACTAGTTGGACATACCCTAACGAAGATACATGATGGCCAGATTAGATTGCCTGTCATCAACGTTACCAAAGATGACATTTACCTTAATCCTAGAATGCCATTAGCGAAGCTTCAGTGTGTTGCTTCAATCGCAGATGACCGTGTTTCCTACGAGAGTATCAGTGTCACAGTAAATAACGTCATGCTGCATGACAAACTGGAGTCGATTGTCCCTCATTGGCCGTCTTTGAATCCGGAACAGCAAATTCAAGCAGCAGAAATGTTTGAATCATATCAGGATGTGTTTGCTGTTGATGATGACGACCTTGGTTTCACTGACAAGATCACTCATCAAATCCGATTGACTGATGAGAAGCCAGTCAAACAGGCTTTCAGAAGAATTCCCCCATCGCAGTTTGAGGAGGTGAGAGAACACATCCGGAAGTTACTCGAAAGGCAGGTGATACGAGAAAGTTCGAGTCCATTCGCCTCACCGACTGTTCTGGTTCGCAAACCTGATGGTTCCTTGAGATTATGCGTCGACTATCGGCAGTTAAACAGTAAGACTATAAAGGATGCCTACCCCATCCCCAGAATCGATGAATCATTGGATGCACTACATGGAGCCCAGTGGTTTTCCACAATTGACCTACTGTCTGGTTATCATCAAGTTGCCATTGCTGATGAGGACAAGCATAAGACCAGCTTCATCACACCCTTTGGCCTATACGAGTACAACAGAATGCCGTTTGGTCTCTGCAACGCTCCTGGGACATTTCAGAGACTCATGCAGTGCTGCCTGGGGGACCAATTCTTCCAGACCCTCCTCTGTTATCTCGATGACATACTAGTATTTTCAAAGACCTTTGAAGACCATGTCAACAACTTAACGCTTGTATTTCAACGACTCCGTCAATTCGGGCTTAAGATAAAAATTCCAAAGTGTGCATTCTTTCAACGAGAAGTAAAGTACTTGGGCCACTGCGTTACGAAATCTGGTGTTAAAGCAGACCCTGGTAAAATAGAAGTTGTTCGTGACTGGCCGACACCGAAAAGTCTCAAGGAGGTACGTTCATTTCTGGGTCTCTGTTCCTTTTACAGACGATTTGTGCCAGGGTTTTCAAAGATAGCTGGACCACTGCATGAGCTTGTTGCTCATTGCATGAACGATGTCAAGGCAAAGAGAACGTCTGTGTTCCCGTGGGGCATCAAGCATCAGCAGGCATTTGAAATCCTGAAGAAAGCCATGTGTACTCAACCTGTGTTAGCCTATCCTGACTTCTTACTACCTTTTGAGCTGGAGATTGATGCGTCTTTCCAAGGATTGGGAGCTGTTCTAATGCAAAACCAGAATGGAAAGAGAAGGGTCATTTCATACGCTAGTAGAACCTTGAGGGGTGCTGAAAGAAATATGGACAAATACTCCAGTATGAAGTTAGAGCTCCTGGGCCTCAAATGGGCAGTCACGGAAAAGTTTCGAGAGTACCTTTTAGGTAATAAATTTACGGTATACACAGACAATAACCCTTTGGCTCACCTAAATTCTGCCAAACTTGATGCCGTTGGCCAACGATGGGTAGGTGCACTTGCTATGTTCGACTTCGATGTATTATATAAACCAGGGCGACTTAACCAAGCTGCGGATGCCCTTTCCAGGAGACCTCGTACAACCTCCAGTGATCCACTTATAACCCACTCTGATTTTGTCAGTGTAGCAAAATCGTCTATTGTACCGACAGAATTGCAACATGTAACTGTAGACTGTGAACTGAACGCCATCACCTGTGAAACCAGTGAATGGAAAACGTCAGCGCTTGTGTTTCCATCCTATTCAAAGGATCAGTTAAGAGAATTTCAGCTGAAGGACCCAGCCATCTCTTCCCTTAGAAAGTTCTGGAAAGAGGGAAGGAAACCAGTTGCTGGAGACGACAACCTACCAAACGATCCAGAAACTAAGCTGCTGTTAAGAGAGTGGGACAAATTATTAGAAAAAGAGGAACTTTTGTACCGTTCCTGCAATGGAAATGATCAACTTCTATTGCCCAAAGTTCTGCGTTCGGAAGTCTTGACTGCCTGCCATGATGAAACAGGACATCAAGGACATAAAAGGACAATTGCCTTGGTAAAGACCCGGTGCTACTGGCCTAAACTTGCCAAAGATGTTACCGAACATTGTGACCAGTGCGACCGTTGTACAAGGGCAAAAAATCCACCAAAGATAAGAGAACCGTTACGACACATGATGGCCTCAAGACCCAATGAACTGTTAGCCATTGATTTTACCCTGATAGAAAGAGATGCATGTGGAAAGGAGAATGTTTTGATAGTCACTGATGTCTTTTCGAAGTTTACCCGTGCTATTCCAACGAGGGATCAAACTGCTGTTACGACGGCTAAGGCATTAGCAACAAACTGGTTCCTTGTTTTCGGTGTACCCAAGAGACTACATTCTGACCAAGGTAGAAATTTTGAGTCTGATCTCATCCACAGTTTATGTAAATTATATGGTATTGTCAAAACCAAAACAACGCCTTATCATCCTGAAGGGAACGGGCAAGCTGAGCGTTTTAATAGAACGTTACATGATCTGCTGAAAGCACTGCCGCAAACCAAGAAAAGAAGATGGTCAGAGCACTTGCCTGAAGTTTGCCACATCTACAATTCCACCCCCCATGCTTCAACGGGACTCACCCCATTCTATCTGATGTTCGGGAGAGATCCCATTTTACCAGTCGACTTTCTGCTAGGAAGAGCAGACAGCACCCAGAACTGTCTGGATGTTCACCCATGGTTAGCCAAACATACTAGCTCTCTCCAATTGGCATTCAAGAAAGCAGGGGAGAAACTGAGGCAGGAAGCTGCATACAGGAAGTCTCACTTCGACAAAAGAGCTCAAGAGCAACCCTTGGAGCTTGGTACTCGAGTTTACCTCAAGACACATCCAACAGGTAGACACAAAATCGCGGACGAATGGGGCGAGACCGTCTACAAGGTTGTAGAACGTCCAGGCGGTGGTTCCGAATACATAATTGAACAAGCAGACGGCTCTGGTGCTACGAAGAAAGTGCATAGACGGGAAATCCGGCCCTGTCCCTTACTGAAGGACGATTCCGATCAGCTACCAGAGATAGAGACTGACGACTGGGCATACCCAGAAGATTCAGACGATGATGTTAGGAGAAGTTCCCGTATAACGAGAGGCGTTCACAGCAATGTACATAGAAATCCGAGGAGTGTACTCAATTAGCACTCAACTTTTCATACTCTGAATTTAAGAGAAGAGTGTCCACCAAACTTGTTTAGTTCCTCCTGAACTGAGTTTGAAGTTATCCAAAAAGAAAAAGAAAACATTTTCTCTACTATGTACTTTAAAAAGAAAAAAAAAGAAAAACTGAGTTTGCAGTTACCCAAAAAGAGAAAAAAAGTTTTCTCTACTTGTACTTACAAATGAATTTGAAACTATATTGACATAAGAACAAAATCTTGCCATTCAAGCCTTAACCACGTTTCTTGTCAGTCTATACTTTGTAAAGTCTAGTCAGTTTCAAAAACTATGAAAAAGGTGAACAAAGGAAATGAGTCGCATATGTTTTCACTCCATCCAAATTGTTCAGTTCACCTTACAAATTGTCAGTTCATCTCCTTCCAAATTATTCAGTTGAACTCCATCCAATTTCATATTCTTTCATCTTTACTATTTCTTCTTTCTTTAGCTTTAGATTATGATTGCAGGTGTTTCACTGCAACAGCCGAGCCATTTTATAACATTTATTTTGTACTTTTCTCAGGTAGTTAGAGTTTTAGTCTATTTTGCTTTTCACATTTTCTTTTAAGCTTCCACGTTAGTGTTAAGTTTGGGGCAATGTCATGTTTGAGGACAAACACAATTTTAGCAGGGGAGTGTGAGGGAATATCGAGCGCCCTCATATAACTTCATCAAATTCCTCGATCATAGTGATGACCTTTGACCTGAAACTGCTTCTTAGCATGTTGGTGTAACCAGAACAACTATCCCTATTGTTTAAGCGTCTATAATCTTAGCACTGGTCTGTCTGTTGTTTACGACCCTCCACACACGCTATTTCGACTGCTGTTAGTAAACTACGTTCATACACTTTCTCTTCGAGAATATCAAACGTTGCTGGGCGAGTTGAGCTTCAAAGGTAATTATTCGTATATTGAAGACAATATGTAATGTTTTCCAAGTAATTTGTGTGTTTTACGTATTAAAAACAAGCCCACAGTTCGATTATAGTTTCAATGCTCACTCGGGTGCTCTGTCAAGTTTCACTCGTTTAGTGTAGGCTGGTCTATTTAACAATGTGTACGCTATGTATAGGCTACTGGTCGATTACCGTTAACGTTAAGTGTATGTAGGAATCGTAGCCTTAACATCGATTAAGTGGGTATAGGAACGTGACTTTTACATCAAATTAAGCGGATTGAAGTCTGTTATTTGTCATGCTCATTTCTGTTGTAATAATTAAGAGTGTATATATATTGTGTCCGTAACTAAGATGTAAGATAAACATGAGAACCTGCATGATTCTCATGTGAGTACACGTGTGGAGATACTTTAGATTGACCAGTTGGGGAAGTATTCAGATTTGGAATTGCGCCCTCAGTAAGATGGCGGTAGTTAAAATGGCCGCGCCCATGTACCGTTAGTGTTTACGATTGCATATATATCTGTATTTAAAGGTGGCCACTTCCACTAACCGTTAAAGTACATATGTCTGTATTTATATTGGTATCTAGTTATGTCTTGTTTAATGAACAAACGACATGTTCTGGATGTATGCATTTAGGAAACCCAGTTTACTTGAGTATAATACTTATCTTACAACAGTTTTACTACAATGTTCACCCATGTGAGTTACACTAGGTTAAGCCGGTACCACATGGTTGTGTCGTTATTATTCCTACCGTGGGGTTGACTTGTTGAAGTCCCGTTGTTTTAATGAATGAAATCTACACAGGATATGAGTAGGCAGACGTGTCTTATTACAGTCGTAAAGACTATGTCCTCTGTTAATGTATGCAAATTAAGTAGATGGTCTGCGTTGATAGTAATTCTTATTCTCAGTCATCGATGCTATGTTGTTGTGGAATATTTTGGCAACTGTTGGAAGCTATATAGGTACGACTGGTTAACCTTTTTGTTACGTTTGACCAATTTACACATATTTTTAATGCTTTTCTGGTTATGTTTCATTGCAGATGCACTTCTAGCTCTGAAGGCCCTAAGTGTGGTCCACCGTTCTCTTTTGTTCTCTGCAAATTATATCTAAACTATTTTGAGTCGCTGGCTCCAATACCCAGCGATACTTGCGAGACCCTTGAATAAAATAATGGAAGCATAAGTTATTGTTATTGAGTTTATTTGTGTTTGTTAACTCTTGCCATTACACTTGTACCAAGTATAGTAACCTAATATGTTACATTGGAAGTTTTTATAGTTTTGTTTCCCTGTATCAAGTGTAGCAATCCAAATATGTTACATTAGTAGTTGCTATTGTTTTGTTCCCCTGTACCAAGTGTAGCAATCCTAATATGCTACATTACAAGTTGCTATAGTTTTGTTCCCCTATATCAAGTGTAGCAATCCTAATATGTTTCATTAGTAGTTGCTATAGTGTTGTTTCCCTGTATCAAGTGTAGCAACCCCAACATGCTACATTAGTATTTGCTATAGTGTTGTCTCCCTGTATCAAGTGTAGCAACCCCAACATGCTACATTAGTATTTGCTATAGTGTTGTCTCCCTGTATCAAGTGTAGCAGTCCTCATATTCTACATTAGTGGTAGCTATAGTTTTGTTCCCAGTGAAGCAATCCTCATATTTTACATCAGTGGTTGCTATAATTTTGTTCCCCCGTATCAATCCTAATATGCTACATTAGTATTTGCTATAGTGTTGTTCCCCTGTACCAAGAGTAGCATTCCTAATATGCTACATTAGTATTTGCTATAGTGTTGTCTCCCTGTATCAAGTGTAGAAATCCTCATATTCTACATTAGTGGTAGCTATAGTTTTGTTCCCATTGTAGCAATCCTCATATTCTACGTTAGTGGTTGCTATATTTTTGTTTCCCTGTACCAAGTGTAGCAACCCTAATATGCTACAGTATTGTAAGTACTTTAGCTTGTTGACGGTATAACATGCACCCACAATTTGATATATGCTCGTGTTACTATGCGTGATGATGCTGTCGAGCACTACTCCCTGTTTACTGTAATTCACGTATATGTGTTAATTGGATGATACTAAGTGTTCCCTTTTCGACCTTCTATCCCATGCATGATGCAAAGTTACACTTAGTAGCAATTGTGACAGCACTAACCAAACTTTCCGTGAAATTCGAGGTTGCTAGAGTTGTAGCTATATGACAATATATATATATCGACATAGGCGTAGGAATTTGGGCGGGGGTTGCAGCCCATAGGAACATCACAAAATGAAATCTGAGAAAAGAGCAAAGTAAGTTAATGTCTACAACGGGGTTCGAAACAGACCTCTGATCCGAATCCAGCTATCGCTATAAATGTCTTTACTCTTTCCATTGTTTTAAAATGTCCAGACATTTTTCGTTATTTGTTTACCTTTTTAAATATTGAATCTTGTCAGCAAGATTTTGATTAATATTAGAGATGTTATCATTGATACACTTTGCAACCTATAGGTCATTTTCAATTCCATTATCATTATATGTAAAAGCTTATAATTATTAACCCGGGCAGAATCCTTTCGTTTTGCCAATGATTTCCTTAATAACATTCCAGTTTTCCTGAGGTCAGTCATTTATTCACAGAATATTGTTTGTAAAGTTAGATTTCTTTGCTACGCGAATACTGGTTGCCAAATTGTGAAAAATGGTGTATTTAAGCTTGTTTGAAGGAGTGCAGCTGTAAAGAAATGCTTTTGTAGTTACAGAACGAACACTACCGGAAGTAATCCATGGAACGACTTTCTGAGATCTCTTAATTGTGTGATATTTAAGTGAATAATGTTTACTACAGAAAGAATTAACATATGGTACATAAATTACACTTCCTGTCCTCTAACTATGTATGCCAGTATACTAAATAGGCCTTCACAACATATATCATACAGACACATGATGTCCTCTAATGTTCAAGAATACATACATTTTAATACCAGTATCTGTCATCTTACTGTATGCAACAGATGCTACATACATTACACTTCCTATCATCTAACTGTACGTGCCAGTATACAAAATAGGCCTACATAAAGTACATTATACAGACACCTGATGTCTTCTAGTGTTAAAGAATACATACATTATAATACCAGTATCTGTCCTCTAACTGTATGAACCATATGCTATATACATTGTACTTCCTGTCCTCTAACTCTTAGTGCCAGTATACTTCATAGGCCTACAAAGCTTACATTATACATACACCTGATGTCCACTAATGTTAAAGAAAACATACATTATAATACCAGTATCTGTCCTCTAACTGTATGAACCATATGCTATATACATTGTACTTCCTGTCCTCTAACTCTTAGTGCCAGTATACTTCATAGGCCTACATAGCTTACATTATACAGACACCTGATGTCCACTAATGTTAAAAAATACATACATTATAATACCAGTATCTGTCCTCTAACTGTGTGCGCCATATGCTATATACACTGTACTTCCTGTCTTCTAACTCTTAGAGCCAGTATACTTCATAGGCCTACATAGCTTACATTATACATACACCTGATGTCCACTAATGTTAAAGAATACATACATTATAATACCAGTATCTGTCCTCTAACTGTATGAACCATATGCTATATGCATTACACTTCCTGTCCTCTAACTCTTAGAGCCAGTATACTTCATAGGCCTACAAGCTTACATTATACATACACCTGATGTCCACTAATGTTAAAGAATACATACATTATAATACCAGTATCTGTCCTCTAACTGTATGAACCATATGCTATATGCATTACACTTCCTGTCCTCTAACTCTTAAGCCAGTATACTTCATAGGCCTACACGCTTACATTATACATTCACCTGATGTCCACTAATGTTAAAGAATACATACATTATAATACCAGTATCTGTCCTCTAACTGTATGAACCATATGCTATATGCATTACACTTCCTGTCCTCTAAATCTTAGTGCCAGTATACTTCATAGGCCTACATAATTTAATATATGTGTATCACGGTACCACGTCTACTCATAATTTACACTGTCAAAGTATTTACAATCATATATATATATATATATATATATATATATATATATATATATATATATATATATATATATATATATATATATATATATATATATATATATATATATATACTTAAAACTGCAGTTTGTGTTGAAAATCCGCTTAACTCTAACTGGTAATAACGTACAATAAAAAGAAGCTTAATAACTTCACTAAAATTTGCCAAATAAACGAGGAAATTGGACATAAAAGCGTTTAGTTAATGGAAAAACCAAGATCGTGAACTAGTTGAATATATTCATTTACCATGTCTGTTTCGGACTTGCTAGATAAAACCTGAACACTGATTGGTTACGAAACATGAATGTGAACGATTCTAGTATAATAACAAAGCCGAAACTTGTTTGTGAAATTTCCGGAATCTGCACTATTTAATGGAGAGTTCATAGTTGCTATGATTCATAAACAGTGATGTCGTCAGGACCATTTTTTTTTTCAGGGGGCACTGGTGGGGCACCAATGTCTTCTAGAGAAGGGCAACACAATTAATCACCAATAGAGAAGGTGCATGGTGTTTTAATGCTTTAATGGTGGGACTCGGGGGGGGGGGAATTGTAATTTTGTACGGAGAAGTGCCCCTGCAGCTTGTACTATTGCCTCTAAATGTATGTACCTTAATACAAATTTACATGTCCAGCATATGTTGGTATAGGAACAAGACAAGTGTCTTCAGCAGATGTGGGACAATAGCAAATACAGGACGGACAGTAAAAAAGTCAGGTACATACTGAGTCTGATACTACAGACATGTTTGGTTATCGGATGAAAATAATCCTCTATAACACTATACGAGTTACACTAAACGTGTGTCTAAACACGTAACCGACTGCACTAACGTTCAACTCTTAATTAAAGTATACTTATTACTTCTCTTATTACAGTACAATGTCACATAGTCACGGGTTGTAGGTACAATGCAATAAATTACAAGCACAAAAGGCCCTATGCAGTAGTTTTCTTGTATAACCCTAACTTAATAAGGTAATATATGTTGTGTTATTCATAGTACAATACAGTTACTTTACAATATTGTACAGTTTCATATCAGCTTCAGCTTGTATCACGATATAAATATTATAAAACACATGTAAGTATATCATGTATTCATTTCACTATATGGAACAAACTACGTCACGGTCATTTAACATCATTATAGTTAATTGGTCATACGAATCAAACCTACGTTATCTGTAGAAACTAACGTTACCTCGCTCTGCAGTCTAATACTGTGATTTATTTTTATTTTTATAGAATTTGCTAGAAATGGAATTTGTTCTCCTTGATGGTCAATTTAATCTTACCTCTACTCTGATTTTCTCTCCTGGAACTATTTCGTTAACTTTACAGACTCTAATAGTTGACATTATAAAATGGCGGAACGGTTCATCGTGCTTATCCCTGTTACAATGTGGTACAATGTAATTCACATACACACACAGTATGGAATGAAAAAACATGTCTTCATTACTTCCTGTTAAATCAAAGTATTACGACCCCTGAACAGATAGTTTCCTGTTTTGAGAAGCTTCCATTAATAAATAAATATATATATATATATATATATATATATATATATATATATATATATATATATATATATATATATATATATATACACATATATATATATATATATATATATATATATATATATATATAATATATATATATAAATGATTTTCGAGTTGGATAGCATCATGTTTGATCTCTAGAGTAGGGCAAAATATGTCACCAAAAAGAGAACTAGTATTGTTCGATATAGGTGACAAACGCCTACAGCGGAATTACGATCTTCCTTACCGGTTTCGAACCTCTGGACATACAATCAGCGTCCATAGCCTAGTGGTTAGGGTGTCCGCGTACAGAGCGGGAGGCCCGTGGTTCGAATCCCGGTGGAGGCTGAAAGTTTTTTCACTGTTCTTGATTTTCCAACTCATTACGATTTTCATTTATATATATATATATATATATATATATATATATATATATATGACCTGTAAAATAGACAATCAAAGACGTGGACTTGAACAAGCAGTAGTGATAAGAATTTAGAAAGTTGTGTATGTAGTATGATATCCTAGGTATGGTATGATATGGAAGGCTAGACTTAACGAGCATAACATTTGCGATAGTTGCAGCCTTTGTTAATGACTGGAAAGTTCTATACTGCCAGCGTCTTTATCTGAATATTTTCTTTGGGAAGGATTTTAAGTCGACCAGTAAATATATATCCCTCCCAAAATCTCTGTATGCGTAGTTACATTACACAAGGCTAAATAAACAATGTAATGCCTTTCTACGAACTGAATTCGTAACATGTTGTGTTAGGTCCCTCTTTATGATGATCAAGTATATTTTGTTGCAAGTGTACATCAGTAAAGCGACTAAATAGATTTACAATTATGTAGCCTGGAGTCTGCCGTTATTACTGACCTCTAGTCTTACTAAAATTCACGTTATAGGAATAAATGTGGTAGTAACTTACAAGTCGAATTTTAACACACTAAAAGTAATATAGCAACCAGAAAACTTAGTAAACGCACATCTATTAATAAGTTGAGCTCATTGGTACAATCGTAGAATCCCCGGATCTAGCAACAATTGTAGCAAATGTGTTGATTTTGTGGGTTCGTTGCTTTAAAAAATTTCAAATTTTGGTACCATTTACGATTTGTGCAAACATTTTAAGGATATATCATTTAAATATATCATTTAAATATATCATTTAAAGGTGGGTGCTTAAACCCGGTCTTGCAATTACGTGCTGTCGAAGTTTCCAAACGTACTGAAAGTTTGCTTTGCCTTTACGACTAATACTCACAGTGTGATATACATTTTTTCAACGGTTCAGGATTCATGTTTGCCTGCAACTAAGGACGTCGATGGGTTTATATTTCAACGCAGACGATCATTTTCTATAACAAAAATATCTAGATCTCTTGATATCAAATTAAATATAAAAATCACATCAGTTAAACAGACAACAATTTAACAGATGAAGCAAACTTAATTTTAAGGTAAATTATCCAAATGCAAAATATGAAAGTAACATGTTGTCGCTATTATAACGCAAGTGAGCATTTCATTGTGTAACCCATGATGTTATTTGATAAACGTAATGGAACTGTACTTAATAGTTACTTTCATTTTGAGGTCAATCTGAACGCTTACCTTCTTGCCTTATCACATTGTTGAGATACTCTCGATAAGGAAGTAATAGACACAATCGGCGACCGGCGTCACGTGACCTACAGTGGGTATACAATGTAAACAAACCAAGTGCGGTGTATGGCAACAACATGGCGTCAGCCGAGTGCCACTGTTGTAAGGGTCGTGATTCTTGTTGCATTTGTTGGTTACATCACGATTTCAACATTCTAAATCCATCGGAAGTGTGCCCAGTGTCAACGGCCAAACTTTGTCGGAATGGTTTGGCAAATATCCTAAAAACAGTGGCACAAAATCCTGGAAGTTTTTTAAGGAGAGAAAGCTGCGTTTAACTGCATCCAATTTTGGGAAAGTAAATAAGAGAGTAAAAGAGCCAACAGAGTCTTTCTTCAAAGCAGTATTTTGCAGCAGAAATTTAGGCAGCATACGATCGGTTTCACATGGGCAAGCCAATGAGAAAACTGCGAGGAATGTGTATGCAAAGGAATGTGCCAAACAAATCAAGAATTTCAGAGTTTTCGAGAGTGGGCTTCTTGTAAATCCAGATATGCCGCATCTTGGGGCAACACCAGATGGCAAAGTGTATGATCAATCCATGGAGGAGTGCTTTGGACTGTTGGAGATAAAGTGTCCACTTGTTCAGAAAGAACTTTCTCACGAGGAAGCTGTTTCCTCTAAAGGTTTCTATTTAAAGAAAGGACACACTAACATATATTCCCTCATGAAAAATCATCCTCATGGGTATTACGATCAGGTCCAAGGACAATTAGCAATCTAAGGGTTACCATGGTGTGACTTTGTTGTATATTTAAGTGATTCACATGAGATGGCAGTAATAAGGAAACTGTTTGATGAAGAATATTGGAATAGTTTGTTGAGTAAATTGAACAATTTGTATGTTAAGTCTCTTCCATTTATCAGATCTCTGTCAACATAGAAAAGAAAGTGGAAAACAATCTGATTTCTGTGTTTAATCCATTCCATTTATCAGATCTATGTCAACATAAAGAAAGTGGAAAACAATCTGATGCCTGTGTTTAATCCATTCCATTTATCAGATCTATGCGAAAATGTGCTTAAAAAAAAGAAAGCTGTATATATGTCTACTACAGTTGTATTTATTTGACAAAATAAATAAATGAAAACCAGGTTGACACCGAACAAACAGTATTATTGTAAGTTTAATTCATGTATTCAACACAATAACTATCATGTACTGAATAGAGTATACCATCTACAGTATGTCATCTACAAAAACAAATTCTTTTCAACACTACCTTGAGTTGATAGAATAATGTGTGATGCCTAGCAAGAGCAAAATTATTGCAGTTACATGAAAACATCCTATAATTTGACTAAATAATACATGTAGAAATGTTGGCCTAGCCGGCTGAATTTCTTCATGTGTAATCTGGGGGGGGGGGGGCTGCTCTGACAAAGACAAATAAAAAAGATGACAATATGCAGGGGTTATTATCTGTGATGGTAAACTTTATGAGTGTACGCATGACCACCCCCCCCCCCCCCAAATATCCTTGATCTGCCCCTGGTAATAAATACAACATGGAAATATAATCATTTAACTTTTAAGGCAATGAATGGCAGTAAATTAACATTAACAACAATCTTTGTAATATATTGGTTTGAGGTAACACCATTATCTCTCAATGAGTTGGGGTGGTTTTAGCAACTCAACGTTTCGATCAGTAAGCTCTGATCGTCTTCAATACCATTGTTTGTTCAGAACCACCCAACTCATTGGGAGATCATTATGGTTTCACCGCAAAAATTACTGGATAGTATTTCCACCATGCAAAGTTCAAAATCCTACTTTACAATCCTACTCCTAGTCCTACAATCTTATACTTTGGTTCATAGCACCTGCATTTTAATACTGATATTAAAACAAACAAAAACCTGCATTTTAAGGTACAGCCAATAATAACTACTATGTTTTATATCATTTTCTCAATAATGAAACCTACTGGACTTATGTTTTTCCTTTGAAGGGTGATCAGAAACTTATTCAATTTAAAATTCCATATGTTAGTTAAACCAGCAACATTGTTCAAATGTTGTCAAAAGAAAAAGAAAAGTGTAAAGAATGACTTTGATTGCATAAGTTTTTCTTGTGAACACTTACCTACCATCTGTTATACTTTTTCATAAACACTTTATGACTTGAGATACTTTCTCTTCTACATTACGCATTAATCATGACAAACTGAAAGGAATTGAGTTGCCTGTTGTTGCTTCACTTTTCATTGTTTGATACGACAATCCCCCGTGCTTAAACACTGAGCACATGTCGCGCGATGGTTTGTTATGATTCTGTACCCACTATACGTCACGTGACCACCGCTGCTCGGAGTCGCCGATTGTGTCTATTTAGCTACGTAAGTGCTGTCTGAGCGCGATTTCAAAGAAAAGGCGGACATTTAAGGTCAATCGATAAAAAGGTTGCATTCGTAGTCATATTCAGATTGTGCGCTTGAATCCAACAAATTCACTTTATTTTGCATCGACTAAATATTACGTTATGTTTTGCGTATATAATAAGCCGTGTGGATAATAGCATTATTACCATTCTCTGATGGAGTATGGCGTGGTTACCGGAAGTGTTAAACACGGAATGTGTCATTCTTGTGGGGGTATGACGTGGTTACCGAGAGTGACAACTAGTATTGCTCGATACAGGTGGCAGTTGCCAACAGTGGAATTAAGACCTTCTTTACCGGTTTCGAACCTCTTGCCTTAGAAGCGTAGCTTTAGCTACAAACCCGCAGGCGGTTTATTGAACCTGGTATCCAGTACTCATTAGTTCTCTGACGGTTGGTTCCAGCATGGCCCAACGGATTACAATTAGCAGATTGAGTTAATATATTAATATGATAATTGAATGGATGCTAACAACCCTTTTCTTTTATTTCTCTGTTTCTCCAATAATTAACAAAACAAAACAATACTTATACTGAAATATTGTTAGTCAAGCAGCGTCCACAGTGCATCCCATTTGCTTATCGTAGCTATATTTCGTGCAAGTGGAACGGACTGAAGAACATTTGCAATACCAGAAATGCATATATACGATGAAGAAATAAAATTGGTACACATTTGTTTTGCAATACTATAGATGCTGCACGATAATGCTAAACATTTTAACTGAATCATTGCATTTGCAAACACTGTGCCAGGCGATGACTATGGTCTTTTCCTTTCCAAATGATTTGAATAATAATGACAAAACTACTATACTAACATATAATGGTGAATTCCAGTAACGTAATTAGATGCACGTTCCAGCTTACATACGTGGCCAAACGTGTATTTTTTCTTTCCTTTCAAGGAACTATTATTTGAAGGATAACCGTTGACGTAATTTCAGTATCTGCACATCTGTCCAAGTTCATCATATCACAATTTCTTCATTAAAGGTTTAGATGATATAGATTAATGTTTTTTTCCTCTTTTTTGGGCGGTCAAATTAAAAGATCTTCGTAGCTGGGAAAGAAAATTGATTATGACGATTAGAAACTTTTCCCAAATTAATCAGGGATAATTATTTTTGTCGAAAATATAAATAGTTTTAATTATATATTAGAATTTAAAAGATGAAATCAATCCATTAATTCATATAAAAAAATAATAATAATATGACGTGAAACAATTTGTGTATTTATTTGGATATAGAAAAGTAAAATACTACAAAAACAAAATGTTTAATATTCTTATTAACATCTGCGTATCGTTCATGATGTATATGATTGATACTATATCTTCGTTAGATTGTGACGATTAAATATTTAACGGTTGTCATATTTCAGACATTTACGTTGACATTGTATGTCTATTTCACACTACCACAGAACCTACACATCTCATATTGACAAGTAGTCATATTTATTTAATCAGCTGAATGTATCTATTGTATACTTTCTTTAATTTATATCGCGTGACTACTTGACTCTATATCATCGTTAGTAATTTAGACTGAGAGTTTGTGACGATTAAATAGTTAACGTTTGTCATATATCATATATTTACGTTGTTTGACTCTGTATGACTATTTCACACTACCACAAACCCTACACATGTAATATTAATATACAGGTAGTCATATTCATATAATCAGCTGAATGTATCTATTGTATACTTTCTTTAATTCATATCGCGTGACTACTTAAATCCCTACTACCTTCCTATACCCCCACCAATGACAACACTATCTGAATGCCGTCTACCATTTAATACATTTTCTTTCTTTAACATTCTATTTTTTTTAAACTATTTCACACCTCCCTTACCTCCCACCCCCCTCCCCCAAAAAACAAATAACATGTATAATATAAACAGGCAAGTAGTCATATTTAAGTAATAACCTATTCATATCAATGGCTCTTTCTTCAATTGTCACTGAATGAAGTACTTCACCCTACAACTCTCTCCTGATACCACCAACTCTACCCCTCTCTTCTAAGAGTATATATATTTAACATCATTTTTTGAATTTTCTCTTTAAATAACACCCGTCCCGACAACATGTTCTTATTTTCACATTACTTTTGAAACAAATGTATAGGCAATTACAAGAAAAATACACTTTACTGAAGAAAAGAAAAAACACCACAAGTATTTCAACGGAATTTGAACGATATAATATGACTCCAACAAGGCACACATTACTATAATGTCCAGTAAGTCATTACATCGCCGTGTGTTTAAGTAGTGAAGCCTTGAAAATAATGAGGGCGCTTTGCGTTATACTGCAAAAGCCAGATCATTTGTACGTCTGCATATACATACACTCTAAAAAAGATGGGTAATATTTTCTGGGCAAATGCTCGGTTGGGGAGTTCTTGAACAATATTGGGCAAAATCCCTGCTCTATGTGTTGACCAACTTATAGTAAAACAGAATTTAGTAAACCGCTGTGCAAAGTGAATGGAATATACCCAACATTTGGTAAGCGTCCCGCCAAATCGAAAGTCACTGGTACTGACTGGGGCGACGCGCACATCTGCGACGAAAAAATGAACGTTTTGCCTATACATTTGTGTGTGTTTGCGTGGACAAACACCGTACGTTACGTATCATCGCATAGCTCATACATACAGTGTAGATGACGAGTGTAGATGAAAATATAGAAGATTGGCAGGCCTATCGAAGAAATCCTACAAAAATGGGGGGTTGAAGAGCTGATAGACAAGTTTCAAGGTAAGAATGTACTATTGAAGAGCAGGCTAACAAAATTACAAACCTACATTATGTTGATATGAAAATGATGTAAATATTGGTATACAAAGAGATAGCGTCAGGTAAGGTCGAAAAGCATAATGAGTAACGTTACTCGATAGGTCAAACGTAACTTAACTAGTATAGCCTTGGTCCAGATTAGCTCTAGCTTTTGGCTATATTGTTATACTACTACTAGTAGCTGCAACGATCGAATTGGAATTGTATTGATGTTAATATTGACGAAAGACTTTGGGACCTAACTTGACACCAGATAACCGTGCATGAAATTCATTAATGTACAAGTTCCAAGGGTACGTAGATAGTAGTAGTGTACGTAGTACTTTTCTAGCCTACATACTTAGCCTATGCTACTGGCCAACTAGCACAGGTTTAACGTTAGGCTATGCCAAATTTGCTCAATCGAATTTGTACAAATAAAGCTACCAAGCAAACCCTACCGTCTGACGTTAGGTCTAGTAACCTAGGGTTGTGCCCAGGAATTTTTTAATTTAGAATTAGCGAACTGGTTGTTATTCTAGTGACAAATTGGGGAAGGGTCAAAACGAGGGGAAATGTCAACTCGAGTCAAACTCAACGTGAGAGTAGGGGGATGGAAGTCAAATTAAATTTGCTCAGTATCAGGTACCAGATTATGCTACTTTTGGAGCCCTTAAAACTGACGATGTCTTTGAATATTTACTTCAAACATAACCACTTAACGTAGTTTAAGCCTGTATTACCCTAGCCAATACATTGTAACTTAAAAAAAAAATGGTAAGATTGAGAACAAATCCTGTAGGCCTAGGCTATGCGCATAGGAATAGGGCCAAGTTAGTTTAGTGATCACTATATGTGCACCAGTTAACTGCTTACTTGCTTGAAGCTAGCAGCCATTAAGACTAAGAGCAGCCACTAACACTGTAACAGCATTCATCATTTCATCATTGATATTGAGCTATATATGCATCAGAGTACTGTCTGCGCTTGTACTTAGTGGCCGCTAGCTTCAATGAGGCAAATCGCTTGCATATAATGACAAATGCAGTATTCAGATCCAGTAACTAACGGTACGTACAGTAGGTCACATGCAAAGCTCGCCAACGATAATAAGCTAAGCCTATGTAGGTTAACTATAAATGAACTGATGCTTTAACGATGCAAACTACCACAATAATTTAGAACGTAAGATTGATTTAATACTATACACAACATTTTAAGTGTAGAATTTCAAAATTTCTATCAGTAATTGAGTAATATAGGTTAGATATTTGAAGTTTTCCTTGCACCAGATGGATATAGTGAACAGCGTAATTGGCGATTTTATAGTGCTGGGTGAAAATGTTCAGTGCTGGGCGGAGCCAACAGACTTAGGCACCGTAGTTTATAGTGCAACTAAGTGTAATACAAGTTTACAATGTACAACACTGTAAGATGGGGCACTAATGGCAAAATATAAAGGGCATGATGGCGCAGCTTCTTTCAGCTGTGGGTTATGTCAAGCCATGCATCAGATATACCTTGATGGCAATGAATTAAATTGTTGTCACAATTGTGCATGGTTGTATTTATTAATGTTGCAACCACTGTCACTAAAAGGGGGGGGGGGCTAGGGCACTGTTCAGTCAGTTGTAATACTGAATATATACAATATAAATTAATTTTAAGGGATGTTCCTGCAAATAAATTAAAGCTGCAAACTGTGATAAGTGTTATCACTGAGGATGCTTTGCAGGTTACACCAGAAAAATAAATTGCCCAATACCACAAACAAATTAACATGTGCTAATAGTATATGGAACTTCCTTCAAAACTGACTTCAAAGTTAAAATTTGAAAGCAAAAGCTTCCAATAGGGCAGCATCCATCAAAATCCAGTCCTATTACAGTCAAATGATATGACTCCCGAAGCTTTCAAACTCTGCTGTCAATGCTAAGTTTTGGTTCATTGTTTTTCTTCTTTTTTTTCTCAACAGAAAATGGAATTGATGTGACTGCATTCGCCTTGTTGGATGAATTAAGTATAAAAGAATTGATTCCTAAAGTCGGACTGAGACTGACATTTTTAAAGGGTTGGCGAGAAGAGGTAAGCTCTAAAGATGCACCTGTTTCAAATGCCTTAGGACTATAGGAGGCAACAAGAAACTTTTTTTCCACCTCAAGCATGTACATGGCATTGCCAATAAAAGCAGGGTGAAAGTTGTTCGCAGTCAAGGTAAATGTGTGCTAACATTTAATACATTATGTGGCTACAAAAGCTTGTAAAGACTATATCTCTATAACAATTATAATGGATTGATTACAACAGATGCCTTGTGGTGAGTGAAGTCTGCCTGTTTCTTGGGGTAGCTATAACAAGAATAGTAACAATGAGGCATGGCTTAAATTATCCTTTCTCAGTTTTAGTAGGATAGATTTCTATCATCTTTTGCAGGATAGTGGTACTGTAGGTACATATTACATATTGAGTAACATCATCCAGATGAACACCTAAAGTTGTATATAACAGCATTAACAAGCCTGTCCAGTTCATTTTGCAGTCAGCATACAAGAGTAAGTGCAATAAGCCCGCACAAAGCAAAAACAATTACATAGAAGTTACTTTACAATTCATTTCTCAGCACCAGTAGCACCTGAAAATGAAGAAGAACTTGTTATGATGAATCAATGGCTTAAATACAACAAGGAACCTGAAGACCAAGTTACTGTTTTCATGGGTAAAACAGCTTTCTACCGCCAAAAGAGAATAAAAGAAAGTCTGGGGAGTGTTAACACCACCATTGCTGAGTTTTCGTGATTGTTGGACCCAGGAATGGTAAAATTCTATTAAATACTTTGCTTTTTTTTTAATGATTAATATGATTGCACCTGACACTCATTCCAGCCAAGTTAGGCATTTTCATATATTTTTTTATCTTTAAAGACAGCTGGCTATAGACAAATTTGATTTGTTTTTGTAAGGCTTAAATGAAAGTTGTGTATGTAAAATCTGCAGGTAATCTATGTTCTTACACATTGAGGGGGAATAGAAAAGCAGAATGCCAAACAGTGTTCACTGATAGTTTGTTCTCATGAAACCATTGTTACCCTGGGTTACTTTATGTATGTTGTTTGGCTGTTAATGGTCTGAAATAATTATCATTAGTTATCATTTAATCCACAAATAATTGGGTTCCACAATAACTATTTTCTAAGCTTTTTAATGTGTGAGTCTTTCCATGTATAGCATGCAGCTGTTCCCAAAAAGAGTCATGTTCCACTGGTGACTTAAAAAAACTATTTCATTTTCATTTTAGATTGAGCAAGACTTTGCATTGCTGTATCCATCAAGATCAAACAAACTCTATCAAAGATGGGAGAAGGTGGCAAGAAAAGTTATTTTATACAGCCAACAGCTAAATTGGAGGGAGGTCCTAGGTATGCAGAATACAAAAATTGATGACCTCACAAAGGGTAAGCCTAAATATACAAAACAAACAGACATATGTTGACTTGTTGGTTCATCAAATTAGATTCTCATGAGCTGTAGGTACAGTAATGGTGATATTGACAGTAAAGTATGCTCACTGCTTTGTACTTAAAATACGGTTCCTGCAATTAATAGTATGCTGCCTCTCATTGGTGATTGCTGTTCAAAAATCAAGGAATAGAGCCTTTTAATTGTTGGACAATTGGAAGAAACCTTTTAAATGGTTAATAATGAAGTCTAACATTGGGTTAAGTTTTAGGGGGACTCCAAGTCTGTGGTACTCTCACATCGGCAAGGCAATATTTCCATCTTTACATCAATCAGGCAATGTAAATGGCACATGCATGTCAGTGACAACCCTTTATCAGACTGTGTCTCTGTGAATCTGTCCATGCACATGCACCATTGTGTGTTGATATATGATCATATCTTGTGAGGTTGTTATCCTTAATTTATTCTTGTTAATAGAAATAGGTCACCAGCCAGAGGTCAAAATCTGCAAAGTGCCTCTTCTAGAGACTATACAAAAATGTTCACTTAATGAATATTTGGAAACTTGGTTGTTTAACGTTACCAAGGGTTAGAATGTATACTGCTTCTCTCATTACTACAATGAAAGTTAAACAATGAAAGTGATTCTCATAAACAGAAAGTGAAGTTTTTTCATGAAGATGGCAAGAGTCATTTAAGAAATTTTAAAGGGTGCCTAAATATTATATTTTGTATTCTGCAGAAATTTAACTAGCCAGTTTTAAGGGGTGAATAATTAACAGTTTAACTGTTTTTATCTTCACAGAAGACACAAAGAATCTGGCCTTTTCCCTGTTAGCTATCATATTCAGAAGTGGAAGGAGTGGAAAGGGTAGAAAGGGTCACAACTCAGCAAATGATTCAGTAAACTGCTTCATTGATGTGCAACCAGTAAGTTTTTCTACATCCCCATTTGAATGCAGGGCTTAAACAGCAGGTTTGAAATAGTGACTCAAATAACTCAGACTGGGAAGCTCAGATCTCATATTTGATGTGTATATCAACCATATTCAGTGAAAGAAGTCTATCCCTTTTTTTTGGGGGGGGGGGGGGTCAAACGTTATTTGAGGTCACTGGGTAAAACTTTTGAAAGTTTTCTTGACAGCTCCAGTAAAATGGGGAGCTTAGAGGGATCTCAAAATTGTTGAAGACTGCTCATTTATATTTACATTTATATTTTATATATATATGTATATGTGTGTGTGTATATATATATATATATATATATATACATATATATATATATGTATATATATATATATATATATTCATAGCTACATGGTTTTTTACATTTGTGTCATTTCATGAAATTGTGGATAACTACACTTCTTAAAATATTGCATTTTTCTTTCTTTTCATAGGAAGTGTTTGACATAGACCAATATGTAAAGACCCTCAAAGCAACAGAAACCCCACAGCCATTTGTTGTGTGCAGGGGAAGTCGGATAACTCCATCACAAACTTATATCATCATAGAAGGGAACGCACTACCTCAGCAGTCACTCATGAAAGCTATTTACGTATGCTTTAAGGCCATTTACATATTTGACATTGAATATCAACCAATGTGTAAGATTGCATGGCAGTTTTTGCAGGTAGTGATCTATGACTTCACTTAGGCAAGCATCACAAGTTCCATTCGAAATCTGCGTGCATTCATCGCATCAGATTCAAAGTAGTTCTTTATTCCTAACTATTCATTGTATTTATATCATGCATTACATCTTGATAGAACAAATTTAAAGTGTAAATACTGTGTAAAATTACAGATGATTTTTCTTAACTTCCATTGTTCTATTACTAAGCTTTCATGGCTTGGCGTTCAAGGAATTTGGTGAAGTACAGTATCAGTTAACTTGGTTTCATCATTCATGGTTAAGTGTTTGCCATTTTATTTCATACTGAATCAGCCAAAAATAATTTGTTTTAATAGATTATATTCATTAACACCATCACAGTAATGTCTTACAAAATCAGTTAATATTTCGGAAAACCTGTGCAACATGTACTAACATGACATGATGGTACCCCTAGCTTTGGTTTAGCATCACAATGATCTGGTGTTAGCTAACCAGTCTCGTTCCAACAAAACTAAAATGTAATTGAACATGCTGAAACATAAGATATGTGTTTCCACCTGTGCTGCCTACATTTGGATTAGTTTTCTATTACTGATAGAAGATTTAATATGGAAATCAGCCTTTTGTCATCTTTTAAAGCTTATCTAGACTTGTGCCAATGAGTGGACGAGAGTAGCATGCTACAATAGCAATGGGTGAACGAGAGAAGTATGCTACAATAGCAATGAGTGGACGAGAGAAGCATGCTACAATAGCAATGGGTGGATGAGAGTAGCATGCTACAGTAGCAATGGGTGGATGAGAGTAGCATGCTACAATAGCAATGGGTGAACGAGAGAAGTATGCTACAATAGCAATGGGTGGATGAGAGTAGCATGCTACAATAGCAATGAGTGGATGAGAGCAGCATGCTACAGTAGCAATGGGTGGATGAGAGTAGCATGCTACAATAGCAATGGGTGGATGAGAGTAGCATGCTACAATAGCAATGGGTGGATGAGAGTAGCATGCTACAATATCAATGGGTGGATGAGAGCAGCATGCTACAGTAGCAATGGGTGGATGAGAATAGCATGCTACAATAGCAATGGGTGGATGAGAGTAGCATGCTACAATAGCAATGGGTGGATGAGAGTAGCATGCTACAATAGCAATGGGTGGATGAGAGAAGCATGCTACAATAGCAATGGGTGGATGACAGTTACATGTTACTATGACAATTGATTGACAGTAGTAGCATGCTACAATAGCAGTGGGATGTGATAAGTGTATTTTTTCTTCATGATTTCATCTGTTTTATCTGCTTTAAATTTGTTTTGATATGCTGCTTCAAGAAAGTAGATGTTAAATAAATCATCCTACAATACACTGTGTTGTTAGATCAGTCTTTTTGGTTTGGTGTATGCTGTATTTGTTCACAATCATCCAACCTTCCATGTTCATCCCACCTATTTTAAGGTATATCATTCAACATTTTTGTGTATAGTCAGTAAAAAACGGTGAAATAGTGAAATACCTGTATTGATCATTATGAATATATTGATTAACTATCCATTACCCAATAAAGGGAGAAAAACTGCTTAAATAATGTCGAAATATCGACCAATTAATAGCCCTATGTTGCCCAATTAGTAGTGAAGGATACCCAACCATATGATATGCGTATTCAACATTTCGCCAACAAATGATAAACATTGCCCAACAGGCCAGTTAGGTAATTTCTTAATTACTATTTATGGGTAAAATAATATGCCCAACTATGAGTAGAAACATTACCCAGCGGCATTTGGGCAAAAAATGCTCAACAGTTGGTTGGATACATACTTCCCCAGCGTTGGTTAAAAATTGGGCAAAAAAATTGACCAACTTTTTTAGAGTGTACATTGTGCATTCGACTTTGAAATTGAATTTGATTTTACCCGTTTTTGTGAAAGAGTAGGTGTACTTTGCAAAACAGAGACCTGTTATAGCGACCAGACTGGTAAGTACTATACTCCTGACTTAAGAATCAAGTCTGAATTTTTGTATCGCCTCTAATGACTTGAATAAGTGGAGTGTTTTGTACAACTTTTAATATCTGGAAGTGTAATTTCATCTAAGAGGCACATGGCAAACATTTTTCTTGCTTGCATTATTTTAGTGCTCCACTCAGATATTGTCATAGTTGTCCCTTGAAAATGTAACCCTCTCCACCCTCCCCCCCCCCCTTCCGCAACATGCAGGTCTGAGAAATAATGTTACAAATTGGGTAGTAGTTTATGCAAGATTACATATCCCACCAAGGGGCAAGGCTACGTACATAAACATAAGTTAGGCTAAGCCTATTCCCTAGTACTGAAATGTTAGTGATACGCCCATGATATCATAACCGTCATCCCACGTTATTATAGCATGTGGATCTATCGTTAGGTATACATTTTTTAAGTAAAATGAGGTGGTGATCATTTTTTTCACTAGGCTTTTAGTCATATCGCATTCAAAAGGACAGCCGGTCTAGGGGCCTAGGCTTACTATATCCAGGGTCCAGTGATTTACAATACAGCAGCTGGACGACACTAGTAAAGTAATTATATTCCTATGTAATTGCTTCTACTATTGCTTCCTAAGAATTACCTGTGAAACTACAGTCCACTGCTACATTTTTCACGATTTTGGCACCCAAGTGCAGCACGCGATATCACCATTTCGAGTGATTAATGTCAACTTTATCACTTTAGTTATTTCAAACACGTAGTGTTTTTATTAGCTCCGTTACTGTCTTGCCGTACAAGCAAAGCGCCACCAGTTAAATGGGTGGCTTCAGTATATGTCGCATGACGTAATTCTCCCTACTTCAATTTCTATGGGTGATGCATAACTTACGCACCAACAATTGATCACGGCGTCATATATGCTAGTGTGATTAGATTTACAGCCACCCACCCCCCCCCCCACTTCCCCATTGAACTTCGATGTGTGTTCTGTTTTATTTGTTTATTAATTTGTTGATTATTATCAGTTCTTTGACTAATTAAACACTTAAAACTAGGAGCAATCATTACCCCATCACTGAACTTTGTATCAATCTGATAATATCGCTTGCTTAGGATGAATTTCCACAATCTCTCAGCTGGTGGTATACCATAAACCGCGGTGTTAATGAGACGATATATCTATTTTACTGCAAGACCACAAAATCAATCTATGAAGGGTTACATATGCCATTTATATTACTGCCAGACATCAATATTGGTCAATGTTTACGACTTTTAGAAACTGGGTCAAAGAGAGTGAAAACAAGAAAGGATTGGAATCTATGTTAAAAACAAGTCTATGAAGCAAAACTTCAACTCCACGACATTAAATTATAAAATAAAATAGAATCGGATATCGGCAACGATGTATAATGAACATTCTCAGCAAATTTACAATTTCGTTTTCATTTTAGGGGGCAGTTTAAGGAAAACCCTGCAGACGGGTGTGACAAAGTGTTACCTAACAAAGGCCCCCAAAAATGTTAACATATATTGATAAGTATTATGACGTTGTCAATACATAGAAACAGACATACGTGGTATCCAGTACAGTTGAAGACGAACGGGGAAGGGAAAGGACATTGTACGGGAGAAATGAATCCAGTAAGAATATAGTGGCCAGGAGTATCGGTATCATTGATATACCAGTTTTTACCAAATTTACCAAATAAGATTCAATGAGGAAGTTCATCTCGATTTAAGGTTAATACAATGGAGGGAATCCGCAAGGAACACCCCTCCCCACCCCCACCCCCACCCGGCCCCATGCGTGCAGAGACGTCAATGATCAACACAATGGATATTGACAAGGAGAGATCCTCGTATAGGGACGAGGAGTGAAATTCGTTTCTTTAAGAAAAGAAACAAGGACAATTTAAAACCGTTAAAATTCCTGCCTGGAGATGATTCAGATATTGCCCAAAGTACGCTATAAAATCATATAATGGTCACCAGATGCCTTATTGAGCAATGTACTTTACGATCATTTTATTATACACCCTTGAATATTTGAATGAAATGAAATCAGTTGGAAGTTTAAAATCTTTCATAAAGCACTTGTTTCTAGAAAATGTTGGGATGAACTTGAAGAGAAAGTATAAAAGGCACACATAGCGATATCAACAATTTCATAGGGAGAATTTCTTAATCTCGACCGCAACTATACCAGAATAATGTTTTGCCGGAGAGTTACTGTATAGCCATAACCTTCTGTGTGACCTTGACGCAGGACAGAACAGAGTAAAAGGTTGGAATTACAAGTTAGTACACAGACTACATGTTACACAGAGATAACACTGTTGACAATATTTCTCCGATTAGTTTTCTTTTATTGCTTCCATTGACATTACAATATCAATAATTTCATCATTAGATTCTTCGATATGGACTTATGATATAGTAACAGATAAACGGGATGAATCGGTGATTGTATCACAATGAGAGACTAGGATCGCCTAGGAACAAGTGTGTTTGTTGCAAACATTGTATATTTGTACTTACATGCAGGAATACGGAAGATACCAAGAACAATTACAAAATAAAGGGATAACTATATCCTTGGAAATATGTAATATCATAAACAGATACTGCAACGCAGTGATTTCTTCCATATTTATATGTGAATCTGTGTTTTTATAGTTATGTAAATATATTCAGTTTTGCGGGACGGGGCTTGGGTAATATTGGTAATCTTGAGGCTTCATAATATCCAATTGGCTTCAAGCAAATACGACAAGAACTAAATTATAATGTAGAGATCATGAATATTCATTAATCATCAAGCAGCACCAGTAATAAGAAGAAGCAAAATAACGATACAAGAAGAATGAAAGATATGTATGGAGAGCCGATCATTGCATTTAAGGTTTATGTTAAGTATACAGACCATTATCTTCGTTACTTTTATGTTAAAATGTTACTATAATACGTCAAAGTCACTTGTTCCTATTGTCTTCAAAGAAACACCATTAGAGATCATAATAATGGAACACAGAACTGGATTAAAAAACAAAACATGTCATTGTTATTAATTAAAACAACGTTTTAGTATGATTTTGAGTAATACAATCAATAGTTTAACGGTAGACAGCCAGTCATTGTTACTATGATAACATTTAACAATATTCTTCTAATATTCACTGTATGACGCGTGAGTAATATCAAAGATTAATTCAGGATATAGAAAAAAGGGGGAACGAAAGAAAGCAACTAAATCTTGAAAGAAGTAAAATTAATAAACGGATGAAGCAGAATGCAATCTGATAATTAATGACTAAATATAACAATAATTAGAGCAAGTATTAGTTAGTCTTACAAATATAAATCGAAGAAAAGTATCGGAATTTAAAGAAATAAAGAAGATCTGAAATAAAATGAAACAAGTAGACTCATTTATAAGACGCAATAAAATAACAATGTAAGAACAGAATGAGAAGTATATACTATACAGAGACAATCTTTTCATTTAAGAATTACTTGATTGTACTAGATACAAAATTATGTAATGATAAAACAAGAACTGTTTAACATTCTGCTTATAAACCTTATAAAAGATACTGTTAATGAAGCAATTATTGTACACAAAATGAAAACAAAATAAAACTTATTCAAATATACGAGTCTTGTATCTTAACAATAATTCAAGAATCGATACCTCCAAAATCAAAAATGTTTTTTTTTTTTCATGCGTAAGTGACCTAAAGTGACTTGCTCGTCCATAGCTTACCTATCATATACTAGTAAATATGATCGATAGCCTACCTATCACGTAATATCAAAATGATCGATAGCTAACCTATCACATAATACAACAATGATTGATATATAATATGATCGATAATTTACGTATCACAACATTTTAAAATGATCAGTAACTTACATATCACATAATCATAAATATGTTTATTTTCTAACCTATCACAACATTTTAAAATGATCAGTAACTTACATATCACATAATCATAAATATGTTTATTTTCTAACCTATCACATAATATTAAAATGATCGATAGCTTACATATCACATCATATTAAATATGATCAATTGCTTACCTATCACATAACATTACAATGATCGATAGCTTACCTATCATATAATAGTATATATGATCAATACCCTACCTATCACATTATATTAAAATGATCGATAGCTTACATATCACATCATATTAAATATGATCAATTGCTTACCTATCACATTATATTAAAATGATCGATAGCTTACCTATCACATACTATTAAAATGATCAAGAGCTTACATATTACATAATATCGATAGCTTACCTATCATATAATATTAAAATGATCGATAGTTTACCTACCACATAATATTAAAATGATCGATAACTTACCTATCACATAATATTAATTATGATCAATTGCTAACCTATCACATAACATTTCAATGATCGATAACTTACCTATTAGATGATACTACAAAGATCGATAGCTTACCTATCACATGATAGTACAGTGATCGATAGCTTACCTATCACGTAATATTAAAATGATCGATAGCTAACCTATCATATAATATTAAAATGATCGAGAGCTTACCTATTACATACTATTACAATATTCGATAGTTTACCTAACAAATACCATATAAATGATTGTTGGGTTTGATTCTCCTTTAGTCTCACAAACAAATAGACACTTTAAAAGATTCATTAAAATGAAAAAAAAATGAAATAATAAAAATTAAACACAGAGAGCATACCATTATATTTAATGTTTACTTTATGTACAGAACATCATCAGCGTTATGTTCATATTCAATATTGTTAAATTTTGTAAGCTCACATGATCGTATGGTCTTAACAGACAAGGCTTTATTGAGGACTATAATAACAACGGAAGGTAAGTAAAGACGATAAAATACTAACAAGAGTCCAACGGTCACTATGGTTACTTGAATAGTAGAATAATAAAGTGTAGTAACCATCACCCAAATATCATAATATTTATGCCAACATGTACCCGCTGTTAACCAAAATTGTATTCAATGTTTGGATATGATCTGATTTAAGGTTGTGGAATTATTTGCAAGTTTCAATTATTGGCACCTCCCAAGAAAATTGGCCCAACAGAATTTTGCGCTCAAATGGTTCCACACAAATTCAGGCCCAAATAATGTGTCCCAAAACGCATGTGGGTTGGTAACAAAAGTTGGGCCCTGTCAGCGTAAAAATGTGCCTGGAATTTGTTGCCCACATGTACCAGCTATTAACCAACAACTGTATACCAAGTCTGGCTACAATCTGAACAACCCCAAAACAATAGGGCACACCTTCTTACTTACAAAACATCTACATAAAGCAAGTATGAAAGTATCCATTATTTCATTGGAAATGTACATCCATTATTTCTTTTTCAAAATGAGGATTCAATAAAATATGAATATACTACAGTAATTTGGGTATTAATATCTTCAAATCCCCGAAAGCAAAGTTGTAATCCTATAGAATCCAATGTCATATCAAGAAAATTAAACATAGGAATATACAGAACATTTACTATCAGTGTGATGTAACTATGACGTCACACCTGTTTGCTTCAAGTTCACATATATTACAAATTGTGACAATTTCAGCTATCGATATCTCAAAAATGCAAGGCAGGAATTGGATGCTTATTATATGATAATCAAATAAATTTTCCCTGTACTATCCTTTTAAGATTTGTCACGTCATCCTATTGTCGTCATGTTAAGAACGACAAAACATTGGAACAGAAAGAAATGAAGAAATGCTGGTTTAAAACAAACATGTCACAGATATTCATTAATATCACCTCTAAGTTCTCGTAGATCGATTTTAATAACACAATGGTTTGTAGATAACCAACGAATTTCATTTAGTCTTTACATTGACACAATTAATGTGACTCTACTCGTGTGAGATTTAAGACATTACGTAACCGATACGTCACAGTTTAATTCAAATTAGTAAAAGGAGGAACGAAGAAAACCACAGAACAGTTGAAACACGCAATCTTAGTTACTGAGTGAATGTGGATACAGTATGTACATATTTTATCTAAAGCATTCCAAACATGTCTGCTTAAAAATGGTTTAGAAGTATTAACAGAATTAGCCGTTATTTTTATAGTCTAAGTAGTAAAGTGCTTGTCGGGGAATGAGGTGGGGGTGGGGATCGAAGATAGGGGTCTGGAGTTGGGATGAATCATATCATTACACACAATTGGACCAATGAAGGGTGTTATACCCTGCACTTGAGGAGTGCATGGAGGCTGAGAACAGGTCACCAGCAATACTTGACCAGGGACACGAGTAAGTGAAACCTCTTTCTTCAGTTACGCAAGTAACAAAGACTTTGTTACATAATGGGGGGAAAGAAAATTAAAAGATAATGCACATTACAGTTTAATTCACATTATACAATAAGCGTATACTGGTGGTGGTGCAAATGACTACTATATAAATTACTTGGTCACCAATGTAGAGGGTACGTCATTTATCCCCTCCTACACTACCCCCCCCCCCCCCCCCCCCCCCCCCCGCCCATCCACATACACACAAAGAATAAGATAGGGATGTATAGTCTCATATACTGATGACGTAGTGGTTGATGGATGACGTCATTAGAACCTTGATTGGTTCTTAGTAATTTGATGTTGGCTTGAAGAGCAAACACATTTAGAGTTAAAAGAGAAAGTAAATGTGAACAGTAATGTTGGTAATAAAACGTAAGGAATGACTTGTTATACACTTTACAATACTAAGTAGCCTGTATGGTCATGCAATGTATCGAATCTTTGATTGGAGTTCTTTGTAGTATTAGGAGTTATCAACAGTTTACAAAGTTAACCTAATCTCTTGATAGGATGGAGTAGGCATCTACTAAACACCCCACCCCCTTCTCCGAATATAAGAAACCTAGCAATAAATTTAAATTATGTACGCTACATGTGGTTAACTCCGTCTGAAAGGTGGGTAACATCGTGGACGAGATTCTCATAGTTACTCATTCTTTCTAACATGTACTTCGCTGTCATCTTTTTGTTTTAATTTCATTGAGCTAAATTCAAAAGACATAAGTATTCAATTTGTTAATTGTTTCTTCAACTTGTTAATTGTTTCTTCAACTTGATAAACAATGACGTCATCATACTTTTTAAGTAGTTGGCGAAAATGAGGGCGCTGTCTCTCAATATAAGATAGATCGTGATCAGTGAAGCATATACATCAGATTCAGAAATGGTGAAAGGATAAAATGTATCTTCCCATCACCTACCCCTCTAGTCCCCGAACGACATCAACGTGACTTCCAAAACATAAAAGGTTACATTTGTACACTTTAGCGCACAAAACTAAGTTGTTGAATATGAAGCATATTAAAGGATGACTTTAAGCACACATTAATGTTGTTATGTTGTAGACCACTGGCATTCAGTCTAGGTTGCTTTTGCTATAACATTTTGTTTAATTTTGAGACAAGTTACTTTGAACAGCTGAGTTAAAGGTTACTGGTCTATATAATATAATACGGAGACAGTTATGTCGGTTCATCAAATACAACACAAAACACAATGGGATGAGAGACTTTTATGTCCTCAAATAACATGTTAACATTGAAGTACAAATTCTACACGGACAAATGTTGTTGAAATCATCTAACTATGCTTTGGTGTAAGAACGTAATTACAAAACTTGATTTTGTTGAGTTATTCAAATGTATAAAATCACATAATAAACATGAATATTTAGGCCTGTACTGAGGGGTTGACGTCATCAGCAATGTAACATTAAAGGAGTTTTCCAGACATTTATCTTACCAAACCAGAAAAGCTGAAGAAACATTAATAACACTCCTTTTTTGGACTATTACATTTAAAGACTGAAATTCCGAATATAGTAATCCTTTAAAACAACATGTAAATTGAACAGTTTTCTTTCAAATTTCACCTCGTTATTGTTTATGGAGTGATTACTATTATATTACAATCTAATCTCTCTGCAAGATCCATTCACAATGAATATCAAAGTCAAGTCTTCATCAAGTCACCATTCCATTGTCTTGAGAATATAGGCATTTGGTGACGTCACAATCATACTAGACTAGTTGCATGTGTATTATACTGGAGCTCTATCAGACGCTGTTTGTAGTATTTGGGAGATGTTAACAGTAACAACCTAAATCTTTATTAGATCCTTTCTCACTGAAATTACTGCCATCGTTTTGAGAATTGAGTGAATGACGTCACAGTCCTGCTGATGATTGGCATCGCCAGATGAATATACATCTTGCATTGAGCTGTAATGTAAAAAGAAAATGGTATATATTAGTTAATATTGTTATCATATTAAATTATAAGTAGAATAATGGGGAAGTGATACTTAATGAACCCATTCCCCCAGGAAAAAGCGTCAGCAATACCATAACATAACAATTAATTTTACTCACCAGCTTAACAAAACACCGTGACACGGGAAACAAGCTAACAATGTTTCTGATAATGGAAGTAACTTATCACTCATTTCTATGCATTTAATCAGGGATCAACTTTGTTAATGAAATATATAATAAAACCAATTATAGTTGAAGCAAATGATATTAGTGACCATATAAAATAGATAATCACAGATATCGGAATACAACTTATGGTTATTGATAAAGAGATGCATTCTAATAAATTAAGATTTTACAATTAAAAGTAGCATACAATCATTGTAAACAAATACAATGTTAAATACTAAGGTAGACAGTATTCAGCTGTATTGACTTACAGTTACTTGCGCCTTGCCCGGTTGAATTTCGCCAGGCTTTCCTGATAACTCCTCACATTGAATCCCTAAACAAGAGGAAAAATATAAGTAATGAATATGTATAAGATAACACAGAAACAAAGACAATGCAGTGTATAGTTAAATGTTGTAAATCATCATATGCATCCATATTAAAAGTGTTATTTCAGATAAATCGAGTCATGTTACATAAAACTTTGAATGTTTCAAATGTCTTGGAAATTTTTGTCCTGTTCATTATTATTATTTCAGTTATTATTTTAGGGATTCCTAACGAGTACGTCTTGCGAATATTGTAGTACTGAACATGATACACATGAAGGCTTAATCCATGAAACCATGGTCACCTATGATGTGGTCGCTCTGATTCCATGCTCGAAAGGATTTGTGAAGATTGAATTCTATAAAAATGTTCTACTGTGTGCTTGAAATATTCCAAATAAGTTCTTATTATAAGTATGTAAATAACAAAATGAATAACACATGTCAACCCATATTGACTCATAGCACAAGGATATAATCCTCTCCCTATATATAAAAGTGATTTCTGTGTAAAACTGGATTACTGTACAAGAATCAGTTCACTTATCTCCACACCCCATCCTCTTCCCTGCCGGTAACCATCAAATGATCTACTCGGGGGATTTCACCTTGATATCACGATAAATCAATCGATGCAACCCAATGTATTATCTTACATTGAAGCGATGCAGGGAAATGTTCCGTCCTGTTTATAAGCTGATCCCGTCTAGCTGAGTAGCCATTTTCAATTAAGTTGCAAAGTTTAAAATTCTCTTCGTTATGAAAGTTCGACAATTCCTTCAAACATTAATGTAATCGTTACCGATCCATATCCAGGTCACTCAGCTCTCATCGTGTGCTTTTCATAAGAATTCATAAATGTAGGAGCAAAATCAAATTGGACATTGGCTCACGTTATTATGCAATACAAAGGTGAGAGTTCAGGAGCTGGTGAAGATTGCAGCATTCTTAGGGTGTTAAAATGGCCCGTGAACGCCATTTCTGATAGTAACGAGTTTGAAGAATAAATGTGGTTTATATATTTCCAGCTGGACCAACCCCTCTCCCTTCTTCCTGTAGAAATTTGAAGCCAATCGTAACATTTCGTGTAAAAGTTAAGTAAAATGTTGGGTAGGCCGTGTCACTATCTGACGTCCATACTGTAGTACCTTTAAAAGGAAATTCCTTGAATTGATCATTACTGACATCTAACGGGATAGTTATTTTAGTTGGTTCTCTGGACGATGCTAGACTGGGTTCTGCTTTATGTTTTGTTTTGACGGAACTTGTGTTATCATTAGCATAGTTTATCTTCAGTGGAAAGCTATTAACAGTAAAGAGGTTAATTATGCATAATAATAATAATGCATATTATAGTGCGAACGACTATTAACAGTTTAAGTGTTAAATGCGAAAGACAGAGTATTTCTTGCTAGCGTTACTTTATTTTCCAAAACGATAATTTAATCAACCAGTATAAATAACCGTCCCAATAACACTAGGTTACCGATGAGCGGTGGAAGGGGAAGGGAGAGGGGGGGGCAGGGGCGGACTCAGACCGATGTTCAGGGGTGCTGAAAGCGCTACCCTGTGATTGTTCCCACGTTCAAGAGCTCGCTTAATACACATGGTCAGTAGTCTTGTTGGACCCGGAGATATATTGCCTACGAAGCCGTAAAAAACTAATGATATTAAGTTTTAAAAGTATTTGATGCATCCCGGGACCCCAATGCGAAAATAAACACAACTATAGTGATAGAAAATCACTGTTCCGAAAAATAATTCGCGATCATAATATACTCCCGTAGCATCCGGGCATCTCTGGTTACCATGGTACCATTGTCTAGGAACATGTTAGTTTGCTGGTAGTAGGGCTATAGTAACAGTTAGACTTGATCTCGTTTTGTATTTTGAGAGAGAGAGATGGGAGAGATTGGAGAGATGGGAGGGATGGAAGAAATTGTAGATATAGAAATAGTGAGTGAAGAAGAGACAACGATTTGTTTTGTTTGGACAAAGAGGATCAAAATGAAAACCCTGTCAAAACAAGAAACTGAAAGCCAGGTTACTTTTTTACAAGTCCAGAACGATGAACGAGAAATCAAGCTACTTGGAAGCTGTAGAAAATACGAACTGGAAACACTTTGTGTCACGTGATGAAAATCATTTGACAGATATATGTTTTATTTCTCTTTTTTCGCTCTATTGTTTTGACTTTACAATGAACATGAATCCAGCGTTAACAATATGAGTCTCATAATTAATCACAATGAACGTCTCGTAAAACACGAGTTACCTACTTTTATTTCTTACTATATTGTTAGTTTATCTATACAGTATCAGCAAGTGTTTCCTAATTCAAAATGAAAGGTAATCCGGACGATGAAGGGTGAAACTGACCGCTGTTTATGAAAGTATTGTTAACATTTTGACGGGTTAACGTTCGACATCCAAGGGCAATTTGCATCCTTTATGCATTAACATGAAAATAGCTATAGATCTAGGTTATTAATTGATATTGTTCCTGTATCTCCATGGTAACACCTTACCGTTTTGTCTAATATTTCTACAGACCCCATATGTCAAGATGTATTACAACGATTCTACTATGAGTGACTTCTTACACTTCGCCGAAGAAAGTTGATGGGCAAAAGACGTCCATGAAGAGGGATGGGGTGGGATTAATTGAAATTTTCATCTAACTTTGGGTAACATACTCTACTTTTAAACAATTTAGTCCTACGAATCCTTCCCCCCTTCCACCGCCTTGGACAGTGGAACTACGAGTCGCTAGTTATCTGCCTTTCAGGAGAAATACTTCATCACGTCGCCTGCATGGTGAGTATACACACCCAATTTCCCTTATTACAATTTATATGCAATGCTAATGTAGCATTAATACACCTTAGCTGCACGTGTACTGTAACGTCGTATTTGAAAATAATTTAAATGAGCCCTACGAAGAAATATAAAACGTGCCTAGAAATCAGCTCTTATGTTCTTTCTGAACAAACGTTGACATCATACTAAACGCCCATAAGAACATTATTTGTTAGCTGGATAAGTCAGACATATAATGTATCAAATTGAATTAAAAAAAATGGAACCTCCTTAGTTGGTGTTATATGTGTCACCTGTTTGTAAATGTGTTTAGGCAACAGCATGTTAATGATCAATGTTTTCATTTATTTTTCAAAATAAAATTTCATGTAGAGGAAAAATAATGTAAACTTGTAATTCATTGCTAGCTCATTTTGACTAACATTAGAAAGGTTTTGTACAATATTCAGAAATTGGCTTTCATTTTGCAAAAAAAAAACAAAAAAAAAACAGACTTAAACCACCGTAAAACCATTAACTGTACCAGGTTGTGCTAATAAATAGTAAATTAATTGAGATATGAACCAGCGTAAACCATCTCGAAATATTACTTGAGGCTTTGAACTGACACACATTTGGGAAGTATATTGATCAATAAATGTATTTTTTAAGTTTATGTTGGAAGAGTCAACTCTCATGCATGCAACTTCATCCAAATCACTATAGTGTCGTTAGCCACCTACACCGTTGCTGTCACGTCTTTTATATAAACGGACCTGAACTGGAACTTGCTTGATGCACTCTCCTCCATTCAATCCACTCTGTAAGGGATTACGGTATGACGTCATCACTCAGTCACTAAACATCAACCGTTTATTTTTACTAGTTCGCTCCGAGATAGTGAATTTATGACACAGTGTGGGCTCTCATTTCACAATGATTCATGATGCTATAACCCAACGAATACCCTCCTAAGCCATCCCCGACCCCTCCCCGACCCCAGGGAAAGATTCTAATGATTTTATTATATTAAAGAACACCGGAGTAGAGATAAATGGGAGATCGGGGTATAGACTACAGTTAGCCCTTTGTGTGCAGAGAAATTGTTACCCTATAAAAGTGAAATTCAAAATGTGTATTTTTTTTATCAGTTCCTTTTACGGTAAAATAAACTGTGAGAAAAACATTCACGGAAAACGAACTATGATATGCACATCAGCAGAGTGAAATAAAATAATCATTTAGCATCTGCCGGTGGGAGGGGATTGACAGTTTAACAGTTATATTCCAATATTGTGTGAGGCTTGTAACACACCATAACACCGGACTCAACTTATTTTAAAGTCTATTCGTTTCTTTGTTTATCATTTCTTTGACTGTGTGTGCGGAAGTAAGATTATTTAGGCCGCATCTAAATTGACATTGAGAACAGTGCTATCATCATTACGAGGTATAAACTTGTAACTGGCCTATCTGAATTCCCTGTTCGATACACGACATATATAAATCTTTTCCTCCTGATGAGGGACAAAGTATCATACTCTTTTGTCTTATTTCTTTGTTCAACATTAATTAATACCTCTTTGTCTGTTATTAAAATTACCGTTACTAATTAACAGGAACATGAATCTATGTCTCTCTTACCTCTTCTCCTGGTAGATTGCCATTTCCGTCACAGGCCTGAAGGAAGAGAAATATTATATTCATGAGATTTGGAAAATGAATTTCAGGTAAATATAATATGACGAAGCAAACAATGTATAAGTTAGAATGATATATCTTCAAAAATATCGCAGTAAATTATTCCTGGCAGGTAAACACACATCCGCATTGAACACACTAAAGTCAATAAAGGAGACAGACTCGTCAATGTAAGATGCACGGACTCTATAACATGAATATAAACATCAGCTTCATAGGGAAGACATATTTAGTGGTTAAACCCGTCATCAAACACTGAGTGACGTCATCAAACACTGAGTGACGTCAATGACCAACTTCTCACTGAGATGATCAGATGGATACAATGGACAACAGAGAAGATGACGAGTACGGAAAAGAGAGCAGTATTTAAAGATAGACCCCAGAACATCGTTGTCAGAAAAAGCAAATCCTTGGTTAGTCCACAAAGCAGTACATTGGTTACACCCCCCCCCCCCCCCCTTCGTCTGAGACGGTCTGTTTCTGTTATCGTATTGTTAGTAGTGTAAAGATGTCCATCAAAGTTTCTGAAAATGTAGTTGTCTGGTCAAATTATACAATAAGAGACACAGTGGGATAATTAAATTGATATGTTAACAATTTAAACATTTCACTAAATATAATAAACCTTGCACAAATTTGTTTCATTTCTAAATTTACCCTGTCTATGTATGTTCAATTGGAAGCTTGTACATGCCCACATTATTAGTTTTAAAATAGTTGACTCTCTCTGCTCAACGTTAGACAAGGAACATTTAGACTAGGAATCGACGGTCTGTAAATTAAGGAATATTTAGAGCGGGTTTATGTAACCGATACGCCCTGTGCGTCTGTAAGACTAATATTGGCAGAGACCGCGTGAGCTCGTCATTGCTCTGTCTCTATGTATTAGTTGGACTTGGTTTGGGTTGCTCATATACTCTATAGAACGCTGTTCGGACTCGAGAGTACCATACTCGTACCAAGTAGTCACGGACTCGGCTCGGGATAAGGAATAATTGGACTCAACTACATCAGAGTGTTTCTTATACTATAAGATACAGACATATTGAATGGTTCTGATAGAAAGAGTACTAATAACAATAGGAACCATGTGAGGATACAAAGCCCGGATGTTGCATTATATTATCGTCAGAATATAATTATGAAGATACAATAGTTAATTTGCCGAGTGGTAAATTTTACAAAACCAACCACATTACCAGTTATTTTGAACACCCCCCTACCCCTCCCCTCACACTCGGGCCCAAGCTCCTTCGAGATACTATTTTTAATTTGTTTTATTTATCAGTTATTCAAACGACGAAAGGAAAAATACAAATATTTTAAAACCACTATTAGTTCAGATTCACCGTTGAATTTTTTGTGTATCATAATGCTGCTGCTAATTCATAGTATTGTACAAACAGAGGATGGTACAAAACGACGTTTCATCAACTTGTAATAAAAACCCTAAGTTTAATATTTTATAGTTAAACTTTTAAGTAGTCACCTATCCTTTAATTTCCCTAGTATGTTAAAGTACATCAAGTTGATCAAACTTACCTAAAATCCATTTGTTAGTTTCAAGTTAAACCCAGATACGTCCTTTCATATATAAGCCTGCTTGGACCCACACATTCATATCAGTCACGTATATATACATTAATCTAAATCAATAATGAAATATAATCAATATGGATCCCTCAAATCCCATTACAGCTCAAACTAATAGAACTGAGTCACATTTAATGACTGTTGTATTGCTGCGTGCAGTGACGTCAGAGGTAAATATTCTAGAGATGAAATATTATCCATCGATATTTTCACCAAAATTCACCGATTTTTTGACTGAGAAAGTGCGGAAGAGAGACACCGGAAGCACGACGGATTCTGAATATTCTCTATTTTAAAATTGAGAATGTTCATTGATTCACAAGACAATTACTTCTATAAGGAGAGCACATAGGGGTCTACATGCAGAGTAAGAAGGACAACAATAATTAGGAAATATGACGAAAGTGATGGAGTACGAGCGTGGAAGGGAGACTTCATTTATTTTCATTTATTTGTACCAACCTCGTCACAAGGTTTCTAACTATATTGTACATCCTGCAGAAATAACTCCTCGTATTTGGACAATTGCAAATTTATCTTTAAATATAATTTTCGTTACTTCAGTATAGGGCCTAGACCCCCCCCCCCCCCTCCCTTCCAATTAGAAACTCTAAGGAAGTTTTTTTTTTCATCTTTGATATATTATTTAATAAAAAAAACAGAGAAAGTGTGCCAAAACGATAAGTAGTAAGATTGCGCCCATTTCAAGAATGTCGGGTGAAAGGAAGATCATATCCTAGATTAACGCTCTGACCTACAGTGACCTGTATTATATAATTATGTCGCATACCTCACTGATCTGTAACAGTTTAAACAAATCTATTCAAAAAATATATATATTTTATGTCAATATCTTAAGTTAGAAAATCACCAAGACTAGTTTGAAGTCTCTATAGCTATGCATACTGTATCACTTTCATCCATGTAAACAAACATGTCTTAGTCCGTAGCGACTGCAACAGAATGCCTACAGCGATATAGACTATATGAATATGTGTTGTCTGTTATACCAGACAGTCGTATCTGTAAATCAGCTTAGTCTGTACTTAAGACAAATCCCTCTTATGACATCGTCAAAGGTGATGTTTCAGATATAGCATTAGTTATACCATTTTGGTCGCGAGGGATAATTCTTACATCAATAATGGTGTATCAAAAAAAAAAAAAACATATAACGATGGTCCGACCATGGTCCGACCATGGTACGGTTTGCGTGTGACCGCTCTCTACTATGGTCTGACGATCGTCCGACCATCGTCCACTAAAGATGGTAATTAGCATCAATTGCGTTGTCCGACTACGCATTTTAGCATAAACACTGACCTCGGCCTGAAATCCCCGATTTCAATCCCTTGACATTGCGACGCGTGCCTAGATACATACGATGTAAACAAAACAAACCTGCACTGCACTGCATACTGTACACTAATACATGTACTGTACATACACACGTACGGTTTCTACCACAAAACAACACAACAATCAACACTCCGAACAATTCGTTAAGACAACTTGCAATGGCGGCCACTACTCACGGTAAAACCTGGGAGGAACAAGAATTCCTGAAACTAATTGATATATATATTTTTTTTTGGGGGGGGGGGGGGGAGTAGATACAGAGTATGGTGGAAAACCCCGTCAGGAATAAGGTGTTTAGGATGTGTGCGGAAATGATGGCGAAAGAGCGATACGAACGAACGCATACACATTAGTGTGAGCAGTGCGTGCTGGGCTTGCATATCCATAAAATTTCGCTGTGTATTACGAATGAATATGCGTCTACACGCTCTCTGTCGGCGAACAGCAGCTTCTTGTCTTTGCAGGAATGCGTCTTCCAATGTGTGACGCCTCCTTCGTAATACAAACCTCATAATAATCAATGAAAGCGCTACGGCAAATTGAGCTTCCATCGCCATTATCTACTACTTACAACTAATAACCCCACAAAACATCGTCAAAACCGTGACCCTTGACCGACCCAACGCAACTGCGCATGATAGCTTTGCAAAAGCATAATTAACTCACTGATGCACTGTGTCCGCGAATAACGATCGTCCGAATTTAGTACAACATCGTGTGAGTATACGTGTGACCGCTACCGTAGTTAGTTTAATATGGTCGGACTATAGTTAATACACGATGGTCGGAAGATGCAATTTTATACGTGTGACCGGGGTCTTAGTTAAAGCCAACAGAAATGTACACAATCTTAATATCTTGCCCCCAAAACCGGAACAAAGCCCTATATTTTTCTTTGCTTTGCTGTAAAGTTTGTTCAAACAGAATGAATTGAATCCTTTTTGTAGATTATTTTTAGTAACAAAAGTTTTAAACTAATTTTTAACCGTTTACTTTCTGATATTTATGTTCATATTGATGTACATATTTTTATATTTCTTAGTCTTTGGTTCTCTTAGTTTATAATGGTGATAACGGAAATAATATGTACAATATATGCGCCGGACTTTTTGTTATAGGTTCGAGTTATATATTTCTTACGGAAACTAAAAGTGTACATGTTATTTGAATAACTGTATAGCAATTTTATAGTAGGAACTATGAATCTGACTGCTTGTAATTAGCATTGAGCAGGATTTTAAAATAGAAATAACTTCAGCCCCAGTTACTATATGTATACGAAGGTGAAGCGTGATCTTTTTCAACATTGTGTTTGTATACAGCGTCACAAAATACGTGTCCAGTTCTTTAGTTACCATGGTATCTAGTCAACAGAACGAAGCAGTAGTATAATTGCCCTCACATTCTAACTGGTATTATGGTCTTGTTGTGTAAATGTGCGTTGAAAGTGATTAATCACAGCTCCACTAAAACATCGGTAATGATTTACTCCACAGAGAGAATCTGGTGCCACTAAAAATATATTTGCAAGATCTTCTTCTACAGTTTATTCCAAATCACGAATATAATATTTTCACAAATTACAAAATAGTCTTCAATTTTCTTTCATTTTATCAATAAACGTATCACTTCTTCCTGCATCTATATCAATCGCCAAAATGTCCAGCATTTGCAGTCTGGAAAACGGTGAGTCGGATGTTTACAAGCAATTTCGTTTATCTATGCACCCCACACACAAATAATAGGCAATTAAAAACAGTTTCTGGTATGATTTTAAAACCATACAAAGAACAACAATGTTGAATCGCGCTGCTTCGCATCGGTCACCATCCGTTACACTACCAATGCATCCTCATTTCTGATCATACACTACAGGTATTTAATGTTCTGTACACATTAGTGTACGTGGAACCGTCGCAGGAACATTTACTTTGATACATTTGAGCTAATTATTGAGTAAGATTGAACTTATAAGAAAGAGTAGCAAAAGTGTACTTCTGTACTTTGTGCTGTTTTTGCTACAATCTGCTGGTAGCAAACTTGACCGTTAAAGGAATGAGTACGACTTGAACACATAATGTTACTTCAGTCAACCAGGGAATATTAAAGTAAGTTTCTAAACAACAAATATCTATGACAATAAATTTATGGGACACAAATTGTCTAAATCTGGTTAAACGACAAATAATTCACTAATCATGAGCAGTCACGTGCTTGTGACAACATATCTAGATATCTTATTTAGTTGCAGGGTACCCAACAATTCTGCGAATATTTCACGATTTGGTCAATTTACAACCTATGACGTAATAGGCAGCTTTAGTCAATGGAAGACCAACTTCTCCTTACACCAGAGAAAACGAAGAAAATGAACATAACCAGTGAAATCATGGGAGTCTGCTACAAAGGCAAATATGCAAGGGCTACATTAAGCTACAGGGTCGGCTAAACGGACTGTTGTTACGACTGTTGTATGTGCCATGATGAACCTTTGCCCCGAAATTATATGAACATAAACAAGAACGGTGCAACAAGATTGACACCATTATAAGGTTTCATATTTAATGTACATCGAGATGGTGACGTAAACGCGGGATATGTTCAGTACATTTCTTTAGGTGAAGACATTGTTTGATTAAGATATTTGTATAAGTCATTGATTTTTACTACAACTAAATTTTGGTTCAGAAGAATAATACCAATGTTTCACGAGGATTTATATTGGTATGTTCGAAACGTTAAGCAGCGTCGGTTATGTCAATGATGTTGTTTCAGAGTCATACACGCTACTAGTCTTCTACTATATGTTGAAATGATATGCTGAGTTGTTAAATTTCATACCAATGCTCGTGATTTACTTACAGACTTTTATCTCAAGAATGTATTTTAAAGATATATTTATTTCTGTTCACTTCCAGATTTTAATAAGCTTGTTGCTACGTTTGAAATAAACGTGATACAAAAGTTAACGTGAGTTGGTCCTCTAGTATGTGGCGTCTTCAACCCTCCACCCAATCCTAGACGCTAACAGTAAGTAATGAATGAAGCTGGAAGGTCCGGGTGTTGCAATATAATATCTTTAACAATTGAAGATAATTATCAAGATACAATAAACAATTAGCCGATGACAAATTATAAATATTAAAAGAGATTATCAGTAACCGAGTTGGACACTCCACTCTACCCCCCCCCAACCCCCTCACAACCCTCCCCTTCGAATCCTGACATCTTTTAAACCGTCGAATGTATTTATATCTGTTCTGTTACAAACACGCGAATAATACGAATATATCTTATATTCATATAAGTGATTACATATGTGTCGGTTATCATGTTATCCGTACAACAGAACAACGAAACGGGTTAGTATAGAGCTACACAGTATACTACAGAGTTTAATATGTTTTTAATGTATTCCCATTTTACACGAATATAATATTACCCCCCTTACCCGGCCCCCCCCCCCCCCCAAAAAAAAGAGTATTAGATCGGAGTCCTTGAAATGTCAGTAATTTAAATAGCTTTTCCTCCCTTCATATACACAAATGACCAAGATCATAGCAGGCATTACCATTCAGACAAGGGCGGCGGAAGCACTTTTAATCTGGGGGGCACCAACGTCGAAGGGCACTTTGCAGAAATTCGATTGGACTGATGCAGCCTGATATTTAGTACCCTTTACAACTCTTAATGTATCATCTTATTTGCGTATACACTTCACTCCATCAACGCCCCCCCCCCCCCCCCCCTCAAGGAAACAATGCATACTAGCACTGCAATATCTAATGTGCAAATTGGGAAACAAGGAACAAGTTTTCTTTCGAGACAAAATGAGGTGAAATCATTATAAAGTCCAAGTCCCTGCACACGCGATCGATACATGCACGAAAGCAAATGAAATATGTCAAAATACGAAAGGATGGGGTAGGTTAAGGGATATTAAAACTATACTCATTATTCATAGTAGGCTATAAATGGCTTCTGCTTATTACAAAGTCACACTGTAATATAGCAAGGCATTTTTGGAAATGCATTAGGATTTTGTTGGCAAATTGAATATGCATAATGTTACTCACCAGAATGTTAGAAGCCTTGTGGTACTAAACATAGGTGTAGGAGGCGGGGGGGGGGGGGCCCAACCAAAAACAATTGTGAAAATTCGGGCAATATGCTGAGAATTTTTCGGGCACCTACTGAAAGAAAAATAATTTGCTATGTGTTTTTCAATGGTTAAACTGATATTATTAAGATCATTATTATTGTAACGACTTTCCCAATAATGATAACCAATATGGAAGGGTAATAACACGGCAAATGATTGTATGTTATTGGCATGCGATGTAATAACCGACGCATGCCTATTTGATATGCAAATTAATATGTTAAACGCGCGCGGAGCGCGCGAAAAATTTTGTTAATATTTTTCGGGCAAGTCGTTACAGCCCCCAAAATCAAATTGGGCTCCTACGCCTATGGTGGTAAACATTTAAAACTTCCCGAAATATTTCATTCGACGTGGGTTTCGCTTTGTAAACTCTTTTTTTATTTAGAAATTTTCATGTAGAAAAAGGGCACTTTTTTAACCAGAGGAAAAGTGGGGGGGGGCACGTTATCCCTGTGCCCCCCCCCCCCGGTTCCGCCGCCCTTGCATTCAGAATAATATACCAGCTGAGAGTTTATTGGTTTCAATGTCACTAATAAACACTATTATGGATAAATAATACTTTAAGCAATTGATAATTCAAATACCCTAACACTTTTTTAAGGAACAAAGTTAATTTATTAGCAAGACTTAATTGTGTTATCGTTTCAGTAAATATAATTTTCTGATGAAGTCTTTTTTTCTTCCATGTTAGCAAAATATTAACACAATCCTGATTAAATGAAAACTTAGCATGTGTGTCTCGTTTCTGAAAGCCACTAAGGGACACACGGGGTGGCATTCAGTTATAAACGACAACATTCATATAAGAAATCTGACCACGTTTGAGAACAGGAGCAAGAAGACATCTGTAAATTTATGTTGTTTTAAGTTCTTTTCTGTTTATCTAATTATAATTCTAATGCTACCATTTATCAACTGTATTTCACCGATTTCGTTATCATAATATTGATTTTATATGTACTGGTAAAGTAATAGAGAGAGCAGCTTAGCTCAAATAAGCTGACCAGAATGCATTATGAGCAATAGCTGTAAGAAAGGTGCATAATATCTTACCTGCCATTGACCGGTCTGTAGGTTCAGGCGACGAGAATCTTGATACTTATAGTTCCATACTGATGAATAAAATAAACGGAATTGATTAAAACACATCTGCAATTGTAATCTCTTTTTTTGGGGGGGGGGGGTGGGGGTGGGTGGAATGAAGTAATAAATGTTATATTCAACTGATTTATGTTGGCACCCGATGATATCAGCTGAGTAATCAATCTAGTTGATTCCTTAATTTTGATATTATTTGGTTTACTATCATTATCATATCAGTAATATAGCTGATCAGTTTACAATCCTTATATCTCAGTACGATTACCGATCAGTTTACTATCATTATCATCTCGGTTTTATACCTAATTAGTTTACAACCATTATCCTCTCAGTTATAAAACCACTCAGGTTAGTATTGTTATCATCTCATTAACATATCTGATCAATTATACAATTATCCTAAATGAAAGCTTATGCTCCTATTCAAACAGAAACTAATCTTGGACTAAATTAAGAAACCACATCATGATAGTCGAGTATTCGATGCTGAGATTAAGAATAATAATCCATGAGATGTTGAACGGATCAGAGAACAATCAACATCAGGAATACGTTATGAGAGTGTCAGAAAATGAAGTCCAAGTATCGACCGTTTAGAATATCCTAAATAATGCACAAACTGACTTTGACTTCGACTACATCGTCTCCGAATCTCTCTCTAAGCTGTTATCACGAGATAATTTAGTAGCTATTATACACACATCTGTCAAAAATAGTAAAGCATTTAATTGATCGGGCAAACGTGTTGTTTACACTAACTACTTATGTTTTTGAGATTGATCAATGATGACATCATCAGCAGTGACGTCACTCCACCATTAACAATGGGAATCACGATGTGTCCTTTAAACACAGAACAATTAAAGAGCGTATACTGTGTACGAGTCTGAGAAATACTGTTGAGGGGTGGAGATAGAGAGGTTTGTAGGTATTTATACATTACTATTAATTAATTGAAAATAATAAATTTAGGTATAATCTTATTATAGATGTGTTATTGTACAGAGAAATGAAACATTGGACTGCTCGTGATGTTAATAAAGCTATCCCGGTTTCAAGATATTTAGCTTTATATTACAACGCATTAGTGACGTCGTCAAATACCATGAAAACTAATAATTTAAATATTGATGATAGAAAAAATAAATGTATTTGGAATTACTTTATTGAGTTAAGTTATGGCGCTACAGGACTAGACAAATCATCGTCATTATCACGTGATCCCATTTCCGATGTCCTGAGAGTATGTCAGTTATATACACGAAGGTTTATATGTCTTGTTTCCAGCCACTTTCTTGTTTTTTTTTTCAACTGTATTCAGACCAAATACATCAACCTCTCTACTTGTACTTTACGTAGGAGGAAAGTATGTATAATCTAGCATTGTGTTATTATGACATAATTATAACATTGAACAATAACACTGTCCAAACTTCTAAGAAGATTCAAGAAGCCTACGTTAAAGTCTAATATCGACAGAAGTGTTCATGGATACAAAAAACATACACTTGCATGTAAACAAATATGAATGAAGATATATCATATCAATATAAATTATGTTTTGTGTCGTGGTTTGTCTTTCAGATCATCAATAAGGCCGTGAAAAAAACTGCAACACGAACTAAACAGAAATATCAGCAGCAATTTTATACAATTACAATACTTGTTGAATTGAAATAGAACAGACCATTGTAACATCTCTTTGTTTCTGTTTGTTTACATTTTCTGATTCCGGAATTTGAATGCGAGCCTAGACTATTGCAGCCGATATTACAAAGATATCATAGTTGCAGTGTGCGCTCTATTAAATAATCGGCCGTTTCACCGGTTCAGATCTACCCACCTGCTAAAACTAACTGCAAGTCCCTAGTTTTACGGTTATGATTCAGTAACAATACTGGTGACGATATGACAAATACTCATTTCCATTAAACTCAAGAAACACGTATCTAATTTAAATAACCATGATAATTCCTTTTTCATCAAAGACTATCGCCTGCAGCATAGTTGCATCCATTATAATTTACTTGAGCCAAGGGAAGGATGACAACTTTCTCTTGAGCATTATTTTTATTTAAAGAGTAAGAACATTCTAGGCCTGAGTCGGGTACCCGGATACCCGACCGAACACTCGTGTACCCGAATTGAAAACACACAAAACGGGGACTCATTTTCTGGGGGAGGGGGATCGCGTCACTACTACGCGAGTGCTTTCATGAATTCATGTTTTGATTAATCAAGACACGCGAATACGGAAGATTATTTTACTGAGATCACTTTCTTTTAGTGTAGATGGCTGTTTTAATTGCTTAATATTTCTAGTTTTAGCCAATTGTAATGGTTCTTTTCCCTGTGTAGATTAGGTCACTCAACACCGAAAACGAAAAAAATATACCGGTGAAAACTATTCAAATTGAAATATTTAATCCATCACAACATCAACTGTGTACTGCACGTACAATACTATATTACCTCTTCAAAACATAGCACATACATTCCAAGCAATTGCCGATTTTCATGTAATTGAAAGTTGTAAACAAGGCGACGCTTTTTTTGTGTGTCTGTGTAAAAAACCGATGGTTATGGCAAGATTGTTCCCATTGAATTAGTGTGGTGTTAGGCTAGCATGTGGTCGAAGATAGCAGGTATAATGTTATTATTCCATGGATATTTTAGTTCCAGCTAACTGCCTTACAATTTGAGCGAATAAACAGATGGTAGATTTCCATGTTGACTTGGCTGGTGGTTGGCTACCATGCGGTCAAAGACAGTGCTCAGCAATAACGAAAGTATTCGGTGAATATGTTAGTGCCAGCTAACTGCGACACAATTTAAGCGAAAAAAACAGATGGTTAGGCTAAATTTTCATGTTGACTCTTTGTGATTTAAGGCTACCATGTGGTCGATGATTTGTGGGGATTTTACGCAAACATAGTTTGAAGAATGCACGTGTCTTTGTCATCAAGCAGCTAGCTCTGGTAGTCCATAGCAAGTGATTTCCTCTCATAGTTGTAGCTACGGTATATGTTCGTTCATGCGTAAAATATTGGAATTCTCAAAATAGCTATAATTCTTCATTCAGTTGTTAATAGAAGGAAATACTGGCAAGGAAATGTACGGGATGTTAAGATGGATTATAGACGGGATAACAAAACAAATATAATCCTGGCTTTTTTACTAAACGTTTATTCCAAATGCGATAGTTTAGCGATGAATCGCTACACGGTCAGAGCCGCAATGTTTGTTTAATTCAAGTTGAAAGCTGAAATTTATAACGGGAATTCCCGTCTCGGCAACTTTTTACATGCAAGATTTGAAATCAAATTGCGAGAATCGCGCAATCCCGCAGCTAATGCAAACCCTTGATCGAAATAAAAGAAACAGTTGCAATTTCATGCAAGGTGTTTCTTTATTTATGTGCATTTGCATTATAATTTATTATACATCAAAACATGAAAATCAGTTGTACGTTACAACAGGAGTATCGATTGAAAACGTAGATTTCGGAAATGTAATGTAAGGTGGCATAGTGATGTTCCATTAATCGGTGACAGCCCGATATTCATAAGGTTCTATATTCATAAAGTTCATTGTTCATAAGGGTCATCATCCATAAGGTTCATTGTTAATAAGGTACGCTATTCATAATGAGCAAAAGGTTCATTGTTCATAAGGTTCGTTATTCAAAATTAATAAAAAAGGTTCGTTGTTCATAATTGGTAAATGGGTTCGATATTCATAATGGTGAAAAGGGTTAGATGATCATAATAGGACGAAGGGTTCGATATTCATAATGGTGAAAAAGGCTCGTTATTTATAATAGGACGAAGGGTTCGATATTCATAATAGAGCAAAGGGTTCGTAACTCATAATAGACAAAAAGGTTCGTCATCATTCACAATGAGGAAAATGACCCACCCCCCTTTAGGAAACGTACAAGCATAGGCGTAGGAGGCGGGGGGCTGGGGGGCTGCAGCCCCCCCCCAACCAAAATTTTTGGTGAAAATTCGGGCAATATGCTGAGAAGTTTTCGGGCACCTACTGAAAGAAGAAAAGTTTGCAATGTGTTTTTCATTTTTTGGGGGGTGAAATTTCGGGGAATATGCTGAGAAGTTTTCGGGCACCTACTGAAAGAAGACTAACTTGCAGTGTGTTTCTCTTTTTTTTGGGTGGTGAAAATTCGGGCAATATGCTGAGAATTTTTCGGGTGCCTACGGAAAGAAGAATAATTTGCAATATGTTTTTCAATGGCTAAACTGATATTATTATTATCGTTATTATTGTAACGACTTCACCAATAATTATAACCAATATGGAAGGGTAATAACAGGGAAAATAAAACCAAATTTTTTGCGCGCTTCGCGCGCATTTAACACCTTATTGTGCATGTCATATAGGCATTCATCGGTTATCGGCATGTGATGTAATAACCGATGAATGCCTATATGATAGCACATTAATGCAGCATTTTGCGTCCTTTTCTATGATTTTTCTCAACCGCACTGACTCCACTATGCCATAACGACAAACATAACTAGCTTATCTATTTATATCTTACTTCAAATGGTGGCATAAAAGTCGAAAAATTTGCAACTTTCAACTTTGTTTTCTCCAAGATATTTTCTTGGCTAATATCTTAGTTTGCTGTTTTGTGATTGATATATGTAAAAAACTCGATGGACATGTCCAAAAAGTAGAAAACGGCGACCAAACGCAAAATGCTGCTTTAAGATGTTGAACGCGCGCGCGCGTAGCGCACGAAAAATTTTGGTTATATTTTTCGGGCAAGTCGTTACAGCCCCCCCAAATCAAATCAGGCTCCTACGTCTATGCGTACAAGTTTATGCCGATTCAGTACAAGTCGGTAGGAAAATGGAGGATGTCTTTTGCACTTGTATGACGCACTCCTCTCCTATTATGAAGAACCAACCTTTTTTTTCACATTATGGATTACGAACCCTTTGATCGATGATGAATTTCGGACCCTTTCTCTTATTATGAATAACAAACCTTTTTCCCCATTATGAATAACGGACCCTTCGCTCCATTATGAATATCGGATCTTTCTTCCTATTATGAATAATGAACCCTTTTGTCTATTATGGATTACAAACCCATTGTTCTATTATGAATTTAGAACCCTTTGTCCCATTTGAATAACGAACCTTTTTGTCCATTATGGATATCGAACCGTTTTGCCCATTATGAATATCAAACCTTTGTTTCCATTATGAATACCGGACCTTATAAATTATGATCCCTTTCTATTATGAATAACGAACCTTTATTTCCATTATGAATAGCGAACCTGTGTATCGAAAAAATGCACATTATTAATAACGAACCTTATGAACAATGACCCTTATGAATAGCGGACCTTATGAATATCGGGCAGACCCCCATGTATGTACATGTTACATTGTGTTTGGCTAATGACGTATACAACATTACAGTAAAGACGCACATATACTGTAGCTAATTAGTCAAATCACCCCAACCCAACCCCCCCCCCCCCCATAAAAAAAGAGATACCATAACAACCAACTAGTAAATATCACATGATCAAGAAGCGCGGCGTGAAGTGTTTATACCCCCTCCTGAACCCGAACATTCGGCTGTATTCGTTTCTTCCTAGTAATGCGTTCGGTTAGTTTTAACTGACTTAAACGATTACAATGAATCCTATCACGTTTACAAACAATTTGTTTAGACGTCCGTAGACAAGATGGTGGACCATACAGATCAAACTTTACTGATCTTTTCTTGTATTTAGGCATTGACCGATGAATAATACTACTTGAATTGTATCTGAATCCCTCTCTTAACTACTATACTTGCAAGATTAGTGGTTACTCTAAAATTTAATTTTTCTTTATGACAGTGTAGCATCTCTGCGAAAATCAATCACAAATATTAAGTTAAAATTTCGACAGATAACACGCGTAAAATGGAATAAAGTATATATCGTTACCTCATTAAGTATATAATATCGATGTAAAACTGTATCGAATCGATACACTATATGTATATTGATGGCTAGAAAATTAAACTAGTACTCATCTATTAAGTATAAAGCATGTTTTATGCAAATTTCGCTTTGTATGCAGATTTACAAACCAACAATGTAAATTACATATTTTTCTGTGCTAGTCTAATGTTATTAATGGGTGCGATGCGAAGACCCCGGAAGCGGCAGAAGTTTTAGATAGGGTCGTCAGTATAAGCTTAACCTCAAAATTGTACAGAACGTTTCTGAGAGCTCAAGCGGGATCGCGGGGCTTTCTCTGGAATATGTTTCAAGCCCTGGTTGGTTCCACGAGGGGAAACCTCTGAAGTTGTTTGCATTTGGTGATATCCCTTGTTCTCTCTTAGCGAGTTTAAAGCACTAAAACACAAAACAGATGTAATAAATAAATTATATTTATCTATAATGTATTCCAAGCAGGCTGGTGTGGATCCGATGGACTTAAGGGGGGAGGGGGGGAGGGGCGAAGTCTCTGAAAGCTGCTTCATTTTATAAGCCAAATATATTAAATGTATCCAAATCTAGTGAAATGTAGACGTAAGGGGAGTAACAGACAGACCGAACTTGTTTTCTTTTCTTCGTTTCTGTATTATAACTCATACTTTCGTAAGTGTATAAATGAAACAAAATAAAATATAGTTTTAAATTCACATATAGTTTTAAATGCTTTCCCTCATATAATTACCCACATTTTATTTATAATATTATTTTTTTCAAGGCAAATCATGCATGGATGTTAATGTTCGCCAATACATGTAGATTGTACTGTTTTCAAGCACCGATCAAGGGTGTAATGGGTCTCCCCACCGCCACCCCCACCCCACCACCATGCATTTCAAACTAACTTGAAATAGTTAAAACACAACGTTGCGTTTAGACTTAGATATGAATATATATATATATATATATATATATATATATATATATATATAGCCTATATATATAGCCTATATATATATATAGCCTATTTATATATATATATATATATATATATATATATATATATATATACTTTGTCTAAACTTCCCCTTTTTCTGGTGAAAGACCACAGCCCCACCCCCTCCTACCCGTATATGATGTCGGCTAAACTACAGAACGAGTGTCTTATCTATGTCTTTATAAAGTCTTTATGCTAATGTTACCAATTAGAATATTTCGAGTAGATCTAGAACCAACATTTTGGTCTCTGTTTCGTTTTCGCTTATTTCTTAATAACTTAGAATGGTTAAAACACAATGCTGCGTTTAGACTTTGATATTGGACATAAGTCAAGTCATATAAGTCAAACTATGACTCAGAATGTATCATTTGAAGTCTCAACTTGCCATTTTCTGGGGAAAGACCACAGACCCCCCCCCCCCCCACCTCCCTCCTTCCTATACATGATGTCGGCTTTGACGACGCTCTGTTCCTGTACAAAACTGCAGAACTGCAGAGTGTCTTATCTTTGCCTTTATAAAGTCATGATGCTGATGTTACCTATTAGTATATTTCGAATACGATACATCTAGCACCAACAGTTCCGATACATTTTTGGTCTCTGCTTTGTTTTCGTTTATTTTTTAATACACTTTGCAGCAATTTCAGAGAAACAAGAACTTCGTTTGCAGAACTTGGAAAAGAAGTTCATTAAAACTTTGCGGCTTTATTCTGCAATTCAGATTGAAAGAATGGTTTAAGCGGAGGTGTGGATATGTTTAAATGTGCTTTTATGGGGGGGGGGGGGGGTTGACAGCCTCCGAGGGGCAGAACATTACTTCAAACCTTACATAATCATTGTCGCTCTGTAATTAAGTTTCCCAAAGTGTATGATACCACTACTTTTCGGAAAGAGATTTAAAGCATCAATTGATGTGATGGCTACTCACAAAACATTTTATAAGACAGGGATATCGAATGAGCGAAATGAAAGGAATATGACTTATCTCTCAAATCAGCCAAGCTTAGCAATATTAAGTGTTGTTATATTCTATTCTATTATTCAGTTCGTTGTTTACTATCACATGACTCTGTTTTGGGTGTCTCCTTCATATAAAATGGCAATCATGTGTTGCTGATTCATTACTCTCTTGTATGTAAATCAACAACAATCAACAAGTCAAAAGAAATTCACATAGTTCGTAAAGCCTTTAATTAAATGTAAGAAATGTTACATGTGTCCATTATGACGTCATTGTGACAATACCTTTCACATTTCTTGATTTCAAGGATGGTGGGATGGATCCAACCGGAATAGCGTCTGGAAGAATGTACCATGAAAACCTATGGATAGAAGTAGAGTAATCATCGTGTAAGATGTAGAAGACGTAGTGGAATGTCCTCCTAGTCAGGTTTATTGTTTACTAAATCAATGAAGATAAACAAAGTAAACAATAAATAACAAGGAAATAAATCACATCTGATTGATCATTATGATCAGAATTAATTATCATCACAAGTCTTGTGTTCAAACGATTCTACGAAAAATAAGCTAGAATGGAAATAGTTTTGTGGATAATTATGATGATAGTTGGAACTGCTGTATGTAAATTGTATGTGGTTGATATTGTGAAATGTATAGCCGTCCACATTATCAGAATTGGCTGAACTGTTTATATGTTTACATTATCAATTAAGATAAAGTTGTTCAAACATGTAGAAATACAACATTGCACACAACAAACGGAGTAAACGAAGTAAATCCTCTTAACAACCGCTTGCCATTTTTCACTCGGATCACGTGATTTATATCGTATGTTATTTTCGTCAAATGTATTGATGATATAGTTCGTCTTCGTGAATCCTCGCTTTAAATGAGAACTGAAAATGACTGAGATTGTTAGAGTTCAGTGGTAAGATACGAAATCTACAAATAATTAAATTTGAAGCTAAAAAAATTGTTTCTTAACTTCAAAAGAGTTTAAGATGCTACAAATTACATATTTCAATGTAATGGCGGGATAACAAACCTGCAAAAAATACACTAAAACGGAGGAGGAATGTAAGGGAGAGGGGTTGGAGGGTCGAGGACATAGCAACATTTTCTACTGGGCGAAACAACTGTTCCTCTCGGGTGATTTCAGTAAAAGGTAAACACAAAATGCTACTATTACATGAACAAGACAGGTATACCAAGGGTCCTTACCTATTTAAATATTTATTCAATATCAACCATCAATAATTTTAACAAATTGCACGAGTTGTTATTTCGTCATTGATCCAAATCCAATTTAATAAAAATTATATCATTTTTTTGGTGGAGTTGATAAGAGTTGCCCCAACCATTTCACAATCAAATCAAATCAAATCATCGTATTCAATGAAGAGCTGCATGTGTCCAAAATATCCAACTCTCTTCATACCAAGTAATTGTGACAACTTCCTGTTCTTATTTTTTTATTAAGAATCCCAATAATGCGATCTTTGTTGATTCACAAAAGAAAATGTGATTGGAAGGTGGAGGCACAAACACTGAGGTGCAGCGGAGCTTGTGACTTTGAAACCACTAAACTGTCAAATTATGTGAAACCTCTCAAAATGAATACTCTATGCATGAATACTCTATGCATGAATACTCTATGAATACTCTATGCATGCGTAAAGGAATGCACAGAGTAACAAATTCAAGTATATGAATAATTTTAACAAAAGTTTACTTTATACCGGTACTTTTGAATTACATGTTTTATCATAATTAATATTGTTAAGCCGATTAGCAATTTCTAGACATAAAGGCACTTGTTACAAAAATACAACAAGAGGACACTTAAATTACAAAAGTGGGAACTGTTAAGTTTTCATTAACAAATGGAGGCCACTTTGCAGGGTACTCAGAAGAGTAGAGGAGCATGTGCCTAATCACCCCCCCCCCCTCCCGCCCCATGACATGTGTGGAGTTTACAACACTCGTTTTCAGCAATCAGATGTTGTTATATCTTTCTAAATATGACTCTTTTCATTTAGAACCTTGAGTCTTTGTGGTACCATATGGTTATTCATTATCATTGTTATAAATGATATGATTGCTGAGTTTGTTGAAACAGATAAATGTTGTGAAAGGAGAAATTCGTTATAAGGGCCATTCTCTGGAAAATGAAACTGGCATTTAAAAAACAAAGTGTTCATCAAGACCAAATTTTATATTTTTTGTTTTAGAGGGATACCTCAAGTTTTCTGTTTCATATTTCTTTCAATAAAATTACAACCATAGCATACTAACTTGCATAAATTTTTATTATTGTAAGTTTCAGCCAAAATTTGTAGTTTTTAACTGTATATTTGTTTTTTCTACATGAGTATCTAGAAATAATATTTCAGTTATCAACTATCACATGGAGGCAGTTATACATAGGTTAATTTATTTCATTCCTAACGCAGAGGTTCCTGATCTTCAGTTCTTTGCTAATAATGGCTGCTAATTAGCATAATTTTGATGTCACGCACGTGACCAAAATAACGCAAAAGTTTTCATAAAAAAGTAACTGATGTGACTTATGATGTCCACACTTGATATGCAACCTTTCTTGGTAAAGACTGTTAGTTCTGCAAAATATCCAGTAAAATAATTATTCCTACAATTAATTAATAGCCTCTACATAGTCGTCACACACGTGACCGATGGTCACTTGTGTGACATTTATGGTCACGCGTGTGACAATGAAGCCCCAAGTTGAGCATTCAACAAAACTAAATGGACTAAATATTGTTAGCAGACTGGTTTGTTATGTGTGTGTGGCCTGACAACAGTGTAATATGCAAATGAGAAAAGTTCCTTCCAATGAAATTGCAGCAGCACTGTGGACTTGGACTGTTGTTATGTCATGTTTGTATGGCATGACAACAGTGTTATATGCAAATGAGGAAAGCTTCATCCAATGAAATTGCAGCAGCACTGTGGACTTGGACTGTTGTTATGTCATGTTTGTATGGCATGACAACAGTGTTATATGCAAATGAGGAAAGCTTCATCCAATGAAATTGCAGCATCCATGAAAATGCAGAATGTCACACACGTGACCCAACAATGTCACACACGTGACCCTCCAAATAGAACAGTAAAACTGTTTTAAAGTAATTCCTACAACATCAGTGCTATTCTGTGGTCATTACTAGAGTCAACATTTGCACTGCAAAAATTACATACTATGCAATGAAAACTCAGAATGTCACACACGTGACCCAACAATGTCACACACGTGACCGGATTTTTTAGCTTTTGTAGTATTATGCTAATTTTTAGAGGTGAAATATTTAGGTGAAATGTCTTGTTAGAATGGAAACACATTAAGGTAGAAACATGAGAATTTTGGGTTATCAAGCCCGGTTAGAAACTGAGGAATTTGCCAACATTTTTGTGTGCAAAAAAGCCACTTTCATTTCACGTCACACATGTGACCGACCTTTATATGACCTCTGCCAGCACATAAAGGTTCTGATTTTGGCTTAGCTAAATGGTTATTAACCGGTAACAGATAGTGCATAATATCCATTTAATATGTTCAAGTCTAGCTCAGTATCATCCTACCTTATACCTGAATTGCCCAGTTCTATGTAAAACACTACACCGGACAATTGAAAGAAAATATATAGGTTACGTACCTTGTATCTCATTAGCATAATTAACGCATAGATACTGATACTTCTTATGTTAAACGTTTTTCTTTACAATCGTTTGTTTTCTGTATCTATTTTTCATTGATTGGTTAAAACAGGCGCTTTAGAATATTTCATTAATCTTAGGCCTATATATACTGTAAGGGCTATAGCGGACACAACAACTCAATGTACACATATAGGCAGTATATTGGAAATAATTGTTGAACTAATAATTTATATTGCTACAGCATTGAAAACTTTTTATTAAAGGTTATATTTTAATAAAAGGGTTCTCCCCGTTTAGACCCCTCCCAACGGACGCAAGCCATATATGGAGCCCATCCCCACCCCTCCTTTCCAAAGATAACCAGAATGCAAAATGCATTGAGGTTTCGATGACTTCAATGCAGTAGACTTCTGCTTGTTAGTATAACCAGAACTAGCTGTTACAATAACACTATGGCATGCTAAACACAGGTCAGTCTACTGTACGTGGCTATACACACCTCCATCAAAAACAATAGGGGTCTTGTACTCGATGTTATGAATCCACACACCAAGTATTAAAGGTATGCGCGATTTCCATCGTTACATACAATATCATGTAAAAGGGTTTTCAGAGTTTGACCTCTGGTGACCTATAGGAGATTTGACCTCACAAGCAATAGGATTCTTGTACTCAATATGGCAAATCCATATACCATGTATGAAAAGTATCCATGATTTCTACCATGAGAAATCATGTTGTGAAGTTTTTCAGACCTCGACAAATATTTTTGAAAGTACTCGCTACTTGGTGACCGTGACTAAAAATCTACTCGCCAAATTCCACTCACCACTAGGCATATGATTGTTGGTCAAGTCTCCAAAGTACAGATCTGCAACATCAATACTTTCTATGAACAAAGGTTAGGCAGTTAGGCAGATGCATGGTGCTACGCAATTGCACATTAGAAAGTCATGTTTCTTTGCAGTACTAAATTAAAACTATTTTCCACCAAAAGTAAGTGTTGAACAAAGTAAAACATGACGCAGAATCATAAATAAGCAGCTAGGCCTACTGTAGTGTCTCAAACAATAAAAATACAACATCTGTAAAATACCTACGAAGATAGCTTGGCTTCTGTTACATAAACTAGGTGTGCGGGAGTCCTAAGCATATGCAGCACCTCACTGCTACTTTGAACCGCTGCTCAATTAGAGCGGCGACTTCGTACAATTTCCCAATTAATTATCTGTCTTTTAGCTGCAGATTGATGCGTGAAAAATATCGCTATCACTACATTTCACTGCTTAAATCAAAGCGATCTTTTACGCAATGATAATCTGAGGCTGTATAAGGTCTCTCCAGAAAACTTGTCTCAAAACGAATAATGACTGATAGCCTGTAGGAAAATTGCCTTAAGAAATAATGAAGGAGATGTTTTGCCATCTTAAGTGTATTGGTATTCTGACTCGTATTCTTCACGTTGTTGTGTTAACGAACCCTAATCGACCCAACTGTTGCTAGCCTAGACAACATAAACTTGCTCACAGGCCTAGCCAGGTTTGTTCAAATTGTCCCATAATCATAAACGTGACGAAAGTCGAACGTACTGTTAAGGCCTACAGCTATGTTGAAACTGCTGGAAGAGACTACACAAATTTGGATCAACAGCCGATCCAAACAAAAGCTCGCGAAACTTACTGCCAAACTAAGACCATTTTACACAATTATTTCGCATTGAGATTGGTCATAGTAAAAAATCTAACCAGACGAACTGTTAAGTTTCATAAACGCTGACTGGTCACAACAAAACTACATCCAACCTGAAATAAATTAGACGTAAACGTCCAACAGAACCGCTGTATTACAAAATACACCTTTCTGCACGCAAAATAAGGCTTCCGAGCGGCACGTTGAAGCCCATGCAAATATGTTCGTATTTTCAGTTTTAGATTCTACGGATGCCCATAAACTCATTACCAACTGCCAATAGCCTCAGATTCGTATGAGGCGTAACGAGTACGTTATCTGATAGACTGGCTGGTGGGAGATATGGTAGCTTAAAAAACAAGGTTTCCAAAATTTGACCCCCGGTGACCCCAAATGACCTTTTGATCTCCACAAAAAAACATAGGCTGTTGCTCCTCAATGTGGTCCTCCTATTCACGAAATATGAGATTGGTCTAAGTTTACCTCCTTGAGATATCGTGTTTACAAGATTTTTAGTATTTGGCCCCTAGTGACCCCAAATGTTCTCCCCACAAAATAAAAAGGTTTTTCTACTCCATTTGGTACCTATATACACCAAATTTGAGATTGGTCCAAGCTTCCCTACTTGAGATATCGTGTTTACAAGCAAAGCGTCACACACACACACGCACACACATGTTTGTGTTACATTCAGACCAAGGACCCCATTGTATTTTCCATTGTTCAAATCCACGTACCCTAACTTTAACAATACCCCATACAATAGAATTCTTCCCGAGGACGTGGTGATTCTTTAGAAATCACAACAGAGAACCTGAAATTATTTTGTTCAAGTCCTCGGTCAGATAGAAAAACAAACGCACATAGACACACACACACTCTCTGCCTGCATGAATGCATACGTTATGATTATCATCGAAACCAAAAAAGCGTTAATGCTTGGAGTCAGATTGATAAACAGTGAAGTGTTCAAACTTGCTTAAATTTACAGGTCAAACACTCTTCACCTTGGTTTTATTGATAAAATTTATCTATAAAACTATGTATCGCCGAGTTTGTCGTCCTGTATAATGTGTATTACATCATGTGGCTGGGGTCAAAACAATGTGTAGTGTTGAGATAACTGAGCGTGTGTATACATACGAAATGGGTCAACAAAGTTGAGAGAAGATAGTGACTTACTTTAATTAGGTATGCAAAATTCGGGTTTATGGTTCTTCAACAGTTCAAAACTTCGATCATGTCTTACGTCATCGTTGATTTATTGAGAGCAAACAACAGTGTTGAAAAATTGGCAACGCGTTATGTAAACGCTGAAACACCTAGCCCACCCGTCACGAAGGGTGCACAACGTTATCTTGCATTCTTATGTCTATAGAGGTCAATGCGTAGAGTATTCATCTTTCTCTTCATGCGTTCTGAAAGCGTAGACTCGCGATATTTAGACACAATTACTTTACATGTTTTCACCCTATTCGCTGCGATATGACGGGTGGAAAACCCGATGTGCGACCGATGTGCGACCGACGGAATACAATAACCCACAGATCTCTACTAACTGTATTTCCAGGAACATAACACCTCTCTTTCGGTTTCTTTTCTGTTTAATTTTCCTTTCTTTTTCTTTTTAGTTGTCCACCATGTTACTATCACAATATACTTATGTTCAGTTTTAATAAGCATACCACCATGATTCATGTAAAACATCGCAAATTATGACGCAATGAATTCATTTCAACAAGTGAATAACTGCTTCTTCTTTTTTTTTCCTTCTCAGCAACAAAACTAAATGAACCGTGGCCATATTTACGACCTGGATATGACCCTGGCAGTTGTATAAGTGTTTAGTGTGATTGTGAACTTGTAGGTTCATTCATTGTGTACCGGGGATAGAAATCTGTACTTCATTTTGTTACCGTGTGTTATAACAATACTGTAAACCATTTGGAAAAAAGTCTGAAGGTGATAATGACAGCCTGCTAAGCCTTTCTATATTCGCTAAAAACAGTTTAGTTGCAAATTTGAAATCGATTTCTAGTTGTCGTTATCCATTATAAACTTCAATGGAATAATTTAATCACTTTCGCCTGTTCTGTGTAGATAAAAAAACTAGTGCAGTATATAATTCCATATTTAAAAAGATAAAAGATCTCATCAAACGAATATTTCTCCCTGCTAAACACGGGCAATATTTTATCTCCACCGTTTAACCGTTTAATCAACTTCACAGAACAAAACTGTTCTCCATAAAACTAGGCAATTAAGAACCCGCAATGTTTGTAGACACATGTTAGATATGTGAGTTATATTAAGGGCTATTTAATTATGTGCTAATTAGGCAGACTTCAGTATGCAAACGAAAAGTACATACAGAAAAAAAACCGAAGAAAGGGAAATAAAACATCCCTTCTATAAAATTAGGGAGAGGAGCAAGTGAGGGATGTATTAAACAACCAAGGAAATCAAGTTTACTCATTTAAATATATAAACAAAGAATAATAATGAGAACACGTTGTAATATCATGGCATATGACATGCAGTATAACTGAATGGCTGTTAGATATATACCTAACCCGTATTCAATACAATGATGCATTATTCCCAGCCACTGCTAGACACGGACTGACCTACTTATCGTCGGTTTCCATGGCTACGTTGTCTGGCAGTTACACTATTCCAGGTGTACACTAGACGCGTGTCCCGTTTTTCTATTCATTATCTTTAACCCTGGCTCGTGTCATCTATTATTAGGCTAATTAGGTATTTACGGGAGATCCAGGTGTGTCATATTTACTGCTAACTTATTTTACTTTAGAAATAAATTGTTTAAATCAATCGTCTGTGCAGAAAACTATTGTAGAAGTAGAATAGGCCTACTGTGTGTACTAAAATGGTGATGATGTTATCGGGTAGAAACGGAATTGATTTGAAGGGCTCCCTAAAAAAAGATGATGTGCGAAGGGGGGGGGAGGGGGAGCGCCGCGGCGAAGGAAGGGGTGGTGGTGGGTACAGGTAAGGTGTCTGAAGGGGAGTGGGGCAGAGGAGGCGAGACTAAAATTACCCAAGAGCACACTGGGATTGGGATAAAGTATTTAGTCTAGATAGGGAATCAACATTCTCTGTTACATTTTGTTTATAGTCAGACCATTTTACCTCCGTGGTCAGACCAAACAAAACCCCCGAAATGTATTATTTCCAGTAATATTTTTCTCCGCGGTCACAGTTATTCCCGGAATGGCGTTGTTTCACATATAACATACGTTAATCAGCTTTCGTTCTCATATATTTCATTTATGTAACTACTCAATAGCTTTTGTCTTTTCTTTCGAGATTTGGGTGATGCGCGGTGGGGGAGGGGGGAGGGGGTGACGGGTGCGACTTAAATATTGTCTTTATTTAGTAACACTTCATCTGTAGGTTGAAGATGTTACTGATTATGTTGTGAATGGTAAAGACGGAAAGGAGAAACTTTTACGAGGTTTGATCTGTGAGACCAAAGAAGGCGAGAGGAGGCAAGAGGGGGAGGGGGTTGGGTGGGTGGGGGTGGGTCTAAAATAACACTACATTGTAAAGGACCAAGCAGGGACGTCATGATCGAATCAAGTATGACGTAACATTAATACGAGGAATATTAAAATATTAAACAGTTTTGTTTAAAGTTATCAATTATACAAAGTTGAAGCTCTCGGTTAATTTGTAATTATTGTTTAAAAATTAGGTTAAAATATAAGCATAAATCATAATTAAGCTTATTTTGTATAACGTCGTATTTCAAACTATAACGAAAAAAGGGATGTAGTTTAAGCGGATTAAATTTGAACCTTTGAAATGAATCAGATATACAGATTTGCCTTTAATGATATTTATGGCAGTACATTGTTTTAACTATATAGTTAAGTCAATTGCAATTATATATTTCCTTCTAGTTAACTTTTATTTTGTTTTAATCAGTTAACTTATTTTGAGTAACAATTTTTTTAAATTTTGACAACCAAAACTATTTTATTGGTTACTTCTTTTGTATGAATTTAATTTTGGTATCATAATCTGATCAACATTTGGAGGAGTTTATGCTATTATTATTGCCATCATTTTACTACTTTAAAATTAATAACGATTTTCAATCTCTTTTGTTTCTTAAATTAATTTTACATAATTGAAAATCAACTATTTCGGAGGTTTCAGTCAAAATTAACAGTTATTCTTTATAAAACTTTACTTTAGAATATTAATTTCACTCGCTAGAATTATTAAAATCCAATTTCCTTGTCTATATTTCTCTTATTTTATCCTAATAAACATTCCTGTCATTCTAAAACCTATTTAGTTAAATTTTAACATTAACATAAACAAAGAACATTTAAACAACCGACACCCACCCCTGCACCCTTCTATTACCAACACCCTCTTAAAATATTCCCTATTTATCCATTATATTTTGTTTTATTAATCACAACATTCTACAGAATTCCTTTCACGATGACCTAATTATTGGAATAAATCCAACTGAACTCATTGAATCCAATCCTTAGCATTAAAATACAGCAGACTTTACATTCCCTTTTAGTTTAATATTGATAACTTTTATTAATTAAATTAATTCCCTGTTTAACTGTTATGATGATTCTAACATCTACACCGGAATACTTACAGCAGCTCCTTCAAGGTTGTACACTGTGAGGAGTAAGACAAGATGGCCGCCAACTCTTCATTAGTTAGTCTCCTGTTGTCCCAGATCCGCAGCTCCTGGAGAGAACTCAGGATAGAGAGAGAGAGACCAGACTGAAGGATAAGGTTCAGACCAGACTCATCAACTCTAGGAGAGCAGTGCCATAGATGCACACAGGAGATAGGAATCTAGAATGAAAGAATAGAGTTACTGAGTAATAGAGTAGATAGAGATAAATAGATTGGATTTGGTAAGGATTAGAATAATTATTATGATATTATAAATAATACAAATAACGAAATATATAGGGGAATAAAGCGATAAACTAGGACATTTATGTCGTGTTTATTTGTAAGACGGAATCAGTTATTGGAACGGAAATAAGGGGCTGATTTTAAGTGGAGACAAATAAACAGGAATAATTAGATTATATTAGAGAAAAATAAAGTGGTAATGTAGGATTAGAGGGTTAGTTTTGTTTTACAATTAAATTATTAATTAAAGTTTTTATAGCTAATAAGGTTTAATAAATTAAGAATGTGAGGCTACATATTTTTTATTTATTAGTTAATAGGAAACAAATCTCAATGACGGGTTGAGAATTTTATAAGAAATGGGTAAAAAATAATTGAGATTATCTATCTTTTGAAGAAAACAATTGATCAAATTTATTTGTATCTTTATTTAGAACTTTCAGAAGGAAAATGTAATTTAATGTTATAGGAATCTTGAAAAGGAAACTTCTACTCTAACTAATACCAGGTTTTTATAAAGTTTAAGGAGATTTGGAAGAATTATATTTAAACCAATAGGTTGTTTCTTATATATAATTAAAATGCAATTTAGAGAAGCAGATGTAGATCAAATTCAAGTTTCAAGAGAGAAGGTTGACGAGGCTTAAACTCAAATTTTAATATACAAATTATTTAATTATTGATCCAAATCCGACTTTTCTGCATGAATTATCATTATTTCTAATTAATACGATTTGTTTAAAAGATAATGTCCATCTGTGTTTAGTTATTAAATTCATTCCTAAGTTACGGTTTGAGTGTGACATAATTTCCAGTGGATTTTTTCGAAATGTAGCTTTGTTCTTTCTTTGTGTTTGTAGATATTCCTAAATTGGGTATTGCTTATGATCTTAACTTTCTTAACTTTATCGTTTCTTCCAATTACATAGTACCATCCGCTTTTTACATTTTGTTTTTACAAATAATATTGTTATATGTAAACACTTCATATCCTTGAGGGCTTAATTATACTAATTAATTATTACTTTTAAGTTTAATCGGGTTCATTGAAATATCTTCTCTTACTATGGAGTTCATCGGGTGTGAACAGTTAGCGGAACATTTAACGTTAGAGCTACGGCTCTCGCAAACTTCTGCTATTGAGTGTTGCAGCAGGGTAAAATAAGTGGCGCACTTTCAATTTCAAAACCATTTTACTTTTAAACTTCATATGGCCATAAGTCTGTTGGCTTAGAAATGACGTACAGTTTTTATAATTATGTGGGCAAAATTAAGACAAAACCAGCTGTGAGTAGAACACCACGATCTAGTTGCTGCTGGAAAGACATGGACGAAAGATTCCTTTTCAATAACTATGTATTGCATTTGATTATTATTAGACTTAAATTGAGGTTCAAAGCTCTAGGCCCTATACAGTATTTAACAAAGCTATATATTTCCCATTAAGTGTCAGGTATATTGGCAAGTCAGAAAACCCCTTTTTCATTTCTGCCCTTGGTGCTCAGAACATTTTGGCAGAAAAAAATCTCATTTGGAGCACCAAATTGCATCTAAGGCCAGGTGAAAATGCAAAATTATTTACAAAATGAAGAGGGTGTTGAAGTGTGCTATATTGCACCAAATTGCATCTGAGGCCACCTGGAAATGCAAAAGGGGAGGGGGACACCCCCTCCCCTTACACCCCTCCCCGGGCCGGCCATCAGTCTTCAGCCCCCCCCCCCCCCACTCAAAAGTACCTTCCTACGCCACTGTCAACAACTATATGCTAAGATTTGTATTATTTAGTTAGATTTGCTAAGCATCTCCTCTTGCTAAAAGTAGTAATTCTAGCTTTTCGCGGGTGATGTTTGAGATTTTTAACATAGCCTAACTGTATTACTTGTCTAACCTATAGCCTACCTAAGTTGGGCCTGGCCTTTGTACACATCCTAGCCTATGCCTCTATACCATACCGTCAAATTATCTCTCTGATCAATAATTACTATTTTAACTATTCACAGCGGTTCCTCTCCATTAAACAATCCATCTTAATAACCACAACAAGTCAATGATAACAAACAACTCCCACGAATATACTACGTACTCTGCAACTCCACTGATATAACACTAAATCATTCATTATCAGTGATACTGATATATACAATACAAGATTTGAACAGGTATTCAATAGCATGAGTCACTGATATTTATATACAGGTGTTTCCCAGCTGTTCGCGGGTGATGTTTGAGATTTGTAACAGACATTTGGCGCCAATAGAAATAAATGTACGTAACGTTATATATGCCCGGTGGAAACAGACAGTTTAAAAACTGACGTCGATTGGGTATGTAGCAAGGAAGAGGTTGAGGAAGTAAATAATACAACACAACCTATATCAAGTAGATCAATCTATCATTGACATTTCTCCCTAAGCGGTAGGGTGTTAGTCCTCGTGCACCCCCTCCCCCACCACCAGTTAAAATTTGGCAAAAAAGCATTTTATGTACTCATTCACCCACCTTATCATCTGTTAATGGGTGCATACACAAACAATTAACACAAAAGTTTGAATACCGTCTGTTTCAAATGATTTGAAAGAGTACATGTTTAATGAATATTAAAACCTACATGGAATAACATAAATTGAACATCCTTGTTCAGTCATACACATCTTGCAGACACATCGTGCAGACAAAACGTGTCTGTGTCAAGTTACATTTTTGTTTTTACAAATAATCACTTGATCATCTTGAAATTATTGGAATAAATGTAACCACACGACTTTTTTCATCCCCTCCCCACCCAACCACCTTGTAATTAATACCACTCCATGTCAGTGCTGGATTATGCAGATAAATCTTTGCACCAGCAAAGAGAGTGTCAAGCAATCAAACGATGTATTGTCTTTTCACGTACCTCGTAATTGCTCAAATCAAAATACTATGTCGACATTTAACCAATAATTGTAATAGTCAATTCATGTAGCCCCCCCCCCCCTTTTTTCTCCGTTTTACTCATTACCATCCTCATCAAGAAAAGTTTATTTTTTGAGAAAAAATAGTTGAAATTTGCATAAGAAAGAAATCTTGATTTCGAGAAATGCAATGGCAATTTCGAGAGAAACGTACAAGTTTGAGATAAAACGCTAATATTTTTAGTTGAGAAGTCGACATTTTAAAAGTTTAAGTTTAAAACAAAAAGAAATCGACATTTTACATGAAGGGAATTAAAGAGGTCGAAATCAATCGAAGAGGTTCTAAATTTTAGAAAAAGTAGTTTAATGTTGAGAATTTCGGTTATATTACAGATTGCAATTTTAAGACAAATTTGATTTTCAAGAAAAGGGTTTCAATTTTGAAAAAGGGTTGAAATTCCCAGAAATATTCAAAACTTTGCGATAAAATAATTAAAATTTTGATATGCAAATTTTGAAATTTTTCAGTGTTCCATGTGGCTCACAATAATGACAAAATATGAATTGTTTGCTTAATTGCGATGCCTCCCGACCACTTCCCCAACCCATTCATTTTTTGATCCCTTCCTACGCCAATCAAGTGATTTGTCACATGTCTACATAGATATGGGGAAGCATGTGAACATTAAGGAGGAGGTACATCTTGTGGCTAATTTGTGTATATTTCTGATTAAGTGCATAAGCGATAACTTTGCCTCTCCAATCCTGAAAACGGATCGACTCTCCTGTACGGTCTAGTACCCTGTAACGTGGGTTCACATTCAAAAATTCACCCGATCAATTTAGGAAGGGGAATGAACATTTATGGTCAGACTATAGGTGGCGAAAGTTTTGATGGTGTTGCTGTGGAGTCGTTGAATGCAATTCCATGTATGGGATTGTTGGTCCTCCGATTGAAACAATTCTGGGGCGTAGTTAGACTATAATATCTGTCTAAACTTAAGGTTGTGCTAAAACATACTAGTGTGAAGTTTAAAAACTGAACTGACCGCGATGTTAAAAACACTATTGTATAATAACATACAAAATCAGAAAATATAGTCTTGCCCGTCCAGTTATTCCGTAAATTACTATTGGATGGGCATGTTGCCCAACCATTTATTATTCCTATATACAATGATGCCTTACAAAGAGGTACACATTATAGCATGTTACCTACATGTAGCCATGCATCACATTTTATTAGCAGATGTAAATATATATATGTTATCTACTACTTGAAATCGGTTCGCAGGACTAGGGGAACGGGACCCCTTCTCGACCCCCATATTTAGTATAGGATTTCAAGGGGGGGGGGATCTCCCAACTGACACTGCTATGGAAATGCCAGAGTTGTTGGCTTGTTGAAGGCAAATCTCAGTAGCCCCGTCCCCTGAAATTGTTTTGAAAATGTATGTTAATTGGTGCACTCCGAGGCATAATTAGACAACCAATTAGGTCTAAACTTGGCTCCAGACACCATGCAGTTTTGCCTATGAATATGTTTTTGTTAAGTCGGGGGGGGGGACAGGGAAGGGTACACCTGTAGCTGTGCTTTACCATCATATTTGTTTTCATGATTTGCATATTGCGTTTTCATTATATATTTTGTGCCGGACCCCTTTTTATGTTTGGACTTCGGAAGATCTGTTGTGAATAGTCAAGAGGCCGTCCAAATTGTAATTTGGTGTGTTGCAGTGTAATAACTAAGTTTTTTTTTAATCTTTTCCATAAGACCTATACGCTACGACCCATAACACGTATACACTTCAAGCGGCTGTACAGTATTCTATGAAAGCAACATTACCAGAAAATTATCGAGGTGCAAATGATGAATTACCGTTTTGCAGCATGTAGTCGAAGTCCTCACTTTTAGATCTAATGAATTTGCTATTATCTTGTAAATACTCTAGCTATAATTTCAGCTAGAAAATTGATCATTTATTTGAAAAAGAGGGGAATTTCCCTCGTAGCCAATGGAAACGACTTGAACAAGTCTCATCTTCAGAATCTAAACAAACCAACGACACAGTGTAAAGCAGCGTTTGAAGAACGGTTGTATGGTTGTACTTCTCTGTTTGTTTAACGTGATTCCCCGAAGCTACAGTACTGGCTTACTAATATGAAGATATTGCAATATATTTCAGATGGTGATACTGAAAGAAACAGACGGAGTATATTGCAATTGTCAAAGAAGAAATCCCACGTATGTCTTGTGTTCCTTTCATATTGTTAGGCTATGTACCTACAAGGACAGGGACATCATAACGTTGAAGTTATGGCTTAGGTCGTCTCTAGTCATATAAGAAAAGTGCAGCCTAACTTAGGCCTAGTCCAATGGTTTTAGTTAATGTATTCAATAGTCCGCAATGCCAGCATAAAGCGTGACCTATGCCCAGCACAATGTAGGAATAGCTGAAATATGGTGATGCTAGCCTGCTGGTGTTAGTTGGTGAAAAGTTGAAGGGGAGGGTTTCCTCCCACAGAATACTTCGATCATATTAGTTTATTAAAGAAGTGTTCGACACTTGCGAGATCATCCATCTGTCTGAAAGGTTTTAGTCACAAACTTAAAGTACTCTGAAATTGTTTCCTCTCCTGGGATGTTGTGGGTTTAAGTGCTAACCTGCCAGTGAGTAAAGGTCAAATGAAATGTAAGGTTTTCCAGAGATTGAGATTCAATATTCCATATCATATGCAAACATTATTGTAGTTTGTGTCACCCATAATACTGCAGTGCTTTACCCACCCTTACTGGCCCAAGACAACCCATTATTGGAACATATCCAGAATATCCAGGGTTTTTGCTGGTAATGATCAGTTCCTATTGACGTATCTTCAGCTTCAATATCACAAATCAAATTTCACTTTTACATAATTTACTTACTAAAAGTGTAGGGGTCTTTTACAGCTATCATGTAAAGTTGATTGCCCACAAAGACTGCTGTAGTGTCACATTGCTATCTGAATGCAAAAATTCCTAAGAACGTTCAAAAAGCTTTAGAAACCAAACACTTTAATACTGAATAATCAATAAATTAAAAAGATCAATGATTGGATCAAAGTGGAACTGCTACCATGGTTTTTTTTTGTTGTTGTTAGTATCCTTTTGTGTCTGATGTCTTCTGAAATTTTTGAATAACTAAAATGATTTCATGTTAGTGTTTCACTTTTGATTTAGAAGTCACTGTGACTCGAACGGCTCCATGATGTAATAATCCAACCGTAGGAAGAAACCCTCTAGTGAATATGAAGACAGAGACTGTACCGGATAGAGGAGATTAGGACCTATGAACCTATCAAGCTTCTTCAGTATCCTACACTTCTTGATGCACAGAGTTCCATAGGAATGGTAAGAATGAAGTAAATCTGGTTTGTTGTGACTTGATTCACCAAACTGTTGGCTAGCAATCATAGTTAAGGAATTTAAATTCCCCTGCAACCCTTGATCAATATCATGTCATGATAAAATGTCTTCCTTACATATTTGAGAGCTAAATACTGTTTAAAATAAACACATTTAGAGGGCATTCAATCATATACAAGCATCCACTAGGGTGGTGAGCACTTGCCCCCCCCCCCCCATGGGCTCCACTAGGGCTGCAAAATCACTATCAGAGAAAATTAAATATCTGAAAAGTGAAAATGTCGCAGCTAAAGTCCACAGGGACTCCCACCAGGGCTTAGATTTACTTCATAGAAATTACATTTTTTTTCTCTAACATGTATTTGAATGCACTTTGAACTCAATACAAGAGGACAAGAAGTCTCAGAGATGTTACAGAGCTCTTCTGAAGCACCCGGCTAGGGCTCAGATATACAGTATATATTCCACAGAGTAAAATCAGATTAAGTATTTCTATTACTGACATGTCCTCAAGTGCTCAAAATTGCTAGCAGATTCCAGAAACTATGTGAAAGTACTGAAGATTTGGAGAGCTTTGCAGTACCCTTGTAAGTCCAGCCACTATAAACAGAAAACACAATTGGAAATACTTCCTACTAATCTGAGTATATGTAGCTGTGAATACATAATTGTCACTTGTGCTTGTTTAATTTTTAAACATTGCTTTGCCAGACACTGCAGTTAGTTTTAAAAAAATCTAATTGGTCTCAAACTGATCTAACTTCACCAACTTGGTACAGTGGCTTAATAGGGACATAGGAAAACTAAATAAGTGTCCCAAATATCAACAGTTTGACTTTTATATCTCAAGATATGACTTAAAAGTCAAAATTCTGACATTTTTGTATTACCTCATTAGTCAAAATTTTAACTTCATCATCTCAAAACTTTCTTAACTCAATATTTTAAGGTTACAAGTGTCTTCATCTGCCAAATTTGTAGAACTGGCCATATTGTATGGCTATTGACCAGCTGAACAGGGTACTTTATAAACCTTTGGTGATCAAAAATTATAGAAAGAGACCCCAGAGAGTGGTGTAACTAAGTCAGTGTAGGCAATGCAGTCTCCAGGGGCCTGGTGCCATTAAATGAAGCAAAATAATATAAAACACCCATCCACCACATCTACACACTAACTTAGATATTATTATCTCCTTATGAGTGGAAATTCAAAAGAGATTTTGTCCTCAATAGGAAAGAGAGGTGCGAAATCTCACATATTTCTCAGTCAAGCCAAAACCATGCATGGTTGGGTTCGTGTGAGGTTGGACTCTCCTTTGGGAGCTCATTTATATCACTGCACCACACCTTTATATGCCACTTCCACTAACAACGGACAATCCGGTTCAAGTTTGATGGTTAACTGGTTCATTGTTTTTACACTTAATACCTGGTTACTGGCAACTGAAGTGTACTTTCCTACCTCTGGATTTTTTCTCTGAATGTCCATGTATACAGGCCAGAGACATACACACATCTTTTTCTTACTGACATTCTCAATTTCTCCTATAATTAGGACTTAAATCTCATTCACATCACTTTCTTTTCTCTTCATTAGGTTAATTATGAAGCCAGCTAATAGAGGATCACCTATTCCACCTGTAGTTACCAGTTTTTGATGGAAGTGTTCATACTGTGCTGACAAAGACGATGAACGGTTCATCAGCTGATATTTCCTCCTTGTGATGGTAATCACATTAATGGTAAGTGTAGAACAGTAATGATGTTTCAAATATGTGAGGTAGACTTTTTGAATAGCCTCGCAGATCAAGGAATACTCTTTAATCTCCATTCACTCTCACTAAAAGAATTTTATATAAAGTTTTAACTCATCCACTCAAAATACAACTGACAGAATTAATCCCTAGTAAGGACAATAACATGATTGGATTCTTGCTGGATTAATCCAGTACTTGGTATGGTTGTAATGAGCTTGCCATTACACAATTAACTGCCTAAACACCCTCTGGTACATTTTACCATATGTCAAACTGAAATAAAATTGCCTCCCAGACTCAAATGAATAAAGGCCTCTAGAACTCCTGACAATCCCAGAATGGTAAGACTGGAAGACAACTTGTTGGTTTGTATGAAAGTACAGTAGTTTGGGTTACCCACAAATAAGTCTTCTGTTTAGATATTTATTTTCTTCAGATTAAAACCAAAAACTTGAAATACCATTTTAGATATTTCATAATGCTGTAGAAACATTAAAGAAGTCAACTCAGTCTGTATCGCTGAGCTTTGAGTTAGAGGCATTTGTAATGAACACTCCATCAAACAAAAACAAGAAACCTTGATTAATTTAGGTAGGTCACACAAAGGTCACACAACTATGGATATAATCTTGAACTTTAATGTACTTTGTTTGTTATGATGTTTATTTACTGTAGTACAGTAGAGATGACTGTTTTAAGCATTTGCTTACATATATATTGGAAATATGATTTGAAATGTAATTGGACAGTAAAATGCAAATCACCTCCACCTTTGGTATTCATCTCAAAGGTGTCTTTCATATCAGCTGAAGATTATGGTTGGGTTTGTATCTAATTTACTTCTTTGATATTTTTCTCCAAACTCCTGATAAACTGTCACACACCAGTTCTTAGATTCACAATCACATCTTGTAAGGCTAAAGAAGCATTATTCAAGTAAGGTGTACACAAACCCAGTGACATTGAGAGCCAGGCACAGTTAAATGCACAGTTGTGTCACCAGATCCACTTTTTTTAAGTCTTTGTTTATCCAAAGTTTAAAGTATATCAATCTTTATCACATATTTCACTGGGCACTTAGCTGATGTACAACTGTAGCCTCCACCCAACCCTCACCCTCTCACAACAGGACTGCACCGAACAACGTGTTATGAAATAACAGTATATGTCAAAGTCTGCAGATAGAAAAATATGTACTTTAACTCAATCAATTAGAGTACAATGTCATCATTTCAGAAATCCTACAAATTCATCAACCTATAGACAGTCCAGTGTTATTGCCTAAAGTTTGTATTGAAGATTCCATGCTTGTCTCAATTTCAAGTTAATGTTTCGTTATATTTCAATTAGCTTGGTATTAGGTGAGCTGTATACACACTTTGGGAAGCATTATGAGACCTTGAACTCATCTTGTACAGTCTATATATTTGTATTCTGGTTGCATTAGTTTCTTTACATTGTTATTATAATTATAACTGAGTGATTTATTTTGAAACTGCAGTAGCATTTTGCTGCATACCATATGTTTATATCAGCTGTGTTCTGTGTTTGACAATGCTACATGGTAGAATGCTGCTACTTGCAGACCCGATGATGAAAATTTACCTGAATAATAACATTATAATTGATCACCAAATGCAGTTTTTTTTTTTCTCATCATCAGGTAAACTGGAATTATTCAGTCCTGAGACCAGCCTTTTTAGGGCTTTACCATATATATCCGGATTACAGCTCTTGGAAGAAATGTGTACAGTTAACATGAGCAGGGTAATGATTGTATGGTCCACCAACTGATTCTTACCCACCCACCCCTCCCCCCTCCTCCCCTCCTCCATGAAAATGAAAGTGGTATTTTAATATTTTTACTCCATGACGTATCAGATGATCCCTCAAGGGAAATTTCCCCACCGGAAAGTCTATCATCCAGCACCCCCCCCAACTCCCTTCAATTCAAATCACTGTTAAAACAAGACATAACATATAAACAATCTAGTTAGAATACTGCTAAAGTTTGTGTCTTAGACTCAGGGATTCTGTGAGACCTCTTTTGTTCAGTATTTCTCTAATTGTAGCATCATCTCTACAAATTGTATCATAATTGTAGGTTTCAAGAGGATGAAATTCTGATGCCAAGTACATCTCTAATCTCTCAAATCTGACCAATTTTTAATGGTCATTAGCATCCATTTTTTCATGATGCAGCACTTTCATTCCTGTCACTGTGTGAGCATATAATGCTAATGAAGGCTTTCAATTATCACAGCCTCCAGGTTGAGTGGATATTATGTAATTTATGACAAGTTCCACCTATCCCATCATATTAAATATGCCATGGATAATGCTAGGTATTGACTATTGCACTATGACAAGCAACAGTTTATGATTCTATCACAGAAGATCATACAACACAATATGACAATCACTTAGCATGTTATGTCATCTGAAATCTTTAATGCATTTGCTTGATTTTTCTGTTCTTAAAGTTATTGTGTAATTCAGTAATTCTGTTATAACAGTGTGTTTGGGTAGAGAGGGGGGGGTGCATCATGTTGCTGTATATTGGCAAAATTGGAAATGAAGTTACTGGGAAAGTTGTGAAAGCAAAAACACTAACATTTATGTAATAGAGCAGCCTCTGCTTCACACTGGTATACAGATAGTTTGAAAAAAGCAATCTAGACCAGTAATTAGGCCTAACTTTGCTTGACTTCAAAGTAATAGAATTAGAAATTTGGTGTTCATACAAAGATGAACAACTTCATTGGCCTGCTGCACCAAAAAACGTTAAAAGTATCTAATTAGAAAGTGTGCTGACCAAGTAATAGTCTTATCCATAGGATTGCAAACATGTTACCAAATTTTGCCTTTTGTTTTCTTTATGGATAAATTTCCAAAAATTATTCAACTTTAAAATAAAAGCGCCTTGCAATAAAATGAATGAACCTGCAATTATTGAGTCATTTTAGCATAAGCTTGTGTATCTGTGAGCAATGGAATAACTGTTGAGTAAATATTAAAAAGGCAAACTCAAAAACAAGGGATTTTATCGTTTGCATTAAACATCTAGTTCTGATATGTTTCTTATTGTCTTTGTCTTTATCTCCTGATTAGGTAAATGTGGATTAATCTTTCTTGAGACGATCTTTGGGGTCACATGATGTGGATCTTGCACAGAATGGTTTACAATATGCTGATGGTAATGATTAGTGTATACTTAGAGTATAGCAGGACTGGTAAGCTGGGTTGTAGTTATAATTAGATTTGATTCTGAAGTAGGAAGAGATTTTGTTACTGCCTAATCCTGTTGGAACAGTAAATGTTTTGAATCTTGCTTGATCAGCAAACTCTCTAAGGGCCTAGGGAAGAAGATAATGGCTTCAGTCTAACATACACACACCATATATTAGGCAATACATGTCATACATTGTATTGCTTACCATTGTGTAAAAGTACACAAAGAGGTGTATGTGTTTAGTATACTGGGTCCATTTCTTTGTTTTGTGTAGCCATCATAAATGAAGGAACAAAATATTCAGATGACTTGATCCCTTCTAATTTATCAGTGTGTCATAGTGTTGGGTGGCAGGTAAGGGAAGTAATCAGTCTTAACAGCGCAGCCAGACTCCCCTGTATTGTCAGCCTACTGTAATTTCCGCAAATAATAGGCAGTAAAATGTATGGCAGGCTCATAAACAATCAATTTAATTCATAAGTGCATGTGCCCTAATAATTAAATAGAGTCACTGCACACAAAATGAGACCCATACACACACTAAGTTAGAACCATACCCACACTAAGTTAGAACCATGTAGAATGACTAACAGGAACCATAAAAATCTCTGTTTCCATCCTAACCTTTCCAACCCTTCCCCTCTCAGTACATCTATAACCCAATAAAATTGATGTCAAATTTAAATCTGAAGATAATCTAGGTTTTATGTCATTTGTTAATGAGCTATATACTAAGGGATTACAAATGGAAGTCTTTAGTGGGTTTACTGTTAATGTGTGGATATGTTGTTGTCAGTCAGTAATACAAGACATGCATGAACCTTCTGGACCATATGCATGTCCTCAGAGTAAAAATCAAAGTAATTCAGAATTCCATTCTTAGCCATTGGTCAACAGTGTTGAAGGATTCTCTTAATGTGTTCTGCTTAAGATGTACATTATTTGCACTTCAGTTATAATACTGGCCATTTAAGAGATAATTCCAGGAAACTCCAGCACATGTGCTTTCTACATTTATGTTCTGTTGCAATACTATGGAAGATAGCTCACAAATCTGGTAGAAATTTCCAGCAATTGTCAAAAGATATCTTGTATCGGAGGGGGGGGTGGGGGTGGCTACACAATTCTTGTGAGGTAACATGGAGTTGATCAGTCACCACTACAAGTGTTGTAATTGCCTACATCAGATGCAGAACATATTCCTAAAAACAATATATTTGCTGCCCTGAGATTACAGCTCTATACTATTCATATATACTTATTAATAAGACACAAGGAAAGACGTTGAAATATGTTACAAAAATGATCACAGACCCGACCAATTTTCACCTTGATAAATCTAGTGAATGGAAAATTGATTTATTGTGTATTTTCTCTTTCACCTCCAGGTGATACAGTTTTCAACATTTCTTCTGTACATTTCCTCCAAGAAAGTGAAGGAAAACTCAAGCTGAAACACATTACTGCTGACATAACTTCCTTTGTGGATGTGAGTCTGGTGAGACTTTACATAATAATTCTCAACAGTAAGTTTGTGAAATGGTAATGGGCTGTGTTGGGTTCCTTTGATGAAATCTACAGGCTATATGTAGGTGAAGACAGCTTGCCTAATTATTTCTATAAAAAAACATAACATGACATTTTTAAGATTCCACTTGTTTAATTGTGTAGAGCTAACAAACTTGACTAAACACAACTACTATATTGTAGTATGCAGTGGTGGATTGAAGATTTCTCTAAAGTGGAGACAGCTACTGATAGTTACCTAAATTAACAGTTCATCAAAAAACTTCAACTTCTGCAGAAAATAAAGATTGCCGACATGCCAGGCAAGCTAAGTTGTTGTAGTATGTACCTTGGTCTGATCAGGGATGTGTTTGAAATTGAGAAACTATGAAGTATCAAGTTTTTGAAGTTATATGTGCATTGTCACCTGTCGGTTACTCCCAAGATTTTCTGGCATGCTGTAACATATCAACTCCAACTTATTATCAGCATGTTGAGTTACCATGCATGTACATAGACAGTCACAGTTTGTTAGGTATCCAGGACTAAACTGATAAATGGTTGGAATTATGAATGGTTGGGCCTACATCATGGACAGAAGCGAAGTATACAGTCTCAGGCCTTATACACCATATAAAAGTATGTTAATATATTTATCACTCAGCAGCTTGAGGAAGTATTGTTTATAACACAACCGCCATTTATAACGAAGCAATGTAACACCTAATTAATTAAAATGGAATGAATTCCAATGATGGTTAGTTATGGCTAATGATGTAATAAAACCCTCCATTTTTATGTATATGGTTGATGATTATTCATGAGATGCTGATTATTGTGTTTACTGTTGAACTTAATTCCTCTTTTCTTGTTTATTATTCCCAGAAAGTTTTCCGTTGTTCATTTATACTTGTATAAAATTTATACTTTACGTATAATATAATAATTGTTAGAGGAGTGGAGAGAGAGAGGGGAGATGGAGAGGGTGGGGATGGAGGGGTTTGAGGGAGATGGAGGGGTTTGAATTGATGGAGATGGAGCGGGTTGGAGAGTTGGAGCGGGTGGGGATGGAGTAAGATGGAGGAGTTTGAGGGAGGGGGTTGGGGAGTTGGAGAGGGTGGGGATGGAGGGGTGTGAGGAAGATGGAGCAGGTTGGATAGTTGGAGAGGGTGGGGATTGAGGGGTTTGAGGGAGATGGAGGGGTTTGAATTGATGGAGATGGAGCGGGTTGGAGAGTTGGAGCGGGTGGGGATGGAGTAAGATGGAGGAGTTTGAGGGAGGGGGTTGGGGAGTTGGAGAGGGTGGGGATGGAGGGGTGTGAGGAAGATGGAGCAGGTTGGATAGTTGGAGAGGGTGGGGATTGAGGGGTTTTAGGGAGATGGAGGGGTTTAATGGAGATGGAGCGGGTTGGAGAGTGGGAGCGGGTGGGGATGGAGTAAGATGGAGGAGTTTGAGGGAGAGGGTTGGGGAGTTGGAGAGGGTGGGGATGGAGGGGTTTGAGGGAGATGGAGGGGTTTGATGGAGCGGGTTGGAGAGTTGAGGCGGGTGGGGATGGAGTAAGATGGAGGAGTTTGAGGGAGGGGGTTGGGGAGTTGGAGAGGGTGGGGATTGAGGGGTGTGAAAGAGATGGAGCAGGTTGGAGAGCTGGAGAGGGTGGGGATGGAGGGGTTTGAGGGAGATGGAGGGGTTTGATGGAGATGGAGCAGGTTGGAGAGTTGGAGCGGGTGGGGATGGAGTAAGATGGAGGAGTTTGAGGGAGGGGGTTGGGGAGATGGAGAGGGTGGGGATTGAGGGGTTTGAGGGAGATGGAGGGGTTTGATGGAGATGGAGCGGGTTGGAGAGTTGGAGTGGGTGGGGATGGAGTAAGATGGAGGAGTTTGAGGGAGGGGGTTGGGGAGATGGAGAGGGTGGGGATTGAGGGGTTTGAGGGAGATGGAGGGGTTTGATGGAGATGAAGGGGGTTGGGGAGTTGGAGAGGGTGGGATGGAGGGGTTTGATGGAGATGAAGCAGGTTGGAGAGTTGAGGCGGGTGGGGATGAAGTAAGATGGAGGAGTATGAGGGAGGGGGTTGGGGAGTTGGAGAGGGTGGGGGATGGAGTGGTGTGAGGGAGATGAAGTGGGTTGGAGAGTTGGAGAGGGTGGGGATGGAGTAAGATGGAGGAGTTTGAGGGAGGGGGTTGGGGAGTTGGAGAGGGTGGGGATGGAGGGGTTTGAGGGAGATGGAGGGGTTTGATGGAGATGGAGCGGGTTGGAGAGTTGGAGCGGGTGAGGATGGAGTAAGATGGAGGAGTTTGAGGGAGGGGGTTTTGGAGTTGGAGAGGGTGGGGGATGGAGGAATGTGAGGGAGATGAAGCGGGTTGGAGAGTTGGAGCGGGTGGGGATGGAGTAAGATGGAGGAGTTTGAGGGAGGGGGTTGGGGAGATGGAGAGGGTGGGGATTGAGGGGTTTGAGGGACATGGAGGGGTTTGATGGAGATGGAGGGGGTTGGGGAGTTGGAGAGGGTGGGATGGAGGGGTTTGATGGAGATGAAGCAGGTTGGAGAGTTGAGGCGGGTGGGGATGAAGTAAGATGGAGGAGTATGAGGGAGGGGGTTGGGGAGTTGGAGAGGGTGGGGATGGAGTAAGATGGAGGAGTTTAAGGGAGGGGGTTGGAGAGTTGGAGAGGGTGGGGGATGGAGGGGTGTGAGGGAGATGGAGGGGGCTAGAGAGGGTGGGGATGGAGTAAGATGGAGGAGTTTGAGGGAGGGGGTTTTGGAGTTGGAGAGGGTGGGGGATGGAGGAATGTGAGGGAGATGAAGCGGGTTGGAGAGTTGGAGCGGGTGGGGATGGAGTAAGATGGAGGAGTTTGAGGGAGGGGGTTGGGGAGATGGAGAGGGTGGGGGATGGAGGGGTGTGAGGGAGATGGAGCGGGTTGGGGAGTTGGAGAGGGTGGGGATGGAGGGGTGTGAGGGAGATGAAGTGGGTTGGAGAGTTGGAGAGGGTGGGGATGGAGTAAGATGGAGGAGTTTGAGGGAGGGGGTTGGGGAGTTGGAGAGGGTGGGGATGGAGGGGTTTGAGGGAGATGGAGGGGTTTGATGGAGATGGAGCGGGTTGGAGAGTTGGAGCGGGTGGGGATGGAGTAAGATGGAGGAGTTTGAGGGAGGGGGTTTTGGAGTTGGAGAGGGTGGGGGATGGAGGAATGTGAGGGAGATGAAGCGGGTTGGAGAGTTGGAGCGGGTGGGGATGGAGTAAGATGGAGGAGTTTGAGGGAGGGGGTTGGGGAGATGGAGAGGGTGGGGATTGAGGGGTTTGAGGGAGATGGAGGGGTTTGATGGAGATGGAGGGGGTTGGGGAGTTGGAGAGGGTGGGATGGAGGGGTTTGATGGAGATGAAGCAGGTTGGAGAGTTGAGGCGGGTGGGGATGAAGTAAGATGGAGGAGTATGAGGGAGGGGGTTGGGGAGTTGGAGAGGGTGGGGATGGAGGGGTGTGAGGGAGATGAAGTGGGTTGGAGAGTTGGAGAGGGTGGGGATGGAGTAAGATGGAGGAGTTTAAGGGAGGGGGTTGGGGAGTTGGAGAGGGTGGGGATGGAGTAAGATGGAGGAGTTTAAGGGAGGGGGTTGGAGAGTTGGAGAGGGTGGGGGATGGAGGGGTGTGAGGGAGATGGAGGGGGCTAGAGAGGGTGGGGATGGAGTAAGATGGAGGAGTTTGAGGGAGGGGGTTTGGGAGTTGGAGAGGGTGGGGGATGGAGGAATGTGAGGGAGATGAAGCGGGTTGGAGAGTTGGAGCGGGTGGGGATGGAGTAAGATGGAGGAGTTTGAGGGAGGGGGTTGGGGAGATGGAGAGGGTGGGGGATGGAGGGGTGTGAGGGAGATGGAGCGGGTTGGGGAGTTGGAAAGGGTGGGGATGGAGTAAGATGGAGGAGTTTGAGAGATATGGAGGGGCTGGGGAGATAGAGGGGGTTGAGGAGAAGGAAGGGGTTTGGGAGAGCAGTGGGGATGGAGGGTTTTGAGGGAGATGGTGGGGGTTGGATAGATGGAGGTGGTTAGGAAGATGGAGGGGTTGATGGTTAAAAACTTTTTTTTTTCTATCTTTCCTAGCAGGGTCAGTGCATTGCTCTTTACACGCAGTAGTTTAGTATTCAGGGCCGTAGTCTGCGCATGGGTAGCTGCCCTTTGAGATTTACACTGTCTCAATGAAAGTAGGCCTATGATAAATGTTCATATCATTTCTTCTGATTTAATTAGTCTGTAGTGTGCAAACTCTGAGATTCTAGGCACATATTGTAGGAATGGCGTTAAGTAACATAAGGTTTACTTTAACTGCTCATCACGTATATGGGCAGGGTCAAGGGAAATGTAACAATTGGGTTGAAATTGGAAATGTACAGAACATGGTCAAATGTGGTATGGCTAGATAGGTAAAGAGTTATATTTTACCACTGTGCTTGCAGAACAAAAATATACTAATTTAATAAAAAGTTATAGACATATATAACACATGCCAATTTGCACTTATGTTATGCCAAAAAATATTGAATTTTGTGCATATTTTTAAAACCAAATTTTTCCTAGTACAAAGATGACTTAGAAAGATTACTTAAACAGCCTAGTAGTCCTGGTCAATATTATGCATATCACAGGAATAATTCCCCTTCAATGTCTATAAATTGTCAATTAGCAGTAATTGCTAATTACCTGATTTGTCCCTCCGTTACCTGTCCCTCCGTTACCAAAAAAATACATTTTTTTAAATTTCTCAGTCATTCAATGCTGGAAAAATTTCAGAATTTGTATAAAACACTTTCATAGGGTTAACCACTAAAGAAATGTTAAACCAAGGAGTTAGCTACTTTTATGCTAAAATTAAGAACAAGTGAAGTAGTGTCCCTCCGTTACTGGTAACGGAGGGACAATTGTTTAATGCAAGATTGTGCACAGATTCCTGCCAGTGGGAGTTTACTTGCTAAGTAGTTGTGTTCTTAAAATGGAATTCTTGACTTCCTGTTTATGTGAGGAGAACAACAGCTTGACTAACATTAATAAATTCCTCAGAATGTGAAGTCATAAAAGTCAAGAAAAGCTACATTTGAGTTAAAAAAAAACACAACAAAAACACTGGCTGGAAGGTACAGAGTGGAAGTTTTCATTCATACACTGCTGATTGCCAACCAGTTCAAAACTGTGAGCAATATTTCAGCTATGAGAATCAAGGACATTTTCTTCCATTTGCAAGAGCTTCCAAAGCCACTTTCCTTCAGCAAGAGCAAACTCAAAATGTGTTGATCAGGATTAAAAATAATAGAAAAGTTTGCAGACATGTTCAAAGCATAGTTGTGATTGGAATATTGTTTTTTATTTTTATGATATTGTTGTTTTGTTTTGAGTTTATAAATAATCGCAGGAAGTTAATTCAACTATAGTTTCTAATCCACAAATATTACATTCAGGCATACTGAACCTTTCTGCAGTACAGTAGCTACAGTAGCTACTATAACTGTATTATGTTATGTCTCAAAATGTTTTTGTATTATTATTGTTGTTAGTTGTTAAATTGTTATACTACCACTGCATTATTACAGTATGGTTTTATCATTAAAGTTAGAAGTTACCTCAGCATTTCACTTTTAAGCCCAGTATCAATTACTGCACCAAGTGGTTTCTGCAAAGTACTAGTAGTATTTGGAAGACAAAATGTGACTTATACTACTGTAATGAAATTTCCTTTCTGCACATGGTACAGTACAGTACCTGTGAACTGTCTACTGTAAATATGTGATTTACTGACTTGTTTTGAAGTGCACTGGCCACCAGCCCCCCCCCCCCCCCCCAACAGTTGCTAATAATGCAGTTGGAGAGTGCTAACTGATGAAGAGTGGTCTGTTTAAACTTGTTCTTTTAATCAATTTCTTACTATTTTTTCTTACATTTTTATTAACCACTAAAATTGCTAATGTTTTGGTGAACATAGCTGTTGGTTTAATGTTCTTATCCTTGTTTCCCTAAGTAATATAACTTTTAGTCCAACAGCAATAAAAATATTGAATCTAAGCAGCAAAAACAGGCAAAAGGCTACACTAAACAACACTGAACATTTTGTGTCCCTCCCTTACCATCGGAATTGTCCCTCCGTTACTGTACGAAATCAGCTGTAGATTTGAAAATTCATGCCTGTTCATCTAATTTTTCTTTGGTGTATGTGAAGCAATGTACCAGCCAACACCTGATATAAGTTACATGGTCAGTGCAACTTAAGAACAGTGGATTTGACATCTTCCAAAAAAAGTGTGAAAACACGTGTTCATTTGGTGTCCCTCCGTTACCACGATGTTTATCATGCCATATTTTCCCTACAGTAACAGCCACAAGAATTAAGTTTATGGGTATGAAGCAAGTAACTACCTGTCTAGATAACCACAAAAGAAATTGCAACATACTCCCTCAAACTAATGCAAAGAGAGACAAAATGTGTAAGGAAAACAGTCAAATGTCCCTCCGTTACCGCTTGACCCTGCCCATATGCACGATCTCTGATGCGACTACTGTTTCTGGTGGTTTTCAGAGGGGGGGGGGGCTGAAGCAGAGGGGGATTATAATAAAAATAAAGGTAGAGAGCTCCAAAGATTTAACCTGCATGAACAGTGTAGCAGTCTAACATGTAACTACGGTTCATAAATATACTTATTACGTATGTTTCACTGTTATCCCCTATATTAGTGCCACAATGTTTTACTAATAATAATAATGCACCGTCCTCTACACGGTCCACTCACTCAGCTCATTCCCCCTCCCCTACCAGCAGTACTGTAGATCCTTTTTCTGACGTGAAAAAATAAGGACACAAACCTATAACATATAATTTACACCTTATTCCCCATATGGCTTCCACTAACCATGTTTTTGCAGCGGCTAACATCATATGCCAGTACTTGTATTGTTACGCCATGCGTCAACCGATGGTGGCGCTCCGCTCAGATAGTGTCAAGACGGTCCCTTTTTGGAAATGACCAACCCACTCAAATTTCTTGAAAAAGGGCCTGGTACCGTATATCCGCACATCAAAGCAGGGCCAAAGCCAAAATTACCGTATTGTGGTGGGACGGAATTTGATAGACCTTTTGAATAATACCACTTTATATGTAGCATATATGAAGGAATCAGGATATCCACACAAACAGGTCAGTCACAGACTGCAACCAGACACAAAAAAAACAGACACAAATTTGAAGATGTTGCCATGGTAACACAAATATATTGACGTGGTGGGACGGAATGATAAATCTCATGAAATCATGTACATGTAACCTTTATGTAATTATTATCAAAAGTAGTACAATATCATAGTAATTATTAACACTGAAATGGAGGTGAACTATTCTTCTACCATTAGGAAAACAATGGCAGAAATTATACTTCCCGCATAAGAATTGTGTTAATTTTACCGAAAGTGTGTCAATGTGGTGGGACGGAATGTGGTGGGACGGAATTTTTTTCCAATGTAAAGGCTGTTGATTAGGTACGAAAACAATAAACAATTATGTTTTCTCTCACAAGAAATTCATAAGCAACAATGAAATTTATGCTGTCCAGAGTGAAATATTAAATATGCTCGATGAGATCTTGGACATATTCCGTCGGAAAGTTATTTCGAACATATGTAATGGATGCTTTGTACACTGCTCGATTATTTGCTTTCTGGTTGGCCCTTTGCCTTTTCTTCCTACTCCACTCCCATTCTTGAAATACCTTAGCAGTCAGCACCCCATTCTCTCCTTCTTTTTCTTCCTATAATGTATGTATCTGCTAGCAGACACATTTTGAGGCTCAGGATTTTCCATATTGATCTGTTTTGCAAAGAGAGATTAAAGGACATTCTTACCAGCGGATGCATGAAAAGGGACTGGGGTGGGGGTATAGCCCCACACATTTCTGGCTTAATTATTAAGAAGTTGGGGGACCAGGAAGCAATAGTGGTCTTCCCCCATATGCCAACGTGTGAATAGAAAGAAAGAATAAGTTGGCTTCACTATCCTGTGAATTGTGTATTACATATGCAATATGACATGAAATTGGCCTCATAATGTGCAGTTATGAACAGGCTGAATAATTGCTAGGCATAGACAGTATACACTTCCTGCACAATATATTTCAACTAGCCTACCTTGTGTTTTGGTTCACTTTTTTTGCATCGTAGGCTACAAGTTTCAAAATCCAACTTAACATGATAGATAGCAACAGTTTAGGCAGCATACCATATTCTGTTAGGCAACAGCTTAGGCTAAAACATTAATTTGCTAGGCTAGACAACTCCAGCAAAATAGGTAATATTTCATCTAACAGGTTTGCTTCCTAGCATAAGTCCTGTAGGCTACACATTTCTACTCTCATTATATTATAAGTTTTGTTTTAAACCTTTCCAAATAACATAGTCTGTTAGCAACAGCTTAGGCTAAATCATAATTATCACTATTAAATTGTCTGAATTGCCTATAACCATGAACTGGAGGTAAATTAATATATTACTATTGAGAAGCAATGAATTCTTACCTTTATTCTTGCAATCTAGCTCTTCTATCTTGTATGCTTCAGTATGTGAGTACCATAACAACTTGACTTTAAAGTCAATTTCTTGTGCACGTGGATCATTGTTCATCAGCAGATGATATCAATTCAAAAGCACATGTTCTACAATGGATAGTTTAGGATAGCCAAAAGGGCCAAGAAAGAAACCTAGGGTGAACAACTAGGACTATTTCAATAGTGATTGGATTTATTTATGCATGATAAAAAACCCATTCTCAATTACCCCAAAATGTGTTGTTTTGACACATGAGGTTCAAAACTGATGTGATGTGTACAGTACTGTATGTATGGAATCTCCAGATACATAAAATTTTGAAGTATCATCAATTAATCACATTGTTTTAAGGTTGGGTGTTCAAGGAGTCTGAATAAGTTTGTAATCTTAAGTGACAGAGGTAAATTTTGGACCAGACATGCTGTTTGAAGTTGCCTTCCATTGAAAATTCCGTCCCACCACACCTTGTTTCCGTCCCACCACGAAAATGTTGGACTATCCCCCTGTCTATCCAGGATAAAATATTTATTATTTCTCCACTCAGAGGTGTCAGTTACATACATAGTTGATAGTTTGGAGAGTTTAAAAAAAATTATCATTTTTTTCCCCCTTGGAAATTAAAAAAATATGTTCAAAAATGTGGTGGGACGGAATTGAACACTTTCGTTTTATTTTTTTCTTCATTCAAGAACTACTATTGATACATTTTATAGTGCATAAAGTATCCTCATTAAAGGCCATTTATACTGCCAAAAACAGAAATATTCAACTTTGTTCCCATATGTAATTACCTCATTTTTCTGAAATTCCGTCCCACCACATCAGGAATGTGCTACCTGCATTTTGGAATGACCGCATTCCATTTTTATGCGAGTTATCGTAATTTTTTTTGATGATTACAGAACTTTGGTTAGTTGTTCTCATAACCATGGGTGAAATGAGCCTAAGTGGCAATGTTCAAATTCCAGGTAAAGTGATGACCATTAATGGCTTTGGCCCAGCATCGCTATGTAACATTTGGACGATACATTTTTTCTCGATGTTCCTTAACTGCTGCTAGGAATTCTACCCAGGCTACGGCCCTGATGTTTATCTTTATTTTTATGATTTGTTGTTTCCGATGAAGTGAATGTACCTGAATACCAAATAGTGCTTTTCAAATGTATTTATAATACTATATGTGTGCATGTTGTATATGTCTGGATAACTAGAGGGCCCTTCTCTGGAAAATGAAACTGGCATGAAAAAATTAAAGTGTTCAGCAGGACCTAATGCTATACTTTTTGTTTTAGTGGGATTCCTCAAGTTTTCTGTTTCATATTTTTTTCATTAAAATTACAACCATAACATACTAATTTGCATAAATTTGCATTAGTGTAAGTTGTAGCCAAAATTTGTTGTTTATAACTGTATATTTGTTTCTTCTACATGAGTATCTAGAAATAATATTTCAGTTATCAACTGTCACATGGAGGCAGTTATACATGGGTTCATTTATTTCATTCCTAAAGCAGAGGTTCCTGATCTTAAATTCTTCGTTAATAATGGGTGCTAATTAGCATAATTTTGATGTCACACACGTGACCAAAATAACACAAAAGTTTTCGTAAAAAGTAACTGACATGCCTTATGATGTCCACACTTGATATGCAACCGTTCTTGGTACAGACTGTTAGTTCTGCAAAATATCCAGTCAAATAATTATTCCTACGATTAATTAATAGCCTCTTATTAGTCGTCACACACGTGACCGATGGTCACGTGTGTGACATTTATCCATTGAAATGCAGAATGTCACACACGTGACCAAAAAATGTCACACACGTGACCCTCCAAGTAATGGCAGTAAAACTGTTTTAAAGTAATTCCTATGGAATATCAACATCAGTGCTGTTCTTTGGTCATTACTAGAGTCACATTTGCACTGCAAAAATTGCATATTATGGACTGAAAATTCAGAATGTCACACACGTGACCCAACAATGTCACACACGTGACCGGATTTTTTAAGCTTATGTAGTATTATGCTAATTTTAAGAAGTGAAATATTTAGGTGAAATGTCTTGTTAGAATGGAAACACATTAATGTAGAAACATGAGAAATTAGGGTTATCCAGCCCTGTTAGAAACTGAGGAATTTGCCAATGTTTTTCTGTGCAAAAAAGCCAGTTTCATTTCACGTCACACACGTGACCGACCTTTATATGACCTCTGCCAGCACATGAATGTTCTTACTTTGGCTAAGCTATATGGTTTTGTGAAAGAGTCCCCTAGTGCATACTTAAGTACTACAATCAACCTAACTTTCCTTACCTAAAAGTAGTTCCTTACTGGTAAAGTGCAAATCTCCCCATTTTTCGGTCACACACGTGACCGAGAATGGCCCTAGATAACCTTGTGTTCAAAGTTTAGATGTTTCCTTTTGGGTTTAAGTTTCAATCTGAATAATCATGATTAATGCCTTAAGTTACATCAGGAATTGAAATAGATAAGTCTTTTTAATTCAAGGCTAATCTTGTCAAATGTGACTTTTATTAAATTTATTTATGAATGACATATCAATTCAGGCACCAAAGAGAAGTTAAACCTGAAGATTTGTAGAGTCCGACCCTGGACCCTGGCGGGGATTCGCCCCTGGACCCCACCCGAAAAGGGCTTTGCTCGCCGACTCCTTCAGTTTTATTCATGTTCCCTTATTTATGCCCCCTCCCCCTCCCAACTCTCAATTTGGAGTGACGCTCCTGATCAGAGCATTTTCTATTTTAGCTTAACGCAGTTGGTTGTGTTTGTAGCTTTATCTCCTACGCCTATATACTGGTGAACTAATCACTGTCTAAGTTAATTTGTAGTAATAACTGATTAGTGAAACAATATGTTCGCAAACCTCGAGTCTGTCACATCTCAAAACAAACAAAGACACTTTAAGCAGTATTATCGTAACAATCCGGTGTTACCACCCGCCACTCTATCGGTAAGTAGCGTTAGGGGGGTGGGAGTGGGGATTTAAATGCATTTGTCCACCAGGAATGTTGAAATTAGACAAGAAGTTGGTGGATTTGATATGAGAGAATAAAGCATTACATTAATATAATTAAGTGCGGAGACACGATTGAGGTGTTGGTTATGATATGTAATATTTCATAACTTGGTCTGAACATGACACAGGGGTACACAATGTATAAATGAGCACCTTTATCTTGATTTATCTGCCTCGATTTGTTTAATTCCTCTCATGACTCGCGAACAGCGAGAATATAATCTTTTGACGAATATGAAGCTTGCATACGAAGAAATGCCCATATATTACTATCTCTCACCTTTTCACACCCCTCACCCCACCCCCCCCCCTCCCCAACGTCACCCATCTCCATTTCCTACGCTCATTTAAAGAAATTAAAGATTTGAGGCCTAGGTTAGCGCTGAGGAAGTATCGTACATGAAATGTGTAGCATTCGTTCATTTTGCTATGTTCTGAGTCACTGTGTACCTACATTATTAGAACATTTAAGTCAAGAAATGCAATCGACGTGTAATGTTTACTTGTAACGGCGATAACAATCTGAATATTATCACGCTACTCACATTATTTATTCAGCCCTCCGTCACTCGATATTTACATAACAAACAAACAGTTTACTATATTACTGATATAGTTATCTGTGGATACTTTGATCCTGTATGCATATTCTACATTAGCATCGAGCATTCACATCAAACACGAACAATTCGATAATGAGGGGGCTTCCTAATTCTATCATGGTGCTTTCTCGAAGATAGCTGCTTAATTACAGCACAGAGTTCTCTCATTGCCAGTTCTGTTATACCAGGGAGCTCTCGCATTGAAGTTCCCTAATTATAACAGGGAGCTCCCTACACTGCAAAAACTCCGGTGTTAAAATTTTGGATTTAGCTTGTCGGTGTTGAATTCAGTGTTAATTTGACACCAAAGAGAATGCAATCTGACCTTAAACCTCGTTTAGGTAGAAGTTTCAGCCAATCCCTTTCCAAGTTACTCTCCTAACCGCGTAAATACATTATGTCATAGAAACCGGGACTCCTAATTGGTCCATAGTAGTTGCAGTAATTATCATATCGATATCGTCGGCAAAGCTGATACTGCCAAAGTAGCGCAAAGCAGACAAGGTGCAAACGAAGGGGGAAAAATGCTAATTGTTCGTTTATTTCGAAATGAAGCAAGGAAGGTTGTGGTGTTCAAGGAATTCAGAGATTTGATTGAAACCGGTATGCATTCTTTTGGAGATAATCTGTGTATAGCCTATAGGTTTAAACTTTCTCGTGAAAGGATAGGCAATCTACGGAGGCAAGGGAAGGTTGCCTTTCATTACTTCATTATAGGCAGATGCCTAACAGACATACGCCTATTGCGTAACTTAGGCCTAGGCTAATTGTTGCCGAAAGCCCTGTAGCCTCTAGAGGCCCAAAGCCTAGGCCGAGTATTCGATCATTTGTAACGTTATATGTCATTGCGTAGAGCTATAGAGCTGGCAGTTTAATTACTACTTGGCCTTGAACAGGGCTGTGTATCACAATTATATGGATCACTTTTAAATTAGAGTAATTCTTTCCATTTTACTAATACAATGTGAAATGGAGAGTGATAGTGATACCATAGACCTACTCCATACTTCCCATATAGGCTAGTCTCGAATATAATGCATGTATGATGTAGCCTAGCCCAGTTCAAATGGTCGTTGACGACTTGACCTAGCCTATATGTTTAGTTTACGCCCCAGCTAGTTTAACTTAACTTAATTAGGCCTACAGTTCTATTGGCCACCAACAAAACTAGGCTAAGACTAGACCAAGGCCCTTAAAGTCGCCTCACACTCATCATCACACTGATTATAACGCAGGCAACATAATTTTAAGGTGGGTTCTCAATCGTTTCGTGCTGCGTTAAGCTGCTGTCGAAAGACATAATAAATAAGTTGCATTGAATCTCTTGCTGATGAGCATGTCTAATCATCTCTGTGTTCACAAATAGACTTTTTATCATTAGTACTAGTAGGCTTAAATGAAATTGTTACACTGGAAAGCCATAGGGCATCAAATTTCATGCCTAGTAGTTTGCATCCCTCAATAATCCACAAGAACATTTTATGCAGATTAAGCCTACACAAAGACCAAATATGTGATAGGCCTTAAATGGTTTCCAATATTGCCAATTGATGACAGACTGCATATCTTAGATTAAAAGAATCTATGAAAAGCTTGTTTGTTATGTTGGTTTTGGCCAACTTTGGACTGCGAAAGGAAGCGTATGTCTAGCGTACATGCTTAGAAAGGCAAAAAAGTAGATAATTTTGAAGCACTGCCACTTCATTGCATATTCATATTGTCAATCTTGATTTCCAAAGGAAAACACGTACTGCAGGTCTAAGTGATTTCACTGTAGGCTTTTTCTGCAAGGCATGTGTAGGGTGAATGTATTGCAGTCTACATAGAACATGGTAGTTTTATTACCAATAAATGTTGGCTAATTGCCTCGTTAGGGCAAATTCATAATAAATCGGCAGTTGGTCACCATTTAAATTACAAATTCAGACAAATGAAGCCCCAACTCTTTATCACTATGTTTCTGTTTGTATCTTGCAAACATGCAATTTGCTGAGAAAAATGACTTTGAGCATGAGTTAGACATGACCCTCCCTGTGCAGGCCAGCTTAAGGGAGTAAATTTAATGATACATGGTCAAGGGCTGTTAAATTTAATGCGTACAGACCTATTTCAGGGCTAATTCCTAACAAGATAGACCTAATTAATATTTGCATGACTAAATCAAAAGTATGGCACTTGCTGGTTTATTCTATTTTCTTTCATATATGATACAGCAAAGAAGAAATTCAAAATTGCTGAAGATGTGATACTTGTGGATAAAGAGGATGGAGCAGAGATTGATGAAGATTCTCTTGTACCTCTCCTTGAAATGGAGCCAAACACAGCCATCATGGTGTTAAAGAGAGGTGAAAAGTGGGGTAAGTGGCAAACAAGGAAGCTACAGACAACGCAAAATACTCTGCTGACATGAATAACCAGATGTGTTCCCGATGGGAAAATGTAGGTTATTGTGGTGGGATCTCTGACAACATTTCCTTAAGAAGGAATAAGCCTATACCTTTTGTCACAGAGAAGATCCCAGAGGTCCCTCAAAAATGACATTTGTTGTTGTTTTCGCTTCGTTTGGTGGATAAAACCTCAGACTGGCTCTTTGATCCCCAGCATTTCAAATTGGGAATTTTGTTCAGTTTTCATACCACATTGTGAGTAGTGTGTAAGCATAGTTTATACAGTGGCAGTCACGATCATATGGTCAAGATAACAAGGGTTGAACGTTGAATTTTGACTACAGTTCATTAGCGTTGTATTGTTTTTTCCATAATTTAGGCGATTCCCACACGTAAAACATAGAAGATTTAAAGATATGTCTCATGTAGTGAGGGTATATATGCAAGTACAGCAACACAGATAAGGCTTAATTGCAACTAAGGGGTAGCAGCGCTGCGGCAGTTTTAATGTCTGGCTCTTATGACTAGTTCTGTGAAGTTTTGAAATCAATGTGTTACATTACTTGCCATTTTTTGTGTGGTTGTAGGATTGATTACTGATTAACCAATTGAAAAATTTGACCGATTATCAGTTCATGGATTGTTCGAAAATGCACATTCCTATTCATTACAAGAAATGTGTGCACCTATCTCTAGCTATGTGCTAAACATCAGATTTTCTTTCCTTTAGTATCTCCAGCAGCTGCAAGGGTTAAAATAGACAGCAATTCAGATACTGATGTAATTTCTGAGGAAGATGATACTCAAGATCATGTTAATCTTCCCTCCACCAGTTCTGCACCTCCCATGAAAAGATTTAGGGAAACAGAAGCAACAACAGATGAGGCAGCTGAGGTAATCACATTTAAACATTTCTTTTAATGTTAAGGGCTTACCATTCAAAGGAAACCTGCACGCTGGCAAAACATTTGCTCCAATTAGCAAGTTTTGGCATCCTCCTTAGCATGTAACAATCTTTGTGAAAATGTATTGTAATTATTGATAATGCTTGAATCCACATTGCTCCCAAAGACTTTGGATATAGCATGAAACAACTCAAGAAGCAGCATACATTGGTGATGGATTTGGGGTTTGACATCTTGACTGAACAGAAATATTACTTTTGAGATGTTTCAAATTTGCTATTAACTTGCAAGATTCTGAACCTAACAAACTGATGTAGCCTTAAACATTATGGGTTGAGGTGGGGGGGGGGGGGGGGGGGGGAAGGGTGTCACCAATGTAACCTATGAATGGATTTGGTGGGAAAATAAGTGGGACTGACGTTTAGATGCTCGGGAGATCTCCTGCAGAAGTGAACTCTGGATTTGGAATGGTCTTTGGTTATCCAATTAGGATTTCAAAGGACTTCAAAAAACAATATTACTAATATTAAAATAAAAAGAATGAAGGTCTTTTACTAATTTATGTTACAAAAGCTCTGATTATGAATCTCTAAAGTTCATTACAACTTTCAAGAATCCTTGTATTTTTTTTCTACACTTTATTAAAGCTCATAAGGGCAGTTCTTCAAAAAAGTGCAAGTGGGGCCACTGTTTTAGCTGAATACAGAGCCCAAAAGTGTCTGAACGAAAAGTCCAGGAGATTGTTGGTAAACATTGTAGTTGCTAACATGATGGAAGTACATGGGTAAGTTTTTTTTTTGTACTTGTAAACATAGAAAATCATGATTGCTGCAATGAAATGTTTAAAACTTTAACGTGTCTATGAACATGGATTAATTGACACTTGTTGTAAGTATGTAAGTGCTCCATTGATGAAACATTTAGATGGTCAACCCATGAAGATAGCTGGAAAATTGGAGTGTGGCAGTAGCAATCTCTGGCTGCCACACTTGTGTCAATTTTCAACCAGGCTAATTGGTATGTGCCCGTTACAGAATTGAATCCCGGTCAAGATTGATGGCAAAATTTTTACCCATTTTTGTGTGCTGACAAGAAAACAAATCTTGGATCCTTAAAATCTTGGATCCTCACACGCCCAAACAGAACTTTGCATAATTTTGAACCAATCGTTTTAGCAATGCAGTGGCTAAATTGAGGACCTAGGGAAAACAAATTCTCAACTTTTGACTTTTGTCTCAAAATTTTGACCTTTTCACCTCACAGTATGAGTGTTCTTGTCAAAACTGTAATTTTACTCAGTCAAAATTGTGGCTTCTTGTCTGGGAATTTTGGCTTTTCAGTACACAATCTTACTATCTCAAACTTTTGGATTTTGGTATCAAACTGTTGCCTTTTCATCCCAAACAACTGACTAATTTCTATCAATTTTGACTTAATAAGTTATCATAATGACTTGACCTTTCTGTCTCAAAATTTTCACCTATTTATCTTACAACAGAGTTAGTTTTTGCTAAAATTGGTTCATATGTCATATTTTCAGATAAATTACACCCTTACAGTTGTAGGAGATATTTGAAAGCTAGTGTGGTGTAATTGAGACAAGGAAATCAGAGATCAGACCCTTCAGGATATCAGATCCTGATGTATTACCAGTGTAAATTATGCATATGAGATCCAGATCAGAGTTCCTAATTTAGAGCTTGAGAGCGACCAGGATTAATGGCAGATCAGTACCACGCTTGAGATCAGTTCCCTCTTTCTTTTTTTTTTAACTGTAAACAAGGTTGAGTGGTGACCATTCAACAAATTATTAGCCGAAGATTCAAGTACATACAGTAGCTGTTTTGTCGACAGGATAGTTAATAAATTCCTGTTTCTTGATCTCGTGAGGGATCTTAGTAAGTCAAAAGATCCAATATTAATACCCCACATTTCAAGGGGAGGGGGAGTCTGTTGCTTTGTCAGATCTGATCCTGAGCTGGGGATCCATTGTAAACTTGGCCTTAAAGATCTGCTGCATTGGCCTCAAAGTAAGCACAATAATAGAAAAAATGTGTTTCCTTTCAAGGACAGTGATGTGACATGTATCAACCATTGAACACCAGGTATTGCTTTTCATTCTTCTCCACAGACAATACCATATGCTGAAAGACACAGGTTATTGAAATTGTGTACACAAATACTTAGTGGGGCTAACCCCGGCAGTTCAATTTCATGCTGTTAGAAACTTTCCTAGTTCATAGCATGTTATATTTGGGAGCTGTGACCAATACAGCAGATAGCTGAGCTCCTTTAAAGAACTTTTTCTCTTCTGTGCAAGAGAATTTCAAGGCCCAGGTTATTAAATTCTGCATTGGTCCATTGTTGTTTTTAAGACATACATAACATTTGAACTGGCCATTATTGCAGGTTTATGGCAGATTTGTGGTGAGAGAAGGGCCTTTAAATAATCACTGATTTAATAAGGCAAACATGTAATACACTTATATTTTTATCCCTATATCTACCATCACAGACGGACTCCACCTACGGTCACAAAAAGAAAATATGCAGTTGGTATTGTCAACCTGTTTGAAAACCTTAAAGACCCATACACACCAACAGGTCATGTAAGTAATGAATTTAAATAAACTGCAGGAGGACCCAAGACCCCAAACCAAGGGTTTTGTGGCTTTGGCACTTGCTGTCATAGGGACATTATTGTAAATTTTGGAACCATGCTTCAAAACAGTTGTTCTGCAGTATCATAGTTTAACATTAATTGCAGGGAAATAGCATACATGTATAGGAGGAGAAATGGTTTGTCTAATGCAGGGCCAGTCAAATATTACATTATAGGTATCATGATCCTTCCAGGGCAAGAGGAGAACTTTTTTCTCACTTAAAATGTTGGGACATGCATGATTTGGAACTGGACATTGCCACATGGAAAACATTTCATCCCCCCCTCTGCAATTCTTCCTCTAGACCCCCATGACTTTAGTAGAAATAGAGGAAGTTGTGGTTAAAGGTCTCTTGTATAAGGGCTGTAGTTTTGCTAGTTCAAACTAAAATTACTGCCACATACTCATAATTTCTGAGAGTGTTTTTGATGGTAAAGATGTCTTGGAAGCTACTTCTGAAAACTGCTAGCAATTTTCAACCTACAGCTTAACTTGGGAAATGACATTAAGAACTGGATAGTGGTACATAAAATGAACCACAGCTAGTTAACTAGGTACATTTCACTGTTATTTTCAGGAAGCTTTTTATGATGATAGAACCAATACAGGATTCCTTGCAGCAAGGATAAAAAACGTCAATAGAGGAGAACGTCGTTCTGAATAATCAACCATAACTCCTAAGGACCCTGCCTGCAAACATGATGGAGGCCCCATGCTTAAAAGGGCATTACCTGCTGTGTCTGATAACCTGCAATCTGAAGATAACACTACAGCAGATGTAAACTGGATGAAACATACCCCTGCTGTATCTACGGATTCTAATTTGGTCTTTGAGAAGATGAAAAATACTCTATTAGTGAGGAGAAACATGGTCAATGCTATGAATTCAGCAGGGCATATAATAGAGGAATTTCCACAATTCAAGATTACTCCAGGCCTTGTGAGTATGACACAAAGTATTCTGACTGGTTTCATGTATGCAATTAGACTGTGGATTGCATGCATTTACAAGTGTGCAGGGGATATGTCTGTCATGGGGTGAAGAATGGTAGATAGTTTCCATTTATGCCTGCATGGTCACTGATGAGTGATCTCCACAGTTCATGAGCAACCTATTCTTGAGCTGCATTCAGAGCTCTACAACAATATCAGCTAGTAAGACTCAAAATAACAAAAAATAATGGACAACCTCATGGCAATAAACAAATGATGTTACTTCAGCAATTTTTGGAACTCTATGAAAGATTTATTTCCAGCCTTTTGTGTAGACAAAAAACACAAGCTATCAGTTTTGCCAGCCATAACCAATGCATTCTTCCTCCTGTGTAACAATAAAATGCTAAAGAAACTTCATTGTGATCCATTTTTGGTATGTAAAGTAAATGCTGTAATTTTCTTGCTTGCAGATTGAACAAGACTTCAGATTATTGTTTCCAGAGGAATACCCAAAGCTACTGGAACAGTGGCCTCTCCTTAAGCAGGAAGTTATTGCTCTTGCAAGAAAAAGCACCGATAAAGGCACCACTGCTGAGCTGCTGGCAACAGTGGACCGTGGACCATGTGAGGATTTGGAGTTGGGAAGTAAGTAAACAAAGATGCTTCACTTCATCCCCTCACCATCCCCTACATCACCAGTTGACACATGCAGAGCTGGTGGAATTGACTTTGTTGCATTACACTCATTACTCAGAGGATGGTGATCAGATGCCATTGTTTATTAATTGATACTGGTGCAGTACCCGCTGATGTGCTGAAGGCCACTTGAAATCTGTCAAGTGAAGTGAAAGCCCATAGTCTGTCCAATTGAAATCATGTGACTGGTTTTAAATGCATGAGGAAATCTCCATGATCATCTATAAATATTAAAGCTCACAAATAATATTCCCCCATTAAAATTAAGATAATTCTAAGCTTAAGAGAGCAACATCAGCTCAGTTCTCAAGTAGAATACAAATGGGGGGGGGGGGGGGAGGGGGTATTAGAAACAGCCAAATTATGGAATAAGCATGCCACAGGGAGCTGCATAAAAAACTATCCAACAGCTAAAATATTTACAGTTTTCCAATGGCTTAGTAACAGTTTTTTTAGAAAGCAAATTATCAATACTTGAGTTACTACCTCAGGTTATTAGGTTATGCATAAAAAGTCTTAATCTTCCTTCCCATGTATATTTCTACTTTTGCAGCTTGTGGTTGATAAATTCCAAACAACAAAAAGATCATGTAACTGAACACTTAGTGCCATGTCTCTTTAATTAATACCTTTTCATTTTAATTTCTTAGGCTGGGACAAAGAGACCGCTACCATACTGCTGGTGCTCTGTCTGTTACCACCTGCCAACCATGGACGCACTGGAGTGTCAAAATTGCCAGTGATTAAAGCAGTGGACTTTCTCATTCAGTTTGAAAAGGTTTGATAATTTCTGTGTTAATGTATTGTGCAGGGAGGATATTGGTGAACATAGCACTGCTAGTAGCTCCTTCAAGATCAGCAGTATTGGCCTCAAGTATAGCATGCTGTAATTGTAAAAGTTTGATATGATTATGAAATCAATTAACCTGCTACAGGTGCAAACTGACCTGCCTGCACTGCCTTACAGTGATACGAATAGTAGCTATAGTGTGCAAACAATTACCCCAAACAACTTAACCCAAGTATCCATGTGCCTTTGCACAACCCAAGTCTAAAATGGCCATTTATTTTATGTGGCCAATGACTGATATTACTTGCAACCAAAAGTCTTATGACTTTTGTCAGTGGTGTAGTTCCTCCTGTTTCTGAGGCACCAGATTTGATGACCATTGTACTTAAAATATTCCTGTGAACATTTCTTCTGCAGTGCAAAGATATGATGGAGCACTGCACCATAATAACCGTGAGAACTGTCTGGATGTACTATTGCAAACTTCTGACTCTTTCAGCCAGCCAGTACTGATGAGCTTAAATGCAGAACAGTTTTACCATTACTTGAACTTAAAGATTGCATTTTGTAGGTTTCATTTCTTATAATTTATTACTGTGCTGTTGTGTTGTCTGCTTTACAGAGTGGATGTAGCATTGATGCTTTCTTGGAGAACTCCTCAGCCATGCAGCCGTATATCCTGGCACTTGGACCAACCAAAAGCAGCATATCACAGTACTTCATTGTTGTAGACCATCTTGCCTTACCCTGTGCGGCACATGATGCTTTAGGGGCATTTGATGCACTATTTAAGAGTCACTATGTGTTTGGCCTCCACTACAGTAAGCATCTCCTTAACTTTTGGACATTTCTTCAAACTACAGTCTATGGAATAGATATCAATAATACTCATCAGACACCACGTGTGAGGGCACTTCGATCGAAATTGCAAGAATGAGTTGTTTTAAATGCAAAGCTCATCTTGGTAGTGTACCTAGGATACTAAGGCACATGAGATTACAACATGGATTTTATGATGGGCAGAATCTATTGCTGAAATGTGGCCAGGGGGCTTGTTGTCAGACGTTTTTCTCATTTAGTGGATTCAGGAAGCATTTAATTAAGCATGCTCCATTTTCATTACCAGATGGACCTCAGGAATGCATGGTAAACAATTTGGGGGATAATGATGTTGAACCTATTGAATATGATGATAATGTAGAGGGAGATCAACTTGCTACCTCTGAAATCATTTCCCCTCAGGAACTTCAGAATCAGGCAGCGGGATTAATATGTAAAATTTCTGCAACCTCAAAGATCTCTCAAAATACTCTAAACCAAATTGCCAACTCAATGGATAATATTATTGGTGAAATCACAAGTAGTGTGCAAGCTGTTGTTGACAAAACCTTCCAGGAACATGGATTGGAAAAAGATTCTGATGTTTACCATGATATCAAAAAACACATAGAGTCTATCACATCCATTCCAAGAACTAAATTCTGATTTCAAGCGAAGAAAATACTTTAGCTTGCAGGGAATGGTAGAACCTCATGAAATATCATTGGGAGTACGTATGGAGAGTCGCATTAACAAAGTCACAAGATTGCATGAACAAGTACCTGTGAATAATACGTTTATATATATACCAATTATTAGAACACTGGAGCTGCTGCTCAAGCATCCTGATGTTTTGCATTTTGTTACTCATGACCACAAAAGTCGTGACGGTGTTATCAGGGATTATTGTGATGCAAATCAATTTCAGCAAACCCCTATCTTTCAACAAGATTGCAATGCTTTTCAGTTGCATTTTTTCTATGATGATTTTGAGACAGTGAATCCCTTAGGATCAAAAACATCTATTCACAAAATAGGTGCATTCTATTTTGTTTTAAAAAATCTACCTCCAAGGTTTAATTCTAGTTTGAATAACATTCACTGTGCTGCCCTCTGTCATACGGAAGACATAAAGAAATACGGGTTTGATCCAATTCTCAAACACATAGTGAAAGATATAAATTACCTGGCTGAACATGGTATTCTACTTCCAAGTGGACATTACAAAAAAGGTATCATTACTCAGTTTAGTGCAGACAATCTTGGTGCAAATTCATTATTTGGTTTTGTGGAGAGCTTTTCAGCAAGACATTATTGCCGCCTTTGTTTGACCAGTCGTGAAGATGCACAACTACTTTACAGCGAAAAAAACATGCAAATGAGAGACAAAGATTCCCACAATTTGCATGTTCAACAGGCAGAACAACTTGAAACTGTTCATGTTCAAGGTGTAAAAAGGGGGTCAATTTTAAATAGTTGTGCATCTTTCCATATTCTTCGTAACTTTTCTCTGGATGTGATGCATGATCTTCTTGAAGGTGTGGTCCAATTTGAAATAAAACTAGTATTATCATATTTAATATCAGATAGAGAGTCACCTCTAATGACACTAGATCTTTTGAATAAAGAAATCACAAGTTATGACTACGGATCAACAGAAAAGTCAAACAAGCCCTCACCAATTAAATTACATTCACATGGCAATTCTATTGGTCAAAAGGCTATGCAATCTTGGTGTTTAATTAGGCATTTGCCACTTATTATTGGACACCGTTTACAGGAAAGGGACATGCCTTATTTTGAGCTGCTGTTGAAGTTACTAGATTGTATGGATATAATTTTTTCACCTAAAGTAACTCATGGGTTAATAGCTCAATTGAGTATTCTTATTGAAGAGCATCATTCTAAATTCCGTGAGGTATTTCCAGCTCGTTCTCTCATTCCAAAGCATCACTTCATGGTCCATTATCCTACTTGTTTGAGAGAAGTGGGTCCTCTCATCCATGTCTGGTGCATGAGGTATGAAGCTAAACATGATTATTTCTGTCAAATTGCTGATAATTGTCGAAACTTTAAGAACATATGTAAAACTGTGGCAAAAAGACACCAGATTAATCAAATGTACAATTTTAATTCAAAACAGTCATTAGAGACTTTTCATGTGGGACCTGGTGCAGAAACAACTGTATCAAATTTATTATCGGATTGTATTGACTCTGTTGTCTCAAAAGTGCCAGATGCTACCCTTCTCACTGAAGTGTTTGATACAAACTGGGTGAAGCTTGGTGGGACTGAATATAAGCGTCACCATATGCTTTGCTATGACATGGATGACGTGCCATTGTTTGGTCAGGTAAAGCACATATTGATTTATAGGGATATTGTTTATTTTGTGCTTATAGTTTGGAGCACACTGTTTTACAAATCATTGTTTCATGGATTTGCTGTGAAAAAATCAGTACCTCAGCAGACTGTTGTCAGGAAAACCAGTGAACTTGTTGACTTCAAACCACTGTCATTACTGAGGAGTCAATCCAGATGTGATCATCACACTTATGTCTGTCCAAGGCACATAATTTTTCAATGAGTTAAGTTTGCACATTTTTTGACTGAAGTATCCCAGTCGGTGTTCGTTTCCAACAATTGTTTTATCTGTGAACAGTGATTAGCTTGTTTCGCCAGCTAGAAATTTAGTGAACATGCTACAAATTACCTTTTAATCAGTGTTATGTGATTGCTAATGGTTCAGTTATGTTCAAACATATAATTATCACAGTAACACCAATAGTAACTTGTTATTGGTTTCCATGCACGTGTTTACCAGTTTGAGACAAAGGTATAATATTTACTTTAAGCATTTATAATATGCAAGGATTATGATCTGATTTACCTTCATTAAAAAATAAGTTTCTAATCAGTTTATGGGCTTGCTCATGTTAGACAAGCTTTTGTTCATTCTTGTTTATGCACTTGATAAGGTGTTTTCTGTACAACTGATGCTTCCAAGATGAATATAAAAACGTGTAACACATTGAAAATGACATCTATGGTTTTATCTGTTGTTTATTGCTTATGCGTATTGTCCAGCCCAGACTTGGGCGATACATTGGAAAGGTGATATACAAAAATACAGAATTAACACAATCTGGATGGATAAAAAAACCTGCAAGTCAACATCAGTGGGAAGATCTAAATAACACCATTTTTGGTGTTAAAATCAATTCAAATAGTGTTAGTTGTACACCAACCAGAGTAACAATACCAACACCAAAGATAATGAATTTAACACCCTTTGTGGTGTAAAGAAAAGGATTCTCAACTTGGTGTTAATTTAACACCTGCTGGTGTTGGCAAATATGCACTCCAAAAAGAATACAAATTTAACACCATGGGTGTTAAATTTAACACCCGAGTTTTTGCAGTGTATGTAACAGCTCCCTTGTGATATCATGCAGATCTTTCGAAAACAGATCAAATTATACCATAGAACTCAGTGACAGCTCCATGTTTCTCTTCAGTCCGTGACAGATCTTTGCTAGGTATGAAGCTACACAGGCACTACATTATATGACATAGACGCCATGTACCACAGCTCCCTGCATGAGGTCATAGACAGCAGGATTTTAAAAGTGGAGGACATATTCAAAATATCCCACGGATTGATTCAGTTAGGTTCCTGAACCTTTGTAGCAGGACTATAGGCGAACAAAGGATTTTATAAGGAAAGGGTGGTATCCTGTGATCATTCAAACCGACTACTACGTAGGTGTTTCTGGTGTCCACCTATCCCCACTCCCCCACCCCTCCCCCCCAAAAAATTGGTGCACTCTGGGGCATATTTAGAATATAAATTTCATCAATATAGATATAAGAAGCTCTAAATGCAAGGTTGTGCTGATAAATACTTTCTGTGAGGTTGCAAAAGGGAGAGGGGTCTAGTAGAAGTCTAATTCTTCAACAGCTGAACGGCAACATAACTTCACCCCCCCCCCCAACTGACGAGGTGCGGTCGACCACCCTAACCCCCCTCCCGCCCCTCCTTGGCAAGCCATTGTTCGTAGGGTATACAGGTACACCATACACAAGGAATATTATTTACTGTTGTAACTCCATTTCATAACCTCTTTAATATGTTAGAATAATAATGAATTGCAATGCCGTACTTATATTGCTGATAATTGTTTACCAAATCTTTTCTTGGTTAGTTTTGCCTATACCAATTATATTATGTGGTCTGACCGAATGACGTCATATAGGCCTACTTTCTATGTAATGGGTCAAAATGCTCAGTAGAAACTGAGACAAAAACGTGCTGACCTTAACATTTAATGACTTCTCACATCACTTTGCAATACATAGCTTATAAAGAACGGTTGTTAATTCTGAATAAAACATCACCCACCCTCTCCTCCCCTGTCTATACAGTAGGTAGGGATTGCTAGGGTGTAATGGACCTTCCTTCAGAAGCAATCATTCGATATTTAAAGGGATCTTATTAATTGTCTTGGTGTTGTCATACATATATGGTAGGCCTACTGCTATGGTTGAATCTTTATATTTTTCCTGATTAATAACACATTTTACAAGACTCTGCAGATCAAGGTTAAAGCTTCATTTTTTTAAAGGCTTCGTCGTTGATGGACGTTGTTCATCATATAAGAGATGGAGTATTTTTTCAACTTATTGATACTTAATAATAATAATATTGTAAAGTCTGTATGATATTGTATGCATTTAGTATCAAATGTTATGACGTACATTCACATTATATCTTAGATATAATGGTAATGTAATGTCTCATTCTTCATACATTTCAAATTGCATTTATCTTATAAAGGGAAGAGATTTGTTAACCAGGGGTCTTTGTGCAACCCCACCCAACCTCCAATACCACTCTGCCTATCATGATAGATAATCACTCTGAAGTGATTACAAAGGTATAATGGACCTTCTTCGGCTATTTCTAACAATCCGGTGTTCCTCTTCCTATATAGGACAAAAACCAAGTAACCTAATATGTCACAATTGTCCACAACAAGTACACTAAGAATGTTGAAACCAGAGAAGCACTTTGATAATCTGCAATTAGTAGACTAAAACATTACATAATTAAAATTAAGAGCGGAGAATCGATTGAGGAATATGCACAAATGAGTGATATTCCAAGATTTGGTCTCTGCAAATGCAACCTGTATGTGTAATATATGCATTTCTTTTTTGTACCTGCAGTGGTAAAGAACATTTGAGTCAATACAAAGCTATATGTAATGTTCGTGGGAGAGGGGAATGGGTAAAAATATTTTCATATTTCCCTTGTAACGCCGATACAAATGAGAATATCGATTTAAAACTCAAACATCACATCAATCATCGCGCACTAAAAGTCACTTATGTTACACAATTCATAGTATTTATTAAGCCTTCCAGAAACCATCACTCGATATTTACATAACAAACTAACAGTTGACCATATCACTGATCAGCTGATATTGTTATCTATTAATACTTTGATCCAGTACAATGCTATATTCGCGTCTTCTATACTTCAACGCAGCGAAAACAAAACATTGATCATGACGGGGGGGGGGGGGGGGGGCTTAGTGTAACACCAATGACCTCTCTCCGTGACAGCTCCCTAATTATTCCAGGGTGCACCCATTGCGACAGCTCCCTAATTATACAAGGGAATCCTTTTTTTTGTGACAGCTAATATTAATATCAGGGAGCTCTGTTTGTGACAGCTCCCTGATAATACCAGGGAGTAATCTCTGTAACGGCTCCTTTATTATACCATGGAGCTATAAACAGATGATTATACCAGGGAGCCCACTTTTAGACAGCTCGTATTAATTCTAGGGAGCTCTTTTGTTACAGCTCCCTAAAAATACCAGGGATTACTCTATGCACCAGCTGCCTATTATACCCTGGACCTCTCTGTGACAGCTTCCTAAATATATCAGGCAACCGTCTTTTTTGCAGCTCATATTAATTCTAGGGAGCTCTGTTTGTGACAGCTCTCAAATAATACCAGGGAACTCTTTCTGTAACAGCTGCCTAATTATACCAATGACCTCTCTGAGACAGCTCCCTAATTTTACCAGGTAACCGTCTTTGTGACAGCTCCTATTAATATTAGGGAGCTATGTTTGTGACCGCTCCTTAACAACACCAGGGAGCTCTCTCTCTCTGTAAAAGCTGCCTAATTATAGCAGGGAGCTCTCTCGAAGACATAACAGACCCTGTAAATTAATAGTGACATTTTGAAAATAAGACATTATGGATACAACAGTGCCTTTATATTGTAAATTAACATTCACCATTGGTTGTATATAGAATAACAGTTGAATGCATTATAAACTGCATGACGCCAATAATAATTTGTCTTTAAAAGTGGGTACTGTATTATAACACCTATGCATGAATGCACAAGTTATCACTGTTCTGTATCAACAAACAAACATCGGACACTGTTCAAGTTGCATATTCATAAAAAAAAGTGCTACCCAAATTATGCGGGTTATATTCTCATTTGGTGATTTCTGTGTTGATTTATGCGCATCATGTTTCTAATTAATTTAAAAGTTGGTAGAGTTACTTCATTTGATATCAAAGCATGTGTTTACTGGATTAAAACTGTTGTTGTTTGGGCTAAAATTAACGTCACAGTGTTCACTTTTTTCCCAAATACACAAAGTCGGTATATGTAATTGACTTAGCTCTGAGCTTGAAGCATTTACTAAAACTAAAATTAAACGTATAACAATTAGGTGTTCCCTTTGAGGGGAATGGTGATACACACCCGACGGAGATCGCACAGTCACAGTCTCTATGCAAGGTGACTATGGTTGAGAGCGGATCAGTCGTTCGGTAGTTAGGTTATCGTGTCCAGGTTCTTTTCTTGGTGTATTTAATTAGAAAAGTACACACATTAAAGCGTGTCGGTTTTAATTTACACTAAATGGGTTGGCCACTGAAGAATTAATTGCAATAGAAGTACAAAAAATCGACAAACTTTGAAAACAGTAGGAATCCCTAACAGGAGAGAAGATATTCCTTTACAGAATTAACTCTTACTTTTTGATTCACGGTTCTAATGTATTCGTTTCAGAACGGCGAACCGTTTTTCACGAACTTCTGTTAAATTGCGAGTTAGCGCAGGCGTCCTGGCTGCCGGTATTCTACTGTAAGAATACATTTTTGTAACAGTGTGTTAATAACATAAACCCCTCGCTGTCAGTGACATCTCCCTGCACCAGGCAACTATATCGGTGATAGCTCCTTACATGGCTTGAGTCTACACAGACACTACATTATTATGGTTTAATGACCATACACTACACTCCCTGTAAGGGTTGTTACTACATTAGTATGGTTCGATGACAATACACTACACTCCATGTAAGGATTGTTACTACATTAGTATGGTTCGATGACCATACACTATACTCCATGTAAGGGTTGTTACTACATTAGTATGGTTAGATGACCATATACTACACTCCATGTAAGGGTTGTTACTACATTAGTATGGTTCGATGACCATACACTATACTCCATGTAAGGGTTGTTACTACATTAGTATGGTTCGATGACCATACACTATACTCCATGTAAGGGTTGTTACTACATTAGTATGGTTAGATGACCATATACTACACTCCATGTAAGGGTTGTTACTACATTAGTATGGTTCAATGGCCATACACTACAGCCCCTGTAAGGGTTGTTACTACATTAGTATGGTTCAATGGCCATACACTACAGCCCCTGTAAGGGTTGTTACTACATTAGTATGGTTCAATGGCCATACACTACAGCCCCTGTAAGGGTTGTTACTACATTAGTATGGTCCAATGAACATACACTACACTCCTTGCAAGGGTTGTTACTACATTAATATGGTTTGATGACCATACACTACAGCCCCTGTAAGGGTTGTTACTACATTAGTATGGTTCAATGGCCATACACTACAGCCCCTGTAAGGGTTGTTACTACATTAGTATGGTCCAATGAACATACACTACACTCCTTGCAAGGGTTGTTACTACATTAATATGGTTTGATGACCATACACTACAGCCCCTGTAAGGGTTGTTACTACATTAGTATGGTTCGATGACCATACACTACACCCCCTGTATGGGTTGTTACTACATTAGTATGGTTCAAAGACCATACACTACACCCCCTGTAAGGGTTGTTACTACATTAGTATGGTCCAATGAACATACACTACACTCCTTGCAAGGGTTGTTATTACATTAGTATGGTTCGATGACAATACACTACACTCCATGTAAGGGTTGTTACTACATTGGTATGGTTCGATGACCATACACTACACTCCTTGCAAGGGTTGTTACTACATTAATGTCATGGTCTCAATAGGGATATGGCTTTTCTTTCCGGGTTCAAGCACTTTGAGCAGTCTGGGGCTTACGGTAGACTAACGTGATTTCAATCACTCTTTTTACACCTGACGAAAGACCAGGGTGTCCGAAAATTTGTGTAGCGTGTAATTATATTTATTCTAAATATTATGTTGGATTTAAAGGCATTACATGTTGTCCTTATCTTTTCCACTATTATTTCTATCCAACACGTGGAACATTTCATCATACGTATATATATATATATATATATATATATATATATATATATATATATATATATATATATATATATGGGCAATTCCACGGTTACTCACGTTACATTTTTGAAGACTTTCACTCACAAATGGTTTGATAGCTCCACCATTCATTCATTTGAATGGCTGATCTCTAAGCATTGATAGGGTAACAAATTTACCTAAACATTTGCGAAAACACAATTTGATTATCTTGTTTCTTGTCGGAGATAGGTACACGAAAGTGTCGGTTACTCACGTTACATTTGAAAATCACCCCGACGCCAAAAATTAACTTCACTCAAAAAGTGTCCTCATACTGGATATATTTAAAGAAAATGGATGCATGTTTTTTGGACCTTAGGTGATGATACAAATACTGAACACAATCAAAATCACATCTGGTTTCCTGTCTTGGTGAAAATGAGGCATTCAACGGTTACTCACGTTACGGTTACTCACGTTACAGTTTATCCACCTATATCAATACATAGGGAATCAGAGTCTGTGAGGAACTTGCTGCTGGATAATGACTAGGAAACACCCATATATCAGTGGAATTGACATTTTGAACATCTTCTCCAGTGTAATTCAATAATATCACAATCTAAATGAGATATACCATGTCTTTTTGAGATAATGCATGAATCATATCTTCACAAATCGGCAACAAATTCTGAACATTGTAATTAAGTTTTATTTGAGGACTAGCAGTGTGTCAAACTTGAATTTACCCAGAATAAAAAAAACTAAGGGAACTAAACTCTCTGGGGAAGTAACAGGCCAACTGAACAAAAACCATGAACCAATAGGAAATTGGTAACATATGTTCAACATTAACATCTCAATTTAACATTGAGTAACGTTTGGAAGAGGCTTTGGAAGAGAGCTGACTCGTTCAGTCTTCAAAATGCGACAGAAAATTTGAAGTGCCCACAGTTATTGGCCAAGGTTGGTGCATCAAGGTTGGTAGTGAGTTTCTCCCTGCGATAGAATATCTTGTGCCTTGGGTTTAGCCATTTTCAATTGGGCCCAGCTGGCTGCATCACTGACACTTGTATGTCGTTCTGGCCCCCCTTTGCTTCTATTACACAGGGGTGCAATACCGCTTTGTATTCAACGGCATACCAGTCTATACCAAGTTCTATACCAGCATTGTCACTCCCTGAGCAGGTTGCATTTTTCTGTGGCCTCCCTCATCTCTGAGGGGGGTATTCCTTTCAGCAGAGCTGTTGCCATCATCTGTAATTGTGAAGGAGATGACATCCTTGTTCTGTACCTGCAAGTGATGTTTACTGGCCATTCCAACGATTTGCTTGGCATTCTCAAATACAGATTTCAGACCGAGTTCGCTATTTCTCGCCTCAATTTCAGCTTGCGGCATCAGTAGGGCTTCCACCTTGGGCATTCCAGTGTTTGCTGCCACGAAGCTTTTTGCATTGGTAATGACTGCCTTCCGAGATTTGACTTAGTTCCATACACAACGCTTCACTGCTCCACCAATCTCATCCACAGAATTTGAGATTGTGCTTTTCTTGAAGGCGGATAATAGGAGCAGTGAGGAATCTGTTCTTAAATTGTAAAGCCGGACCATCCGACCAGACGGATACAGACTTCAAGGCTTGGGTTAGGCTATCAAGAACTTTGTCCACATATGCCATAACTGTATCCTTGGAGTGGACCAGGCTGTCTGATGCCACAACACTGGAATCGAGGGAAACGGAGTGCCACACTGCTGCTGTGAACAGGCTCACCTGTCATTGGTTCCAGTGGGCACTCTGGATTTCATCTTGAGATACACATGTGTAGTTCTCAGAGAAGTCTATTTGGATCAGGGCCTTGGTAGAATTGAAGGAAGTGGATCCAGCCCTTTCCCGCTCCAGGTTGAAAGATGCAGGAGGAGGCAACTTGTCGTCTAGTGGCCACCCTCCGAGCTTCTTGCTGAATCTTCTTCATGGGTGATGGCAGAGTACTCTCCAGGTGTCTTACTAACCCTTACTCTAACCCCTACTGCCCTCTCTTATTGAGCAATTATTTACAAGACAATAATAGGCATTTCCAGCATTGTTTCAGTGTGTTAGCTTGGTTAATCACGTTACACATTGGTTACTCACGTTACACGGTTACTCACGTTACAGATTTCAGTGATTTATCACTCACACATGATGGGTCTCTCCTCATTAGTGATCTTGTTTCCACACTTGGGACTATGAGTACTAACGAAATTATGGTTATCAGATTTCCACTTGCTAAAGAAATGTCACATAGAGAAAAAGTTGTATTTTCGGTTACTCACGTTACATCAGTGATTGAGGCCTGGTGTTCTGAAGTTGTCATGAAGAAATTTTGAAATGTTTTTCTGTCATAACACAGTCAACAGGAGTATCTATCATAACACATAATAAAACTACTAAATACTATCTGATGAGTATTATGTAGGATGGAATGGAATGTATGATGCATTTTCAGGATTATTTTGAGCTCTCATCCTCCTTGATTAATTGAGGCATGTATTCAAAATTTGAGTGTTGGAGAAAAATTGCTTACCTATTCCACAAACTTAGATATGTATACTACAACATTAGACTGATAGCAGGTTGAAAACTGACACTTCTTATTTTTAGGCCATGTCCCCTCCATCGTGGAATTGCCCATATATATATATATAAGCATGATGAAATGTTCCACATGTACCTAAGTATTTGTTAAATATCAATCATACTAAATACTGCTAGTAATACTGTTGAGAAGATAACAGGCTACACATTTCATTACAAAGAATACACTTTGATCATTCACCTCTCTCAACATTTCCTGATATGTATTACCATACCATACCATGTATTAACATACGATTCTTTTTCAATTTGAATTAGTAATATCAGACAACCAGGAATGATGATGATGTATTACTATATCAGTGAAATCACTAATATGTCATCAACATATTTTAATGAATGCTTTACCATGCAATGTGTGAAATTATACTTTCTTAATTGTTGTACTTTTTTGGCTCTTTTAGTTCAATTATACAGTTTTATTTTGATAGAAGAACTGCCAAGTGACTGTTTCGATCACCCCATTGTAAATTATCGGTTACCGACCATGTATTGGTATTAATGATAACTGATGTTACATTAAGTTAATGGGGTAACTTAAAAGATTAAACAATTTCCTCCAACATATACGGCTTGCTGTTCCAGGTTCAATTCAATCATTTGAAGCATTTAACATTTATTTAAAATCTTTGAAGACTAGCTTTTTATTCTTAACGGAAGAATCTGAAATTCCAAACATTAACACTCCATGTGTTTATGTTGAAGTATACGTTTAATATTCTCAATATATCATCAGTTTCATTTGAGTTTTAGTGCAATTTGGCACATGCAGAGATTATTCTGATTGATTTAAATATATGACATCCTTTGCAATTATCCTCAATACACCACTGTATATTCATTAGCTAGGAAAACCACCATTCTTCTTTATGATTTAAAGTGGCTAAAATAATATAGTTTTCAATGACAGTCGATGGAAAACAAAACCATTATAAAAAAGTAAACAGTTCCTAACTTAGGTGTAGGTAAAAAAGATAAAAGGCTGTTTATTTATTAGCTAACTTACATGATTTTTAGATGCAATCTCCAGCAACTGTGTCGTCGATCTTTGAAGAAGAGCGCTGTCGCCTCTCTCTATTTTAACGACACGCGAGCAGAGCTCTTTCACCGAATCCATAATGTTGTTGACGTCACCAGTTTGCTCCAGGATACAGAGGATGGCAAACTTATCCCCGTCTGGTAAGCTCTTCAAATGGTTGATGAGTTTCTTTCCAGCATTGGGATTCAGACCACAGGCAAATCTAAACAGGTACTGAAGATCAAATGGATCTACGAACCTGAGAATATCGGAGAGATTGTGTGCGTTCTTTACAAGAGTGACAAGGTGGTGGGCTGCGTACCATTCACAGAATAGTTTATGATAAAAACGGACCATCGTTGTAAACAACACATTGTCTCCAGTAGAATCATCGTTCACTTCATCTTCTTCAACCAAAATGCCAATTGAAATATACTGGTCATATGATTCTCGCCCGATTCTTTGACGAAATCTAGTCTTATTCCATGACAGTTGTTGGTTTTCCTTGTTTAATCCTTCGAAAGCTATTTTGTCTAGCTCATGATGTTCCATTTCATGAAGATAGAAATCGTTGCTCCTATTGCCTTTAAATTTCTGTTTCAGATGGTCGTAAAAACATCTAATCATGTGTTTGAAGAACTTTGTGACAGACTTGAACTTCATGAGGTCTCTCTGATCATGAGCCATGTGGGCAAACATCACGAATATGAGAGGCACCTGGCAAAGATCAGCAAGGATGGAGTTTTCATTGAGCCGTTGTTTTATTTCTTCCACTGCCTCATCGTTGTTACTAACTACAGCCTTACAAATATACTCATTCCTAGCTTTGTCATCGAACCCTGTTAGTTTGGCCCTCATAGTTTCTTTTCTAAGATATCCTGGAAGATATCTTGTCGTTAAGCTGACGTCAAAGTCTGCAAACAGTTCCATCTTTATGATCTTGTGAACATCGTCATTATCATTGCTATCCCTGCCAGGATACTCATCATATCCATCCAAAATAATGTGGACGGACGAGCAACTGTGAATTATCTTTTCAAGCTCATGTTTGCTAACACGGGGTTCGTGGAAGAGAAGAAATGACTTAATCGCCCTGTAGAGAGACTTTACTCTTCCAAGTTGTCTTAACCGAAGAAGAATTAGTATTTCTACATTGTTCATCGGGGAATCCGATACGTCATTACACCAATCGTAGGCCAGCTGAAGGGTTAACGTCGACTTACCATACCCGGGCTCTCCTTGGATAATGCGTCTCTTGGATTTAAACCGATAGTCAGTATAAATACTTTTGTAAGAATCCAAACGCTCCCATGATCCTCTGGTGCCTGGCGTTGGCTCTGGTGCCAGACAAACTTCAACGCCCCCTTCTACAAAGACCTTGTCCACACAATAAAGTCTATCTTTTATATATGGCAGGGGTTGAATCGCATCATATTGGCCTTTATATGTCCTTTTGAGACCTTCTATCAGAAATTGTTTCTTCTCTAAACAATAAAACAGAAACAATATGTGTAAATGTTCCACGTATGATTAAATTTGACAAACAATAAATTAGTGACACACATGGGAACACATCAATCTTAATTGTTTATTCGTTACTGATAATACAGTTTTGTTAATGTCCTATTTGTTATTAAGACGACAGAGCGGGAGGAGGTTACATGTTTTACCAAAAGGAAGTAAAGATGCACAAATGACAAAGTCAAAGAATAAGGCATCTACCTTGAAGATCAGGAGTCAGCTCCATTGTCACGTGATTTACTTCAGACAGTCTACGAAGCGTGAAGGGGTCGTGTCAGAACAGCTCCTGCCCATCGTTTCTGTGAATCTGTTTTTCTTTCTTTAAAATATGAGAAAAATAGGGAATCTAAATAATTACATTTTTCTGTTAACTTTCAAAATGTATACTACATTGTGTTGTTGTTGCATATGGATGGTTCAATGTTTAATTAATAACCAGACAGCAAACCTGCAGTGTGGTTTCAATGATGCTACATCAATAATCTTATATGAATGTGACACACTAGGCTGTAGGGTATAACCATGATGAAAAGCATACCTCGATATAAGCAAAAAGCATTGAGATCATATAAAAACACACAATTCACATTGGCACCTGAAGACCGAGATGAAAACTTTTCTTGTATTCAGCATAGAGATTGATCGCTACCAAAGACAACTGGCCTCTTCCACTCTATGTGGTACACCTACAAGCCTACATTAAACATGTGTTAGTCAAATGTTAAGCCCCCTCCCCGGTCCCCAAGATTTTTATTTGGCACTGAATCTTGACAATTGCAAAAATACGCCGAAAAAGTTAACAATGGTACAGTAGCAAAGGTAACATATAGATTATTCAAATTGATATCGGCCATTCCAACACATTAAGCACATGTACAAACAGTACAATGTTTCATTACACACCTTTGTGCACAGGCATGTATGCAGCAACGTACAGTAAGTTACCGACACACTTAAGTCAATGGAGATTTGGTCGAAACTTCTTGATTCATCTACGGATGCCCTTTAGCTAATTTCCAATTGCCAACAGCCTCTCCTATTAATGAGGCGTAACACACATGTAATATCATAGGCTGCACTGTGGGAGATACTGTACAATAGATTATAAAACAAGGTTTCCACAAGTTGACCACTGGTGACATTTGAACTCCGCAAAAAACAAAAGGATTGTTGAACTAACTACATACTTTATAAGAGGTTGGTCCAAGCTTCCCTTCTTGAAATATCATGTTTACAATGTTCACAGTTTGACCCATGGTGACCCCAACCTTTGACCTCCGCAAAAATCCATAGATATCTTGGGCTCAATGTGACACAACTACATACTAAATATGAGATTGGTCCAAGCTTCCCTTCTGGAGATATCGTCATTACAAGGTTTCACAGCTTGACCCCTAATGACATTTGACCTCTAAAGGCAGTAGGCTTTTTCTACTCAAGTTGGTACTTTTACAGGTAGGGGCCCCTCAGAATGCTGGTGCCCCTCAAAATGTAGGTGAACAAATATTATTGGCTAGAAAAAAAACTGAACCTGTCATGAACTTTCTATTATACTTTTTAGATAGGATATATGTATGATGAATTTAAAATTGCCAACAACTCAAAAATTATTTCATAGTTTCCAAAAAACCATATGGGTACAATCATCTATTTGCTAACCGTGCATCTAAAATTTGCTATTAATTGAAGTGTACCTTCTTGGCACTGCATCAAAAACGGACAACTAGGGGGTAATTTACATTGCAAAATTACCTGTTTGTAGAATGATGATCAGTGAAATATAGCACTTTGTACGTAACTTGATATTTTTGAAATCATCATTACTTGATCAGAATCAGCATTTTGAGGGGCATTAAACCAGCGTTTTGAGGGTCAATAAAAAAAATTATGAAAAATTAATGAATCCATTATAGTGTAATATCAAAACTGTATTTTTACATGAAACATATAATTTTACACTAATAACACCCAAAATAAACACTAACCTCACATATTTTGTAATTTAACTACGTTAAATAAGTTGCTCTCATTTTTTTTTAAATGTTCTGAGAAATATTTACTATTTCCTTCTACAGTATTCCCTCAATTCTATGTCCATTACATTTACTAAGATATGTACAATTCACAACATACTGCAAAAATAACTACTATATAAATGAAGATCTCATTTGGATGTAAGTTTTGCTACCTTTAAGATTTTTAACATTGTGGGTCAGTTCAACTGGGTGGGTGCTTATGGGTTGGCGCAAAATACAGTACCACACACATATAGTATAAACGAATATTAATTACACTTTAAAGAACCTTCATTCACATGTAACAGTTTCATGTAGCTGAAGAAAGAACAATCTGTTTTTAACTGTAATGATTTATATTTAACAGATAATAAACAACTTTATCATTTGAAACTTTAATTAAACAAATAAAGCATCATCAGAAAAGACGAACTTGTAAAGGGTAATAACTAAACTATAAAATTAATCAACTTTTCATTTCACAAACACATGTTTATTGATAAGTGTATTTCTACATTCTTCCACATTTCACCATCCCTGGTTGCACTTCTGCTTCATACACTTCACCATAAAATATAGAAGCAGACTATTTTTCCATTTCCTGTGACATACCCTTATCTACTCCAAATGGTTTCTCTAAACATCTCACACAGACTTCATCTCCCACCCTTTGTAGAACTCTACCAATAAACACTTCTTCTTCGTATTTCACCTTAACCCACCGACACTTTCACATCCTTCATATCCAACCTTCTTAAGCCCATCACATCTACACCTTCAACCTCGACAGCATCTACACCTTCAACCTCAACGTCATCTGCACCATCAACCTCAACCTCTTCTGCACCTTCAACCTCAATATCATCTACAGACATCACTCCAACAGATGAGTCATCAACAAGAAGTCGCCGACACACACGCTTCCCTTGTGTGCAAGCAGGCAAAATCATATCAGGCTTGACTCCATTTTCATCTTTACATGCAGCTTTACTGCATATATTTGGGAAGCCAGCACATTCAAGCATTTGGGACACAGTTTCAACTTCTCTGCCTCACACTTGCCATCTGGTTTCAAGCAAACACAATGTGACTTGCACTTCAAAAATGTCTCTAGATTACACTGTTTCTTCAACTTATTGTCTTGTCTGGCTTTGTCCCTTGCTTCGTTCTCTTTATTCAATAACTCCACTGACTCTTATATTTGTTGTCCTTCCATGGATCCATGGACTTGAGTTACCCTAATGTTACTTGTTACCTTTGGTTTTGGCTTCACTTTCTTAATTGTCAGTAGTCCATCAATCTCCTCCAATGGTGTCCTCTTGAATGAATCTTCAAGCTTCTGGATGGTTTCTAATGAGTTCTCCAGTTTTTGCATATATAGTACTGCTTGGTGTACTTCTTGATGCCAACTGGTGACTCAACCATTGATGTGTTGGAAGTTGATGATTAAGGTCCTGTTGTTTCATCAGTTTCATCTTGAATAACAGATGATGCTTGAACAAATTTGTCCTTTTGCATCCATTCAACACTCAGGCCATGGTTAGTTACACCATGGAGCTATAAACCTGGGATTTATAGCTCCATGGTTACACCAACATGTTTTGCTGCATTTTTTATTATTTCAAGTTTGTTTGCCCACCGTGGCCAAACATCTGCCAATTTCTTCATGAAACCATCCCTGTTGACTGTGCATTCCGCTGAAAAGAGTTCTCCCTTGCTGTTATGGTATTCACAGTGCAAATTTTGATTGATTTGGTCATGTAATTGTGTGACTCCAGTGGTGTCAGGTGGAGTGATGAAAAGATGCATTTCTTTTGCTCTCAAGAACCTCAACACCTCAATATCAAATCTGGAACTGTGGCCATCAGAAACAATGACAACTGGTCTTTCTACCTTCTGTGCTGCTTAGTGTCGATCTAATAACTTGTACGCTGACAACAGGGATTCATGTGTTTGAGAACCACGTTCAGTTGTTGATATGAGAAGATTTGGAATGTTCTTGACAGCAATGTCAGGAGCCATATGTACAAGTGTAGATAGTTGAGTTTGAAGAAATCCAAAGTATTGTTAATTGTCTTTAGGATGTTTGTTGGTTACTTTTGCTCTTTTATTACTTAAGTGGGGAATATTTTTCCATTTGTTGACTGTCAATATGCCAAGGAATGGGAAAACAAAAAAAATTTTTGTAAAGGAGGTGTCATGGTTTTTTTTTTTCATTAGGAAAAATCAGCATTCTGAGGGGCAATACACCAGCATTTTGGGAACCTCAGTGGGAAAAAATACAAGAAACACAATCAATTTTTAAATAACTCTTAGAGAGTTTAAAATGAGTGAACTAGTCAAAATTTGTTGTTAATTCATCACGTTCCTGGAAAATTATTAGCAAAATTGTTGACCAGCATTTTGAGGGGCAAGTGTTTTTTAGTGTGGTTTTTCTCCATGCAAAAAAAAAATGATAAAAAAAATATTTTCATGTTTGGACCCAAATGCAATCTAAGTTAATAGATAATCTTCATAATTATTCATTGTTTTACCCAATAATGTAAAACTGGTGAGCTGTAGGTGACTTACAAAAAACACCTACATTCTGAGGGGCCCCTACCTGTACACACCAAATATGATATTGGTCCAAACTTCTATTCTAGACATATCCTGTTTCCAAGTACTGTAAGGTTTCACACACACTCATCTGCCGGCATGACTACAAAGGTTACGATTATCATCGAAACCAAACATGTGCTGGGAAAGAATATTTTATTCCTAGGAGGTGCAATGATTTTACATGAAAAGTAGATATTAAGACAATTTCAGCCCAATACCCCTATGATGCCAAACTCTATGCTGGGTGTTACAACCATGGACAATATACACATGCTTTTTATACTTGTAAGCGCAGATAATTTAATATATAAAGCAGTAATATCTATCCACCGGGATATCTCTTACAAGAGAGTTAAAGAAGACAAAAATGGTTAATCTTATGTTAAACTGCTATTTTGTGGAACCTAAAGAGAAAAGTAAATAGTCTGAAACTGACTTACGAGTTGCCCTTCATGTCTTCATCTAGTCCTTGATTGTGTAGTGATGAGTTCATCTGCAGGTTTGTCCAGCTGTCAATTTGTTAAGAAAATTCCCGTAAATAGCGTAATTGTGTTAAAAAAAAAAAAAACTTCAACAATATAGACAGTTTCTTTCATTGTGTGCCGTTTAAAGAAGGTGCAATTCCATGTTCAGTACACTTGCCTAAAATCATCATAACGGTGATCGTAGAAAAAACGAATTTAGTACAGAAACATTCCCAATACCAAATGTACGCATACTGTACAACGTATGTTTTCCTTAAAGGAATTTTTTGGCAGTCTATTGGGTATATGTAAAAAAACTCCATACAGTATATTTTTGTTCATACTGACATTTCATACTGACAGTCCAACTGTAGTTCAGGGATTTTCTATCCTATGATTCAGGAGAAGGGAAATGTTAACGTCATGCCAACTTCATCTAATATACTTTGAACAGTGGAGACTGATGGGCGACTGTAACGTCATCACGACACATCATTTCAGGAGCTGCAGAGACACTATCATTGGAAAGCTACATTGTAGCGAGGAGAGGTAACATTTCTAAAAATAAAATAGCAATTGAGATGAAAAATTCCCAGTGAAGTTAAAAGTTAGTAATCATTTGAAGATTTAAAACATTCTAGAATTCCCTAACTAGGTTTTCTTCATAATTATGTTGTTCTGAAATAAAGTTTTGGAATCACAGCCATACGCAAAGTCTGTACACATTCCAGTGTACTGTATCAAGGCCAAGCTTAGAGTGAGATCTTTTGTGTGCACATCCATTCGCACAGTCTGTTCACATTCCTGTGTATTGTCTCATGGCCAAGCTAAGAGAACTGGGATCTGATCGATTCTGACCAATGTGCCGCACTGACGTCACTTCTCGACATAAGTCAGTGTTAGACTCAAATTTTCTGGCAGTACGGGCCAACATTTCAACCACTCTATCACAGAAACTAACATTCATCACAGGACAAGGCTTAGGGCGATTGAAAGACAAACAAGAGCCCAAGGGCACTACGGAGTATTTATGGTTCCTTGCTTGTAAGGAATATTAACAAGGAAGCAGCACTGTTCTAACATTATGTGGTCCGATGTGCACACACAATATCATTGCCAAAATAGCACAAATCAACTGTTAGTCCTTTTGAGAACCTGTTGAGGACCAGGTGACTGATATGAGCAAGAGTTGGCTTTTTTTACAGAACTCACAGAATCATCCTAACTGTTCTTATTAAGAATTTTAACAAACCCAAACGAAACCTTGATCTCTATTATTTAACTTTGCACACAAAGGTTGCAGAGGAGTCAATTTATGTACAATTTAGATCGGAAAATGGCCACAAAAATTCAATAGTCAACTTAAAAGAAACTAATACAGGTCAATGGAGGTCAACCTGAGGTCAAAGGTCGCCCAAATGCAGGTCGACTATTGAATTACAATAGCGTAACTTCCAACATCAATGGACATTTGGTTCTTCCTCTCACTATGGGCTATCCACCCACCAAGTTTGGTCATGATACCGTGTAAACGGCACAGCACTACTCCTCAAGGCCTGTTCTGAACATGGACACAGAACAACAATTTAGACAGCCATAGTCAGCTGGAGACAGGTCTGGCATTTTTCGGAAACTTACTCCTCGTCTGTCCTCATGGGGAAAACAATTATTAAGCGTTTCCTTGTTAATGCGTTCCAGGTTTCTTTTTCCTATGCCTAAAACACAAGGAACGCTAGTAAGAAAAAGAAACTCACCTTTTTATTTTCCACTCCAAGCATTGGCTTAATTGATAAGTATTGTGTACAAGAATCCCTATTCTTATACCATTGTTCAAGTGACTGGAAACTATTTTAATACTCACTTATCAGAAAAAAATGCTAAACCATCTAATCACAGCCTTCCACGAAATTCTTCCTATGCCATATATATTCTAATTAGAGGGAAAACATCAACAATATGCAGGCCTACCAAGCTGACATTGATAGAACTCAGACCAAACCACCTAGGCTTAATTATCTTTAATACTTTCAACAATGCATTCCATACCTACCAGCTTTTACTCTTTCCACAGCCTAGATATGCCTTCCTCGGTTCCTCCCCTATAAACAATACTTTCCTCCCTAAATCAGTTACTAGAGATTCTTTCATTACAAAAAAAAATCTTCACACATTGCCCTCAAGTCCCTTGAAAATATGTTATCTTCTTTCACTAAAATCTCCTAAATCACATGAATATTTACTTCAGTTCTTTCACTACCTAATTTAACTCTTTCCACTTAGCCTAGCCAATATGCCTTCTCTCTTTCCACTCCTGGGAAATGTTTGTTTCCTCCCCTGAAAAACGTTGGTTTCCTCCCCTAAAACTTAAGATTAAGGGGCGGAAAGTAACGTTTTTTAGGGGAGGAAACTGACACAGAAACAGGTTAGGAAATTAATGGAAGGGCTAGTGCCATCAGTGATGGGGTCATTATCTGCAGAATAACTATTGAATTCAGCCCACTGCTACTACAACTTCATTAATTATGTATGTCTTATTTTATGGTACTGGGGAATATCATCACTGCATTGCTATCACTGTATCAGTGTCACTTAACTTTTGTAAGTTACATTGTAACATAGTAGTCTGCGCGAAATGTATGCATTGACGATACGTACCAGTACACTAGCCTACTAATATTATAATAGTATTAGTACTGGCAGTACTATTAGTATTACGGGATTCCGGGCTTAGGCTACAGTACATCGCGTGACATATCATTACATTGTATTTTAGGCGGCTAAGTTTGGCCTTACACAATGGTCTTCAGATTACTATTTCCGGATAGAAACGATCTTTATCTGACAAATTAAAAATGAAAGACCGATTTACAGAAGACAACTTTGAATGGGAATTTAGCGTGCAAAATTTGTACATCCGGCGGGTGAAAGTATAGGCTCTAAACAATTTAATCGCAGTTCCTCTATGCTTGCGAGTATGAGACTAAAATAAATTCTGAAATCACACCAAACAAAGATTCCCTGATTAGTTTGTTACCTACTTGACTGGGATACCTCTTTTGTCAATTTCAGAAGGAATGGCATCTTGAGACGGCCAGTCACAGTTCACGAATAACCGCACCCATTCTTGCGTTATCTCAGTTGACGGCCATGTTTCGATTTGAAGTTAGCATACTTGTTGGAAGCGATAGCTTTTCATAAAGGTACTACACCACAATTAGCGTATACAGTAGCTCGCAAATGTAACCATAAGTCAGAAGAAAAGAGCTACAATGACCTAAGGTAATGCTTGTTTTAGCATATTTTCAGTTGTCATCATTTTTTTTCTGCCTGTATGTGAATTATATACAGCAAAACGTATTCATCAAAAGCCATGGGCGGCGATCATGGGGGTGACGGGGGGTGCACATGTCCCCAATATTTTAGGTGGGGATATAGCATCTAATATCCCCCCAATATTTGGTGGCATGGTCTTTTGGGGGTTATAAATAGAAAATAATGCGTGAGATTATTTATCCAAACAATACTAGGCGGCTAAAACCTTTATCCAACACATGCTGCATTAGGTAAATGACACTTCGTGGTCGTTTCTGTGACCGTATAGCAAGTTGTCACTCATGATTATCATAATATCTGTACATCTCTTGTGTATGAGTGCAAGTACGTACAATCACACATATGATCCACATCTATATGGGTTCACTTGGTTTCCATTTGGCCTGTACGTTTCCTGCAAGATTTCTAACCGCAGGCGTGTAGCCAAGGGGGGGGGGGGGGAGGGGGAGGGGGAGGGGGCGAACGGGGCACATATTTTTATGATATCGCTAGCAATTTCAAAGTAGAAAATGCAAAGATGCAACTTACAAGGCTTGGGAAGTGCCATTTCCAGCGATCTGGGAGGCATTTTGGCAAAAATTTTCTTTTACGCTTCGTGCCAATCCATAGTGGCGCTTTGCTTAGATAGTATGCCTTCACGATTTGCCCTTCCTTGGCAAATCCTCGGGTCACAATTTGTTACTAAATATCACCAAAAAAACGTCACAGACTTTCACCAAAAGTAGTTTTTACTTTTTCAAAATGAATTAGCCAGATGGACTGCTTCAGTAATAAAATTTGGTTTGCTGATAAAAAAAAAGAATTAAATTATTATGACAATTCCACAAAAAGAAGTACTGAAATGGTTATAAGAGTTGTAACTCAACAAAGTATTTTGTTCAGCGAGCTTTAAGTTTGGGAGTCAGGACAAATTAACATGAGTGTCTATGACTTCAGAATCTCTGTTATAATATTGATCAGGTTAATCCTTGAAGGATCAATTTGGATCAATGAGACCTGTCCATCATGACTACCACGTACATGACTGGTGAACTTTCACATCCTCCTTATTTCCTCACTAAATCATTTGCACCCATGCTAAAGGCCTTGCTTTTAAACCCTTCTTTGTCAGATTAAGAGATGGTACTCCCGATAGCATAGAGTAGCGTGGGTAAGCAGATAGGGAATACTGATCTTGCATTGAGATTTAGTAATGGTTAGGCTAGGAAGCCTTCAAATCAGTTTCAATAACTCAAATAAATTATTAAAAAGGTCAAGATGATTATCTTTATTTATTCTCCCATATTCCTGAATAAGTGATTTGAAGAATAAAAATGAGTTCTCTCAGGTAACTTACAAAGTCGTCATGTAAAAAAAGATTATTATAAAACATACTGGAAAACATCAACACTTTAAAAATATTACTATTGCTGTAATTAATTAAATACTTAAAATAACCAATCACAAGTGAAGTCAAGATGTTTCCAGTAAGCTCAGTCTGAAGTACACGCATGTTTCCTGACATTAAAAGTATTTGCCTTGATTACCATTGTTCTGAATGACTTAAATGTAGGTGTTACAAAATACAAATTCCCAGCCTGTTCTTTAGATCCAAAGTTAAAAACTGGAGTTAATACGTTCCAAGGATGCAGCAAACGAAGTTAGCTTTTACGGACTTTAATGTATTGCATGCTACAATATGACATTCTCTTAAAAGGAATGTAAGAAAGTGTATATAACAATAGTAGATGCAAGAGAGATCTCATGAAGTGTTAATATACAATATATAACTGCATTGGCAATTATAGTAAATTGCCTAAAATATCAAAATTGATTACAAATAAAGACAAAATGAACGTGAACCAACGCATTTTTTTCTAAAGGGTAGGGATTTGATATCAGAACCAGAAAGTCATTGTGAAACAAAATGATGACTTTTCACGGCACAACAAGTTGGCAGAAAAGGCCTGTCATGGTTAATAGAGAATATCTATCAGTTCATGGACCAAAAGAATATGCTAAATGCTGAAAAGCTTCATATGGCCTACTACTAACAAAAACAAACATAATTGTAAACATGTTAACAAATTGAGGTAACATTTTGTGTTTTGTGTGTGTGAGTGTTATTCCAGATGTAATATTGTAGTTTCTTGGGGGATTTTTTGAAATTCGACAATGCGAATATAAAGTGAGTTTGGTACGTTTATGCTTAAACAGTATAACAAAGTTCTACCTTCCAACTTTCATGAGATTCATAAGAATAATATTAGAAGTTGAATTGTATCAGTCATAAACGTGCTCGGCTGCTTAATTCTCTGCTTGAGACTTGTTAAATTTGTTAAATTTAAATTGTTTGATCTCTTTACCATTTCTAAGTAGTTGATTATGGATTCTTCTCTTCTTGATAATTTTTTCCTACAATAAGACCTCGAATAAGCTATGTTGTAATCAAGTCTCCACCACATCAATACAGTTGTTGGTAATGACGTAATAGTGTAATTTTATGTACCACATGGCAAACGTTTAATGTTATTCTTTATACCCTTCTTTACTTAAGTTACGAATGTAAAGAGTGTAAGTTACGTATATAAAGAGTGGAACTGAAAATTTCAATGTAATGTCATTCAGTGCATTGATAAATAATTTAAAACAAAATTTTGAACTGCAAAATTGTAAGCAATGGTTATATCGAATGAAAATGGGCGTGATTCCTGCATGGCCACACGATATGCAAGGTATCCATTTGAAAATGCGCCCTTTAATACGACTGCCATTACAGTTTACCTGCCTCCAGCATTTTAATAGGCTCTATCAGTGCAGTAGATGACAGGAAATTTGAGCTGTGCAAGTGACTTTTCCACACTCGTTTCCTTTGCTAGGCTTGGCGAATAGATTACGTAAAACACAGGCTAACGTTCCAGACTAATAACCTTGAAAGGTGAAGAAGTGGGCAGTGACGAAAAATGAACTGCTTTCTTACTAAAGGGAGGTTTTTCAATGAATAGCTTCTGACTAGCGACCCCAGAAGAAATGTCAATATAGGAATCATTGACAAATTAAGGCAGGGTACCTCAGTTTCTATATCGCAGGAGTTGTGATGCTGAGGTGACTGGTTCAAATCCGTTCCATAGAAATTGTTATTTGGTCTTTTCCATCCAAATGAGCATGTGTTATAGTTTTGTTACTCAATGTACTTGAACATTATACCTACTTAATCCAATCCAAGAATGTTGCACTTATTTTTTTCATAAACTTCAGTTGTTCATTCAGTACCAATGTTATAAGATCGTCGTTGATACCTGTACTGATTTATTCTGATCTGGCAGTTAGGTGGCTGATTTATACTGATGTGGCAGTTACGTGGCTGATTTATACTGATCTGGCAGTTAGCAGTGGCGTCTGTGTATCATCTTCGGGTACCTTCAGTTTCCTTTCTCTAGCCTTTTGACAGTCTGTACCCCTGCAGTAAGATAAATTGCAACAGTTGCAACAAAATGTGAACATAGATCTACGTTATAATGCAAATAAAGTTTAACATTGTTTTACCCAGTTCTATTCAAAAAAATATAGTTTTGACTTTGCTGGTTTGAACAGGCTGCAGCGACGTCATCTATAATTCATTCTTAAATAGATATTGTTATATAATATATATATATATATATATATATATATATATATATATATCAATTAAGTATGGCCGTCACTGCATCCTATTTGATATACACATCCTACATACAAGTGTGTATCCTTTGTATATCTTAAACCCATAAGTAGTATATATCATGCTGCTTCACGGGGGGAGGGTGGGGGGTGGGGTTTGAAGTAGCATGATGTATACTACTCCCTTATTGGTCAAGCCTGTCTATAGAAAAACAGTCCTCCTCAAATTCACTCAAGCATTAATAATTTGTTACTTGATAGCATAAACTACCCCAAATACTGCCATAAGGATTCATCCTTGAGTACACCTATTTAATTGACCAGTCACCTGTATGATTGTAAACACAAGTGCTCTCATGGCCAGTACTACTTTCTGGTGTGCGATGACAAGTTTGGCTTGACACTGAAATGATACACTGTGTGTTTAATCGTGAAATTGTGCAGAAGAGCGTTCAGTATGGCTAGCATTACCAACTCCGGTAGATATTTCAATCTCCCCTGTTTTTGGCCAAAAACAGGGGATTTGGGTGGTATTTGCTATAGGCAGGGATTATCGTCATGATAGGGATTTGTGTATGTTAACTCAATAAATCACCAATCGTACGAAAAAATACACATAAAAATAACTTACTGCCATACTTCCCGGAATTCGCTAACCTGTATAAAAGAAGTCAATCATAAATGACAGCTGTAATTTTATTGTATGACAAAATAATTCAAATTGCAAAAGTATATGGCTGTTAGGGATTTGTGAAATCACATTGTCAATCAAATGAGATTAGAAAATATGGAGCAATCAACTTAATGTTACCCTTATTATTACTTTTTTCATAGTTATATGAGTTAATAGAGTAACATTAAGAAGCTATGTTTGTTATGTCTAATGAATCCGTGAATCACTAATGTTTTCTAAGATCTAGTAGCAAGCCTTATGTAACTTATATAAAGATAGCAAAACTCAACATTTCCTATTTGCGATATGTAATCTATTCTTTTGTGTTCAACGTGCACACAGCGACCATCTTTTTTTTGAATAGTCCCTTTCAAACATTATTATATTTCTATACATGGCAAAAAATGTTCAGATTAGTTTGTAGGTTAATGATCAATCTCCTCCATTACATTGTTCATCGAGATTAAACCAATGAACTTGTGTGTATTGTAATACATTATACTTCACTACCTACCTCCTTGCTGTAAACTGCATCTGTCACATCGAGCGTACGATCATCATACTATAAGTTAGATACAATAGGAAGGTTTATGAGCTTTACCAATATGACGTCACAAAATCACTCCAACAGTTATGAGGCGAATCAAGAATTAATTTTCTTTTCAATTCAAACAAAGAAGGAAGTATGCTACAAAGAAAAATGTTACTTTGTGATGAATATCAGAGATGCTTGGGATCAAAGTTATATCAATAATATCTGTCATGTGACACTTTGACGACACTCTGATGACGTTAATATTCAAACTGCAATAAGGAGCATGTATCTGGTAATTACAGGAGCAAAGGTGACAAGAATGAATCAACTGTTCTTTGTTGCCTCTTAATCTTTTTGATATTTATGTAACGGTATCGTAGACTGACGCTGATCAAAAGTTAATGCAAAGACTATACGATATACTGGACACACACGCAGCAGTTGTAACTGACAGTGCGAAGCAATTGATTCTGGATTCGAAAACTCAACTGTCATACAGAAGATAATTGCATGAGGTTTTCATCTACTACTTTAAGGCAAGATGCACGACGGTACTGCAATCAATGTTAATTTAATGTACTTGAGTGAACACAAAAAAAGCTCTGAAAACTAACCGGTTAAACATTTTTCCATATACCCCCTAAACTGTTCATTGAAAAACAATCAATCGGTACGAACACTGGTCAAAGTAAGGTTATACAGACATGATGTAATTCTGTTTAATTTTCTTGTTACTTGAGTCAATATGTGAGTCCACCTCAACAATCTGAGCAAAATATATTGATGCATCTTACCTGTCAAACTGTTCCCTTGTTTTATTGATTCACTTTGAAAATCACTTAACAGTCGTTGGGGAGTTCCAATTCTTTGAATACATTAATACTTCTTTCCAGATAATTATAACCAGTTGTCAAGCAATAGTTTAATAAGTTCTTAATACTCACCATCCATCGACCAGATTCAAGGTTGAGGTCATAAATTTTGCCACTATCATACGGTAACCAAGTGACTAAAATGAAAGAGGTTACAATGCCATGATTAACAAAATAAAAATAAAACATGATTATTTCACTCCCATGCAGACACCCCAATGACCTACACTACAGTCACATAAGCCTTGAGCAATTTATTGTGAAGAGACTGTACAAGAATCTGCTACGCCCAGCTATTTTACATAATTACATTAACATGTAGAACATGCGCAAAACAAGGCAGAAGGGCAAATTTTGCCATCATTCTCTGTTCTGTTATCGAGTGAAAAATGTAACTTTCATTTATGCGGAAAGCTTTGAAACGGGATAAACCAGTTTGTGTATCATTGTTTTTTTAAAACATTTAACCTGACATTCTTTAGAAAAGAATATCATTAGATTATAGTTAGATCATGGTCTCCCCTTCACTGGCATGTATCATGCAAAAGGCAACGTTTGATGCACAGTATATGTAACATACTGGATGTATTTCATGTAAACCCTGATCTGGAGATATTCCCAGTCTTAAATTACCCTCACTGCATAATATTATTGTAACTGTAGAACATCCTGAGGGTATCTGATACTAATTCAGTCTGGTTCTTAATTCCTCACCATATCTCTGTGGTGGTATGTTTATATTTATACACCTAGTGTACAGTATGTATAATTGTCTAGCAGTGACAGACACTCTGAATACAGAAGTCAAAACAACAACATCTCAGCCAGCTGTACCACCTCTCTTGAGTCTTGTATCAAGCTTATTACTGCATGTAGCATGCATTAGAATATAAGACTACACACTTTAACCTTCCCAACCATACCATGAATAACATGTCCCAACAGGGGATTGTTTCCTTAGGTAGCCCCCCTGACCTGGTACGAAACAGCAGAGGGAGACTGCGGATGCAACGCCTTCACACTATTCAACCTCATGAGCTCAACATTCAGGAAGGACAAGACTAACTTTTCTTCTGCTCCCCCCCCTTCTCCCCTTGTCCCTCCTGTCACTCCTCTTCCCGTAGCTCTCTTCCACCCCCTTTTTTTCTCCACACATTTCTGTCTGTGTCCTCCAGTTTACTCCCTACCCTGTTCCCTTAATCCTCTCTTTGAATCTCCTACCGCTCCTCCTCCCCTGTTGGTTTCTTTCTTCTCTCCATCCCTTGTCTACTAATCCCCTTACATCTATCTCTTTGTGTTCACCCTGCTCATTAAACTGTTTGTATTCTGTGTGTTTTTTGTCCCTTCTGTAACTGATACTTTTCATTTAGCCTCTGAAGAAGTTCCTGCTACTGTAGGATTGAAATGTCAGGCCAACTTATTTTTACACATTCTCTTACACAGGCTCCTTAGTGGATAAGCAGCATGCTAACAGTTTTATTTGATTTTGAATATAAAACAAGTTAGAAGGCTTGATGTCTCAAGTATCGTCTATAAATATACATCCTTTGCTTGATGTTTCACACATTTAATTTATTATTTTAATGATAACTTCAGGCAACCAATCATAAGTAATACAATTTACATTATTGACTACAATGATTGGATGCTGTAATAATAGTAATCAGTATCAGATCATAACGTTAATCTACAAACTGTCGATATTGATCAATCGACAGAGGTTAACCTGAGCATGCAAATAATGTACCTTTCACTTTCCTTGACTTCGATATTGAAGGAATATCCTCAGCAGCAATAGACTGGGGCAACAGACAAAATAAGAACCTGTGAAATAAAGCAGAACCATGAGTTGGTCAATTGCCTGATCACAATTCACAAAAAAGTTATCCGATTTCATTTTTGGTAAATTTTTCAGACAATTACTGTCAATGACCTGAACGAGTAAAGCATTGACAATAACACAGACGATAAAGCTAACCTGTATATCATATATAAACAATGAGTAAAGCTATTCATTAGAAGGAAAGTCATTCAATGATATAGCATTTGTTTTGCGAAATATTTGAAGTATATCTTATTTTCTGCCAAGTCCCTAAAATGACAATTAACCCAAACAAAGCACCACTCCTCACGATCCAATGTAGAGTTTAACAACAAGGCGAAGGTAAAAAATGGGTCTGTAAATACTCAATACAGAAACAATAAAGTTCTGTCCTGTGAGAGTATCTTTCCACTTGGCAAATAGTGATAAAACTTTGTAGGTATTTATGCCTATTTAAAGTGTGAAAGTGGTATCTAGGTACGCATTACTAAGATACGATATTCATTGAAATACTCACATTAGCTTTTCCAATCGCTGTGAATGTTGTGCAAACATCAATATGCCAACAACCTCTGTCTCTGTCAGTTCTCTTCCCTCCTCATATGTATCTATCGATAGCTTCTTTAATGACACAGGACAGGACAATTGCAGCCCTGAACAGAGGATGATGTTACCAGCATCAGCCTTGGAGAAGGATTGTAGAAGCTCCAGATGGAAGATGGGGATCTGAAGGAAGGTAACATACGATTCAATCAACATTGAAATTAGTTAGAGCTATATCGATTATATATACGATTATAACCTACTGTGGCCAGTAACTTTCCTGAAGGTATCACTTATCCATCTTAATACTAGCATAAATCCACTCTTCGCATTATTACGATTAGGCTCAAGTTTGTTTATTGAAATCTAACATTATTATTAACAGAAACAACATTTTTCTTCACCATTTTTAATATGGGTTGATCCAACTTCTTTATCTAACATAGTACACAATGTATAAAAAAGACATTAACACTAAAATGAATAAATGCATGAAACATAAAATGTGCAAAGTGGCTGATATATGAATGATAACCAGGATGAAATATGGACTGTTAGACTAGGAATGTAGTGAGAAAATTTCTTCATATGAATTAGTTATGTTAAACCTCCTGTTGTTATTGTGTCAAACCAAACACCTTATGAATTATAGATATATTGTCACTACAGAGTGATATGTAATCTTTTAATCATCTTGTGTTATGTGTGCCACTAGCTGGAGTACTCCTTGGAAAAATAATTCATTATGATATGATTATCTTATGTGTACATTTAGCGTGAAAGTTAGTACACCGTGAAGACCAGTATGGTTACTAGGATTAAAAGTTTAACAGCGTTTGAGTCCGCTCAGAAAAACTTGCGTCCATATAGTCCTCCATGAAAAATGCAATGTAAAATACCTCTACAGGAACACATAATACTGAGCTATAATGAACCCTGAAAGCACATTGGCATAGGTCTATGCCATGCACAAAAAATCATCAAATGATAAACCTGTAACTATTATACACCAACAAAATGACTTTCAAAGTTCCGAAGCGAGGAATTTTACCGTAGACTAGTTACCATATATGCTTTCCTAGATCACACAATCCATACTACTGCATGGTAAACAACTTCCTTACAAAGCGTGTGTGAAATGTTATAGGCTATGCATATGCTGTGAATGTTGGAAATTCATGTTAAGTAATAGGAGTGCTTAGAGAGAACATGTAAAAGTAAAAACACTGCAAGTTTAACTCATTTGATTGAGCCCCTTAAATTTTGTAGAAAATATAAATATATCTCGACGACACAAGAACACATCCCTAAAGGCCTAGAACTACTTGCTCACAACTTTTATGAAGCCCTGTTGTAAGTTACCATTAACAGTTAACCAATGCAATGTTATTCATAAGTTTGATTTAAAATTGAACAAAGTTTTCCCTTTCCTCAACCACCATTAGCAAGTTGGCCCAACCCCGGCCAGTTCCGACCCATTGCCCCTTACAGTATGTAAATATCTCTTCACACAAAGTCCAATAAAAACTCAAGCCTCAATAGCTACTCTTGACGATGTATGAATGTTGCACAAGAAAATTAAATCAGTGGGGCACATGGTCAAAGACAGTGCGAAAAACTTTGCAACAAAGAAAGTACTGCGGTATGAATGTACATATTACTTGAGCAACTCTCAATGCGGAGAGAACAAACGTACTGTGATGTGAAAATAATTTTTTAGTATCTGAGATGTTACCTTTTATACAAAATTCCTAACTTGTCTCAACTCACAAATTTTTTGGATCAAAACAATGACTCAAATATTACGTGATATCGTAGAAAAAATTCAACAAAAATTTCATACCATGACTGTCAACAGGGCCTAATGTTATGATATTTGAGTGCACACATATGATAGCTTATAGCACAAACATCTCTACACGGAAAGTAATTTTAAATTGTTGTTAATTTACATAATTTGTGTTCATTGAGCACTACAGACACAAGAATGTTTCCAGACAATGGGTAAGGAACTATTAGCCAATCAGATCATGGGAAGTTTGGAAAAGAACCATGACTATTGTTTGCATGTAAATCTCTGTGATGTAAATGTTGTTATAACAAGGTACGGAGTTATAACTCCGTACCTTGTGGTTGATTGCTATGATTTATTTGCTTTAAGACAAATTCAATCATCAGAATGATTGGAAGAAATTTTGGTTATCCTGAGGTTTGGAAAATAATGTTCATTCAAAAGATATTCATTCAAAAATTTGTTTTGTTATGTTTTGCATATAGTCCTAGTTGTGAATGTGTGTACTTAGGGTTTCCATCCGCGGGACGCAATGTGAAGTGTTTGCATCCATCTCTGGAACTTTGCGTTCCGGATGCAAACTCCTGTATTCCTAACACTGTTGAAGACAATGAATCAAATTTTCAAAATGCAAAATGATGCTATCGTATCTTCATAAAACACTTAATAACATGGGGATGACATACAGTATCTAGTACATAATGGGAATGATGTATTTTGACATATCTAGTCCATCATAGGGATTTTGATAATAGACTACTGACTTACATCATTGTTAGATGCGTTCTTCAGTAGCTGCAAAGTACAATTCTGTTGTAATTTACTATCTTTAGTCCAGATCTGTAACCTCTCTGAACACAGTGACTCAATAATATTGATATTATCAACCTGAAAATAAACACAAAATGAAGCAGTGTAAACTTATCTCTCTGTTTTTACTTTTTTCACTATTCTAATTGTAGTATCATTGGTATTACTATAGAAAATCCATTGTTATGAAAATAAGTCCAAAACACATCCAGCAAAACGTCCTTTTCATACTACCAGACTTACCACTATGTACAGAAAAGTTTAAAATAGTCTCAATAGAAAAGAAACGTCATACACGGTTTCCTTGAGTATCTTCAGTTGATTAATGATCTGAATTAATTAGTAATCAAAAATGTCCAATGACCAACTCATATTTTAAAATATTGTTCCACAATCTAGAACTATACGTTATTTTCCCTAAGCTATGTCATGATCTCTGTCGTTGTCTAGTGGTTGTCGGCATTTACACTACTTCCAACTTGTTCTGCACTAATGGACACACACAATAACAAAAAGCCCTGGCAACTAAAAAGAAAAGAATCATACCTCCCAATCACCAGAATGGAGATTCAGGCTGTAACCGTAGTCTCGCCAGTATACTATGATGACAAGTATGTAAAAATATGTTAAATTTAAAGATATTTCAGGATTTATGAAGGAGAGGAATTAACTTCTTCACATAAATGAAACGGATACCTCTACACTAAAAATGGAACACTTAAGACCTAACTTTGAATTTTGGTGCTTTTCATCCAATAAATATGGCTGGACTTAAAACGACACGATTTCGGTGTTTAGACTTAAAGTAATGTTCTTAAACAAATATCCTAAGTATAGGTATGATAAGTTAATAACATTGCCATTACAGTAGCTTGTACCAAAGGAATGTGTCGAGCATGACAAATCAGTTGGCGGTTAACACTTACTGCTCCTGAAATCAATGTAATCCTCCTGACAAAGCAATTTATTTTGTCATATTTTCTACTTTTGCATCATTCTTGCTTTTACCAAAGGCTTACAATCTGCTTTTTGCACTTCTAATGAAAATGTTACAATATATTATCTCTCATATCAACTCCTTGATGACTAGATTTAATCAAATTATCAACCAATGCTGACAGAATCGATAGTTACTTTTAATATTCCTAGATATCATCTCTGCATTGATAGACTCTTGAGAGGGTGAAAGAGGCAGCAGACATTCACTGAACCTTTGAAGTAGAAAGGAAGAACAAACCAACATGAGAGAAAGATAGCAAAACAGTCTTGCTATGAACCCAATTCCATATAGGAAATGATTAGGAAGTGCTTCAAAATGATTGGAATCGAAACACCTTACTGTGGACATCATTTTGCTGTTTAATATGAGCAAATTAGCCTATAACTGCAGGAAGGTAATAGTGTAATGTACAGTATGTTTAGGCTCGTCCTTAGGTCGTGCTACGTAGGAGTCCATGAAAGGAATTGGTGTGCAGACAATCAGATAGATTGTAAAATAGACTTGTTTGTAATACAATTCCACGCACAGTATGTTGTCCTCCGTTTTTAAGAGTGGGGGATTATCTCATACTACCACATTACTGATTAAATCCTCCAAAATTCATGAAGATATTTGTTGGGTTCAATTACACCTTGGCCTCTTTGATGATACTTATCATATCATGTAAGACATTTTCCCAATGATATATGAAGTATATTCTTACCTTCCAAATTCACAACTGTCATTGTTTCTTTTTGTTATAATTCTGTGATGGCTAGTCATACCAACATAAACAACTCATCTTTTTTCATGACTGTAACACTAAAATTTCTGATTACAATTTCTTGATGATACATCATTTCTAATACCAGTTTTGTCAGAGCTCTGTGTTTATCTCTATTACTTTGGTAAATCAGTTATTTTAAATGAAACAAGAGAGAATACTTGTAGGTACATAGTATGATAACAAAAACATGAGATTCAACTTACGACAGCTCCTTAACAGACTGACAACGAAGCGCAAAACAGAAGATGTTTGTTAACTGTATCTCTGATATTGCATACGGTTCATTTCCCTCCTTCTCAGTCTCTATGTGTATCTTTTCTACTGTCACTAAAGGACAGAGAGAGAGGCCAGATTGGAGTAAAATAGTGTATCCATCACACTCCTTGAAGGCCATGGTCAGGTGTAGGCAAGCTATGGTAATCTGTTAGAGAAATGAACAAGGTTAATTTATTGTAGTTATCCTCTAGTTAAAGAATCATGCTACATTATGAACGGATGGAGGGTTTTATGTAATTGAGTTAGACCAGTGTTTAAATGAAGTGTTTCGAGAAACTTCTTCATAGCGAAATATTGAACTGTATTCCATCACTGGACAAATACCAATTCGCATATCGCAGTGGCAGATCGACGGAGGATGCCTGCCTGCTTCTGGACACTATTCTCTGTCAACATGTGGACACTCCTAGTAATTATGCAAGGATTTGTTTGATTTTTACATGAAACCACGTAGATTTTACACGATCCCACGTATGCGGACAGAACGGTTTAGGCGATCATTTTTACCTAGAAGTATTAAGACTTTGAATTGTATGATACATAGATAACTTTTCTTAAACTATTTTTGAGATGCTGTTGTCCATTTTATTATATTGTCATTTTATAATGAATATCAATAAATTTTACTTTACTTTACTTTAGACCATACATTTACATTGTGAGGTCAAAATGACATTTCAACAGTAGCTTACCATGGCAATGAAATGCTACTGCATAAATCATTTGGCGTTTTACTTTTAGTTTTTTGCAGTAAAGGGGACCTCACAACTATAACTCAAATTATTCGAATATTTTCAAGGTTTGGATTGTCTATGTCATAGTGTGTTCATTTATTAGTTGGCAGTATGGCCACATGAAAGCAATAAATCAAGTGACACTATTGGTAATGACATCGACACTAAGTGTTGTTAGCATTTGATATTGTTTACGTTCGTATGGTCATTAGGTCATTATTTTGGGATTCAACCTCTGAAGATACTGTATGTATACAGTTGGGTATCTGATCTCATGAATCGATTGCTATTATATAACTTTCAAGAAATGCAGCGCAAACTGGAAAAATCAAAACAGGACTTGGCAGAAAAATAAACCAAGCACTTAAATACATGAGAGGGCAAAGGTTTGAATCCCTGTGGCTGGAAGTTTTGCACTGTTTTTTGTAGGTATAAGGACGCACTGATTATAATTCTATTGTACAATAACAGTACAAGACCGTGACCACATGACCACAAATCTGAGGAAATATGTCTTGATTGCAGTGAAAGAACATTACTTCACCTGGTTTGCACTCGCGAATTCCAAAACTTGTAAAGTTGATCTCTGATGTAGTTGACTGTCATCGCCATGTACGTGGACCACTTTAGAGGCCAACTTTGTGATTGCACCAACAATATTCTCATTGTTATAGTCTTGTTCCAGCATACACATCATAGCAAACTTTTTATGTTTAAGGTTGTTTTGCAGATAATTTTCAATTTTACCCGAAGCAGTCTTATTAAGACCACAGGCAAATCTGTAAACATAGTGAAGTTCAAAGGGGTCCAAATAACAGAGCAGTTCAGCTACACTCTGGCTCTCTGTTGTGGCAGAGGTTAAAGATTCTTGAGATAGATAATCAGCAATGTAGTGGGCAGCATACCACTCACAGAACAATTTGTGGCAGAATCTGACTTCCTTTTTGTAGAGAAATTGATCACCAGTCAGAACTTCTTCCTCAAAAAATATTCCAGTTTTAAGATACCACTCATAAAAGTCATCCCCAAGTCGTTTTCTTAGGGAAGTACTATCCCACACAATCAGTTGGTTTCTACCGCTCAATGCCTCAAAAGCAACCTTGTTCAACTCATCATGTTTTGAGCCAAAACATACCTTTTTAACTGTTTTGTTCATCAAATGACTATTGAAGCAAGCTATCACATT